>NW_028258325.1:57702139-58972853 GCF_053883595.1 Heterocephalus glaber | reverse complement strand
TTTCTCCACCTTGCCAAACTTGCTTTCACTTTTCAAGACAAGCCACAAAAACCATCTCTTCATATGTGAACCTCACTCAACTCTCAAGATAGACCTAGGAACTTTTGCTTCTGAGATTTGAAAGCAAGTTTCAATGCAGTTTCATGATTCTAAGTGTGATCTGGAAGATATTTGTCCTTTTAAAAGGTTTATAGTCCACACTTCTCATTTCATTTCAAAGACTTACAATTTATAAATTTGGCTAAAATATTGTCAATCCTAGAATGGGTGAAAAAGCAAAGCTTTAATAACTCACAGTGGAAGGAGTAGCATCTATGAGGTGATGAACTGTAGAATCCTTGGGGTGAATATACCTTTGTTTGTGGATAGATGTGAGCAGGACTGAAGCCACCTTATCCTGCTGTCTAGTTCTAAATTTGTTTTCCAAGTCTGAACTAGCTTGTGGTAGTCACCTGACTGGTGTGCCTATGTGATAACCTGTGTGATAACCATACAAAGTGATAAGCATATGGCCTGTATGGCAAAACACTTATCTTGTAAACTCTTTCATAAAACTTTTAACAATGTTTTCTAAAAATATATTAATTTTACTATGAAGAGTATATTTTTACCACCATAGGATTAGCCCAATTTCTCTACACTACTATAAGATTAGCACATGTCATTTGTATTAAACTCCCCAAGGCATAAGAGACTAACTTTCAGTTGCTCTTCAGCTCAGTCTTCTGACTCAGTGCTGTGGACTCTGCCCCAGGTGCTGCTTTGTGCAGAGCTCTCACTGGACTTCAACTGACTGTGACTGTCACTCTGTCCATCTGGAATGCTCTGTTCAGCTCTCTGGGTGTACTAGTGTCTGGATCACGGTGAGTACCACTTCTTAGGTTCTAGATCACAGTGAGCTCCAGTGCTCAGTCTCCAGATCACCATGAATTCCAGTGCTGCCTGTTGCACCACCCACTCTTCACGGGGCATGTTGGCTTGGTGGAAGAAAGACTTTACACAGCTGGCACTGTCTCCAGCTTCCAGCTTATGCCATGGGTGGGCTCCCCTCTGTCTTGCAGTGAATGTGATAAATGGTCAATAAAGCTTTGCACTTGGGAGATTGTCTGAGTCTTGGGATCTTTGTTTGGCAGATGCACTGAGTACCTTTGGCTCCTCTGGGCCCCAGTGTGGCCTAACTCACAGGGCCCTTTGGCCTGGAGAGTAGCCTCCACAAATAAACTTGGCATAGTTGTCAGGATCCCAACACCTGAACTGGAGCTAAGGAAAAATCTAGGACAAGCAATAGCATGAAGAGTAATACTTGGGATTGACCAAGTCATGAGCAGGATTGAGAAAACTGCCTCTTGTTGGTAGACCCTCACTGGATTCAAAACTAGCATATTGTCCATGGGGGAAATTGACAAGATGATGAATTTAGTGTGGTAGTTTAAAAGTGTACCTGTCATGAGGATATATATAATCTGAGAGAATAAAGAAGAGGAAACAGACCAAAAATGAAGGAAAGGCTACCATATAAAACTGCCTCAAGTTGGTAAGGAAATATTGATGGGCCTATGGCACTACAACACCTATGTCATCTAACAAAAAGGAACTATCAGCGCTGCTTTTCAAGCTCTCATAGATATAGATGAGGACAGAATGAAGGGAGAAACCCTTGCCTGCAGAAACTTACAGGGAGAGAAGACCACTGATTATATTAATTCCAAGGCAATTTCTACAAAGGAAATGGCTAATTATAGACATGGTTTGTTGTCTGAACCTCAAGTAATAAGAGAAACTAGAGAAATGACCAGAAAGGAGATACTACAGATTAGGAAGGTTTTTGCACAGATCTTAGACAGAGGAGGAGAGGGAAACTATCCAAAATCTGGAGAAATGGAGCCAAACATGATAATGTCTGGACAGGAAGGTCTAGCACTTGGTAACCTAGCTGAAGACCCACACATAAAGCAACAGAGTAATGATATAGCCACCCAAAACGTGGAGGTAAATTCATGTTTATGGCACTGGATACAAACAGCCTATAGGCAGACCAAAACCTTCTCTTGGTGTACTTGGTACTCTCAGGCTGGAGTCAAACAAGCATGTAGAAAGGTACCAAGATGTTGAAAAAAATGGCATTATTTCAGAAGGAGTAATACACAGGGCTGGAATGGGACACCCTTCTGGGACAACAAACTACTGGGGAAGTGAAAAGAACTTTTTGTTATGTGCACCTAAGCATTTACAATTAAACTATCTGCAAATTATACAGGAAGCAAATATCTACCAAGAACAGGGTGAAAACCTGAGAGTACTCCGGGACCTGGTGGGACAACACATAAATCACCTTTGTACCGGGATTAAACAAATGCCTACAGAGGAAAATGAAGGACTGAAATATCAAAACTTTCACCTGAAACCAGGGCGAATTGAATCACTGAATCAAAATTTTAAACAGCAATCAAAAATATAAACAACCCCCCACAAAAAAATACAAAAATCAGAGGAGGCTGTGGGCCTTATCACCCCAAAACTGGGAATCTACAGGAAAAACAGCCCCTTCCAAACCAACCCAGGGACCAAGAAGAATGAAGAACCTGGCTGGAAAATTGGAAAACATCATTGCTAACGTGACCCAAGGTCTCACAAATCTTACCTGGGTCTCAACAAGTGACTTGAATGGACCAACCTTGGTCCAACACCTCCTTCTGATATATATCAATAGTATAAGGTGGTGGAGGAAGTAATCACCCGATTGTGAACTTTATGATATATGAAGGAGGTGTAATTTGTGGGAAATTTCTTTTGGATATAGGGAACCAAATTTCTGTACTAAATATAATACAAATAATCATGGGGAAAGGCACCCTCACAAAATAACAGAAGGACAAGGGGGAGCAACCTTAGTAACATACACACATGTACACTCTATTGAAACCAAAATTGAGACCAAAATTGTTAGGTTAGCATCAGTAGACATTGAACCCATAATGTTGCCCATCCATTCAAAAATAGCTTAATAAAAATAATACAGAATTCCTCTTGATGAATGAATTTTAGAGGGGAGATATAAAAATATGCATAAAAACTTTCACAGATTAAACTTTCAGGTTATTTGATTCTTTTGAAACAAATCATGTGAGTGAATGGCCCTTTGATGATGTCAGCTGTAAAGGATACAGGTCTAGGAGGTGTTCAGAAATGTCCTCCAAGGACAACCTAGCTCAACTCAACAAATATCCAGAATAACAAGAGATGAGAAAGAAATGGAGAATTTTTTTACTCTGAGTCCCTTCATTTGAAGGCAGTTTGACAATAACCATAAAATAGTTGATTTGTATTCAATTGTACATTCCAAGTGCTATTTAAATTAATACAGAGGTACATAAGTGGGAGGCTGTTAAGGTAACATTTTGAAAATTACTATTAAACATGAAGGACAGGCATCTTGCATACAGGTAAATAGTTCACAATAAATTTAAATAAATTTAATGCACATTATTTAAAATCTCTGTCACCTGTGAAACAAAGAAGAAAGAAATGGCATAACCTACATCATGGACTTGTTGAAACAATGAATATGTTAATGTACTGAACAAGCAAAAAACAGTTGTTTTGGGCCGGGGATTTAACTCAGTGGTTCCGCTGCCTGCCTCGTAAGCACAAGGACCCGAGTTCGATCCCCGGTACCAAAAAAAAAAAAAAAAAAAAAACCCCAAAAACCCAGTTGTTTTATATATTAAAACTCAATTTTTATTATATTTGTAGCCTTATATTAGTACCTGCAAGTAAAATTCCCAATGACATTACTCTTTATAGAATTACAAACTGTACTTATTTAATGTAATTTCAAAGTACATTATATATTAACATATATTAAATGTTAAAGATAAAGGATTGCAGCATTTTCTATTTCAAATATGGTACTTTACATTTATGGAATGAAATAAGGACTGACAATTAGAGACTCTCTGGGCTAAATTTGGTAACCACTTGATTTTTTTTTATAACATGATTAAAACTTTAAAAGTTCACCATTTTAGCCATTGAAAATGTAGCAATTTATTTACAATGTTCTGTAGCCATGCTTATAGGGAAAGGTAATGCAAGTTTCCAGAGCCCCCTGCAGTGGCGCTGGCCTCTGGAAACCCAGTATGACATCTGCAAGATAGAAAAGTGGGAATTAAAAGTAACACAGAGACAGAAACGAGAGAAACTGAGTCTCAGGATGATCAAAGCTGCTCTGGGAAGCAAAGACAAAAAACTCCCAGTGTTTATTCATTACAAGTGTGGGAAGGGGGCAGCCCTTTGCCACACCTGCTGATAACAAGTATCAAGCAGGCAGGACTGTAGAATGAGGGCAAAAGCACATCTTTGCTGAAGAAACAAACAGTTAATTCAGAAAGGATGAATTTAGTTGGAGTCAGTTGAGCTTGACTGGGAGTGAACTCAGTCCAGCTCTGCTACTTCCAATATAACACAGCTGAATTATGGAGGTGCAAAAAGCTTGTGCCAATACAGCCTGATAATACTGAGCAGAGGCGTCTAGTACCCATCCTCACTAAAAGAAAGATAATTTTCCATAGTTTAAAATGAATCTTTAAAATCTTCTTATGGCTCCAGCTGGCAGAACAGGATTATTTGTTGGAATCATTGCATAGGCCATGTAAAAATCAAGACACAAAAATTATGCTTTTAACTTCCACATTCCACTTTTCTTTAACATATGCAGCTATGGAAAGAAAATTAGAAGAATTTTGACCCACCCACTTCCACAAAGGCACTTTGAAATTTGCCACAGACCAGGTCTTGAGTGAAACAAAAATGAACTAGTGAAAGTTATTTTTAAGAAAAATCATCGTAACTCCTATGTATCATACTAAATATAAAACAGCAAACAAAGAAAAAACACATTTCCTCAAGAAGATGTACAAAATCTTGACCGAAACAGTAAAGCTCTGAGCATTTATACACCTTCACAAGTCATTGTCATAGAGACCATGCTATAGCTGGGTGCTCTTATTAAGACCACAAAAATGCTACTCCCTGAAACTTCCAAACCAGGGCCATGATAGCTTCTTGGGTTGAGTAGGCTACTGACATCTGCCACACATATTGTCTATCATTGTATTGCAAAGGCTAAATTCCAAGTAAGCATCAGCAACAAAAGTCTTTCTTATTTCATTCATACAATAATAGAGAAAAGTTCTCATTGGCACAATCTAATGAGTACAATGGGCCCCAGCCCACTCACAGGTTTCAGAATGAGAGAGAGGAACTAAAATGTAGATCCTAGGGTAGTGCCTTTCTCCTAAAACAAGGATGCCACTGCAACTGATATATGGACCTGCCCCCAACTCTGGTAACAAGTAATCAATCACGAACCTCTCCCCAGGTTGTTTATTGAATTTTAAAAATTTTGAGGTATGTCAAGCTAAAGATTACTGATAATCTTACGGGTGTGCATGCTGTGTGTGTGTGTACATGTGTGCATGAACAAACATATAATAGGAATCTGCTCTCTTCATGAAAAATAAATGAATCCAACATTTCAAATCAGCCAAAAGGAAGAATGAGAATGTCACAAACAACAGTGAATGGGCGAAAAAAATATTTTAAAAAATCATTATTTATAAAAAAATATACTGGAAGTTGTGAAACACAAGTAACACAATAAAAAAAATGCTAAGTGTCCTGAACAATAAATTTGAAAGAGCAAAGGAACTTGAACTTCACTAAGTACAGATTTTATAAGCAAACCCTCCCCCAAAACACAGAGAAATAAGGAACAAAATAGAACACCTTACAGAATGCTGAGGAAAACCATTTTCTCTGCCATCAAAGTGTTAGTGCCAGAAGAGGAAGAGAGAGAAAGGAACAGAGAAAATGTTCAAAAAATATTGCCTGAAACATTCCCGTAAATGATGACGAACTTTTACCTCAGATATATTTAAAAGTTTGAAAAATAGAAATAAAATAGGCTAAAACACAAATATGTCATGGAGGAATAAATGCTGGAAGAGAAAGCCAGAAAATCTTTAAGCAGCAAGAAAAATAATAATACATGCTCAAAACACTACAACTTTTGCAGAAGATTAACAGGGAAATAGAAGATCTGAAAAACACTATAAAATAAATAGAACTACAATATTTAAATTTAGAGTCCTCTTGAAACAAAATGTACAGTTACCTCAGAAGTACATTTACAACTCAAAGGCTGCACCATACAAACATTATTTTCAAATCTCAATCAAGGTAAATGGATTCAAATCAAAGTATGTGTTCAAACCAAATAAATATGACATTAAACTAAAGTAACCAAAAGAGACTTGAGAAATCAAAATTGCATGAAAAATCAACAACATATTCCTAAACAACAAATGTTTGATAGAATCAAAAGTATGATGATTAGAACATAATTTAGGGATTTAAAAAATATACGTAAACTAGTGGTGAAAAACCGTCTAAATGCCTATGGTAATAGAAAAGAAAGATCTGGCTCTCTATGATTGGAATTGGGCAAGTCAGTCTGTTCTCTGATCTTGGTTACCAAAATTATAAAAGGAAGGATTTGGACTATATGTATGTCACTACATATATTCACTACACAAATACATTCCATAACATGATGTGCTCTGCCAAATAATCCAAGTTTCAGACAAATGGAGAGTCCAAAGGTATCTGGTCTTATATGACAATTTCCAAAATTAAAATGCAAATTGAGGAGGCTCCCTGGGTGCCATTCCACCACACCTGGGGCAGAGGAGGTGAGCCAATCCCAGTACCCAAGTGGAGGCTCCCTGGCTGCCATTCCACTGCTCCCATGGGCAGAGGAGGTGAGCCGAGTGTGCACCAGCAGCACCGCCACTCCCACCTGGAAATAAGAAGACACATAAACAAGCCTCAGAAACAGACTTCCATCACCTACAGCAACCCCAAAGGGATGGAACACTCTGATACTCAACAACCTGGACTCCCTGAACTCGCAACAAAAGAGGATTTGTAAAACATGAAATCAGAAATAATTTCTCAGATAACAGCAGAGATTGTGCCCATAGTGCAAGACATGATTAATAAATCTAGAGAGGACACAAATTAAAAAATAGAGGAGCTGAGGAACATGATGGAATCCCATCATAGGAAACAAATGGAATCCATAAAAACAAATACAAACAGATTTCCAGGAGATTAAAAACTCCATTGAAAGTCTATGCAGCAGAATGAACCATTGGAGGACAGAATTTTATATATAGAAGATAGATTACAATTAGTGATCAGGAGAAGAAGAAAGAAAAAAATTGCTTTAAAATTGTAAGGGACCATGAGAAATCAGTGCAGCAGCTGCTGGACGATGCAAAGAAGAATAACATAAGACTGCTTGGAGTCAATGAAGAAACAGGAGAGAGTGCAGATGACCTAAAAAACAAAAACTGTTCAGAGAAACAGTGGCAGAAAACTTCCCAAGAAGGGGAAAAGAACTTGACATACAGATAAGGGAGGCATATAGGACTCCAACTGGCCTTGATCAAAAAAAATTACACATAGGCATGTAATAGGATTCCAGAAACCCAACAGAGGAACAAAATTCTACAAGCAGTGAGAAAAAAAATCACATACAAAGGAAAGCCCATCAAAATCACAGCAGACTTCTCAATGCAAACCCTCAAAGCAAGAAGAGCTTGTAGTGACACATTTCAAGCCCTAAATGAAAGCAGCCTTCAACCCAGATTGATGTACCCTGCAAAACTATCTTTCAAAATTGACGGAGAAATAAGATACTTTCGTGATAGCACCTTAGGAACTTCATGATTACCAAACCAGAACTCCAAAACATTTTAGCCAGTATCCTAGGAAAAGACAATGAGGATCACAAACCCAGGAAGCCCAGCAGAATGAATCCATGACAAATTAAGCACAAATGGGGAGAATACAACAAAAAGAAAAAAGTTATGACAAGGCTTTTAAAACTTTTAACTTCATCTCCCTAATGAGTGTATAATTCAATCTTGTTATTGTACTGATTAGTATTGTTCTGATTCTAGTGTTGCACAGCTTTCCTTGTGCTGTACTGGCTATTTATCATCTTCTTGTGTCCACTTTTTAATTGGTTTGTCTATTAATGAGCTATAAAAATTCTTCATATATTCTGGTCATAGTTCATATGCATTGTAAATATGATGTGTTTAAGGACTACTTTTCATTTTAACGATGTCATTTAAAGTTCTAAAATTTGATGGAATATCATTTATCACATTTTTTCTTTTATACATCATGTTTTTTGTATCCTAGGAATTTTTTTCCCTACCCTAAATTGACAAATATTTTCCCATGTAATTTCTTCTTAAACATTTATAATTTTAGTCTTTCATATTTAGCTTCATAGATCCTTTCAAGTTATTTTTATTGTGGAAATAAAGGGGTGAGGTTAATTTTTTTATATACAGATATCAGGTGTTCTCCTGCCATTTGCTGAAAACACTATATTTTCCTCTGTTTTTGAATTGAGTTTATATTCTACAAAATGTTAATGTTAAATAATCTTTCAAAACTCAGTGGACCATATATGTGTGATTCTATTTCTAGATTCTTTGTTTTATTCCAATGATCTGTATGTCTTTCCCGACACCAACACTGCCTTGATTACTGTAGATATAGAGGAAGACTTAAAATTAGGTACTAAACGTTTTCCAACACTGCTATTTTCTCTTTCTTTTTACTTTTCTAGGTCCTTTGTACTCCTTCATAACTTTTAAATTTCAATATCCAATTCTTCATTATATAGCAAGTATACATAGACCTGAATATTTATAGATACCTTGTGTTTTCTAATCCTGCTAAATTCAAATACAAGTTTTATGGGTTCTAGAGATTTCTTAGTATTTTCTCTGTAGATGATCATTTTGCTTCTACCTTGTGAATCCTATATCTTAATTGTATCATTTTATTTCCAGACTATTTTGGTTTAGGCCTATGTTTCAAAGTTTAATGGACAAAAGAAGAGTAGGCATATCTGCTCTTGATCCCCACCTTAGGGGGAAAGCATTGTATCTTCTCCATTCATGTAAGTCATTTGTGCTGGAAGTATGGAGTACCTGTCTTTCATCTGTTGAGAAGGTTCTGTTCTACTTCTAGTCTCCTGATAGCTTTTACCATGAACAGCTGTAGAATTTAGTCCAATATTTTTTCTCCAAATAGTGACAGGATCATATGGCTTTTTCCATTCCTCTGTTAAAATGATGACTTTTTGGGGGGGATCTTCCAATGCTGAACCAACACTGCCATCCCTATAATAAAATCACTTTCTACATACTGCCAGATCTGATTACTAATAGTTTGTTTTATGAAACAAATTTCTATCTATCTTCATAATTTTTTCTTCTTTTATCTTTATCCAGTTTTAGGATTAGCATAATGTTGATTTTCTAAAATGTGGGGAGAAGTGTTTCTTTTTTTTTTCTTCTTTAAATGTATGATACAATTTATCAGTTAAAATGTATGTGAGCCTATTGTTGACATATAGGTAGGTTTTTCAAGTTAGGATATATACTTTCTTTAATAGGTCCTATTCAAATTTATATTTCTTCTAGAGTTAGTTTCATTAATTTGTCTTCCAAGGTGCTTCTTAGAAGTTGTCAGATTTATTTCAAGAAAGATTTTTTTGTAATATGCTTTCTATATCCTTTTAATTCTGTAAAATCTGTGGTAAGGTCTCCTATATCTTTATATTATAATTTTAAAAATGTATAATTGACATTGTGCAATAGGAAGAAAAGGTCTAAAGGAGCAGTGGAAGTGGGAGGGGGTAGGGGAAAGGTGAGAAGGGGAAAGAAAAAATGTGAGAAAGAAAAAAAATGGGAACAAAGTCTTTGCACATAGGGAAGGGTGGAGGGGGTGGGTAAGGGGGGGGGCAGGGGAAGGGGAATAAATAGAACCAAGATACTCATGTAATGGTACAAGATCCCAAAGATGAATGTAACTGTATTTTATACCTAAAATGTACAAATAAACTTAATAGGAAAAATGGAAATGCCTGAAACCTCGATTCTGTAGACCTTTCACCATCTAATGACCCTCCCTCCACTGAATTCCTCCCAGGTTTCTGATGAGACTATTTATTTCAGTTTGTCTACTTATATTGAAATCTTGAGGTCCAATTCATTGCTATGGAATTTTTTCCACTACAAGTGGATGTTTCAGGAAAACATTTCTGCATTTTAAAATTTTATCAAATATGAAAGAGTGAGGATTAGTGAATTTTAGAATGTTATCAAAATATAAGAAACCAAAAATAGGTTATTCTATAGTAAAGAAGAAAATAACAAGAGGCAAAAGATATAAGATCCAAAACATATGGTATACAGATTTACAAAATTCAAAGCTAGAAAAAGGAAAGACTAGTGATGATTAGATCAACAAAAGTGAAGCGGAGTTCTTTCAAAGATGAGCATTTATTACCACATCTTTAAAAAGAATGATCGAAAAAAAGACCATGGAAAAATAGAGATCTGAGAGTAGAGCTATTGCTAACAACAACAACAAAAGCCAGAGTAAACAAGTTGAGAGAGAGCACCATAAGCAACAAATGGGATAAATGAGATTAGATGTTCAAATCACAATAAAAATATATTCTCTAATATATACTAACAAAGAAAGAAAAAATTAAATACTGTCCCATACAAAACAGAAGCATATTAAATTAAAAATCAAAATCTACGTACAAAGAAAATCCCAGGCCCAGAAAGTCTTATAAATTTAAATTTAAATTTCACTTTTAAATTTAATTATTTACTTACTTATCTATTTTATGGTTGCACTACATGATTAGATTCATTTGGGAAACTGATACTTCAAGGAATCATCTTTTCAGAAGCATTTTAAAATTCTTTATTCCCTTTCCTAATTTCTCTATTCCCAATTCCACTTTGTCCTTCCCTTCTGCAAAAGATATGCCTCCTTGTTTTGACAATATCTTCTTTACTTTACTCTGTAATTAATTTATATTTTGGGGTTCTCATATGGGAGGAACCATGCAATGTTTAACTTTCTGTGTCTGACTTATTTTAGCTAACATTATGGTCTCAAGACATATTCATTTTCCTGCAAAGCAGACAGCTTCATTCCTCTTGATGGCTGCATAATATTCATATGTTATCGTGCTTTGTGTACCAGTTCACCAGTTGATGGCATTCTAGGCTTTTTGCAAATCTCAGCCAATGTGAGTTGTACTGCTATATGGATAGGTATGCATATACCAATGAAATACAGTATTTTAAACTGTTTTTTGGCATATGGCCAGGAGAGGCATAGGTGGCTCAAATGCAATCTCTATTTTTAGATATTTTGAAAAATCTCAATGAATTTCCATAGAAATTCTACCAGTTATTTCCACCAACAATTTAAAAAGTTTCTTCCTCCCCCGACATATCCTTGCCAATATTTTTTGCTCTTTTATTCTGTATCATGCCCATTCTTATTGAAATAAGATGAAATCTCACGGTTGTTTTGGTTTTTGATTTCCCTAATGGCTAAAGTAATTGAATTTTTTGTGTATTTCTTGACAATTTGTAATTCATGTTTAGAGAAGTGTCTATTTAGTTCATTTGCCCGGGCCCTGATTGGGCCATTACTATTTGGGGGGGGTAATTTTTAGATTTTTATATATTCTAGTTGTTAGTACTCTATAAGAAGCTTATTATACAACATTTTCCATTATATATTCTGTCTCCTCACTTTGATGACTCTTTCCATTTCTGTGCAGATGGTTTTATTTTGTTTTTAATTTGATATAATCTCATTATTATCATTGGTATTGTTTCTTTGTTGTTAGGATTTTGTTCTGGAGGAATTCTTTGCATGTGCCTATGGCTTTTAGTGCTTCCCATATGTTATCTTCTAGGATTCTTAGAGATCCTATTTTATATCCCTGTTTGATTCATTTTGCCTTGATTTTAGTACAAGGTGATAAAAAAAAATCTATCTGGTTCCATTTTTCTGCTCATTGATAACTGGCTTTCCCACCATAATTTGTTAAAAGAGGTTATCTTTTCTCCAGTCTATGTTTTGGCCCCTTTATCAAAGATGAGATTACTAAAGGTGCATGGGCTGTTTCTATGTCTTGTATTCTATTCTTTTGTTCTACATATTTCTTTCTGTGTCAGTATCATAGTGTTTTGTTATTAAGGTTTCACAGTAGAATTTAAAATCTAATGTTGTGATTTCATCCACTTTGTTCCTTTTGCTCATGATTGATGTGGCTGTGTCTTCTTTGGTGTGATATAAATTTGGGCATTTTTCATTTTTTCCAAAGAATATCATTGGTATTTTAAAAGACATTTCATTGAATCTAAGTACACTTTTATTACCATTACTGTTTTAATGATATTAATTCTACTTATGCAGGAAGACAGGGTATCTTTAAATTTTTTTAATGTTCAGTTTAATTTTGTTCTTCAGGGTTCTATAGCTTTTGTTATAGAAAACTTTGACCTTCATGATTTGGTTCATTCCTACGGATTTAAGTTCTTTTTGAAGCTATCATGAATGGAATAGGTTTCCTAAAGTCATTCTTCATAAGTTTTGTATTGGTGTACAGGATATTTATTTTTAGTGTTGATTTTGTGCTCTGTTACTTTGCTGAATTTATAAGCTCTAAGGGTTTTCTGGTAGAGGATTTTTAATGTTTTCTGTAAAGTATCATATCATTTGCAAAGAGACTTTAACTTCTTTTCCATTTCACATATTCTTTTAATTTCTTCCTCTTGTCTAATTTCTGTCTAAAGGTTTGAATTTTATGCAACAGGAGTAGTAAGAGAAGACCTTCCTGACTTCTTCCTGATTTTAAAGTCTGACTGTGGTTTAAAAGTTATATAGAAAGACAGATAGATGATAGATATATCCTAATGTATCAAAATAGCTCAAAAATGACCGTATGTGTGACTTATCAACTGATCTTCAAGCACGGGTGTGATGATTAATTGTGATTCATGAATTCAGCTGGAGAAAAATGCCTAGTAGGTTAGTACGGCATGGTTCTGGGTGTGCCTGCTGGGTGGTTGCCAAGGTGCCTGGAACTTATGACAGCAAACTAATGGGGAACGTTCCACCTGCCTGTGGGTAGCAGCAACCAATAGGCTTGTACCCTGACTGATATTTAAAGGGGGAAAGATAAAAGAAAGTACCCCTATTTTTGAAAAGCTTCACTCTGCCTAAGCAAGGAATCATTTCTCTGACATTACCTTAGGACACTGGTCTCCAGTTCTTTGGTCTTCAAATGTTGACTCCCCAGTGACCTTCCAGGGATCAGATCTTGAATTGGCATTCGCTCCTTGATTCTTTCTTTTTTTGAGATTCCAGCTTCTGGAGCTAAGCAGATGTTGGATCCTCTGGCTGTCCAGCATGCAGATGGCCACTGCAGACACTCCTGTTCCAAATCCTGTAAGCCTACTGAATACATCTTCTTGCAGAATTATATTTTCTGTTCATGCTGTTGGTCTAGAGAACTTTCTTCAATAAAATGGGTAAGATAACTGTAACAAATGTTATTTTGAAAACCAGATATCTCCATGCAAAGAAATAAAATGGACACTCACGTTCAACACACACACACACACACACACACACACACACACACACACACACACACACCAAAAAAATAACTCAAAATAGATTAGGGGCTTAAACAGAAGGCCTGAAATTATAAAATATCTAAATAAGAACGTAGAGGAAAACTTCACTGTATTGGTATCATAAATAATTTATTGGACATGATACCAAAATCTCAGACATCAGAATAAAAATAGATAAGTACAAATTCAAGTAATAAATTAGCTGTGTATCAAAACAGTAAAACTGTGGAAAGAAAATCTGAGAAAATAAGTGTAATATATATTTCATAAGGGATTAAATCCAACCTATATAGATGATTCTCTTTCTTCAACAGAAAATGAAAACAAAATGAAATATGTTAAAAAATTTGGCAGAGTATTTAAATACATATTTCACCTAAGAAGATATACGTATGGCGGAAAGCTACATGTCAAAAAGCTCAGCATCTCTATTCAGAAGCATGTTGATTAAACTTCAAGGAGATATCATCTCATATCTGTTTGGATGACTATTATAAAAGGAGACATAGATGCAGACAGAGAGGAGAGAGAGGCATAGAGACAGAGACAGACAGAGAAAGAGACAGAATAAAAGATATTTTGTTAGAAATATTTTATTGTACCATTATAATACTTTTACAGTGTTTGGGACAAAATAGAATATTTCAGACTATCAAAAAGTGTTTTGTTTATGGAAAACAAAAATTAAAGGTGGGAAAATCATATCATCTATTAGTCTCACCTCTTAGTGTTTATCTAAAAGAGTTGAAACCAAGGGCACAAAAATATTTGTGTTCCAATGTTTCTTGCAGTATTATGTGTGATATCTAATATGTGAAAACAACAAAACACCTATTATTTCATGAGTAGATTTAAAGATAGCATATGCTTAGAGTAGACTATCATTCAGCCTAATGATCTTATTACTACACATTTATATCCTGTATTGTATGCACATGTGTGGTAGGAGAAATATACCAAAACTATGGCCTTCTGGTTGTTGCCTGCAGACTCAAACTGCCCTTGTTATTTTTAGCAGTTATGAAGCTTTTAAGTTTTGAGGCCTATGTGGAAGAATTTATGTGACTAAGATCATTCACTTGAAGAGAATAATGGGACCTCAGGAGCATTCTCTTTTGCTTTGTGTTCAGTGGCAAACACGAAATGAGCTGCTTTTTCTGCCAGGTGTTCCCTGCCATATTCTGCTGCACTTCCACAGGACTGCAAGCAATGGAATATGGCCACTATATGCACTGAAACCTATACCACTCTGTGGCAAAATAGAACTGTTTCCCTAGTAATTCACTTCCCTAAGTAATTTGTTACAGTAATGTAAAAATGACTAATACAGAAAACTGGTACTGAGAATGGCGTCCTTGTTGTGACTATATGTGATAATATGATTCGGAAGATTTTGGAACTGGCATTTTGGAGGGTTTTGGAAAGATTTGTGAAGTAGGTGGACAAAAGTGAAGACTACTATAAGAAGAGCTTACTGATTGATTCAAATTTGATCTCAGAAGACCAGAATACTAACAAAAATATGGAGAGTAAAGATCATACTCTGGTTTAGAAGAAAATAAGGATTTTTGTGGGATCTGTGCTAGAGGCCACTGGAAATAAAATTTCAAGGGGAAGTGCACTCAGGCTGCAGCATGGATATTGCTGATGGCTTTTAGCCAGATTTATGATGAAAATCTGGCACAACACTCAGACAAAAAGATTTAGGGAACTTGCTTTTTTGGAAAAAAGAAGCCCATTTTTTGTTACCAAAGAAGGTACTGAGATTAACTCTATTAAAAAGAGTCCAAACTACTCACAGGGGAAGAAAAAGAAACACACATTGAAAACATTTCACTAGTCTGCAACATCCTACCTATCAAAGGTTCAAAGGTGCAAATATATAAACTGTTTTAAAAGATTGTTTGAGAAGGAAGACTTACAGCATAGTGCCTGCTATATTGACTGAGAATGTTTAATCAGGTGACATTTGGGGAAGGGGTTAGTCGTTTAAGGCTGATCCACAGAAATATATAATAACTATAATTTAGGGTTTCTAGTGCTATACCCCCACACTGACTGAGGAAATCAGCCATGGGAGAGACCCACAAAATGAATGCAGCCTAGATTTGTACTCTCTGAGAAATTTGAGTTTAGGCTTAGACGGACATGGACCACACCATCCTTAATGAGCAAGCAAGACTGGTGAGTGTAGTTTGAAAGGCAGCTGGACCTGAAAGTGGTGGCACAAATTTCACCAATTGGCTTAACACCTGCCCTGTGGTCTCATCCAGTGGCGAACAGTGATCTGTTTGCTTTCCATGCCAACCAACATGAGCACGGAAACACCTTGGCTTGGAAGTTTGCATGGCTTCAGATGCACGGGTAGTGTATAGCTGGAGAAATGGGCACCTCACAGAAACACAGGATATAAAGCTAGGTGAAGAAAACTGTGGCTTGCTGGCTTGCAAGATTTTAGAACCTGGAAAGAAAAAACTCATTAATATATACAGATCAATGTTTGTCTTTTATTTTCCTTTATTTTATTTGAGATGGTTGGGACTTTTTCTATTTTTTTTTCTTTTCTCCTTTTAACTTGATTTCCATCCTTCTCACTTTTTTTATCCTTAATCTCTTCTTTTTTCATCTTACTTTTAGCTAATGCAAGTAATTTTCTAATACTCTTCAGAAGGATCCCCTAATTTACTTTTCTATGATTCTGTTTTCCACTGGTTAATTTTTCAAATTATACTTTTTTCATTTTCCTTTTTTCCAACTTCTCTATCTTTATTGGTACAACCACTAAATTTTATGATTTGTTACATAGCAAACTCTATGCTATTACTGTTGAACATTGATGTGTTGTTAGTGCAGGTATAGTTGTTTCATTTAGTATTTACTCTACGGCAATATTCGGTTGTCTTGGTATTTGTATTGTAACTACAGGTATCTTTCTGTGATTGAGGGTGAAGTGCTACTAGTTCTAAGGGTAGGGTAGGTAAATATCCAGATTGTCTTTGATATTAGTATTGTTGCTGATTTCATCGCTATTGACAAAATGGCAGAATTGGTACTAATAATTGGTTTTCTTTGTATGACAATATCTAGAATACATTTGCATTATTAACAATACCGTTATCCAATCCCAGAGAACTGGGTGCTGGGTGAAATAAATGGCAGCGTCTCCTCCCAATTAAACAGAGGGCTTGGATTTTTGGACAGAGGAAAAGTACTGGAGGCTGATCAATCTTCCTATCTGCCTAAAAAGGGGGCAGTGAGGGCTAAAGAAAAAAGATAATAGGGACATAATTTCAAAGTACACAGGAAACTGTGAGGGCAGTGCCAGACTGAGCAAAAGCATTGACACTCTGAGCTAGCTACTATTTATACATACAAACAAAAATTTGGGAGAGAGTAACAGTGACTCAGAGGGCAGCAGTAATCCTATGTTGATGAGGATCTCAGGTTGATGAGGATCTTAAGTTGATGAGGATGGTGAGAAGGGCAAAGAATTCTTACAACAGTAGTAGGGATGAGATGGCAGGCTAATAAGAATTTGCCCTTCTCCCACATGAAACATTTCTCTTTGTTTTATTACTACTCAAAGAAAAAAAAAGTCTTCATCTGGAAATCTTGCCCTTGAGTGTTCCAGCATCACAGGACCATTGAGGCCTCAGCTTTGAATGGAGATACAGGGAGTTATGTTTCAACATACCATAGCCAGCTCTCAAGCAAGGTGACATTGGGCCTCAGACATCCCTAATCATAATTTAATTATGAAATAATTTCCCCAAATTTTTATTGAATGGCTTTCAACAGGAAAGTCTCATATTTAGCCAGTTCAGTTTATCTCTAAAGAGTAGACAATAACTAAAGTGATCTCCATACTAAAGGTATATATTACAAACTTATGCACTCAGTTCCCATGTACTTAACTCCATAAAACAAACACTACTGGAAACAAACACAAATTTTAAGGTAAATGGCAACAAAATTGAAATGGGGTCCACAATACCCCACTGTCACAAAGAGACAGACCAGCTACACAAAAAATCAGCAAAGAAACATTTGATTTGAACCAAATCATTGGAAAAATGGACCTAATATATACCTACAGTGTTCCACTTAACAACAGCAAAATACACATTTTACTCCACAGAATATAAAACTTTCCCCTAAGTATACCACATAGTAACCAACATGCTTAAAGAAATGTAAAAATGAAAATCACCCCATGCATAATATCAATCATAGCTCAATGAAATTGAAAATCAATAACAAAAGAAACCATAGAAATCATGAAAATGCATGGACATTGAATAATATACTTTTCAATAAGTGATGGTCTTTATCATAAATGCATGTTGGATTTTGTCAAATGCTTTTTCTGCGTCTATGGAGATAATCATATGGTTTTTGTCCTTGGCTCTATTGATATAGTGTATTACATTGATTGACTTGTGTATATTGAACCATCCCTGCATCCCTGGGATGAATCCCACTTGATCAGGGTGTATGAACTTCTTGATGATCTTCTGCATTCTGCTTGCCAGTATCTTATTAAGGATTTTGGCATCTACGTTCATTAGTGAGATTGGCCTATAGTTCTCTTTTTCAGTTGGGTCTTTCTCTGCTTTGGGGATCAAGGAGACGCTATTCCACTGCTGGGGATCTTCCCCAAAGAATTAAAAGAATCATACCACAGTGATATATGTGCACCAATGTTCATAGCAGCGCAGTTTGTAATAGCTAAAACTTGGAAACAGCCCAAATGCCATCAACTGGAGACTGGATAAAGAAAATGTGGGTTTTTTTTTTTATAAAATGGAGTACTTCCCAGCCATAAAAAATGAGAAATTAGAGAAATTTATAGCTAAGTGGATGCACATTGAGGTGGTACTCTTAAGTGAAATAAATAGGACACACATGTCTAAATACCGAATAGTTTCTCTGCTGTGAGAAAATGAAAGTGTAAATAAGGTCTAAATGTATAATAGGTAATGTGAAATAGGAAGAAAAGGGGCAAAGGGGAAGGAAGTGGGAGGGCTAGGGGAAAGGATAGAAGGGAATGGGATTAATATGAGAAAATGGAAAAATAGGAACAACATCTTTGTAAATAGGGAGGAATGGAGGGGTTGAAGGGAGGGCTGGGCAAGGGTGAAAAATAAGAACCAAGAGAGATTATGTAAAGGTGCAAATTTCCAATGATGAATGTCATTATACTGTATACCTAAAATGTACCAATGATTAGAATGAATAATCGATAATGCAAAATAGGTAGAAAAGGTCCAAAGGGGTAGGGGTAGTGGGAGGGGCAGGGGAAAGGAAAGAAGGGAAAGGAAAAATGCTGAGAAATTGAAAAAATGGAAATAAAGTCTTTGTAAATAGGGAAGGGTGGAGGGTGTGAAGGGAGGGCGAGGAATGGGGAAAAACTAAGAACCAAGATGCATTATGTAAAGGTACAATTCCCAATGAGAAATGTAATTGTGTTGTATACCTACAATGTACCAATAAAAGAATTTAATACAAAAATTAAATAAATAAATAAAAGAAAATGAAATAAAATAAAATAAGTGATGGTCACAGTAGAGAACAACATGATTGAATAGAGGAGGAGTCACTTCAAAGAGACTCAGAGATCAGCTCAACACATAGGTAATGAGAAGGAGGGAGAGACTTACATCCTGATACAAAAACATCAATTTGAAAGAGCAAACTGGTAGATCAAATAAAACATATGTATAGGAGCCTAAAAGAGGCAAGAGGCAGTTTGACAGGCCTTAGGGGTCTCACCCTGCACGCAACAAAGGAACTACCATTTTGGGAAATTCTCAAATAGCTGGCAGGATGCAAGTAGCAGAGTGGAACCACACAGGATAGGCTTGGGGTCCATACCCCTTGCCACATTGAACCCTTTACAAACAGAGGACATTGCAGCCTAGCAGCATGTTTTGCTGGCATATAAAAGGGGTGAGGGACCAGGGAGCTTCTCCCTCCACTGACCTGCCCATATGTTCTCAGACTCTGAGTGCATAAACAAGCAACTGCTGCTTGTGTTGAGAGTCTTCTTTATTGGGCCCCAATCACACCTGAGTCACTGCTGGGAGCCTGAAGTTTATCCCAAGCTACGTGGGCCATTCATTCAGAACACAGAGCTAACAGTGGTATGGTCTGAATCCATACTCAGCACTCTGGGATCCCTTAAGCCTAGGTTGAGCTCTCACTGACTTCTGCAATCCTAGACCCACCAGAATGTGTCTGACCTCTAGGACCAGTCCCTGAGCAACCTGGTTTACATGAGTGTTCCATGCACCATGGGCACACAGAGCCTCCACTCTGAATTCAGGTAGAGCCCTGAACACAACCCCTGCCTGGCACAATGATCCAGTCCTCTACCTGGTTAAGCAGCAAGGATTAATGGCTGCGTATTCTGCCTGATATCTGGACAGCTATAAAATACCACCCAGTGCTCTGCTCCCTCACTGGGCTTGTATATATCTGCCCATGTTAGTCCTGAGCTGATTCATTTCTCTTCTGAGCATCCACAGGACTGACAGTCAGGGCTGAAATTCCACAGGAGCCTCCATGTTCCAGGAGCCTGTCCCCCCAGACACTGGAACACACATCTAATAACCAGCATTGAACCCCAATGGGGAGAAATCCACAACAGGAGCCTCAGAAACAAGGTCTCACACCTTCTCTAGTCCAGTGAGCCAGCACGAAGAACTGCTAAAAATAGGGGACTATGGAGAGAGGCTGCCTTGAACTGAGTGACCTTTACACAAACTCACAGTCTACAAAGAGGGGGAAATAGGAGTGTGACTTGTAAGATTAAAACACATATCTGTCCATGTGTAGGAGCTTTGCTCTCTCTCTCTCTCTCTCTCTCTCTCTCTCTCTCTCTCTCTCTGCATTAGTGGTATGTTTTTGATTTTTCTTTTTGTTTTTTGCAGAGGATATGGATTAACCACTCATTTCCATTTATATTTTTACCTTATTTTGATTGTTTGATACTCTCTCCTTTTACTCTTTCTCTCCCCCTCCTTTTCTCAATTTCTCTTTCAAATCATTCATTCTGTATTTTTCTTACTTTCTTTTCCTCTATTTTCATCTCTACCCCCTGTTATTCATCCTTTTCCTAGGTGTCCCTCTCTGTTACTGCTATCTAATACCACTAGCTTCCCTTTACCCTTAACAGGACCTGCTACATCAACCTTACCCCATTCTGAACATCTGCCACTGCTTTTTAAATTCATAATCAATTTCCTTTGCTCTTTTTTCTTCAAATTTTCACATTCATACCCTTAGTCTTATGAATCTATCAATAGTTAACTATATCTTCCTATACCTGAACATTGCTTTATGATAAAAAAGGGATGAATTACTCTATGGAGGGGATATTGACTGTATATAATTTTCTGCCTCATCCTCAATTTTGTTATGTACCTATAAATCTTGTACCTAGGGTGAAAAATGACAAAGTATTAGTTATTACAGTTATCATTTTCCAGTTAGTGTTTGATGCTATATTTTTTACTGATTGTACTAAGTTAACCAAGGTGACATGGCTGTTGTGATCAATTGATGTTCCTCAGGTGCCAACTCCAGATTTCCTGGGACCAATAAATACTATTACAGCCCAGTACCAAAGACCCGGGTGCCAAGCCAAACTGGCTGGAAACTCTCATCCCTAGTAAACAGAAAATGTAGGATCCCAGAACAGACTTGAAGGCCAAAAACCAGCTACTCCTACAAGGTCGCTCTGAAATGTAGAAATTACTTAAAGAAATCTTGATACTAGGGATAAAACTACCCACATTAAGCTACTTACAAGCCTCAGTGTGGAAAACTAGTCAACAAAAATAAAAAGAGAAAAAGAGAAAACACAGAATCAAGATGCAATCTAAGACAACAGATTCACCCAACAAAAGCCAGAAGGCATTGAGGTGGGAGAACTCACAAGCTTCCCACCTAAGTTTTATGAAATGGTAGCAGCAGAAGAAACAAAGCAGATAATAAATTTCTGTATGAAAACAAATTGCACAGGTCGTTAAACATTTAATGACTGTAATCAAGAAAATGGCAAGTGAATCTAAAGTCGATACAGATAAAATTAGAGGAGCATAGGGAAACCATGAGTGCCCAATATAGGAAAGAACTGGATGCCAGAAAACAGATACAAACAGATAAGCCTTGAAACATAATGTCCCGTTTGAATGCAAATTGTTTCTCCAGATAGGGTAAATTTTATAAGGCACAAGAAAACTTAAAGTCTCAGAAATCATCTCCTCTTGAGAGATTCTTCCATCCACAGTAAAGAAAAATGTCAATGTCATGAGGACAGGAAAGAAAGGAAAAGGAGAATCAGGAAGAGACAAGAGTTAGCAGCAGTTTGATTATGGTGAATAGTAGTCATAGCTGTTGTTTAGCTGCATAAAACAGATTTCAAAGAAAGCCACTTTTAGGAAGCCTTTGTGTATTATTCATTTATTATTTTGTTGTTGTTCTGAGGATGGAACTCAGGACCTTGCACTTGCCAGGCAGGCACACTGCTGTTGAGCTACATCCCCGCCCCTTTATTTTTTTTAAATTTTATTTTGCTTTGGATTTTTTGGAATACTGGAGACTAAACCCAAGGCCATTTATTCACTTCATTTAATGAGACAGTGGCCTCCCTAGGTAACTAAACTGCTGAAACTTGTAATCCTCTGCCTCAGCCTCACAGAGCACTGGGTTTACAAGCATCCATCATCAGACTCAGCTCTCTTC
The DNA here is from genome assembly GCF_053883595.1 of Heterocephalus glaber. Taxonomy (NCBI): domain Eukaryota; kingdom Metazoa; phylum Chordata; class Mammalia; order Rodentia; family Bathyergidae; genus Heterocephalus; species Heterocephalus glaber. Next base: position 58,950,495 of record NW_028258325.1, on the reverse strand, counting down.
TTTCTGCATTATATAAAGTAATTGTTCCTCTTAATTGCTTCTTTTCTCATTGATTGTTCTATTCCTTAGTAGTTTATATATTATTTAAACATAAAAGAAATAATTGTACAATGTAAAAAACAAAATGTGTCAGTGTAATTATATGCATATATGACCATTACCTTTATGTTGCACCCAAATTAAGATATGCAGAAAACATAATCAGACCTATGTAATGAATATTTGTGACACTCATAGAAACATGTGCATGTATCTTACATTAAGAAATGATTTAAAACTTATATGCATATACCCTATCAATAGTGATTATTATAAAAGAATGCTTAACTACTTTAAGCTATAACATGAAGTTAGTTAGAAAGTGGTTGACAAAATGATAAATGTAATAGACTTTATGAGAGAGGAATACTTGTCATTTTATTTTATGCATGAAATTAAAACCTAAATAAAAGCATGCAAATTTTGAGCCAAGAATTCGCTACGAAATCTATGTATTCATTCATAGTTGGATTGCCTAAGGGTTTTTCTGGGCTTTTAAAATTCTTTTGAGGTACTACATGTCAATGATTCATTCTATTTTGGGGGAGCCTCAGTTTTGTGGATTCATGCTCCTATATTTATAATTTACTTCCTTGCACTAGCTTTGCGTTTGGAATGCCCTTGCTTTTCTTAGACCTTTGGGTGCATTGTTAGGTTACTGGGGGGGGGGGGTGTTCACTGTTTTTATGATTTTGGCATTCGCAGCTATAAGCTTCCTTTCTAGAACTGTTTTCGTTGTGTCCCAAAATTTTTGGTATGTTGTACTAGCATTATGATTTTGTTTTAGCAACTGTCATTTCTTTCTTGAGTACTTCTGTTACACACTCTTTATCAGCATAGTGTTTAGTTCCACTGTGTTTGCATAATGTCTGTGTTTTCATTTTTCATGATTTCTAACTTTATTGTGCTGTGATATGATAATATGAGTGGTATAATTTCAATCCTTTCAATTTACTTAAGCTTGCTTCCTTGGCTAGTATGCCATCTATGTTGGAGAAAGTTCCTTGTGCTGCTGAAATGAATGTGTACTTTGTTGCTGGATGTGACACTCTATAGATATTCATAAAGTCCATTTTAAAATATTTTGTTCAGCTGCCTTATTTATTTGTTGAGTTTTGTCTAAATAACTTGTTTGTGTTAGTGCGATATTGATATCCTCCGCTATAATTTCACTTTTCTACATCTAGTCTTTTATGCACTTTAGTAATTACTTATTCCATTTTCAATGCATATACGTTAATAATCGGCATCTGTTCCTCTTGGATTGTTCCCCTAATCAACATGTAGTGACTTTCTTTTTCTCTTCTCTTCAGTTTAAGTTTGAAGTTGTCTGAATATAGGATAGTTACACTTGCTTTTTTCAATTTCCAAATGCACAGAATATTGTCCTCCAAATTTTGATTTTTCACCAGTGTTTTTCTTTGGCCGTAAAATGTGTTTCTTGTAAAGAGTGTATCACTGGATTTTGTTTCTTGATCCATTCTGTGAGTATGAGTCCAGTGTGGGATTAAGACCATTCTCATCTTGTTATTGCTTTTTTATATTTTTGTTGGTTCCCTTTCTGTTCTACATCACTGCTTACTTGACCTGGCATAATCATTCTATGATGCCTCCTGTCTCTGTTAGATTAATCGCCTCGTTCTATAGCAACGTTTAAGAAACTTTTGCAGTGCCGATCTGGTGTTTATGAATTTTTGTAGATGCTGTTATCATGAAATATCTTATATTTCCATCAGTTTTGCAGGATATATCAGCCTGAGTTGGAAATTATTTTCTTTTGGGGTTTAAATCTCTTTACTCCAAGCTCTCTTGGCTTTCAAAGGTTTATGGTGAGAAATCTGTTGTATTCCTGATAGGTTTGCTTTATAAATGTGTCACTGATTTTCCTCAAACCACTTGTAAGATTCTGGTTTTTTGTTGGACTTGTGGGATTCTGATTTTGATGTGTCGTGGAGAAGATCTTTTCTGATCATGGTTATTTAAGAGTTCTATATAACTCAGTTATATGCATGTTAAATCATTTTTTATATTGGGAAGAATTTCAGCTATTTTTTCAGTATTTTCACAGGTTTTTTATGCCATTTGCATTATCTTATGATTTTTTACTACTTCCATTTAATGTTAAATTAATCTTCTGCTCATCATATTGGAGATACCCCGGCCATTGTTCATGTCCTCTTGTTGATTTCAAGTTATCTCTCACCAATTGGTCATGAACAGCAGCCCTATTCTAGTTCTGGCTCTGTCCTCACATTGGTCAATTCTGCTACTCATACTTTTGATACAGTTTTAATATCAAAATTAATACCTGAAACCCTTTCATAAACTCTAATTCTTTTATGTCCTGGTCATTTATGATTCATACCACTTTATTTCCTCTTTTAACATTTTATTAATGTCTTCTGTAGACTCACTAATCATTTTGTTTATTTGGCCTAAGGTTTTTAACTTATATGTCATATGACCTTGGGAAATGTCATCTTAATCTGGTTTGTTATCTTCCCTCATATAATTTAAAAGAATTCAGCTCTGTGGTTTTGGGTTTCTTCCCCTTCAAGCCACATGCATCAACTGTGGGGAGTTGGGAGTTTGTAGAGGCATTTTGTTGGTTTGTTTGCTCCTGTTTCCTATTTTTGGTTCGTTTTGTGTTCGGCCTTGGAGGGTGATTGTAGAGGAAAGCTTTTATTTTCCATTATGGTACACTCTTTAGTTTACTAATTTTCAGTGGTGTCCTGTCAATATGGCCACATATTGGCCTTTCATTCTGTCATGCCTTTTACCCTTCTCAATTTACCTGAGTTTGGAGTTTACACATTTTCCAGAGATGTCCCAGAGTATTGTTAGTGACCTCAAGGCAATTGAGATATTGGCATCCCATGAAAACCATTTAAAAGCAACTGGTATGTCTTTGTATCTATAGTTATAAAATCTGCATCTGGCCAGGTATTTAGCTCTGTGGCAGTGCACATACCCCACAAGTGCAAGATTGTGAGTTTGATCCCCAGTTCCTAAATAAATAAATCTGAAGCAATTATAACATCAAATATATACTAGATATTTACTAATCACAGGGATCAAAAATGTATCACACTTAACCACAGAAAAGAAATCCGTTATTAGAGTATGAACACTAAGACCAAACAAATATTAACCTATTTCTGATCTACATTACATCTCTACCAAAGGGAATAATTTTTTCTCTAGTTACACTAGAACTGTGTTCAACCACAGTAGTATAAGTTTAACTAGCTATCCATAAGCTTAGTAATTATACTGTTGAAGTAGAGGATGTGGGGGACTAGGAAAGAAACAAAACATGAAAATTTTAAAAATAGCACTTTAAAAGGAGAGAAAGGTAAATAGTGGGACCTCTTGATGAGTTATTAGTCATAGAGAACAGTCACACGAAAACCAAACAAGAAAAAGAAGAAAAAATGTGAACACAGGAAAAATAGAATGTAAAACCAAGATAGGAAGGAAAAAATGTTGAAGCAAAAAAGAGAAAAGAAAGTAAAAGAAAACAAAAGCAAAAATAATAACTCCTCCAAAAACCTAATGAACAAAAGATAAAAATGATACAAAATGGAAATAAAAGGTAAGAAATCCAGTTGAGTCATAGGAAGCAATTACAGAGACATTGAATGAGTGGTTTCTTTCCAGGATGTGCATCTCTCAGGATCAAGCCAATCAAGCTTTTCTCTGGTTTGTTTTAAGTCCAGTCGGTTTTTCATGTGACCTCTCTGCATCCAAGGTTGCTCGGCCTATTCCCTCTACACTGTGTTTACCATCCAACCCAATGTGGCTCCTTATTCCTGTTAGTTAACTAAATGGGGAACTTGATCAGCCCTATTGTCTCTGCTGGAGTTAGGCTCCAGCCTGGCAGTGGGTATGGGCTGCCCATTGTCCATGCCTGTGTGGCCTGGTTTCTTCCTTGTTTTCATGAGCATTGTCCTCATTCAGGATTGGGTCATGTGGTTATTCTTCACTTCTGCTACCCCATGACACAGGGTAGCAAAATACAGAGCCAGCTTGGAGTTGTTGGGTGTTTGCCCACTTGCATCAGGGGACAACATTCATGTGGCACACACAGGCCTACATGCTTACATGGGGGTAGCAAACTGCTCTTTCCATGCAGGTCTGCTTTTCCCATGGGGGCAGAGTACTGCATCTCTGGCCAACTTTATGATTTTTACAAGTCATTCAGGAAACCTTTGTCTCCTCCGCCCTTCTCCTTTTGGTGTGATAATATGAGATAATTAAGAAATATGGAAATATTCTTTTCTATAGAGACATGAATTTTAAAAATTGGTGCAGAGCATGAACCACAAATCAGAAGAGTTGTCAGCCTTTCCTGACACACAAGTTTTCCACAGGATGTTTGTTTCTCCAAAGAGCACTTTAGAATATGAATGAGGCAGTAAACAGTTTGACTAGTTCTGCCATGAAGAAATATCTGGGAGATTCTCCCACTGTGGTGAAAGAAAGAGCTCTTTGTGGAGCACAGTGAAATCATGAGTGTCTCCCATAACCAGTTATACCAGCATGTTCTACTACCTATGCGTTTTATGGGCAAAAATGTATCATATGTAAACAAGCCAGAAATAAGGTCAAGCCAAATCACATATTTCCAACTCTCAATGGAACCATGTGTAGTGTTAAGATAACTCTCTATTGATTTGGACATAAATAGGATTCTTAGGACGGCATCAAAGAATATCCAAACCACAATACTCATCTTGTGAATGTCTGTAGTTTTTATGTTTTGCTTTTAGGTGATATCCTAAGAAATTTCAGGAAACTCTCACAAATTATAAAATGATGAATATAGTACTGTAGAGTTTAGAAAACTTACATAAAAAATAAGCCCACCCATAAGTAACTTTTTTTAGTGCTTACAATGTGTGGTATGCAATATTATGGATGAAAAACTCATGTATTTCTCCAAATAACTTGCTTTAAAAAAAGAGACAGTGAAATAGGAGAAATTAAAATAAAAGTCAAGACTGACTCTATTGCCTAATTGAAAAATCCTGCATTAGCAATTAAATTATAAACCAATATTTAGGATATATACATTTGTTACTTCTCCCCAAATTACTCTGTAATGTTCATATTTTTTTCATGACATAAACAAATGTACACACATTTACACAAATACACATAAGAGAAGGCATGTAGATCATATTACACAATTGCTATAAAGAAAAGGAGTAGGCCAAATAAAAAATACCATTAGTGCACTAATATCTAATAATACTATACTTTTCCCTCAGTTTTTGTACCAATCAGTTTGATAGCATTATCAATGGTATTGCTTTTTATTCAAGAGAATATTTTTCTCATGGGAGATGAAAGACATTATTTAGACCTGGAGAATATGGCATTGTGGAATTTTCTCTGGGGTTAGAAATCAAAAACATTACAATAGTGAAGGCCAATGTGATTTCATCAGTCCTTGCAAAATTTCACAAAAGGTTAGACATAATGCCATCTGGTGCACAAGCCCTGTGGTACTTATCTGGATGGACAATTTAATAAGTGTTTACACTTCGCAAGAGTAAAGTTATGATTTGGATGGAAAAGAAAAAAATAGGAACAGCAGCTGAAAATATTTTCCCACATTGTGGGTAGAGTCTTCACATTGCTGGTGGTTTCCCTTGCTGTCCAGAAGCTTTGTAATAAAAAGACATCCCACTTGTTTTTTGTTTGTGTTAGTTCATGGCCAACTGAGTTTTGTTCATGAAATCTTTTCCTACACCAAAGTCTTCAAGAATTCTACCTAACCTCTGTTGCAGCTGATTCAGTGTTTCCATTTCAATATTTAGATCTTATATTTTGATTTTAGTTTAGTCCATTGTGAGGGATATAGCTCTGTATTTAATCTTTGACAAGTTGAAACCCAATGTTTCCAGTACCATTTATTAAAGAGGCTCTCTTCTCTCCAGTGAGGGCCTTTGGCTTCTTTATCAAAGATGAGATGACTGAGTGTCTCTGGAGTGGTTTCAGCATTTTCTAATCTATTCCACTGGTGCTCATGTCTGCTTCTTTGCCAGTATCATGCTGTTTTTATCACAGTAGCTTTGTAGTATAGTTTCAGGTTGGGGATTGTGATACCCCCTGCCATGTCTCTGTTAAGGTCTACTATCTAGACTATATAAAGACCTTAAAAACATATCATACCTCACAAATATAAAAACCCAATCCAAAAGTGGGCATCAGAAATGAACAGACTTTTCTCAGACAAAGAAGTAGAAATAGCAAATAAACATATGAAAAAATGTTCAACATCACTGGTCATTCAAGAGATGTAAATGAAAACAACACTGAGATTCCACCTCATTCCAGAAAGAATGGCTGCTATCACGAAATCAACCAATAATAAATACTGGTGAGGCTGTGGGGAAACAGGAACCTTCCTTCATTGGTGATGAGAGGGTGGACTGGTGCAACCACTGTGGAAATCAGTATGGAGATACCTCAAAGAACTAGGACTGGAAGTCCCATTTGACCCAGCTATTCCCCTGCTGGCTATCTTCCCAAAAGATTTAAAAGAATCATACCATGGTGATATGTTCACCTATATTCATAGCAGCACAATTTGTAATAGCTAAAACTTGGAAGCATCCCAAATGCCCAACTGTAGCCTGAATGAAGAAAATGTGGCATTTTTTAAATGAAATTAGGTAATACTCAGCCATAAAAAATGAGAAATTACAGACACTTAAGCTAAATGGATGCACACCGAGGTGATACACTTAAGTGAAATAAAAAGGACACACATGTGTAAATACCAAATAGTTTATTATGAGAAACTCAAAGTGTAAATAAAGATAAAAAGGTATAATAGATATTGTGAAATAGGAAGAAAAGGGGCAAAGAGGAAGGGGGAGTTGGAGGCTTAAGGCAAAGGAAAAGAGGGAATGGAATTAATATTAGAAAATGAAAAAATGGAAACAAAGTCTTTGTAAATAGAGAGGGATGGAGGGGTTTAAGGGAGGTCAGAGGAAGGGGGGGAAATGAGAACAAAAAGATATTGTGTAAAACTGCAAATTTACAATGATGAATGTCATTATATTGTATAAGTAAAATGTACCCAAAAAATTAAGTTTGTAAAAGAAGAAAAGAAAAAACAGGTTTTATCTGGTAAAGAAACTGATCTACTCATGAGAAAACACTTCGCTCAATGCTACTAGGTAGTTTTGCTTGAAACATCTGTAACTCTTCAATTTACTTGTCTTCATTCATGAATACATTAGGGAGGTGTCTAATGACTTTTACTGTAAAATAGAAAGAAGGGAAATTTGATATGAATTTGCAAAATTAAAGCCTGACTGCTTTACTGTTGAATTGTGTGATCTAGTGGAATGATCTGTATCAGTCACAGGGAAATGCTTTCTGTATGATCACATAATGTAAACATTCCTTTTATATCTGTTGGACTGACAAATAATTTTACTTTTCACTTCATCAGGTACTTATAAAAGAAAAAATCCTCTGTTTACATTCATCCAAGCTCACTTGCAAATGCAAAAGGTACTAAAGTCCTCAATCTGCTAGCTAAAACCATGACTTAATGGGCAAGGCATGTTCCAGTTCCCTTTCTGTCTCTTAGACAGAAGTTTCCTTGCCCTTAAAATTTTTTTTTTACTCTTTAAAAAACAAGCAGGTCTCTGTTACCTAGAATTGTTTTTGATATTCTGGGTCTCTTCTTGCTCCAAATGAATTTTTGGATTTTTTTCTCGAGGTCTATGAAGTATGCTGCTGGGATCTCAATTGGAATTGCATTAAATCTATATAGCAGTTTTGGAAGTGTGGCCATTTTCACTATATTAATCCTTCCTACCCAGGAGCAGGGGATGTCTGTCCATTTTCTGATATCATCTTCAATCTCTCTTTTCAGAGTGCCATAGTTTTCAGAGAAGAGGTCTTTGATTTCTTTCTTTAGGATGATTCCTAGGTATTTCAGCTTTATGGATGCTATTGTGAAGGGAATTATTTGCCCTATTTCTCTCTCAGTGAGTCTGTCATTCGTGTAGAGGAAAGCTATTGATTTTTGTGTGTTGACCTGGTAACCAGCTACTTGCCTGAATTTGGTTATTAAGTCTAGAAGACTTTTGGTGGAGTTCTTGGGGTCTTCTATATAGAGTATCATGTCATCTGCAAATAATGACAATTTGACTTCTTCATTACCTATCTTTATTCCTTTTATTTCTTTCTCTTCTCTAATTGCTATGGCTAATGTTTCCAGAACTATATTGAACAAGAGTGGTATAGTGGACATCCTTGTCTTGTTCCTGATTTTAGTTTGAAGGATTTCAGTTCTTGACCATTTAGTATGATATTGGCTGTTGGTTTTTCATAGATGGTTTCTATCAGTTTGAAGTAGAGACCATCTATTCCAATTTTTGTAGGGTTTTTATCATAAATGCATGTTGGATTTTGTCAAATGGTTTTTCTGCACCTATGGAGATATTCATATGGTTTTTGTCGTTGGCTCTATTGATATAGTGTATTACATTAATTGATTTTCGTATATTGAACCATGTCTGCATCCCTGGGATGAATCCCACTTGATCAGGGTGTATGATCTTCTTGATGATCTTCTGCATTCTGCTTGCCAGTATCTTATTAAGGATTTTTGCATCTATGTTCATTAGTGAGATTGGCCTATAGTTCTCTTTTTCAGTTGGGTCTTTCTCTGCTGTGGCGATCAAGGTGATGCTTACTTCCAGGAATGAATTTGGGAGTGTTGCTTCCCTTTCAATTTCATTGAAGAGTTTAAACAGTAGTGGCAGCAGTTCCTCTCTAAATGTCTTGTAGAATTCAGCAGTGAAGCCATCAGGGCCCGGGCTTTTCTTAGTTGATAAGTTTTTAATTACATTTTCAAATTCATTGGTTGATATTGCGTTGTTCAGAATTTTTAGGTCTTCTTCGTTCAACTTTGGTAATTCATACGTAGGTAGGAGCAGGGGGTATCACAATCCCCAACCTGCAACTATACTACAAAGCCACTGTGATAACAACAGCAGAGTACTGGCAAAGAAACAGACTTGAGGACCAGTGGAACAGATTAGAAGATGCAGAAACAACACCAGACACACTCAGTCATCTCATCTTCGACAAAGGAGCCAAACACCCTCATTGGAGGAAAGATAGCCTCTTTAATAAATGGTGCTGGAAAAATTGGGTTTCAACTTGCCAAAGATTAAAACTAGACCTGTATCTCTCAGCATGCACTAAACTAAAATCAAAATGGATTAAAGATCTAAATATTAAAGTAGAAACTCTGAACCAGTTGGTAGAGAGGTTAGGTAGAACTCTTGAAGACATCGGTGTAGGAAAAGGTTTTATGAACAAAACCTCAGTTGCCCATGAACTAGCGCAAACAATCAACAAATGGAATCTCTTCTTATTAAAAAGCTTCTGCACAGCAGGAGAAACCACCAGCAATGTGAAGAGGCAACCCACAATGTGGGGAAAAATCTTCACCTGCTCTTCCTCAGACAAAGGTCTACTATCTCGAATCTAGAAAGAACTTAAAAAGATCAGACCTCCCAAATTTAAAGACCCAATCTGAAAATGGGCATCTGAAATGAACAGACATTTCTCTGACAAAGAAGTAGAAATAGCAAACAAATACATGACAAAATGTTCAACATCACTGGTCATTCGAGAGAGGCAAATGAAAACAATGCTGAGATTCCACTTCATTCCAGAAAGAATGGCTGCTATCATGAAATCAACCAATAACAAATGCTGGTGGGGCTGTGGGGAAAGAGGAACCATGCTCCACTGCTGGTGGGAGTGTAGACTGGTGCAACCACTGTGGAAATCAGTATGGAGATACCTCAAAGAACTAGGACTGGAAGTCCCATTTGACCCCACTATTCCACTGCTGGGGATCTTCCCCAAAGAATTAAAAGAATCATACCACAGTGATATATGTGCACCCATGTTCATAGCAGCACAGTTTGTGATAGGTAAAGCTTGGAAACAGCACAAATGCCCATCAAGTGGAGACTGGATAAAGAAAATGTGTTTTTTAAATAAAATGGAGTACTATTCAGCCATAAAAACTGAGAAATTAGAGACATTTATAGCTAAGTGGATGCACATTGAGGCAATACTCTTAAGTGAAATAAATAGGACACACATGTGTAAATACCAAATAGTTTCTCTGGTGTGAGAAACTGAAAGTGTAAAGAAGGACTAACTATATAATAGGTAATGTGAAATAAGAAGAAAAGGGGCAAAGGGGAAGGAAGTGGGAGGGCTAGGGGAAAGGATAGAAGGGAATGGGATTAATATGAGAAAATGGAAAAATAGGAACAACATCTTTGTAAATAGGGAGGAATGGAGGGGTTGAAGGGAGGGCTGGGCAAGGGTGAAAAATAAGAACCAAGAGAGATTATGTAAAGGTGCAAATTTCCAATGATGAATGTCATTATACTGTATACCTAAAATGTACCAATGATTAGAATGAATAATCGATAATGCAAAATAGGTAGAAAAGGTCCAAAGGGGTAGGGGTAGTGGGAGGGGCAGGGGAAAGGAAAGAAGGGAAAGGAAAAATGCTGAGAAATTGAAAAAATGGAAATAAAGTCTTTGTAAATAGGGAAGGGTGGAGGGTGTGAAGGGAGGGCGAGGAATGGGGAAAAACTAAGAACCAAGATGCATTATGTAAAGGTACAATTCCCAATGAGAAATGTAATTGTGTTGTATACCTACAATGTACCAATAAAAGAATTTAATACAAAAATTAAATAAATAAATAAAAGAAAATGAAATAAAATAAAATAAGTGATGGTCACAGTAGAGAACAACATGATTGAATAGAGGAGGAGTCACTTCAAAGAGACTCAGAGATCAGCTCAACACATAGGTAATGAGAAGGAGGGAGAGACTTACATCCTGATACAAAAACATCAATTTGAAAGAGCAAACTGGTAGATCAAATAAAACATATGTATAGGAGCCTAAAAGAGGCAAGAGGCAGTTTGACAGGCCTTAGGGGTCTCACCCTGCACGCAACAAAGGAACTACCATTTTGGGAAATTCTCAAATAGCTGGCAGGATGCAAGTAGCAGAGTGGAACCACACAGGATAGGCTTGGGGTCCATACCCCTTGCCACATTGAACCCTTTACAAACAGAGGACATTGCAGCCTAGCAGCATGTTTTGCTGGCATATAAAAGGGGTGAGGGACCAGGGAGCTTCTCCCTCCACTGACCTGCCCATATGTTCTCAGACTCTGAGTGCATAAACAAGCAACTGCTGCTTGTGTTGAGAGTCTTCTTTATTGGGCCCCAATCACACCTGAGTCACTGCTGGGAGCCTGAAGTTTATCCCAAGCTACGTGGGCCATTCATTCAGAACACAGAGCTAACAGTGGTATGGTCTGAATCCATACTCAGCACTCTGGGATCCCTTAAGCCTAGGTTGAGCTCTCACTGACTTCTGCAATCCTAGACCCACCAGAATGTGTCTGACCTCTAGGACCAGTCCCTGAGCAACCTGGTTTACATGAGTGTTCCATGCACCATGGGCACACAGAGCCTCCACTCTGAATTCAGGTAGAGCCCTGAACACAACCCCTGCCTGGCACAATGATCCAGTCCTCTACCTGGTTAAGCAGCAAGGATTAATGGCTGCGTATTCTGCCTGATATCTGGACAGCTATAAAATACCACCCAGTGCTCTGCTCCCTCACTGGGCTTGTATATATCTGCCCATGTTAGTCCTGAGCTGATTCATTTCTCTTCTGAGCATCCACAGGACTGACAGTCAGGGCTGAAATTCCACAGGAGCCTCCATGTTCCAGGAGCCTGTCCCCCCAGACACTGGAACACACATCTAATAACCAGCATTGAACCCCAATGGGGAGAAATCCACAACAGGAGCCTCAGAAACAAGGTCTCACACCTTCTCTAGTCCAGTGAGCCAGCACGAAGAACTGCTAAAAATAGGGGACTATGGAGAGAGGCTGCCTTGAACTGAGTGACCTTTACACAAACTCACAGTCTACAAAGAGGGGGAAATAGGAGTGTGACTTGTAAGATTAAAACACATATCTGTCCATGTGTAGGAGCTTTGCTCTCTCTCTCTCTCTCTCTCTCTCTCTCTCTCTCTCTCTGCATTAGTGGTATGTTTTTGATTTTTCTTTTTGTTTTTTGCAGAGGATATGGATTAACCACTCATTTCCATTTATATTTTTACCTTATTTTGATTGTTTGATACTCTCTCCTTTTACTCTTTCTCTCCCCCTCCTTTTCTCAATTTCTCTTTCAAATCATTCATTCTGTATTTTTCTTACTTTCTTTTCCTCTATTTTCATCTCTACCCCCTGTTATTCATCCTTTTCCTAGGTGTCCCTCTCTGTTACTGCTATCTAATACCACTAGCTTCCCTTTACCCTTAACAGGACCTGCTACATCAACCTTACCCCATTCTGAACATCTGCCACTGCTTTTTAAATTCATAATCAATTTCCTTTGCTCTTTTTTCTTCAAATTTTCACATTCATACCCTTAGTCTTATGAATCTATCAATAGTTAACTATATCTTCCTATACCTGAACATTGCTTTATGATAAAAAAGGGATGAATTACTCTATGGAGGGGATATTGACTGTATATAATTTTCTGCCTCATCCTCAATTTTGTTATGTACCTATAAATCTTGTACCTAGGGTGAAAAATGACAAAGTATTAGTTATTACAGTTATCATTTTCCAGTTAGTGTTTGATGCTATATTTTTTACTGATTGTACTAAGTTAACCAAGGTGACATGGCTGTTGTGATCAATTGATGTTCCTCAGGTGCCAACTCCAGATTTCCTGGGACCAATAAATACTATTACAGCCCAGTACCAAAGACCCGGGTGCCAAGCCAAACTGGCTGGAAACTCTCATCCCTAGTAAACAGAAAATGTAGGATCCCAGAACAGACTTGAAGGCCAAAAACCAGCTACTCCTACAAGGTCGCTCTGAAATGTAGAAATTACTTAAAGAAATCTTGATACTAGGGATAAAACTACCCACATTAAGCTACTTACAAGCCTCAGTGTGGAAAACTAGTCAACAAAAATAAAAAGAGAAAAAGAGAAAACACAGAATCAAGATGCAATCTAAGACAACAGATTCACCCAACAAAAGCCAGAAGGCATTGAGGTGGGAGAACTCACAAGCTTCCCACCTAAGTTTTATGAAATGGTAGCAGCAGAAGAAACAAAGCAGATAATAAATTTCTGTATGAAAACAAATTGCACAGGTCGTTAAACATTTAATGACTGTAATCAAGAAAATGGCAAGTGAATCTAAAGTCGATACAGATAAAATTAGAGGAGCATAGGGAAACCATGAGTGCCCAATATAGGAAAGAACTGGATGCCAGAAAACAGATACAAACAGATAAGCCTTGAAACATAATGTCCCGTTTGAATGCAAATTGTTTCTCCAGATAGGGTAAATTTTATAAGGCACAAGAAAACTTAAAGTCTCAGAAATCATCTCCTCTTGAGAGATTCTTCCATCCACAGTAAAGAAAAATGTCAATGTCATGAGGACAGGAAAGAAAGGAAAAGGAGAATCAGGAAGAGGACAAGAGTTAGCAGCAGTTTGATTATGGTGAATAGTAGTCATAGCTGTTGTTTAGCTGCATAAAACAGATTTCAAAGAAAGCCACTTTTAGGAAGCCTTTGTGTATTATTCATTTATTATTTTGTTGTTGTTCTGAGGATGGAACTCAGGACCTTGCACTTGCCAGGCAGGCACACTGCTGTTGAGCTACATCCCCGCCCCTTTATTTTTTTTAAATTTTATTTTGCTTTGGATTTTTTGGAATACTGGAGACTAAACCCAAGGCCATTTATTCACTTCATTTAATGAGACAGTGGCCTCCCTAGGTAACTAAACTGCTGAAACTTGTAATCCTCTGCCTCAGCCTCACAGAGCACTGGGTTTACAAGCATCCATCATCAGACTCAGCTCTCTTCTTTCTGCATTATATAAAGTAATTGTTCCTCTTAATTGCTTCTTTTCTCATTGATTGTTCTATTCCTTAGTAGTTTATATATTATTTAAACATAAAAGAAATAATTGTACAATGTAAAAAACAAAATGTGTCAGTGTAATTATATGCATATATGACCATTACCTTTATGTTGCACCCAAATTAAGATATGCAGAAAACATAATCAGACCTATGTAATGAATATTTGTGACACTCATAGAAACATGTGCATGTATCTTACATTAAGAAATGATTTAAAACTTATATGCATATACCCTATCAATAGTGATTATTATAAAAGAATGCTTAACTACTTTAAGCTATAACATGAAGTTAGTTAGAAAGTGGTTGACAAAATGATAAATGTAATAGACTTTATGAGAGAGGAATACTTGTCATTTTATTTTATGCATGAAATTAAAACCTAAATAAAAGCATGCAAATTTTGAGCCAAGAATTCGCTACGAAATCTATGTATTCATTCATAGTTGGATTGCCTAAGGGTTTTTCTGGGCTTTTAAAATTCTTTTGAGGTACTACATGTCAATGATTCATTCTATTTTGGGGGAGCCTCAGTTTTGTGGATTCATGCTCCTATATTTATAATTTACTTCCTTGCACTAGCTTTGCGTTTGGAATGCCCTTGCTTTTCTTAGACCTTTGGGTGCATTGTTAGGTTACTGGGGGGGGGGTGTTCACTGTTTTTATGATTTTGGCATTCGCAGCTATAAGCTTCCTTTCTAGAACTGTTTTCGTTGTGTCCCAAAATTTTTGGTATGTTGTACTAGCATTATGATTTTGTTTTAGCAACTGTCATTTCTTTCTTGAGTACTTCTGTTACACACTCTTTATCAGCATAGTGTTTAGTTCCACTGTGTTTGCATAATGTCTGTGTTTTCATTTTTCATGATTTCTAACTTTATTGTGCTGTGATATGATAATATGAGTGGTATAATTTCAATCCTTTCAATTTACTTAAGCTTGCTTCCTTGGCTAGTATGCCATCTATGTTGGAGAAAGTTCCTTGTGCTGCTGAAATGAATGTGTACTTTGTTGCTGGATGTGACACTCTATAGATATTCATAAAGTCCATTTTAAAATATTTTGTTCAGCTGCCTTATTTATTTGTTGAGTTTTGTCTAAATAACTTGTTTGTGTTAGTGCGATATTGATATCCTCCGCTATAATTTCACTTTTCTACATCTAGTCTTTTATGCACTTTAGTAATTACTTATTCCATTTTCAATGCATATACGTTAATAATCGGCATCTGTTCCTCTTGGATTGTTCCCCTAATCAACATGTAGTGACTTTCTTTTTCTCTTCTCTTCAGTTTAAGTTTGAAGTTGTCTGAATATAGGATAGTTACACTTGCTTTTTTCAATTTCCAAATGCACAGAATATTGTCCTCCAAATTTTGATTTTTCACCAGTGTTTTTCTTTGGCCGTAAAATGTGTTTCTTGTAAAGAGTGTATCACTGGATTTTGTTTCTTGATCCATTCTGTGAGTATGAGTCCAGTGTGGGATTAAGACCATTCTCATCTTGTTATTGCTTTTTTATATTTTTGTTGGTTCCCTTTCTGTTCTACATCACTGCTTACTTGACCTGGCATAATCATTCTATGATGCCTCCTGTCTCTGTTAGATTAATCGCCTCGTTCTATAGCAACGTTTAAGAAACTTTTGCAGTGCCGATCTGGTGTTTATGAATTTTTGTAGATGCTGTTATCATGAAATATCTTATATTTCCATCAGTTTTGCAGGATATATCAGCCTGAGTTGGAAATTATTTTCTTTTGGGGTTTAAATCTCTTTACTCCAAGCTCTCTTGGCTTTCAAAGGTTTATGGTGAGAAATCTGTTGTATTCCTGATAGGTTTGCTTTATAAATGTGTCACTGATTTTCCTCAAACCACTTGTAAGATTCTGGTTTTTTGTTGGACTTGTGGGATTCTGATTTTGATGTGTCGTGGAGAAGATCTTTTCTGATCATGGTTATTTAAGAGTTCTATATAACTCAGTTATATGCATGTTAAATCATTTTTTATATTGGGAAGAATTTCAGCTATTTTTTCAGTATTTTCACAGGTTTTTTATGCCATTTGCATTATCTTATGATTTTTTACTACTTCCATTTAATGTTAAATTAATCTTCTGCTCATCATATTGGAGATACCCCGGCCATTGTTCATGTCCTCTTGTTGATTTCAAGTTATCTCTCACCAATTGGTCATGAACAGCAGCCCTATTCTAGTTCTGGCTCTGTCCTCACATTGGTCAATTCTGCTACTCATACTTTTGATACAGTTTTAATATCAAAATTAATACCTGAAACCCTTTCATAAACTCTAATTCTTTTATGTCCTGGTCATTTATGATTCATACCACTTTATTTCCTCTTTTAACATTTTATTAATGTCTTCTGTAGACTCACTAATCATTTTGTTTATTTGGCCTAAGGTTTTTAACTTATATGTCATATGACCTTGGGAAATGTCATCTTAATCTGGTTTGTTATCTTCCCTCATATAATTTAAAAGAATTCAGCTCTGTGGTTTTGGGTTTCTTCCCCTTCAAGCCACATGCATCAACTGTGGGGAGTTGGGAGTTTGTAGAGGCATTTTGTTGGTTTGTTTGCTCCTGTTTCCTATTTTTGGTTCGTTTTGTGTTCGGCCTTGGAGGGTGATTGTAGAGGAAAGCTTTTATTTTCCATTATGGTACACTCTTTAGTTTACTAATTTTCAGTGGTGTCCTGTCAATATGGCCACATATTGGCCTTTCATTCTGTCATGCCTTTTACCCTTCTCAATTTACCTGAGTTTGGAGTTTACACATTTTCCAGAGATGTCCCAGAGTATTGTTAGTGACCTCAAGGCAATTGAGATATTGGCATCCCATGAAAACCATTTAAAAGCAACTGGTATGTCTTTGTATCTATAGTTATAAAATCTGCATCTGGCCAGGTATTTAGCTCTGTGGCAGTGCACATACCCCACAAGTGCAAGATTGTGAGTTTGATCCCCAGTTCCTAAATAAATAAATCTGAAGCAATTATAACATCAAATATATACTAGATATTTACTAATCACAGGGATCAAAAATGTATCACACTTAACCACAGAAAAGAAATCCGTTATTAGAGTATGAACACTAAGACCAAACAAATATTAACCTATTTCTGATCTACATTACATCTCTACCAAAGGGAATAATTTTTTCTCTAGTTACACTAGAACTGTGTTCAACCACAGTAGTATAAGTTTAACTAGCTATCCATAAGCTTAGTAATTATACTGTTGAAGTAGAGGATGTGGGGGACTAGGAAAGAAACAAAACATGAAAATTTTAAAAATAGCACTTTAAAAGGAGAGAAAGGTAAATAGTGGGACCTCTTGATGAGTTATTAGTCATAGAGAACAGTCACACGAAAACCAAACAAGAAAAAGAAGAAAAAATGTGAACACAGGAAAAATAGAATGTAAAACCAAGATAGGAAGGAAAAAATGTTGAAGCAAAAAAGAGAAAAGAAAGTAAAAGAAAACAAAAGCAAAAATAATAACTCCTCCAAAAACCTAATGAACAAAAGATAAAAATGATACAAAATGGAAATAAAAGGTAAGAAATCCAGTTGAGTCATAGGAAGCAATTACAGAGACATTGAATGAGTGGTTTCTTTCCAGGATGTGCATCTCTCAGGATCAAGCCAATCAAGCTTTTCTCTGGTTTGTTTTAAGTCCAGTCGGTTTTTCATGTGACCTCTCTGCATCCAAGGTTGCTCGGCCTATTCCCTCTACACTGTGTTTACCATCCAACCCAATGTGGCTCCTTATTCCTGTTAGTTAACTAAATGGGGAACTTGATCAGCCCTATTGTCTCTGCTGGAGTTAGGCTCCAGCCTGGCAGTGGGTATGGGCTGCCCATTGTCCATGCCTGTGTGGCCTGGTTTCTTCCTTGTTTTCATGAGCATTGTCCTCATTCAGGATTGGGTCATGTGGTTATTCTTCACTTCTGCTACCCCATGACACAGGGTAGCAAAATACAGAGCCAGCTTGGAGTTGTTGGGTGTTTGCCCACTTGCATCAGGGGACAACATTCATGTGGCACACACAGGCCTACATGCTTACATGGGGGTAGCAAACTGCTCTTTCCATGCAGGTCTGCTTTTCCCATGGGGGCAGAGTACTGCATCTCTGGCCAACTTTATGATTTTTACAAGTCATTCAGGAAACCTTTGTCTCCTCCGCCCTTCTCCTTTTGGTGTGATAATATGAGATAATTAAGAAATATGGAAATATTCTTTTCTATAGAGACATGAATTTTAAAAATTGGTGCAGAGCATGAACCACAAATCAGAAGAGTTGTCAGCCTTTCCTGACACACAAGTTTTCCACAGGATGTTTGTTTCTCCAAAGAGCACTTTAGAATATGAATGAGGCAGTAAACAGTTTGACTAGTTCTGCCATGAAGAAATATCTGGGAGATTCTCCCACTGTGGTGAAAGAAAGAGCTCTTTGTGGAGCACAGTGAAATCATGAGTGTCTCCCATAACCAGTTATACCAGCATGTTCTACTACCTATGCGTTTTATGGGCAAAAATGTATCATATGTAAACAAGCCAGAAATAAGGTCAAGCCAAATCACATATTTCCAACTCTCAATGGAACCATGTGTAGTGTTAAGATAACTCTCTATTGATTTGGACATAAATAGGATTCTTAGGACGACATCAAAGAATATCCAAACCACAATACTCATCTTGTGAATGTCTGTAGTTTTTATGTTTTGCTTTTAGGTGATATCCTAAGAAATTTCAGGAAACTCTCACAAATTATAAAATGATGAATATAGTACTGTAGAGTTTAGAAAACTTACATAAAAAATAAGCCCACCCATAAGTAACTTTTTTTAGTGCTTACAATGTGTGGTATGCAATATTATGGATGAAAAACTCATGTATTTCTCCAAATAACTTGCTTTAAAAAAAGAGACAGTGAAATAGGAGAAATTAAAATAAAAGTCAAGACTGACTCTATTGCCTAATTGAAAAATCCTGCATTAGCAATTAAATTATAAACCAATATTTAGGATATATACATTTGTTACTTCTCCCCAAATTACTCTGTAATGTTCATATTTTTTTCATGACATAAACAAATGTACACACATTTACACAAATACACATAAGAGAAGGCATGTAGATCATATTACACAATTGCTATAAAGAAAAGGAGTAGGCCAAATAAAAAATACCATTAGTGCACTAATATCTAATAATACTATACTTTTCCCTCAGTTTTTGTACCAATCAGTTTGATAGCATTATCAATGGTATTGCTTTTTATTCAAGAGAATATTTTTCTCATGGGAGATGAAAGACATTATTTAGACCTGGAGAATATGGCATTGTGGAATTTTCTCTGGGGTTAGAAATCAAAAACATTACAATAGTGAAGGCCAATGTGATTTCATCAGTCCTTGCAAAATTTCACAAAAGGTTAGACATAATGCCATCTGGTGCACAAGCCCTGTGGTACTTATCTGGATGGACAATTTAATAAGTGTTTACACTTCGCAAGAGTAAAGTTATGATTTGGATGGAAAAGAAAAAAATAGGAACAGCAGCTGAAAATATTTTCCCACATTGTGGGTAGAGTCTTCACATTGCTGGTGGTTTCCCTTGCTGTCCAGAAGCTTTGTAATAAAAAGACATCCCACTTGTTTTTTGTTTGTGTTAGTTCATGGCCAACTGAGTTTTGTTCATGAAATCTTTTCCTACACCAAAGTCTTCAAGAATTCTACCTAACCTCTGTTGCAGCTGATTCAGTGTTTCCATTTCAATATTTAGATCTTATATTTTGATTTTAGTTTAGTCCATTGTGAGGGATATAGCTCTGTATTTAATCTTTGACAAGTTGAAACCCAATGTTTCCAGTACCATTTATTAAAGAGGCTCTCTTCTCTCCAGTGAGGGCCTTTGGCTTCTTTATCAAAGATGAGATGACTGAGTGTCTCTGGAGTGGTTTCAGCATTTTCTAATCTATTCCACTGGTGCTCATGTCTGCTTCTTTGCCAGTATCATGCTGTTTTTATCACAGTAGCTTTGTAGTATAGTTTCAGGTTGGGGATTGTGATACCCCCTGCCATGTCTCTGTTAAGGTCTACTATCTAGACTATATAAAGACCTTAAAAACATATCATACCTCACAAATATAAAAACCCAATCCAAAAGTGGGCATCAGAAATGAACAGACTTTTCTCAGACAAAGAAGTAGAAATAGCAAATAAACATATGAAAAAATGTTCAACATCACTGGTCATTCAAGAGATGTAAATGAAAACAACACTGAGATTCCACCTCATTCCAGAAAGAATGGCTGCTATCACGAAATCAACCAATAATAAATACTGGTGAGGCTGTGGGGAAACAGGAACCTTCCTTCATTGGTGATGAGAGGGTGGACTGGTGCAACCACTGTGGAAATCAGTATGGAGATACCTCAAAGAACTAGGACTGGAAGTCCCATTTGACCCAGCTATTCCCCTGCTGGCTATCTTCCCAAAAGATTTAAAAGAATCATACCATGGTGATATGTTCACCTATATTCATAGCAGCACAATTTGTAATAGCTAAAACTTGGAAGCATCCCAAATGCCCAACTGTAGCCTGAATGAAGAAAATGTGGCATTTTTTAAATGAAATTAGGTAATACTCAGCCATAAAAAATGAGAAATTACAGACACTTAAGCTAAATGGATGCACACCGAGGTGATACACTTAAGTGAAATAAAAAGGACACACATGTGTAAATACCAAATAGTTTATTATGAGAAACTCAAAGTGTAAATAAAGATAAAAAGGTATAATAGATATTGTGAAATAGGAAGAAAAGGGGCAAAGAGGAAGGGGGAGTTGGAGGCTTAAGGCAAAGGAAAAGAGGGAATGGAATTAATATTAGAAAATGAAAAAATGGAAACAAAGTCTTTGTAAATAGAGAGGGATGGAGGGGTTTAAGGGAGGTCAGAGGAAGGGGGGGAAATGAGAACAAAAAGATATTGTGTAAAACTGCAAATTTACAATGATGAATGTCATTATATTGTATAAGTAAAATGTACCCAAAAAATTAAGTTTGTAAAAGAAGAAAAGAAAAAACAGGTTTTATCTGGTAAAGAAACTGATCTACTCATGAGAAAACACTTCGCTCAATGCTACTAGGTAGTTTTGCTTGAAACATCTGTAACTCTTCAATTTACTTGTCTTCATTCATGAATACATTAGGGAGGTGTCTAATGACTTTTACTGTAAAATAGAAAGAAGGGAAATTTGATATGAATTTGCAAAATTAAAGCCTGACTGCTTTACTGTTGAATTGTGTGATCTAGTGGAATGATCTGTATCAGTCACAGGGAAATGCTTTCTGTATGATCACATAATGTAAACATTCCTTTTATATCTGTTGGACTGACAAATAATTTTACTTTTCACTTCATCAGGTACTTATAAAAGAAAAAATCCTCTGTTTACATTCATCCAAGCTCACTTGCAAATGCAAAAGGTACTAAAGTCCTCAATCTGCTAGCTAAAACCATGACTTAATGGGCAAGGCATGTTCCAGTTCCCTTTCTGTCTCTTAGACAGAAGTTTCCTTGCCCTTAAAATTTTTTTTTTACTCTTTAAAAAACAAGCAGGTCTCTGTTACCTAGAATTGTTTTTGATATTCTGGGTCTCTTCTTGCTCCAAATGAATTTTTGGATTTTTTTCTCGAGGTCTATGAAGTATGCTGCTGGGATCTCAATTGGAATTGCATTAAATCTATATAGCAGTTTTGGAAGTGTGGCCATTTTCACTATATTAATCCTTCCTACCCAGGAGCAGGGGATGTCTGTCCATTTTCTGATATCATCTTCAATCTCTCTTTTCAGAGTGCCATAGTTTTCAGAGAAGAGGTCTTTGATTTCTTTCTTTAGGATGATTCCTAGGTATTTCAGCTTTATGGATGCTATTGTGAAGGGAATTATTTGCCCTATTTCTCTCTCAGTGAGTCTGTCATTCGTGTAGAGGAAAGCTATTGATTTTTGTGTGTTGACCTGGTAACCAGCTACTTGCCTGAATTTGGTTATTAAGTCTAGAAGACTTTTGGTGGAGTTCTTGGGGTCTTCTATATAGAGTATCATGTCATCTGCAAATAATGACAATTTGACTTCTTCATTACCTATCTTTATTCCTTTTATTTCTTTCTCTTCTCTAATTGCTATGGCTAATGTTTCCAGAACTATATTGAACAAGAGTGGTATAGTGGACATCCTTGTCTTGTTCCTGATTTTAGTTTGAAGGATTTCAGTTCTTGACCATTTAGTATGATATTGGCTGTTGGTTTTTCATAGATGGTTTCTATCAGTTTGAAGTAGAGACCATCTATTCCAATTTTTGTAGGGTTTTTATCATAAATGCATGTTGGATTTTGTCAAATGGTTTTTCTGCACCTATGGAGATATTCATATGGTTTTTGTCGTTGGCTCTATTGATATAGTGTATTACATTAATTGATTTTCGTATATTGAACCATGTCTGCATCCCTGGGATGAATCCCACTTGATCAGGGTGTATGATCTTCTTGATGATCTTCTGCATTCTGCTTGCCAGTATCTTATTAAGGATTTTTGCATCTATGTTCATTAGTGAGATTGGCCTATAGTTCTCTTTTTCAGTTGGGTCTTTCTCTGCTGTGGCGATCAAGGTGATGCTTACTTCCAGGAATGAATTTGGGAGTGTTGCTTCCCTTTCAATTTCATTGAAGAGTTTAAACAGTAGTGGCAGCAGTTCCTCTCTAAATGTCTTGTAGAATTCAGCAGTGAAGCCATCAGGGCCCGGGCTTTTCTTAGTTGATAAGTTTTTAATTACATTTTCAAATTCATTGGTTGATATTGCGTTGTTCAGAATTTTTAGGTCTTCTTCGTTCAACTTTGGTAATTCATACGTAGGTAGGAGCAGGGGGTATCACAATCCCCAACCTGCAACTATACTACAAAGCCACTGTGATAACAACAGCAGAGTACTGGCAAAGAAACAGACTTGAGGACCAGTGGAACAGATTAGAAGATGCAGAAACAACACCAGACACACTCAGTCATCTCATCTTCGACAAAGGAGCCAAACACCCTCATTGGAGGAAAGATAGCCTCTTTAATAAATGGTGCTGGAAAAATTGGGTTTCAACTTGCCAAAGATTAAAACTAGACCTGTATCTCTCAGCATGCACTAAACTAAAATCAAAATGGATTAAAGATCTAAATATTAAAGTAGAAACTCTGAACCAGTTGGTAGAGAGGTTAGGTAGAACTCTTGAAGACATCGGTGTAGGAAAAGGTTTTATGAACAAAACCTCAGTTGCCCATGAACTAGCGCAAACAATCAACAAATGGAATCTCTTCTTATTAAAAAGCTTCTGCACAGCAGGAGAAACCACCAGCAATGTGAAGAGGCAACCCACAATGTGGGGAAAAATCTTCACCTGCTCTTCCTCAGACAAAGGTCTACTATCTCGAATCTAGAAAGAACTTAAAAAGATCAGACCTCCCAAATTTAAAGACCCAATCCGAAAATGGGCATCTGAAATGAACAGACATTTCTCTGACAAAGAAGTAGAAATAGCAAACAAATACATGACAAAATGTTCAACATCACTGGTCATTCGAGAGAGGCAAATGAAAACAATGCTGAGATTCCACTTCATTCCAGAAAGAATGGCTGCTATCATGAAATCAACCAATAACAAATGCTGGTGGGGCTGTGGGGAAAGAGGAACCATGCTCCACTGCTGGTGGGAGTGTAGACTGGTGCAACCACTGTGGAAATCAGTATGGAGATACCTCAAAGAACTAGGACTGGAAGTCCCATTTGACCCCACTATTCCACTGCTGGGGATCTTCCCCAAAGAATTAAAAGAATCATACCACAGTGATATATGTGCACCCATGTTCATAGCAGCACAGTTTGTGATAGGTAAAGCTTGGAAACAGCACAAATGCCCATCAAGTGGAGACTGGATAAAGAAAATGTGTTTTTTAAATAAAATGGAGTACTATTCAGCCATAAAAACTGAGAAATTAGAGACATTTATAGCTAAGTGGATGCACATTGAGGCAATACTCTTAAGTGAAATAAATAGGACACACATGTGTAAATACCAAATAGTTTCTCTGGTGTGAGAAACTGAAAGTGTAAAGAAGGACTAACTATATAATAGGTAATGTGAAATAAGAAGAAAAGGGGCAAAGGGGAAGGAAGTGGGAGGGCTAGGGGAAAGGATAGAAGGGAATGGGATTAATATGAGAAAATGGAAAAATAGGAACAACATCTTTGTAAATAGGGAGGAATGGAGGGGTTGAAGGGAGGGCTGGGCAAGGGTGAAAAATAAGAACCAAGAGAGATTATGTAAAGGTGCAAATTTCCAATGATGAATGTCATTATACTGTATACCTAAAATGTACCAATGATTAGAATGAATAATCGATAATGCAAAATAGGTAGAAAAGGTCCAAAGGGGTAGGGGTAGTGGGAGGGGCAGGGGAAAGGAAAGAAGGGAAAGGAAAAATGCTGAGAAATTGAAAAAATGGAAATAAAGTCTTTGTAAATAGGGAAGGGTGGAGGGTGTGAAGGGAGGGCGAGGAATGGGGAAAAACTAAGAACCAAGATGCATTATGTAAAGGTACAATTCCCAATGAGAAATGTAATTGTGTTGTATACCTACAATGTACCAATAAAAGAATTTAATACAAAAATTAAATAAATAAATAAAAGAAAATGAAATAAAATAAAATAAGTGATGGTCACAGTAGAGAACAACATGATTGAATAGAGGAGGAGTCACTTCAAAGAGACTCAGAGATCAGCTCAACACATAGGTAATGAGAAGGAGGGAGAGACTTACATCCTGATACAAAAACATCAATTTGAAAGAGCAAACTGGTAGATCAAATAAAACATATGTATAGGAGCCTAAAAGAGGCAAGAGGCAGTTTGACAGGCCTTAGGGGTCTCACCCTGCACGCAACAAAGGAACTACCATTTTGGGAAATTCTCAAATAGCTGGCAGGATGCAAGTAGCAGAGTGGAACCACACAGGATAGGCTTGGGGTCCATACCCCTTGCCACATTGAACCCTTTACAAACAGAGGACATTGCAGCCTAGCAGCATGTTTTGCTGGCATATAAAAGGGGTGAGGGACCAGGGAGCTTCTCCCTCCACTGACCTGCCCATATGTTCTCAGACTCTGAGTGCATAAACAAGCAACTGCTGCTTGTGTTGAGAGTCTTCTTTATTGGGCCCCAATCACACCTGAGTCACTGCTGGGAGCCTGAAGTTTATCCCAAGCTACGTGGGCCATTCATTCAGAACACAGAGCTAACAGTGGTATGGTCTGAATCCATACTCAGCACTCTGGGATCCCTTAAGCCTAGGTTGAGCTCTCACTGACTTCTGCAATCCTAGACCCACCAGAATGTGTCTGACCTCTAGGACCAGTCCCTGAGCAACCTGGTTTACATGAGTGTTCCATGCACCATGGGCACACAGAGCCTCCACTCTGAATTCAGGTAGAGCCCTGAACACAACCCCTGCCTGGCACAATGATCCAGTCCTCTACCTGGTTAAGCAGCAAGGATTAATGGCTGCGTATTCTGCCTGATATCTGGACAGCTATAAAATACCACCCAGTGCTCTGCTCCCTCACTGGGCTTGTATATATCTGCCCATGTTAGTCCTGAGCTGATTCATTTCTCTTCTGAGCATCCACAGGACTGACAGTCAGGGCTGAAATTCCACAGGAGCCTCCATGTTCCAGGAGCCTGTCCCCCCAGACACTGGAACACACATCTAATAACCAGCATTGAACCCCAATGGGGAGAAATCCACAACAGGAGCCTCAGAAACAAGGTCTCACACCTTCTCTAGTCCAGTGAGCCAGCACGAAGAACTGCTAAAAATAGGGGACTATGGAGAGAGGCTGCCTTGAACTGAGTGACCTTTACACAAACTCACAGTCTACAAAGAGGGGGAAATAGGAGTGTGACTTGTAAGATTAAAACACATATCTGTCCATGTGTAGGAGCTTTGCTCTCTCTCTCTCTCTCTCTCTCTCTCTCTCTCTCTCTGCATTAGTGGTATGTTTTTGATTTTTCTTTTTGTTTTTTGCAGAGGATATGGATTAACCACTCATTTCCATTTATATTTTTACCTTATTTTGATTGTTTGATACTCTCTCCTTTTACTCTTTCTCTCCCCCTCCTTTTCTCAATTTCTCTTTCAAATCATTCATTCTGTATTTTTCTTACTTTCTTTTCCTCTATTTTCATCTCTACCCCCTGTTATTCATCCTTTTCCTAGGTGTCCCTCTCTGTTACTGCTATCTAATACCACTAGCTTCCCTTTACCCTTAACAGGACCTGCTACATCAACCTTACCCCATTCTGAACATCTGCCACTGCTTTTTAAATTCATAATCAATTTCCTTTGCTCTTTTTTCTTCAAATTTTCACATTCATACCCTTAGTCTTATGAATCTATCAATAGTTAACTATATCTTCCTATACCTGAACATTGCTTTATGATAAAAAAGGGATGAATTACTCTATGGAGGGGATATTGACTGTATATAATTTTCTGCCTCATCCTCAATTTTGTTATGTACCTATAAATCTTGTACCTAGGGTGAAAAATGACAAAGTATTAGTTATTACAGTTATCATTTTCCAGTTAGTGTTTGATGCTATATTTTTTACTGATTGTACTAAGTTAACCAAGGTGACATGGCTGTTGTGATCAATTGATGTTCCTCAGGTGCCAACTCCAGATTTCCTGGGACCAATAAATACTATTACAGCCCAGTACCAAAGACCCGGGTGCCAAGCCAAACTGGCTGGAAACTCTCATCCCTAGTAAACAGAAAATGTAGGATCCCAGAACAGACTTGAAGGCCAAAAACCAGCTACTCCTACAAGGTCGCTCTGAAATGTAGAAATTACTTAAAGAAATCTTGATACTAGGGATAAAACTACCCACATTAAGCTACTTACAAGCCTCAGTGTGGAAAACTAGTCAACAAAAATAAAAAGAGAAAAAGAGAAAACACAGAATCAAGATGCAATCTAAGACAACAGATTCACCCAACAAAAGCCAGAAGGCATTGAGGTGGGAGAACTCACAAGCTTCCCACCTAAGTTTTATGAAATGGTAGCAGCAGAAGAAACAAAGCAGATAATAAATTTCTGTATGAAAACAAATTGCACAGGTCGTTAAACATTTAATGACTGTAATCAAGAAAATGGCAAGTGAATCTAAAGTCGATACAGATAAAATTAGAGGAGCATAGGGAAACCATGAGTGCCCAATATAGGAAAGAACTGGATGCCAGAAAACAGATACAAACAGATAAGCCTTGAAACATAATGTCCCGTTTGAATGCAAATTGTTTCTCCAGATAGGGTAAATTTTATAAGGCACAAGAAAACTTAAAGTCTCAGAAATCATCTCCTCTTGAGAGATTCTTCCATCCACAGTAAAGAAAAATGTCAATGTCATGAGGACAGGAAAGAAAGGAAAAGGAGAATCAGGAAGAGGACAAGAGTTAGCAGCAGTTTGATTATGGTGAATAGTAGTCATAGCTGTTGTTTAGCTGCATAAAACAGATTTCAAAGAAAGCCACTTTTAGGAAGCCTTTGTGTATTATTCATTTATTATTTTGTTGTTGTTCTGAGGATGGAACTCAGGACCTTGCACTTGCCAGGCAGGCACACTGCTGTTGAGCTACATCCCCGCCCCTTTATTTTTTTTAAATTTTATTTTGCTTTGGATTTTTTGGAATACTGGAGACTAAACCCAAGGCCATTTATTCACTTCATTTAATGAGACAGTGGCCTCCCTAGGTAACTAAACTGCTGAAACTTGTAATCCTCTGCCTCAGCCTCACAGAGCACTGGGTTTACAAGCATCCATCATCAGACTCAGCTCTCTTCTTTCTGCATTATATAAAGTAATTGTTCCTCTTAATTGCTTCTTTTCTCATTGATTGTTCTATTCCTTAGTAGTTTATATATTATTTAAACATAAAAGAAATAATTGTACAATGTAAAAAACAAAATGTGTCAGTGTAATTATATGCATATATGACCATTACCTTTATGTTGCACCCAAATTAAGATATGCAGAAAACATAATCAGACCTATGTAATGAATATTTGTGACACTCATAGAAACATGTGCATGTATCTTACATTAAGAAATGATTTAAAACTTATATGCATATACCCTATCAATAGTGATTATTATAAAAGAATGCTTAACTACTTTAAGCTATAACATGAAGTTAGTTAGAAAGTGGTTGACAAAATGATAAATGTAATAGACTTTATGAGAGAGGAATACTTGTCATTTTATTTTATGCATGAAATTAAAACCTAAATAAAAGCATGCAAATTTTGAGCCAAGAATTCGCTACGAAATCTATGTATTCATTCATAGTTGGATTGCCTAAGGGTTTTTCTGGGCTTTTAAAATTCTTTTGAGGTACTACATGTCAATGATTCATTCTATTTTGGGGGAGCCTCAGTTTTGTGGATTCATGCTCCTATATTTATAATTTACTTCCTTGCACTAGCTTTGCGTTTGGAATGCCCTTGCTTTTCTTAGACCTTTGGGTGCATTGTTAGGTTACTGGGGGGGGGGTGTTCACTGTTTTTATGATTTTGGCATTCGCAGCTATAAGCTTCCTTTCTAGAACTGTTTTCGTTGTGTCCCAAAATTTTTGGTATGTTGTACTAGCATTATGATTTTGTTTTAGCAACTGTCATTTCTTTCTTGAGTACTTCTGTTACACACTCTTTATCAGCATAGTGTTTAGTTCCACTGTGTTTGCATAATGTCTGTGTTTTCATTTTTCATGATTTCTAACTTTATTGTGCTGTGATATGATAATATGAGTGGTATAATTTCAATCCTTTCAATTTACTTAAGCTTGCTTCCTTGGCTAGTATGCCATCTATGTTGGAGAAAGTTCCTTGTGCTGCTGAAATGAATGTGTACTTTGTTGCTGGATGTGACACTCTATAGATATTCATAAAGTCCATTTTAAAATATTTTGTTCAGCTGCCTTATTTATTTGTTGAGTTTTGTCTAAATAACTTGTTTGTGTTAGTGCGATATTGATATCCTCCGCTATAATTTCACTTTTCTACATCTAGTCTTTTATGCACTTTAGTAATTACTTATTCCATTTTCAATGCATATACGTTAATAATCGGCATCTGTTCCTCTTGGATTGTTCCCCTAATCAACATGTAGTGACTTTCTTTTTCTCTTCTCTTCAGTTTAAGTTTGAAGTTGTCTGAATATAGGATAGTTACACTTGCTTTTTTCAATTTCCAAATGCACAGAATATTGTCCTCCAAATTTTGATTTTTCACCAGTGTTTTTCTTTGGCCGTAAAATGTGTTTCTTGTAAAGAGTGTATCACTGGATTTTGTTTCTTGATCCATTCTGTGAGTATGAGTCCAGTGTGGGATTAAGACCATTCTCATCTTGTTATTGCTTTTTTATATTTTTGTTGGTTCCCTTTCTGTTCTACATCACTGCTTACTTGACCTGGCATAATCATTCTATGATGCCTCCTGTCTCTGTTAGATTAATCGCCTCGTTCTATAGCAACGTTTAAGAAACTTTTGCAGTGCCGATCTGGTGTTTATGAATTTTTGTAGATGCTGTTATCATGAAATATCTTATATTTCCATCAGTTTTGCAGGATATATCAGCCTGAGTTGGAAATTATTTTCTTTTGGGGTTTAAATCTCTTTACTCCAAGCTCTCTTGGCTTTCAAAGGTTTATGGTGAGAAATCTGTTGTATTCCTGATAGGTTTGCTTTATAAATGTGTCACTGATTTTCCTCAAACCACTTGTAAGATTCTGGTTTTTTGTTGGACTTGTGGGATTCTGATTTTGATGTGTCGTGGAGAAGATCTTTTCTGATCATGGTTATTTAAGAGTTCTATATAACTCAGTTATATGCATGTTAAATCATTTTTTATATTGGGAAGAATTTCAGCTATTTTTTCAGTATTTTCACAGGTTTTTTATGCCATTTGCATTATCTTATGATTTTTTACTACTTCCATTTAATGTTAAATTAATCTTCTGCTCATCATATTGGAGATACCCCGGCCATTGTTCATGTCCTCTTGTTGATTTCAAGTTATCTCTCACCAATTGGTCATGAACAGCAGCCCTATTCTAGTTCTGGCTCTGTCCTCACATTGGTCAATTCTGCTACTCATACTTTTGATACAGTTTTAATATCAAAATTAATACCTGAAACCCTTTCATAAACTCTAATTCTTTTATGTCCTGGTCATTTATGATTCATACCACTTTATTTCCTCTTTTAACATTTTATTAATGTCTTCTGTAGACTCACTAATCATTTTGTTTATTTGGCCTAAGGTTTTTAACTTATATGTCATATGACCTTGGGAAATGTCATCTTAATCTGGTTTGTTATCTTCCCTCATATAATTTAAAAGAATTCAGCTCTGTGGTTTTGGGTTTCTTCCCCTTCAAGCCACATGCATCAACTGTGGGGAGTTGGGAGTTTGTAGAGGCATTTTGTTGGTTTGTTTGCTCCTGTTTCCTATTTTTGGTTCGTTTTGTGTTCGGCCTTGGAGGGTGATTGTAGAGGAAAGCTTTTATTTTCCATTATGGTACACTCTTTAGTTTACTAATTTTCAGTGGTGTCCTGTCAATATGGCCACATATTGGCCTTTCATTCTGTCATGCCTTTTACCCTTCTCAATTTACCTGAGTTTGGAGTTTACACATTTTCCAGAGATGTCCCAGAGTATTGTTAGTGACCTCAAGGCAATTGAGATATTGGCATCCCATGAAAACCATTTAAAAGCAACTGGTATGTCTTTGTATCTATAGTTATAAAATCTGCATCTGGCCAGGTATTTAGCTCTGTGGCAGTGCACATACCCCACAAGTGCAAGATTGTGAGTTTGATCCCCAGTTCCTAAATAAATAAATCTGAAGCAATTATAACATCAAATATATACTAGATATTTACTAATCACAGGGATCAAAAATGTATCACACTTAACCACAGAAAAGAAATCCGTTATTAGAGTATGAACACTAAGACCAAACAAATATTAACCTATTTCTGATCTACATTACATCTCTACCAAAGGGAATAATTTTTTCTCTAGTTACACTAGAACTGTGTTCAACCACAGTAGTATAAGTTTAACTAGCTATCCATAAGCTTAGTAATTATACTGTTGAAGTAGAGGATGTGGGGGACTAGGAAAGAAACAAAACATGAAAATTTTAAAAATAGCACTTTAAAAGGAGAGAAAGGTAAATAGTGGGACCTCTTGATGAGTTATTAGTCATAGAGAACAGTCACACGAAAACCAAACAAGAAAAAGAAGAAAAAATGTGAACACAGGAAAAATAGAATGTAAAACCAAGATAGGAAGGAAAAAATGTTGAAGCAAAAAAGAGAAAAGAAAGTAAAAGAAAACAAAAGCAAAAATAATAACTCCTCCAAAAACCTAATGAACAAAAGATAAAAATGATACAAAATGGAAATAAAAGGTAAGAAATCCAGTTGAGTCATAGGAAGCAATTACAGAGACATTGAATGAGTGGTTTCTTTCCAGGATGTGCATCTCTCAGGATCAAGCCAATCAAGCTTTTCTCTGGTTTGTTTTAAGTCCAGTCGGTTTTTCATGTGACCTCTCTGCATCCAAGGTTGCTCGGCCTATTCCCTCTACACTGTGTTTACCATCCAACCCAATGTGGCTCCTTATTCCTGTTAGTTAACTAAATGGGGAACTTGATCAGCCCTATTGTCTCTGCTGGAGTTAGGCTCCAGCCTGGCAGTGGGTATGGGCTGCCCATTGTCCATGCCTGTGTGGCCTGGTTTCTTCCTTGTTTTCATGAGCATTGTCCTCATTCAGGATTGGGTCATGTGGTTATTCTTCACTTCTGCTACCCCATGACACAGGGTAGCAAAATACAGAGCCAGCTTGGAGTTGTTGGGTGTTTGCCCACTTGCATCAGGGGACAACATTCATGTGGCACACACAGGCCTACATGCTTACATGGGGGTAGCAAACTGCTCTTTCCATGCAGGTCTGCTTTTCCCATGGGGGCAGAGTACTGCATCTCTGGCCCACTTTATGATTTTTACAAGTCATTCAGGAAACCTTTGTCTCCTCCGCCCTTCTCCTTTTGGTGTGATAATATGAGATAATTAAGAAATATGGAAATATTCTTTTCTATAGAGACATGAATTTTAAAAATTGGTGCAGAGCATGAACCACAAATCAGAAGAGTTGTCAGCCTTTCCTGACACACAAGTTTTCCACAGGATGTTTGTTTCTCCAAAGAGCACTTTAGAATATGAATGAGGCAGTAAACAGTTTGACTAGTTCTGCCATGAAGAAATATCTGGGAGATTCTCCCACTGTGGTGAAAGAAAGAGCTCTTTGTGGAGCACAGTGAAATCATGAGTGTCTCCCATAACCAGTTATACCAGCATGTTCTACTACCTATGCGTTTTATGGGCAAAAATGTATCATATGTAAACAAGCCAGAAATAAGGTCAAGCCAAATCACATATTTCCAACTCTCAATGGAACCATGTGTAGTGTTAAGATAACTCTCTATTGATTTGGACATAAATAGGATTCTTAGGACGACATCAAAGAATATCCAAACCACAATACTCATCTTGTGAATGTCTGTAGTTTTTATGTTTTGCTTTTAGGTGATATCCTAAGAAATTTCAGGAAACTCTCACAAATTATAAAATGATGAATATAGTACTGTAGAGTTTAGAAAACTTACATAAAAAATAAGCCCACCCATAAGTAACTTTTTTTAGTGCTTACAATGTGTGGTATGCAATATTATGGATGAAAAACTCATGTATTTCTCCAAATAACTTGCTTTAAAAAAAGAGACAGTGAAATAGGAGAAATTAAAATAAAAGTCAAGACTGACTCTATTGCCTAATTGAAAAATCCTGCATTAGCAATTAAATTATAAACCAATATTTAGGATATATACATTTGTTACTTCTCCCCAAATTACTCTGTAATGTTCATATTTTTTTCATGACATAAACAAATGTACACACATTTACACAAATACACATAAGAGAAGGCATGTAGATCATATTACACAATTGCTATAAAGAAAAGGAGTAGGCCAAATAAAAAATACCATTAGTGCACTAATATCTAATAATACTATACTTTTCCCTCAGTTTTTGTACCAATCAGTTTGATAGCATTATCAATGGTATTGCTTTTTATTCAAGAGAATATTTTTCTCATGGGAGATGAAAGACATTATTTAGACCTGGAGAATATGGCATTGTGGAATTTTCTCTGGGGTTAGAAATCAAAAACATTACAATAGTGAAGGCCAATGTGATTTCATCAGTCCTTGCAAAATTTCACAAAAGGTTAGACATAATGCCATCTGGTGCACAAGCCCTGTGGTACTTATCTGGATGGACAATTTAATAAGTGTTTACACTTCGCAAGAGTAAAGTTATGATTTGGATGGAAAAGAAAAAAATAGGAACAGCAGCTGAAAATATTTTCCCACATTGTGGGTAGAGTCTTCACATTGCTGGTGGTTTCCCTTGCTGTCCAGAAGCTTTGTAATAAAAAGACATCCCACTTGTTTTTTGTTTGTGTTAGTTCATGGCCAACTGAGTTTTGTTCATGAAATCTTTTCCTACACCAAAGTCTTCAAGAATTCTACCTAACCTCTGTTGCAGCTGATTCAGTGTTTCCATTTCAATATTTAGATCTTATATTTTGATTTTAGTTTAGTCCATTGTGAGGGATATAGCTCTGTATTTAATCTTTGACAAGTTGAAACCCAATGTTTCCAGTACCATTTATTAAAGAGGCTCTCTTCTCTCCAGTGAGGGCCTTTGGCTTCTTTATCAAAGATGAGATGACTGAGTGTCTCTGGAGTGGTTTCAGCATTTTCTAATCTATTCCACTGGTGCTCATGTCTGCTTCTTTGCCAGTATCATGCTGTTTTTATCACAGTAGCTTTGTAGTATAGTTTCAGGTTGGGGATTGTGATACCCCCTGCCATGTCTCTGTTAAGGTCTACTATCTAGACTATATAAAGACCTTAAAAACATATCATACCTCACAAATATAAAAACCCAATCCAAAAGTGGGCATCAGAAATGAACAGACTTTTCTCAGACAAAGAAGTAGAAATAGCAAATAAACATATGAAAAAATGTTCAACATCACTGGTCATTCAAGAGATGTAAATGAAAACAACACTGAGATTCCACCTCATTCCAGAAAGAATGGCTGCTATCACGAAATCAACCAATAATAAATACTGGTGAGGCTGTGGGGAAACAGGAACCTTCCTTCATTGGTGATGAGAGGGTGGACTGGTGCAACCACTGTGGAAATCAGTATGGAGATACCTCAAAGAACTAGGACTGGAAGTCCCATTTGACCCAGCTATTCCCCTGCTGGCTATCTTCCCAAAAGATTTAAAAGAATCATACCATGGTGATATGTTCACCTATATTCATAGCAGCACAATTTGTAATAGCTAAAACTTGGAAGCATCCCAAATGCCCAACTGTAGCCTGAATGAAGAAAATGTGGCATTTTTTAAATGAAATTAGGTAATACTCAGCCATAAAAAATGAGAAATTACAGACACTTAAGCTAAATGGATGCACACCGAGGTGATACACTTAAGTGAAATAAAAAGGACACACATGTGTAAATACCAAATAGTTTATTATGAGAAACTCAAAGTGTAAATAAAGATAAAAAGGTATAATAGATATTGTGAAATAGGAAGAAAAGGGGCAAAGAGGAAGGGGGAGTTGGAGGCTTAAGGCAAAGGAAAAGAGGGAATGGAATTAATATTAGAAAATGAAAAAATGGAAACAAAGTCTTTGTAAATAGAGAGGGATGGAGGGGTTTAAGGGAGGTCAGAGGAAGGGGGGGAAATGAGAACAAAAAGATATTGTGTAAAACTGCAAATTTACAATGATGAATGTCATTATATTGTATAAGTAAAATGTACCCAAAAAATTAAGTTTGTAAAAGAAGAAAAGAAAAAACAGGTTTTATCTGGTAAAGAAACTGATCTACTCATGAGAAAACACTTCGCTCAATGCTACTAGGTAGTTTTGCTTGAAACATCTGTAACTCTTCAATTTACTTGTCTTCATTCATGAATACATTAGGGAGGTGTCTAATGACTTTTACTGTAAAATAGAAAGAAGGGAAATTTGATATGAATTTGCAAAATTAAAGCCTGACTGCTTTACTGTTGAATTGTGTGATCTAGTGGAATGATCTGTATCAGTCACAGGGAAATGCTTTCTGTATGATCACATAATGTAAACATTCCTTTTATATCTGTTGGACTGACAAATAATTTTACTTTTCACTTCATCAGGTACTTATAAAAGAAAAAATCCTCTGTTTACATTCATCCAAGCTCACTTGCAAATGCAAAAGGTACTAAAGTCCTCAATCTGC
The DNA here is from genome assembly GCF_053883595.1 of Heterocephalus glaber. NCBI lineage: Eukaryota > Metazoa > Chordata > Mammalia > Rodentia > Bathyergidae > Heterocephalus > Heterocephalus glaber. The sequence goes on along the minus strand of NW_028258325.1, from coordinate 58,914,844 downwards.
TAGCTAAAACCATGACTTAATGGGCAAGGCATGTTCCAGTTCCCTTTCTGTCTCTTAGACAGAAGTTTCCTTGCCCTTAAAATTTTTTTTTTACTCTTTAAAAAACAAGCAGGTCTCTGTTACCTAGAATTGTTTTTGATATTCTGGGTCTCTTCTTGCTCCAAATGAATTTTTGGATTTTTTTCTCGAGGTCTATGAAGTATGCTGCTGGGATCTCAATTGGAATTGCATTAAATCTATATAGCAGTTTTGGAAGTGTGGCCATTTTCACTATATTAATCCTTCCTACCCAGGAGCAGGGGATGTCTGTCCATTTTCTGATATCATCTTCAATCTCTCTTTTCAGAGTGCCATAGTTTTCAGAGAAGAGGTCTTTGATTTCTTTCTTTAGGATGATTCCTAGGTATTTCAGCTTTATGGATGCTATTGTGAAGGGAATTATTTGCCCTATTTCTCTCTCAGTGAGTCTGTCATTCGTGTAGAGGAAAGCTATTGATTTTTGTGTGTTGACCTGGTAACCAGCTACTTGCCTGAATTTGGTTATTAAGTCTAGAAGACTTTTGGTGGAGTTCTTGGGGTCTTCTATATAGAGTATCATGTCATCTGCAAATAATGACAATTTGACTTCTTCATTACCTATCTTTATTCCTTTTATTTCTTTCTCTTCTCTAATTGCTATGGCTAATGTTTCCAGAACTATATTGAACAAGAGTGGTATAGTGGACATCCTTGTCTTGTTCCTGATTTTAGTTTGAAGGATTTCAGTTCTTGACCATTTAGTATGATATTGGCTGTTGGTTTTTCATAGATGGTTTCTATCAGTTTGAAGTAGAGACCATCTATTCCAATTTTTGTAGGGTTTTTATCATAAATGCATGTTGGATTTTGTCAAATGGTTTTTCTGCACCTATGGAGATATTCATATGGTTTTTGTCGTTGGCTCTATTGATATAGTGTATTACATTAATTGATTTTCGTATATTGAACCATGTCTGCATCCCTGGGATGAATCCCACTTGATCAGGGTGTATGATCTTCTTGATGATCTTCTGCATTCTGCTTGCCAGTATCTTATTAAGGATTTTTGCATCTATGTTCATTAGTGAGATTGGCCTATAGTTCTCTTTTTCAGTTGGGTCTTTCTCTGCTGTGGCGATCAAGGTGATGCTTACTTCCAGGAATGAATTTGGGAGTGTTGCTTCCCTTTCAATTTCATTGAAGAGTTTAAACAGTAGTGGCAGCAGTTCCTCTCTAAATGTCTTGTAGAATTCAGCAGTGAAGCCATCAGGGCCCGGGCTTTTCTTAGTTGATAAGTTTTTAATTACATTTTCAAATTCATTGGTTGATATTGCGTTGTTCAGAATTTTTAGGTCTTCTTCGTTCAACTTTGGTAATTCATACGTAGGTAGGAGCAGGGGGTATCACAATCCCCAACCTGCAACTATACTACAAAGCCACTGTGATAACAACAGCAGAGTACTGGCAAAGAAACAGACTTGAGGACCAGTGGAACAGATTAGAAGATGCAGAAACAACACCAGACACACTCAGTCATCTCATCTTCGACAAAGGAGCCAAACACCCTCATTGGAGGAAAGATAGCCTCTTTAATAAATGGTGCTGGAAAAATTGGGTTTCAACTTGCCAAAGATTAAAACTAGACCTGTATCTCTCAGCATGCACTAAACTAAAATCAAAATGGATTAAAGATCTAAATATTAAAGTAGAAACTCTGAACCAGTTGGTAGAGAGGTTAGGTAGAACTCTTGAAGACATCGGTGTAGGAAAAGGTTTTATGAACAAAACCTCAGTTGCCCATGAACTAGCACAAACAATCAACAAATGGAATCTCTTCTTATTAAAAAGCTTCTGCACAGCAGGAGAAACCACCAGCAATGTGAAGAGGCAACCCACAATGTGGGGAAAAATCTTCACCTGCTCTTCCTCAGACAAAGGTCTACTATCTCGAATCTAGAAAGAACTTAAAAAGATCAGACCTCCCAAATTTAAAGACCCAATCCGAAAATGGGCATCTGAAATGAACAGACATTTCTCTGACAAAGAAGTAGAAATAGCAAACAAATACATGACAAAATGTTCAACATCACTGGTCATTCGAGAGAGGCAAATGAAAACAATGCTGAGATTCCACTTCATTCCAGAAAGAATGGCTGCTATCATGAAATCAACCAATAACAAATGCTGGTGGGGCTGTGGGGAAAGAGGAACCATGCTCCACTGCTGGTGGGAGTGTAGACTGGTGCAACCACTGTGGAAATCAGTATGGAGATACCTCAAAGAACTAGGACTGGAAGTCCCATTTGACCCCACTATTCCACTGCTGGGGATCTTCCCCAAAGAATTAAAAGAATCATACCACAGTGATATATGTGCACCCATGTTCATAGCAGCACAGTTTGTGATAGGTAAAGCTTGGAAACAGCACAAATGCCCATCAAGTGGAGACTGGATAAAGAAAATGTGTTTTTTAAATAAAATGGAGTACTATTCAGCCATAAAAACTGAGAAATTAGAGACATTTATAGCTAAGTGGATGCACATTGAGGCAATACTCTTAAGTGAAATAAATAGGACACACATGTGTAAATACCAAATAGTTTCTCTGGTGTGAGAAACTGAAAGTGTAAAGAAGGACTAACTATATAATAGGTAATGTGAAATAAGAAGAAAAGGGGCAAAGGGGAAGGAAGTGGGAGGGCTAGGGGAAGGGATAGAAGGGAATGGGATTAATATGAGAAAATGGAAAAATAGGAACAACATCTTTGTAAATAGGGAGGAATGGAGGGGTTGAAGGGAGGGCTGGGCAAGGGTGAAAAATAAGGACCAAGAGAGACTATGTAAAGGTGCAAATTTCCAATGATGAATGTCATTATACTGTATACCTAAAATGTACCAATGATTAGAATGAATAATTGATAATGCAAAATAGAAAGAAAAGGTCCAAAGGGGTAGGGGTAGTAGGAGGGGCAGGGGAAAGGAAAGAAGGGAAAGGAAAAAATGGTGAGAAATGGAAAAAATGAAAATAAAGTCTTTGTAGATAGGGAAGGGTGGAGGGTGTGAAAGGAGGGCTAGGAATGGGGAAAAAAATAAGAAACAAGATGCATTAATTAAAGGTACAATTCCCAATTAAAAAAAAACAAGCAGGTCTGTCAGCTACCAGCACACAGGAGGCTTCTGGCTCAATGTGCCAAAGCTCCCACTAGAGAGTAGGACACTTCTGGGTGAATCTACCCCCACTCTCAGCAAAGAAGAGGCTTCAGGTTAATGAGCTGCAGCTCCCAGTGCAGAGTAGGAGGCTTCAAGGCCAACTTAGCCCCACTGTCAGCACAGAGGAGGTAAGCTGCGAGTGGGCAAGCAGCAAGCCCCCACCCCCCATTAAAATGCGAAGACACATAGACAAGCCTCAGCACCAGAATTCCAGATCACCTACAGCAATGAAAAAGGGAAATGAGATGTAATACTTTGTTAGTCAGCCACCTGGACTCAATGAACTAGCAATGAAAGAGGATCTGGAAAAAATGAAAAAAGAAATAATTTCTCCATAACAGCAGAGATTGTGCCCATAGTGCAAAACATGATTAATAAATCTAGAGAAGACATGAATAAAAAAAGAGGACCTGAGGAACATGATGGAATCCCAACATAGGAAGCAAATGCAATCCATAAAACAGATGCAAACAGATTTCCAGGAGATTAAAAACTCCATTAAAAGGCTACACAGCAGAATGAGCCAACTGAATTTCAGATATAGAATATAAGCTTGCAATTAGTGACCAGGAAAGCAAAATTGCTTTAAAACTGTAGGAGACCATGAGAAATCAATCCAACAGCTGCTAGACGAGGCAAAGAAGAATAAAATAAGACTGATTGGAGTCAATGAAGAAACAGGACAGAGTGCAGGTGGCATAAAAAAAAGTGTTCACAGAAGTAATGGCAGAAAACTTCCCAAGCAGGGCAAAATAATTTGACATAAAATAAATGAGGCATATAGGACTCCAAATAGCTTTGATCAAAAAAAAAAAACTACACATAGGCATATAATTGTGAAGATTCCAGAAACCCAACAGAAGAACAAAGTTATACAAGCATTTAGAGAAAAGAACAAATCACATACAAAGGAAAGCACATCACAATCACAGCAGACTTCCCAATGCAAACCATCAAGGCAAGAAGAGCTTGGAGTGACATATTCCAAGACCTATAGGACAAAAGCCTCCAATGCAGATTGATGTACCGTGCAAAACCATCTTTCAAAATTGATGGATAAATAAGATACTTTCATAACAAAGAGCACCTTAGGAACTTCATGAATACCAAACCAGAATTCCAAAAATTTTAGATAATACCTTAGGAACAGACAACAAGGATCACATCCTCAGGAAGCACAGCAGAATAAATCCATCAGGTGCAACAGGAAATTAAATGTAAAGGGGGAGATTCCAACAAAAAATAAAAGGTCATGACAATGATAAGTCAATATGTATCACTTATAACCATCAATGTTAATGGTCTCAATTCACCAATCAAAAAAAATAGAGTGGCAGAATGGGTTGAGAAGCAAGACCCAATAATATGCTGCATACCAGAAATACATTTAATTCAAAACAATTAATAGACTGAAAGTTAAAGTGTGGAAAACAATACTCCATATGAAAGGAACCTGAAAAATAGCAGGAGTAGCTATTCTCTTTGCAGATCAAGTGGATTTCAAACCCACACTGATTAAGAGAGACAAAGAAGAACACTACATCCTCGTAACAGGAACAATCCAAGATGAAGAGATGACAATCATAAATATCTATGCAGCAAACTCTAGTGTGCCCTACTATATAAAAAAATACTAATGAACATGAAATATCATAGAAGCACTAATATAATCGTAGTGGGGGACCTCAATACCCCACTACCACAAATAGAACAACTAGACAAAAAACAAGGAATGAGGGCTGGTAATTTAGCTCAGTGGTTTCACCGCCTGCTGTGCAGGCGCAAGGACCTGAGTTCGATCCCGGGGACCAAAAAACCCCCCGAGGAATTAAATACTAGAACTCAGTAAAATGCTTGAACAAATGAACTTAACATGTTTACAGCGTGTTCCACCCCACAAAATCAGAGCACACATTCTTTTCAGCTGCACATGGGTCATTCTAAAAAATACAACACATACTCACTCATAGAACATATTTAGTTAAACCCAAAGGAAATGAAGTTATCCCCGGCATATTACCAAATCACAGGGTGATGTAATTGGAGATCAGTAGCCAAAGAAACCACAAAAATTTCATAAACACATGGAAATTGAACAACACACTTCTGAATAACTAATGGATTACAGACAAAAATTAAAGAAGAAATCAGACAGTTCCTTCAATTAAGTGAAAATGACAATGCAACATATCGGAATCTATGGGATACAACGAAATCAGTCTTATGAGGGAAATTCATAGCAGTGAATACACATATTAGGAAAAGAGAGCAACCCTACTTAAATAACCTGATGATGAATATCAAGCTTCTAGAAAAAGAAGAGCAGGACAAAGCCAAACCTCATACAAGGGAGGAAATTATAAAGATCAGAACAGAAATCAATGCAATGAACACCAAGAGACCAACACAAAACCACAAAGAAGCCAAGAGTTGGTTCTTTGAAAGAATGAACAAAATTTAAAAACTCGCAGCCAAACTTATCAAAGGAAAGAAATGGCCCAAATCCATGCAATTAGGAATGAAAATGATGAAATTTCAACGGACCCAGCTGAAAGCTTGAGGATCATCAGTACTTACTTCTAGAATCAATACACCAATACCATGGAAAGCACAGAAGAAATGGACAGATTCTTATATACATACGAATTACCAAAGTTGAACGAAGAAGACCTAAAAATTCTAAACAACCCAATATCAATCAAATTGAATATATGATTAAAAACTTACCAACTAAGAAAGAGCCCAGGTACTGATGGCTTCACTACTGAATTTTACAAGACTTTTAGAGAGAAATTTCTAGCTCTACCACTTAAAATCTTCAATGAAATTGAAAGGGAAGCAGTACTCCCAAATACATTCCTGGAAGCAGGCATCACCTTGCTCTCCAAAGCAGAGAAAGAATCAACTGAAAAAGAGAAATAAAGGCCAATCTCAATGATAAACATAGATGCAAAAATCCTTAATTAGATACTGACAAATAGAATGCAGAAGATCATGAAGGAGATCATTGAACCTGACCAAGTGAGATTCATCCCATGGATGTAGGGATGTTTGAACGTATGCAAATCAATCAATGTAATACACTATACCAATAGAGCCAAGGACAAAAATCATATGATCATCTAAATAGATGCAGAAAAAGCATTTGAAAAAACCAAACATGCATTTATGATAAAAAGCCTACAAAAAATTGAAATAAATGGATTCTAGCTCAATCTGATGAAAGCCATCTATGAAAAACCAACAGCCATTATCATACTAAATCATCAAAAACTGAAATCCTTCACACAAAAATCACAAAATAGACAAGGATGTCCACTACCACAACTCCTGTTCAATATAGTTTTGGAAACATTAGCCATGGCAATTAAAAAGAGAAAGAAAAAAAGAATAAAGATAGGAAATGACGAAGTCAAATTGTCATTATTTGCAGATGACATAATACTCTATATGGAAGAGTCCAAGAACACCAAAAGTCTTCACGAATTAATAACCAAATTCAGAAATTAGCTTGATACCAGATCAACACACAAAAATCAGTAGCTTTCTTCTACCCACACAACAGACTCACTGAGAGAGATATAGGGCAAAAAATTCCATTCACAATAGCATACAAAAAACTAATATATCTAGGAATCAACCTAACAAAAAGTCAAAGACAACTTCTCTGAAAATTATAGCACCCTGAACAGAGAGATTGCAGAGGATGTCAGAAAATGGAAAGAGATGCCTTGCTCCTGGGTAGGAAGGATCAACATAGTGAAAATGGCCATATTTAGAAAACTGCTATATAGATTTAATGCAAAATCAATTGAAATCCCAGCAGCATACTTCATAGATGTTAAGAAAACAATCCAAAAATTCATTTGGAACAAGAAGAGACTCAGAATAAATAAAGCAATTCTAGGTAACAGAGACATGGCAGGGAATACCACAACTCACAACTGGAAAATATACTACAAAGCTATGTTGATAAAAGCAGCACGGTACTGGCAAAGAAACAGACCTGAGGCCAAGTGGAAGAAATGAGAAGATACAGAACCAAGTCCAGACACACTCAGACATCTCAGTTTCGATAAACGAGCCAAACACCCTCACTGGAGGAAAGATAGCCTCTTTAATAAAATCTAAATGGATTAAATATCTAAATATTTAAAAAAAGAAATACTGAACTGGCTGGAAGATAGTTTAGGAAGAACTCTTGAAGACATTTGTGTAGGACAAGATTTTATGAACAAAATCTCAATTGCCTGTGAACTAGCACACACAAACAATAAGTGGGATCTCTTCTAGTTAAAAGCTTCTGTACAGCAAGAGAAACCAGTAGCAGTGTGAGGAGACCACCCACATGTGGGAAAAATATTTACCAGCTGTCCCTCAGACAAATGTCTACTATCTCATATCTATAAAGAACTTAAAAAATTAGATCCACCTGCCTCACCAGCAGAAGGACCCAAGTTCGATCCCTGGTACCAAAAAAAAAAAATAAAAAATTTAGACCTCCCAAATTTAAAGACCCAATCCAAAAATATGCATCTGAAATGACCAGAGATTTCTCAGACAAAGAAATAGAAATAGCAAATAAACACATGGAAAAATGTTCAACATCTCTGGTCATTTGAGAGATGAAAATGAAAATGACACTTAGATTTCCCCTGACACCAGAGCGAAAAGCTAGTGTCAAGAAATCAACCAATAACAAATGCTGGTGGGGCTGTAGGGGAAGAGGAGCACTGCTCTACTGCTGGTGGGAATGTAGACTCCTGCAACCACTGTGGAAATCACTATGGAGATACATCAAAGAATTAGGATTACAGGTCCCATTTGACCCAGCTATTCCCCTGCTGGGTATCTTCCACAAAGAATTAAAAGAATCGTGCCACTGCAATGTATGTGCACCCATGTACATAGCAGCACAGTATGTAATAGCTAAAGCTTGAAAACAGCCCAATTGCCCAGCAAGTGCAGACTGGATAAAAGAAAATACTTTTAAAAACAAAATGGAATTCTACTCAGCCATAAAGACTGAGAAATTATGGGCATTTATGGCTAAATGGATGTACATTGAGGCCAAACTCTTAAATTACATAAATAGGACACACATGTGTAAATATTGAATAGTTTCTCTGGTTTGAGAAACTGAAAGTGTACATAAGGGCCAAAAGGCATAATAGATTTTGAGAAATAGGAAGAAAAGGTCCAAAGGGGAATATGAAGTCAGAAAGATTGGGGAAAGGAAATAAGGTAATGGAATTAATATGAGAAAATGAAAAAATAGAATCAAAGTCTTTGCAAATAGGTAGGAATGGAGGTGTTGAAAGGAGGCCGGGGTATGGAAGAAAATATAAGAACCAAGAGAGATTATGTAAATGTGCAAATTTCCAATGACGAATGTCATTATATTGTATACCTAAAATATACCAATAAAATAAATTTTTTTTAAAAAGCATGACTTACCTAAAATTTCACTGTAAAGGTCATTCCACTTTTGCTCATTAAAGATTTCAAACCACAAATCAAAGTAAAACATGCATATAATTTTTTTAGCATTTCCATAAAAGTCCCTTGACCACTTAGTTTGACAGGTACATAAGAAGAAAGAACTATAATCCGTCCTCCATCTTTTTCCAGTTGGAAGCCGGGAGAGGCATGGAGACTGTACACAAAAGGTATTTTTAGCAGCTCAGCCACCAGCTCACAACAGGGAGCAACAGGAACTCCAAGAAGGACATCAAATCTTGATTCTTAGAATTTTGTCATAAGTTTCTTGTTTAAAACCACTTCCTCACAAATATTCTCCCGAAATAACAGTACATCCATTAAGAATGTCTCCATCACTGGAAAATATACCAAATGTGTATCTAGTGATTCAATATTCATGCCCTTGGTGATGCATTGAATGTAAAGGTCTTCCACTTGGTCACTATTGGTGGATGTGGTAAATGTTTCAAATTTAATTCAAGATTGATGAATTAACATCACCAAAAATGGAATTTGAAGGTCTCAGAACTGTCACCTCATGTTCCCTCTGGATAAGTTCCTCTACTACATTCTTTGTATAATCCAGTTGCTGTATTCCATCAGCAATACTAGAACCTTTCTACAGCTTCTAAACATGATTATAGCAGCAGAAGAGCTGAGACCCATCTCTGGGAGATCTTGGTAAGACGAAGTATTTCTTTTCAAATTGTGCTACCTTCTGTCATCAAGCATGCTTATATTTAGGGAAAAATTGTCCAAAGTTAAAAAATAACTTGGACTGATCAAAGTACATATATCGGATGGAAAAAGCATGAGGACTAATAGCAGATAGAAAAGGCAAATGTAAAAGTTGACATGGTTTAATAAGATCATTTCATTTCTCTTTTAAGGTTAAGTAATTTCAGCTAGCTTGGACTCAATGACTAGCATGTTTCAGGCACCTGTATTATGTAAGCAATATTTAAAAATGCAATAACAGTGGCAAACGCAAGGTGACTGTCTTGTGACATATATCTAGTGATACAGTAGCTACATTACCTAAAGGGAATCTTGAAAGTCATGACTCAAAAATTTTTGGTAAGAATTTTGATGAAGTACAATTCATATATGTACAATTAAAGAGCCACTTTTTGTTTGGTAATAATTTTTACAGGTATGTCACACTCTACCAGTTTTTTTTTTAATAAAGGAAAATTTTATTTTATTTTCTCTCTTATGTATACATATTTCTAGTAATAATGAATGCATTCACTGCAAAGGATCAGTACATGTACATAACATGTTTAAATTCAATTCTTTTCCTACTGCCCTCTACCCCCATTTTATTTTTGCAGATATACTAACTACATTCACTGTAAAAGATCAGAACGGATACATAGCATATTTAAATTCAATTATTTTTCTCCTGCCCTCTGCCACCATTTTATTTTTCCAGCTTCAGAGTCATGTACTTGTCTTTTTAAAAAATTAATTCAATTGAGTTCCTCTTTCCCCACAGCCTGGCCAGCATTTGTTATTGGTTGATTTCATGATAGCAGCCATTCTTTCTGGAGTGAAGTGGAATCTCAGCATTGTTTTCATTTGCATCTCTCGAATGACCAGTGATGTTGAACATTTTTTCATGTATTTATTTGCTATTTCTACTTCTTTGTCTGAGAAATGTCTGTTCATTTCAGATGCCCATTTTCAGATTGGGTCTTTAAATTTGGGAGGTCTGATCTTTTTAAGTTCTTTATAGATTCAAGATAGTAGACCTTTGTCTGAGGAAGAGCAGGTGAAAAATATTTCCCACATTGTGGGTTGTCTCTTCACACTGCTGGTGGTTTCTCTTGCTGTACAGAAGCCTTTTAATAAGAAGAGATCCCACTTGTTGATTGCTTGTGCTAGTTCACAGGCAACTGAGGTTTTGTTCATAAAATCTTTTCCTGCACGGATGTCTTCAAGGGTTCTAGCTAACCTCTGTTCCAACTGGCTCAGACTTTCTATTTTAATATTTAGATCTTTAATCCATTTCGAGTTTAGTTTAGTGCATGGTGAGAGATATAGGTCTAGTTGTAACCTTTGGCAAGTTAAAACCCAATTTTTCCAGCACCATTTATTAAAGAGGCTATCTTTCCGCCAGTGAGGGTATTTGACTCCTTTATCGAAGATGAGATGGCTGAGTGTGTCTGGCGTTGTTTCTGCATCTTCTAATCTGTTCCACTGGTCCTCAAGTCTGTTTCTTTGCCAGTACCATGCTGTTTTTATCACAGTAGCTTTGTAGTATAGTTGCAGGTTGGGGATTGTGATACCCCTTGCCTTGTCTCTGTTACCTAGAATTGCTTTTGCTACTCTGGGTCTCTTCTTGCTCCACATGAATTTTTGGATTGTTTTCTCAAGGTCCATGAAGTATGCTGCTGGGATCTCAATTGGAATTGCATTAAATCTCTATAGCAGTTTTGGAAGTATGGCCATTTTCACTATATAAATCCTTCCTACCCAGGAGCAGGTGATGTCTGTCCATTTTCTGATATCATCTTCAAACACTCTTTTCAGAGTGCCATAGTTTTCAGAGAAGAGGTCTTTGATTTCTTTTGTGAGGTTGATTCCTAAGTATTTCAGTTTTTTGGATGCTATTGTGAAAGGAATTATTTGCGCTATTTCTCCCTCGTTGAGTTTGTCATTTGTGTAGAGGAAAGCTATTGATTTTTTGTGTGTTGACCTTGTAACTAGCTACTTTACTGAATTTAGTTATTAAGTCCAGAAGACTGTTGGTGGAGCTCTTGGGGTCTTCTATATAGAGTATCATGTTATTTCCAAATAATGACAATTTGACTTCTTCATTTCCTATCATTATTCCTTTTATTTCTTTCTCTTTTCTAATTGCTGTGGCTAATGTTTCCAGAACTCTATTGAACAAGAGTGGTGATAGTGGACATCCTTGTCTTGTTCCTGATTTTAGTGTGAGAGATTTCAGTTTTTGACCATTTAGTATGATATTGGCTGTTGGTTTTTCATAGATGGCTTCTATCAGTTTGAGGTAGAGACCATCTATTCCAATTTTTTGTAGGATTTTTATAATAAATTCTATTGATACATTTTAGGTATACAATATAATGACATTTGTCATTGGAAATTTGTACCTTTACATGGTCTATCTTGATTCTTATTTTTTCACCATTCCCCTGGCATCCTTACAACCCCTCCATTCCTCCCTATTTACAAAGACTTTGATTCCAGTTTTTCATTTTCTCATATCAATTCCATTAACTTCTTTCCTTTCCCCAATCCCTCTGCATTTCCCTTTCCCTAAGGACCTTTTCTTCCTATTTTGCAATAGCTATTATGCCTTTTGGCCCTTATTCACACTTTCAGTTTCTCATACCCAAGTAGCTATTCAATATTTACACATTTGTGTCCTATTTATTTAACTTAAGGGTTTGGCCTCAATGTACATCCATTTAACCATAAATGTCCCTTATTTCTCAATCTTTATGGCTGAGTAGTATTCCATTTTATTAAAAAAAAAAACAAAACATTTTCTTTATCCAGTCTCCAGTTGATGGGCAATTGAGCTGGTTCCAAGATTTTGCTATTGCAAACTTTGCTGACATGAACATGGGTGCACATACTCTGGCATGGTATGATGCTTTTACTTCTTTTGGGAAGATGCTAAGTAGGGAAATAGCTGGATCAGATGGGATCTCTAATTCTAGTTCTTTTAAGTATATCCATACTGAAGGGGGATCTCAATAACCATTGTTAGAAACAAATAGATAAAATAGACCAAAGAATGAAACACTAGAACTCAAATTTTTGAACAAATGGACTTAATAGATGTGTACAGAGTGTTCCATTCCACATAATCAGAGTGCACTTTCTTTTCAGCTTCATAAAGGTTTTTCTGCGAAAGGGACCACATACTCACTCATAGAACATGTTTAAGTAAGTGCAAATGAACTGAAGTTATCCTCTGTTTAATATCAGACCATAGTGCAATTAAATTAGAGATCAATAGCAAAGGAAACAGCAATAATTTCAAAAACACATGGAAATTGAGCAACACATCTAAATAACCAATGGGTCACAGAGGAAATTAAAGAAATAAGACAGTTTCTACAATTAAATGACAATGTCAGTACAGCATATTGGATTCTATGGGACAAAATGTAAGCAGCCATGTAAGGGAAACTCACAGCAGTGAATACTCATTAGGAAAACAGTGCAAGCAGAAATAAAGAACCAGATGCTGAACCGCAATTGTGTAGAATGTGAGTAGGACAAACCCAAAGTTCATACAAGGGAGAAAATCATAAATATCAGAGCAGAAATCAATGCAATGGAGACTAAAAGAATTATACAAAAAATTAATGAAGGAAAGAGTTGGTTTTTCAAAAGAATAAACAAAATTGACAAAAGCCTAGCTAACCTTACCAAAAAAAAAAAGGAAAGAAAAGACCCGAATCCATACAACTATGAATGAAAAGGGTGAAGTTACAATGGGCCCTGTAGAAAATCAGAGAATCATCAATACCTACTTTGAGAATGTATACACCAACAAGGTTTAAAACACAGAAAAATTAGTCATATATGTATATATACAAATGTTGAACCAGGAAGACCTAAAAATTCTAAACAATGCAATATCAATCAAAGAAATTGAAAATGTAATATAAAATTACCAACTAAGAAAAGCCCGTGGCCTGATGGAGTCTCTGCTGAATTATTCAAGACATTTAGAGATTAACTATTGCCAATATGTTTTAAACTCTTCAAAGAAATGGAAAGGGAAACAATACTCTCAAATTGATTCCTGAAAACAAGCATCACCTTCATCCCAAAAGCAGAGAAAGACCCAACCAAAACGAAAAAAAACCCATACACCAAACTCACTAATGAACGTAGACGAAATTTTTTTTTTTGGCTTAAATTCTTTTATTGGTACTTTTTAGGTATACACCATGTTTCCATGTATCATTGGGTGTTTGTACCTGTACAAGATGTACGTTGGTCTTACTTTTTTCCCCATTACCTGTACACCCTTCACCCCCTCAAAAATTCTTATTAGATACTAGGAAGCAGAATGCAGAAGATCAAGTGGGCTTCATCCCAGGGATGTAGGCATGGTTCAATATAACACAAATCAATTAAATGTAATACCCTCTATCAATAGAACCAAAGACAAAAACCATATGATCATGTAAATAGATGCAGAAAAAGCATTTGATAAAATCCAACACACATTAATGACAAAGTCCCAAGAAAAAAATGGAATAGATAGTCCTATCTCAATCTGATAAAAGCCATCTATGAAAAATCAACAGCCAATATCATTCTAAATGGTCAAAAAGTGAAATCCTTCTCACTAAAATCAGGAACATGAACAGGATGCCTCTACCACCACTGCTGTTCAATATAGTTCTGGAAATATTAGCCACAGAAAATAGACAAGAGAAAGGAATAAAGATAGAAAACAAAGAAGTCAAATTGTCATTATTTGCAGATGACATGATATTCTATATAGAAGATACCAAGAACTCCATGCAAAGTTTTGCAGATTTAATAATCAAATTCAGTAGAGTAGCTGGATATAAAATCAACACACACTGTCTACAGACATACCACCCTGACCGCGACCAAGCTCACCTGATCTCGGGTAAAATCAACACACAATAATCAATAGCTTTCCTGTACAAGTACAACAGCCTCACCAAAAACAAACTGGAGAAACAATTCCCTTCACTATGGTATTCAAACAATGAAATACCTAGTAATCAACCTAATGAAAACAATCAAAGATCTCTACTCTGAAAACCATAACACTCTGGAAAAAAAGATCAAAGATGATGCCAGAAAATGCAAAGACTTTCTTGCTCCTGGACATGAAGTAACAATATACTGAAAATGGCCAACTTCTAAAAGTGTTCTATATCTTCAATGCAATCCCAATTGAAATTCAAGCAGGATACTTCAAAGAATTTGAGAAAACCATCCAAAAATTCATTTGGAAGAAGAAGAGACCTAGAAGAACAAAAGCAACCCTAGGCAACAAAGGCAAGGTAGGGGAATCACAATCTCTAAATTGAAGCTGTACTACAAAGCTACTGGGTTAAAAACAGGATGTACTGGCAAAGAAACAGACCAAAAGTTTAGTGGAACTGATTAGGAGATGCAGAAACAAGCCAGACACAGTCAACCACTTCATCTTTGACAAAGGAACCAGATACTTTTACTGGAGGAAAGGTAGCCTCTTTAATAAATGGTGCTGGAAAAACTGTGTTTCAACTTGCCAAAGATTAAAACTAGACCTATATTTCTCACTAAACTGAAATTGAAATGGATTAAAGATCTAAATATTAAAACAGAAACACTATACTAACTGAAAGAGAGGCTGTGTAGAACTCTTGAAGACATTGGTGTAGGAAAAGATTTCATGAACAAAATCTCAGTTGCATTTGAACTAGGACAAAGATTCAAAAAGTGAGATCTCTTCTTATTGAAAAGCTTCTGCACAGTAAGAGAAACCAACAAAAGAGTGAAGAGACAACCCACAAAGTGGGGAAAAAATTTTACCATCTGTTCCTCAGACAAAATCTACTATCTAGAATATATGAAGAACTTAAAAAATCAAACATGCCAAATTTAAAGACCCAATTCAAAAATGGGCATCTGAAATGAATAAACATTTCTCAGACAAAGAAGTGGAAATAGCAAATAAACATATGAATAAATGTTCAAGATCACTGGTCATTCAAGAGATGCAAATGAATACAATGTTCAGATTCCACTTTGTACCAGAAAGAATGGCTGCTATAATGAAATCAATCAATAAATGATGCTGGCAGGGCTGTGGGGAAACAGGAGCTCTTCTCCACTGTTGGTGAGAGTGTAGACTGTTGCAGCCACTGTGAAAATCAGTATGGAGTTACCTCAAAGAAGAAGGATGACAGTTCCCATTTGACCCAGTTATTCCCCAATGTGTATCTTCCCAAAAGAATTAAAAGTCATATCACATCCATTTATGTGCATTCATGTTCATAGTAGCACAGTTTGTAATTGCCAAAACTTAGAAACAACCCAACTGCCCATCAACTGGGGACTAGATAAAGAAGATGTAGGTTTCTTAAATAAAATGGGGTGGTACTCAACCATAAAGAATGAGAAACTAGAGAATAAATGGATGCACACTGAGGCGATACTCTTAAGTGAAATAAATAGGACACATATATAAACACCAAATAGTTTCTCTGGTGTGAGAAAGTTAACATGTAAATATGGGTCAAAATATATAATAGGTAATATGAAATAGGAAGAAAAGGCACAAAGGGGAAGGGGGATTGGGAGGAATAGGGAAAGGAAAGAAGGGAATGAAATTAACATGAGAAAATGGAAACAAAGATATTGTAAATAGGAAGGGGTGGAGGGGTGAAAGGGAGGGTAGGGGAGTAGGAAAAAATAAGAATCAAGATAAGTTATATAAAGGTACAAATTTCCAATGATGAATGTCCTTACGTAGTAGACCAAAATTGTACCAATAAAATTAATTTTGAAAGAAAGAAAAAATGTTCAACAGCCCTCTTTATTCAAGAGATGCAAAGGAAAACAATTCTGTGATTCCACCTCACCACAGAAAGGATTGCTGCTGTCATGAAGTCAACCAATAACAAATCTAGAGGGACTAGTGGAAAAAAAAGGAACCCTTCTCCACTGCTGGTGGG
This sequence comes from Heterocephalus glaber, assembly GCF_053883595.1. NCBI lineage: Eukaryota > Metazoa > Chordata > Mammalia > Rodentia > Bathyergidae > Heterocephalus > Heterocephalus glaber. Next base: position 58,898,438 of record NW_028258325.1, on the reverse strand, counting down.
AGTGTAGACTGGTGCAACCCCTGTGAAAATCAACATGGAGATGCCTCAAAGAACTGGAATTAGTGGTCCCATTTGACTCAGCCATTCCCCAGCTGGGTATAATTTAAAATCCTATGACTGAGCATAACAAAGCAATGGAATTTGAAACATAAAGAGACAGAGTATACAAATATAGAGCCATTCTTGTTCTTAGCCTGCTTACTATGAGTAAATACAAGAGACAATTTACCCAACTGGATCAATTCTGGTTAAGTAGAGTCATCAAGGGACTCAAAATTCCAACTGAGATATCAAGAGGCTCAGAATACAAATAGAGTCACCAAGGAATCTGAAATGAAAATTGGGCCATGAAGGGATTCAACTACATGGCATTAAGTGGATTAAAAGTGTTATTTACTAGCATCTTATTATCATCTGATTTTCATGTAATCAACCTCTGATTTTCATGTAATGTTCTTGTGCTTTTAATAATTTCCTTGGTGATAAACACGAAATTTTTTTTGAACACTAATTTTTTATGAATTACTGAAGGATTCCTAAACTGATTTAATGTTTGTGTGAATTTTTATTTAATTCTCTCCTAACTCTCGCAACATACATGTAATCACTATGAAAAAAGAATAACAATGAAGAAAACAAAGAATAGAAAGAAGAAGAATATGGGATTGATCAGAGTAAATGAAAGAGTAGAAGACAACACAAATGACATAATTCTGTTCACAGAAGTAGTGGCAGAAATTTTTCCAAGCATGGAAAAAGAATTTTACATGCAGATAAGCAGGGCATAATCAACTCAAATTATCCAATGTCAGAAATATCTATGTTTCAAATTATCAATTATTCATTTTAATCATTTTCGTCCATATACACTTTCAGTTTCTCACACTAGAGATACTATTCGGTATTTACACATGTGTGTCCTATTTATTTCACTTAAGAGCATGGCCTCAATATCTATCCATATAGGAAAAGGTCCAAAGGTGCAGGGGTGGTGGGAGGGGAAGGGGAAAGGGAAGAAAGGAAAGGAAAAATTATGAGAAAGGAAAAAAAAAGTGGAAACAAAGTCTATGTAAATAGGGAAGGGTGATGGGGTGAAGGGCGCATAGATAGTGGGGAAAAAAATAAGAACTAAGATACATCATGTTCAGGTACAAACACCCAATGATAAATGTACATGTATTGTATAGCTAAAATGTACCAATTAATATATAAATTAAAAAAAGAAATATCTATGTGAAGGCATATAAGAGTCAAGATTCCAGAAAATCAACACAAAAAGAGAGTATTAAAAGCTACTAGAGCAAAAAAACCAATTACCTATAAAGGAAGGCCCTTCAGAATCACTTCAGACTTCTAAAACAAACTCTCAAGTAAAGAATATCCTGTAGTGAATTATCACAACCTCTACAAGAAAACAAACTTCAACCGAAATTGATGTACCCTGAAAAACTATCTTTCATATTTGCTGGAGAAATAAGATACTTCCATGATAAAGAACACCTGAAGAAATTCATAACCACTAATCCAGTTCTTGAAAATATTCTGAAGGACATTCTCGAAGGAGATAATGAGGTCTGTAACACCATGAACCCAAACAGAATGTATCCACCAGGCATAGAAAGTAATTAAACAGAGTTGGCAATGGGGAACCACCTATAGGAAAATAACATCACAAGGATAAGTAAATACATATCATTTATAACTATGAATATAAATGGTTTCAATTCACTAATCAAAAGACAGTCTGCAGAGGGGATCAAGAAGCAAGAACCAACCATATATTGCAACACATTTAATTCAAAATGAAATTCATCAGCTGAAAGTTGAAGGATGTAAAAATAATACTCCAGGTGACAGAAACACAGAAAAAAGCAGGAGTAGCAATTTTCAGTTGAAACAAAGTGAATTTCAAGCCAAGACTGATTAAGAGAAACAAAGAAAGTTTCTACATACTCATGAAGGGAAAAATTCAAGAAGAAGAGCTAAAATTCATAAATATAAGTGCACCAAAGACCAGAAGAGAAAAGTGCATAAAACAAATATTAACAAACATCAAAAATCAAGGAAGTACTAATACAATTATAATAGGAGATCTCAATACCCACTGTCATGAAGAGATAGATCTACTAGACAAAAAGATCAAGAAAGAAATATCACAACTGAACCTAATTTTCCAATAATTTGACTTAGCACATCTCTACAAAGTGTTCCACCCCACATCAAAATACATATTCATCTCAGATACACAGAGGATGTTCTCCAAAATAGACAACATACTGGCTCATAGAATATGCTTAAGTAAATGGGGAAAAAATGAAATTATCCTATGAACATTATCAGATTATAGTGCAATGAAATTGGAAATAAACAACAAAAAAACAAGAAAAACTTCATAAACATATGAACAACCCTCTTCAATCAATGAGTTATGGATGAAGTCAAACAAGAAATTAGACGATCTCTACAATTAAATGATAATGACAATACAACTTACTGGAAAATATGTGATCCAAAGAAAGCAGTCCCACAAGGGAAATTTGTAGTGGTGAATTTCCAAATCAGAACTACAAAGTGAGCTCAAATGAAAATCCAAATTTTGAACCCCAAGTTTCCAAAAAAAAAGGATATCAGAAAAATGGGAAAATATCCTCTGTTCTTAGGTAGGAAGATACAATATAGTGAAAATGGCCATGCTGCCAATACTGTTATACAGATTTAATGCAATCCTGATCAAAGTACCAATCATATGTCTCACAGAATTAGAGAAAACAATCCTAAACTTTATTTGCAACAAGAAGATACCTAGAATAGAAAAAGCAATTCTCATCAGCAAAGGCAAGCCTGGGGGTATCATAATCCCAGATTGAAATTATACTACAAATCTACTGTGACAAAAAAGGCCTGGTACTGTCCATAAAACAGACCGGAGGATCAATGGACCAGATTGTCAGATGCAGAAACAACTACAAACACACTCAGCCATGTTATCTTTAACGAAGGAGGCAAATACCTGCACTGAAAGGAAGGTAGCCTCTTTAATAAATGGTGCTGGAACAATTGGGTTTTTACTTACTGAAGATTAAAACTAGAGCTATGTTTTCCATCATTCACTAAACTAAGATCAAAGTGGATCAAAGATCAAAACAATAAAATGGGAACAATAAATCTCCTGGAAGATATGTGAGGCAGAATTCTTGAAGACACTGGTATAGGCAAACAAAACAGACTGGTCAGAGGCCCTATGGAGGTAGCGAGTCATGCAGAACAGGCCGAATCATCCTGTGCTCTGACATCAATCCACTGGACACCCCACCCCTGGTCCTCTGTATAGCCACCTGGTTCCACACTACAAAGACACAGAGGACACTGGACCACCACACTATGGTACTGGGTCCAGCTGCTCACGGCCCAGAGGTAGGGGTTTCTGAGCTGCTGTCCCACTGCTCCTGGTCCAGAGGAATGGGCTTCCTGGCCACCATCTCTCCTGCTGCTCCCAGCCCAGAGGAAGGGGCTTGTGAGCCATTGACCTACTGCTCCTGGTCCAGAGGAAGGGGCTTCTGGGCCACCATCCCTACCGCCACTCCTGAACCCTGTCCCACCTCTTGCAGCTCAGAGGAGGTGATCCTCGCAGGTGCCAACAGCACACCACCGCCCCCCAGTCAAAATGAGAAAACATGTAAATAAGTCTCAAAACCAGACTACCAGATCACCTACAGCAACCCAAAAGGGAAATGAGATGGAATACTCTGATACTCAACAACCTGGACCCACTGAACTGGCAACAAAGGGGGATCTGGAAAAAATGAAATCAGAAATAATTTCTCAGATAACAGGAGACATTGTGCTCCTAGTGCAAGACATGATTAATAAATCTAGAGAGTAGCTAAGGAACATGATGAAATCCTAACATAGAAAACAAATGGAATCCATAAAATGGATGCAAATAGATTTCCAGGAGATGAAAAACTACACTGAAAGTCTACACAGCAGAATGAGCCAATGTGAGGACAGAATTTCAGATATAGAAGATAAGATTGCAATTAGTGAGCAGGAAAAGAAAAATTGCTTTAAAATTGTAAGGGACCATGAGAAATCAGTGCAGCAGCTGCTGGACGATGCAAAGAAGAATAACAATAAGAATGATTGGAGTCAATGAAGAAACAGGAGAGAGTGCAGATGACATAAAAAAATGCTTCAGAGAAGTATTGGCAGAAAACACCCCAAGCAGGGGGAAAGAGCTTGACATACAGATAAGTGAGGCATATAGGAATCCAAATAGCCTTGATCAAAAAAAAATCTACACATAGGCATATAATAGATAGGATTCCAGAAATCCAACAGAAGAACAAAATTCTACAAGCAGTGAGAGAAAAGAAACAAATCACATACAAAGGAAAGCCCAGAAGAATCACAGCAGACTTCTCAGTACAAACTATCAAGGCAAGAAGAACTTGGAGTGACATATTCTAAGCCCTAAAAGAAAACAGCCTCCAACCCAGATTGATGTAGCCTGCAAAACTATCTTTCAAAATGGATGGAGAAATAAGATACTTTCATGACAAAGACCACATTAGGAACATCATGAATACCAAACCAGGACTCCAAAAATTTTACACAATATCTTAGGAACAGATATTGAGGATCACAACCCCAGGAAGCAAAGCAGAATGAACCCATCTGGCAGGACAATTAATTAAATGTAAAGGAGGAGAACCCACCAAAAAGAAAAAGTCATGGCAATGAAAAGTTAATACATTTCAGTTATAACCATCAATGTTAGTGGTTTTAATTCATCAATCAAAAGAAACAGACTGGCAGAATGGGTCATGAAGCAAAATACAATAATATGCTGCATACAAGAAACACACTTAATTCAAAAGGAAACACATAGACTGAAAGTTAAAGGGTGGAAAACAATACTCCATGCAACAGGAAGCCAAAAAAAGCAGGAGTAGCTATCCTTTTTGCAGATCAAGCAGATTTCAAACCAACACTGATTAAGACAGACAAAATAGGACACTACATCCTTGTAAAAGGAACAATCCAAGAGGAAGAGATGACAGTCATAAATATCTCTGCACCAAACACTGGTGCACTAAACTATAAAAAACAAATACTAACAGACATGAAAAGCCATATAGGCACTAATATAATTGTAGTGGGGGAACTCAACATCCCACTGTCACAAATAGATCAATTAGACAAAAAATAAGTAATGAAATACTAGGATTCAATCAAACTCTTGAACAAATAAACTTAACAGATGTTTACAGAGTCTTCCACCCCACAAAATCAGAATACACATTCTTCTCAGCTGCACATGGATCAGTCTCCAAAATAGACCACATACTCACATATAGAACATGATTAAGTAAGTGCAAAGGAATTGAAGATATCCCCTGTACATTATCAGCCCATAGTGGGATGAAATTGGAGATCCATAGCAAAAGAAACTGGAAAAATTTCATAATCATGTGAAAATTGAATAACACACTTCTGAATAACCAATGGGTCATAGAGGAAATTAAAGAAGAAATCAGACAGTTCCTACAATTAAGTGACAATGACAATATAACATATCGGAATCTATGGGACACAATGAAAGCAGTCTGACGAGGAAAATTCATAGCAGTGAATACACATATTAGGAAAACAGAACGAGACCAATTAAACAACCCGATGCTGCTCCTCAAGCTTCTAGAAAAGGAAGAGCAGGACAACCCCAGAGCTCATACAAGGGAGGAAATTATAAAGATCTGAGGAGAAATCAATGCAATGGAGACTAAGAGAATGATACAAAAAAATCAATGAAACCAAGAGTTGGTTCTTCAAAAGAATCAACAAAATTGAAAAACCCTTAGCCCAACTTATCAGAAAAAGGAAAGAAATGTCCCAAATCCATGCAATTAAGAATGCCAAGGGTGAAATGACAACAGACCCAACAGAAATCCAGAGGATCATCAACATCTACTTCCAGAACCTATGCACCAATAAGATGTAAAACACAGAAGAAATGGACAGATTCCTAGATACATATGAATTACCAAAGTTGAATGAAGAAGACCTAAAAATTCTGAACAACCAAATATCAACCAATGAAGTTGAAAATGTAATTAAAAACTTATCAACTAAGAAAAGCCCAGGCCCTGATGGCTACACTGCTGAATTCTACAAGACATTTAGAGAGGAACTACTGCCACTACTATCTAAACTCTTCAATGAAATTGAAAGGGATGTAACACTCCCAAATTCATTCCTGGAAGCAAGCATCACCTTGATCCCCAAAGCAGAGAAAGACCCAACCGAAAAGGAGAACTATAGGCCAATCTCACTAATGAACATAGATGCAAAAACCCTTAACAAGATACTGGCAAATAGAATGCAGAAGATCATCAAGAAGATCATACACCCTGATCAAGTGGGATTCATCCCAGGGATGCAGGTATGGTTCAACATATGCAAATCAATAAATGTAGTACACTATGTCAATAGAGCCAGGACAAAAGCCATATGATCATCTCAATAGATGCAGAAAAAGCATTTGACAAAACCCAAGATGCATTTTTTATAAAAACCTTACAAAAATCAGGATAGACAGTCTTTACCTCAGTCAGATTAAAGCCATCCATGAAAAACCAACAGCCAATATCATACTAAATGTTCAAAAACTTAAATCCTTCACACTAAAATCAGGAACAAGACAAGGATGTTCACTATCACCACTCTTGTTCAATATAGTTCTGAAAACATTAGCCACTGCAATTAGACAAGAGAAAGAAATAAAAGGAATAAAGATAGGAAATGAAGAAGTCAAATTTCATTATTTGCAGATGACATGATACTCTATGTAGAAGACCGCAAGAATGCCACCAAAAGTCTTCTATATTTAATAACCGAATTCAGTCAAGTAGCTGGTTACAAGGTCAACACACAAAAAATCAACAGCTTTCCTCTACATGAATGACAGGCTCACTGAGAGAGAAATAGGGCAAATAATTCCTTTCACAATAGCATCCAAAGAATTGAAATACTTAGGAATCAACCTAATGAAAGAAATCAAAGACCTCGTCTCTGAAAACTGTAGCATTCTGAAAAGAGAGGTTGAAGTTGATATGAGAAAATGGACAGACATCCCCTGCTCCTGGGCAAGAAGGATTTATATAGTGAAAATGGCCATACTTCTAAAACTGCTATAGAGATTTAATGCAATTCCAGTTGAGATTCCAGCAGCATACTTCATGGACCTTGAGAAAACAATCCAAAAATTCATTTGGAACAAGAAGAGACCCAGAATAGCAAAAGCATTTCTAGGTAACAGAGACATGGCAGGGGGTATCACAATCCCCAACCTGTAGCTATACTGCAAAGCTACTGTGATAAAACAGCATGGTACTGGCAAAGAAGCAGACCTGAGGAAAAGTGGAACAGATTAGAAGATGTAGAAACAATGCCAGACACACTCAGCCATGTCATCTTTGATAATGGAGCCAAACACCCTCACTGGAGGAAAGATAGCCTCTTGAATAAATGGTGATGGAAAAATTGGGTTTCAACATGCCAAAGATTACAACTAGACCTATATCTCTCACCATGCACTAAACTAAAATCAAAATGGATTAAAGATGTAAATATTAAAATAGAATCTCTGAACCATTCGGAACAGAAGTTATGTAGAACTCTTGAAGACATCGGTGTAGGAAAAGATTTTATGAACAAAACCTCAGTTGCCCATGAACTAGCACAAACAACCAACGAATGGAATCTCTTATTAAAAAGCTTATGCACAGCGATAGAAAACACCAACAGTGTGAAGAGACAACCCACAATGTGGGAAAAAAGTTTCACCTGGCCTTCTTCAGACAAAGGTCTACTATCTCGAACCTATAAAGAATTTTAAAAGATCATACCTCCCTAATTTAAAGATGCAGTCCAAAAATGGGCTTCTGAAATGAACATACATTTCTCACACAAAGAAGTAGAAATAGCAAATAAACACATGAAAAAATGTTCAACATCACTGGTCATTCGAGAGATGCAAACGAAAACAACGCTGAGATTCCACCTCACTCCAGAAAGAATGGCTGCTATCATGAAATAAACCAATAACAAATGCTGGCTGTCCTGTGGGGAAATAGAAACCCTCCTCCACTGGTGGTGTGAGTGTAGACTGGTGCAACTACAATGGAGATCAGTACTGAGATACCTCAAAGAACTAGAACTGGAAATCCCATTTGACCGCACTGCTCCACTACTGGGGATCTTCCCCAAAGAATTAAAACATTCCTACCACAGTGATACATGTGTGCCCATGTTCATAGCAACACAATTTGTGATAGCTAAAACTTGGAAACACTCCAAATGCCCATCAACTGGAGACTGGATAAAGAAAATGTGGTTATTTTATAAAATGGAGTACTACTCAGACATAAAAATGAGAAATTAGGGACATTTGTAGATAAGTGGGTGCACATTGAGGCGATACTCTAAAGTGAAATAAATAGGACACACATGTATAAATACTGAATAGTTTCTCTGCTGTGAGAAACTGAAAGTGTAAATGAGGACTAAACTGTATAATAGGGAATGTGACATAGGAAGAAAAAGGGCAAAGGGGAAGGAAGTGGGGGTGGTAGGGGAAAGGATAGAGGGGTATGGAATATGAGAAAATGGAAAAATAGGAACAAAATCTTTGTAAATAGGGAGGAATGGAGGGGTTGAAGGGAGGGCTGGGCAAGGATGAAAAATAAGAACCAAGAGAGATTATGTAAAGGTGCAAATTTCCAATGATGAATGTCATTCTATTGTATACCTAAAATATACCAATGATTAGAATGAATAATTGATAACGCAAAATAGGAAGAAAAGGTCCAAAGGGGTAGGGGTAGTGGGAGGGGCAGGGGAAAGGAAAGAAGGGAAGGGAAAAATGCTGAGAAATGGAAAAAATGGAAATAAAGTCTTTGTAAATAGAGAAGGGTGGAGGGCGTGAAGGGTGGGCTAGGAATGGGGAAAAAATAAGAACCAAGATGCATTATGTAAAGGTACAATTCCCAATGAGAAATGTAATTGTGTTGTATATCTAAAATGTACCAATAAAAGAATTTAACAACAACAACAACAACAACAAAATAACAGACCGGAGGATCAATGGACCAGATTATCAGATGCAGAAACAACTACAAACACACTCAGCCATGTTATCTTTAACAAAGGAGGCAAGTACCTGCACTGAAAGGAAGGTAGCCTCTTTAATAAATGGTGCTGGAAAAATTGGGTTTTTACTTACTGAAGATTAAAACTAGACCTATATATTTCGCCATTCACTAAACAAAAATCAAAATGGATCAAAGATCTAAACAATAAAATGGGAACAATAAATCTCCTGGAAGATATGTGAGGCAGAACTCTTGAAGACACTGGTATAGGTAATTTATGAAAAAAAACCCCAATCACTCAGGAATGAATCACAATGAATCAACAATTGGGATCTCATCTTATTAAAAGACTTTGGGACAGCAAAATAACCCACGAAAACATTGAAGAGACAACCTAGAGTGTCAAACAATTTTTTTCCAATTTTTCCTCCAATATAGGACTATATCTAGAAAGTATCAAAACTCAAAATAATCAGATCCCACAAATTTCAACACCCAATCAAAAACTGGACATATGAAAGGCATACACATTTCTAAGATGGAGAAGTAGAAACCGCAAACAAATATTTGAAAAAATTTTCAACATCACTGGTCATTTGACGGATGCAAACTAAAACACTTGAGAGATTCCACTTCACTCCAGAAAGAATGACTGTTATCAAGAAACCAATGAACAACAAATGCTGGCAGGGCTACGGAGAAAAAGGAACCCTTCACCACTCTCGGTGGGATTTTAGACTGGTGCAACTATGGTGGAAATCCGAGTGGAATTTACTCAAAAAAGCTAACACTAGAGGTTCCATTTTATCAGGTTAATCTTATTCTTGGGATCTTTACAAAGGGTATGGAAATTGGAAAGGGAAGGGGAAGGGAAGAATGGAAAGGAAAACTTATGAAAAAAGAAAACACTGGAAAAAGTCTATGTAACTAGGGAAGGGTGGACGGGGTGAAGGGTGCTCATTTAATGGGGAAACAATAAGAACCATGATACATCATGTACAGGTACAAGCATCCAATGATAAATGTAAATGTACTGTATACTTAAAATGTACCAATAAAAGAATATAAGCAAAAAAATGAATTAAAAGCATCAAAGGATAGCAATACATGCGTACCCATCTTTATAGCAGCCCAATTTGTAATAGCTGAATCTTGGAAACAGTCTAAATGCCCAACAACTGATGAATGGATAAGAAGATGTGGGATATTTTTCTTTCTTTCTTTTTATTAATTATATTTGTACATTTAAGCTATACAATATAATGACATTCATCATTGGGAATTTGCACCTTTACATAATCCATCTAAGTTCTTATTTTTTCCTCATTCCCCTGCCCTCCCTTCAACACATCCAACCCTCCCTATCTACAAAGGCTTTGTTTCCATTTTTCTTTTTCTAATATTAATTCCATTCCCTTCTTTCTTTTCCCCTACCCCTCCCATTTCTCCTTCCCCTTCAAACCTTTCCTTCCTATTTCACATTATCTATTATACCTTTTAGGCCTTATTTACACTTTCAGATTCTCACACTAGAGAAACTAGTCAATATTTATACATGTGTGTCCTATTTATTTCACTTAAAAGTATTGCCTCAATGTGCATTTATTTAGCTATAAATGTCTCGAGTTTCTCATTCTTTATGCCCCAGTAATGCTCCATTTTATTAAAAAAAAACATATTTTCTTTCTCCAGTCTCCAGTTAGTGGGTAATTGGATTGTTTCCAAGTTTTAGCTATCACGAATTGTGCTGCTATGAACATGGTTGCACATATATAACTGTGGTATGATTTTTTTAATTTTGAGGGGAAGATACCCAGCAGGGAAACAGCTGAGTTAAATACAACTTCCAGTCCTAGTTTCTTTGGTATCTCCATACTGATTTCCACAGTGGTTGAACCAGTCTACTCTCCCACCAGCAAAGGAGTAGGGTTCCACTTTCCCTACAGCTCTGCCAGCATTTGTTATTGGTTGATATCATGATAGGAGCCATTCTTGCTGGAGTGAGGCGGAATCTCAGTGTTGTTTTCATATGCATCTCTCCATTGACCAGACATGTTAAACATATGTTCATATGTTTATTTGCTATTTCTACTTCTTTGAGAAGTTTCTGTTCATTTCAGATCTCTATTTTTGGATTGGGTCTTTAAATTTGGGAGGTCTGATTTTTAAAAATTCTTTATAGACTTGAGATATTATACATTTGTCCGAGAGACCACTGTTGAATTTTTTTCCCACATTGTGTGTTGTATCTTCACACTGCTGGTGGTTTCTCTTGATGTGCAGAAGCTTTTTTAGTAAGAAGAGGTCCTACTTGTTGATGGTGCTAGTTCACAGGCAACTGAGGATATGTTCATAAAATTTTTCTTCCTACACCAATGTCTTCAAGTTTTCTTCCTCTCTTCCAGCCAGTTTAAAGTTTCTGTTTTAATATTTAGATCTTTAATCCTTTTTTATTTTAGCTTAGTGCATGGTGAGAGATATAGGTCTAGTTTTAATCTTTGACAAGTTGAAACCCAATTCGTGCAGCACCATTTATTAAAGAGGCTATCTTTCCTCCAGTAAGAGTGTTTGGCTCTTTTGTCAGAGAAGAGGTGGCCGAGTGTTTCTGGAGTCTTTTCTTCATCTTCTCATCTATCCCCCTTGTTCTCAGGTCTGTTTCTTTACCAATACCATGCTGTTTTTCTCACAGTAGCTTTGGAGTATAGTTTCCAGTTGTGGGTTGTGATACCCCCTACATTGTTTTTATTGCCTGGTATTGATTTTGCTACTCTAAGCCTCCTCTTGGTCCAAATGAATTTTTGGAGTTTTTTCTCAAAATCCATGAAGTATGCTGCTGGGATTTCAATTGAGATTACTTTGAATCTGTATACCAGCTTTTCAAGTATGGCCATTTTCACTCTGTTGATTTTTCCTACCCAGAAGCAAGGGGTGTCTCCATTTTTTGATATCATTTTCAATCGCTCTTTTCAGAGTTCTATAGTTTGCAGACTAGAGTTCTTTGATTTCTTTGCTGAGATTGATTCCTAGATATTTCAAGTTTTGGGATGCGATTGTGAAAGGAATTATTTGGTCTATTTCTCTCTTAGTGAGTCTGTGGTTCATGTACCAAAAAGGTATTCATTTTTGTGTTTTGACCTTGTATCAAGCTACTTTCCTGAATTTGGTTATCAAGTTTAGAAAAATTTCGGTGGAGTTTTTAGGGTCCCATATATAGAGTATCATGTCATCTACAAATAATAACTGCTTTGTTTCCTATCTGCATTTCTTTTATTTCATCCTCTTTTCTAATTGCTGTGGGTAATGTTTCAAAAACTATATTGAACAGGGGTGGTGATACTGGACATCCTTGTCTTCTTCTTGATTTTAATGTGAAAGATTTCACTTTTTGCTCATTTAGTATGATATTGGCTGTTGGTTTTTCATAGATGGCTTTTATCAGATTGAGGTTGAGCCTGTCTGTTCCAATTGTTGTAGGGTTTTGTCAAATGCCTGTTGGTTTTGTCATATGCTTTTTCTGCATCTATTGAAATGATCATATGGTTTTTGTCCTTGGTTCTATTAATATAGTGTATTACATTTATTGACTTGTGTATGTTGAACCATCCCAAAATCCATGGGATAAATCACACTTGGCCAGAATGTATGATCTTCTTGGCCATCTTCTTTATTCTGCTAGCCAGTATCTTATTAAGGATTTTTCCATACATATTCATTATTGAGATTTCCCTATAGTTCTCTTTTTCCATTGGGTCTTTCTGTGCTTTGGGGATTATTTGGGAGTATTACTTCCCTCTCCATTATATTGAAGAGTTTAAACAGTTCTGGCAGAAGTTCCTCTCTAAATATCTAGTAGAATTCAGCAATGAAATCATCAGGGCCCAAGTTTTTTTAGTTGGTGAGATTTAATTATGTTTTCAATTTCATTGATATTGGGTCATTTAGGATTTTTAAGTCTTCTACGTTCAACTTTGGTAATTCACGGGTATCTAGGAATCTGTCCATTTCTTCTGTGTTTTCCATCTTATTGGTGTATAGGTTCTCCAACTAGCTATTGATGATCCTTTGTATTTCTGCTGGGTCTGTTTAATGTCACCCTTTTCATTCCTAATTGCAAGGATTTGGGCCTTTTCCTTCCTTTTTTATAAGGGTGGCTAAGGGTTTGCCAATTTTGTATATTCTTTCAAAGAACCAACTTTTGGCTTCATTGGTGTTTTGTATTGCTTTCTTAGTCTTCACTGCATTGATTTCTGCCCTGATCTTTAAATTTCCTCCCTTCTATGGGCCTTGGGTTTGTCCTGCTCTTCTTTTTCTACAAACTTAAAGATCAGCATTAGGTTGTAAAATTGAGCTTGTTCTGTTTTCCTAATGTGAGTATTCACTGCTATGAATTTCCCTCTTATGACCGCTTTCATTGTGTGCCATAGATTCTGATATGTTGTATTGGCATTGTCATTTAGTTGTAGGAATTGTCTGATTTCTTCTTCAATTTCCTCTGTGACACATTGGTTATTCAGAATTTTGTTGTGCAGTTTCAATGTGTTTATGAAATTCTTGCAATTTATTTTGCTATTGATCTCCAATTTCCTCACAATATGGCCTGACAATTGAATAACTTCAATTCCTTTGCACATACTTACACATGCTCTATGAGCAAGGATGTGGTCTATTTTAGAGAATAACCCATGTGCACCTGAGAAAAATGTGTACTCTGACTTTGTGTGGTGGAAAACCCCATAAATATGTCAAGTTCATTTGTTCAAGAATTTGAGCTCTAGTATTTCATTGTTTACATTTTGTCTAGTTGATTTATCTATTTGTGAGTATGGGGTATTAACATCCCCCACTACTATTGTATTAGAACATAAAAGATTTTTCGTGTCTGTTAGTAATTGTTTTATATATTTGGGTGCAGTAGTGTTTGGTGAATAGATATTAATGATTGTAATCACTTCCTTTTGGATTGTTCCCTTTACAAGGATGTAGTGTCCTTCTTCGTCTCTCTTAATCAGTATTGGTTTGAAATCCACTTCATCTGCAGAGGATAGCTACTCCCGCTTTTGGGCAGGGCTCCTGTCACATTTAGAATTGATTTCCACCCTTTATCTTTCAGGCCAGGAATTTCTTTTTGAATTAAGTGTGTTTCTGGTATGTAGCATATTGTTGAGTCTTGCTTCTTGACTCATTTTGCCAGTCTATTTCATTTGATTGGTGAATTGAGATGATTAACATTGATGGTTATAATAGATATGTATTGACGTCCTTGTCATGACTTATTCTTTTTGTTGGATTCTCCCTCTTTGGATTTAATTTCTTGTCATGCCTGATGGATTCATTCTGCAGGAATTCCTGGTGTGATCCTCATTGTCTTTTCCTAGGATACTGTTTAAAATTTTTTGGAATGCTGGTTTGGTATTTGTGAAGTTCCTAAGTTGCTATTTGTCAGGAAAGAATCTTATTTCTCCATCAATTTTGAAAAGTACTTTTGGAGTGTACATCAATCTGGAATGGAGGTTGTTTTCCTTAGAGCTTGAAATATATCACTCCACACTCTTCTTGCATTGTGGGATTTTGTTGAGAAGTCTGCTGTGATACTGATGGGCTTTCCTTTTTATATGATTTGTTTCTTTTCTCTAACTGCTTGTAGAACTTTGTTCTTCTGTTGGGTTTCTGGAATATTTACAATTACATCCATGTATGTAGATATTTTATGAAAGGCTAGTTAGAGTCCTATATGCCTCACTTATCTCTATGTCAAGTTCTTTTCCCCTATTTGTAAAGTTTTCTCTCATTACTTCTGTGAACAGTTTTTATGTCACCTGTACTCTCTATTGTTTCTTCATTGACTCCAATCACTCTGATATTATTCTTCTTTGCATTGTCTAGCAGTTGCTGGATTGATTTCTCATGGGCCCTTGCTATTTTAAAGAAATTTTTCTTTTCCTGCTCACTAATGGCAATCCTATTTTCTATTATATCTGAAATTCTATCCTACTATTGGCTCATTCTGCTCTGAAAACATTCAATGGAGTTTTTAATTGCTTGGAAATTTGTTTGCATCTGTTTTATGGATTCCACTTGTTTCTTATGCTGGGATTCCATTGTATTCTTCAGATCCTCTATTTTTTTTTCTGTGTCCACTCTAGATTTATTAATCATGTTTTGTACTATGGGCACAATATCTGCTGAGAAATGTTTTCTGATTCCATTTTTTATAGGTCCCCTTTTGTTGCCAGTTCAGTGAGTCCACGTTGTTCAGTGTCAGATTGCTCCTTCTGGTAGCCATTTGTGGTTCACTTACTTGATTTGGAAGTCAGGTTTTGGGACTTATTTATGTGTCTTCTCATTACAGCAGATGTTACCTGCCATGTCTTTGTTGAAGGGACTATATGCTCACCCAGTGGTCTTGAATTCTTATCCAGACACTGAGCAGCCTTTACTCTGCTGCTCACCAGTACACCAATTCCTGGTTTCAGAGTGATGGATTCTAGATCCCTGAGTTGACCTGTTGTCTGGGCAGGCTTCTGGCTGGGGCCTGAGTACACTTGGAATGGTATCTAGGCATGCCTCTCACAGGGGCCTCTATGTAGCTATTGTCTGGGAGGGCCTTTATTTGGGAGCTGTGCACCCCAGTTTCTGTTGTCTTCACAGGCTTTGGCTAGGGTCTCCTCACACTTATCAATAGTATTGGTGCAAGCCTCTGGGTATTGATTGTGTGCCTGTATAGCTCTTCTCCAGGTTGGTCCCTGGCTGTGGCTAATGGAATGGTGAGACTCTGGCTGAAGTCTGGGTACCACGCAGCTTCTCTCTGGGCAGTCTCCTGGCCTGTGGGGTGTGCCAGAACATCTGGTGTTGTGGGGGCCCCAGATGGGATCCACTTGTAGCCATAGCAGTCTGGGCCACACAGCTGCACCCTGGAATCTTCACTCACCAATGGAATGGGGGGCCTGGTGTGTGGGGGTGTTGATACAATAGTGTACTACACTGCCACAAAGAAGGATAAGGTTGAGACATATCTACCTAAAAGGACACACCTTGAAACCGTACTTTTAAGTAAGATAAATTGAACACGTACTTAAATACTGCATTGTTTCTCTGGTGCAAAAAACCAAAACAGTAAATACAGACCAAAATGTGTAATGGATATTGGGAAATGGTAAGAAAATGTTCAAATGGGAATTGCAATAAGGGAAGGAAAGAGGGAAAAGAAGGAAGGGTTATGAAAAAGAAGAGAATAGAAGAAAAAATGGAAACAAAGCTTTTGTAAATAAGGAAGAAGAGAGGGATTGAAGGGAGAGCAAGGGAATGGGAATCAAAGAAGAAGGAGGATACATCATGTAATGGTACAAATTCCTCATGATTTATGTTATCATTATGTATACCTAATATATACCAATATAATAAACTTTAAAAATTTTAAAGCTAATCAAATATTTTTAACATATATGAAGATCAATATTATCCATCTAGCTCTATTATCTAATATTTGCAAAAAGATATAGTTCAACAAAAAATCATTTAATTTTCCAGAGAATGTTTCATGAGGAAATAAAATATAGGTTAAAATTTTTGTCAGGTAGTATATGTACAATATCATTCATGCTCAGAATAATATTTATGCATAATTTGTCTTCTATTTATTCTTATTAGATACCCAAATTTTAATAAAAGAAAATGACTGTTACTTCCTCTTCTTGACAATTTAACATAATGTATTTCATTAAAATTAATTGTAATTCATAAAAATGAGTGTTTTAAAAGTTATTTGCATATGTCCAAAGGATAATTGCCTCTATCTTCCAACAAACTAAACATATCTCTTTATCAGCAGAAGAACTACTCTTCAATCAATTTCTTTCTTTTCTGTGAGATATTTTGCATAGTACCTTGTGAATCCACACATGATGAATGTAGATATTTAAAGACAAGATGTGGAAACATTTTTTCAATTCATGTTGCTTTCTAGAAAATGGGTGTTTAAAATTGCCACACCCAATATTTACCTCTTTGTTCCATCTTGAGGTTTTTTTTCATGTGTTTGGAGAGGAAAATAAACACAAAAGTGGCATGAATTTTTGGTTTTTTAATGCCCTCATCATGTTGTGTTTTGAAGAGATAGAAGAATCTGACTGAGAAATTAGAAACATAATTGGAGGAGGAGCAAAATCTAATAAAATCTAGTGGTACTGAACAACACAATTAGTCCTCAACTAATATTCAGAAAGTGACATATTCCCTGTTTTTTTTTGGGGGGGGTTACTCCTTAGTTATAGAAGATCATTCATTAAGACAAAAACAGAAGCTGAAGAATATTCAGGGCTTCATGTTGAAAACTTCTTTCATCCTTCTAAGCTAGGCTAAGAACAGGTTACAAAGTTTTAGGAAAGGAAACAAGGACAAACAAAACTTTTTGCATAAAATTCAAACTTCATAGTAAATATTTCCCATTTCTTAAGGGATTCATACTATTAACTCTCCTATATTATAAAATATTTGCCTTATCAATTTGCTATGAAATTCACTAAATTCACTGTGAATTTTTTCTCCTTTAAATTGTGGATTAGGTCCCTACAAGGTAATTCAACACTTCCTGTTACTTCTTTGCTAATGAAAATGTGATTCTCCCAAACTCCAAACTGTACTTTGTCTAACCCCATTTGCAGGAAATTTTCAGAATTTTTGTATATTCTTTGCATTTCACTATATGCCTGTATTTCCCTTTGGTATCCTTTCTTCACTTCCCCACAGTCTCTTCTTGTGCCCAAGAAAACAACTGCCATATTTGTGTTAGTAGGAATTGTGCTTCATTTGAAGTTTCTATCCCCTACTTCAGTTTTTTGAGAAAATGCCTCGTTACTGTTATTTAATTTCTGCCTCTGCTATTCTTTGACATACAAAAAAGTCAGGAGGACTACATGTTATTTGAATAGAAAAATGTTTCTGAAAATATGATAATATAATGCTTTTCTCAAATCAACAAACTGAGGTTGTGCCACTATGTGACCTTGGGTGGAATGGAGGATGAAAAGTTTAGCTGCAGATGAGACTTAGTTCAGTCTACTGAGAGGGCCAGAGGAGCTGTTTCTCCACTGCGAGCACCCAAATCCACTAATCCAAGAACTCTCTGGCTTTTATTTAGAATATCAATATTTGAAAAACAAAGCAGGAGAAAAGCAGTTTCGCCCAGGAGATGTCTCAAGGCTAAGCACTTTTTCTTGGGGAAATGGGAAGGACATGTCCAGACATAATATACTTTACAAATCTAAACTTCTTCTTGTTTACCCATTTGATTCTCACACAGCCTGTGTGATTTCACCAAATTTAACAATTCACTTCTCAATGAGCGTGTGTCCTTTTCACCACACAGTTAAATTATGTCATCTCACCCAAGCTGTGTGTCTTTTGCCTATTCATGTAGTTATTGGGAGTACTTTTGCCTCATATTTTAACTGTTCACTTCCCATAGAGACTATGCCATTTTGTCCCTCAGTTTAATCATTCACTCCTGGGAAGGTTTCCCACATGAGGTTTAAGTGAGTCTCATTTTTAAAAATATTTATGGTAAAGTACAAGTCAACAGTAAAATAGAATTATTATAGGAACTCTGAAATCAGAATTACATATTCCTTAAACAAGATTACACTATATAGGTAAATTAAGAAGGCAAAGGTATTGTAAATCATGGAGGATCCTCTTTGTTGTGTTTTGATCCATGGTAGTTAATGTAAATAAAATGGTCTCATGTCTAATGCATTAAACCTGAAGGAGATCTACTCTCTCTTTTGCTTCTTTCTCACATTCACAAACTTTTGAGAACAAAACAAGCAACATTTTATGACAAAGAAAGTAATTGTTGCCACACAAGCCAGTAGGGACCCAATCACATCCAGTGAGTGGTACTGGTACCAGGTGAGGTTTTGGGTAAGCGGCCGCAAGTGCTTGGCCCCTTTGTGGAGCATGACAAACTCAATCCAGAAGACTGCTCTGTCCAGGGGGTTCATGGGCTGATCATGGTGAATGGTGGACAACCACATAGCATTCTCCTTATAGCTGAAGGAAAATTAAATAAGTTTAGAATTATTTCAAAATGGTAGAATGTGAATTTTTGGAAGTGGTAAAGGTGAATGTAAAAAAAGAAATGTTAAAAGAAATTAATTTTTCAGTAGTCATTTTAGAAATCTTAATAATTTAGAATATTTTAAAATATAGAATTTAAAGATGTGAACAGAAAGACTGAGGGAGCATTTTATCTCTAATCCAGAGATTGAAATCAGTTCCTTCCCAAAGGGAAAACAAACAAAAACATATGACATATTTATGAGGCTTACAACTAGTATTATTCAGCAAAAAATGCTCAATAGACCTGTTATACAAGGTTCAAATATGTATTGCAATATAGAGCCAAAGGAAAATCCTTTTCAAGGTTCATACTACATGTGTGAGTAAATTTATTATGGATTGCAGTATTGACCAGAAAGCAGAATTGAAATTGTCCATACTTCAATCATTAAAACTATAAAACAGATGGTTTACTTTGAATATGGTACTGACACTTATTTGTTGTCTTTTTATAAATATCTCTGTTTGAGTTCATAGATACATGGAAAGGATCACACCCTTGCCACAATCATGGTTTCTGTTTCATTGTTTCCTTTATATTCCTTGTCATTCCTCTGTGACCATCCTCAATGATTCCTCTCATTCAATTTACAGGCTATTTTAACATTTTACACTCTGCCTAAACCTTGCACAAATATTTCAAATAAGAACACTGAAAAAATTTATCATGACCCTAAGTCTTGTGTCTAATGATGACTTCAGCATCCATCAAATTTCTATTTCATTATTTTCATTTCAGACTCACTGCCACTTCCTTTGCATTCATGTGAGAACTTATCTCTAAGTAGAAAGTAGACTGTAAAAAAATTCTTTGTACTCACAAAGGGTTGTTAAGGACTCTGACCAGTGCATTTAGTAATTCTGTACTTGATAATGTTATGAATTCCACTTTAACAGCTACTCCTTTAGCCACCATGTGAGCAATGTTATCATGTTGTTCCCCAAACAAAGGAATGCCCACCATTGGGATTCCGTGGTAGATTGCCTCATAAACACCGTTGGCTCCACCATGAGTGACAAAAGCTCTGGTTTTTGGATGACCTAAGATTATGTGAATATCAGCATAATAATTAATTATAAAATTTAGAAATACAATGAGAAATGTACAATAAGCTTCACTAAAAATGGTGGTATTTTATGGATAAAGAATTTGCATCAATATAACTACAATGACATTGCCTTTCAATTATTTTTTACTTTGTTTTCATTTTGGTTTTTTGTTTGTTGAGACAACGTCTTGCTATGTAGTCCAGGCTGGCCTTGAACTCTCTATATAGTCCATCCTAGCCTTGAAGTAGTCCTCCTGCCTCAACCTCCTGAGTGCTGAGATTACAGGTATGCAGCAACACACCTGGTGCAATGCCATTCCTTTTGTGTCTCAGATCAAGAAAGCAAAGGAAAGTGAATGCTACCAGCAGATATGCTTTATGACTGTAACAATGAATACATGATGGCTAGGAAAAATTCATCTAATGTGATAAATCAAATGACATAGCAATAAGATTACATGTGTATTAGAACTTGTTCTCTCAAAATGGTAGTTCATCCAATAATCCTGATATGAAAGATGTGTAAGTCAGCAAGATGTGACATTGGGACCAAAAAGAGAGAGAATTATTAAGTCAGCATAAAAGTGTGAATATTTTCCCATTGGAAATACAGCATCACTGATAATAAATCAAGAGTGTTATTTTGATTAATATTTGTTATCTCCCATTTCTGTGGAAAGACTGGTGCACGACAAACCTGGAAATTATTATGTCCTCTCTGAGAAGCGAGGGATTTAAAATGAAATCTTAATATTGTTTCCATGGACAACAAAAATCAACTACTCCAGTTCATGCTGCTTCCCCTAAGACTGCAAATATATACAATGAAGTTTGGTTTTAGTTTTGATTTTCTAACAACAAATGTTCCCTGGTTTGCTCTATCTTGAGCTATCATCATTCTTACTGATTTAGGTTTGCAGTATTTGTTCTCCAGTATCTTACCAAGTAGGTCATTCTGAGGGAGCCACTTGTACAACCGAGTGTTGGGTCCTAAGGTATCTGGTTTCTTGCCATCAAATCTCCAAAGAACCTGTTAGGTGAAGACTGCATTATATCATATGTTGAATTGTAGAATTTAGACACAAACAAGGTAAGTGCCTTTTGCTATGTAGATTCTAAAACTGAGGACAGGAGATTAAATATTATGAACTATAAATATACTCAGAAAAATATAACACCAACATATTCTATACTTAGTTTTAGATTTAATCAGATTTAATGTAATCATGTTTCACAGAGTGACATAGACAAATAAGATACTACATGCTAAATTAAAATATTTTAGACATTCCTATTAAAGTATTTAAATAATTAAAAATATTAAAATTTTAAAAATATAGAAATTTGCAAAGTATAAGTAATTTCTAATGGTTTTCTTCTTCATTAATATACATTTTTACAATAGCAGCTCTCTAGTTCCAATATTATTGCTGACCTAATTTTAAAAGCTATCGCTATAGTTTACTTATTATCATTTTTTCCACAAGTTAACATATTAGAATTAGATGCATAAAATATCATTTTTGATGTGTAAATTATGGAATCTATGCAATCATTTTTTTCAGAAATCATTTAATTGATTTTGGGAAGTATATGTATTTTGTTTTGAATTAAAATTATTAATCCTTAATTATTGGAAAAGTTTCAACTGGAATTCTGATAAAAAATCTATAGCATTTTCACCACTGCTGGGGTGATAAATTAAATTACAAAATAGAGTTAGTTTTGAGTTTATAAGGTAGGTAAGTTTTCAAACATAATTCATATTTTAAAGTGCTTAAATTTTCTTCATGTAGTTCTTTTCTCTTCCAAGATGCAGTACAAAATATTCACAGCAGAGATTAACATGATCTGCCATAGCCTAAGCATTTTATTACCCTATTTGAAAATGAGGTACTGGGTTTAGAAATGCCAAACTCTTCTCTTAGAGTGGACCATCACTTACAAATATTTCAGCTCTATTTACTGTGGGAGTGTTGAAAACAACTGCAGGTCCCCAGCTAAAAGTTGGCATAGGAGATTACAAAACTGCGTATTGACAATAAATAAAAGTTACTATAGTACACAACTATTCAAAGACTGAAGATGAATTAGAAATTGTAGAAAATTAATCTCTATTTTGTGCTATAGAGTAGGCATCTGAACATCTTCCCAAGACAGGCTTCTTTCATTTTTATTCTTATTTCCCTTTTACTTTCTTGATTGGGATGATATTAAACTGATGGGATAAAAGCAGTGTCCTTCTGAAGCATACTTTACAATGCACAGGCTCCACTGTGAGGAAAGAAGACAACTCCATTCCATGTTTTACATCTTTCTGGTTCAGATATGGATTATGCCCACTCCAGCTACTCTTCCTCGTTTTCTAATTAACATGGCTGAGAGTATTCATGAACCTTGAATTGGCTCCAGTTGCTATTTTCTGCTCTCAATATCCTCCTAAAAGGCACACTAAAGTCTATTCCAAAATGGGGATAAATTAAAAAGTGGAGCTAACAGAGAAATCCTAACCTGCATGGTTTATTCCCAATCTCTTACAATACTCACTTAATGTTATTGTGATACTGCATTTTTAAATAAAATTTAACTCTCTGAAATATTGCTAATGTATACAGTGACTTCACCAACCCTAGAGGAAAAATGAGCATTTTTTGAAAGCAGATATTTGCAGGGCTTAATGACGTCTTCAGTGGTTGTTTGCCATTGAGACACTTTGCCCACCTTTTGTGGAATCTGTGCAAGGGCTGAGGCAATCACATTGGCCCTTTCTTTGGTCATGTTACTGACCATGGATCCCAGAGAAAACACCACGACACCATGTTCTCCAGAGCTCTGCAGAAAGTCTTCCATCTCCTGAAAATCATTTACTCCATCCGAAAAACAAAACAACAGCACAGTAAACACTATTTAAAATACTGTAATTACAAAAATGAAAATGATAAAATTGAGCATTAACAGCAATTATTAAAAGGGTCTGAAAAAATACACATAAGACAAAGTGATATCTTCAGAATTTCAGTTCAAGCTCTAAAACTAGCAATGTTAATATTTTTGTGCAGTCAATGTTCCAGTTATTTCTTATAAAACCAAAGTTTTATATTTCATTTATATTATATGATAATCTTTAGAAAATTGTGGTTCTGATTTATGTTTAAGGTTTACCCCCAAAAAGAGTGAATTTATTCATTCACTTTTCCTTATCCTTCTCATCTCACACCCTTATTATGGCTGATTTATTATTAATAAACATTTTTGGTGAGAATTAGAGTGCTGATATATATATAACATAATATATATATAAATCTTAATTCCTATTTTGGCTAACTTATTGTTATCAAGTTTTCTTAAGTGAAACAACAGAGATGTTGTATTAGACACATATTTCATTATTTAATCATTCCTTAAAAGTGGAGGTTTATGTAACTACTCAGTTTTTTAAATAAATAATTACTAGAGAGATAGATTTGTGAATCTTGATTGATTTTCTTCACATACATTAAAATGAGCAACTTATAATAAACAGTATAAATTTTGCTAAAATGATGCAATTTTCTAAAATTCTATTTTGTGCAACTTAATAACAGCTATAATTATGTAATTTTTGCCATTTTAAAAATTCTTCTTTTGTCCTTTTCTGCTATTTCCTGGTCCTTCTAACACTGCTGCTTTTTAATCAAGAAATTCAGGTGTGTAGATGTATTTCTTAGTAATGCACTAATAATGCCTCAAATATTTGACTTCTGGAGTTATTGCACAGTCGAAACAATTGCATCTAAAAAAGGATATTGGAGGGAGAAGGATTTAGCTCAGCGGTACCACAGCTGCCTCACAAGCACAAGGTCCAGAGGTCAATACCAAGTACCAAACATTTAAATAAGAATATTGCATTTTAGCCACATATTCATATTTCAGTTTTATATTGTTGCTAATAAGAAGATAAGCAAAAAAGACTTCTTAAAAGATCACATATACTGAAACAATACAAAATGCCTCATTTCTATATATTTCTTAGAAGTATGATGTCAATTTAAAATATATGATTATTGTGTTTGTTCTTAACAAACACCACTCCATATACTGGCAGAATAAATTTGTGATTCGTGTCAAATCAATTTTCAGACAAATCACAGGAACTATGAAGTATTTAATACCTAAGCAGTGCACCTTTACTCTGCACTTGTTTTGCCAGGTCATGTTGATGCCAAGAGCATGTCACTGGAGGGACCTTTCCTGAGGTATCCTACAGGCTTGGCATATGGCACTAAAGACCTGTTTTGAGAAAGTAATCCATTCCTTTGTACACTGAGATGTAAAACTCTAGGATCTGAAGTGAGGAATGGTTTCAATGCTATGAGAAAGGCAAGAAGATGTTAGGGCTGGTAACAAATATCAGTGGGGCCTCACACGTATACTATTGACCAATACTCTTTTTTTGTAAGCTAGAATACTAACAAAGAACTTCAGTTCTACTGATAAAATTTACTCATGTGATCTTATTCATCTTATTTCCTGAAACTATGCATTTACTTTCAAAGAAATCAATAGGGTCTTTTCACTATGACTTTACATGAGATTATCATCTAATTTAACAATTTAGTTGATTTTTAGTACAAATTTTATGTGATTATTTTATTAAATATTACATAATAATAAGATAGCAATGACATCAATAAACCAACATTAATTCAGAAACGCTAAATGCTACAAATACTTTCTTTTAACTATTTTGTATTTTATCCCCATAACAGTCAATTTGAACTTCTACTATGATTATCTGAGTAGGTTTTCGATGTGTGTGCATACCTTAGTCTACATTTCACCATGTTTTGAATGAACTCTTGCAACAGCCTTCTAAATGCTTCCCATTTCTACCCTTCTGCATCTCTGCAACCTAATTCACTAATGGCATCTTCAATGAATATTTTTTTGTTTAAAAAAGGAAAATCAGATCATCAGTTTCCTTAGCTCAATTTCTTTTGGTGTCAAAAAAGCTTTTATTAGATATTTTTGATTCTGTCATCTGGTTCTAAATTAGCTATCTAGCAAAATTAGCATCTCATAAAATAAGCTTGCAGTTCTTAGGAACTGTTTCTACTCTCCTAACTGCTGTCTCTTTTGTGTTTTTCTCTGCCCCTCATCCAATACCTATCCCTGGACGTTGTTCATGTATCATCATTGTTATTAATTTTTCTGGCATGGCTTCTGTAATCCCCTTTGAAAGTTTTCTTAGTAATACAATCCTTTCCTTTAAAGATATGCTTCACACAATTTTTATTACTTAATTATACTCTGTCTTTCAAAATAGTATACAAGATGTGTTGGAGGAGAAGACACTGTGTCTATGCTGTTTCTAGGATTATTTTACACTTAATGGCCATGTACACTAGTTACTTTATAGACTTTGAATGAACAAATGAATGATACTGAGGAATAATGAAGACCATAATTAATGGACTCTCTTCTGAGGACCTCTTAAGCATCCCATATTTTTCTGTCATGGTAGTGAAATGCAGATACTTCTGCTGGAATAGATATATAAGAAGTTTTCTTTTTTTGAAACAGGGTCTTTCTCTACAGTCAAGGCTGTCTCTGAATTTGCTATATTTTCCGGGTTTGGTTGAACAGGTGGTTCTTCTGCATCAGCCTCTGAAGTTCTGGGATTATAGGTATGTACTACCATTCCCAAAAGAAATATTGGTTTCTAATTGGCAAATATTTTTCTGTTTCCTACATATTTCTCACTGTGATTTAAGACTCTCAATGAATAGTGCAGAGCATTTCCACAGAAATTTAGAAGTAAAACTAAATACAGTACTGTATTTACCTTAGTTAGAGGTTTGGCAGGTTTGCAATGGAGTCCCCCAACAAAATCAAAATTTGGTAAGGTGGGGTGAGGGAATTCCAAATCCCAGTAGCTTCGAATGAGCCACATTTCTGCCTTTGCCACTGTCTCATATAATGTAGTGGGTTTTCCTGAATGGAGGAAGAGAAAAAAGAAAAAACAGGGCAATTATATAACTGTAGAGTGACTATACCATAAATTTTAAAATATGTAGGAATAATGTATAAATTGTTCATTGTTGAAAATATATTTACATATGAACAATAAAATTTTTGTGTTATATCTGCAGATCAATTGTGCCTTTGAGAAAGAATGAGTTATGCTACATCTCTAATATTACTTCAGTATACTTACATTAATAAGCAGACATCAAAAATTATTCTACAATTAAGTATATATTCCTGTTTCTCTAAAGCTATCAAAATAACAGATGCAAACGTGAACAAATGTTCCAGCTTCAGAGTCAAGTAATCCTAGTAAAATTTTGGAAACTGTTTTTCAGAAATTCCTTCATGTCTACCATTTACCAAGCTGGTACTTGACCCAAGTGGCATGTGAGATCTATAAGACTGTGGCTCAATTTTTTGTACTACCCTTGCTTTAGGTTTATATTAGCACCTTAATAATATGTACTTATCATTTGCAAGCATTAGAAATCATCTCTTGGAAAATCTGTAGAAATTACAGAAACTGAGATTAGGTGCATTCTTCTGTCAAATGGAAAAATGTAATGAAAAACACTACATGGATGTTGATATTTCTACAGATTTTAAAACTTTAAAATGGATGATTGTTAAGGACTTTTCAGAGCATGTTTAACCATTTGAATATAAAACATAATTTGAGACTCTGGGATAAAACATTGTATACTTCACAAGAGTAAAGGTATATTTTAGGTAGAACAGAAAGAACAGTTATTTCAGGTAAGGAAACTGATCTACTCATGAGAAAAGTTCCATCAATGCTACTAGATAGTTTTGCTTGAGACATGGGTAATTCTTCAGTCTACTTGTCTTCATTCAAAAAGGCATTAGGGAGGTGCCTAATGACTTTTATTGTGAAATAAAAAGAAAATGAAACTGATATGAAATTACAAAATTAAATCCTGAATGCTTCATTCTGGAACTATGTGACCTCCTGGAATGATCTATATCAGTTACAGGCAAATGGCTGCAATATGACAACATAATGTAAATATTTCTTTTATATCTGTCAATTGACAAATAATTTTACTTTTTGCTTCATCATGTACATATAAAAGTCCTCTTATTTTACATTCATCCTAGCTCACTTTAATTGGCACAAGATAGTAAAGACCTCACTCTACTAATTAACAGCATGGCTTACCTAAAACTTCACTGTAAAGCAGATTCCACTTTTTCTCATTAAACGTTTCTAACCAAAAGTCAAAATAAAGCATACATATCATGTTTTTTACCCTTTCCATGAAAGTCATTTGACCACTTAGTCTTGACATTACAACAGGTACATAAGAAGGAGGAAGCATAAGGCCTCCCCCAAATTTTTCCAGTTGGAAGCCAGGAGAGAACCGGAGAGTGTACACAAAAGGTATTTTTAGTAGCTCAGCCACCAGCTCACCACAGGGACCAATGGCGTCTGCAAGAAGGACATCAAAGACATCAAGATTCTTGGAGTTTTTTCATAATTATCTTTTTTGAGACTATTTCTTTACATAAATTATGCCAAGTATCAGAAAATTCTTTAAAAATGTTTTCTCCTTCTGGAAAATATGCAATACATGAATCGATTGAGCCAATATTCATCCAGGTAGTGATAAACTGAGCGAAATATTTTCCCCATTCATCTCTATTGATAGATGTAGTTAATGTTTCAAATTTAATTCCAGATGATGAATTAGCATCAATAAAAATGAAACTTGAAGGTCTCAGAACTATCACCTCATGTCTCCTCTGGATAAGTTCCTCTAGTATATTCTTTATATTCATCCAGTGGCTGTAGTCCATCGGCCATACCAGCACCTTTCCACAACTTCCAGAGTTGAAATAACAACTCATTTGTAGCAGCGGCAGAGCTGAGATCCATTTCATGGACATCATAAATTCCAGTATTGCTCTCAAATTGTGCTATCTTCTATCTTTACTCATGTTTATATTTATGGAGAAAATCAAAAGTTAAAAGATAACTTGTACTGATCAAAGTACATATATCTAATGGATAAGCATGAGTACTGGCAGCACAAAGGAAATACAAATATAAACGATGACAGGTTTTTATGAGAGCATTTTAGTTCTCTATTATGGTTTAGTGATCTTGGCTACCTTGGGGTAAATAAGCAACAAGCATCAGTCACCTGTATTATGTAAGTGATATTCTGAAAGAGCAGTGGTAAATACAAGGTGACTGTCCCTGCAATCTTGTGACATGGATCTAGAAATATAGTAATTACACTGGTCATAGACAATTCTTGGATATCATGATTCAAGAAAAGTTTTGTAAGCAATTTATTCATGTATAATTTACATATGTACACTTCACTTATTTAAACTGTGTTATTCAGTGTTTCATATTTTTACAGAAATATGTAACATTTGAATTCTCAATTCTCACTAGTATATCTTGTACCCTTTCTTAAGATATCAGCTAGATGTTTGAGTATCCTGTAGTGAACAGGGAAAGGGGACATTACTAGAACCACTGCAGTAATTCCTACTCTTCTGCAAGCCATGAAATCACAAGGTGAATTAATTTATTAGAAAGCAAAGATTGAAAAAATGAAACTTAGGAAAGAACCTGAGCTTTGGGCCTGATCAGTGCTATTATGGGCAACAAAGATGCCAGCCCTGAGCTTGCCACACCTTTATTCTGTAAATCATGAGAAACAAAGGCAACAGTTGACTCAGGGCAGAGAGCATTCAGCAAATCAGGAAAAGTATCAAATGTAAAAGGTCACTGAGGCAGCAGAACTGGTGGCAGCAGCAGTGAAAATCCTAGAATAATGAAGAATTATTCAGATGAAGATTTTGTTCCTCCCAGGATGTCTTGAGCTGGTATAATCTTGTCCTGGAGCAACACAGCATCATTAGACCATTGACATTTTAGGTGTGACTGGTGGTAAAGATGGGGTTATGACTTGACATGCTGTATCTGGCCTGTAGGAAGGAAAACTAAGCCCTAATGATGATTTAATTGTGAAATGATATTTCCCCTGAATTATGCATAATTTCTCCCCACTGTACACAGCTTAGACTTCTTCCTCCTAAAACAAAGGACCCAAACAAAGTAAGTAAACAGTGATTTCCCTAAATTATTTGAGGCAGAGTGCTAAGGTTAAGTGAGGGTGTGGCAAGATTTTGAACAATAGATATTCACCATGGTCTAAAGAAATACAACTAAGGGCCAGGGATTTAGCTCAGTGGTTCCAGTGGCTGCCTCCCAAGCACAAGGTCCCAAGTTCGATCCCCGATACCAAAAAAAAAAAAAAAAAGGAAAGAAAGACTACTAAGATTCCAGCACTTGCTCCTAGTGCAGAGGAGGTGAGTCAATCCCAGTAACCAGTAGGAGGCTCCCTGCCACCATTCCAGTGCTTGCTCCAACTGCAGAGGAGGTGAGCCAATCCCAGCACCCAGGAGGAGGCTCTCTGCCACCATTCAACCACTCACTCCTAAGGCAGTGGAAGTGAGCCAATCCCAGTGCCCAGGAGGAGGCTCCCTGCTCCCATTCCACCTCTCACTCGTAGGGCAGAGGAGGTGAGCCATGCAGATGCCAGCAGCACACCCCTCACCCTAGGAAATGAGAAGACATGTAAACAATCCTCAAAAACAGACTTCCAGATCACCTACAGCAACACAAAAGGGAAAGAAAAAGGAAAAATCTGATACTCAACCACTTGGACTCCCTGAACTGGCAACAAAAGAGGATTTGGAAAAAATGAAATCAGAAATAATTTCTCAGATAACAGGAAAGATTGTGCCCATAGTGCAAGACATGAATAATAAATCTAGAGAGGACACAGATCAAAGAATATAGGATCTGAGGAACATGCTGTAATCCCAACATAGGAAACAAATGGAACCCATAAAACAGATGCAAACAGATTTCCAGGAGGTTAAAAACTCCATTGAAAGTCCACAAGGCAGAATGAGCCAATGTAAGGACACAATTTCAGATATAGAAGATAAGATTGCAACTAGTGACCAGGAAAAGAAAAATTGCTTTAAAATTGTAAGGGACCACAAGAAAGAAATCCAGCAGTGGCTAGACAATGCAGAGAAGAATAATATAAGACTGATTGGAGTCAATGAAGAAACAGGAGAGAGTGAAGATGACATAAAAAAACAATTCACAGAAGTAACGACAGAAAATTTCCCAAGCAGTGGAAAAGAATTTGACATACAGATAAGTGAGGGATATAGGAATGGAACTAGAATTGTTCCAAAAAGCCTATACATAGGCATATAAACGTTAAGATTCCAGAATCCCAACAGAAGAACAAAGTTTTACAAGTACTCGGAGAAAAGAAACAAGTCATATACAAAGGAAAGATCATTAGAATCACAGAAGACTTCTCAAGGCAAACCATCAGTGCAAGAAGAGCTTAGAGTAATGTATTCCAAGCCCTGAAGGAAAAGAGTCTCCAACCCATATTGAAGTGCCCTGCAAAGCAATCTTTTGAAATTGATGGAGAAATAAGATACTTTTAAGACAAAGAGCACCTTAGGAACTTCATGATTACCAAACCAGCAGTCGAAAAAATGTTAGACAACATTCTAGGAAAAGACAATGAGGACCAAAATGCCAGGTCGCCCAGCAAAATGAATCCATTTGGCGTGACAGAAAATTAAACACAAACGGGCAGAATCCAACAAAAAGAAAAAGTCATGACCATGACAATTCAATATATAGAATTTATAACTATCAATGTTAATGGTCTCAACTCAACAATCAAAAGAAATAGACTGGCAGAAAGGGTCAAGAAGCAAGATCCTACAATATGATGGATAGAAGAAACACACTTAATTCAAAAAGAAACTCACAGACTGAAAGTTAAAGGGTGGAAAACAATACTCAATGTGACAGGAACATGAAAAAAAGCAGGTGTAGCTACCCACTTTGCATATCAAGTGAATTTCAAACCAACACTGATTAAAAGAGACAAGAAAGGACACTATATCCTTGTAAAGGAAACATTCCAAGAGGAAGAGATGATAATCATAAATACCTATGCTCCACACACTACTGCATCCAACTATATAAAAAAAATTCTAATGGACATGAAAAATCAAATAAGCACTAATACAATAGTAGTGAGGGACCTCAACACCCCACTGTCACAAATAGGTGGATGAACTAGAAAAAAAACAAGCAACAAAGTACAAGAATTCAAACTCTTAAAAAATGAATTTAACAGATTTTTACAGAGTGTTTCACCCCACAAAATCAGAATGCACATTCTTTTGAACTGCACATGGGATATTCTCCAAACTAGATCACATATTCACTCATAGAACATATTTAAGTAAGTGCAAAGGAATTGCAGTTATCCCCTGAATATTATCAAACCATACTGTGATCAAATTGTAGATCAATAGCAAAAGAAATAGCAAAAATTTCATGAACACACATGGAAATTGAACAACACACTTCTGACTAACTAATGGTCACAGAGGAAATTGAAGAAATCAGAACTCCTTCAATTAAATGACAATGACAATACAACATATCAGAATCTATGGGACACAATGAAAGCAGTTTTATGAGGGAAATACATAGCAGTGAATATTCATATCAGGAAAACAGTGTGAGCCCAATTAACTTGTGGCTGAACTATAAGCTTCTAGAAAAAGAA
The DNA here is from genome assembly GCF_053883595.1 of Heterocephalus glaber. Lineage (NCBI taxonomy): Eukaryota > Metazoa > Chordata > Mammalia > Rodentia > Bathyergidae > Heterocephalus > Heterocephalus glaber. The sequence goes on along the minus strand of NW_028258325.1, from coordinate 58,866,452 downwards.
GAGCAGGAAAAACCCAAAGATCATAGAAGGGAGGAAATTATAATGATTAGAATAGAAATCAGTGCAATGGAGACTAAGAGAGTGATACAAAAACTCAATGAAGCCAAGAGCTGGTTCTTTGAAAGAATGAAAAAAACCAAAAAACCCTTAGCCAACCTTATCAGAAAAAGGAAAGAAATGGCCAAAATCCATGCAACTAGAATTGAAAAGAATGAAATTACAATGGACCCAGCACAAATCCAGAGGATCATCAATAACTACTTCAAGAACCTAAATGCCAAAAAGATGGAAAAAACAATAATTGGACCTATTCCTAGTACATATGAATTACCAATCTTGAACGAAGAAGACCTAAAATTTCTAAAGTACTCAATATAAATCAATGAAATTGAAATCATAATTAAAAATGTGCCAACTAATAAAGACTCGAGTCCCTGATGGCTTCTCTGCTGAATTCTGCAACACATTTAGAGCAGAATTATTGCCACCACTGTTAAAACTCTTCAATGAAATTGAAAGGGAAGCAATACTCCCAAACTCACCACTGGAATCAAGCATTACCTTGATCCCAAAAGCAGAGAAAAACCCAACCAAAAAAGAGAATTATAGGCTAATCTCACTAATGAACATAGATGCAAAAGCCTTAGTAAGATACTGGCAAATAGAATGCATAATATCACCAAGAAGATCATACACACTAAGCAAGAAGGATTCATTCCAGGGATGCGGGAATGGTTCAACATACACAAAACAATAAATGTAATACACTATATCAACAGAGCAATGGACAAAAAACATGTGATCACCTCAATAGATGTAGAAAAAGCATTTGACAAAATCAAACACATATTTATGACAAAAACCCTAAAAAATTGGAATAAACAGTCTCTACCTCAATCTGATAAAAGCCATCTATGAAAAACAAACAGCCAGTATAATACTAAACGGTCAAAAACTGAAGTCCATCACACTAAATATCAGGAACAAGAAAAGGATGTCCACTGTCACCATTCCTGTTCAATATAGCTTTGGAAATATTAGCTATGGCAATTAGACAAGAGAAAGAAATAAAATGAATAAAGATAGGCAACAAAGGAGTCAAATTGTCATCTTTTGCAGATGACATGATACTCTATATAGAAGACCCCAAGGATGCCACCAAAAGACTTCTAGACTTAATAACCAAATTCAGTAACGTAGCTGGATATAAGATCAACACACGAAAATGAATAGCTTTCCATTACAGGAACAACAGACTCACTGAGCAAGAAATAGGGCAAAGAATTCCTTTCAAAATAGGATCCAAAAAAATTATAATACCTAGGAATCAACCTACCAAAATAAATCAAAGACCTCTCCTCTGAAAACTATAGCATTCTGAAAGAAGAGATTGAAGATGATATGAGAAAATGGATAGACATCCCCTGCTCCTGGGTAGAAAGGATCAACATAGTGAAAACGGCCATACTTTCAAAACTGCTATATACATTTTTTGCAATCTCAATTGAAATCCTAGGAGCACATTTCATGGACGTTGAGAAAACAATCCAAACATTCATTTGGTACAAGATGAGAACCAGAACAGCCAAAGCAATTCTAGGTAACAGAGACAGGGCAGGGTGTAATAAAATGCCCAACTTGAAAATATATTACAAAGCTACTGTGATAAAAACAGCAAGGTAATGGCAAGGAAAGAGACCTGAGGATCAGTAGAACAGATTAGAAGATGCAGAAATAACTCCAGAGACACTCAGCCACTTCATCTTTGACAAAGGAGCCAAACATGCTCACTGGAGGAAATATATACACTTTAACAAATGTTGGTGGAAAAATTGGGATTCAGCTTGCCAAAGATGAAAACCAAACTAATTATTTCTCACCACGAACTAAACTAAAATTGAAATGGATTAAAGATCTAAATATTAAAACATATACACTAATCTGCCAGGAACTGAGGCTACATAGAAGACCTGAAGTCACTGGTGTAGGAAAAGATTTCATGAACAAAACCTCAGTTGCCTGTGAACTAGCACAATCAAAAGTGGAATCTCTTCTTAGTAAAAAGCTTCTGCACTGCAAGAGAAATCACCAACAGAGTGAAGAGACAACCCACAATGTGGGAAAAAAATTTTACCTGCTGCTCCTCAGACAAAGCTCTAATATGTAGAAAGTATAAAGAACTTTAAAAAGTCAGACCTCCCAGATGAAAATACCCAATCCAAAAAAAGGGCATCTAAAATGAACAGACATTTCTCAGACTAAGAAGTAGAAATAGGAATAAACATGTGAAAAAAATGTTCAACATCACAGGTCATTCGAGAGATACAAATGAATACAAAGGTGAGATTCCACAACAACCCAGGAAGAATGGCTGCCATCATGAAATCGAACAATCACCAATGTTGGCATGGGTGCAGGGAAAGGAACACTGCTCCACTGCTGGTGGGAGTGGAAACTGGTGCCACCATTGTGGAAATCAGTATGGAGATACCTGAAAGTACTAGGACTGGAATTACCATTTGACCCAACTATTTCCCTGCTGGGTAACTTCCCCAAAACATTATAAGCATCATACCAAAATGATTCATCTGTACCCATGTTCATAGCAGCACAGTTTGTAATAGCTAAAACTTGGAAACAGTGTAAATGCCCATCAACTGGAGACTGGATAAAGACAATGTGGTCTTTTAATTAAATGGAGTATTAGCCATAAAAAATGAAAAGTTAGAGATACTTATAGATGTCATTTATAGACATTTTAAATGGATGCACATTGAGGCAATATTTTGAAGTGAAATAAATAGGAAACACATTAGTAAATACTGAATAGTTTCTCTAGTGTGAGAAACTGAGAGTGTAAATAAAGACTAAAAGGTGTAACATAGCATGTGAAATAGGAAGAAAAAGGGTTAAGGGGGAAGGGGAAGTAGGAGGGGTAGGGGAAAGGAAAGAAGGGAATGGAATTAATATGAGAAAATGAATAAATGGAAATAAAGTCCTTGTAATTAGGAAGGGATGGAGGGGTTGAAGGGAGGGCAGGGAAAGGAGGAAAAATAAGAACCAAGAGAGATTATGTAAAGGTTCAAATTTCCTATGATGAATGTCATTATATTGTGTACCTAAAATGTACCAATAAAATAAAATTTTTTAAAAATAAAGTATATTTAGCATTTGGTAATATATATTCTTAATTGAAAAACATACATTAATTTTTGTCTACATTTAAATGTTTTGCAGTTCAGTGTTATAAACTTAAAGGATTGTAAAGAAAAAAGTTAAATGCAACTTAACTATTGAAATCTACTTCCAGTATTTTATATAATTAGAATTCCAAAATATTAAATTCCAGGAACAGATTAACTTGGGACTGTTTTGATGATCCCTCATAGAATGTTATTTGCTTTCACAACTTGTTAACAAAAATCATCCATCATAACCATAATGTGATGAAATCGCTGGCCAAATGTCAATCACTTTGGTTTATTTTATTAGAAAAGGACTCTAAGAAGTACTTTTAAAAGCAACTTTCTGACACGAGTTTTCTTTGATTATCTTGTGTAAAACTTTAATGTAGAGAAAGTGTATTTTTTAAGTTCAAATATATTACACAAACTGAATTTGTTCTGCACTTAGTTTTCTATATGTATTTTCCTGTAAACTCTGTAATTATTATTGGTAAACATTCTATCTGAATATAATTCTGTGGGAAACTCTGATCAGAGCAGTGCTTGTAATGAATGTAAGATGAAGGAACCTTGGCGTGCATGGTTCAATATAAGATCAGATCTGCAAGGGCAACAGCTAAACAGAATGAGTTATAAGTTATTCTTAGAGATATTGCTTCTAAGCATTTTGTTCCCCCTGCAATCTGATAAGCTTCCTGCCCAATAATTTTGCTAAACTACACTACAACATCATGCAGCCGTCCATCCATTTCTGTCCCTGTCCCATGATCAAATTTCTATAGAAATTTTTTTAAGTATTCTTCTGCATGTTTATTCTCATGTTCTTGAGTTATAAATAAGACATGGAAGTTTTAGCTTGGGACTCTTTCCCAGAGGCTCTGTTATGGTGAAGAGGCAGCACCTCTGTAGCTCTCAGTGATTGGACAAACTCTCTTTTACGTATAATCTTTCATTCTCTATCCTGCCATGGTTGCACATTGTGACAAGTGGTGCCCTCTTTTGAAAAGAGAAAACTCACCATGGAAGGTGCAAACATTCTGCTGCTGACCACCATGTGAGACTTCCTTGAAACTCAACATGTGAGAGTTCAAGGCAAAAAATGAGAGGTGATAAACTAGGAAAGCAAAAGTTTAACCTACAGCTGCAGGTCAATGTGGAAGATCCACCTCAAAAGCCTGGAAAGGGAACAAGGATGTATTCAAATCTTCATCCCACATAAGAGGACTTAACCAGCCATGAAATAGCCTGGCGTGTCTGTAGCAAGGTCCCAAACTAGGACTTTTCCAAAGGTCTCTTGACTATCTCATTGCTAAGCAAGTGGGGGCAGTGTTTCTTTAGATATGCTTTCTTTTATCTTTTGTTTTTGTCGTCTCCTTTATGTTAATGTCATGGATCAAACATTATCTAAACAAAATACATGCTTTAAGCAGTGACTACTGTCCCTTTTGAAAACATCTAGATGTTCAGATCCTTCACTTACTTAATTATTGGCATTCACCAACAACGACCTTGGTTGCCATTTGAGGGTAACTTGAACACAAAAACTGGAAATCATTGATTATAAATTAAAATAAACTCTTGGATCAGTATGGGTGCTTACCCTGCCATGTGGAATCTTTGAAAGGTCATTATTCAAACAAAGGAAGTCCCTTTATAAAAGCTTTTTCACCTCCTTTCAATCCCTCAGAAAGCCCCCTCCCACTTCTGATCCTCTAGGGAAGTGAGAGAGGTGGCCAGAATGAAGGAGCTCTAAATCATGACATGATATACAAATGTCTATTTATTTAATCTGTGCTAGAAACCACTTACAATACCTGAAGCTGCTTTGTTTGAGCACATTTTTTTACACTTTTGAAATTTTACCAAAAAAAATTGTTTAAACTTTTAAATATTCCTTGTCTATAATTCTTGACAGCAAGAAAATTGGTTTTATAAAAACGATCCCTGAGGGCCGGAAGTTTAGCTCAGTGGTTTCACCCCCTGCTGCACAAGTGGAAGGAACCGAGTTTGATCCTCAGTACAAAAAAATTAAAAGTAAAATAAGATAAAATAAAAACAATGCCAGCTGTGATCTGTATGCAGTAATTTAAATCATTTTCAGGGATTACATCTAAAAAGACCACAGATATACACGAAAATGGGATCAATAGTCCTATCTTGGGGATGAACATTCTTACAAGTCAAAAATAAACTCACACAGCTTCTCAACTCTGGCATGTCTATCAATGCCACACTTGCAAGCATATAAATTAAAGACTCACTTTGGCTGCCTCTGGAGTACAACTTAGATCTAGATAAGTAAATGCATTTCTATTTCAATGCAGGACTTCTCTTGTCAAGAAATCCTTACAAAATTTTAGATAAAATAATGATAATTCATGTACTTGTCTCATGTTTGATTTGAAAGCTTGTACTTTTGCAATACAATATGGTGTTTCCATGTATATGCTTTAAAAAGTTTCAATTTGTTTTGGTGATTGATTATTTTTAGCAGAAAGTGTAGACTTTAATCCAATTTTTTGTTCCAAAATATATTTATATTATAATACAGTTTTTTGAAATTTTGCTCTAATGATGTGGTGTAACTATCATTGAGTTTTCAGAAGTCAAAGCAACATGGCATTTAAGGATAAGCTGAAAAAGATTGTGGTATATAATCATTGTTGTATGTTCCTCCATATACTTTCTCTAGTGTTTTTGAGTTTCTTATTCTATGCTTATAAAACAATCAATATTTAGTTTTTATTTTTATCTTATATGTCTCTGTGTTTCTAATAATGGTGCTTTATTAAATATGTTAGTAAATATTTTCTCCTGTTGTACTGCATATCTCATTTTTGAAGAACTGGTATTGATTTTTCTTCACATGCCTGCTAATATGCCTAGTTTTAATTCATCAATAAAAACTATGGGCTAATGAGAGAGAGAGAGAGAGAGAGAGAGAGAGAGAGAGAGAGAGAGAGAGAGAGGGATTACTCACTTAAAATATGACCAAACCGAAATAATAACCATTATTTCATACTGTCTTCTACAAATGCATAGGATGTCACAAAAAAAATATGGGCTGAGAAGAGAGAGAGAGTACTCACTTAAAATATGACCAAATAAAAATAAAAACCATTATTTTATACTGTCCTCTACAAATGCATAGAATGTCACAATGTATCCTTAAGGTTGCTGAGTGATGACAGTTTTTGTGAGAGAAATAGATATACATGTTATGTGTCATTGAGAGAGAATGAAAATTGACTATGTCCTGCTAGATGTCCCATTTTATAATATCACAAGATTTATTCAGATCTTATATACAACATTAATACTCCAAAAAATGTAGTGAAATCAAGCTAGTGAATTTTTTAAAAGGCCATGATCAAACACAACAAATAAAAAAAAATACCAAACAAATGAAACACTGCTTAGTGAAACTGATGACTTTCCTAGGCAGCTTGATATTATAGGAAGTCAATGACAGTGACAATAATTCTAATCCAATGTACATTCTTCTGAAACAAATTAAATTTTTGTCATAAAAATAAAAAATAGTGGTAAGGCTGTGTATATATTGAGTTCAAGCTGTATAATTAGTCTCCTAAATTTACAGAATAATAAATGTATGTATATGTATACTTTTTCCTTTTTTTTCTTTTTAAGAGCACATGCAAAATTTTTCGTTTTTTAAATTTAATTATTACATTTCGGATACACAATATAATGATATTCATTGTTGGAATTCTGAACATTTACATAATCTATCTTGGTTCTTAACTTTTCCCCATCACCCTGCCCTCCATACAACCCATCCCCCATTTACAAAGCCTTTGTTTCCATTTTTTCAATTTCTCATATTAATTCCTTTCCCTTCTTTAATTTCCCCTCTCCCAATTTCCCTTCCACTTTGACCCTTTTTAATCCCATTTCACATTATCTACTAGAACTTTTAGTCCTTATTTGCACTTTCAGTTTCTCACACCAGAGAAACTATTCAGTATTTACACATGCATGTCCTATTTATTTCACTCAAGGGTATTGCATCACTGTGCATCCATTTAGCTATAAATGTCTGTAATTTCTCATTCTTTATGGTAGAGTACAACTCAATTATATTAAAATAAAACCACATTTTCTTTGTCCCATCTTCAGTTGATGGGCATTTGGGCTGTTTTCAACTTTAAGCTATTACAAACTGTGCAGCTATGATCATGGGTAAACGTATATCGCTCTGGTATAATTATTTTAATTCTTTTGGAAAGATACCCAGCAGAGGAATAGCTCAGTCAAATGGGACCTGTAATCCTAGTACTTTGCGGTGTCTCTCCATATGGATTTCCACAATGTTTGCACCAGTCTACCCTTTTTTTTAATCCTTTTATTGTTACATTTTAGGTATACAATATAATGACATTCATCATTGGAGATAGGCAACTTTACATAATCTCTCTTGGTTCTTATTTTTTCCCCATTCCCCTGCCAACCTTCAACCCTTCCACCCCTCCCTATTTACAAAGACTTTGTTTCCATTTTTTCATTTTGCACAAGTCTATACTTCCACCAGCACTGGAGCATGGTTTCTTTTCCTCACAGCTACAGCAGCATTTGTTATTGGTTGAGTTCATGATGGCAGCCATTCTTGTGGGGGCGAGGTGGAATCTCAGTGTTTTTTTCATTTGAATCTATCTAATGGCCAGTGATATTGAACATTTTTTATTTTGTTATCTGCTATTTGTAATCCTGTGTCTGACAAATGTCTATTCATTTCAGATGCCCAATTTTGGATTGAGTCTTTAAATTTGGAAGGTCTGATTTTTTTATGTGCTTTATGTACTCAACATCATAGGCCTTTGACAGAGGAATAACTGGTGAAAATTTTTTCCCACATTGTGTGTTGTCTCTTCACTCTCTCAGTAATTTCTCTTGCAGTCCAGGATCTTTTTAATATGAGGAGATACTATTTGTTGACTCTTTGAGCTAGTTCACATGCAACTGAGGTTTTGTTCATAAAATCTTCTCCTACACCAATGCTTTCAAAAGTTCTACCTAACCTCTCTTCCAGCCAGCTTAGTCTTTCTCTTTTACTACTTAGATCTATGATACATTTAGATTTTAGTTTAGTGCATGTTGGAAGATATAGGTCTAGTTTTAATCTTTGGTAAGTTGAAACCCAATTTTTTCCAGCAAGACTTATTAAAGAGGCTATCATTCTTCCAGTGAGGGTGTTTGGCTCCTTTGTCAAAAATGAGGTGACTGAGTGTGTCTGAAATTGTTTCTGTGTCTTGTAATCTATTCCACTTGTCCTCAGGTTTGTTTCTTTGCAAGTGCCATGCTGTTTTATCACAGAATCTTTGTAGTAGTTTCAGTTTGGGGATTTTAGTACACCCTAACTTGTCTTTATTACCTAGAATTGCCTTTTCTATTCTAGGTCTCTTCTTGTTCCAAATGAATTTTAGGATCGTTTTCGCCAGGTCTATGATGTATCTTGCTGCTATTTCAATTGGGATTGCATTGAATTTATATGGCAGTTTTGGAAGTATGGCCGTTTTCACTATGTTGGTTCTTCCTCCCCAGGGGCAACGCCTGCCTTTCCATTTTCTGATATCCTCTTCAATCTCTTTTTACACAGTGCTATAGTTATTAGAGGAGAGTTCTTTGATTTCTTTCATTAAGATGATTCCTAGATATTTTAATTTTTTTGGATCATAATCTGAAAGGCATTGCTGCCCCATTTCTCTCTCAGTGAGCATGGTATTCACGTTCAGTAAAGCTACTCATTATTGTGTGTTGACACTGTATCCAGCTACTCTACTGAATTTGGTTATTAAGTCTAGAAGACGTTTGGGGGAATTCTTGGGGTCTTCCAAATAGAGTATCCTGTGGTCTACAAATAATGACAGTTTGAATACTTCATTTCCTATCTTTATTCCTTTTATTTCTTTCTCATCTAATTGCCATGGGTAATGTTTCCAAAACTCTATTGATCAAGAGCAGTGACAGTGAACATCCTTGTCTTGTTCCTCATTTTAGTGTGAAGGATTTCAGGTTTTGATTATTTAGTATGATATTGGCCATTGGTTTTTCATAGATGGCTTTTATCAGAATGAGGTAGTAGCTATGTATTCCAATTCTTTGTAGGATTTTATCATGAATGTGTTTGGATTTTGTCAAATGCCTTTTCTGTTTATATTGAGATAATCATATTGGTTTTTTCCCTTGGCTCTATCAATACAGTGTATTACAGTTATTGATTTGCATATGTTGAATCATACCTGCATCCCTTGGATGTATCACACTTGGTCAGGGAGTATGAACTTCTTGATGATCTTCTGGATTGTATTTGTCATTATCTCATGAAGGATCATTTGCATCTATGTTCATTAATGAGATTGGCCTATAGCTCTCTTTTCTGGTATGGTCTTTCTCTGCTTTAGGGATCAGTGTGATGCTTGCTTCCAGGAATGAATTTTGGAGAATTGATTCCCTTTCAATTTCACTGAAGACTTTAAACAGTAGTGGCAATAGTTCCTCTCTAAATGTCTTATAGAACTCAGGAGTGAAATGGGCTTTTCTTAGTCAAATTTTTAATAATATTTTCAATTTCTTTCATTTATTTTGGGTTGTTCAGAATTTTTAGGTCTTCGTTCAACTTTGGTAATTCATACATATCTAGGAATCTGTCCATTATTTCTGGTATAGGTATTGGCATATAGGTTCTCAAAGTAGGTATTGATGACCCTCTGGCTTTCGCTGGGTACATTGCAAATTCACCCTTTTCATTCCTAATTGCATTGATTTGCACATTTTCTTTCCTTTTTTGAGAAGAGTGGTGAAAGGGATGTCATATTTCTTTATACTTTCTAATAACCAACTCTTTGTTTCATTGATTTTTTGTATCATTCACATAGTCTCCATTACATTGATTTCTGCTCCAATCTTTATGATTTTCTTCCTTCTATGAGCTTTAGGTTTTATTTGTTCTTCTTTTTCTAGAAGCTTGATGTTCAGCATCAGGTTATTTATTTAACTTCAGCCTATTTTCCTCATATGAGCATTCACTCCTATGAATTTCCCTCATAACTGTGCTTTCATTGTGTCCCATACATTCCGAAATGCTGTATTGACATTGTCATTTAATTGTAAAAACTGTCTGATTTCTTCTTTAATTTCCTCCATGTCCCATTGGTTAGGCAGAAGTGTGTTGTTCAATTTCCATGTGTTTATGAAATTCTGGAGGTTGCTTTTTCTATTGATCTCCAATGTCATTGCACTATGGTCTGATAATATATAGCGGATAATTTCAATTCCTTTAGATATTTGAACATGTTCTACGAGTGAGCATGTGATGTATTTCATGAATGAATCTTGTGCAGCTGGACAGAGTGTGTATTCTGATATTGTGGGATGGAACAATCTAAACATCTGTTGGGGTCATTCAAGAGTTTGATTGAGTTCTAGCATTTCATTATTTTTTGTCTACTTGATCAATCTATTTGTGACAGTGGGATATTGAGTTTTCCCACTACTATTCTATTAGTGCTTATTTTATTTTCCTGTCAGGTTGTCTTAGTTTTATATAGTTTGGTGCATTTTTATTTGTGATTGTCATCCCTTCCTCTTGGATTGGACCTTTTGCATGGATGTAATGTCCTTATTTGTCTCTAAATCAGTGTGGGTTTGAAATCCACTTGATTTCCTAAGAGGGTACCTACACCTGCTTTTTTTGAGTTCCTATCAAATGGAGTATTGTTTTCCACCCTTTAGCATTCAGTCTATGAGTTTCATTTTGAATTAAGTGCATTTTCTGTATGCAGCATATTGTTGAATCTTGCTTCTTGACCCTTTCTGCCAGTCTATTCATGTTGATGGGCGAATTGAGACCATTAACTTCAATGGTTATAAGTAATGTGTATTGACTTATCTTTGATATGACTTCTTCTTTTTGTTGGATTCTCCCCCTTTGCATTTGATTTCTTGTCATGCTTAATGGATTCATAATGCTGGATATTGTGGGGTTGTGGTCCTCCTTGTCTTTTCCTAGGATATTGCCTAAATTTTTTTGGAGTGCTGGTTTGGTATTCATAAAGATCCTGAGGTGCTCTTTTTCATATAAGTATCTTATTTCTCCATCAATTTTGAAAGGTAGTTTTGCAGGGTACATCAATCTGGGTTGAAGTTTATTTTCCTTTAGGGCTGAAAATATGTCACTCCAAACTCTTCCTGTCTTGAAGGATTGTGTTGAGAAGTCGGCTGTGATTCTGATGGGCTTTGCTTTGTATGTGATCTGTCTATTCTCTAATTTCTTGTAGAATTTTTTCTTCTATTGGGTTCTGGAATCTTAACTATTATACGCCTATGTGTAGATTTTTTTTTGACCATGGCTAGTCGGAGTCCTATATGCCTCACTTATCTCTATGTCAAGTTCTTTTCCCCTGCTTGGGAAGTTTGCTGCCATTATTTCTGTGAAAAGTTTTTGTTACATCATCCACACTCACTTCTGTTTCTTCGTTGACTCTGATCAGTCTTCCATTATTCTTCTCTCCATTGTCTAGCAGTTGCTGGATTGATTCTCCTTAGTTCCTTACTATTTTAAGAAATATTTCTTTTCCTGATTAATAAATGCAATCCCATCTTCAAAATCTGAAATTTTGTCCTCACATTGGCTCATTCTGGTGCATAAACTGTCAAAGGAGTTTTTCATCTCCTGGAAATGTGTTTGCATCAGTTTTATGGATTTCATTTGTTTCCTATGTTGAGATACTATCATGTTCCTCAGTTCCTCGATTTTTTTATCTGTGTCTGCTCTAGATTCATTAATCATGTCTTGCACTATGGGCACGATCTCCGTTGTTATCTGAGAAATTATTTCTCGTTTCATTTTTTTTGAGATAGTCTTTGTTGCCAGTTAAGGGAGTCTAGGTTGAGTATCTGATTGTTACATCATTTTTCCCTTTGGGGTTCCCCTAGGCAATATGGAAATCTTGTTTTGAGACTTGTTTATGTGTCTTCACATTTCAACAGATGCAGCCTGCTGTGCCTCTGTAGGGCAACATTTTGTTCACCTAGTGGTCTTCAATTCTCAGCAAGCCATGGGGTGGCCTTTTCTCTGCTGCTCATCACTGCACCAATTCCTGGTTCAGAATGATTGCCTTCTGGATCCTGGAGCTGATCTATTGTCTAGGAAGGCTTCTGCCTGGGGCCTGTGTATCACTTATGATGGTATCTAGGAGCATCTATGGCTGAGTTCTGCCCCACTATGTAGCTGTTATCTGGGAGTGTCTTTGGCTGGAAGCTGTGCACCCTGGCCATAGTCTAAGCAGGCTTCCTGTCAGGTTCACTGCATCATAACTAATTGTATTTGGGTGAGCCACTCACTGTTCCTTGTGTTTCTGTTCAGCTCTTTTCCAAGTGGGCCCTTTGCATGACCCCATGTGACCAAGTTGTGGGGGTTGGGGAAGGGCCCTGGCTGGAACTCCCTGAAACTACATTGCTCTGGTCCACACTGTTGCTCAATGGGACCTGTGCACACTTACTGATGGTATTAGGGTGGGTCTCTGGCTTTTGGATGTGCTCCTGTGTAGCAATTTTCTGGGTTGTCCTTTTGCGTGGACTTTTGTGCCCAAGCCACTGGTGTCAGGACATCATCCTGGCTGTATCTGCCTGCAGGCACACCATTCCTGTCCACACTGATGCTCACTGTGATCTCAAAATTTTATAAAATTGATTTCAGCCCAAGTTACTGATAAATTCTCAACAAAGTTTGAAGAATTTATGATAGAGAAATCTAACTATAATGAATAGAAGATAATGGAAAATAGTGAATTCAGCCCCCACTCTCAAATACAGACTTATTGGAGTTTAGTTCAGGGTCATGGATTAAGGTGATCACAGATGACTCAAGTATTTTTGATTATTTCTTCTCCAAACACACATACACACACACACACACACTCTCCAAAGAAGTAATACAAAATGACATATATGCACCAACTTCTAGTGGTGAAGGTATTCCATGCAGAAATGCTTGAAGGAATGACCAAAGAGAAGCTTTACTTGCAACTTAAATGAGACATAAGCTCTAATATTGGGATAAAAATGTATCTATATAGTCTAGTACTTCTCTGATTAATAGGACCTGAGTTTGATCCCCGGTACCAAAAAAAAAAAAAAAAAAAAAAAAAAAAGAATGTATTACAACACATCTACAGGCCTCTGCACACTACAACAAATGTGAAAGCTTAAAAACAAAGACTTCTCATTTTGGATATGTGCAGTAATCAACAACATTTGTTTGGGGAACTGATGAATTTACATGAGAAAATAATATACCACATGACATAGAAAGATTTGCAAGCAAGAATTATAGCAAAAAGTAAAAATATGTTATTAAAATAAGAATACTTTTGATGCTCAGTCATGACAAACTGTTAATGTAAAGCAAGAATGAGAAGAGAATGGTGATATAGTGAAAACTATTAAGAAACTCTTGAAATCAGATAAGCATTCTCTGATTGTAAGGAAAATAGTTGAATGTATGGAAAATGGGATTTATTAATAAAAGAATATGATCAACAGAGAAATTGGCGAATTTATTTTCCTGAATGGATCCTCACTGATAGTCTGCAATAAGAATTACTAGAAATCGCCAGTATATGAATTAAAAATTATTTGTTAAAAGCTTTTATTAGGGCTTCCCTTCTTCCTGTTTTTCACCTAAATACTCTTTGTTTCTAACTAATTTCTTGGCCATAAACAGTCATTTTTTTCTTTCATTGAAGTTTTTGTGAACTGATTTGATCTGTTTGTCTCAGTATTGATTTAATTATCTCCTAACTCTTCCAATGTGCATGTAACCATTGTGGTCAAACCATTAGTTTCAATTCTCTGACCTAGAAATTCGGATTAATTTTTAACCAACTTATCTGCCATTCATTGAGCTCATTTCTTTGACACTCACTCTCAATTGCTGTCATCAGACTCAGGATTCTAGCTCTTCTGGCAGTAACAAAATTTACCTTTCAAAATTCTCTGTACAAAAGAATGGGTTGAAAAATTCCACAGAGGGCTGGGAATTTAGCTCAGTGGCTCTGCACCTACTTCAAAACCACAAGGTCCTGAGTTTGAAAGTCGGTACAAAAAAAAAAAAAAAAACAAAACCAAAAAAAAAAAAAACAGAAAGAAAGAAAGACAGAAAGGAAAATAAATATTTCATAGAACATGAATGCAATATGAAAACAGAAAAAGCTAAATGAATTTTTGCTGTTTTGAAATGAGTTGACATGAAGAAGTGATACTTTAGGGATTCAAAGGGACCCACAGAACAGATTCCAAGGAAAAAATGTTTTGACTATGAGAAAAACCCAAGCACAAAAATGTTAATGAAAAATATGACCTCATTAGAAAATAAACATTAGCTTCATTTTTCTGGATGCTTTTAATATAATCCAGATCTCAACAATAAGCTCCAGTTAATATTGTGAGCTAGACAGATCCATTTAGAACATCTGTGGCAACACACAAAGGTTGAATTGAAATATAAAATAATAGCAATGCATAATTAAATATAAATAATATTGATATTAATCCTTAGTATACATGATAATATAAATTACAATTAAGTATTGGTACATACCCACTTGAGGAACTTTAAATGAGTGGTAAATGTCTATATAAACAGAAGAAAAACATAAAAGGAATTGTGGATTAATGGAACATGATCAGAGAAGCAAAAATACTTCAAGTATATTCAACTATTGGATGTTAGAGAATTTAGCAGAAACAAATATACTTGAGAAACTAACAAATGTTACCGAGAAAACTGGATATTCAAAAAGAATTTTGAGGCTAGAAACATATGTGTTATAATGCACTGAACTAAAATAAAATTTAATTAAAGACCTAAACATTAAAAAGAAGGACTTGATCTGCCTGAAGATAAAGTAGGTAAAACTCTTGGAGACATAAGTGTAGGTGGGGACTTTCTGAACAGAACTCAAGGGCACAAGTATTAATATTAAGAATCAAGAAATGAGATCATACAGAATTTAAAAATCTTCTATAGTAAGGGAAACATCAACAGAGTGAAGAGCCAACCTACAAAATGGGAAAATTTTTGCCAGGTATTCACAAAAAGAGGACTAACATCTAGAATACATAAATAACTCTAAATATGCACCCATGAAAATAAAAGACCCAATCAATCAATGACCACATGGAATAAATAGACAATTCTCAGAAGTGACAGTGTCCAAAAAAGAAAAAATTTCATGTGTCACTGGACATTATAAAAATAAAAGTCAATACAACATTGGGAAACCATCTTACTCCAGAAAGAGTGGCTATCATCAAGAAATTAAATAAATTATCTTGATAGTATGGAGGCAAGGAAAGAGTTCTGTATATTTGTTAAGTATATAAAATAGACACAGCTCCCAGAGCAGAGGAGGCTTACAGGCCAACTTAGCACAGATCCCAGAACAAAGGAGGTGAGCTGCACAGGTGCCAGCAGCACCATACCCCCCTGACAAAAAGAAGACACATAAATAAGCCTCTGAACCTGACTTCCAGATGACCTTCAACAACCCCAAAGGAAACAATATAGAACACTCTGCTACTCCACCACCTGGACTTCCTGAACTATCATCAAAAGAGGATCTGGAAAAAAAATGAAATCAGAAATAATTTCTCACATAACAGCTGAGATTGTGCCCATAGTGTAAAACATGGTTAATAAATCTAGACAGGACACAGGTAAAAACATAAAGGAGCTGAGGAACATGATGTAATCCCAACATAGGAAACAAATGGAATCCATAAAACAGATGCAAACAGATGTCCAGGAGATGAAAAACTCCATCAAAAGTCTGCACAGCAGAATGAACCAACGTGAGGATAGAATTTCAGATATAGAAGAAAAGATTGTAATTAGTGACCAGGAAAAGAAAAATTGCTTCGAAATTGTAAGGGAACACAAGAAATCAATCCAGCGGCTGCTAGACCATGCAAAGAAGAATAACATAAGACTGACTGGAGTCAATGAAGAAAGAGAAGAGAGTGCAGATGACATAAAAAAGCTGTTCACAGAAGTGATGGCAGAAAACATCCCAAGGAGGGGAAAAGAACTTGACACAAAGATACGTGAGGCATATAGGACTCCAGCTAGCCTTGATCAAAAATATCTACACATACTCATATAATAGTTAGAATTCCAGAAATCCAACAGAAGTGTAAAATTCTACAAGCAGTGAGAGAAGAGAAACAAATCACATACAAAGGAAAGCCCATCAAAATCACAGCAGACTTCTCAACACAAGCCCTCAAGGCAAGAAGAGGTTGGAGTGATGTATTTCAAGCCCAAAGGAAAACAACAGCCAAGGCAGATTGATGTATCCTATAAAACTATCTTTCTAAATTGATGGAGAAATAAGATACTTTCACGACAAAGAGTACCTGAAGAATTTCGTGAATACCAAACTAGCACTGGAAAAATTTTACACAAAATACTAGGAAAACACAATGAGGATCACAACCCCAGGAAGTCCAGAAAAATGAATCCAATGGGCACCAGAAGAAATTAAAATCAAAGGGGGAAGACTCCAACAAAAAGAAAAAGGCCTGCCAATGATAATAATACATATCAGTTATAATGAACAATGTTAATGTTCTCAACACACCAATCAAAAGAAATAGACTGGCAGAATATGTCAAGTGGCAAGATCCAAAAATATGCTTCATACAAAAATCACACTTAATTCAAAAAGAAACTCATAGACTGAAAGTTAAAGTGTGGAAAACAATACTCCATGTTGCAGGTATGAAAAAAAAAAAGGCAAGAGTAAATCCTCTTTGCAGACCCAGTGAATTTCAAACCAACAATGATTAGGAGAGGCAAAGAAGAACACTACATCCTAGTAAGTGGAACAATCCAAGAGAAAGTGATGACAATCATAAATATCCATGTGCCAAACAATAGAGTGCCCAACTATATAAAATAAATACTAATGGACAGAAAAATCATATAAGCACGAGTACAATAGTAGTGGGGGACCTCAATACCCCACTATCACAAATAGATAGATCAACTAGGCAAAAAACAAGCAACGAAATACTAGAACTCAATTAAACTCTTGAAAAAATCAACTAACAGCTATTTACAGAGTGTTCCACTCCAAAATATCAGAATACACATTCTTTTCAGGTGCACACTGGTCGTTCTCCAAAATAGATCACATACTCACTCATGGAACATATTTCGGTAACTGCAAAGGAATTGAAGTCATCCTCTGTATATTGTCAGACCATAGTGTGATGAAACAGCAAAAGAAACCACAAAAATTTCATAAATACATGGAAATTGAACAACACACTTCCGACTAACCTATAGGTCACAGAGGAAATTAAAGAAGAAATCATACAGTTCCTTCAATTAAATAACAATGATAATATAACATATCAAAATCTATGGGACACAATGAAAGCACTCTTACAAAGGAAATTCATAGCAGTGAATACTCATATTAGTAAAACAGGGTGAGCCAAATTGACCTGATGCAGAATCACAACTCTCTAGAAAAGGAAGAGCAGGACAAACCCAAAGCCCATATAAAGGCAGAAATTATAAAAATCAGGGCAGAAATCAATACAATGAAGACTAAGAGAACAATGCAAAAAATCAATGAAGCCAGGAGTTGGTTCTTTGAAAGAATAAAATTGACAAGCCCTTAGCAAACCATATCAGAAAAAGAAAGAAAAGGCCCACATCCATGCAACTGGGACTGAAAAGGATGAAATTACAACAGGCCCAGCAGAAATCCAGAGGATCATCAATTCCTACTTTGAGAACCTATATGCCAATAAGATGAAATACACAGCAGAAATAGACAGATTCCTAGGTATGTATGAATTACCAAAGTTGAATGAAGACCTAAAATTCCTAAACAATCCTATATCATTCAATGAAATTGAAAACGTAATTAAAAACTTACCAACTGATGGCTTCACCGCTGAATTCTATAAGACATTTAGAGAGGAACAACTACCACTACTGTGTAAACTCTCTTTTACGAAATTGAAAGGGAAGTAATACTTCCAAATGCATTCCTGGAAGCAAGCATCACCTAGAACCCCAAAGCAGAGAAAGACCCAACCAAAAAAGAGAACTATAGACCAATGTCACTAATGAAAATAGATGCAAAAATTCTTAACAGATACTGGCAAGCAGAAAGCAGAATATCATCAAGAAGATCATACATCCAGACCAAGTGGGATACATCCGAGGGATACAGGGATGGTTCAACATATGCAAATCAATCAATGTAATACATTGTATCAGTAGAGCTAAGGACAAATCCATATGATCATCTCAATAGATGCAGAAAAAGCATTTGACAAAGTCCAACATACATTTATGACAAAAACCCTACAGAAAATTGGACAAGATGGTCGCTACCTAATCTGATAAAAGCCATCTATGAAAAACCAACACCCAATGTCATACTAAATGGTAAAAAAGTGAAATTCTCCACACTAAAATCAGGAACAAGAGAATGATGTCCACTATCACAACTCCTGTTCAATACAGTTTTGGAAATATTAGCCATGACAATTAGACAAGAGAAAGAAATAAAATGTATAAAAATAGGAAATGAAATAAAATTGTCATTACTTGCAGATGACATGATACTCTGTATAGAAGACACCAAGATCTCCAGCAAAAGTATTAGCCTTACTAAACAAATTCAGTAAAGTAGCTCTATACAAGGTCAACACACAAAAACAAATAGCTTTCCTCTACATGAACAAAAGACTCAATGAGAGAGAAATAGGTCAAATAATTCCTTTCACAATAGAATCCTAAAATATGAAATACCTAGGAATCAACCTAACAAAAGAAACCAAAGAGCTCTTCTCTGAAAACTACAGCACTCTGAAAAGAGAGATTGATGAGGATATCTGAATATGGAAACACATGCCTTGCTCCTGGGTAGGAAGGATCAACATAGTGAAAATGGCCATACTTCCAAAGGTGCTGTATAGATTCAATCCAATCCCAATTGAAATCCAAGCAGCATATTTCATGGACCTAGAGAAAACAATCCAAAAATTCATTTGGAACAAGAAGAGACCCAGAATAGCAAAAGCAATTCTAGGTAACAGAGACATGGCAGGGGGTATCACAACCCACAATTTGAAACCATACTACAAAGCTACTGTGATAAAAACAGCATGGTACTGGCAAAGAAGCAGAACTGAGGACCAGAGGAATAGATTAGAAGATGCAGAAACAACTCCAGACATACTCACCCACCTCATGTTTGACAAAGGAGCCAAATGCCCTCACTGGAGGAAAGATAGCATATTTAATAAATATTGCTGGAGAAATTGGATTTCAACTTGCCAAAGTCTAAACCTAGACCTATATCTCTCACCATGCACTTAACTAAAATTCAAATGGATTGTAGATCTAAATATGAAAACTGAAACTCTGAACCAGCTAAAACAGAGCTTAGGCAAAACTCTTGAAGATATTGGGGTAGGAAAGGATTTTATGAACAAACCCTCAGTTGTCCATGAGCTAGTATAAATAATCAACCAGTGGGATCTCTTCTTAATGAAAAGCTTCTGCACAGGGAAAGAAACCACCAGCAGTGTGAGAAGACAAGCCACATTGTGGGAAAAAATTTCAAAATAGGTCCCTCAGACAAAGACCTACTATTTCTATTAAGAACTTAAAAAAAATACACTTAAAAATGGGAATCAGAAATGAAAAGGCATTTCTCACACAAAGAAGTAGAAATGGCAAATAAACACATGAAAAAATGTTCAACATCATTGGTCATTCGAGAATGCAAATGAAAACAACCCTGAGATTCCACCTCACCCCAGAAAGAATGGCTGCTATCAAGAAATCAACCAGTAACAAATGCTGGCAGGGCTGGGGGGAAAGAGGAATACTGCTCCACTGCTGGTGGGAGTGTAGACTGGTGTAACCACTGTGGAAATCAGTATGGAGATACCTAAAAGAACTAGGACTGGAAGTCCCATTTGACCTAGCTATTCCCCTGCTGGTTATCTTTCTGAAAGAATTGAAAGAATCATACCACAGTGATATATGTGCATGCATGTTCATACCAGCACAGTTGTAATATCTAAAAATTGGAAACAGCCCAAAGGTCTATCAACTGGAGACTGGATAAAGAAAATATGTTTATTTTATAAAATGGAGTTCTGCTCAGTCATAAAAAAAGAGAAATTAGAGGCATTTATAGCTAAATGGATACAAATTGACATGATAGTTTTAAGTGAAATAAAAAGGATGCATATGTATAAATACTGAATAGTTTCTCTAGTGTGAGAAATTGAAAGTGTAAGTAAAGACTAAAAGTTATAACAGATAATGTGAAATAGGAAGAAAACAGGCAAAGGGAAAGGGGTGAGAGAAAGGAAAGAAGGGAATGTAATTAATATGAGAAAATGAAAAAAGGAAACAAAGTCTCTGTAAATAGGGAGGGACTAAAGAGTTGAAGAGAGGGCAGGGGAAGGGAGAAAAATAAGAACCAAGAGAGTACGTAAAGGTGCAAAATTCCAATGATGAATGTCATTATATTATATACCTAAAATGTACCAACCAAAGGATATACAGTTTAAAAAAAGAACGTAAACTAGTGAAACAAAAATAGAAATCAGTGTAGAGATTCCTCAAAAATCTAAAAATAGAAATGCCATTTGACACAGCCTTTCCCTTCCAAGGTATCATTCTGAAAGTTAAACATTATATTACAGAACTACATGCATACTCATGTTTGCAGTAGAACAGTTTGAATATCTAAATCTTGAAAATGGTCTCTATGCCCATTAGCAGATGAAGGGATAGAGAAAATGTGGGATTTATCCCATAATGGAGTACTAAATAGTCTGTCATAAAGAAAGGTAAACTTGAGGAATTCATAGATAAGTGGATGCAATTTGAGATCAAAATACTAAGTGAAATAAGTGAGACACAGAAGCTTAAATAGCGTGTGGGTTCAGTTATATGGGGAGAGGGAGAACACATAGGTATTAAGGAGAACTTTTTTCCAATGGATAAGTGAAAAGACATGGGTTGAGGACAGAAGGATGGAGGAAAAGAGGATGAAAAAGAATTGAAGTGAAAATATAGTGAATATCAACTTTTAGCACATGAGAAGGAGATCAAGATTTGGAACAACATGGAGGGAGGGGAACTGTAGGTGATGAAAGGGAGGTAAAAGAAGAAAGAGGAAGAGGAAGAGAGGAGGAGAAAAGAATTACGATATATTATGTTTGTATCAACACTGTATGATAAATCTAATCATTATGTATTGCAAACATGTACTAATAAAAATAAAGAAATGGAGAGTCTAGCAGCTTTTTCTCATATTCACTTAGAAAGGTTTTTAATTGGGAAGGGTAAAAGCGGTCCAACTTCTGATTACAACCAAAGTGAAGCAGATTAGGATTTGCCAAAAGTGGATGGGTAATTGAGGGAGAATTTTTAATTTCAAAACCTCAGGACGCCTTCACAGAATGGTTGCCAAAATCATGAGAACTCATTCAAGTTTTTAACAGCCTGCAGAATGAAAAATAGAAAAGCACAGTACATTGAGCTCTTGGCTATTGTTTCCTATCACAATGGGCCACACTCATCCTACAGAGTATGCTTCTTTTCCTACTTTTTCTTCACCCAAATTCTCCACAGAGCCTGTTATTTTTACTATGTTTAATAAATGCAAAACTCTACAAATGTTTGCGCTTGTCTTGACCAATTCCCTGATAAGGACAGAAATAAGCTAGAAACCACCTCTAGAAGGAGACTCCAGCCCAAAAAAGCCCCACTAACAAAAGGGTCACAAGAGATGGTGAAGGGTAGAAAGTTCAGAAAAACTAGTTTGATAGCCTCACTCCTTCTTGATCCTAATTCTTAGTCATTAGAAATTCAGTCCCCACAGGTGGCCAAGGGATAATTGTCTGAGTAATGCTTCAATAGGGAAAGTATGAAATGCTTTCTCTTTCTTTCATGATTTTCAGAAAACTCTCAGTCTCAGCATCCATCATCTTTTTGGAATGCATCCTCAAAATCTGGGACTCCTTTGACCCATAGACCATAAAAATATCACTATCTGTCATCTTTTTACTGGTGACCCATGCCTGATCCTCCAACACAAACAGTTAATTCTGTATAAATTGAGCTAGTGGTCTCACCATATCAAAAAATGAAGCACTAAATCATAAAGCAAATTTAGGAACTTTTTAATTGGAAATGAAGAAAGATTGAGGGGATCCTAAAAGTAGAATTTCTGTATGGTACCGTCATACAGAACTTTTTACGATAAGTATAGCATGAACTTCCTTGATTGTTTGAGGTCAATCAGGACAAATATGCCTGTTAATTTAAAATGATATAAAAACCAGAGACTCTCTTATCCTGCTACTCAACATATAGCATTTAAAGAAAACTGTAATTTTAAGTAAAAACTAATTATCTTGCACTTTAAGTTCTTCGAAACTCAGGAGCTTAGTTGGGAGTGGTTGCAAATCTGTTTTGCAGGAAGTGTGCTGCATTTCATAATTGCTGAGGAAGTTCAATCTTGGTTCAAACTCCTAGCTCATTGTTATTACTTTAATTCTTATCAATATGACTGGTCACCCAATTCTATCTCAGGTCCTTTTCCTACTTAGGTGTATTTTTCTTAAACTAACTAAATAAACTATTTATATTTATAATAAATAAACTTTATATTTGTAAAGCATAACTCTAGGATATGAGGAATAATGATCACTTTTGTTAGGTAAAGTGTGGTGATTCCATAAAAGAATACAGCCAGCCTGAATATGGGGTGGTAGGTGATAATCTGTGTCCAGTTTATTAAGCTGTGATTTTTATTGATACAATTAGGGGTGTTAATGGACTGGGTTACATGTGGTGAGTTAAAGAGACAGTGTGAGATTGACTGGAGGGGGGACAAAGATGGAAATCAGAGGTATCATTTACATGGTTTTAAGGACAATAAAGAAAAACAAGATCAGGCATCAGGTTTGGGGGTAATATGTTCTCACTCAAGCTCCATGGGATCAATATTATGGAGCTTGTAGGGGCAACTTCTGAGAAATAGGGTTTTGGCCACTTGAGAAGTGAACAGAAATATTGATCTCTGGATGAACCTGAGACTTCAGACTTTACAGAGTCTGAAAGACACAAGGGGCAAATACAATTGGGAGGAATATCAAAAATGCACCCAATAAAGGGTGTCAGTCATGAAATCCGGGAGTTAGCCAACCTGGAAGGGACCAAGATGAGGACTTGTCTTGTAGCATGGTGGCTTTAACAGGCAGTCTTCTGATGCCATCTCATACAAGTATGGACTTGTGGGTGAAGAAACAGCAGGTCTCCTGGAGAAAGGTACAGAGACAACCTTTCTCTGGAAAGCATGTTCAAGCCTTGCCAGGTTTGGAGCACAACAGCAGCCAGAGAATTGATTTAATCTTGCATGTTAGTGAGCTCAACAACTATGAAAATCAGTGAAGGTGATTGGAATTCTTGTCATCCAAGGTGGATGTCAGTCTAGCCCATTGGGTATTGGTCCAATTCTGCACAGTAGGAAGGAATTTTGTCTTTGTGAACCAGAGTAGTAACTTTTATTTGGTTTCAGTTGGGAACTGAGGTTTTCAGCATGGGCAGCCACAAGCTGGAGCACTGGGGCTCAACTTGCAAGGCCCTCTTTGTTTTGAAGGTAATTAATTTGGAAAAATTGCTGAGAAATGGTGAATGGAGACATTTGGTTTGGCTGGCCCAGTATCAATCAGATTGATGGCTATTCTAATTCCTACCCCAAGAGGAATTAACCAACCAGCCTGAGATAATCATGGTTTGTCTATGGTCACACAGTGGCTGGATTAGCAGAAAGCAGAGGTAGAAGGTGGAGAAGCTGATGTGAGTTGGCATGCACTTGTTAAAGGTGCCTTAGAGCCATAGGTGATTATTTCTGGGAGCACAGATAAAGTTGAGGAAAATGACATTAATTTTTATATAAAGTACAGAATTAAAGGAGTGAATTCAGAGAGAGAAAGATTCATGAGAATGACAGGTAGATATTTGGGAGAAGATTGTTGGGAGGAGGCACAGAACAGTCTTGGTTTTTAAGGTAATAATAAGAAGGGTAAGAGGTGATGGGTCATGGGAATAGCAGACTTAAGGAGTATGGTGTCAGGTCTCTCCTATGTTGGTCAAAGTGTCAACTTTTTAGTGTTTTTCAGCTGGACCTGTTTGCCAGTGTTGAAAGATAAGGGGAATAATGAGTGTGAAGGCTGGGGAAGGAGAATGTCACCATGTGCTTGTGGGAAGATTCACATGGTCTGAAGGTACTGAGAGTTGTCTTCTAGGGAATAAGTAGGGGAGAATTGGCCCATGGTTGAGGGGTGAGTCAATAGTAGCTCAAAAGGATATGGAGGAGGAACAGGAGAAATAAGTTTGTTCATATACAGAGGAGTTTACTGGCTCAGATTTGGGAAGAAGGGAAAGAGTACAGTGAGGTGATTTGGTACTTTTGGAGTTTGGATGAGAGTGAGAAAGTCAGGAGAGAGACAGAATAAGTGTTTTGGCTATGACTGTAAACTTTTTGTGAGGTGGCATTTTTGGGGAAATTATTGGGTCTCAATTATGTGTCTGGGATCGCACATCTGAGCACACATTGGAGGTTTGGAAAGAGAGTCAAGGAGGGTAAGAACATCACTGGATATGAACAAATGGTCAGCTGAGTGTCACAGCCCAAACTGCGTTTAGTAAGTTTGGAGGCAAAGCAGTCTGGAAAATTGATTTGGGGGTTAGGGATCCGAGGAAGGAATAAAGAGAAAAGTAGGATGCATAAGTTTCCAGCTATGCCATCCCTGGGACTGGAAAATCTTAAGAGGCACCCAGAAGGAAGCTTCCTCACAGCCCATCCATGCTCCTAGGGCAGAGAAGCTAAGCTGCTCAGGCCCCAGAAGCATGCCCCCACCCCCGAGGAAATGAGAAGCCTCAAAAACAAAAACAAGCCTCAAAAACAGACTTCTGGATCACCTAGAGCAACCCCAAAGGGAAACGAGATAGAACAATCTGATACTCAACCACCTGGACTCTCTGAACTGCCAACAAAAGAGGACCTGGGAAAAATGAAATCAGCAATAATTACTCAGATAATAGCAAAGATTGTGCTTACAGTGCAAGACATGATTAATAAATCTAGAGAGGACACAGATAAAAAAATAGGGGATCTGAGGAACATGATGTAATCCCAACATAGGAAACAAATGGAATCCATAAAACGGATGCAAACAGATTTCCAGGAGATTAAAAACTCCATCGAAAGTCTGCACAGCAGAATGAACCAATGTGAGGATAGAATTTCAGATATAGAAGCAAAGATTGCAATTAGTGACCAGGAAAAGAAAAATTGCTTTAAAATTGTAAGGGAACACAAGAAATCAATCCAGCAGCTGCTAGACGAAGCAAAGAAGAATAACATAAGACTCATTGGAGTCAATGAAGAAAGACGAGAGAGTGCAGATGACATAAGAAAACTGTTCACAGAAGTGATGGCAGAAAACTTCCCAAGGAGGGGAAAAGAACTTGACATACAGATAAGTGAGGCGTATAGGACTTCAGCTAGCCTTGATCAAAAAAAATCTACACATACTCATATTATAGTTAGGATTCCAGAAATCTAACAGAACAAAATTCTACAAACAGTGAGAGAAAAGAAACAAATCACATACAAAGGAAAGCCCATCAGAAACACACCAGACTTCTCAAAGCAAACCCTCAAGGCAATAAGAAGTTGGAGTGATGTATTTTGAGCTCTAAAGGAAAACAGCCTCCAACCCAGATTTTTGTACCCTGCAAAACTATCTTTCAAAGTTGATGGAGAAATAAGATGCTTTCATGGTAAAGAATGCCTCAGGAACTTCATGAATACCAAACCAGCACTACAAAAGATTTTAGACAATAATCTAGGAAAAGACAATGAGGATCACAATCCCAGGAAACACAGAAGAATGAATCCATTGGGCGTGACAAATTAAACACAAAGGGGGAGAATCCAACAAAGAGAAAAAGTCATGACAAGGCTTTTAAAACTTTTAACTTCATCTCCCTAATAAGTGTTAATTCAAACTTGCTTTGTACCGATTATTATTTTTCTGATTCTAGAGTTGCACACCTTCCCTTGTCTTATACTGGCTATTTATCATCTTCTTATGTCTACTTTTTAATTGGGTTGTCTATTAATGAGCTGTAAGAGTTCTTTATATATTCTGGTCATAAGTTATATGCATTGTAAATATGGTCTGTTTAAGGACTACTTTTCATTTTAATGATGTCATTTAAAGTTCTAAATTTTGATGGAATCTCATTTATCAATTTTTTTCTTTTATATATCATGTTTTTTGTATCCTAGGTAGTTTTTGCCTAACCTGAATTCATAAACATTTTTCCTTCTAATTTCTTCTTAAAGTTTTATACTTTTAGGCTTTCATATTTAGGTTCATAGATCCCTTCAAGTTATTTTCATGTATGGAAATAAAGGATTGAGGTTAATTTTTATTTACGAATACCAGGTGTTGTAGTGCCATTTGCTGAAAACACTCTCTCTTCCTCGGCTTTTGAATTGAGTTTGTATTCTTTAAAATGCTAATGTTAAATAATCTTTTAAAACTCAGTGGGCTATATATGTGTGGTTCTATTTCTAGATTCTGTTTTATTCAAATGATCTATATGTCTTTCCTTACACCAACACTGTCTTGATTACTGTAGCTTTAGAAGAAGTCTTAAAATTAGGTACTAAACGTCTTCCAACACTTTTTTTTTAACTTTTCTAGGTCCTTTGTACTCCTACATAACTTTTAAATTTCAATATCCAATTCTTCATTTATAGAAAGTATACACAGACAAAATTTTTATACATATCTTGTGTTTTCTAATCCTGCTTACTTCAAATACAAGTTCTAGGGGCTCCTAGAGATTTCTAGAGGGTATTTTCTCTGTAGATGATCATTTTATCTACATATAAAGATTTTGCTTCTTCCTTGCCAATCCTATCCTAATTGTGTCATTTTATTGCCAGACTATTTTGGTGGGGCCTAGATTTCAAAGTTTAATGGACAGATAAAGAGTAAGCATATCTGCCCTTGTTCCATGCCTTAAGGAGAAAGCATTGTATCTTCTTCATTCATATAAGGTATTCTCCCTGGAAGTATGGAGTACATGTCTTTAATCTGCTGAGAAGGTTCTGTTCTACTTCTAGTCTCCTGATAGCTTTTACCATGAACAGCTGTAGAATTTAGTCCAATACCTTTTCTCCAACTAGTGACAGGATCATATGGCTTTTTTCTTTCCTCTGTTCAAATGATGACTTTTGGGGGTGGATCTTCCAATGCTGAACCAACACTGCCATCCCTATAACAAAAGCACTTGCTACATACTGCCAGATCTGACTTCTAATAGTTTGTTTTGTTAAACAAATTTCTATCTATGTTCATACTTTTTTCTTCTGTTATCTTTATCCAGTTTTAGGATTAGCACAATGTTGATTTCCTAAAATGAGGGGAGAAGTGTTCCTTCTTTTTTCTGCTTTAATTGTTTGAAATAATTTATCATTTAAAATGTATATGAGACTGTTGTTGTCATATAGGTAATTTTTCAAGCTAGGAATATACTTTCTTTAGTAGGTTCTATTCAAATTTTATATTTCCTCCAGAGTTAGTTTCATTAATTTGTCTTCCAAGGTACTTCTTAGAAGTTGTCAAATTTATTTCAAAACAGATTTTTTTAATGTGCTTTCTGTATCCTTTTAAATTCTGTAAAACCTGTGGTAATGTCTCCTAGATCTTGATATTGTAATATTTTTTAAATGTATAATTAATATTGTGTAATAGGAAGAAAAGATCTAAAGGAGCAGTGGAAGTGGGAAGGGTAGGGGAAAGGAAAAAAGGGAAAAGAAAAATGTGAGAAAAGGAAAGAAATGGAAAAAAGGGTTTGCAAATAGGGAAGGGCTAGTACCTGGTATCTCATGGAGTAGAACTATAACTCAAGTCTTGAGAGTAGCCATTAGAAGAGGAGCTATATTCCCCAAACTTTTACAATCATATGCCCACTTGAGTTATGTAAATCTTTGGTGGGATGCCTAATACAATACAGCCCAATTATAGAGGCAAGAAGCTTGTGTCACTTATAGCCTGCTAATACTAGGAAGAGGTGTCTGCTAAATCTCCTCCTTTCTTTTTTGGAAACATCAGCAGCTGTCGTGGGTTAAGACAAGTTTGCGTGACATCTAGAAATCAGGTGGTTGTGGCTCCTCATTGGCATAATATGCCTGTTGGTTTCTGGGTCTCAGTGGCAGGTGGTCTATCAGTCTGTTGATCTCTGCAGGTCTGAGTTTGTTCTCTGTTGCCACAGGAGCATACTCTGGCCCATATATTATTAATTGCATTGAGCCATTTTACCTTTTAGTTAGGACATCCTTTCACAATGCTTGTGTCTAGGATATGTCTGTAGATTTATCTTTGTATCAATGGAGTTGTGATAGAGTATATTTGCTTTCCATAGTTAGATTTAAAAAATTTAAAATGAAAGTAACAAGAGAAGGTAACAAAATTTAATTGAGCTTGCAGAGGTAGTTGTACTCCCCATTTTCTTTTTATGTAATTGGGATTTTATGGAAAGGCAAGTACACCCAATAATGATTTATCCCTGTGGGTTATAAGGTCTCATAATGTGTCTAACTGACTTAGCTGTCTATAACATTTTTCTTTTTTAAGAGCTACCCCCAACTGTGATTAGAGGAGAAAGGACTTAGTTTCAATTTAACTGCTTTAAGCTGAGAAGTGTGGATGTCGGAAAGACCACAGTTAGGGGCCCCTTCTGGGGAGCTAATTTAATAGAACTTAAATAAAAATCATGTTGTAATTTAGCAATTATAAACTCTCTTTCTAAAGTCAACCTGGTGGATTTTTGTTAAAAAACACATTTGTTGTTGATAATCAGTATGATCACTTGGAATTTGGCAGCCTATAGCCAAGAGTAAACAACATTTTTGGGTTTTTTTTTTTTCTTTTTGGGGCTGGAGATTGAACTTGGGTCCTTGTGCTTGTGAACCAGGCACTGGAACCACTGAGCTAAATCCCCAGCCCAGTAAACAACAGCTTTTAAGAAATTAGAGTATGTATAATCAAAGAAAAAGCATTAAAATAAAAAGGCAGATTGGGGAAGAGTCATGTTGAGAGTCAGCTTTTCAGGAATAAAATAGCAATTATAACCTATTGGCTCATAGGCTCCTCCAGTAATAGAGATTATCTATAAATTTGATATTTTATCATAATTTTTTTTCTTATTTTAGCTGTAAAAAGATTAAATATTTAGTAATTTTAAGACACAATTTTAGTTAAAAATTTTAAAAGCTTTTGTTGAGCTGCTGTAAATTTTATCATAGTTTTATCTAGTGACCTATAACAGTGATTAGTCACTGGTGTATCTGGAAACTGTCAGGAGTCAGCAACTGGAGCCTCTTTTATATCTAGCTTTATTATTATGGTTTTGACTTTATATATCTTTTACTTGTATTTTCTACTGGCTATTCAAGTTAAGGTGACACATTAATTAGAAATAACTTCTTGCTATCTATCAAGGTCACTTAAATCATCTCAGCCATTACTTTGGAACTATTTATAGAGCTTCTCAGCTCCTGTCAATGTCAGCTGACGGGATGGGTCACAGCCTTGCTTGACTATGTTGCTTTCTGTGAAAGCATGGGAGACTTTTCCCTCTGTATAACTCACCTCTGGCACACTGCATTATTGATTCTTATCTTTTTGTTGTCCATAAATCTCCCTGCTCAGGAGGTTGGGAGTCTTAGCAAAGTTGTAGGGTCTTGTAGAAAAGGGTCTCTCAAGTTCTGGGTCTTTTGTTGACCTTGAAGGGCAAGGACCAAAATATTGGCAATCTTCTCAGTCTAGTTACTTTTTGATTTCTGGTCTCTAAACTTTAGTTGTTGTACACCCAGAAAGCATGATCAATACTATTAGCATTGAAATGGGAGTAATGAACTTAACTATTATTTTACCTAGACATCAAGAACCTTGAAGTAAAAAATGTAGAGGACTGTTGATTTTATTAATCATGGCTGTTCTAGTAGTTGAATCCCTAGAGAATGTTAACAGGAAAATTGCTGCAAATCAAAATCCACACAAAATATTTTAGCATGACAATGATGATAACATTATCTTTGTAACACATTTAAATGCCTTAGTATAAAGCAGCGATTGTTAAATGCACTCATACCTTGAAAACACAAAATTCTCTTACCTAAGTTGTTATCTTTTTTTTCTGTTGTTATCTTTTAAAAGGATGCCATATAAAGAACATATATTGGCCTATAAATGTACCTCAAATGCTGAGTAGAAGGAGTACAAGAGATAGGCAAATATCTGAATCAAAGGTTATTACCATAAACAATGATAAAAGACCTGTACAGTCAAAGCCATGAATACATGTAATACACCAGAAAAGTAGCAATGATAAATATCATGATTACATGAAACCCTTTGTGCCGTTATTTAAATTGGTACCAAAACATCTCTTTTTGCTTAAATTCTTTTATTTGTACATTTTAGCTATACAATACATTTATATTTATCATTGGATACTTGTAGCTGTATATGATGTATCTTGGTTTTTATTTTTTCCCTATTCCCTGTCCTCTCTTCACCCCCTCCACCCTTTCCTATTTACAAATATTTTATTTCCATTTTTTCCTTTTCTCATAATTTTTCCTTCCCCTCCTTTCTTTTCTCCTTTCCCTCGGACTTTCCTTACCCCATTGGACATTTTCTATTTCAAATAATCAATTATTCATTTTAATCATTTTAATCTTTATTTACATTTTCAGTATCTCACACCAAACTTTTTGGTACTTACACATATGTGTCCTGCTTATTTCTCTTAAGAGTATGGCCACAAAATGCATCCATTTGGCTACAAATGTCTCTAGTTTCTCATTCTTTTAAAAAAAATTTAAAATAACTTTATTATAAAACACACACACATACAAAAATTAAAACCATTCAAAGAAGAACTAAGGAAGTGAAAAAAACTACAATCATATTCAAATACAGTAGAACTCAACCAAAACAAAACTGAAAACCACTTAAACATACTTCCATATAACTTAAAAAAGCATCTCAAGCACCAATAAGACACCAGGGAATCTGATTTGTTTCAGAAAGATACCCAAAACTAACATTGAACAAATAGTGGTCTGGAAAAAAATGCCAGTTAGTTAGCAGACTTCACATAAGCCAATCTACTCCCTAATTTAAATTTTGGTACAGTCATACGATACGCGAAGCAAACACAATCTGAGAGATATGATATTAGGTAATTTCATCTGTGTGTATCCTTAATTACACTTTCAGTGTCTCACAGGAGAGAAACTATTTGGTATTTAAACATATGTGTTATCTTTATTTCACTTACGAGGATGGCCTCAATATTCATCCATTTAGCTATAAATGACTCTAGTTACTCAATCTTTATGGCTGAGTAGTACTCCATTTTATTAAAAAAACACACCTTTTAACCAACTTCCACTTAATGGGCACTTGGGCTGTTTCCAAGCTTTCACTACTAAAAACTGTGCTGTTATAAATATAGGAGCACATATATAAATCTGGTATGATTCTTTTAATTCTTTTGGGAAGATACTGAGCAGGGGAATAGCTGGGTCGAATGGGAACTCTAAGCCTAGTTCTTTGAGGTATCTCCATACTCATTTCCACAGTGGTTGCACCAGTCTGCACTCCCACCAACAATGGACAAGGGTTCCTTTCTCTCCACACCCCCGCCAGCATTTGTTATTAGATGATTTCTTAATATCAGTCATTCTTTCTGGGTTGTGAAGGAATCTCAGTGTTGTTTTCATCTGCATCTCTTGAATGCCAAGTGATGTTAAACATTTCCTCTTATATTTATTTGCTGCTTTTACTTCTTTGTCTGAGAAAGGCCTGTTCATTTTGGATGCCTATTTTTGAATTGGGTCTTTGAATTTGGGGGGTCTGATTTTTTTCAGATCTTTATATATTCTACATAGTAGTCTTTCTATTAGGTACAGTGGTTAAAAATTTATTCCCACATTTCAGTTTGTCTCTTAGCTCTGTTGGTAGTTTGTCTTCCACTGCAGAAGCTCTTTAATAAGACAAGATCCCTGTTGTTGACTCCTTGTGCAAGTTCCCCTGTGATTGAGGTTTTGTTCATAAAGACTTTACCTATACTAATGTCTTCATGAGGTCTACCTAACTTATCTTCCAGCAAATTTAGTGTTTGTGTCTTAATATTTAAATCTTTAATGCACTTTGATCTTAGTTTAGTGCATGGTGATAGGTATTGATCTAGTTTTAATCTTTGGCAGGTTGAAATGCAGTTTGTCCAAGACCATTTATTAAATAGGCTATTTTTCCTCCAATGAAAGTGGCTGGTTCCTTTATCAAAGATGAGGTGGCTAAGTATGTGTGGAGTTGTTTCAGTATCTTCTAATCTATTCCACCGATCCTTGGTCTGTTTCTTTGCTAGTACCATGCTGTTTTATTAACAGTAGCTTTGTAGTATAGTTTCAAGTTGGGGATTATGATTACCCCTGCCATGTCTCTGTTGCCTAGAGTTGCTATCACTATTCTAGGTCTCTTCTGGTTCCAAATGAATTTATGGATTGTTTTCTCTTGTTCTGTGAAACATATTGTTCGAATTTCAATCACCATTGCATTAAATCTATATAGCAGTTTTGGAAGTGTGGCCATTTTCACTATATTTGTTCTTCCTACCCAGGAACAAGGGATGTCTTTCCAATTTCTTATATTCTCCTTGATCTCTCTTTTAGAGTACTGTAGTTTTCAGTGTAGAGGTCTTTTGCTTCCCTTGTTAGATTGATATCTAGATATGTCATTTTTCGATTCTATTATAAATTGAATTGTTTCCCTAATTTCTCTCTCAGTGACCCTGTTATTTGGTTACAAGAAGCCTATTGTTTTACTAGAGTTGGCCTTGTATCTAGCTCCTCTACTGAATCTGTCAATTAAGCCTAGAAATCTTTTGGTGGAGTTTTTTGGGTCTTCTATGTAAAGTAATTATCGTCAGCAAATAATGAGAGTTTAACTTCTTCATTTCCTTTCTTTTTTCCTCTTATTTCTTTCTCTTTTCTAATTGCTGTGACTAATGTTCCAGAACTGTATTGAACAAGAGTGGTGATATTTGGCATCCTTGTCTTGTTCCTGATTTTAGTGTGAAAATTTTCAGTTTTGACCATTTATTATGATGTTTTCTGTTGGTTTTTAATAGATAGCCTTAATTTGGTGGAGGTAAAGACCTTCGATTCCAATTTTTTATAGGTTTCTTATTATGAATGGATGTTGGAATTTGTCAAATGCTTTTTCTGCATCTACTGAGATGATCATATGGTTTTATACTTGGCTCTGTTAGTATAATATATTACATTTATTGATTTATGTATGTTGAACCATCCTTGCATCACTGGGATAAATCCAACCTGGTCAAGGTGTATGATCTCCTTGATGACTCTGTGTATTCTATTTTGCCAGTATCTTGTTGAGGATTTTTGCATCTATGTTCTTTAAGGAGATTGGCCTGTAGTTCCCTTTTTGGATTAGGTTAATCCCTGGTTTTGGAATCAAAGTAACACTTGCTTCCAGGAATGAAAATCATCAATTTCATTGATTAATTTAGAGAGTAATGATGATAGTTATTCTTTAAATGTCTTGTAGAATTCTAGCAATGAAGCCCAGAACCTGGGCTTTTCTTTGTTGGTAAATTTTTAATTACATTTTCAATATTACTCATTTTAATTGTGCCCTTTAGAATTTCTTTATCTTCATTTAACTTTGGCAATTCATATGTATCTAGAAAGCTCTCCATTTATTCTGTGTTTTCCATTTTATTAGAGTACAGGCCCTCAAAGTAGGTATTGTAGATCCTCTGGATTTTTGCTGGATCTGGTGTGGCTTCACCTTTTTCATTATTAATTCCATGGATTTGAGACTTTCCTTTCCTTTTTTGATAAAGTTGGCTAGGGGTTTATTGAATTTATTTATTCTCTTGAAAAAGCAACTCTTTGATTCATTAATTTTTGTATTGTTCTCTTAGTTCTCAATTGCATTGATTTCTGCTCTGATCTTTCTAATTTCTTCTCTTGTATGGTATCTAGGTTTTTCATGCTCTTCTTTGTCTAGGAGCACGAAGTTCAGCATTAGCTTGTTTATTTGAGCTCTCTGTTTTCCTAATATGGACATTCCCATATTATTGCTATGTATTTCCCTTGTAGAACTTCTTTCATTGTGCACAATAGATTCCTATAAGTTGAACTGGGATTATCATCTACTTGTAGAAACTGTGTAATTTCTTCTTTAATTTCCTCTGTGACCCATTGCTTGTTCAGCAGTGTTATTCAATTTCCATGTGTTTGTGGGGATTTTCAGGTTTCTTATGCTATTGATCTCCAATTTAATTGCACAGTGGTTTGATAATATACAAGGTGGAACTTCAATTATTTTATATTTACTTAAACATGTCCTATGAGCTAGCATGTGGTGTAGTTGGAAGAATGACATGCATGCAGGTGAAAAAAATGTATACTATGATTTTGTGGGGTGGAGCACTCTGTAAAGATCTTGTAAGTCCATGTGTTTGATAACTTGGTTCAGTTCTAGAATTTTGCTTTTGTCTTTTGTCTAGATGAATTGTCTATTTGTGATAGAGGGGTATTTAGGCCCCACACTTCAATACTATTAGTGCTTATTTGGTTTTCATGTCTATTATTTTTTTGTTTTGAACAGTTGGGGGCTTTCATATTTGTTGTATTTTTATTTATGACTGTCATTTCTTTCTCTTGGATCGTTCACGTTACAAGGATGTTGTGATCATCTTTGTCTCTCTTAGTTTTGAATTGAAACCTACTTTGTCTACAAATAAGATTGCTATCCCTGTTTTTTCCAAGTTCCTCTCACACGGGGAACTGTTTTATATCCTTTTAATTTCAGTCTATGAATTTATTTTTGAGTTAGGTATGTTTCTTGTATACAGCATATGGTTGGATTCTGCTTCTTAATCCATTCTGCCAGTCTATTTCTTTTGATTGGTGAATTGAAGCCATTACCATTGATGGATACAATTGATGGATGTGGCTTCATCCTTGTCATGATGTTTTACTGTTCTTGGCTCTTTCGTTTATTATTTTTTCCCCTTTCCCTTTACTTCCTTGCCTTTCCTGGTGGCTTCCTCTTTCTGACATCATAGAGTTCTGATTACCTTTCCTTTTATGTGATTTGTTTCTTTTATCTAACTCTTTGTAAGATTTTATTCTTCTGGTGGGTTTCTGTGATCTTGACTATTATATGTCTATAGTGTAGATTTTTTTTATTTGGTTAGTTCCATATGTCTCACTTATCTGTATGTCCAATTCTCTATGTGATGAAGGCCTGGACTCTTATGGAACCTTGCATACCAGGACTGACAGCCTGACCACTCCTCTCTGTTTTTGGACCTCTATTTATTCAATCTTCTTGTTCACTTTGTTTCCTCTCATCTGGAGTCTATTGAAATTCAAATAGCCATGCAGATGAAACCCACTCTGGAGATTCCCCCTGACTTCTATCACAGGACATTAGACAAGCCTTCCTGTGGATGACCCTCACTGTCAAATTTTTCTTGCTGCCCCTACACAGCTTGAAGCAGTTAGAGGACTCATTTTTTCCTTCTCTCTTAGGGCAGTTAGACTCATCTCTTTAGAGAGGGAGTTTGACAAAGCACTAAGAAAGAAATTGGGAGTGTATTAAGCAGTAGGGATAGTGGCTGTAAAATGGACTTGGGGAGAGAAAATTTTTGGTGATTAACCACCCTCCATGGATCTTATAAAATATCTGCAAAATGTCCTGTAGCTGAGTGCAACCTCCCCAAATTATGGTCAGCCAGGCCATTAGCTCAAGGTGGGTGGGTGCTGTATGTGCACTACAAAACACTACATAGATTAGACTTTAGATTGTACTCTCTGGATCCCATTTATTTACTGATGCTGATCAAAGAGAAGGAGAAAAAGAAAATCACACTCAAGCTACTGGGTTCACAAAGTTTAGAATCTCCGTCAGAGTCTACTCCTTTCTGTAGGCAGCCTCAGGTGGGAGGAGAGAAGAGAACAGTTTTCTCTGTTTTCTGTATCACATTGAGAGAAAAGGATGAAACATGACTTCAATTTAATGCAATCTGATCTGTCAATTCTTGCTATTATCACTTGAGCTATTACAGTTCTGTTCAGAATATTATTACCTATGTCTATGTCTTGAAGTGTTTCCCCTATGTTTTCATTTAGAAATTTCAAAGTTTAGGTCTTATACTTAGGTCTTTGATTTCTTTTCAGTTTCTTTTGAAAGAGCATCAGTTAGGGCACTAATTGGAACTATCTATATGCTTATGTAAACTTTCCCATCAAACTTTGCTAAGGAGGTTGTCCTTTCTTCAACCTATGTTTTAAAAGCTGTTGTCAAAAATAGATGGCTGTAGCTCCAAGGGATATTTTTGTGTCCTCTATTCTATCTGTAAAATTATATTTTTTTGCTTTTAGTGAAAGTACATGCTTTTACTACTAAGGGTCTTAATGTATTTTATTATACTTCCACATATTATTATACTTCCAGAATTGGTCTGCTTGCTAGAATTCCCTTAGGTATCCTTAGGGCCTTCTGTGCTTACATATTAATTATAGCACTGTTATTTCTCAATTCTATGTGAGTATGGGGAGAGGATTGGTAGAATGGGGTGGAAAGGGAGTGATGAGATGCAGAAGTACAGTGCGAAGGATCTACATGCTATGTATATGTACAATTTCCCAGGATAATGTGTTTATCAGGGTTCTAAAATACTCTAATAAAAATTTTAAGTGTGCTATATTAGTACAGTTTCTGTACTTTCACTTGCTTTTGATTTCTATTTTTATTTCATTATGATAGATTAAGACAAAAATGATTATATTTTTAAAAATTTAAGACTCATTTTATGTCATAAAATATGCAAAACTTTTGAGAAATTTTCATGAGCTGCTAGACATTGCATTGTGCTATTGTGGAATGAAAAATTATATCTCTTACATCAATTTATTCTATAGTGTGATTTTTATGATTTAGACCTAAAATTGCCCCAAAACAGCATGCACCTGTAAGGTGATTGGATTATGAGGCAGAATAGCTATTCTGCTGTATTTTTTAATCTTAAATTCTTTTATTGGTACATTTTAGGTATACAATATGTTTACATTTATCATTGGGTGCTTGTACCTGTACATGATGTATATTACTTCTTATTTTTTCCCCATTACCTTTGCGACCTTCACCCCTCCACACTTCCCTATTTACATAAACTTCATTTAATTTTTTTTTCTTTTCTCATAACTTCTCCTTTCCATTCTGTCCTTTCCCCATCTCCCACCACCCCAACCCTTTTGGAACTTTTCCTATTTCAAAGTATCAATTATTGCTGATTAAACCTTTTAATCCTTATTTACACTCTCAGTTTCTCACACTAGAAAAACTATTCAATATTTACACATGTGTGTCCTGTTTACTTCACTTAAGAGTGTGGCCTCAATATGGATCCATGTAGCTATAAATGACTCTAGTTTCTCATTCTTTATGGCTGAGTAATACTTCATTTCATAAAAAAAAATCTTCTTTATCCAGTTTCCAGTTGCTGGACACTTGAGCTGTTTCCAAGTTTTAGCTATTAGAAACTGTGCCGCTATAAACATGGGTGCACATATATCACTGTGGTATGATTCTTTTAATTCTTTTGGGAAAATACCCAGCAGGGGAATAACTGGGTCAAATGGGACCTCCAGCCCTAGTTCTTTGAGGTATCTCCACACTGATTTCCAAAGTGGTTGTGCCAATCTGCACTTCCACGAGCAATGGAGAAAGGTTCCTTTCTCTCCACAACCCCACCAGGATTTGTTATTGGTTGATTTCTTGATATCAGCCACTCTTTCTGGGGTGAGGTGGAATCTCAGTGTTATTTTCATCTGCATCTCTCGAATGACCAGAAATGTTGAACATTTTTTCATATATTTCTTTGCTGCTTTTACTTCCTTGTCTGAGAGATGTCTGTTCATTTCAGATGCCCATTTTTGAATTCATTCTTTGAATTTGAAGGTCTGATTTTTTTCAATTCCTCATATATTCTAGATAGTAGACTTTTGTCTGAGTTACAGCTGCTAAAAGTTTTTCAAACATTGTCAGTTGTCTGTTAGCTCTGTTGGTGGTTTCTCTTCCAGTGCAGAAGATTTTTAATAAGATGAAATCTCAGTTGCTGATTCTTTCTGCTAGTTTCCATGTTATTGAGGGTTTGTTCATAAAGTCTTTTCCTATGCCAATATCTTCAAGAGTTCTACCTAAGTTATCTTCCAGCAAATTCAGTGTTTCTGTCTTAATATTTAGATCTTTAAACCACTTTGATCTTAGTTCAGTGCATAGTGATAGATATGGGTCTAGTTTTAATCTCTGGCAGGCTGAAATCCAGTTTTTCCAACACCATTTATTAAATAGGTTATCTTTCCTCCAGTGAGACCAGTTGGTTCCTTTGTCAAAGATGAGGTGGCTGAGTATGTCTGAAGTTGTTTCTGCATCTTCTAATCTATTCCACTGATTCTCAGGTCTGTTTCTTTGCCAGTACCATGCTGTTTTTATCCGAGTAGCTTTGTAGTATAGCTTCAAGTTGGGTATTGGGATACTCCCAGCCATGTCTCTGTTGCCCAGAATTGCTTTAGCAATTCTAGGTCTCTTCTGGTTCAAAATGAATTTTTGGATTGTTTTCTCTAGTTCTGTGAAGTATATTGTTGGAATTTCTATTGGAATTACATTAAATCTATATAGTAGTTTTGGAAGTATGGCCATTTTCACTATATTGGTTCTTCCTACCCAGGAACAAGGGATGTCTTTCCATTTTCTTTCCATTTTCTATTTACTCCTCAATGTCCTTTTTCAGGGTGCTGTAGTTTTCTGTGTAGAAGTCTTTTGCTTCCTTTCTTAGAATGATTCCAAATATTTCATTTTTTGGATGCTATTGTAAAAGTAATTATTTACTTAATTTCTCTATCAGTGAGTCTCCTATTTGTGCATAAGAATGCTCTTGGTTTTTGGGTGTTGATTTTATATCCAGCTACTCTACTGAATCTGTCAATTAAATCAAGAAGTCTTTTGGTAGGTTTTTGGGCCTCCTATGTAAAGTATCATATCATCACCAAATAATGACTGTTTAACTTCTTCCTTTCCTATCTTCATTCTGTTTATGTCTTTCTCTTTTCTAATTGCTGTGGCTAATGTTTCCAGAACTATATTGAACAGGAGTGGTGATAATGGGCATTCTTTTCTTGTTCCGGAGTTTAGTGTGAAAGTTTTCAGTTTTTGACCATTTAGGATGATGTTGACTGTTGGTTTTTCATAGATAGCCTTCATCAGGTTGAGATAAAGACCTCCTATTCCAATTTCCTGTTGCGTTTTTATCATGAATTGGTGTTGGGTTTTGTCAAATGCCTTTTCTCCCTCTATTGAGATGATCATATGATTTTTGACCTTGACTCTGTTAATATAGTGTATTGCATTCATTGATTTACAAACATTGAACCATCCTTGCATTCCTGGGATTAATCCAACTTGGTCAGGATGTATAATCTTCTTGATGACTCTCTGTATTCTGTTTGCCAGTTTCTTGTTGAGGATTTTTGCATCTATGTTCATTAGGGAGATTGGCCTGTAGTTCTCTTTTTGGGTTGGGTCTTTCCCTGGTTTTGGAATCAAAGTAACACTTGTTTCCAAGAATGAATTTGGAAGCCTTACTTCCCTTTCAATTTCCTTGATGAGCTTAAAGAGTAACAACATTTGTTCTTAATTAAATGTCTTTTAGAATTCAGCAGTACTGCCATGAGGACCTGGGCTTTTTTTGTTTTTTAAATATTTTATTACATTTTCAATTTCACTCATTGTAATTGGTGTTTTTAGAATTTCTATATCTTCTTCATTTAACTTTGGCAATTCATATGTATCTAGAAATCTGTCCATTTCTTTTGTGTTTGCCATTTTGTTAGAGTACAGGTTCTCCAAGTAGGTATGATGATCCTCTGGATTTCTGCTTGGTCTGTTGTGACTGCCCCTTTTTCTTTCTTAATTGCATGAATTTCAGCCTTTTCTTTCCTTTTTTTTGATAAGATTGGCTAAAGGTTTATCGATTTAATTTATTCTTTCAAAAATCCAACTCTGATTCATTAATTTTTTGTATCGTTCTCTTAGTCTCCATTGCATTGATTTCTGCTCTGATATTTATAATTACCTCTCTTGTGCAAGCTTTGGGTTTATTATCTCTTGTTTTTCTAGGAGTTTGAGGATCTGCATTAGGTTATTTTTCTGAGTTCTCTCTGTTTTCCTAATATGGGCATTCACTGCTATGAATTTCCCACGTTGAACTGCTTTCATCGTGTCCCATAGATTCCTGTATGTTGTACTGGCATTATCATTTACTTGTAGAAACTGTCTAATTTCTTCTTTAATTTCCTCTGTCACCTGTTTGTTGTTCAGGAGGATGTTATTCAATTTCCAGGTGTTTGTGGGCGTTTTGCAGTTTCTCATGTTATTGATCTCCAATTTTATGGCACTATGGTCTGATAATATACAGGAGGTGATTTCAATACTTTTACATTGACTTAGACATGTCCTGTGAGCTACCATATGGTGTATTTTGGAGAATGACCCATGTGCAGCTGAAAAGAATGTGTATTCTGATTTTGTGGGGTGAAACACTGAAAATATCTATTAAGTCCATTTGTTCAATAGCTTGGCTCAGTTCTTGAATTTCGTTGTTAATTTTTTGCCTAGATGATCTGTCTATTTGTGATAGTGGGGTATTGAGCTCCCCCACTACAATT
Organism: Heterocephalus glaber; assembly: GCF_053883595.1. Taxonomy (NCBI): domain Eukaryota; kingdom Metazoa; phylum Chordata; class Mammalia; order Rodentia; family Bathyergidae; genus Heterocephalus; species Heterocephalus glaber. Next base: position 58,825,270 of record NW_028258325.1, on the reverse strand, counting down.
GTATTAGTGCTTATTTGGTTTTTCATGTCTACTAATATTTGTTTTGTATAGTTGGGGGCATTTGTATTTGGTACATATATATTTAGGATTGCCATGTCTTTCTCTTGGATTGTTCCCTTTACAAGGATGTAGTGACCATCTTTGTCTCTCTTCATTACTTTTGGGTTGAAATCTACTTTGTCTGCAAATAAGATTGCTACCCTTGCTTTTTTCTGGGTTCCTGTCATGTGGAGAGCTGTTTTCCATCCTTTTACTTTCAGTCTATGAATTTCTTTTTGAGTTAGGTGTGTCTCTTGTATACAGCATATTGCTGGATTTTGCTTCTTAATCCTTTCTGTCCATCTATTTTTTTTGATTTGTGAATTAGGTCATTAATATTGATAGCTATAATTGATAGATATTGCCTCATCCTTGTCATGATGTTTACTGTTGTTGGCTCTTATTTCTTTTTCCCCCTTTCCCTTTAGTTTCTTACCTTGCGTGGTGGCTTCCCTCTGTTGAGCCTCATGGAGTTGTGACCTTCATTACCTTTTTCTAGGGTATTGCTTAGAATTGTTTGGAGTGATTTTTGGTGTTCATGAAATTTCTCAGGTGTTCTTTGCCATGGAAGTATCTAACTTCCTCATTGATTTTGAAAGATAATTTTACAGGATACAACAGTCTAGGTTAGAAGTTATTTTCTTTTAGTGCTTGAAATACTTGATTCCAGGCTCTCCTTGAGTTGAGGGTTTGTGTTGAGCAGTCTGCCATGATTCTGATGGGCTTTCCTTTATAGGTGACTTGTTTTTTTTCTCCAATTGCCTTTAGGATTTTGTTCTCCTGTTGGGTTTCTGGGATCTTGACTATTATATGTCTAGGTGTAGATTTTTTTTGTTCATGGCTAAGTGGAGTACTATATGCCTCACTTATCCATATGTCCAATTCCCCAGCACTTTCTGGGAAGTTTTCTACTATTACTTCTGTGAAAAGATTCTTTATGTCAATTGTACTTTCTCCTGTTTCTTGTGGACTCCTATAAGTCTTATGTTATTCTTCTTTGCATCATCTAGCAGCTGTTGAATTGATTTCCCATGGCCCCTTACTCTTTTTAAGAAATCTCTGTTTTCATGGTCTTTCTCCACAATCCTGTCTTCTATATCTGATATTCTATCTTCAGATTCTCTTAATCTGCTCTCCATGCTTTCAGTGGGGATTTTAATCTCCTGAATATCTGTTTGAAACTATTTCATGGATTCCATTTCTTTCTTCTGTTGGGTGATCATGTTTTTCCATTTCTTTCTTATACTGGGCATTCATGGCTTCCAGCACGATTCTGAGATCATCTACTTTTATATCAGTATGTGTTCTGGAGCCTCTAATCATGTCTTTCACTCTGGTCACCATGTCTGTAGTTATCTGGGAGATTATTTCTGCTTTGAATTTTTCTAAAGCCTCATTCATCTGTTTTGTTCCTTCCTGTGCTACGAGTTCAGAGTGTCCAGGTGGTTGGTTGTCAGACATTTCTGCCTCATTTCCCCCATAACTTGCCTTTTGGGGGGTAGAAATCTGAGTTTGTGCCTTGCTTAAATGTCTTCTCATTTCTGTTTTTGGTACTGTCCTTGGTTTAGTTCCTGGGTTGATATTTTGAAGAAGCTGCTTATTGTTAGTATCTTTGTTGATGTATTTAGAGCCCTTATGGAATGATTGCTTCTCAGAAGTGTCTTCCAGATATAGCTGGTCTTTAAGTTTTGAGTCTCTAATGGCTCTGAGGCTATATTATTTTCATTATATCAGGATGGACAACTCATTAGATCAATCACAACACCTTAGCCCAAGTGATACAATCAGCAACACCATAGCATCAAATGCATCATTAGAGAATGACAATTTGTGGTAGTTATTAATCTTTCATCTTTCAAATTGAAGGGCCTCCTTCAGGGTATATCTCTGCTGTCACAGTGGACAACATGGGCAGCAGTGTGCAGTTATGTCAATGAGTCTCAGTAAGCTAGTCCCAGACCCATGAGATTCAGGCAGATTTCTGGCTGCAAGTCTCAATTTGAGCTCCCTGTCAACCTGCAGGGTTGCACTCCGAAAGGTTTTATTGTGGGTTTCAGCTGACTTTCCCCTGGATAAATTCCAGGTTCTAATGGGAGCTGATGATCCCTCCAAATTACCAAGCATGGTGGTCTTGGGTGCCTTTTTTGCAGAGATTCTCTTCACTTTTCCTGTGGGCTTCTTTTCACCATGGAGCCTGAGAGAGGCCCTCTCTGTGTTGTTCACTTCTGCAGCTCAGGATAATGGCTTTTATGCCCCCCTGTGCCTCTGCAGTGTGGAACCAAGTAGCTGCACAGCCAGAAGTCCAGAGGCAGGGGCAGGTTGTTGTAGTTGGAGGCCAAGCTGGGGCTGGTGGGCATGCCTGGGGGGTCCCTCCTCACCCTGCCTTGGTCCCAAACCTGTCCTGGTCACAAGCTGGTGTAGCAAGCCAGAGGAAACAGGTCCCAGGCAGGGCACAACCACTCAGCCCCACTCGGCCCTGCTCAGCCTCGTCTGGCCCCAATTGGCCAAGCTGGGGTGGTGGGCACGCCGGGGGGGGGTCCTCCTCACCCTGTCTTGGATGCAAGCCTGTCCTGGTCACAAGCTTGTCTTTGTCCCAAGTCTATCCTGGTCGCAATTTGGTGAAGCAAGCTGGAAGAAGCAGGTCCCAGTCTGGCTGCAATCACTTGGCCCCACTCCACCTGCCTCACACCCACCCAGCTCTGCTTGCCCAAGCTGGGCCAGGTGGGCATGCTTGGGGTGTCCTCCTCACCTTATCTTGGTCCCAAGCCTGACCTGGTTTCAAGACTGCCTTGTTCCCAAGCCTGTCCTTGTCCCAAGCTGGTGGAGCAAGCCAGAGGAAGCAGGTCCCAGTCAGGCTGCAACTGCTCAGCCCCTTAGCCTACTGTTGAGAGTAGAAGACTTCTCTGAGGAGAGGGGTCACTGGGAGTTTGGCCTGGAAGTGTTTATCTCCCTGCCAAGCTCCTCATTCTCTCCTTTTATCTGCCACACTATGAGCAACTCTCCTTCACCATGACCCCCTGCCATGCCATGCTGCTTGGGAGACAATAAATTTTGGACAGAAATGTGAGCAAAAATAAAGTCTTTTTTAAAGTTGTAGGTGTTAGGGTTGGAGGGAGAAGGAAAGTGAGGAGGAAAATGACTAAGAGAGCAGTTTAACATTGCTGTTTCCCTCCTCCTTCTCCTGCTTCTCCTCCTCTTCCTGCTTTTCTCTCTTCTCCTAGCCTGGTTGACCTAGCTGTAAGAGAGGGTAATAGAAATTAACACCACCCACTGTTATTACATTGTAGATTATCTATTCTCTATCATGGAATTTTTTAATGATATTCAGGGCATAATATTTATGAGTACTATATTTTCTTGTTAATTGTTTCTTTTACTACATTGTAGTGACCTTTGCCTCTTCTGACTAATTTTATCTTTAAGTCTGCTTTATTGAGTACAAGCACTCTTAATCCTTCTTGCTTTTTTATTTTATTTGCATTGAATATGGCTGTTCATCAGTTTTATTTTGGGCTATGCATATCTGTCCCAGAAAGGTGTATTTCCTATTTGAAATATATGCTTGATTCCTCAGTTGTAATCCAATTCACATGCTTCTGTCTTTTACATAGAAAGCTAATATCATTTACATTCAGGATTATTACAGCAATGTATGTAATGATTCCAGTCCTTTTGTTGAAATTCTACTATTTAATTCATTTATGATTCTCCTTTACTTATCTACTTTCTATTTTTATTTTTATTAAGAATTATTAAGAAAAATAGTAAATTACTAATTCAAGTTCACTGAGGCAGTATCACTGAAGTAAATTGGAGGACAAATCTGCAGTACAATCCTACATGCCTTACTGAACTAATATTTCTCCTTTGTCTTTTAAATTATATTATTCATTTTTACATTATGTTTTGCAGGACATAATAATTACATTTACTGCAGGGAGATATTACATTCTTAATGAAATTTGTTCTTTCTCACATTTTATTCCTGTTTATTTTTCTCTTCTGTGTGTATGATTTCCTTTATTGATTTATGAAAACCTGTTTTCATGGTCATAGGTTCCTTTAATTTATGTTTATCTTGTAAGAATTTATTACTCCATTGATTATGAAAGATAACTTTACAGACTACAGTAACCTAGGCGATCAGCTTTATTTGCTCATTTGGAAATTGAAAATATATCATTCTTTGCCCTCTCAGGCTTTAGATTTTCTGGTGAGAAATCTGGGTTATTCTGATGAGTTTGTCATTATGAGTGATTTGGCCTTTGTCTATTTCAATTTTTAGTGTTCTTGGTTTGTTATATTATATTATATTGTGGAGGGATTCTCTTTTGATCATGTCTCTTTAGGCTCTAAATGCTTCCAGGAGCTTAGTATTTACTTCATTCTCCATATTTGAGAAATTTTCTGTTCTTATTTTGCTGAATACTTTTCTTATTCCAGTGGTCAGTATTTCAGCTCATTCCTTGAGAGAAATGAGTGTTATATTTGGTCTTTTAATGTTGTCCTGGGCAGAGCTGTTACATGTTCTTTTCATAGGGGTTTTTATTCATAATATTCTGAGTGCTCTAGTATTCGCCCCCTGTCTTCTAGTCCTGATATTTTCTCTTGTGCATGAAATTATCTATTGGTGATATTTTTAACTGTTTATGTCTTTTACTTATTGATCTTTTCATTTTGAAGATTTCCCTTTGATTCTTTTTCAAACCTATTTCTCTGTATTAAAGTGCTTGTTTCTAATATATACTGTCTTCCTTAATTCATTCACCTGCTTATTTGTATCCATTTTGGATGCATGGGTCATTCTTGCAATTACCATTTGCCTATCATTTCATCAACTTTGATATTTATGAATTCAGTGTTGGAGAGGAAGAATTTTGGAGTAATTTTTGTCTTCTTTTCAAGTCCCCTGTGTTCCTATGTTGAGATATTTTCATGGAATGGAAAAGTTACATATCCCAATTTTATATAATGTTGTTGACATTGATCTTATGCTTTGGGTCCAGTACTGTTTGTTTTATGGATTTGGATATGCATAAATTCAGTGTATATAAGTTTGTAATTGTTATCTGAAGTGTGAGGTCCTCTCTACTTTGTGCCTACTGTTTAGAGATGCTTTGGGTATGATTAACTATGAGACTTTCCCTCTGTCTGAAGATCCAGGGCTCCTATTTATTTGGGGAGAGAGGCTGCAGTTTCTTTGCCAGGACCAAGGTCTCTGGAAATCAGTTACAGTATTGGTAGTGACACAAGTGTGATCCAGATATCAACATACAAAGAAACAAAGTTATTATTAACAAATATGACACTTTGTCAATAGCAATAAAAGCAGGAAATCCAATAGTAGGAAATACAACCTGGACATTGACATACCACAAGCACCAATAATGCACCATCATTAACCATAGAAAGATCTAAACTTGTAATATAATCATTAAATGAACCACATAATGTCACATGCTAAATGTCTACTAAATGCAACAACTATACCTTCACTAAAAATAGAATAGTATTCAATAGTAATAGCATAGGTTTTCCTGGGTAAAGATTCTTAAAGCAAAAAGGATGTAAATTGAAAAACACATAGGTTGGGCAATTAGAATATAAGAACATGAAAAAAGCATAATTTTAAAAATTAACCAATGGAAAATGGAAGGATGAGAAAATATTGAGAAGAGGATTCTTTTTAGGCATACAGGCACCTTAATTGTATTCAATACCATTAAGGGAAAAGATAAAGATGAAAAAAGGAAAAGAGAGAGGACTATTATGGAAGAAAAGAAAAATGAGAAGGAAAGAAAAAGAAGTTTAAAGAGAAGAAAATGAGAAAAAGCCAGAAACACTAAGAAGAAGAAAAGAAAGAAAAACATTCAGTCAAAAATTCCTCTATATTTTTGAATGTGTGGTTTCTCTTCAGCAGCTACACACTAGGATCCAGCAAACCAGGGTTTTGTACACCCAGCTTTATGACCTACTTTTGTGTGAGGTGCTCATTGTTGCAGCTACTGTCTATCCATGAAACCCAAAATGTCCAAATTTCAGAGCCAAGGTATACCTTGCTCAAGTTGGTAGGCAGTGAAAGCAAACAGATCATTGGTCTCTGCTGGAGAATGCCACAGGGCAGGTGCTAAGCAGATCCCTGGACTTTATGCCAGCACTTTCAGGTCCAGCAGCCTCTGAAAACTGCACTTGTGGCTGTCCTTTCTTTCCCAGGCCTGAGCCAACTTCTCAGAGTGTATAAGTCTAGCCTGCATCCACTTCATGGCTCTGTCCCATGGCTGTCTCTCACCCAGTCACTGTGAGAGGGCAACACTTGAAACCATAAACTGGAGTTGTTTATAATAGTTTTGTGTCTCAGTTTTAAACAAATAACCACTTCCACAAATGGCACCTGATTAAACACTCATAGGTAATATACCAGGTGCTGTAAGTTTCCCTTCTAAGCCACTTTTTCAAACCACTTTATACACTGACAACTTTGAAGTTATCATAGGTAATATACCAGGTTCTGTTTCCCTCCTAAACCACTTTTTCAAACCACTTTATACACTGACAACTTTAAAGTTATGATAAGTAGCATCTTGCAAACTGCTGAGATGTATAAAATGTGCTTTTCCTTTTACCCCCCAGTGAATTGTTTAAACTCTTAATAGAGTCAATCTTTGCATTTTCACATCATAATTTCAAATATGCTTCTTTTCTCCAAACGTGCAATTTCTCTAAATCTTTCTGTCTGTTTGTTGCTCCCAATTTTTACCATAAAACTCACCAAAAGCCATCAGTAATATCTATGCTGAAGCCTGAGAAATTTATTTCCCTGTAATTCCTTTCCATATAAACTAGTCCATAATGTTTGAATTTGCTTTTCATGAAAGCTCATGGCGTGAAAAAGGAATATACCTTGTGACATGATGCAACATAAGTGGCCTTGAATACAAATCCCTTAAGAATCCTTATTTCCTTCTCTAATGTTTTAGTTACTGTTCTCATTGTTGAGACAAAATACCCAACACTCAAAGTTAAAGGGAAAAGGTTTATTTGGCTCATAGTTTGGAGAGTTTTCAGTCCATAGTTGCCTGGCTCCAAGGCAAGGTGGCATGGCAGAGGGGCATCATAGAAGAGAAATTGTACATGCCAAGTAGGCAGGTGAAAGCAAGCAAGCAAGTGACCTTATCAGTCTTTTTCTGTGCATTTTGTACTCTATCTAGGCTATCAGAATTAAGGTGATGCCAAAACCAACAGTGGACTGATTTAGTAATCACACACCATATATCCCAGCATCACACACTCTAGATTCATCCACTTATGAAAAAACCCTACCTATGACAGTATGAAGCTTTGGGGAGACATCTAGACACAAAAATAACACGCCACCTTTGGTTCTCCAAAGACCCTAATGTATATTCCTTTATGCAAAACTTTCTTAATCCAACTCAAAGAGTTGCCAAAGTCCTAAAAGATTCAGTATTTCCAGAAAATCCAAGTCCCAAGTTCTCTCTAAGATTTAAGAGAAACTCTTAGTTGTAAGCTGGTGTACAAATGAAAATAAAATTAACATGTTTCCAACATACAATGGCACAAGAAAAACATTACCATTTCAAAAGGCACAAATAGGAGGATACAGAAGAATGGGAAGAAAGCAAGCCCCAAATCCAGCAGGGCAAACATTAAGTTCTGTATTTCCATGTGCAGTATCTGAGGCATCTGTGGCAAGATGTGAACTCCAAAGGGCTTGGGAGGCTCTACCCCTGTGGTGCTTGTTCCCATGACTTCTCTGTTGGGCTTGCTCTTTTCCCTCCTTGCAGCTCTCCTCAGATGATACACCTTTCTGACTTCTTCAACTTCTGGGACCTCCAGAGAAACTTTGCCTTCACCCTCACAGCTTCACATAGTTCCCTCTCAAGGGCACACTGCCTTGCCTCCTAGGCCTTCTATTTAAATCTGGATGGAAGCCTTCCTGACCCCACAACTCTTGCATTCTTTTCACACCTAAAACCAGCACTACATGGATAATTCCAAGATCTGCAACTTGGTTTGTGCAACTGTCATGGGAAAATGTATCCTGAGACACAGTGGAAAGGACCTTCCTCCAGGTGACGTAGGAGGAAGTTATTTCTGAAGCATACACATCTGTGAGGTCCTACACTTAATTCAATTTGAGGAAGATTTTTTAAAACTGCTTTCTCTCTCTCTCTCTCTTTTTCCATAAACTCAGTCTGCCTGAACCTATGGCTCCCTTTTTGGGTGTCTGGGATTATGTCCCAACCTGTGCATATTCAAGTTTTCAATCAGGGAATAGCCCATGCTATCCAAGGTTCTTGATAAAGTGTATGGATTGAGGATCTCAGTAGTTTACTTTTCTCTCACTCTCCCAATCTCTAAAAAAACACAATTTTCCATTCATCTTTCCCCTCCTGGCTGTGACACTCAGCATTTATATGCATAGGGTAGAGAGGGACCTGTCATCGGCACTTGCATGAATGTATAATTTGTGGCTGCCAGGCAATGGGCACAGGCTTTAAACTTTGAGTTTCATAAGAGTTTTGTAGATATTGAGACATAAAAATTTTCAGAGTGGATTTTAAATAAAATCTAACATTGTCCTGCTACTGAGGGGCATTGTCTTGGTGTATCAATAGATAGCACACAAATATTGCAGACTCCTTTGCCCTGGGGCCCAAAGGTAATGTATCTTCTGGGACACTACCAGCTTCTGTCTATCCCAGAGATGAGAGTTCTCCTTGACAGGCTGAGATTTTCCAGTTTATCCTGTCCTTTTTGCCATTTTCCACCCAGAAATTATTGGACCTTGGAGTGAGGATCTTCCTAGCTGGACCCCCTCCCATCTCCTCCTTCTCACCTTCCAATTGTTCTGTCAGGATCTACTATCCCTGAGAATTTCTATATAACTTCAAGAAAGATAGGACCTATATAGGGAGGAATGTGTCTGGGAGCCTTTTCCTGTTCTATGTCTTGGAACTTCTCTATTCAGACTCTTGGGGTAAAATTAGAATGCAAGCACATAAACTCAGGCTGTCCTTAGATAGACCGTGCATATCCTGGTTTCCCACAGGAACAAATAAGCCAAGAATAAAACTCATTTACTTTGGAATCTTGCTTTAGCAGCCATCCAAACCTTTTGAAAAGAAAGGGTCTTCTGGGAGCTATCTGTGTTTGAGTCATGGTATAGGCATCAATACTGGGAACACAACAGGGTTCACCAAGGTCCCAGTCAGTTTACCAGGGAAGAAAAGACAAAAGCACAAATGGCTGGCTCCAAGCTCAAGCCTGGGTATAGTGCAGATAAGCCCTGATTGTGGTAAGAGGAGTCAGGACGGGAGAACAAGGCCACATTTGAACCTCACAGTAATATGGAATGTTCTCTAGCTCTGCTCAAATACAGTCTTGTGTTCCCTATACAAGGAATTTTCTAAGCCCATATATGAGTATAGTGCATTCAAGCCCTGACAGTGAGAAGTGGAGCCATGCTGGGAGTACAATACCTCACTTGGTCTCCTGGCAAGCTGGAGAGTGCTTTGTCTCTTTCCAAATGAGAACTGGCCTATACAAGCTGGATCCAAGCCCATGGGTGTGTATACTGTGGATGAGATACAATTGTGGTAAGGGAAGCCAGGACAAGACATGAATCCCACACTTGGTCCTCCTGGTGAGACAGAGGGTGTTCTGTCTCTTTCCTCACACCAAGTCTTTCTTTCCCTCCCTTCTCAGTTGGGAACCAGCTCATCAATTTTTCCACCATGGTCACTCTTGCTGACAATTTAAAGACTGGGAAGAATTAGATCCCCAAAGTTTTAGGAAGAGGGCCCCAATATATTTTTGTACCAATGTCTGCCCAGTATACCCCCTTGGTGACTGAGAAGGGTAGCCAGGAGGAGGAATAGTGACTTGTTTCTAGATATTCCCCCAAACTTCATGCAGTCATAGAGGGGTGGCTTTTCAGAGCTGGGTGGACCTAGGGAGTGTGATGGTGAGATTGAAGGTGTGTTATTATTAAATTAGTCCATTGATTTGCCTTGCTGTGCGTATGTATAATAGGAAGACTCACCCTTGTTGTGGGTGGCAGCACGCATAGAAGGGTGTGGGTAGCCTGGAAGTGATAAAAGGTAGACACAGGCTGCTGGTCTTCCTTTCTCTCCAAATCTCTGTGGTCTTCCTGCCTTCTGCCCAGCATGAACTGTTTCTGCTCTGTTATGCCACCCTGCCATGGGCCCAGATAAAAATTAACTGAAACCTATACAAACTGACAGCCAAAATCATCTTTTCCTTCTTTAACTTTGAGTTCCAGGTATTTATTCTCAACAATGAGAAAATTAACTTAAACAAGCCTCTAATTTACAATACTATATGCTAATTGAATCTGTTTTGCAAAAAGGAAGGGAAATAGAATAAAGTAGCTTATGTACAGTTGTTCTTTGCTCTTAAAATACACCCTGAGGAGATCTCTCAATGTTACATTGTCCCTCCTCACTTAGTTGCTTTGCTACCAATCCTGTCTGCTTGTCCCAGTGGGGAGAGATTTAGTCTTAGCACTCCAGGCTCTGCCCTCTCCTTTCTGAAATCAGGTTAAATCCCCTAGCAGCAAACTTATTGCCAGTCAATACCAATCTCAGAGCAGAACTCAAACTAGTTCTATTCACTAATGTAGAGATCAGAGAAATTAAGCAAGATTTGGGACATTCACAGATGATTCTGATGAAAGTCTGGGCTTTCAAGAGAATCACCTCACTGCTCAAACTTACTTGGAAGGACATAATGTTCCTCATAAGTGAAACTCTGTACTCTGGAAATAGGGAAAGAGTTCTGGAACTGCAGTGAGAATAAGAAATGTCTGTTAGAAGAGCCATCGAAGTACAAGAAAGTAAGCAGTTAAAAGCAAAGATGTCCCATATTCTACTATGGGGGAGGCCTGTCCATTCTTCAAGCACCACTGAAATTATCAAACACTCACTGGTGAAAAGTCTCTTTACTCTTTTTTATTGCGTTAAAGAAAGACTAAAAAAAGGAAAGAAGTGAAAGGAAAAGTTATAAAAAAAACAAAAACTGGAAACGAAGCCTATATAAATAGGGAAGGGTGGAGGAGGTGAAGACCACACATGCAATGGGGAAAAAATAAGAACCAAGATGCATCATGTACAGGAACAAGCACACAATGATACATGTAAATGCATTGTATACCTAAAATGTACCAATTAAATAATTTAGGGGAAAAAAAGGAGTTAAGGCAGTAATAGCCAATCTAGGAAATTATGCTAAGCTGGAACAGATTTATTGGGATAAAAAAGAAAATCCCATTCATATTTTTATGAATACTCAAGGAAACTATGGCCAAACATACCCTCATAGACTCTAATATTGGAGAGGGATAAGCCATATTTGAGAGCAGACAGACTGTTTACCCAATCCACCTTTGATATTTACCACTAACTTTTAAAACAAGGATTATTTATGACTGGGTGCTCATCTCCAAAATGCTATGCAGTACTTTTAAAATAAGAAGAGAAAACTCCAGCAGGAGACAAAAGAAAGGCATGAGAAAACAGTGGCTCTTCTTTGAGACCACCCACATAATGACCACAATTTTCAATATCATTGTAAGAAGCCAAGATATTTTAGAAAAAACTATCTCTAGCAGTAGGGTAACTAATGTTAACTTCCCAGTCCCAGTTCCACTTTCTTGAGGGACAAGTGGAAATGCCCATTCAAGCTCAGGAACATTCACAGTGTATATCCACAGGGCTCCATATGCTGGCACTTCTAACTCATGTTCAGACAGTGGAGTCCAGGATGGGACTTAAAATGGGGGAGCAGGCTCATTGATTTTCTCAGTAATACAGGTGCCAGGTTTTGTGCCCTGACCTTCTCCCCTGGCCAATACTCTACATGCATGGCTATAGACCACGGTATCAGGATATCCTGTGGAAAGATACTCCTCTGTACTTGTGACATACCACTGGGGAGATTTACATTTTGTCCCTTCCTTTATAGTAATCTTTGAAACCCTGGCCCCATTGTTGGAAAAAGATTGACTGTCCAATGGACATGTTCAAATCTTGCTTCCTCATGGATGTAACTCTATGGAAATTCTTGCCCTCCAGGAATTATAGGTGGACCCAGCTGTGTGGACCAATGAACACACAGTGGGGAGGGCAAAGACAGCTTTGCCAGTTAAGATTCATCTCAAAGACCCACTCTCTTTCTTCTTCTCTCTGAAGAGGGAGAGTGATTGAAGCTTACAATTCAGGGACTAAACAAGCAGGGATATTTACAAGAGGTTCTCAGGACCTATAATGTGCCTATCAATGGATGGAAAGGGTTCAAATAGGTCCAGATTAGTTCAAGACCTCTTTAATGAGGCAGTGGTTCCTGTGGATCTGGTAACGCCCAGTACTTAAAATTTGTTTACACAAACTCTGGCCTTGGCCATCTTTTTTGTGTTTTGAATATTAAAGAAGCTTTCTTTTGGGTTCCCTTGATACAAGAAATTCAGGACTTCTTTGCCTTTGAGGATACACTTATTGATGTGTGACTGTTGATGTGGAGAGTCCTCTCACAGGGATTCTGAGAGAGTTCTCATGTCCATGGCCTAGACCTCACACAAGTCTTGAGTGGAAAGAAGAAGGCATCACTCTCTTGCAGTATGTGCATGATATGATGCTCTGTGGAGATGCAGAGACCCAAGTATGGAAGGAAACTGAAACCAACCTCAAATTTCTAACCTCCCAAGATTATAAGGTGTCCCAAAAGAAGGCCAAATTTTGTCAATCCAAGATCACCTACTTGGTTAGGCAAAAGGACACTGACATCAGACAAGTTCCAGCCCACCTTAAACCTTACTTTGCCTAAACATGTCAAACATCTGGGAACCTTCTCAAGGGTGGCTTGGTGTTGTAAAATTTGAATTCCAGGATATTTTGAGAAGGCTAGATCACTTTATCAGCTTCTCAAACAGATCCATGATGCAGGAACCCAACTCCTTGTCTGGAAAACAGAGGACACATTGGCTGTCTGTTTCCTAAATGAGGCCCTGTGAAAGGGAGCACCCTGGGATTCATAACTAAAAATAAATATGTTCTCTTCTTGCTGAAACATAGGTATTGGCTTTGAGAGTACTATGGCCTATCCATCAGCTGCTAGCTTAGTTTACAAGGAACTAGTTTGTGTGGCCAGATAGTGGTCAGGGTGTTTATGAGCTTAGCAGCAGCAAGCATAGTAATACTGGATGGTCATAAGCTCAGCCAAGGAAGAACTCCTGTAATCAAGTCCCCGCTATGATATTTTGTAAATTGTGAATGCTCCAATGCACCCCTGCATCTCCGATTCATGAATTGTCAAACATCAGGTTCTCCTTTTGGAAGGCTGAAATGTAAATATTAAAACCTGTTAGAGTTGGAATCCTCCAACCTCCCTGTCTGATCCTCAAGAACAGGGCAAAAGTGATCACACTTTCACAAAGGTCCTGATCCAAACCCAAAAGCTGAAGACATGATCATCTAAACATCTTCTCAGTAACTCAGAGGAAGAATTGATCACTGACAACAGTTCCTTCATTCAGAAGGTACTTAGAAAGGCAGGGTATGTAGTGATTGGCCATGTGGGAGCCATGTCCATTACCTTACAATTCAAGGACTAAAAAGGCAGAGATGATTACTCTCACTACAGTGTGACATTGACAAGAGATAAGAGACGAAACATCTATACTGACTCCAACTATGGATTTCTTGTGGTTCAGGCCCATGCTGCTATCTAGAAGAAATGGGGCCTGATAACTCCAATAGGACTCCCATATTTCAGAGATTCTAGAGCTCATTGAAGCTGTTCACTTGCCTCAAGAAGTGGTAGTTATTTACTGCCCTAGGCATCAAGGTGAAGCACAATTTATTGAGGTGCGCAGTAGAAAGGCCAATGAAGAGACAATGGGAGCCACTTCTCAGCAGCCAGAGGGCTTCATCTTGTGGTCCACTCGTCTATAACCTGCTAGACTGTCTGTTTACTCTGATAAGGAAATTCTGCCTGCGAACAACCAGAGATGGTCCCTTAATTCTAAAGTATTATGGGCCACCCTCAAGTGTCACTTCTTTCTATTGAGAATCAGCATGGAAAGTAACTAAGAGTATTCATGATATCTGTTATCTAGGACAGAAAAACACTTTTACTTCAGTCACCAAGTCCATCCCAGGTGAAGGACTAGAAGCACTGACACAACATAATGTGAAGTATATCCCAAGCACCAATAATCCCAATGCCTGAATACAACTACAGTAGTGAAACATTGAAGGAGTTATGCAGAGGAAGAGTGTAAATTGAATTAACCAACATGCCAAGACACTGATATAGCCCCTTCATGGTATTCCTAGTTGACTCCCACAGAAGCTGTATTGAAGCCCCTCCTACCAAAAATGAAAAAGCCTGAGAAGCAGTCAAGATCCTTGTCTGTGATATTTTTTTCCCAAGGTTTGGAGTTACCCAAAATCTCCAAAAAAGACTATGGGGCCACCTCCCACTCAGATAGTTACCCAGGGATTCTCAAATGATATGAGGAATTGATATCAGCATCATTCTGCTTAAAGACCCCAGTCTTCATGATAGGTAGAATGGGTTAATAGTATATGAAAAAGGCACTTGCTCTAGTAGGCAGAAGACTGTAAGGCACCTTGGAAACAGCTCTTACCTGTGGCCTTATGCAGGCCAGAAATATCCCCAGGTTTAAGGGTCTGTCTCCCTTTGAACTCCTGTATGAGAGAACCATCCACAGAAACAGCATCCTCATCAGTGGGAAAACCAAGGGAGCCTTCAGACAAGTGATATCCCTCACTCAGTTCCAGCAAATCCTGTCAACTTTGAGGCAAACAGACACTGGATCTACTCCAACTCATTAGCCCTTAGACCTTGGTACTTGTCAAGGCTCTAGACACATTGGGAAGGTCACTATATGGTGGTTCTTTTCACCTTCACTGTAGTTCAAGTTACACAACATGAACCCTGCATCCATCACTCTTGCAAGATTATTGGTGAACCTCTCCCCAAAGCAAGAAAGTATGGAGGAGATCACACATGTAGAGGAGGAGGACAAAAAAACAGAGAAATCCCTCATGTCAAATACCATTAGTGAGATATGGGCAACAGTGCAAAAATTTTGTGGGATACCACCACCCAAGATCGCTTGGATGTAGCTAAGCCTCTACCTAGGTCAGTGATGTATGTGTTTAATGATGATGCAATGTCACATTTCTGTATAATTTTTTTAAAAAGTTAAAACATAGGGTCATTGGATAGGTTCCTTGTTAAATTTCATGAAAAGAAAAATATTGCATTGAACCAATATATAGCAGTGATTCCTTAGTGATAAAGAAAGTCATCCTACACAAGCACCATCCTGTATCTTGTCTCACTCACACCAGCTCTGGATGTTTCCATAGGTAATTGCAGGTTAATTTGTTCATTTTTCTTTATATTCTGTATTATACTACAGTATTGTAATTATTTATATATGAATATGTGGGGGTTGTAGAATTAGTCTTCTGAGTCTATTATTTCTCAAAGGGGAAATCACTTTGATATATAAGTACTTTGAGTTACAATCATGTCTCCAGGAAGAATTATTCCCAAATCAATGTTTTACTGTATATGGGTTTGATATAGTGTCAATGAAACATTTGGCTTCCCCACATCTTTTTCCCCTTTGAAGTATGGAGGAATGCAATAGCTTTGTTCTTGGATATCCCCCAAAAGGGCATGGATTCATAGCTTGGCCCCTTCCCATGGTACCATCAGGAGGCTGTAGAACATTTAGTAGGTAGGGCCAAGTGGAAGTATGTTTTCATTGAACGTGCCCAATGTAGAGAATATTGGTAAACTAACTCTTCCTCTTCCACTTTCTTTTTCTCACCCATAAATAAGGGGCTTTCTTTGCCACCCACCCACACCTTTATGAACATATTTTCTTACCGTAGGCCCAAGAACAATGGTTCCACATGACTAGTGAAAACTGAAATGCTTTCAGTGAAAATAAAACTTTCCACTTAGACTTCATCATCTCGGGTATTTTGATTCAGTAACATGAAGCTGACTAACATGGGAGAGAATAAATTGAGCAATAAAAGTTCATTATTTTTAATGATAGTAATATATTTTTCAATTGGCAGGAATTAGGTATATGAAGAATAACAAAGAATTTTAAGCAAACTCCTCTTCACCAGTTTGAAGAGATTTAATCAAGAGACTGAGGAGTTATCCAGTGGGGAAAGGCTTGGAGATTCTCCCACAAGGGTCTCTGTGGAGCACAGCAAATTGATGAAAAAAGTCTCCCACAGCTAGTTATGCACAGTCTGTTCTACAAAACTTCTGAGTTTCAAGCCACCAGAAACTTATGCAAAATGAACTTCTTTTAGTTAAAATGTGCTGTGTCACAAGAATTTTGTTATAGGAACATCAAGTGAACTCAATCAAGAGAAAAATTGGTTTAACTCTATTCAAAATAGGACTGCACAATACAGTAGATAAACTATTAAATATTGAATTATACACTCCGGAATCATAAAGTGTATTGTATATGTATTTTGTATCATCAAAACTTGTTTTAAAATGCCCCTGACACACAGGATTCAAGAAATCCGGAGTCAGCTATGTTATCATTTGATCTCTAGTTCTATGTAAGGGATGTTGCAGGTATTAGAACTATTTCATTATCATGGTTCTTGGTAGTACCACAGAATGGATATGAAAAACAAGTGACCTGAAATGCCAAGTCATTCCTCAGTGGAAAATATCAGCTATTATACTAAGGGAACAAATAAACTTTTATAACCCTGAGGCCTTTTAGGTTCTGTTTGTTCATCTGAAGTCCACATGAAGAGGGAGTTCATAGTTCTTCTTGACTTTTGAAGTAAGAGTTATACTTTAACTTATGGATTGATTTGTCTTTGGATATAACCACGCAAAAATAGAGAATAAATGCCAACTCTAGAAGCTTTACTGTGTGACAAGATACCTATGAAGTGGAGCTTAGACCTTGTGCTGAAGAACCTATATGGTATTTTGGCTCTGGAAGTTGTAGAAAAGCACTGATGTGGCCCACAGAAAGAAGCCACTTGACCAACAAAAAGACCATCATGAATGCACTTGGCCTCAGATATGGTGGCTATCTGGACAACATCAGTTTTCTTTCTTGCTGATAAAATAAATTGCCTGATATTCAATTTGAAGCTTACTCTACATCTTTGAGTAAAATCATTCTGAATATTTTTGCACATAATTGGTCAATTATTGGTTCTATGAAATTCCTAAAACCATTGTACACATATTATTGACCACTACAAAAAGCCTTTGAGTAATATCTTTTGATAACCTCACAAAGCCCAGTAGAGATACAGTTTTGAATAAGAAACATGAAATAAAACCTAGGAGAGTCAACATTGAATGTTCTTCTTGCAGGAGCCATTGATCCCTGTTGTGCACCCCTAGCTCATTTACTCTAATTACCCTTCATTTTAAGCCTCCTCTTCCTTTTTGGCCTCACATATGGAAAACTCAATGAAGATTCAATTCCCTCCTTCCTATGTACCTTTTATTCTGTCAGAATTAGGTGACCAACTGACATTCTTGAAGAGCATAACAACTACATTTCATGTGCTTTATTTTGACTTTTTGTTAGTGGAATCAGATTAAATGAATTTCTGGATAAGTTGTATCTGTAATTATATTACTGGAATGACATTTTACAGAGCATTGTGGAAATTGATTCCCCTTGTGAAGATCAATTTTCTGATCTATGAATTAAATATCCATGCAAATGCTCTAAGTTGGACTTTCTCAATCTTCCACCTTCTTTGATAAATACATAAAATCATAAACCTTCATTACTGAAATCTTTTTGAAAAATAGACATATAAGTAGTTATCTCATAATTTTTTATAAAAACTACAATTCAATTACAGAATATATAAAATAAATTGAAGAGGAGCACAAATCTCTATCTTAATAATTTGTAAAAATTTTTCAACTATTAATTTCATATACATAAGAAAGTGTATATGTGCATGATAGTATTGGGAATTTTTAGTATGACCTATATGTAATACTTGTTGCTAGGATTGCAAACATACTCTCTAAAACCTCAGAATTCACATCAAGATACTACTAGGATCAAGGGAGTAGGTTTCAATTTTTTAAATTATGGTGAGTATCCCTGGGAAAGCCATCTCTACAGGTATGGCTTTGGAATTCATTGTGGAGCTTGAAAAGATTGAAATTTATTTTACTTTTGCAGATTTGAAGAGAAAATAAATCCATTTTTAATTGTGTTCTGGCTAAATTCAGAAATTACTTGTGATTATAAATATACTAAGTAATATTAGAGCTGAAATTCCACTCATGTGGTTTATTTAAATACATTATAAACATTAATTCTAGTATGTACAATATATGCATATCTTGCCTGTATTATTTCAACTCTTTTCAGGAACTTCCACAGTACATTAATGTTGAAATTCTCTCATTCTTTTGGTTGTCTATTTTTTTTTTCCATTCAGCAAACCCTAGGACATTGTTTCAAATGATAGGGAAAGTTGATACATGTTGCAGGCAAAGCTTATGGATTTGAAGTCTCCTTGCTTTTTTATCAAATTTTCATTTTACTGGAGGACTTTACAGCAAACCTGTCAAATTCTTGCCTCATGTTAACTTATACCTGTTTTCCCAGCTTGGTCACTGTGCATTTTTGTTGGAGATGACTTTGCATTCCTCATTCAGAAAGTTTGGTTCAATGTGAGAGGCATGAGAGTGGGGTAAAATGTCCTGCCAGTTATAGACACATATTTCTATACCATCTCAAGTATCTTCATTTCATTATTTTCCCAGAAAAATATAACATCTGCAGTCCTTTGAGAATGCAGAGAATTTAACTGTTGCATTGTGTAAATCTTAAGAATTTTTCATTCTATCAAAATATTTATCAAGTGACTACCATGTAGCGGAGGTAAGTGCTGGACATAAAAAAAAAAAGCTAAGTTGACAGTTTCTGCAACACAAAGTCTTTACATTGCACTGGGATAGAGAGACTAGAGCAAGTAGATAAAGCCTGTGGGGAAAGTATTACCAGAAGGGAATGGAACAAAGTTAAAGAAAATTCCAGCAGAGATCATGGAGTGCTTGATAATGTAGATGAGGCCTGAATAATGTTCAGGAGCAGCTGAAGGAATGAGAGTGAGTGGACAAGACCAAAAGTGAAGCACATAAAATGGGGCAGATAGTTTCCAAAAATCTCAAATTTATTTCATAAGTCAGTAACTGAGTAAATAGGCAGACTGTCAGATCGAAGCCTCTATTGAGGGCATTCGGGAGCAAGGAAAAGAGTTAAACAGCATGTATAAAACCAAGTTTTCTTTTTCTACAACAGTTGAAAAGTGCAGTCACTATATTTGATGGAAGAGACACAAAACACTGGAAAGAGAAAGCAATTTAGAGGTTGTTGCGAGAGTTTGGCCAACAAGTTACAGAACCTGGAGTAGAAATGAGGTTCAGTGAGAAAAATATGCCCATTAGTATATAAATATCCCAACCTCACCTTGGGTTACACATGTAAAAATATAAGTAAATACCAATTAAACACTTAAGAAGGAACTGGTACATTGTAATCCAGAGTAATATTGATGGCTGAGATGATTCATGCTTTTCTATCACCAGTAGCATTTTTAGCTTCTAAAAGACTTACCTGGTCTTAACTTTGACAGACCCTACCCATAGCTAAACAAAGTAGAGTTATTGCTCCAAATGACTAATGTTTGGGAGTTTTTCCATCTAGTACATTTTATCATATGATAAACAGTGATGTATACATGAATCTGAATGATGTTTATCCTTGAGGATTAGATACCTACAATATGCCTGAAGCAAATTACCACTGGCTTTCTCTAAGAAGTCAGTCCAGGTAGGTTGTGGGAGGTTCATCTACTACTAAAAATATTAATTAATATTAATTAGCTTGTGTGTTTCAGACATGTTGGGTGTTCCATCATTAAACAGGAAGTAGTTTTCCTTCTGATCAATACATATTCACAGGCAAAATTCTACACAATACATGCACCCTTGATTGATTTAAGTGTAAATGTGTGAATCTGAAAAAAAAGAGACTGAAGAGGATATAAGATAATGGAAAGATATCAATTGTTCCTGGGTAGGAAGAACTAATGTAGTGAAAATGGCCATAATTTCAAAACTGCTATGTAGATTCAGTCCAATCCCAGTTGAAATCCCAACAGAAGGTTCCACTGCTCCAAATGCAGAGGATGGGGCTTCTGGGACACCATTCCACCACTTGCAGCCCAGAGGAAGGGGCTTCCAGGTTGCCATTCCACCACTCTCAGACCAGAGGTAGGGGCTTCTGGGCAGCTGATTCACCATTCCCAGCACAGAGGAAGGGGCTTCTGGGCTGCTGATCCACTTCTCCAGGCCCAGATGAAGGGGATTCTGGGCCACCATTCCACCACTCCCAGCCCAGAGGAAGGGGCTTCCAGGCTGCCATTCCAGAACTTTGAGACCAGAGGAAGGGTCTTCTGGACTGCCATTTCACCACTCTCAGCCCAGAGGCAGGGTCTTCTGGGCAGCGGTTCCAACATGCCCAGCCCAGAGGAAGGGGCTTCTGGGCCACCATTCCAGTGCTCCGAGCACAGAGGAAGGGGCTACTGGGCTGCGATTCCACCACTCCCAGGGGAGAGGAAGGTGGTTCCAGGCAACCATTCCACCACAGCCAGCACAGAGGTAAGCTATGTGGGTGCCAACAGCACGCCCCCTTTTGAAATGAGAAGAAACATAAACAAGTCTCAAAACTGGACTTCCAGATCACCTACGGCAATCCCAAAGGGAAATGAGATGGAACACACTGATACTCAAAAACCTGGACTCCCTGAACTGGTAAAAAAGAGGATCTGGAAAAATTGAATTCAGAAATAATTTCTCAGACAACAGCAGAGATTGTGCCCATAGTGCAAGACATGATTGATAAATCTAGAGAGGACACAGATACAAAAATAGAGGAGCTGAGGAACATGCTGGAATCCCAACATAGGAAATAAATGGAATGCATAAAATGGATACAAACAGATTTCCAGGAGATTACAAACACTACTGAAAGTCTACAGAGAAGAATGAGCCAATGTTAGAACAGAAATTCAGATGCAGAAGATAAGATTGCAGTTAGTTACCAAGAAAAGAAAAATTGGTTCGAAATTGTAAGGGACCATGGAAATTAATCCAGCACCTGCTAGACAATTCAAAGAAGAATAACATAAGGCTGATTGGAGTCAACGAAGAAACAGGAGAGAGTGAAGATGATACAAAAAAAAAATTTCACAGAAGTGATGGTAGAAAACTTCTTAAGCAGGGAAAAAGACTTGACATACAGATAAGTGAGGCATAGAGGACTCCAAATTGCCTTGATCAAAAAAGTCTACACAAAAGCATATAATTGTTAAGATTCCAGAAACCCAACAGAAGAAAAAAGTTCTACAAGCATTTAGAGAAATGAAAGAAATCACATATAAAGAAAAGCCCATCAGAATCACAGCTGACTTCTTAATGCAAACCCTCAAGGAAAAAAGAGCTTGGAGTGATGAATTCCAAGCCCTAAAGGAAAAGGGCCTCCAATCCAGTTTGATGTACCCTTCAAAACTATCTTTCAAAAATGATGGAGAAATAAGGTACTTTCATGAAAAGGAGCATCTTAAGAACTTCATGAATACCAAACCAGCACTCCAGAAAATTTTAGATAATATCCCAGGAAAAGAAAATGAGGATCACAGCCAAAGGAAGCATAGCAGAATAAATCCATTGGGCATTCAAGAAATTAAATGTAAAGGGGGAGATTCCAACATAAACAAAAAGTCATGACAATGATAAGTCAATGCCTATCAGTTAAAATTATCAATATTAATGGTCTCAATTCAAGAATCAAAGAAAGATTGGCAGAATGGATCAAGAAACAAAATCAAACAATATACTATGTACAAGAAACACAGAATTCAAACATAACTCATAGATTGAAAGTTAAAGAGTGGAAAACAGTACTCTCTGTGACAGGATCCCCCCCAAAATAAGAGTAGCTATCCTCTTTGCAGATCAAGTAGATTTGAAACCAACACTGATGAAGAGAGACAAAGAAGTTTTTCCCTCTTGCACAGCCCTCCCTTCAACCCCTCCATTCCTCCCTATTTACAAAGACTTTGTTCCTGTTTTTCCATTTTCTCATATTAATTCCATTCCTCTCTTTCCTTTCCCCTATCCCTCCCACTTCCTTCCCCCTTGCCCCTTTTGTTCCTATTTCACATTACCTCTTATGCATTTTAGTTCTTATTTACACTTTCAGTTTCTCACACCAGAGAAAGTATTAGGTATTTATACATGTGTGTCCGACTTATTTCACTTAAGAGTATTGCCTCAATGTGCATCCACTTACCTATAAATGTCTCTAATTTCTCATTTTTTATGACTGAGTAGTACTTCATTTTATAAAAAAAGCACCACATTTTCTTTATCCAGTATCCAGATGATGGAAATTTGGGCTGTTTCAAAGTTTTAGCTATCACAAACTGTGCTGCTATGAACATGGGTGCACATATATCACTGTGGTATGATTCTTTTAATTCTTTGGGAAAGATCCCCAGCAGTGGAATAGCGGGGTCAAATGGGACTTCCAGTACTAGTTCTTTGAGGTATCTCCATACTGATTTCCACAGTGGTTGCACAAGTCTACACTCCCACAAGCAATGGAATAGGGTTCTTCTTTCCACACAGCCATGCCAGCATTTGTTATTGGTTGATTTCATAATAGCAGCCATTCTTTCTGGAGTGTGGTGGAATCTCAGCATTGTTTTCATTTGCATCTCTCAAATGATCATTGATGTTGAACATTTTTTCATGTATTTATTTGCTATTTCTACTTCTTTGTCTGAGAAATATCTGTACATTTCAGATGCCCAATTTTGGATTGGGTCTTTAAATTTGGGAAGTCTGATCTTTTTAAGTTCTTAATAGATTCGAGATAGTAGACCTTTGTCTGATGAAAAGCAGGTGAAAATTTTTTCCCACATTGTGGGTTATCTCTTCACACTTCTAGAGGTTTCTCTTGCTGTGCAGAAGCTTTTTAATAAGAATCGATCCAAAGGTGCAAATTTCCAAAGATGAATGTCACTATATTGTATACCTAAAATGTACCGATGATTAGAATGAATAATTGATAATGTAAAATAGGAAGAAAAGGTCCAAAAGGGTAGGGGTAGTGGGAGGGGCAGGGGAAAGGAAAGAAGGGAAAGGAAAAATGCTGAGAAATGGAAAAAATGGAAATAAAGTCTTTGTAAATAGGGAAGGGTGGAGGGGGTGAAGGGAGGGGTAGGAATGTGGAAAAAATAAGAACCAAGATGCATCATGTAAAGGTACAAGTTCCCAGTGAGAAATGTAATTGTGTTGTATACCTAAACTGTATCAATAAAAGAATTTAACAAAAAAAGAGAGTCAAAAAAGAACACTATATCCTTCTAAAGGGAACAATGAAAGATGAAGAGATGACAATCATAAATATATATGCACCAAACACTACTGCACCCAAGTATATAAAACAAAAAGTAACAGACATGAAAAGTCATATATGCAATACTATAATAGTCCTGGGGGACCTCAATACCCAACTCTCACAGAGAGATCAACTAGACAAAAAATAAGTAATGAAATACTAGAATTTGATCAAACACTTGAACAAATGAATTTAACAGACATTTGCAGAGTATTCCACCCCACAAAAGGAGAATAGACATCCTTTTCAGCTGCACATGGGTCATTCTCCAAAATAGACCACATACTCACTCATAGAACATGTTTAATAAAGGACAAAGGATTTGAAATTATACCCTATATTTTATGAGATAATAGTGTGAGGAATTAAGAGATCAATAGCAAAAGAAACCAAAAAATTTCATAAACATATGGAAATTGAACAAAACATTTCGGACTAACAAATGGGTCAAAGAGGAAATTGAAGAAAAATTCAGATGGTTCCTTCAATAAAATGACAATGACAATACAACATATCGGTATCTATGGGAGACATAGAAAGCAGTCTTAGGAGGGAAATTCCTAATAAAGAATACACATATTAGGAAAACAGAGAAAGCACACTTAAATAACCTTATGCTGAACAGCAAGCTTCTAGAAAAATAAGTGCAGAACAAACCCAAAACTCATACAAGGGGGAACATGCCGAATCAGCCTGCTGCAGACAGGCAGGTCTGCCCACACCTCACCAAGGTCCCCAGTCCTGCGGAACACACACCAAATCAGCCCACTGCAGACAGGCAGGTCTGTGCATGCCCTACCGAGGTCCTGAGTCGCTCAGAAGACACCAAATCACCTGGCTGCACACAGGCAGCCACCTAATTCTACAATACAAAGATGCAGAGGGCACCAGACCACCAGACCAAGGTACTGAGTCCCACTGTTCCTGGCCCAGAGGTAGGGGCTTCTGAGCTGTTGTCTCACTGCTCCTGGTACAGAGGAAGGGGCTTCACGGTCACCATCCCTCCCACTGCTCCCAGCCCAGAGGAAAGGGCTTTTGGGCCACCTTCTGTCCCATTGCTCCTGGCCCAGAGGAAGGGGCTTCTGAGCCACCATCCCACTGCTCCTGGTCCAGAGGAAGGGGTTTCCTGGCCACCATACCTCTGGCTGCTCCCAGCCCACAGGAAAGGGCTTTTGGGACACCATCCCTACCACTGCTCCCGGCACCTGTCCCAACTCACCCAGCTCAGAGGAGGTAATCCCTGCAGGGGCTAACAGACCCCACCCCAGTTGAAATGAGAAAACACATTAAATAAGTCTCAAAACCAGACTTCCAGATCACCTACAGCAACCCCAGAGGGAAATGAGATGGAACACTCTGATACTCAACCACCTGGACCCACTGAACTGGCAACAAAAGGGGATCTGGAAAAAATGAAATCAGAAATAACTTATCAGATAACAGGAGAATTTGTGCCCCTAGTGCAAGACATGATTAATAAATGTAGAGAGGAGCTGAGGAACATGATGGAATCCCAACATAAGAAACAAATGGAATCCATAAAACATGTAAATAGATTTCCAGGACATGAAAAACTCCATTGAAAGTCTACACAGCAGAATGAGCCAATGTGAGGACACAATTTCAGATGTAGAAGATAAGATTGCAATTAGTGACCAGGAAAAAAAAATTGCTTCAAAATTATAAGGGAATATGAGAAATCAATCCATCAGCTGTTAGATGATGCAAAGAAGAATAACATAAGACTGATTGGGCTCAGTGAAGAAACAAGAGAGAGTGCAGATGACATAAAAAAATCTCTTCACAGAAATAATGGCAGAAAACTTCCCAAGCAGGGGAAAAAAGCTTGACATACAGATAAGTGAGGCATATAGGACTCCAAATAGCCTTGATCAAAAAAAATCTACCCATAGGCATATAATTGTTAAGATTCCAGAAACACAGCAGAAGAAGAAAGTTCTCCAAGCAGTCAGAGAAAAGAAACAAATCACATACAAAGGAAAGCCCATCAGAATCACAGCAGACTTCTCAACACAAACCATCAAGGCAAGAAGAGCTGGCAGTGACATATTCCAAGCCCTAAAAGAAAACAGCCTCCAACCCAGATTGATGTACCCTGCAAAACTATCTTTCCAAATGGATGGACAAATAAGATACTTTCATGACAAAGAGCACCTTAGGAAATTCGTGAATACCAAACCAGCACTCCAAAGAATTTTACACAATATTCTAGGAACAGATATTGAGGATCATAACCCCAGGAAGCAAAGCAGAATGTACCCATCTGGCATGACAAGAAATTAAATGTAAAGAGGGAGAACCCAATAAAAAGAAAAAGTCATGGCAATGATAAGTCAATACGTTTCAGTTATAACCAGTAACATTAATGGTCTCAATTCACCAATCAAAAGAAATAGACTGGCAGAATGGGTCAAGAAGCAAAATCCAACAATATGCTGCATACAAGAAACACACTTAATTCAAAAGGAAACTCATAGATGGAAAGTTAAAGGGTAGAAAACAATACTCCATGTGACAGGAACCCGAAAAAAGGCAGGAGTAGCTATCCACTTGGCAGATCAAGTAGATTTCAAAACAACACTGATTAAGAGAGATGAAGAAGGACATTACATCCTTGTAAAGGGAAGAATCCAAGAGGAACAGATGACAATCATAAATATCTATGCACCAAACACTAGTGCACCCAACTATATAAAACAAATACTAATGGACATGAAAAGTCATATAGGCACTAATACAATTGTAGTGGGGGACCTCAAAACTCCACTGTCACAAACAGATACATCAACTAGACTAAAAATAAATAATGAAATACTAGAACTCAATCGAACTCTTGAACAAATGAACTTAACAGATGTTTATAGAGCCTTCCACCCAACAAAATCAGAATACACATTCTTCTCAGCTGCACATGGTTCATTCTCCAAAATAGAGCACATACTCACACAAAAGTGCAAAGGAATTGAAACTATCCCCTGTACATTAACAGACCATAGTGCAATGAAATTGGAGATCTATAACAAAAGAAACTCAAAAAAGATCATAACCATGTGGAAATTGAACAACACACTTCTGAATAACCAATGGGTCACAGAGGAAATTCAAGAAGAAATCAGACAGTTCCTTCAACTAAATGACAATGACAATACAACCTATCAGAATCTATGGGATACAATGAAAGCAATCTTATGAGGGAAATTCATAGCAGTGAATACGCATAATAGGAAAACAGAACGATCCCAATTAAACAACCTGATGCTGAACCTCAAGATTCTAGAAAAAGAAGAGCAGGACAAACCCAAAGCTCATACAAGGGAGGAAATTATAAAGATCAGAGGAGAAATCAATGCAATGGAGACTAAGAGAAGAATACAAAAAATCAATGAAGCCAAGAGTTGGTTCTTCGAAAGAATCAACAAAATTAACAAATCTTTAGTTAACCTTGTCAGAAAAAGGAAAGAAAAGGCACAAATCCATGCAATTAGGAATGAAAAGGGTGAAATTACAATAGACCCAGAAGAAATCCACAGGATCATCAATACCTACTTCCAGAACCTATACACCAATAAGATGGACAACACAGAAGAAATGGACAGATTCCTAGATACATATGAATTACCAAAGTTGAACGAAGAAGACCTAAAAATTCTGAACAACCCAATATCAATGAATGAAATTGAAAATGTAATTAAAAACTTATCAACTAAGAAAAGCCCAGGGCCTGATGTCTTCACTGCTGAATTCTACAAGACATTTAGAGAGGAACTGCTGCCACTACTGTTTTTAAATCTTCAGTGAAAGTGAAAGGGAAGCAATACTCCCAAATTCATTCCTGGAAGCAAGCATCACCTTGATCCCCAAAGCAGAGAAAGACCCAACTGAAAAAGAGAACTATAGGCCAATCTCATTAATGAACATAGATGCAAAAATCCTTAATAAGATACTGGCAAATGCAGAAGATCATCAAGAATATCATACACCCTGATCAAGTGGGATTCATCCCAGGGATGCAGGGATGGTTCAATATATGAAAATCAATTAATGTAATACACTATATCAATAGAGCCAAGGACAAAAACCATATGATTATCTCCATAGACGCAGAAAAAGCATTTGACAAAATCCAACATGCATTTATGATAAAAACCCTACAAAAAATTGGAATAGATGGTCTCTACCTCAAACTGAGAGAAGCCATCTATGAAAAACCAACAGCCAATATCATACTAAATGGTCAAAAACTGAAATCCTTCCCACTAAAATCAGGAAGAAGACACGAATGTGCACTATCACCACTCTTGTTCAATATATTTCTGGAAACATTAGCTACAGCAATTAGACAAGAGAAAGAAATAAAAGGAATAAAGATAGGAAATGAAGAAGTAAAATTGTCTTTATTTGCAGATGACATGATACTCTATATAGAAGACCCCAAGAACGCCACCAAATTCTTCTAGCCTTAATAACCAAATTCAGTCAAGTAGCTGGTTATAAGGTTAACACACAAAAATCAATATTCCTCTACGCCAATGACAGACTCACTGAGAGAGAAATAGGGCAAATAATTCCTTTCACAATAGCATCCAAAAAACGGAACTACCTAGGAATCATCCTAATGAAAGAAATCAAAGCCCTCTTCTCTGAAAACTATGGCATTCTGAAAAGAGAGTTTGAAGATGATATCAGAAAATGGACAGACATCCCCTGCTCCTGGGTAGGAAGGATTAATATAGTGAAAATGGCCATACTTCCAAACTGCTATATATATTTAATGCAATTCCAATTGAGATCCCAGCAGCATACTTCATAGACCTCGAGAAAACAATCCACAAATTCATTTAGAGCAAGAAGAGACCCAGAATAGCAAAAGCAATTCTAGGTAACAGAGACATGGCAGGGGGTATCACAATCCCCAACCTGAAACTCTACTACAAAGCTACTGTGATAAAAACAGCATGGTACTGGCAAAGAAACAGACTTGAGGAGCAGTGGAACAGATTAGAAGATGCAGAAACAACGCCAGACACACTCAGCCATCTCATCATCGACAAAGGAGCCAAACACCCTCACTGGAGGAAAGATAGCCTCTTTAATAAATGGTGCTGAAAAAACTGGGCTTCAACTTGCCAAAGATTAAAACTAAGACCTATATCTCTCACCATGCACTGAACTAAAATCAAAATGGATTAAAGATCTAAATATTAAAATAGAAACTCTGAACCTGTTGGAACAGAGGTTAGGTAGAATCCTTGAAGACATCGGTGTAGGAAAAGATTTTATGAACAAAACCTCAGTTGCACGGAACTAGCACAAACGATGAACAAATGGGATCTCTTCTTATTAAAAAGCTTCTGCACAGCAAGAGAAACCACAAGCAGTGTGAAGAGACAATCCACAATGTGGGAAAAAATCTTCACCTGCTCTTCCTCAGACAAAGGTCCACTATCTCGAATCTAGAAAGAACTTAAAAAGATCAGACCTCCCAAATTTAAAGACCCAATCCAAATATGGGCATCTGAAATGAACAGACATTTCTCACACAAAGAAGTAGAAATAGCAAATAAATATATGAAAAAATGCTCAACATCACTGGTCATTCGAGAGATGCAAATGAAAACGC
Organism: Heterocephalus glaber; assembly: GCF_053883595.1. NCBI lineage: Eukaryota > Metazoa > Chordata > Mammalia > Rodentia > Bathyergidae > Heterocephalus > Heterocephalus glaber. Next base: position 58,796,009 of record NW_028258325.1, on the reverse strand, counting down.
TGAGATTCCACTTCACTCCAGAAAGAATGGCTGCTATCATGAAATCAACCAATAACTAATGCTGGCGGGGCTGTGGGGAAAGAGGAACTCTGCTCCACTGCTGGTGGGAGTGTAGACTTGTGCAACCACTGTGGAAATCAGTATGGAGATGCCTCAAAGAACTAGGACTGGAAGTCCCATTTGACCCTGCTTTTCCACTGCTGAGGATAGTCCCCAAAGAATTAAAAGAAACATACAGTGATATATGTGCACCCATTTCATAGCAGCGCAGTTTGTAATAGCTAAAACTTGGAAACAGCCCAAATGCCCATCAACGGGAGACTGGATAAAGAAAATGTCATTTTTTTAATAAAATGGAGTACTACTCAGCCATAAAAAATGAGAATTTAGGGGCATTTATAGATAAATGGATGCACATTGAGGCAATACTCTTAAGTGAAATTAATAGGACACACATGTGTAAATACCAAATAGTTTCTCTGGTGTGAGAAACTGAAAGTGCAAATAAGGACTAAATATATAATAGGTAATGTGAAATAGGAAGAAAAGGGGCAAAGGGGAAGGAAATGGGAGGGCTGGGGAAAGGATAGAAGGGAATGGGATTAATATGAGAATATGGAAAAATAGGAACAAAATCTTTGTAAATAGGGAGGAATGGAGGGGTTGAAGGGAGGGCTTGGCAAGGGTGAAAAATAAGAACCAAGAGAGGATATGTAAAGGTTCAAATTTCCAATGACGAATGTCATTATATTGTATACCTAAAATGTACCAATGATTAGAATGAATAATTGATAATGTAAAATAGGAAGAAAAGGTCCAAAGGGGTAGGGGTAGTGGGAGGGGCAGGGGAAAGGAAAGAAGGGAAAGCAAAAATGCTGAGAAATGGAAAATATGCAAATAAAGTCTTTGTAAATAGGGAAGGTTGGAGGGCATGAAAGGAGGGCTAGGATTGGGGAAAAAATAAGAACCAAGATGCATTATGTAAAGGTATAATTCCCAATGAGAAATGTAATTGTGTTTTATACCTACAATGTACCAAAAAAAGAATTTAATATAAAAAAATCTCATACAAGGAATGAAATCATAAAGATCAGAGGAGAAATCAATGCAATGGAGACTAAGAGACTGAAACACAAACTCAATGAATCCAAGAGTTGGTTCTTCAAAGGAATAAACAATATTGAAAAACCCTTAGCCAACCTTATCAGAAAAAGGAAAGAAAAGGCCCAAATCCATGCAATTAGGAATGAAATCGGTGAAATTACAACAGACTCAGCAGAAATCCAGAGGATCATCCATACCTACTTTGAGAACCTATACACCAATAAGATGGAAAACACAGAAGAAATGGACAATTCCTAGATGCATATGAATTACCAAAGTTGAATGAAGAAGACCTAAAAGTTCTAAATGACCCAATGTCAAACAAGAAAATTGAGAACCGAATTAAAACCTACCACCAAAAAAAGCCCAGTTTCTGATGTCTTCAGAGCTGATTTTGACACGATATTTAGAGTGAAACTACTCTCATTACTGTTTAAACTCTTCAATGAAATGGAAGCAATACTCCCAAAATCATTTCCAGAGGCAAGCAACACTTTGATCCCCAAAGCAGAGGTTGAACTGACCAAAAAAAAAAGAACTATACACCAATCTCACCAATGAACATAGATGCAAAATCCTTAATTATATACTTACAAATAGAGCACAGAAAATCATCAAAATCATACACCCTGACAAACTGGGATTCATTCCAGGGATGCAGGGATGGTTCAACATATCCAAATCAATCAATGTAATATCCTGTATCAATAGAGCCAAGGACAAAAACCATTTGGTTATCTCTATAGATGCAGAAAAAGCATTTGACAAAATCCTGCATGCATTTCTGATAAAAACCCTTCAAAAAATTGGAATAGATGGTCTCTACCTTAGTCTGATAAAAGCAATCTATGAAAAACCAAGGGCCAGTATCATACTAAATAGTCAAAAACTGAAACTCTTCACACTAAAATCAGGAAGAAAAGGATGTGCACTATCACCACTCGTTCAATATAGTTTTGGAAACATTAGCCATGGGAATTAGACAAGAGAAAGAAATAAAAGAAATAAAGGTAGAAAATGAAGAATTCAAATGGTCATTGTTTGCAGATGCCATGATACTCTATATAGAAGACCCCAAGAACTCCACCAAATGTCTTCTAGACTTAGTAAGCATATTCAGTAGAGTAGCTGGATGCAAGATCAACACACAAAAATCATTAGCTTTCCTGTACACGAACAACAGACTCACTGGGAGAGAAATAGGGCAAACAATTCCTTTCACAGTAGCATCCAAAAAACTGAAATACCTAGGAATCAACTTAAAAAAAGTGAAAGTCCTCTTCTCTGAAAACTATAGCACTCTAAAAGAGAGATTGAAGAGGATATCAGAAAATGGAAAGGCATCTCATGCTCCTGGGTAACAAGAATCAATATAGTGAAAATGGCCTTATTTCCCAAAACTGCTATATAGATTCAATGCACTCTCAATGAAAATCCCAGCAGGATACTTCATGGACCTTGAAAAAACAGTAGAAAAAGTCATTTGGAACAAAAAGAGACCCAGAAAAGCCAAAGCATTTCTAGGTAACAGAGACATGGTAGGGGGTATCACAATCCCCAACTTGTAAATATACTACAAAGCTACTGTGATACAACAACATGATACTGGCAAAGAAATAGACCAGAGGAGTAGTGGAACAGCTTAGAAGATGCTGAAACAACTCCAGGCACACTCAGCCATCTCATCTTCAATAAATGTGTCAACCCCCCTCACTAGAGGAAAGATAGCCTCTTTAATAAATGGTGCTGGAAAAATTGGGTTTCAACTTGCCAAAGATTAAAACTAGACCTATATCTCTCCCAGCCACTAAAGTACAATCAAAATGGATTAAAGATCTAAATATTAAAATAGAAATGCTAAATCAGCTGGAACAGTGGTTAAGTAGAACACTTGAAGACATTGATGTAGGAAAAGATTTTATGAATAAAACTTCAGTTGCCCATGAGGTAGTACAAACAATCAACAAGTGGGATCTCTTCCTATGAAAAAGCTTTTGCACAGGAAGAGAAAGCACCAAATGTGTGAAGATAGAACGCACAGTGTGGGAAAAAATTTCCCCCAGCTGTTCTGAAGGCAAAGGTCTACTATCTCAAATCACTAAAGAACTTAAAAAGAAAAGACCTTCCAAATGTAAAGACCCAACCTGAAAATGGGCATCTGAAATGAACAGACATTCCTCAGACAAGGAAGTAGAAATAGCAAATGTACATATGAAATAATGTTCAACATCACTGGAAATTCAAGAGATGCAAAAGAAAAGATCGCTGAGATTACACCTCACTCCAGAAAGAATGGCTGCTATCATGAAATCAACCAATAACAAATGCTTGTGGGGCTGTGGGGAAAGAGGAACCCTTCTCCACTGCTGGTGAGAATGTAGAGTGGTGCAACCACTGTGGAAAACAGTATGGAGATACCTCAAAGTACTAGGGCTTGAAGTCCCATTTGACCCAGTTATTCCCCTGCTGGGTATCTTCCCCAAAGAATAAAAAGTATCATACCACAGTCATATATGTGTACCCATGTTCATAGCAGCACAATGTGTAATAGCTAACCTTGGAAGCAGCCCAAATGACCATGAACTGGAGACTGGGTAAAGAAAATGTGTTTCATTTTATGAAATGGATTATTATTCAGCCATAAAAATGTGAAATTATAGACATTTAAGCTAAATGGATGCACATTGAGGTGATATTCTTAAGTGAAATAAACAGGAAACCCATCAGAAAACACTGAATAGATTCTCTAGTGTGAGAAACTAAAAGTGTAAATAAGGACTAAACAGTATAATAGATAATGTGAAATAGGAAGAAAAGAGGCAAAGGGGAAGGGGAAGTGGTAGGGCTAGGGGAAAGGAAAGAAAGGAATGGAATTAATATGAGAAAATAATAAAAATGGAAAGAAAGTATTTGTAAATAGGGAGGGATGGAGGGGTTGAAGGAAGGGAAGGGATAAAAATAATAACCAAGAGAGATTATATAAAGGATCAAATTTCCAATGGTGAATGTCATTATATCTTATACTTAAAATGTACCAATAAAATAAAATTTAAGAAAAGAAATTTCAATAGTGTATTTTGCAGAAACAAAGAAAGCACTCCATAAATTCATTTGGAACCAGGAGAGACCTAGAATAGCAAAAGCAAATCTAGGCAACAAATACATGAGAGGGGGTGTCACAATCCCCAACTTGAAACAAGAGTACAAAGCCACTGTGATAACAACAGCATGGCACTAGCAAAGAAACAGGCCTAAAGATCAGTGGACTACAATAGAAGATGCAGGAACAAATCCAGAAATACACAGGAACCTCATCTTTGACAAAGGACCCAACCACCCTCACTGGAGGAAAGATAGCCTCCTTAATAAGTGGTGCTGGGAAAACTGGATTTCAACCTGCCAAAGATTAAAACTAGACTCATATCTTTCACCATGCACTACACTAAAAGTGAACCAAAGATTGAAATATTAAACCAGAACCACTAAACTTGCAGGAAGAAAGGTTAGGTAGAACTCTTGAAGACACTGAAATAGTAACATATTTTATGAACAAAACCTTAGAAACTAGCACAAAGGATCAACAACTGGGATCTCATCTCATTAAAAAGCTTCTGCACAGCTAGAGAAACCACCAACAGAACCAAGAAACAAACTACAAGGTGGAAAAAAATTTTACCAGCTGTTGCTCAGAGAAAGAACTACTATCTAGAATATATGAAGAACTTTAAAAAGTCAGATTTCCCAAATTGAAAGACCCAATGCAAAAATGGGCATCTGAAATGAACAGACACTTCTCAGACAAAAAAGTAAAAACAGAAAATAAACACATAGTGTTCATAACCACTGGTCCTTTGTGAGATGCAGATGAGAACAACCCTGAGATTACACCTCAGCCCTGAAAAATAGCTGCTATCAAGAAATCAACCAACGATAAATGCTGGCTGGGATTTGGGGAGAAAGGAGCCCTTCTCCAGTATTGGTGAGGATTAAAACTGGTGCCAACACGTGGTAATCATTATGGAGATACCTCAAAGAGCTAGTATTACAGGCCATATTTGTCCCAGTATTCCTCTCCTGGATATCTTCCCAACAGAGTTAAAAGAATTATACCTCAGTTGTATATGTGCACCCATGTTCATGGCAGCACAGTTTGTAATAGCTAAAACTCGGAAACAGTCCACTTGCCCATGAACTGGAGACTGGATGAAGAAGTTGTGTATTTTTTTAATAAAATGGAGTACTACTCAGCCATGAAGAGTGAGAAACTACAGACATTTACAGCTAAATGGTTGCAAATTGAGGCCATACTTTTCTTAGGGAAGTGGGCTTTATCTGCAAGTTTATTTAATAGAGCACACATTCACAGAGAGCTTTTCAGCATGTGTCATCTCTGCAGAAAAATATCAGAACCTCATTTTAGGTGATAGTGTCTGCCTTATATATGAAAGCTAGTGTTTAAAAATAGTTTTTAAATTTAAGGCATCCTGCACTAATCTATAACAAGGGTACAGTACTCAAAGCAGCAAACACTGAAGGATTAGAAAGAATAATTATCTCCTCTTACAAATCCAAGACTAAGTAAAATGAGTAGGACACTCAGGTGTAAATAGTGAATAGTTTCTCTGGTGTGAGAACCTGAAAGTATAATTAAGTTCAAAATGTATAATAATGTGAAATAGTAAGTAAAAGCCTAAAGGAAAACGGGAACTAGGAGGGGTAGGGGAAAGGAAAGAAGGGAAAGGAAAAAAATATGAAAAAAGGAAAAAATAGAAACATAGTCTTTGTAAATAGGGAGGGCTGGAAGGGTTGCAGGGAGGGCAAGGAAATGGGAAAAAATAAGAACCAAGAGATATCATGTAAAGTTACAAATTCCCAATGATGAAAGTCATCATATTGTTCCTAAAGTGTAACAATAAACTTAATAAAAAAACTAAATGTTTGAATTTGGGCTACCCAATGGAAATGGTAACATTTTAATGTAAAAAATAACTCGAAGCAAGCATTCTTGACTCCACTGTTATACGATCTCCTATAACACGGACTTTTCTCTGTATACTTAAAAGCACTGGTATAAAACTGAGACTGTATTCAAGCCTATAACACAATATCACATTGAGATGAAAATATTGTACATGGTCACTTGAAAAGATGGAAAAACTGTGAAAAAATTAGTGTGTTGTCTAAGAAATTAACCTTCATTCTAGAGAAATTTCTACATTGAAATCAAGGAAAAGTGACAATGTCACTGGAGGGGGTGTCAGTAGAAGAATGAGGACCAGGAGAAGGATGAATAGCAGTCTCATTATGACTCAAGGTAGTAGGCAATCTTGTTACTTAGTTACACATATAAACGTCCACCAAAGCCAGTATTAGAAGACCAGTCCTCTCGCTCTTTTTACATCTAGTGATTATTCCCCCCACTGTTCAGTTTTTTGTTAGGTATTAGATCTTAGTTAATTTCTATGTCCCCTAAAGAGAAATAAAATACTTCAAATTTTTCCAAAAGGTGAAATGTATCAGAACCCTTAAAAATGCAAATAACCATTAGATTTATACATGGGGTATAAAGAATAAAGTCACATACAGGTAATCAATGTAAATCAAATGCACTTTTTCATGGAGGACATTACAAGAAACTGAAATATATTAAATAATGATTTTAAAACTTATTTGCATATCATACTATAAAAAACTTTAATAAATAATGCTTAGCTACATAAAGCCATAACATCAATTCAGTTATTACTAGTAAGAAAAACAATAAATAAAAAAATGGTTCTTTTTTTAAGAAAATAGAAACATATAACTGGATAACAATTTCCATAAAAATTACATATACATAGTTATATAAAGACCAGAATTAAAATAAGCAAATTTTGAGACAAAAATATCTTTGCATAAAAATAGGACTAAATACCATTTTCTGTTTTATTTTTCAATTTTTCCAAATAATCTTTCAACAAACTTTTTTTATGTATCTGAGATTATTACAGAATGAGAATGAACAGTCCATATCAGCCACTAAATTGTAAAAGCAAAAAAATTTTGTTCAAAGTTAGGGGGAATATTTTGAGGGAGAGCAAAAACTATGTGTTTTTATTGCAATAAATATTTATGTTTAAACATTCACTGTATATTTTGATCACCCTTGTATACCCTACAGTAGTAGAGAGAAACATTTTCTATAACACAGAGACAAACATTTTGAGCAGTGAAATAATACACTGACTAGAACTTCAAATACTGCTGCAGATCACTGGAATCACCCAGAATATATATGATCTAATGAATGCTGTAATGAGTAAGATTTAAACTGATTCTAATAGTTTAACATTTTGCTTTTGATGTTTTCCCTTGTTTCTGCAAAGTTGTTCATGCCAATTATCAGGATTAGAATATATGCCTTGAATTGGACAAATTTGGTCCTTACTTTACAGAGTGAAAAGGTTCAATCATTTAAGATAGAGGAAAAGAAAAGGTAAAGATATGTTTATTCATTTTATCAAGATGTTCAGGACACTTTTGACTCCTGTATTAATTTTAGTGGGAGAGTTTATGGAGAACGGAAAAATTAGTCTTGTAAATTAACATATTTAAAACGTTGGTAGAAAACAAAAAGCACAAGGGAGACTAACTCTCAAATATTCCAACCAAACATATTTTCAATAGGAGATTGTTATACTGAGTGAGCTGCTCAACAAGTTGACTGATATTTTAGACTCAAGGAAATACTGGGAAGATACTAAGCATCATACCACACTGATATATGCACACCCATCTTTATATCAGCACACTTTATAATAGCTAAACCTTGGAAACAGCCCAAACCCCCATCAATCAATGAAAGGTTAAAGAAGATGTCATTTTTAACATAATGGAGTACTACTCAGCCATAAAGAATATATGCTTGAAATATTTATAGCTAAATAGATGCATCTTGAGCCCAAACACTTAAGTGAACTAAGTTAAACACACGTGTGTAAATGCTGAATAATTTCTCTGGTGTGAGAAACAGAAAGGATAAATAAAGTCCAAAATGTATAATAGGTATTGAGAAATGGGAAGAAAATGTTCAAGTGGGTAGGGGAACTAGGGAGGGGGGCAGGGGAGAGGAAGGAAAAAAAGAGAAAAAAAGGGGAAAAAAGGGAAAAAATGGAAACAGATTTTGTAAATAAAGAGGGTAAGGAGGTTGTAGGAAAGATAGGGTAAAGGAACAAAATAAGAATCAAGAGGTCCATCCTGCTGCTTCTGGCCCAGGGGAAGGGGCTTCTGAGCTGCTGTTCCACCACTCCCGACCCAGAGGTAAGGGCTTCTGAGCCACTGTCCCAATACTCCTGGACCAGGGGAAGGGGCTTCTGAGCTGTTGTCACACCACTCCTGGCCCAGAGGAAAGGGCTTCTGGGCCACCGTCCATCCCACCAGTCCTGGGCCAGAGGTAGGTACTGCTGAGCCACCATCCCACTGCTCCTGGCCCAGAAGAAGGGGCTTCTGAGCCACCATCCAGAATGCCCTTCCCGGCCCAGGCCAACATCCATCCTGGGACCCCTAGCCCAGAGGAAAGGGCACTTGGGCCACTGTAGATCCCGCTGCTACCACTCCAGAGGAAGGGGCCTCTGAGATGCTCTCCCACCTCTCCCAGGTCAGAGGAGGTGAGCTGTGCAGGTGCCAACAGCACCCCCCCACAACCTGGGTGAAAACGAGAAGGCATGTAAATAAGTCTCAAAACCAGACTTCCAGATCACTTAGAGTAACCCCAAAAGGAAATGAGATGGAACACTCTGACCCCCAATCACCTGGACCCACTGAACTGGCAACAAAAAGGATCTGGAAAAAATGAAATCAGAAATAATTTCTCAGATAACATCAGAGATTGTGCCCCTAGTGCAAGACATGATTAATAAATCTAGAGAGGAGCTGAGGAACATGATGGATGCTCAACATAGGAAACAAATGGAATCCATAAAACAGATGCAAATAGATTTCTAGAAGATGAAAATCTCCATTGAAAGTCTACACAGCAGAATGAGCCAATGTGAGGACAGAATTTCAGATATAGAAGATAAGATTGCAATTAGTGACCAGGAAAAGGAAAATTGCTTCAAAATTATAAGAGACCATGAGAAATCAATCCAGCAGCTGCTAGGTGATGCAAAGAAGAACAACATAAGACTGATTAGAGTCAAAGAAGAAACTGGAGAAAGTGCAGACAACATGAAAAATCTCTCCACAGAAATAATGGCAGAAAATATTCCAAGCAGGGGAAAAGAACTTGAAGTGAGGCATATCGGACTCCAAATAGCCTTGATCAAAAAAAAGAAAAATCCACACATAGGCATATAATTGTTAAGATTCCAGAAACTCAACAGAAGAACAAAGTTCTACAATCAGTTAGAGAAAAGAAACAAATTATATACAAAGGAAAGCCCATCAGAATCACAGCAGACTTCTCAACAGAAACCATCAAGGCAAGAAGAGCTTGGAGTGACATATCCCAAGCCCTAAGGGAAAACAGCCTCCAACCCAGATTAATGCACTCTGCAAAACTATCTTTCAAAGTTGGTGAAGAAATAGGGCTGGGGATTTAGCTCAGTGTTTCCACCACCTGCCTTGCAAGCGCAAGGTCCCGAGTTCAATCCCTAGTACAAAAAAAAAAAAAATTGATGAAGAAATAAGACACTTTCATGACAAAGAGCACCTTAGGAACTACATGAATACCAAACCAGCACTTCAAAAATTTTTGGACAAAATCCTAGGAAAAGACAACAAGGATCACATGCCCAGGTAGCCCAGCAGAATGAATCCACCAGGCATGACAAGAAATTAAAAGCAAATGAGGAGGATCAAACAAAAAGAAAAAGTCATGACAATGATAACTCACTACATACCAGTTATAACCATCAATGTTAATGAACTCAACTCACCAATCAGAAGAAATAGACTGGCAGAATGGGTCAAGAAGCAAAATCCAACAATATGCTGCATACAAGAAACACACTTATTTCAAAATGAAACTCATAGACTGAAAGTTAAAGGGAGGAAAACAATACTCCATGTGACGGGAACACACAAAAAAGCTATTGTCTTTGCAGATCAAGAAGATTTCAAACCCACACTGATTAAGAGAGACAGAAGGACACTACAACCTTGTAAAGGGAACAATCCAACAGGAAGTGATGACAATGTTAAATATCTATGCACCAAACACTAGTGCACCCAACAATATAAAACAAATACTGACAGACATGAAAAGTCATATATGCACTAATACAATTGTAGTGGGGGACCTCAATACCCCAATGTCACAAATAGATAGGTCAACTAGATGAAAAATAAGTAATGAAATACTAGAACTCAATCAAACTCTTGAACAAATGGATTTAACAGATGTTTACAGAGTGTTCCACCCCACAAAAGGAGAATAGACATCCTTTTCAGCTGCACACGGGTCATTCTCCAAAATAGACCACATACTCGCTCATAGAACATGTTTAAGTAAGTGCATAGGAATTGAAGTTATCCCCTGCATATTATCATTTATAACTCACAGTGGAACAAGTAGCATCTATGGAGTGGTGTACTGTGGAATCCTTATTGTGAGTATGTCTTTGTTTGTGGATAGATGTGAGCAGGACTGAAGCCATCTTATACTGCTATCTGGTTCTAAATTTGTTTCCTGAATCTAAACTGTCTTGTAGTAGCCACCTGACTGGTGTGCCTATATGATAACCTGTGTGGTAACCATACAGAGTGATAACCATATGGCCTGTGTGGCAAAACACTTAACTTGTAATCCCTTTCAAGAAACTTTTAAAAATGTTTTCTAAAATATATATTTTTACTATGAAAAATATATTTTTACCACCATAGGATTAGCACATTATCTGTACACTACTATAAGATTAGCACATGTCATTTGTATTAAATTCCCCAAGGCTTAAAATATTAAGTGTTCAGCTGCTCTTCAGCTCAGTCTTCTGAGTCAGTGCTCTGGACTCTGCCCCAGGTACTCCTTTGTGCAGAGCTCTCATTGGACTTCAACTGACTGTGACTGTCACTCTACCCATTTGGAATGCTCCATTCAGCTCCAAGGCTGTACCTGTGTCTGGAACACAGTGAGTGCCAGTGCTCAGGCTCTAGATCACAGTGAGCTCCAGTGCTCAGTCTCCAGATCACCATGAATTCCATTGCTGCCTGTTGCCCCACTCACACTTCACAGGCCATGTTGGCTGGGTGGAAGAAAGATTTTACACAGTTTAATACAGTGAACAACCATAAACAGTTGTTTTATATATTAAAACTCAATTTGCATTTCAATATTAGTAAACTGCAAGTAAAGTTCTCAATGACATTACTCTTTATATAATTACAAACTGTATATATTAAATATAATTTCAAAGTACATTTTAAGTTTTTACATTTATTAAATGTTAAAGATAAATGACTGCAGCATTTTCTTTTCAAATATGGTAGATTGCATTTATGGAATGCAACAAGGACTGAAAAATTAGAGACTGTGGGCTAATTTTGATAACCACTTGATGATTATTTAACATGATTAAAACTTTAAAAGTTCACCATTTTAACCATTTTAAATGTAACAATTTATTTACAATGTTCTGTATTCATCCTTATAGGGAAAGTTAATGGGAGTTTCCAGAGCCTCCTACACCAGTGCTGGGCTCCTGCAAGCCAGTACGACATCTGCAAGATAGGAAAGTGGGAATTAAAAGAAACACAGAGACAGAGACTTGAGAGAAACTGAGTCTTGGGATGATCTAAGCCGCTCTGGGCAGTAAAGACAAAGAACTCCCAGGGTTTATTCATTACAAGTGTGGGAAGGGAGCAGGCCTTGTGACACCTCCTGATAACAAGTATCAAGCAGGCAGGACTGTAGAATGAGGACACAAGCATATCTTTGCTGAAGAAAACAAACAGTTATTTCAGAAAGGATGAATTTAGTTGGCGTCAGTTGAGCTCAACTGGGAGTGAACTCAGTCCAGACCTGCTACTTCCAATGTAACACAGCTGAATTATGGAGGTACAAGAAGCTTGTGCCAATACAGCCTGCTAATACTGACCAGAGGTTTCTGGTACATATCCTCACTAAAAGAAAGATAATTTTCCATAGTTTAAAATGACTCTTTAGTGCGGGTATTTAGCTCAGTGGTTTCCCTGCCTGCTGCATAAGCACAAGGACCTGAGTTCAAGCCCAGTACCAAAATAATAATAATAATAATAATAATAATAAGTAAATAAAAATAAAATAAATTAAAATAAAATGAATCTTTAAAATCTTCTTATGCCTCCAGCTGGTAGAACAGGATTGTGTGTTGGAATCATTGCACAAGCTATGTAAAAATCAAGACACTAAAATTATGCTTTTAACTTCCTCATTGCACTTTCTTTAACCTATGCAGATATAGAAAGAAAATTAGAAGAATTTTGACCCAACCACTTCCACAAAGGCATTTTGAAATTTTCTGTAGACCAGCTCTTGAGTGAAACAGAATGAACTAGTGAAAGTTATTTTTAAGTAAAACCATCCTAACTCTTATGTATTGTACTAAATATAAACAGCAAAAAAAAGACAAAACACATTTACTCAAGAAGATGTACAAAATCTTGACAGGAACAGTAAAAGTCTGTGGCATTTAGACACTTTCACAAGTCACTGTGATAGAGATCCTGTTATAACTAGATGCTTTTATTAAGACCACAAAGATGCCACTCCCTGCAACTTCCAAAGCAGGACCATGATATCTTCTTGGGTTGAATAGGCTACTGACTTCTTCCACACATATTGTCTATCATTGTATTGCATAGGCTAAATTCCAGGTAACCATCATCAACAAAAGTCTTTCTCATTCCATGCACACAATAATATGGCAAAGTTGTCATTGGCACAATCCAATGAGTACAATGGGGCCTAGCCCACTCATATGTTTCAAAATGAGAGAGGGGATCTAAAAAAATAGATGCTAGTGCAGTGCCTTTCTCCCAAAACAAGGATGCCACTGCAACTGATATATGGACCTGCTCCCACCTCTTGTGACAAGGAATCAAACACAAACCTCTCCCCAAGGTTGTTTACTGAATTTGAAAAAGTTTGAGGTATGTCAAGCTTAAGAATACTAATAATTTTATGGGTGTGCATGTTGGTGTGTGTGTGTGTGCATGTGTGTGTGTGTGTACATGCACATGAACAAACACATAATAGGAGTCTTCTCTCTTCATGAAAAATAAATGAATCCAACATTTCAAATCAGCCAAAAGGTAGAATGACAATGTCAAAAACAACACCAAATGTGTGAAAAAAGATTTTAAAAATCATTATAAAAAAGAAAACAGTCCTGGGAGTTGTGAAAACAAGTAACAAAATTTTTAAAAAGAGAACCTAAGTGGCCTGACCAATAAATTTGAAATAGCAAAGGAACTTGAACTTCAGGAAATGCAGATTTTATAAGCACACTCTCTCCCAAAACACAGAGAAATAAGGGATGAAGTAAAGTAAAGAGAATCTAACATAATGTTGAGGAACACCATTTTCTCTGCCACCAAAGTGTTAGGGCCAGAAGAGGAAGAGAGAGAAAGGAACAGAGAAAATATTCAAAAAATATTGCCTGAAACATTCCCATAAATGATGACAAACTTTTACCTCAGATATATTTAAAATTTTGAAAAATATAAATAAAATCGGCTAAAACACAAATATGTCAAGGAGAAATGCTTCAAGAGAAAGCCAGAAAATCTTTCATTACCAAGAAAAACAATAATACATGCACAAATCATGAAGACTTTTCCAGAAGATTAACAGGGAAATAGAAGATCTGAAAAACACTATAAAATGAATAGAACTACAAATATTTAAATTTAGAGTCCTCTTGAAAGAAAATGTACAGTCATCTCAGATATACATTTACAACTCCAAGGCTGCGCCACACAAACATTATTTTCAAATCTCAGTCAAGGTAAATGAATTCAAATCAAAGTATGTGGTGAGACCAAATAATAATGAAGTTAAATTAAGTAATGAAAAGAGACTTGAGAAAATCAAAATTGCATGAAAAATCAACAACATAATCCTAAACAACAAGTTTTTGATAGAATCAAAAGTATAATTAGAACATAATTTATGGATTTGAAAATATACCTAAACTAGTGGTAAAACACCACCATCTAAATGCCTATGGTAAAAGAGAAGAAAGATCTGCTTCTCTATGGTTGGGATTGGGCAAGTCAGTCTGTTCTCTTTTCTTGGTTACCCAAATTACAAAAGCAAGGATTTGGACGATATGTATGTCTCTACATATATTCACTACACAAATACATTCCACATCATGATGTGCTCCACCAAATAATCCAAGTTTCAGAAAAATGGAGAGTCCACAGTTATCTGGTCTTATGTAACAATTTCCAATATTAAAATGCAAATGTCTGAAATCTTGATCCTGTAGACCTTGCTCTATCTATTAACCCTGCCTCCACTGAATTCTTCTTAGGTTTCTGATGAGAATATTTATTTCAGATTGCCTACTTACATTGAAATCTTGATGTCCAATTTATTGCTATGGAATTTTTTCCACTACAAGTGGATGTTTCAGGAAAACATTCTGCATTTTAAAATTTCATCAAATATGAAAGTATTGAGTAGTGAAATTTAGAATGTTGTCAAAATGGGTTATTCCATAGTAAAGAAGAAAATAAAAAGAGGCAAAAATAAAAGATCAAAAACATATGGTAATACATCTTTAAAAAATTCAAAGCTACGAAAAGGAAAAAGGAAAGACTAGTGATGATTGGATCAACAAAATGAAACTGAATTCTTTCAAAGATGAGCATTTATTATCACATCTTTAAAATGAATGATCTGAAATAAAAAGAGCATGGAGAAATAGAGATCTGAGAGTAGAGATATTGCTAACAATGACAATAAAAGCCAGAGCAAACAAATTGAGAGAGAGCACCATAAGGAAAAAATGTGACAAATGAGATTAGATGTTCAAATCACAATAAAAAACATGTTCTGTAATGAATACTAAGGAAGAAAGAAAATCTAAATACTGTCCTGTACAAAAACAGAAACAGATTAAATTAAAAATCAAAATCTACATACAAAGAAAATCCCAGGCCCAGATGGCCTTACAAATACACTTTTTATTTAATTATTTACTTACTTATCTATTTATGGTTCCAATGCATGATAGTTAGATTCATTTGGGAAACTGATACTCCAAGGAATCATCTTTTCTTAATTATTTTAAGTTCTTTACTCCCTTCCCTGATTTCTCTGTTGTCTACTTCCCCTTTGGCTTTCCCTTCTCCAAAAGATATGCTTTCCTGTCTTGACAATATCTTCTTTACTTTACTCTGAAATTAATTTATGTTTTGGATTTCTCATATGGGAGAAACCATGCAATGTTTAACTTTCTGTGTCTGACTTACTTTACTTAACATCATGGTCCCAAGATACATTTATTTTCCTGCAACGGAGATGGCTTCATTCCTCTTTATGGCTGCATAATATTCATATTTTATCTGCTTTGTTTTTCAGTTCATTTGTTGATGGCATTCTAGGCTTTTTCCAAATCTTAGCTCATGTGAATTGTACTGCTATAAGCATAGGTATGCATATATCCATGAAATACAATGTTTTAAACTATTTTTTGGCATATTCCCAGGACAGGTATAGGTGGGTCAAATGTAATTTCTATTTTTAGCTGTTTTGAAAAATCTCAGAAGGTTTCCATAGAAATTCTACCAGTTATTTCCACCAACAATATACAAAGTTTCATCCCCCCATACACATATCCTTCCCGATATTTTTTGCTCTTTTATTCTTGATGATGCCCATTCTTACTGGAATAAGATGGAATCTCACAGTTGTTTTGGTTTGAATTTACCTAATGGCTAAAGTAATTGAATATTTTTGTGTATTTATTGACAATTTTTAATTCATGTTTAGAAAAGTGTCTATTTAGCTCATTTGCCTGTGTCCTGATTGTGTCATTCATATTGGGGGTGTTAATTTTTAGTTTTTTATATATTCTAGATATTAATGCTCTATCAGAAGATTATTATACAACATTAAATATGCTGTCTCCTCTCTTTGATGCCTGTTTCCTTTTCTGCGCAGACAGTTTTGTTTTGTTTTTGTTTTTAATTTGATATAATCTCATTATTATCATTGGTATTGTTTCTTGTGTTGTTAGAGTTTTGTTCTGGAGGAATTCTTTTCATGTGCCTATGGCTTCTAATGCTTCCCATATGTTATCTTCCTGGATTTTTAGAGATCCTATTTTATACCCCTGTTTGATCCACTTTGACTTGATTTTAGTAAAAGGTGATTAAAAAACTATCTAATTCCATCTTTCTACTCGTTGATAACCAGCTTTCCCATCATCCTTTGTTAAAAAGTTATCTTTTCTCCACTCTATATTATGTCCCCTTTGTCAAAGATGGGATTACTAAAGGTACATGGGCTGTTTCTATGTCTTGTACTATATTCCTTTGTTCTACATGTTTCTTGTTGTGTCAGTATCATGTTGTTTTGTTATTAAGGTTTCACAGTAGAATTTAAAATCTGCTGTTGCAATTTCATTCACTTTGTTCTTTTTGTTCAAGATTGATGTGGCTATCTGTGTCTTTTTTGGTGTGATAGAAATTTGGGCATTTTTCTATTTTTACAAAGAATATTACTGATATTTTAAAAGACATTTCATTGAATCTAAGTACATTTTTATTACCATTACTATTTTAATGGTGTTAAATCCACTTATGCACGAATATAGGATATCTTTCCATTTTTCAAGATTCAGATCCTGAGCTTTCATTAGTTGGCAAGTTTTTAATTATGTTTTCAATTTCGATTGGTATTGGGTCATTTAGAATTTTTAGGTCTTCATTTCTTCTGTGTTTTCCATCATTTTGGTGTATAGGTTCTCCAACTAGTTATTGATGATCCTTTGTATTTCTGCTGGGTCTGTTTAATGTCATCCTTTTCATTGCTAATTGCAAGGATTTGGGCCTTTTCCTTCCTTTTTTTATAAGGTTGGCTAAGGATTTGTCAGTTTTGTTTATTCTTTCAAAGAACCAACTTTTGGCTTCATTGGTGTTTTGTATTGCTCTCTTAGTCTCCACTTCATTGATTTCTGCCCTGATCTTTATAATTTCCTCCCTTCTATGGGCCTTGGGTTTGTCCTGCTCTTCCTTCTCTACAAACATAAGAATCAGCATCAAGTTGTATAATTGAGCTTCTTCTGTTTTCCTAATGTGAGTATTCTCTGCTATGAATTTCTCTCTTAAGACTGCTTTCATTGTGTGCCATAGATTCTGATATGTTGAATTGGCATTGTCATTTTGTTGTAGGAACTGTCTGATTTTGTTACCTTCCTCTGTGACACATTGGTTATTCAGAATTGTGTTGTGCAGTTTCCATGTGTTTATGAACTTCTTGCACTTTCTTTTGCTATTGATCTCCAATTTCATCACAGTATGGTCTGACAATTTGCAGGGGATAAAGTCAATTCCTTTGCACTTACTTAAACATGCTCTATGAGTGAGTATGTGGTCTATTTTAGAGAATAACCCATGTGCAGGTGAGAAAAATGTGTATCCTGATTTTTTTGTGGAGGAAAACTCTGTAAACATGTTAAGTTCATTTGTTCAAGAGTTTGAGTTCTAGTATATACTTGTTTATTTATTGTCTGGTCGATTTATCTATTTGTGAGAGTGTGGTACTAAGGTCCACAACTACTATTGTATTAGAGATTATAAGATTTTTCATGTCCATTAGTATTTGTTTTATATATTTGGGTGCACTAGTGTTTGATGAATAGATATTAATGATTGTAATCACTTCCTTTTGGACTATTCCCTTTACAAGGATGTAGTGTCCTTCTTTGTCTCTCTTAATCAGTGTTGGTTTGAAATCCACTTCATCTGCAAAGAGGATAGCTACTCATGCTTTTTGGGGGTGTTACTTTCATATGGAGAATTGTTTTCCACCCTTTAACTTTCAGTCTGTAAATTTCTTTTTGAATTAAGTGTGTTTCTGGTATGTAGCACATTATTGGGTCTTGCTTCTTGACCCATTCTACCAGTCTATTTATTTTGTTTGGTGAATTGAGACCATTAACATTGATGTTTATAATTGATATGTATTGACTTTTCCTTGTCATGACTTTCTTTTTATTGCATTCTCCCCCTTTGCATTTAATTTCTTGACATGCCTGATGGATTCATTCTTCAGGGCTTCCTGGTGTTGTGATCCTCATTGTCTTTTCCTAGGATACTGTTTAAAATTTTTTGGAATGCTGGTTTGGTATTCATGAAGTTCCTAAGCTGCTCTTTGTCAGGAAAGAATCTTATTTCTTCATCAATTTTGAAAGGTACTTTTGCAGGATACATGAATGTGAGATGGAAGTTGTTTTCCTTATGGTTGAAATATATCACTCCATACTCTTCTTGCTTTGTGGGTTTGTGTTGAGTGGTCTGCAATGATTCTGATGAGCTTTCCATTGTATGTGATTTGTTTCTTTTCTCTAACTGCTTGTAGAAATTTGTTCTTCTGTTGGGTTTCTGCAATCTTAACAATTACATCCCTATATGTAGATTTTTTTTAATCAAGGCTAATTGGAATCCTGTATGCCTCACTTACATCAGTCAAGTATTTTTCTCTCTTTGGAAAGTTTTCTGCCATTAATTCTGTGAACAGTTTTTTATGTCATGTGTACTCTCTCCTGTTTCTTCCTTTACTCCAATCACTCTGATGTTATTCTTCTTTGCATTGTCTAGCAGTTGTTGGATTGATTTCTCATGGCCCCTTACTATTTTTAAGAATTTTTTTCTTTTCCTGCTCACTAATGGAAATCCTATCTTCTATACCTGAAATTCTATAATAACATTGGCTCATTCTGCTCAGTAAACTTTCAATGGAGTTTTTAATGTCTTGGAATTCTGTTTGCATCTGTTTTATGGATTCCATTTGTTTCCTATGCTGGGATTCCATCATATTCCTTAGCTCTATTTTTTTAAATCTGTGTCCACTGTAGATGTATTAATCATGTCTTGTACTATGGGCACAATCTCTGCTGTTATCTGAGAATTTTTTTCTGATTCCATATTTTCCAGTTCCCCTTTTGCTGCCAGTTCAGGCTAGTCCAGGTTGTTAAGTATCAGATTGTTCCTCCTGGTAGTCCTTTTGGTTCCCTTATGTGATTTGGAAGTTTTGGAACTTATTTATGTGTCTTCTTATTTCAACAGATGCAGCCTGCTGTGTCTTTATTGAAGGGACCATTTGCTCACCCAGTGATCTTGAATTCTTAGCCAGACACTGAGCAGCCTTTACACTGGTGATCATCAGTACACCAATTCCTGGTTTCAGAGTGGTGGACTTCTAGATCCTCGAGTTGATCTGTTGCCTGCGAAGGCTTCTGGCTGGGGCTCAAGCACACTTGGGATGGTATTTAGGTGTACCTCTCACTGCTGCCCCTACGTAGCTATTGTCTGGGAGGGCCTTTGTTTGGGAACTGTGCACCCCAGTTTCTGTTGTCTACACAGGCTTTGGATAGGGTCTCCTCACATTTATCAATGGTATTGGTGCAGGCCTCTGGTTATTGGTTGTGTGCCTGTGTAGCTCATCTCCAGGCTGGTACCTGGCTGTGGTCAATAGTATGACATGACTCTGGCTGAAGTCTGAGTGCCATGCAGGTCCTCTCTGGGCAGTCTCCTGGCCTGGGAGTGTGTGCCAGAACCTCTGGTGTTTTGTGAGGCCCAGCTGGGATACACTTGTCACCACAGTGCTCTGGGTCACACAGCTGATAACTGGCATCTGGACTCCCTGATGGAATGATGGGCCTGATGTGGGTTTTTTTTATACAATGGTGTACTACACTGGCACAAAGAAGGATATGTTTGAGACATATCTACCTAAGTAGATGCACCTTGAGACCATACTCTTAAGTGAGAAAAATTGAACACACATATTTAAATACTGCATTGTTTCTGTGGTGCAAAAATCCAAAACGGTAACTACAGACCAAAATGTATAATGGATATTGGGAAATGGTAAGAAAATGTTCAAATGGGGATAGTCACAAGGGAGGGAAAGGAAGGAAGGGACAAGAAAAAAAAGAGAATAGAAGAAAAAAATGGAAACAAAGCTTTTGTAATAAGGAAGAAAAGAGGGGTTGAAGGGAGAGGAGGGGAATGGGAATCAAAGAAGAAGGAGGATGCATCATTTAATTATACAAATTCATTATGAA
This sequence comes from Heterocephalus glaber, assembly GCF_053883595.1. Taxonomy (NCBI): domain Eukaryota; kingdom Metazoa; phylum Chordata; class Mammalia; order Rodentia; family Bathyergidae; genus Heterocephalus; species Heterocephalus glaber. The sequence continues at coordinate 58,775,643 of NW_028258325.1, read as the reverse complement.
TGTTATCATCATATAGATATATATTATAAAATATACCAGTATAATAAACTTAAAAATTTTTAAAGCCAATCAAATATTTTTTACCATATATGAAGAATCAGTATTATCCATCTATCTCTATTATCTAATATTTTCAGGAAGATGTAGTTTAACAAAAAAATCATCATTTAATTTTCAGAGAGTATTGCATGAAGAAATTATAAATAGGTTAAAATTTCTATCAGGTAGTATATGTACAGTATCATTAATGTTCAGAATAATGTTTATGCATAAGTGTTCTTCTGTTTATACTTGTCAGATATCCAAAGTTTAATAAAAGAATATGACTATCACTTCCTCTTCTTGACAATTTAACATAATTTATTTCATTAAAATTAATTGTAATTTATAAAAATGAGTGTTTTAAAAGTCATTTGCATATGTCCAAAGGATAATTGGATCTATCTTCCAACAAACTGTAGAAACATGTCTCTTTTTTGGCAGAGAACTGCTCTTCAATTGGTTTCTTTATTTTCTGTGAGATGTTTTCCACAGTACCTTGTGAATCCACACATGATGACTATATATATTTAAAGACAAGATGTGGAAAATTTTGTGCAATTCATGTTGCTTTCTAGAAGATAGGAGTTTAAAATTGCCACACACAATATTTGGCCCTTTGTTCCATCTTGAGTTTTTTTTCATGTGTTTGGACAGAAAAATAAACACAAAAGTGGCATGAATTTTTGATTTTTTTATCCCCTCATCATGCAATGTCTTGAAGTGTTAGAAGCATTTGACTGAGAAATTAGATATACAACTGGAGGAGGAGCAAAATGTAATATAATCTAGTGGCACCAAACTAAATTTTTAGAACCTCAACTAATATTCCTAAAGTGACAAATTCCCTGTTTTTTATTATTTTTTTGGTCTTACTAATTAGTTACAGAAGATGATTCATTAAGACAAAAACAGAAGCTAGAGATTATTCAGGGCTTCATGTTGAAAACTTCTTTCATCCTTCTCATCTAGGCTAAGACCAAGTTACAAAGTTTCAGAAAAGGAAACTAATTAGGACAAACAAAACTTTGTGAATCAAATTCAAACTTCATAGGAAATATTTCCTGTTTCTTAAGGGATTCGCACTATTAACTCTCCTATATTATAATATATTTGCCTTATCAAATTGCTATGAAATTTACTAAATTCACCGTGCTTTTGCTCTGCCTTAAATTGTTCATTATGTACCTACAAGTAATTTTACTCTTTCTGTTACTTCTTTCCTAATGAAAATGTGATTCTCCCAAACTCCAAACTGTACTTTGTCTAACCCCATTTGCAGGCCATTTTCAGAATTTTTGTATTTTCTTCCACGATAATTTTTCCATTTCACTATATTTCTACATTTCCCTTTGGTTTCCATTCTTCACTTCCACAAAGTCTCTTCTTGTGCCCAAGAAAACAATTGTCATATTTGTGTTAGTAGAAATTGAGCTCCATTTATATTAAATTGTCACTCCCCTACTTTAGTTTTCTGAGAAAATGTCTCACTACTGTTATCTAATTTCTATCTCTGGTATTCTTTGACATACACAAAAGTCAAGAGGACTACATTTTATTTGAATAGAAAAATGTCTCTGAAAATATGATACAATAATGCTTTTCATAAATCAACAGAGTTTGTGGCCATGTGTGACCTTTGGTGGCATGAAGGATGAAAAGATTACCTACAGATGAGACTAAGTTCAATCTACTGAGAGGGTCAGAGGAGCTGTTTCTGCACTGCAAGCACCCAAATCCACTAAACCAAGATCTCTCTGGGTTTTATTTAGAATATCAATATTAGAGAAAAAAGTAGGAGAAAAGCAGTTTGGGCCAGGAGCTGTCTCAAGGCTAAGCACTTTTTCTTGGGGAAGTGGGAAGGACATATCCAGACATAATATACTTTACAAATCTAAACTTCTTGTTGTTTACCCATTTGACTCTCACACAGCCTGTGTGATTTTGCCAAATTTAACAATTCATTCCTCACAGAGCCTGTGTCCTTTTCATCACACTGTTAAATTGTGTCATCTCACCCAAACTGTGTGTCTTTTGCCTATCCATGTAGTTATTAGGGGTAATTTTGCCTCATATTTTAACTGTTCACTTACCACAGATACTATGCCATTTTGTCCCTCAGTTTAATCAATCACTCCTGGGAAGTTTTCCCACATGAGGTTTAAGTGAGTTTCATTTTTAAAAATATCTATGGTAAAGTACAAGTGAACAGTAAAATAGAATTAATATAGGAACTCTGAAATCAGAATTACATATTCCTTAAACAAGATTACACTATATAGGTAAATCAAAAAGGCAAAGGTGTTGTAAATCATGGAGGATCATCTTTGTTGTGTTTTGATCCATGGTAGTTAATGTAAATGAAATGGTCTCATTTCTAATGCATTAAACCCAAAGGAGATCTACTCTCTCTTTTGCTTCTTTCCCTTCTTCACAAACTTTTGAGAACAAAACAAGCAGCTTTTTATGACAAGGAAAGTAACGGTTGCCACACAAGCCAGTAGGAACCCAATCACATCCAGTGAGTGGTACTGGTACCAGGTGAGGTTTTGGGCAAGTGGCCGCAAGTGCTTGGCCCCTTTGTGGCGCATGACAAACTCAATCCAGAAGACTGCTCGGTCCAAGGGCTTCACTGGCTGATCATGGTGAATGGTGGACAACCACATAGCATTCTCCTTATAGCTGAAGGAAAATTAAATAAGGTTAGAATTATTTCAAAATGGTAGAATGTGAATTTTTGGAAGTGGTAAATGTGAATGCAAAAAAATGTTAAAAGAGATTGTTTTTTCAGGAGTCATTTTAGAAAACTTAATAATTTAGAATTTTTAAACATATCGGATTTAAAGATGTGAACAGAAAGGCTGAGGGAGCACTGTTATTTCTAATCTAGAGATTAAAATCAGTTCTTGCCCCAAAGTAAAACAAACACAAACTAACAAAAACATATGACATATTCATGAGACTTACAACTAGTACTATACAGTAAAAACCTGTTAATAGACCTGCCATACAAGGTTCAAATCTGTACCACAGTATGGACCAAAAGGAAAATCTTTGTCAAGTTTCATATTACATGTGTGAGTAAATTTCTTACGGATTGCAGAACTGACCAGAAGGCAGTTTTGAAATTTTCAGTAGTTCAATCATTAAAACTATAAAACAGATGGTTTTCTTTCAATACAGTACTGACTCTTATTTCTTGTCTTTTTATACATATCTCTGTTTTGAGTTCATAGATACATGGAAAGGATCACACCCTTACCACATTCATGGTTCCTGTTTCATTGTTTCCTTTATGTTACTTGTCATTCCTCTGTGAAAATCCTCAATGATTCCTCTCATTCAATTTACAGGCTATTTTAACATTTTACACTCTGCCTAAACCTTGCACAAATATTTGAAATAAGAACAGTGAAAAAATTTATCATGACCAGGAGCCTTGTGTCTAATGATGACTTCAGCATTCAAAAAATTTGTATTTCATTATTTTCATTTCAGACTCGGCTACTTCCTTGGCCTTCATGTGAGAACTTATCTCTAAGTAGAACATGGATTGTAAAAAAAAATTTTTTTGTACTCACGAAGTGTTGTTAAGGACTGTGTCCAGTGCATTTAGCAATTCTGTACTTGATAATGTTATGAATTCCACTTTAACAGCTGCTCCTTTAGCCTTCATGTGAGCAATGTTATCATGTTGTTCTGCAAACAAAGGAATGCCCACCATAGGGATTCCGTGGTAGATTGCCTCATAAATACCATTGGCTCCACCGTGAGTGACAAAAGCTCTGGTGTTTGGATGACCTAAGATTATGTGAATATCAGCATAATAATTAGTTATAAATTTTAAAAATACAATGAGAAATGTACAATATGAGTCCATCTTATGGATAAAGAATTTGCATCTGTATAACTACAGTGACAGTCACAGTAGTCCTCCTGCCTCAGCCTCCTGAGAGCTGAGTTTACAGGTATGCAGCAACACACCTGGTACAATGTCATTCCTTTTGTGTCTCAGATAAAGAAACCAAAGGAAAGTGAATGCTACCAGCAGATATGCTTTACAACTGTAACAATGAATACATGATTTCCAGGAAAAATACATATACTGTGATTAAATAAACCAAGTGACATAGTAATAGGATCACATGTTTATCAGAACTTGTTTTCTTAAAAGGGTAGTTCATCCACTACTTCTGATGTGAAAGTGTGTAAGTCAGCAAGATGTGACACTGGGACCAAAGAGAGTGAATTATTAAGTCAGCATAAAAGTGTGAATGCTTTCCCATTGGAAATACAAAGTCATTGATAATAAATCAATTGTTATTTTGATTAATATTTATAAACCCCCATTTCTCTGGAAAGACAGGTGCAAGCCAACCCGGGAAATTATTATGTCCTCTCTGAGGAGCAAGGGATTTAAAATGAAATCTTAATATTGTTTCGATGGGCAACAAAAATCAGCTACTCCTATTCATTCTGCTTATCCCAAGATTGCAAATATATATAATGAAGTTTGGTTTTAGCTTTGATTTTCTAACAACAAATGTTCCCTGGTTTGCTCTATCTTGAGCTATCATCATTCTTACTGATTTAGGTTTGCAGTATTTGTTCTCCAGTATCTTACCAAGTAGATCATTTTGAGGGAGCCACTTGTACAACCGAGTGTTGGGTCCTAAGGTATCTGGTTTCTTGCCATCAAATCTCCAAAGAACCTGTTAGGTGAAGACTGCATTATATCATATGTTGAATTGTAGAATTTAGACACAAACAAGGTAAGTGCCTTTTGCTATGTAGATTCTAAAACTGAGGACAGGAGGTTAAACATTAAGAACTATGAATATACTCAGACAAATAGAACACAAATAGAACATATTCTATACTTAGTTTTAGATTTAATCATATTTAATATAATCATGTTTCACACAGAGTGACATAGACAAATAAGATACTACATGCTAAATTAAAATATTTTAGACATTGCTATTAAAGCATTTAAATAATTTAAAATATTAAATATTTTCAAAATATAGAAATTGGCAAAGAATTAGTAATTTCTAATGGATTGCATCTTCATTATCATACATGTTTACAATAGTAGCTCTCTAGTTCCAATATTAATACTGACCTATTTTTAAAAGATATCACTATAGTTTATTTTTAATCATTTTTTGCACAAGTTAACATATTAGAATTAGATGCATAAAATATCATTTCTGATGTGTAAATTGTGGAATCTACACAACCAGGTTTTGTCAGAAATCATTTAATTGATTTTAGGAAGTGCATGTAAATTGTTTTGAATTAAAATAATTAATCCTTAATTATAAGAAAAGTTTCAACAGGTATTCTGATCAAAAATCTATAGTATTAAAGCCACTGCTGGGATGATAAATTAAATTTACAAAATAGAGCTAGTTTGGAGTTCATAAAGTATGTAGCTTTTCAAAAATAATTCATATTTTAATGTGCTTAAATTTTCTTCATCTAGTTCTTTTTTCTTCCAAGACGCAATACAAAATAATCTCAGCCTAAATTCACACTATTTGCCATAGCCTAAGAATTTCATTACCCTGTTTGAAAATAAGGTACTGGGTTTGGAAATGCCAAGTTCTTCTCTTAAACTGGACCAACACTTACAAATATTTCAGCTCTATTTACTGTGGGTGTGTTGAAAACAACTGCAGGTCCCCAGCTGAAAGCTGGCATAGGGGAGTACAAAGCTGTTGTATTGACAATAAATAAAATCTACTGTAGTACACAACTATTCAGAGACCGAAGATGAATTAGAAATGGTAGAAAATTAATCCCTGTTTTATATTATAGCGTAGGCATCTGAACATCTTCCCAAGACAGGCTGCTTTCACTTTGACTCTTTCCCTTTTGCTTTCTTGATTGGGGGGACATTAAACTGATGGGATAAAAGCAGAGTCCTCCTGAAGCATACTTTACAATGCACAGGTTCCACTGTGAGGAAAGAAGACAACTCCATTCCATGTTTTACATCTTTCTGATTCAGATATGGATTGTGCCCATTCCAGCTAGTCTTCATCATTTTTTAATTAACATGGATGAGAGGATTCATGGATCTTCAATTGGCTCCAGTTGCTATTTTCTGCTCTCAATATCCCCCTAAAATAAACACCAAAGTCTATTCCAAAATTAGGATAAATTAAAAAGTGGAGCTAACAAGGAAATCCTAACCTGCATGATCTATTCCCAATCCCTTTCAATACTCACTTAATATTATTGTGATACTGCATTTTTAAATAAAATTTAACTCTTTCTGAAACATTGCTAATGTATACAGTGCCTTCACTAACCCTATAGGAAAAATGAGCACTTTTTTGAAAGCAGATCTTTGCAGGGCTTAATGACTTCTTTAGTGGATGTTTGCCATTGAGATACTTTGCCCACCTTTTGTGGAATCTGTGCAAGGGCTGAGGCAATCATATTGGCCCTTTCTGTTGTCATGTTGCTGACCATGGACCCCAGAGAAAACACCACGACACCATGTTCTCCAGAGCTCTGCACAAAGTCTTCCATTTCCTACAAATCATTTACTCAGAAAAACAAAACAACAGCACAGTAAATACTATTTAAAATACTGTAATTACAAAAATGAAAATGATAAAATCAAGAATTAACAGCAATTATTAAAACGGTCTGATAAAATACACTTAAGACAAAGTGATATCTTCAGAATTACAGGTCAAGCTATAAAACTACTAATGTTAATATTTTTGTGCAGTCAATATTCCAATTATTTCTTATAAAATCAAAGTTTTATATTTCATTTATATTATATGATAATCTTTAGAAAATTGTGATTCTCATTTATGTTTCCAGTTTACCCAAGAAAAAGAGAGTGAATTTATTCATTTACTTTACATTATCCTTCTCATCTCATAACCTTATTATGGCTGATTTGTTATTAAACATCTTTGGTGAGACAATTATAGTGCTGATATATAAAATATATTCTATATATAAATCTTACTTTCTATTATGGCTAATTTAGTGTTATCAAGTTTTAAGGAAAACAATTCAGATGTTGTACCAGACACATATTTCATTATTTAATCATTCCCTAAAAGTAGAGGTTTAAGTTACTTTTAAGGTTTTTTTTAAATAAATAATCACTAAATAGATAGATTTGTGCATCTTGATTGATTTTCTTCACATATATTCCAATGAACAACTTATAACAAATGGTATAAATTTTGTTAAGATGATCCAATTTTGTAATATTCTATTTTGTGCAACTTAATAACAGCTATAATTATGTAATTTTTGCCATTTTTAGAATTATTTCTTTGTCCTTTTCTGATATTTCCTGGTCTTTCTAACACTGTTGCTTTTTAATCAAGAAATTCAGATGTATAGACAATATTGCTTAGTTATGCACTAATAATGCCTCAAATATTGGACTTCTGGAGTTATTGTGCAGTCTAAACAATTGCATCATTGGAGGGAGACGGATTTAGCTCAGTGGTACAGCCCCTGCCTCACAACCACAAGGTCCAGAGCTCAATCCCTGGTACCACATATTAAAAAAAGGATATTGCATTTTAACCACATATTCATATTTCAGTTTTATATTGTTGCTAATAAGAAGGTAAACAAAAAGGACTTGCAAAAAGATCACATATCCTGAAACAATACAAAATGCCTCATTACTATATATTTCTTAAAAGTATGACATCGATTTTAAATATACAACTATGGTGTTTGTTCTTAATGAATATCATTGTATATACTGCCAGAATAATTTTGTGGTTCACGGTAAATCAATTTTCAAACAAATCACAGGAATTATGAAGTGTTTAATACCTAAGCAGTGCACTATTACTCTGCACTTGTTTTGCCAGGTCATGTTGATGCCAAGAGCATGTCACTGGAGGGACCTTTACTGAGGTATCCTACCGGCTTGGCATACAGCATTAAATACCTGTTTTGAGAAAGTAATCCATTCCTTTGTACACTGAGATGTAAAACTCTAGGATCTGAATTGAGGAATGGTTTCAATGCTATGAGCAAGGCATGGAGATGTTAGTTAGGGTTGGAAACAAATATTGCTGGGGCCTCACAGGTATGCTATTGACCAATACTCTTTTTTTTTGTAAGGTAGAATACTATCAAAGAACTTCGGTTCTTCTGATAAAATTTACTCATTTGATCTTGTTCATCTCATTGCCTGAAATTCCACATTTACTTTCAAAGAAATCAATAGGATCTTTTCACTATGACTTTACATGAGATTATCATCTTAAACTGTTGGGTTTTCAGTTCAAATTTAATGTGATTATTTTATCAAATATTAAGTAATAAAAAGATAGTAATGATATCAATAGACAACCATTAATTCTGAAACAATTACTAAATGCTACAAATACTTTCCTTTAGCTATTTTATGTTTTATCTCCATAACAGTCAATTTGAACTTCTACTGTGATTATCTGAGTAGGTTTTCGACATGTGTGCGTACCTAGTCTACATTTCATCATGTGTTGCCTGAACTCTTGCAACTACCTTCTAAATGCTTCCCATTTCTACCATTCTGCATCTCTGCAATCTAATTCACTAATGGCATCTTCAATGATTTATTTTATTTAAAAAAGGGAAATCACATCATCTGTTTCCTTGGGTCAATGTTTTTTGGTGTCAAACATTATTTTATTAGATATTTTTCACTCTGTCATCTGGTTCTAAATTAGCTATCTAGCAAAATTAGCATCCTCATAAAATAAGCTTGCAGTTCTTGGGAATTGTTCCTACACTCTTTACTGGTGTCTGTTTTGTGTTTTTCTCTACCCCTCATCCCATACATATTCTTGGACCTTGTTTGTTTATTATCATCATTGTTATTACTTTTACTGGCACGGTTTCTATAATCCCCTTTGAATGTTTTCTTAGTAATACAATGCTTTCCTTTAAAGATATGCTTCACACAACTTTTATTACTTAAATATACTCTATCTTTCAAAATAGTATACAAGATATGTGAGAGGAGAGGACACTGTGTTTATACTGTTTCTAGGATTATTTTACACTTACTGGCCATGTACACTAGTCACTTTATAGACTTTGAATGAACAAATGAATGATAGTGAGGAATAATGAGGACCATAATTAATAGACTCTATTCTGAGGACCTCCTAATCATCCCATATTTTTCTAATGGTAGTGAAATGCAGATACTTCTGCTGAAATAGATTTATAAGTTTTCTTTTTTTAAAAAAAGAGTCTTTCTCTACAGTCAAGGCTGTCTTTGAATTTTCTATGCTGATCAGGTATGGTTGAACAGGTGGTTCTTCTGCCTCAGCCTTTGGAGTTCTGGGATTATATGGATGTGCTGTCATTCCCAAAAGAAATATTGGTTTCCAATTTGCAAGATACTTGTCTGTTTCCCACATATTTCTCACTGTGTGTCAAGACTCTCAATGAATAGTGCAGAGCATTCCCACAGAAATTTAAAAGTAAAACTAAATACAGGACTGTATTTACCTTAGGTAGAGGTTTGGCAGGTTTGCAATGGAGTCCTCCAACAAAATCAAAATTTGGTAAACTAGGGTGAGGGAATTCCAAATCCCAGTAGCTTCGAATGAGCCACATTTCTGCCTTTGCAGTTGTGTCATATATTGTAGTGCGTTTTCCTGAATGGAGGAAGAAAAAAGAGTAAAACCTGGGCAATTACATAACTGTAGAGTGAATATATCATATATTTTAAAAGATGTAGGAATAACGTATGAGTTGACTGTTCATTGACCAAAATATATTGACATATGAACAATAAAATTTTTGTGTTTTATCTGTGGCTCAATTGTGTCTTTGAGTAAGAATGAGGTGAGGCTATGTCTCTAGTATTACTTCAGTATACTCACATTAATAAGCAGTCATCAAAAATTATTATACAATTAAGTATCTATTCCTGTTTCTCTAAAGCTATCAACATAACAGATGCAAATGTAAACAAATGTTCCAGGTTCAGAGTCAAGTAATCCTAGTAAAATTTTGGAGCCAGCTTTTCAGAAATTCCTTCATGTCTACCATTTACAAAGCTGGTACCTGACCCAAGTGGCATGTGAGATCTATAAGATTATGGCTCAACTTTTTGTACTACCCTTGCTTTTGGTTTATTTCAGCAGCTTAATAATATGTACTTATCATTTGCAAGCATTAGGAATCATCTCTTGGAAAATCTGTAGCAATTGCAGAAACAGAGATTAAGCTCATTGTTTTTTCAAATTGAAAAATATAATCAAAAACACTACATGGATGTCCAAATTTCTACAAATTTTAAAACTTAAAATGGATGATTGGTAAGGACTTATCAGAGGATGTTGAATCATTGGAATATGCAAGTTATACTTTTTAAGTCTCGGATAAAACACTGCACATTTCACAAAAGTAAAGGTATATTTCAGATAGAAAAGAAAAAAATAGTTATTTCTGGTAAGGAATCTGATCTCCTCATGAGAAAACAGTTCCCTCGATGCTATTAGATAGTTTTGCTTGAAACATGAGTAACTCTTCAAACTATTTGTCTTCATTCATAAAGATATTAGGGAGGTGCCTAATGACTTTTATTGTAAAATAAAAAGAAGGTGAAATTGATATGAAATTGCAAATTTAAAGCCTGAGTGCTTCACTGTGGAATTGTGTGAACTCCTGGAATGATCTATATGAATTACAGGCAAATTGCTGCAATATGACAACATAATGTAGATATTTCTTTTATATCTGTCAAGTGACAAATGATTATACTTTTTACATCATCATGTACATACAAAATACAAAGTCCTCTTATTTTATGCTCATCCAAGCTCACTTGAAAAGGTACAAGATAGTAAAGACTTCACTCTAATAATTAACAGCATGACTTACCTAAAACTTCACTGTAAAGCTGATTCCACTTTTTCTCATTAAGCATTTCAACCCAAAAGTCAAAATAAAGCATACATATCATGTTTTTTACCCTTTCCATGAAAGTCATTTGACCACCTAGTCCTGACATTACAACAGGTACATAAGAAGGAGGAAGTATAAGGCCTCCTCCAAATTTTTCCAGTTGGAAACCAGGAGAGGCCCGGAGAGTGTACACAAAAGGTATTTTTAGTAGCTCAGCCACCAGCTCACCACAGGGAGCAATGGGATCTGCAAGAAGGACATCAAATCTTGATTCTTGGAGTTTATTCATAAGTATCTTGTTTGAGACTGTTTCTTTACATAAATTTTGCCAAGTATCAGAAAATTCTTTAAAAATTTTTTCTACTTCTGGGAAATATGCAAAACATGAACTTATTGACCCCAAATTCATCCATGTAGTGATCCACTTAGTGAAATATTTTTCCCAGTCATCTCTACTGGCAGAGGTAGTAAAAGTTTCAAATTTAATTCCAGATGATGAATTAATATCAACAAAAATGAAACTTGAAGGTCTCAGAACTGTCACCTCATGTCTCCTCTGGATAAGTTCCTCTAGTATATTCTTTATATTCATCCAGTGGCTGTAGTCCATCGGCCATACAAGCACCTTTCCACAACTTCCAGAGTTGAAATAAAAACTCATTTGTAGCAGCAGCAGAGCTGAGGTCCATTTCATGGACATCATAAATTCCAGTATTGCTCTCAAATTGTGCTATCTTCTATCTTTACTCATGTTTATATTTATGGAGAAAATCAAAAGTTAAAAGATAACTTGTACTGATCAAAGTACATATATCTAATGGATAAGCATGAGTACTGGCAGCACAAAGAAAATACAAATATAAATGATGACAGGTTTTTATGAGAGCATTTTAGTTCTCTATTATGGTTTAGTGATCTTGGCTACCTTGGGGGTAAATAAGCAACAAGCATCAGTCACCTGTATTATGTAAGTGATATTCTGAAAGAGCAGTGTTAAATATAAAGTGACAGTCCCTGCAATCTTGTAACATGGATCTAGAAATACAGTAATTACACTGATCACAGGCAATTCTTGGATATCATGATTCAAGAAAAGTTTTGTAAGAAATTTGATCATGTATAATTTACATATGTACATTTTACTAATTTAAAATGTGTTATTCAGTGTTTCATAATATTTTTACAGAAATATGTAACATTCTAATTCTTAATTCTCAGTAGTATATACTGTTCCCTTTCTCAAGATATCAGCTGGATGTCTGAGTATACCATAGGGAGCAGGGAAAGGGGACATTACTAGAACCACTGCAGATAAGTTTTCCATGAAATCACAAGGTGAATTAGTTTATTAGACAGAAAAGATTGAAAAAATGAGACTTAAAGAAGCTATGCCTTGGGCCTGATCAGTGCTATTCTTGGCAGCAAAGATGACAGCCCTGAGCTTGCCACACCTTTATTCTGGACATCAGGAGAAACAAATGCAAGAGATGACTCAGGGCAGACAGCATTCAGTATATCAGGAAAGTATCAAATGTAAAAGGTCACTCAGGGGGCAGAAGTGGTGGTGGCAACAGCAGTGAAAATCCTAGAACCATGAGGAACTAATCAGATGAAGATTTCCTTCCACCCAGGATGACTCCATATGGTATAATCTTGTCCGGAAGCATCAGGACACCACTGGACCATTGACATTTTAGGTGTGACTGGAGGTGAAGATGGAGTTTTGTCTTGACATGCTGTAGCTGGCCTGTAGGTGGGAAATCTAGGCCCTAATGAAGATTTAATTGTGAAATGATTTTTCCACAAAATTGTGTAGAATTTCTCCCCAACATACAATGCTTAGACTTCTTCCTCTTAAAACAAAGGACTAAAACAAATAAACAGTGATTTCCCTAAAATATTTGAGGCAGAGTGCTAAGGTAAAGTGAGCATGTGGCAATATTTTGAACAGCAGATATTCACAATGGTGTAAGAAGAGAACTAAGCACAGACCAGCAATTGTTCTGTCATTTGAGTTTGAGAACAACTGGGAACAAAGAGGCACTTGTTAGGAAGAATATCAGCAGGAAGACCCTGGTAGTTCCATTCAGACCACAGATACCTCGGGTATTTGCTGCTGAAAATGATTGTGACCCTGAGGCTACTTTGGCATTGTTCCAGGTTACCTTATGTGGTGTTGCCCCGGGAAAAGTACCTTTCTACTGTTGCACACTTTACTACCAATACTCCTACTATACAGGTGACTCTACCCACCTGAGTGATATTTAAGTAACTGACCAGCTTTCCCAGTATCTCAGCTCAACCAACTCTGAAAACTAATCAAGTGTTGCTGCTCACACTCCCACAGCCTTGGAAAATAGGTGGAAACTCCACCCTGAACAGCTCAGCCTATGGAATACCCACAAGGAAAATATTGAATACTCTGTCCATGTCCCTGCTGTCCTTGTTTCATTTCAGTGTTTTCCATTCTCCCACCCTTGATGCTGAAAAACGGCTTGGCATTCTGAGGAATTTGCTCACAGAAGCATTTGGGAGTACACACAAAACACAATCCACTGTCCAGTAGTCTCCCCCCATGGATAGGATACAACTCCATCACCTGTGATGGATATATGTAGGGATGAATGTTCTATCACCCTGGCCAGGAGAAAGACGTGGCATTTCCTCTACACATCTATTCCCCTTACTCTGTAGATTCATATGTTCCACAGATATCCTCACCGAAGTCCCCATATATGTACACATACCTCTAGGCCTTAACAGCCACTCTTACTTTTGAGGACAGACAGTCCATTTCTATGACTGTATACTTTTAAATTCTGATTAATACATCCCTTTTTGTGTCTTACTGACAATTCTATTTTGTGTGAGGGAAATATTGAATGTGCAACCTGTCCTGTGGATGAGGTGAGTCAAGGCTCCCCATCTCCACTTCATGGACTTCCTTGGACCCTGTTTGGTGACAGTTTTCTCAATTCTAATATTTAAATACATTTAAATAAAAAATAAAGAATATTGAGCACATGGAAGGAAGCTTCTGGCTAAACATGCCAATGCAGGTATCACAGAAGAGGAGGCTTTGGGGTGGACATGACCCCACTCTAAGCACAGAGGAGGAGGCTCCTGGACCAACATACCACCACTCCCAGCACAGAGGAGGTGAGCCTCTTGGGCCCCAGCAGCAACCACCCACATTAAAGTGAGAAAACACATAAATAAGACTCAAATCCAGACTTCCAGATCACCTACAGGAAACTCGAAAGGGAAATGAGATGGAATACTCTGATAATCAACCACCTGGACTCCCTTAACTGGTGAAAAAAGAGGATCTACAAAAACTGAAATCCAAAATAATTTATCAGATAACAGGAGAGATTGTGCCCATAGTGCAAGACTTGATAAATAAATCTAGATAGGAGCTGAGAAACATGATGGAATCCAAACATAGGAAAAAACTGGAATCCATAAAACAGATGCAAACAGATTTCTGGTAGATTAAAAACTCCATTGAAAGTCTACACAGCAGAATGAGCCAATGTGAGGACAGAATATCAGATATAGAAGAGAGGATTTCAATTAGTGACCAGGAAAAAAAAAACTGCTTTACAATTATAAGGGGTCGTGAGAAGTCAATCCACTAGCTGCTACACAACCCAAAGACAAATAACGTAGGATTAATCAAACTCAGTGAAGAGGCAGAAGAGAGTACAAATGACATAAAAAAAAAATTCACAGAAGCAATGGCAGAAAATTTCCCAAGCAGGGCAAAAGAACTTGACATACAAATAAGTGAGGCATATAGGACTGCAAGTAGCCTCGTTCACTTAAATCTACACATAGGCATATAATTGTTAAGATTCCAGAAACCCAACAGAAGAACAAAGTTTTACAAGTAGTAGGAGAAAAGAAACAAATAATATACAAAGGAAACCCCATCAGAATGACAACAGACTTCTCAATGGAAACCCTCAATACAAGAGCTTGGAGTAATGTATTCCAAGCCCTAAATGAAACCAATCACCAAACCATATTGAAATACCCTGCAAAAAATAATCTTACAAAATTGAAATAAGATACTTGCTTGAAAAAGAGCACCTTAGGACATTCATGAATAACAAACCAGCACTCCAAAAAATTTCAGACAATATCCTTGGTAAAAAAAAATGAGGACCAAAACCCCAGGAATCCCAGCAAAATGAATCCATTGGGCATGACAGGAAATTAAACACAAAGGGGGAGAATCCAACAAAAAGAAAAATTCATGACAATTCCAAGTGAATATATATATGTGTGTATCTGTTATATATATATATATATATATATATATATATATATATATATATATATATATTATATATGTTATAACCATCAGTGTTAATGGTCTCAACTCAGCAATCAAAAGTTAATAGACTGGCAGAAAGGGTAAAAAAACAAGATCCAACAATATGATGCATAGAAGAAACACACTTAATTCAAAAAGAAAGCTATAGATGGAAAGTTAAAGGGTGGAAAACAATTCTCCATGTGACAGAAACCCCCCAAAAAGCAGGTGTAGCTATGCTCTTTGCATATCAAGTGGATTTCAAACCAACACTGATTAAGAGAGATGAAGAAGAACACTACATCCTTGGCCAGGGAACAGTCCAAGAGGAAGAGGTGACAATCATAATTATCTAAGCACTAAACACTAGTGCACCCAACTATATAAAACAAATACTAATGGACATGAAAAATCAAATAAGCACTAATACAATAGTAGTGAGGGACCTCAATGCCCGACCATCACAAATAGATAGATGTACTAGACAAAAACCAAGCAACAAAATACAAAAATTCAAAGTCTTAAACAAATTAACTTAACAGATGTTATAGATTGTTCCACACCACAAAATCAGAATACACATTCTTTTGAGATAGACATGGGTCATTTTCCAAACTAGACCACATACTTGCTCATTCAACATATTTTAAGTAATTGCAAGGGAATTGCAGTTATCCCCTGTATATTATCAAACCATAGTGTTATGAAATTGGAGATGAATACCAAAAGAAACTGCAAAAATTTCATGAACACACATGGAAATAGAACAAGACACTTCTAACTAACCAATGGGTCACAGAGGAAATTAAAGCAGAAATCAGACAGTTCCTTCAATTAAATGACAATGACAATACAACATGTCAGAATCTATAGGACACAATGAAAGCAGTTTTATGAGGGAAATTCATAGCAGTTAATATTCATATTAGTAAAACAGAGTGAGGCCAATGAACCTGATGCTGGAACAAAAGCTTCTAGAAAAACAAGAGCAGGACAAACCCAAAGCTCATACAAGGGAAGAAATTATAAAGATCAGAACAAAAATCAATTCAATGGAGACAAACAGATTGATACAGAAATTCAATGAAGCCAAGAGTTGGTTATTTGAAAGAATAAACAAAACCAAAACACCCTTAGCTGACCTTTTCAGAAAAAGGAAATAAATGGCCCAAATCTATGCAATTAGGAATGAAAAGGATGAAATTACAATGGACCCAGGAGAAATCCAGAGGATCATCAATATCTACTTTGAGAACCTATATGTCAATAAGATGGAAAACACACAAGCATCAGACAGATTCCTAGATACATATGAATTACCAAACTTGAACCAAGAAGACCAAAAATTCTAAACTACTCTATATCAATCAATGAAATTGAAAACATAATTAAAAATGTACCATCTAAGAAAAGCTTGAGTCCTGATGGATTCACTGCAGAATTCTAGAAGACATTTAGAGAGGAATTACTGCCACTACTGTTTAAACTCTTCAATGAAATTGAAAGGGAAGCAATACTTCAAATTCACTCCCAAATCACCTTGATCCCCAAAGCAGAGAAAGACCCAACTGAAAAAGAGAACTATAGGCCAATCTCACTAATGAACATAGATGCAAAAGCCTTAGTAAGATACTGGCAAATAGAATGCATAGGATCATCAAGAAGATCATGCACCATGGCAAAGAGGGATTCATTCCAGGAATGCAGGGATGGTTAAACATACAAAAAACAATAAATGTAATATGCTATATCAATAAAGCCATGGACTAAAACCATATGATCATCTCAGTAGATGAAGAAAAAGCATTTGACAAAATCCAACATGCATTTATGATAAAAACCCTACAAAAAATTGGAATACATGGTCTTTACCTCAATCTGATAAAAGCCATCTATGAAAAACAAACAGCCAGTATAATACTAAATGGTCAAAAACTGAAATCCATCACACTAAGTCAGGAACAAGACAAGGATGTTCACTGTCATCACTCCTGTTCATTATAGTTTTGGAAACATTAGCCATGGCAATTAGGCAAGAGAAAGAAATAAAAGGAATAAGGAGAGGAAATGAAGAACTCAAATTGTCATTATTTGAAGATGACATGATACTCTATAGAGAAGACCCCAAGAATGCCATCAGAAGTCTTCTAGACCAAATTCAGTAAGTAGCTGCATACAAGGTCAACACACAAAAATCAGTAGCTTTCCACTACAGGAACAACAGACTCACTGAGCAAGAAATAGTCCAAAGAATTCTTTTACAATAGGATCCAAAAAAATTAAAGTACCTAGGAATCAACCTACCAAAGTAAATCAAGGACCTCTTCTCTGAAAACTATAGCATTCTGAAAGGAGAGATTGAAGATGATACAAGAAAATGGTCAGACATGCCCTGCTCATGGGTAGGAAGGATCAACGTAGTGAAAAATCGCCATACTTCCAAAATTGACATACACATTCATTGCAATCCCAATTGAAATCCCAGGAGCATACTTCACAGACATTGAGAAAACAATTAAAAATTCATATAGAACAAGAAGAGACCTAGAGCAGCAAAAGCAATTCTAGGTAACAGAGACATAGCAGGGGGTATTACAATACACAACTTGAAAGTATACTACAAAACTACTGTGATAAAAACAGCATAGTACTGGCAAGGAAACAGACCTGAGGACCAGTGGAACAGACTAAAAAATGCAGAAATAACTCCAGAGCCACTCAGCCACCTCATCTCTGACAAAGGAGCCAAACATGCTCACTGGAAGAAATATAGATGCTTTAAATGGTGCTTGAAAAATTGGATTTCACCTTGCCAAAGATTAAAATTAGACCTATTATTTCTCACCATGCACTAACCTAAAATTGAAATGGATTAAAGATCTTAATGTTAAAATAGAAATGCTGATCTGGCTGGAACAGAGGTTAGGAGGAACTCTTGAAGTCACTGGTGTTAGAAAAGATTTTATGAACAAAACCTCAGTTGCCCCTAGGGCAGAGAAGCTCAGCCAGTCCCAGCACCTGGAAGGAAGCTCCCCACCTCCATCCCAGGCTCCTAAGGCAGAGAAACTCTGCCAGTACCAGCACCTGGAAGGAAGCTCCCCTGCCACCATCCCAGGCTCCTAGGGCAGAGAAGGTGAGCCGGTCCCAGCACCCAGAAGGAAGCTCCCTGCTGCCATCCCAAGCTCCTAGGGCATAGAAGGTGAGCCGGTCCCAGCACCCAGAAGGCAGCTCCCCCACGGCCATCCCAGGCTCCTAGTGCAGAGAAGGTGAGCCAGTTCCAGTACCCAGAAGGAAGCTCTGCCACCGCCATCCCAAGCTCAAAGGGCAGAGAAGCTGAGCCAGTCCCAGCACCCAGAAGGCAGCTCCCCCATCACCATCCCAAGCTCCTAGGGCAGACAAGGTGAGGCACCTGGGCACCAGAAGCACCCTCCACGTGGAAATGAGAAAATACATAAACAAGCCTCAAAAACAGACTTCCAGATCACCTACAGCAACCACAAAGGGAAATGAGATAGAACAATCAGATACTCAACCACCTGGACTCTCTGAACTGGCAACAAAGGAGGATCTGGGAAAAATGAAATCAGAAATAAGTACTCAAATAACAGCAAAGATTGTGCTCATGTTACAAGACATGATTAATAAATCTAGAGAGGACACAGATAAAAAAATAGAAGATAAGAGGAACATGATGGAATCCCAACATAGGAAACAAATGGAATCCATGAAACAGATACAAACAGATTTCCAAGAGATTAAAAGCTCCACTGAAAGTCTGTGCAGCAGAATGAACCAATGTGAGGATAGAATTTCACATATAGAAGATAAGATTGCAATTAGTGACCAGGAAAAGAAAAATTGCTTAAAATCATAAGGGAACACGAGAAATCAATCCAGCATCTGCTAGACGATGCAAAGAAGAATAACATAAGACTGATTGGAGTCAATGAAAAAAGAGGAGAGGGTGTAGATGACATAAAAAAACTGTTCACAGAAGTGATGGCAGAAAACTTCCCAAAAAGGGGAAAAGAACTTGACATACAGATAAGTGAGGCATATAGGACTCCAGCTAGTCATAATCAAAAAAAAATCTACACATAGGCATATAATAGTTAGGATTCCAGAAATTCAACAGAAGAACAAAATTCTACAAGCAGTGAGAGAAAAGAAACAAATCATATACAAAGGAAAGCCCATCAGAATCACAGCAGACTTCTCAATGCAAACCCTCAAGGCAAGAAGAGCTTGGAGTGATGTATTTCAAGCCCTAAAGGAAAACAGCCTCCAACCCAGATTGATGAACCCTGCAAAACTATCTTCCAAAATGATGGAGAAATAAGACACTTTCATGACAAAGAGCACGTGAGGAACTTCATGAATACCAAACCAGCACTCCAAAAAATTTTAGACAATACCCTAGGAAAAGACAATGAGGATCACAACCCCAGGAAACCCAGCAGAATGAATCCATTGGGCATGAAAAATTAAATGCGAAGGGGGAGAATCCAACAAAAAGAAAAAGTCATGACAAGGCTTTTAAATCTTTTAACTTCATCTCCCTAATGAGTGTATAATTCAGTCTTATTATTGTACTGATTAATATTTTTCTGATTCTAGAGTTGCACACCATTCCTTGTGCTATACTGGCTATTTATCATCTTCTTATGTCTACTTTTTAATTGGGTTATCTATTAATGAGCTCCAAGAATTCTTTATATATTCTGGTCATAGATTATATGCATTGTAAATATGGTCTGTTTAAGGACTACTTTTTATTTTAATGATGTCATTTAAAGTTCTAAATATTGATGGACTCTCATTTATCAATTTTTTTCTTTTATACATCATGTCTTTTGTATCCTAGGTAGTTCTTGCCTACACTGAATTCAAAAATATTTTCTCTTATAATTTCCTCTTAAAGTTTTATACTTTTAGGCTTTCTTATTTAGGTTCATAGATCCCTTCAAGTTATTTTCGTGTATGGAAATAAAGGGTTTAGGTTAAATTTCTTATATACAGATACCAGCTGTTCTAGTGTCATTTGCTGAAAACACTATCTCTTCCTCGGCTCTTGAATTGAGTTTATATTCTATAAAATGCTAATATTAAATAATCTGTCAAAACTCAGTGGACCATATATGTGTGATTCTATTTCTAGATTCTCTGTTTTATTCAAATGATCTATATGTCTTTCCTTACACCAACACTGTCTTGATTACTGTAGCTTTAGAAGAGTTCTTAAAATTAGGTACTAAACATATTCCAACACAGTTTTTATTTTTGTTTTTGACTTTTCTAGGTCCTTTTTACTCCTACATAACTTTTAAATTTCAATTCTTCATTTATAGCAAGTATACACAGACCTGAATTTTTATATATACCTTGTGTTTTCTAGTTCTTCTAAATTCAAGTACAAGTTCTAGGAGCTCCTAGAGATTTCTTAGTATTTTCTCTGTAGATGATCATTTCATCTACATATAAAGATTTTGCTTCTGCCATGCCAATCCTATCCTAATTGTGTCATTTTATTGCCAGACTATTTTGGTGGGGCCTAGGTTTCAAAGTTTAATGGACAGATAAAGAGTAAGCATATCTGCCCTTGTTCCCCACCCTAAGAAGAAAGCATTGTATCTTCTCCATTCATATAAGGCATTCTCACTGGAAGTATGGAGTACCTGTCTTTAATATGTTGAGAAGGTTCTGTTCTACTTCTAGTCTCCTGATAGCTTTTACCAAGAACAGCTGTAGAATTTAGTCCAATACTTTTTCTCCAACTAGTGGCAGGATCATATGGATATTTCCTCTCCTCTGTTCAAATGATGACTTTTGGGGGTGGATCTCCCAATGCTGAATCAACACTGCCATCTCTATAACAAAACTGCTTTCTACATACTGCCAGATTTGACTTCTAATAGTTTGTTTTGTTAAACAAATTTCTCTCTAAGTTCATACTTTTTTCTTCTACTATCTTTATCAAGTTTTAGGATTAGCACAATGTTGATTTCCTAAAATGAGGGGAGAAGTGTTCCTTCTTCTTTCTGCTTTGTTTGATATAATTTATCAGTTAAAATGTATATGAGCCTGCTGTTGTCATATAGGTAGGTTTTCAAGATAGGAATATACTTTCTTTAATAGGTGCTATTCAAATTTTATATTCCCCCCAGAGTTAGTTTCATTAATTTGTCTACCAAGTTACTTCTTAGAAGCTGTCAAATTTATTTCAAAAAAGATTTTTGTAGTATGCTTTCTATATCCTTTTAAATTCTGTAAAATCTGTGGTAATGTCTCCTAGATCTTAATATTGTAATTTAAAAAATGTATAAATGATATTGTGCAACAAGAATAAAGGTCTAATAGACCAGGATAATTGGGAGGGGGAGGGGAAGGGAAAAAAAGGAAAGGAAAAATATGAGAAGAGGAAAAAAAATGGAAACAAGGTCTTTGCACATAGGGAAGGGAGGGCAAGGGAAGGGGAAAAATAATAAGAACCAAGAGACTCATGTAATGGTACAAGATCCCAATGATGCATGTAACTGTATTTTATACCTAAAATGTACCAATAAAGTTAATGGGGAGGGGAACCTCAGTTGCGTGTGAACTAGCACAAACAATCAAAAGTGGGTTCTCTTCTTACTAAAAATCTTCCACACTGCAAGAGAAACCACCAACAGAGTGAAGAGACAACCCACAATGTCAGAAAAAATTTTACCTCCTGTTTCTCAGACAAAGGTCTATTATCTAGAATGTATAAAGAACTTTAAAAAATCAGACCTCCCAAATGTAAAGACACAATCCAAAAAAGGGCATCTGAAATGAACAGATATTTCTCAGACTAAGAAATAGAAATAGCAAATAAACATGTGAAAATAATGTTCAAAATCACTTGTCATTACAAAGATCCAAATGAATACAAAGGTGTGATTCCACCTGACCCAAGAAAGAATGGCTGCCATCATGAAATCAACCAATAAAAAATGTTGGTGGGGCTGTGGGGAAAGAAGAACACTGCTCCCCTGCTTGTGGGAGTGTAGACTGTTGCCACCATTGTGAAAATCAGTTTGGAGATACCTCAAAGAACTAGAACTGGAAGTCCCATTTGAGCCAGCTATTTCCCTGCTGGATATCTTCCCCCCAAAATTATGAGTCACATCACAATGGTTTATCTGTGCCTATGTTCATAGCAGCACAGTTTGTAATAGCTAAAACTTGGAAACAGTCCAATTGCCCATCAACTGGAGAGTGGATATAGAAAATGTGGTCTTTTAATAAAATTGAGTATTAGCCATAAAAATGAAAAGTTAGAGACATTTATAGCTAAATGGATGCACATTGAGGAGATATTCTTAAGTGAAATAAATAGGACACACATTTTTAAATACTGAATAGTTTCTCTAGTGTGAGAAACAGAGTGTAAACAAGGACTAAAAGTTGTAACATAATGTGAAGTAGGAAGATAAGGGTAAAGGGGAAGGGGAAGGGCAAGTGGGAGGGGTAGGGGAAAGGAAAGAAGGGAATGGAATTAATATGAGAAAATGAAAAAAATGGAAAGAAAGACTTCGTAGTTAGGGAGGGATGGAGGGTTTGAAGGGAGGGCAGGGGAAGTGGAAAAAATAAGAACCAAGAGAGATTACGTAAAGGTGAAAATTTCCTATGATATATATCATTATATTGTATGCCTAAAATATACCAATAAAATAAAATTTAAAAACAATAAAGTATATTTAGCATTTGATAATATATATTCTTAATTGGAAAATATACATTAATTTTTCTCGACATTTAAATGTTTTTCAGTTAAGTGTTATAAACTTGGATTGTAAAGAAAAAAGATAAATGCAACTTAATTATTGAATTCTACTTTTTAATATTTCATATAATTAAAATCCCAAAGTATTAAATTCTAGGAACAGATTCATTTGGGACTATTTTGATGAACCCTCAGCGTTAGAATGTTATTTGCTTTTACAACTTCTTAACAAAAATCATCCATTATAAACATAAAATGATAAAATCTCTGGCCAAATGTAAATCACTTTGGTTTATACTATTAGAAAAGAACTCTAAGAAGTACTGTTAAATGGAACTTTGTGACACAAGAGTTTTCTTTGATTATCTTGTGTAAAAATTTAATGTGCAAAAATGTTTTTATTAAGTTCAAATATATTATACAAATTGAATTTTTTTCCTCTTAGTTTTTATATGTTTTCTCCTTGTAAACTCTGCAATTATAATTGGTAAATATTCTATCTGAATATAATTCTGTGGGAAACTCTGATCAGAGCAGTGCTTGATATGAATGTAAGATGAAGGAAACTTGGAGTGCATGGTTAAATATTGGATCAGATCTGCAAGGGAAACAGCTAAACAGAATCAATTATAAGTTATTATTATAGATATTGGCTCTAAACATTTTGTTCTCCTTTCCCTCTGATAAGCTTCTTGCCCCAAAATTTTGATAAACTAGATCATGTACTTCATGCAGTTGTCCATCCCTTTCTGTGCCTGTCCCATGACCAAACTTCTATAGAAATTTTGTAAGTATTCTTCTGCATGTTTAGTTTCATATCCTTGAGTTATATATAAGACATGGAAGTTTTAGTTTGGGACTGTTTCCCAGAGGCTTTGTTATGGTGAAGAGGCAGGGCCTCTGTACTTCTCAGTGATTGGACCAAGTCACTTTTCTGAGTAATCTTTCATTCTCTATCCCTCCATGGTTGCACACTGTGACAAGTGTTGCCCTCTTTTGAAAAGAAAAAACTCACCATGGAAGGTGCAAACATTCTGCTGCTGATGAGCATGTGAGGTTTCCTTGAAACTCAACATGTGAGAGATGAAGGCAAAAAATAAGAGGTGATAAACTAGGAAAGCCAAATTGTAACCTACAGCTACAGATCAGTGTGGAGGATCGACCTTAAAAGCCTGGAAATGGAACAATAATGTATTCAAATCTTCATCCCACATAAGAGGACTTAGGCAGCCATGAAATAGCCTGGCTTGTCTGCAGCAAGGTCACAAACTAGGACTTTTCCAGAGGTCCCTTGTCTGTCTCATTGCTAAGCAAGTGGGGGCAGTGTTTCTTTAGATAAACTTTCCTTTATCTTTTGTTTATGTCTTCTCCTTTATGTTAATGTCAGAGATCAAATGTTATCTGAACAAAAAAAAAAACAAAAACACTTTATGCAGCAACTACTGTCCCTTTTGAAAACATCTAGAGACTGAGTTCAGATCCTTTGCTTACTTAATTATTAATTTTCATTCTCCAGCAATGATCTTGGTTGCCACTTGAGGGTAACTTGAACACAATACCTGGAAATCATTGGTTATAAATTAAAATAAACACTTGGATGACTATAGGTGCTTACCCTGCCATGTGGAAACTTTGAAAGGTCATTATTCAAACAAAGGAAGTCCCTTTATAAAAGCGTTCTCACCTCCTTTCAATCCCTCTGAAAGACCCCATCCACTTCTGATCCCCAAGGGAACCAAGAGAGGAGGCCAGAGTGGAGGGGTTTTAAATCATGACAAGATATACAAATGTCTGTTTATTTAATCTGTGCTAGAAACCACTTACAAAACCTGAAGCTGCTTTGTTTCAGCACATCTTTTTACACTTTTAAAATTTTAACAAAAAAAATATGAATTTTTAAATTTTCCTTGTCTTTAATTCTTGATAGCAAGAAAATTGGTTTTATAAAAACAATGCCTCCTGTGGTCTGTATGCAGTAATTTGAATGTTTTTCAGGGACTGTATCTAAAAGACCACAGATATGCATGAAAATGGGATCAATAATCCTCTCATGGGGATGAACATTCTTACAAGTTAAAAATAAACACACAGCTTCTCATCTCTGGCATGCCTATCAATGCCACACTTGCAAGCATATAAATTAAAGTCTGGCTTTGGCTGCCTCTGGAATGCAATTTGGATCTAGATAAATAAATTCATTTCTTTTTCAGTGCAGGACTTATCTTGTCAAGAAATCCGTACACAATTTTAGATAAAATAATGACAATGCATTTACTTATCTTTTTTTTTGTATTAAATTCTATTGGTACATTGTAGGTATACAACACAATTACATTTAGGGTTGTTGGGAATTGTACCTTTACATAATGCATCTTGGTTCTTATTTTTTCCCCATTCCTAGCCCTCCCTTCAGACCCTCCACCCTTCCCTATTTACAAAGACTTTATTTCCATTTTTTCCATTTCTCATCATTTTTTCCTTTCCCTTCTTTCCTTTCCCCTGCCCCTCCCACTACCCCTACCCCTTTGGACCTTTTCTTCCTATTTTACATTATCGATTATTCATTCTAATCATTGGTACATTTTAGGTACACAATATAATGACATTCATCATTGGAAATTTGCACCTTTACATAGTCTCCCTTGGTTCTTATTTTTTCACCCTTGCCCAGCCCTCCCTTCAACCCCTCCAGTCCTACTTATCTCATTTTTTATTTGAAAGCATGTATTTTGCAATGCAATATGATGTTTCTTTGTGTATGCTTTTAAACAGTTTCAATTTGTTTTGGTGATTATTTGATTACTTTTAGCAGAAAGTGCTGACTTTCATCCATTTTTTTGTTCCAAAATATATTTATGTTATAATGCAGTTTTTTGAAATTTTGCTATAATGACGTGGTGTAATTATCATTGAGTTTTCAGATGTCAAAGCAACATGGCATTTAAGGATAAGTTCAAAATAATTGTGGTATATAATCATTTTTGTATGTTCCTCAATATACTTTTTCTAGGGTTTTATAATTTCTTACTCTATGCATATAAAATCAATATTTAGTTTTTATTTTTATCTTGTGTGTCTCTGTGTTTATAATAGTGGTGCCTTATTAAATATGTAAGTAAATATTTCCTCTTGTTATACTGTATATCTCTTTTTTGAAGAACTCTCATTGATTTTTCTTCACATGCCTGCTAATATGCCTAGTTGTAATTCATCAATAAAAAATATGGGCTGATAACAGAGAGAGAGTACTCACTTAAAATATGACCAAATAAAAATAATAACCATTATTTCATACTGTCCTCTACAAATACATAGAATGTCACAATTTATCTATAAGGTTGCTGAATGATGAGAATCTTTGTGCAAGAAATGGATATACATATTATATCTCATTGGGAGTGAATGAAAATTTACTATGTCCTGTTAGATATCCCATTTTATAATATCACAAGATTTATTCAGATCCTATATACAATATTAATACTCCAAAAATATAGTGAAATCAAGCTAGTGAATGTTTTAAAAGGCCATAATCAAAAACAACAAGTAAAAAACCAAACCAAACAAATAAAACGCTGCTTAGTGAAACAGGTGCCTTTCCCAAGCAGCTTGATGTTATAGTAAGTAGATGAAAGTGACAATAATTCTAATCTAATGTACATTCTTCTGAAACAAGATAAGCTGGAAGAGACAAAAAATTTTCTCTTACAGAAATAAAAAATAGTGGTAAGGCTGTGTATATATTGAGTTCAAACAGCATACTTTTTCTCCTAATTTTACAGAAGAATTAATGTAAGCATATATACTTTTTTATTTCTTTTCTTTTTAAGAGCACATGCAATATTTTTCATTTTTTAAATTTTATTGGTACATTTTAGATATACAATATAATGGCATTCATCATTGGAAATTTGGACGTGTGCACAATCTATCTTGGTTCTTATATTTTCCCCCTTTCCCTTCCCCTATGTTCAACTCTTCCCCCCATTTACAAAACCTTTGTTTCCATTTTTTTTCAATTTCTCATATTAATTCCTTTCCCTTCTTCATTTCCCTTCTCATTCCCACTTCCTTTTCCACTTTGCCTCTTTCTATTCCTATTACATATTATTTATTAGAACTTTTAGTCCTTATTTACACTTTCAGTTTCTCACACCAGAGAAACTATTCGGTATTTACACGTGTCCTATTTATTTCACTCAAGAATATTGCCTCACTGTGCATCCTTTTAGCTATAAATGTCTCTAATTTTTCATTCCTTATGAGAGAGTACAACTCCATTTTATTTGAAAAAAACACACTTTTTCTTTGTCCTGTCTTCAGTTGATGGGCAATTGGGCTGTTTCCAAGTTTTAGCTATGACACAGCCATGTTCATAGCTGTGCAGCTATGAACATGGGTACACTTATATTGCTGTGGTATAATGATTTTAATGCTTTTGGAAAGATACCCACCTGGGGAATAGGTGAGTAAAAAGGGACCTGTAATCCTAGTTCTTTGAGGTATCTCCAGACAGATTTCCACAATGGTTGCACCAGTCTAGACTTCAACCAGCAGTGGAGCCAGGTTCCTTTTTCCTCAGAGCCACAGCAGCATTTGTTATTGGTTTATTTCATGATGGCAGCCATTCTTGCTGGGGTGAGGTGGAATCTCAGTGTTGTTTTCATTTGCATATCACTAATGACCAGTGATATTGAACATTTGTTCTTTCATTATTTGCTATTTATAATTCTGTTTCTGAGAAATGTCTGCTCATTTCTGATGGCCATTTTTGGATTAAGTCTTTAAATTTGGGAGGTCTGATTTTTTAATGTTCTTTATATATTCAACATCATAGGCCTTTGACTGAGGAATAGCTGGTGAAAATTTTTTCCCACATTGTGTGTTGTCTCTTCACTCTCGGCGAGTTCTCTTGCTGTCCAGGATCTTTTTAATATGAGGAGATACTATTTGTTGACCCTTTGAGCTAGTTCACATGCAACTGAGGTTTTGTTCATAAAATCTTGTCCTACACCAATGCCTTCAAGAGTTCTACCTAACCTCTCTTCCAGCCAGCTTAGTCTTTCTGTTATACTATTTAGATCTATAATCCATTTAGATTTTATTTTGGTGCATGGTGAGACATATAGTACTAGTTTTAATCTTTGGCAAGTTGAAACCCAATTTTCCAGCAACACTTATTAAAGAGGCTATCTTTTTTCCAGTGAAGGTGTTTGGCTCCTTTGTCACAAATGAGATGGCTGAGTGTGTCTGGAGTTGTTTCTGTATCTTGTAATCTGTTCCACTTATCCTCAAGTTTGTTTCTTTACCAGTACCATGCTGTTTTTATCACAGAATCTTTGCAGTAGTTTCAGTTTGGGGATTTTAGTACACCCTACATTTTCTTCATTAGCTAGAAATGCTTTTGCTATTCTAGGTCTCTTCTTGTTCCAAATGTATTTTTGGATTGATTTTTCAAGGTCCATGATGTATCCTGCTGGGATTTCAATTGGGATTGCATTGAATCTATTTAGCAGTTTTGGAAGTATGTCCATTTTCACTGTTGGTTCTTCCTACTAAGGAGCAAGGGATGTCTTTCCATTTTCTAATATCCTCTTCAATGTCTTTTTTCAGAGTGCTATAGTTTTTAGTGTAGAGTTCTTTGATTTCTTTCATTAGGTTGATTCCTAGGTATTTTAATTTTTTGGATGCTATTAATAAAGGAATTGTTGACACCACTTCTCTCTCAGTGAGTATGTGGTTCATTTTCAGGAAAGCTATTGATTATTGTGTCTTGACACTGTATCCAGCTACTCTACTGAATTTGGCTATTAAGTCTAGAAGACGTTTGGGGGAATTCTTGGTGTCTTCCAAATAGAGTATCCTGTGGTCTGCAAATAATGACAATTTGAGTTCTTCATTTCCTATCTTTCTTCCTTTTATTTCTTTCTCATCTAATTGCCATGGGTAATGTTTCCAAAACTATATTGAACATAAGTGGTGACATTGAACATCCTTGTCTTGTTCCTCATTTTATTGTGAAGGATTTCAGTTTTTGACCATTTAGTATGATATTGGCTTTTGGTTTTTCATAGATGGCTTTAGTCAGATTGATGTAGAGGCTACCTATTCCAATTCTTTGTAGGATTTTTATCATGAATATGTTTGGATTTTGTCAAATGTCTTTTCTGCTTCTATTAAGATGATCATATTGTTTTTGTCCTTGGCTTTATGAATGCGGTTTATTACATTTATTGATTTGCATATGTTGAAACATGTATGGATCCCTTGGATGAATCCCACTTGTTCAGGGTGTATGATCTTCTTGATGATCTTCTGCATTGTATTTGCCAGTGTCTCATAAAAGATCATTTGCTTCTATGTTCCTTAGTGAGATTGGCCTATAGTTCTCTTTTTTGTTTGGGTCTTTCTCTGCTTTGTGGATCAGTGTGATGCTTGCTTCCAGGAATGAATTTTGGAGAATTGATTCCCTTTCAATTTCGTTGAAGACTTTAAACTGTAGTGACAATATTTCCTCTCTAAATGTTTGTAGAATTCAGCAAATGGGCTTTTCTTAGTTAAATTTTTAATAACATTTTCAATTTCTTTCATTTATTTTCAGTTGTTTAGAATTTTTAGGTCTTCATTCAACTTTGATAATTCATACATATCTAGGAATCTATCCATTTTTTCTCTGCTTTAAAACTTATTGGCATATAGGTTTTAAAAGTAGGTATTGATGATCCTCTGGTTTTCTGCTAGGTATATTGGAATTGCACCCTTTTCATTCCTAATTGTATGGATTTGTGCAATTTCTTCCCTTTTTTTGAGAAGGGTGGTGAAAGGTGTGTCAATTTTGTTTATATTTTCAAACAACCAACACTTTCTCTCATTGATTATTTTGTATCATTCTCATAGTCTCCATTGCATTGATTTCTGCTCTGATCTTTATAATTGTCTCCCTTCTATGAACTTTAGGTTTGTTTTATTCTTCTTTTTTTAGAAGCTTGATGTTCAGCATCAGGTTGTTTATTTAACTTCAGTCTATTTTCCTCATATGAGTATTCACTCCTATGAATTTCCCCCATAAGTCTGCTTTCATTGTGTCCCATACATTCTGAAATGTTGTACTGACAATGTCATTTAATTGTACAAACTGTCTGTTTTCTTCTTTAATTTCCTCCATGACCCATTGGTTAGCGAGAAGTGTGTTGTTTGATTTCCATGTGTTTATGAAATTCTGGAGGTTTATTTTACTATTGGTCTCCAATATCATTGCACTATGGTCTGATAATATACTGCAGATAATTTCAATTCCTTTGGATACTTGAACATGTTCTATGAGTGAGCATGTGGTGTATTTCGTGAATGAATCTTGTGCAGCTGGACAGAATGTGTATTCTGATTTCATGGGGTGGAATGCTAAATATCTGTTAGGGTCATTTGTTCAAGAGTTTGATCGAATTCTAGTATTTCATTATTTTTTGTCTACTTGATTTATCTATTTGTGACAGTGGGATATTGAGTTTTCCCACTACTATTCTATTAGTGCTTATTTTATTTTTCTGTCAGTTGGTATTTGTTTTATATAGGTTAGTGAGCTAGTGTTTGGTGCATTTTTATTTATGATTGTCATCTCTTCCTCTTGAATCGGTCCCTTTACATGGATGTACTATCTTTTTTTGTCTCTCTTAATCAATGCGTATTTGAAATCCATTTGATTCCCAAAAAGGGTACCTACTCCTGCTTTTTTTGAGTTCCGGTCACATGGAGTGGTGT
Organism: Heterocephalus glaber; assembly: GCF_053883595.1. NCBI lineage: Eukaryota > Metazoa > Chordata > Mammalia > Rodentia > Bathyergidae > Heterocephalus > Heterocephalus glaber. The sequence goes on along the minus strand of NW_028258325.1, from coordinate 58,744,870 downwards.
TTTCCACCCTTTAACATTCAGTCTATGAGTTTCTTTTTGAATTTGTGTGTTTTCTGTATGCAGCATATTGTTGGATCTTGCTTCTTGACCCTTTCTTCCAGTCTATTTCTTTTGATAGGTGAATTGAGACCATTAACATTGATGGTTATAACTAATGTGCATTGATTTACCTTTGTCATGACTTTTTCTTTTTGTTCAATTCTCCCCCTTTATGTTTAATTTCTTGTCATGCCTGATGGATTCATACTGCTGGCTATCATGGGGCTGTGGTCCTCATTGTCTTTCCCTAGCATATTGTCTAAAATTTTTGGCATGCTGGTTTGATATTCATAAAGTTCCTAAGGTGCTCTTTGTCATATAAGTATCTTATTTCTCCATTGATTTTGAAACAAAGTTTTGCAGGGTACATCAATCTGGGGTGGAGTTTATTTTCCTTTAGGGCTTAAAATATGTCATTCTAAGTTCTTTTTGTATTGAAGGTTTGTGTGGAGAAGTCTGCTGTGATTCTGATGGGCTTTTCTTTGTATGTGATTTGTCTGTTCTCTAATTGGTTGTAGAATTTTGTACTTCTGTTGGGTTTCTGGAATCTTAACTATTACATGCCTATGTGTAGATTTTTTTGCCCATGGCTAGTTGGAATCCTATATGCCTCACTTATCAGTATTTCAAGTTCTTTTCCCCTGCTTGGGAAGTCTTCTGCCATTATTTCTGTGAACAGATTTTTAAAAATCATCCACAATCTTTTCTGCTTCTTCATTGACTCTGATCAATCTATGTTATTCTTTTTTGCATTGTCTAGCAGTTACTGGATTGATTCCTCTTGATTCCTTACTATTTTAAGAAATTTTTATTTTCCTGATCACTAAATACAATCATTTCTTCTAAATCTGAAACTCTGTCCTCACCTTGGCTCATTCTGGTACGTAAACTATCAGTGGAAGTTTTCATCTCTTGGAAAATTGTGTTTGCATCAGTTTTACGGATTCCATTTGTTTCCTATGTTGAGATTCTATCATGTTCCTTGGTTCCTCTATCTTTTTTATCTGTGAGGCTCTAGATTTATTAATCATGTCATGCCCTATGGGCATAATCTCTGTTGTTATGTGAGAAATTATTTCTGATTTCAATTTTTTTCCAGATCCTCTTTGTTGCCAGTTCAGCAAGTCCAGGTTGAGTACCAGATTTTTCCATCTTCTTTCCCTTTGGAATTTCCCTAGGTGATATGGAAATCTTGTTTTGAGACTTGTTTATGTGTATTCACTTTTCAACAGATTCAGCCTGCTGTGCCTCTGTAGGGCAACTTTTTGTTCATCCAGTGGTCTTCAATTGTCAGCAAGCCATGGGGTGGCCTTTTCTCTGCTGCTCATTGGTGCACCAATTCCTGGTTCAGAATGGTTGGCTTCTGGATTCCAGAGCTGATCTATTGTCTGGGCTACCTTCTACCCAGAGCCTGTGTATGACTTATGATGGTATCTAGGAATGTCTATGGCTGGGTTCTATTCCCCCTATGTTGCTGTTGTCTGGGAAGGCCTTTGGCTGGGGGCTGTGCACCCTGGCCCTTGTTTCTAAGCAGGCTTCCTGCTAGGTTCTCTGCATCTTTACTAATTATAATTGGGTGAGCCACTGGCTGTTGCTTGTGTGCCTGTTCAGATCTTTTCCAGGTGGGCTCTTTCCTTGGGCCTGTGTACCCAAGTTGTGGGGGTTGGAGAAGGGCCCTGGCTGGAAGTCCCTGAAGCTACACTGCTCTGGTCCACACTGTTGGTCAATGGGATCTGTGCACACTTACTGATGGTATCAGGATGGGTCTCTGGCTTTTGGATGTGCTCCTGTGTAGCACTTTTCTGGGTATCCCTTTTGCTTGGGCCTTTGTGACCAAGCCACTGGGGTCAGGAAAACATCCTGCCTGGATATGCCTGCAGCCACACCAATCAGTCCACACTACTGCTCATTGGGATCTCAACACTTTATAAAATTGATCTCAGCCCAAGTTACTGATAAATTCTCAATAAACTTTAAAGAATTCATGTTTGAGAAATCTAACTATAATGAAAAGAAGATAATTGGAAACAGTGAATTTAGCCCCCACTCTCAAATACAGACTTATTGGAGTTCAGTTCAGGGTCATGGATTAAGGTGATCACAGATGACTCAAGCATTTTTGATTATTTCTTCTCCAAACACACATATACACACACACACTGTACAAAAAAAGCAATACAAAATGACATATTTGCACCAATTTCTACTGGTGAAGGAAATCCATGCAGAAATGCTTGAAGGAATGGTCAAAGAGAAGCTTTACATGCAACTTAAATCAGACATAAGCTTTAATATTGGGATCAAAATTTATCTATATAGTCCAGTGTCTCTCTGCTTAATGAGAATGTATTACAGCACAACTAGAGGACTCTGCATGCTACAACAAATGTGAAAACTTAAAAACAAAGACTTTTCATTTTGAACATGTGCAGTAATCAACAACATTTGTTGGAGAACTGATGAAATTACATGAGAAAATAATATACCACATGACATAGGAAGATTTGCAAGCAAGAATTATACAAATAAGTAAAAATATTTTATTAAAATAAGAATACTTTTGATGCTCAGACATGACAAACTGTTAATGTAAGACAAGAATGAGAAGAGACTGGTGATATAATGAAAACTATTAAGAAACTTTTGAAATCAGATAGGCATTCCCTGTAGGAAAAACAGTTGAATGTATGAAAAATGAGATGCATTAATAAAAGAATAAGATCAACAGAGAAATTGGTGAATTTATTTTCCTGAATGGATCCTCACTGATAGTCTGCAAGCAGAATTACTAGAAATTGCCAGTATATGTATTAAAATTTATTTGTTAAAACTTTTATTAGGGCTTCCCCTATTCCTTGTTTTTCACCTAATACTCTTTGTTTCTAATTAATTTTTTGTGAACTGATTTGATCTGTTTGTCTCAATATTGATTTAATTATCTCCTAACTCTTCCAATGTGCATGTAACCATGGTGGTAAAATCACCAGTTTCAATTCTCTGACCTAGAAATTCGGATTAATTTTTAACCAACTTATCTGACCTTTATTGATATCATTTCTTTGACACTCACTCTCATTCGGTGTCATCATGACTCAGGATTCTAGCTCTTTAGGCAGTAACAAAATTTATCTTTTAAATTTCTCTGTACATTAGAATGCGTTGAAAAATTCCACAGAGGGGTTGGAGTTTAGCTCAGTGGCACGGCACCTGCTTCAAAAGCACAAGATCCTGAGTTTGAAAGCCAGTACCAGAAAGAAAGAAAGAAGAAAGAAAGAAAGAAAGATATTTCATAGATCATGAATGCAATATGAAAACAGAAAAAGCTAAATGAATTTTTGCTGTTTTGAAAAGAGTCAACATGTAGAATTGATACTTTAGAGATTCAAAGGGGCCAACAGAACAGATTCTGAGGAAAAAGTCTGTTATGACTGTGAGAAGAACCCAAGCACATAAATGTTAATGAAAAATATGACCTCATTAGAAAATAAACATTAGCTTCATTTTCCTGGATGCTTTTAATATAATCCAGATCTCAACAATAAGCTCTGGTTAATATTGTGAGCTAGACAGATGCATTTAGTACATCTGTGGCAACACACAAATGTTGAATTGAAATATAAAATAATAGCAATGCATAATTAAATATAAATAATATTGATATTAATCCTTAGTATACATGATAATATAAATTACAATTAAGTATTTGTACATACCCACATGAGGAACTTTGAATGAGTGGTAAACGCCTATATAAATGGATGAAAAACAGAAAAACAATCATGTGGAATAATGGAACATGATCAGAGAAGTATATTCAGCTATTGGATGTTAGAGAAATTAGCAGAAACAAATATACTGGAGAAACTAACAAATGGTACTGAGAAAACTGGATATTCAAACACAGAAATTTCTTTTATTATTTTTCTTGAATTCTTCCATTGGTATATTTTAGGTATACAAAATGTTTACATTTATCATTGGTTGCCTGTACCTGTACATGATGTATCTTGGCTCTTATTTTTTCCCCATTACCTGGGCGCTCTTCACCCCTCCACCCTTCCCTATTTACATAGACTTTGTTTCCGTTTTTGTTTCTTTTCTCATAATTTTTCCTTTCCATTATTTCGTTTCCCCATTTCTTCCCACCACCCCTACCCCTTTGGACCTTTTCCTATTTCAAAGTATCAATTATTAGTTATTAATCCTTTTAATCCTTATTTACTCTTAATTTCTCACACTAGAGAAATTATTCAGTGTTTACACATGTGTGCCCTATTTATTCACTTAAGAGTAGGGCCTCAATATGCATCCATTTAGCTATAAATGACTCTAGTTTCTCATTCTTTATTGCTGAGTAGTACTCCATTTTATAAAAAAAACCACATCTTCTTTATCCAGTTTCCAGTGAATGGGCATTTGGGCTGTTTCAAAGCTTTACTTATTACCAACTATCCTGCTATAAACATGGGTGCAGATATATCTCTGTGGTATGATACTTTTAAATTTGGGGAAAATACTCAGCAGGGGAATAGCTGGGTCAAATGGGACCTCCACCCCTAGTTCTTTGAGGTATCTTCACACTGATTTCCATAGTGTTCACACCAGCCTGAACTCCCACTAACAATGGAGAAGGGCTCCTTTCTCTCCACACCTCACCAGCATTTGTTATTGGTTGATTTCTTGCTAGCAGCCACTCTTTCTTGGGTAAGGTGGGATATCAGTGTTGTTTTTATCTGCATCTCTCGAATGACCAGTGATGTTGAACACTTTTTCATGTTTGTTTGCTGCTTTTACTTTGTCTGAGAACTGTCTCTTCATTTCAGATGCCCATTTTTGAATTGGGTCTTTGAATTTGGGGGGGTCTGATTTTTTTCAGTTTTTATATATTCTAGATAGTAGCCTATTGTCAGTTGCAGCTGCTATAACTTTTTCCCACATTGTGGGTTGTCTGTTAGCTCTGTTGGTGGTTTTTCTTGCAGTCCAGAAGATTTTTAATAAGATGGAATCCCAGTTGTTGATTCTTTCTGCTGGTTGCCATGCTACTGAGGGTTTGTTCATAAAGTCTTTTCCTATGCCAATATCTTCAAGAGTTCTACCTAACTTATCTTCTAGCAAGTTTAGTGTTTCTGTCTTAATATTTAGATCCTTAATCCATTCCAATCTTAGTTTAGTGCATGGTGATAGATATGGGTCTAGTTTTAATATTTGGCAGGTTGAAATCCAGTTTTTCCAACACCATTTATTAAATAGGCTATATTTCCTCCAATGAGGGTGGTTGGCTCCTTTGTCAAAGATGAGGTGGGTGAGTATGTCTGAAGTTGTTTCTGCATCTTCTAATCTATTCCACTGATCCTCAGGTCTGTTTCTTTGCCAGTACCATGCTGTTTTTATCTCATTCCACTGATCCTCAGGTCTGTTTCTTTCCTGGTACCATGCTGTTTTTATCACAGTAACTTTGTAGTGTAGCTTCAAGTTGGGTATTGTGATACCCCCAGCCATGTCTCTGTTGCCCAGAATTGCTTTTGCTATTCTAGGTCCCTTCTGGTTCAAAATGAATTTTTGGATTGTTTCCTCTAGTTCTGTGAAGTATATCGTTGTAATTTCTATCAGCATTACATTAAATCTATATAGTAGTTTTGGAAGTATGGCCATTTTTGCTATATTGGTTCTTTTTAACTTCCTCCTTTCCTATCTTTATTAGTTTTATTTCTTTCACTTTTCTAATTGCTGTAGCTAATGTTTCCAGAACTATATTGAACAGGAGTGCAAACACAGAAGTTTGAGGCTAGAAACATGTGTCATAACACACTGAACTAAAATAAAAATTAATTAAAGACCTAAATGTTAAGAAGAAGGACAATCTGCCAGAATATAAAGTAGGTAAAACTCTTGAAGATATAAGTGTAGGCAAGGACTTTCTGAGCAGAACTCAAGGCCACAAGTAATAATACTAAGAATCAACAAATGAGATCATATAGGATATAAAAAATCTTCTATAGTAAGGGAAACATCAACAGAGTGAAGAGTCAATCTACAGAACGGAAAATTTTTTGCCATCTATTCATGAGAAGAGGACTAACATCTAGAATACATAAGTAACTCAAAATATGCATCCATGAAAATAAAAGACCTAATCATTCAATGAGCATGTGGAATAAATAGACAATTCTCAGAAGTGACACTGACCAAAAAAGAAAAAATTCTCATGTATCACTGGATATTTTAAAAATAAAACTTAAAACAACATTGAAAAAACATCTTACTCCAGAAAGAATGGCTATCATCAAGAAATTAAATAAATTCTCTTGATATTATGGAGGCAAGGAAACACTTCTATATATTTGTTAAGTATGTAAAATAGACACAGCTCCCAGAGCAGAGGAGGTTTTCAGAGCCACATACCACATCTCCCAGAACAAAGGAGGTGAGCTGCACAGGCACCAGCAGAACCCCCACCCCCTGTCAAAATGAGAAGACACATAAACAAGCCTCTGACCCAGATTTCCAGATAACTTACAGCAACCTCAAAGGGAAATGAGATGGAACAATCTGATACTCAACAATCTGGACTCCCTGAACTACCAATGAAAGAGGATCAGGAAAAAATGAAATCAGAAATACTTTCTCACATAACAGCAGAGATTGTGGTCACAGTGCAAAACATGATTAATAAATCTAGAGAGGACAAGACAAAAACATAGAGGAGTGAAGGAAAATGATGGAATCCCAACATAGGAAACAAATGCAATCCATAAAACAGATGTAAACAGATTTTCAGGAGACCAAAAACTCCATTGAAAGTCTATGCAACAGAACGAGCCAATGAGAGGACAGAATTAAAGATATAGAAGATAAAGTTGCAAATAGTGACCAGGCAAAGAAAAAATGTCTAAAATTGTAAGGGACCATGAGAAATCAATCCAGCAGCTGCTAGACAATGCAAAGAAGAATAACATATGACTGATTGGTGTCAATGAAGAAACAGGAGAGATTGCAGATGACAAAAAAAAAAACAAACAGTGTTCACAGAAGTGATGGAAGAAAACTTCCCAAGCAGAGGGAAAGAACTTGAAATAAAGATAAATGAGGCATATAGCACTCCAACTAGCCTTGATCAAAAAAAAATCTACACATAGACATATAATTGTTAAGATTCCAGAAACCCAACCAAAGAACAAATTTCTACAAGCAGTTGGAGAAAAGAAATAAATCATATACAAAGGAAAGGCCATCAGAATCACAGCAGGCAGTGCAAACACTCAAGGCAAGAAGAGGTTGGAGTGATGTATTTCAAGCCCTAAAGAAAAACAACAGCCAACACAGATTGATGTGCCCTGTAAAACTATCTTTCAAAATTGATGGAGAAATAAGATACTTTCCTGACAAAGTGCACCTGAGGAACTTCATGAATACCAAACCAGCAGTGCAAAAATTTTAGACAAAATCTTAGGAAAACCCAACAAGGATCACATCCACAGGAAGCCCAGCTGAAAGAATCCACTGGGTATGACAAGAAATTAAAAGTAAAGTGGGAGAATCCAACAAAAAGAAAAGGCCATCCCAATGGTAACTCAATACATATCAGTTATAATTAACAATGTTAATGGTCTCAACTCACCAATCAAAAGAAATAGACTGGCAGAATGTGTCAAGAAACAAGATTCAAAAATAGGCTGCATGCAAAAAAACACTCTTAACTCAAAAAGAAACACATAGACTGAAAGTTAAAGTGTGGAGAACAATACTCCATGTGACAGAAAAGTGAAAAAAAGCAGGAGTAGATATCCTCTTTGCAAACCAAGTGAATTTCAAACCCACACTGATTAAGAGAGACAAAGAAGGACACTACATCCTTGTAAAGGGAAAAAATCCAAGAGGAAGTGATGACAATCATAAATATCCATACACCAAACACTAGTGTGCCCAACTATATAAAACAAATACTAGTGGACAGGAAAAATCATATAAGCACTAATACAATAGTAGTGGGGGAACTCAATACTCCACTATCACAAATAGATAGATCAACTAGACAAAAAACAAGCAATGAAATACTAGAACTAAATTAAACTCTTGAACAAATCAACTTACCAGATGTTTACAGAGTGTTCCTCCTCAAAAAATCAGAATACACATTCTTTTCAGATGCACACTGGTCATTCTCCAAAATAGACCACATACTCACTCATGAAACATATTTAGGTAACTACAAAGGAATTGAAGTCATCCCCTGTATATTCTCATACCATAGTGGGATGAAATAGAAAAAGAAACCACAAAAATTTCATAAACACATGAAAATTGAACAACATACTTCTGACTAGAAAATGGATCACAAAGGAAATTAAAGAAAAAAATCAGAGAGTTCCTTCAATTAAATGACAATGACAATACAACATATCAGAATCTACGGGACACAATGAAAGAAGTCTTACAAAGGAAATTCATAGCAGTGAATACTCATATTAGTAAAACAGAATGAGCCCAATTAACCTGATACAGAACCACAAGCTTCTAGAAAAAGAAGAGCAGAACAAACCCAAAGCCCATTTAAAGGAGGAAATTATAAACATCAGGGCAGAATTCAATGCAATGGAGACTAAGAGAACAATGCAAAAAATCAATGAAGCCAAGAGTTGGTTCTTTGAAAGAATAAAATTGACAAGCCCTTCGCAAACCTTATCAGAAAAAGGAAAGAAAAGGCCCACATCCACGCAATTAGGAATGAAAAGGGTGAAATTACTGCAGACCGAACAGAAATCCAAAGGATCATAAATTCCCACTTCAAGAATCTATATGCCAATAAGTTGGGAAACACAGAAGAAATGGACAGATTCCTAGATATGTATGAATTACCAAAGTTGAATGAAGAAGACCAAAAAATTCTAAACAACCCAATATCATTCAAAGAAATTGAAAATGTAATTAAAAATTTACCGACTAAGAAACCCCTGGGTCCTGATGTCTTCACTGCTGAATTTTACAAGACATTTAGAGAGGAACTCTACTACTGCTGTTTAAACTCTTTGATGAAACTGAAAGGGAAGCAGTACTCCCAAATGCACTCCTGGAACAAAGCATCACCTTGACCCCAAAGCAGAGAAAGACCCAACCAAAAAAGAGAACTATAGGCCAAGCTCACTAATGAACATAGATGCAAGAATTCTTTCTCTTTTTTTTGGTTTATGCAACTTTATTGAAGAAAAATAAATCAATTACTAGCAGAGCTATTAGTTGATCACTCATCCACTGACAACTTGCATCATTTACTCAGTGCTATATTTAACAGTGTTTTGGAAGATAGATTAACTAATAGCTCCAAGCCTCCTAACAATTTAAATGAAAATTACAAAATGTTTTGAGACCCTATTTTGGAATACAAAGGGTGTTTGAGTTCCAATTTCCATTCTCTGTAGAACAAGAACAGGTCATTCCTTTATTGACATGCATAAAATACATCACATTTTCTGTTCTGCCGATGCTATAAATTCAATACCAATTCTCCAACCACATCAGTTATGAGCATAAAGTATATCACGTAACCTCAAATCTCTAACAGTGGAAGGCTTAACAAGAATGGATGCTGCTAGAATAATGCTGCTTCCTTGCCATGACAACTGAGCATCCATCTCCCCTCCTCAGCTGGCTTCTTCAGCAGTTAGAGCTGTGAGGAATGGTTTAGTCTCATAACCAAGTTAGAGTGAAGACATTGGCCACATAATACACATGCTCCAGTTTTTTAAAAAAAATTCTGAATCTTGGGCAACTGTTCTCTTGTAACTACTTTAAAATTTCTAAAAGCAGTTATTGTCCAAAGCTGGTAGAGCTTAAGTCTTCTCAGATGAGCATGTGAATGAATGGAGGGAGGTAAACAAAAAATAAAATTAAAAAAGATGAGGTCTGATAGGGGAGCAGCCAGATAAGAAAATCAAAAAAGGAACAGTAGTTTAAAGTTTATTCCAGATATAATGCAGGTTATTCTGATTTTAAGGTAGCATCACATGGCATACTTCTGAGTCCATTCTCGAGATATTCTGTTGTACTTGTCTCTGTTTTATAGATCCGTGCAATCTCTGGCACTAGGGGGTCATCTGGGTTTGGATCACATAGCAGTGAACAAAAGGATAAAAGAACTTTAGAAATAGTTAAAGCAGGAGACCACTGTGATCTTAGGATATCGAGACAAATGCTGCCATTACTGTTAATATTTGCATGATAAATTCTTGTTGTAAATGCAACCTTAGGTGGTTTAAAGGGGTAGTCTGTAGGAAAATGAATTGTCAAAAAGAATACACCACCTTGATATGGGCTGTCATTAGGTCCCATAATTGTGGCTTGCCAGTGGAACATGTCATCCCCAACTGGGCCTGCAGAACATTGTGCTGGAGGGTCACGGGCCAAATCACTAAGTTTCTTATTAATCCACTTCAGCGCCATGGTCCGTGCTGTCCCGGCCCTCAGTGTCCGCGTGTGCTCAGTCCCGCCGCGTCTGGATGGTCCTCGGCTCCCAGCGGCTCAGGCACAGCCTTGGTACGGAGGAGGCGAATCTCGCGAGAAACGCGCGGCAGCCTGGCGGGAGCTGGAGCTCAGATGCAAGAATTCTTAATAGACACTGGCAAGCAGAATGCAGAAGATCATCAAGATCATACACCCTGACCAAGTAAGATTCACCCCAAGGATACAGGGATGGTTCAACATACACAAATCAATAAGTGTAATACAATGTATCAATACAGCCAAGGATAAAATCCATATGATCATCTCAATAGACGCAGAAAAAGCATTTGACAAACTCAAACACACATTTATGACAAAAACCCTACGAAAAATTGGAATAGATGTTCTCTACCTTAGTCTGATAAAAGCCATCTATGAAAAACCAACAGCCAATATCATACTAAATGGTCAAAAACTGAAATCCTCCACACTAAAATCAGGAACAGGACAAGGATGTGCACTATCACCACTACTGTTCAATATAGTTTTGCAAACAGCCACAACAGTTGGACAAGAGAAAGAAATAAAATGAATAAAAAGAGGAAATGAAGAAGTAAAATTGTCATTATTTGCAGATGACATGATACTCTATATAGAAGACCCCAAGAACTCCAAAAAAAGTCTTCTAAACTTAATAACCAAATTCAGTAAAGTAGCTGGATACAAGGTCAACACACAAAAAACAATAGGTTTCCTTCCTCTACACTAAAAAAAAGACTCACAGAGAAATAGGTAAAACAATTACTTTCACAATAGAACCCCAAAAAATGCAATACCTACGAATTGACCTAACAAAAGAAACCAAAACCTCTTCTCTGAAAACTATAGTACTCTGAAAAGGGAGATTGAAAACAATATCAGAAAAAGGAAAAACATGCCTTGCTCCTGGGTAGGAAGGATCAACATAGTGAAAATGGCCATACTTCCAAAACTGCTATATAGATTCAATCCAATTGAGATCCCAGCAGCATACTTCATGGACCTTGAGAAAACAATTCAAAAATTCATTTGGAACAAGAAGAGACCCAGAATAGCAAAAGCAATTCTAGGTAACAGAGACATGGCAGTGGGTATTACAACCCCCAACTTGAAACTATGCTACAAAGCTACTGTGATAAAAATATCATGGCACTGCCAAAGAAGCAGACCTGAGCACCAGTGGAATAGATTAGAAAATGCAAAAACAACTCTGGACATACTCAGCCTCCACATCTTTGACAATGGAGGCAAACACCCTCACTGGAGGAAAGATAGCCTCTTTAATAAATGTGGCTGGAGTAATTGGGTTTCAACCTGCCAAAGATGAAAAGTAGAGCTATATCCTTCACTATGGACTAAACTAAAATTGAAATGGATTAAATATCTAAAAATTAAAGCAGAAACACTGAACCAACTGGAACAGAGGTTAGGTAGAACTCTTGAAGACATTGGGGTTGGAAGAGATTTTATGAAGAAAATCTCAGTTGCCCGTGAGCTACTTCAAACAATCAAAAAGTGACATCTCTTCTTAATAAAAAGCTTCTGCACAGCAAGAGAAACCACCAGCAGTGTGAAGAGACAACCAGCAATGTGGGAAAAAATTATCAATCACTGAGACAAAGGTCTACTTTCTCGACTCTATCAAGAACTTAAAAAAAAAAATACCTAAAAATGGGCATCTGAAATGAACAGACATTTCTCACACAAAGAAGTAGAAATGGCAAATAAACATATGAAAATATGTTCAACATCACTGATCATTTGAGATATGCAAATGAAAACAATGCTGAGATTGCACCTCACCCCAGAAAGAATGGCTGCTATCAAAAAACCAATGAGTAACAAATGTTGGCAGGGCTGTGGGGAAAGAGGAACACTGCAACACTGCTGGTGGGAGTGTAGACTGTTGAAATCACTGTGGAAATCAGTATGGAGATACCTGAAAGAACTAGGACCAGAAGTCCCATTTGACCTAGCTATTCCCCTGATGGTTATCTTCCCCAAAGAACTGAAAGAATCATACCACAGTGATATATATGCATGCATGTTCATAGCAACACAGTTTGTAATAGCTAAAAATTGTAAATAGCCCAAATGCCCATCAACTGAAGACTTGATAAAAAAAATATTTTTCTATAATGGAGTACTGCTCACCCATAAAAAAATGAGAAATTACTGACATTTATAGCTAAATGGATACACATTGAGGCAATATTTTAAAGTGAAATAAAAAGAATACACATATGTAAATACCAAATAGTTTCTCTAGTGTGAGAAACAGAAAGTGTAAATAAAGACTAAAAGTTGTAATAGATAATGTGAAATAGGAAGAAAAGGGGCAAAGGGGAAGGGGTAGGGGAAAGGAAAAAAGGGAATGGAATTAATATGAGAAAATGAAAAAAGGAAACAAAGTCTCTGTAAATAGGGAGTGATTAAGGAGTTGAAGGGAGGGAAGGGGTAGTGGGAAAATAAGAACCAAGAGAGTATGTAAAGGTCCAAAATTCCAATGATGAATTTCGTTATATTATATACCTAAAATGTACCAATAAAAGGGTATACAGTTTAAAAAAAAGAATGTAAAATAGTGCAACAACAATAGAAATCAGTGTGGAGATTCCTCAATTTGACCCAGCCTTTCCCTTCCTAGGTATCGTTCTGAAATTTAAAGTTAACATATTACAGGACTACATGCATACTAATGTTTGCAGTAGGACAGTTTTAATATCTAAATCTTGGAAATGGCCTCAATGCCCATTAGCAGATGAAGGGATAGAGAGAATGTGGTTTTTATCACATAATGGAGTACTAGTCTGTCATAAAGAAAGATAAACTTGAGGAATTAATAGATGAATGGATGCAATTTGAGACCAAAATGCTAAGTGAAATAAGTGAGACACAGAAGCTTAGTGTATGGGTTCAATTATATGGGGAGAGAGAGAACACATAGGTATTAAGGAGAACTTTTTTCCAATGGATAAGTGAAAAGACATGGATTGAAGACAAAAGGAAGGGAGGAAAAGAGGATGAAAAAGTATTGAAGTGAAAAAATAGTGAATATAAAATTTTTGAGAAGGATATCAAGATTTGGAACAACATGGAGGGAGGGGAAATGTAGATGATGAAAGAAGTAAAAGAAGAAAGAGAAGGAGAAAGAGAGGAGGAGAAAAGAATTAAGATCTATTATGTGTTTGTATCAACTCTGTATGATAAATCTAATCATTATGTATTGCAAATATGTACTAATAAAAAAAAAGAAATGGAGAGTCTAGCAGCTTTTTCTCATTTTAACTTAGAAAGGTGTTTCAATTTTTGAGGGGGTAAAGGCAGTCTAACTTCTGATTACAACCAAATTGAAGCAGAAGATTAGGATTTGCCAAACCTGGCTGTGGAATGGAAGGAGAATTGTTAATTTCAGAACCTCAGAACACTTGCACAGAATGGTTGCCAAAATCATGAGAACTCATTCAAGTTTTTAACAGGCTGCAGAGTGGAAAATAGGAAAGTACAGTAAATTGAGCTCTTGGCTATTGTTTCCTATCACAATGGGCCATACTCATGTTATAGAGCATGCTTCTTTTCCTACTTTTTCTTCACCCAAATGCTCTGCAGAGCCTGTTTCTTCTACTACCTTTAATAAATGCAAAACTCTACAAATGTTTGCACTTGTCTTGCCCAATTCCCTTATAAGGACAAAATAAGCTAGAAACCACCTCTAGAAGGAGACTACAGTACAAGAAAATACCCAGTAAATGACGGGTCACAAAATGGTGAAGGGCCCAAGGTTCAGAACATATAATTTGATAGCCTCATTTCTTCTTGATCCTAATTTTTAGTCATTAGAAACTCAGTTCCCTTCCCCCCAAAAAGGGGAATGGAATTAATAAGAGAAAATGAAAAAATGGAAACATAGTCTTTGTAAATAGGGAGGGATGGAGGTGTTGAAGGGAAGGTAGGGGAAGGGGGAAAAATAAGAACCAAGAGAGTATGTAAAGGTGCATATCTCCAATGAAGAATGTCATTATGTTGTACACCTAAAATGTACCAATAAAAGGATATACAAAAAAATAAAGTATATACAAACTAAAAAAAAAAGAAAAAAGAAACTCAGTCCTCACAAAGGCCAAGGGATCTTTGACTGGGTAATGCTTCTATAGGGAAAGTAAGAAATGCTTTCTATATCTTTCACAATTTTCAGAAAACTCTCAGTCTCAGCATCCATCATCTTTTTGGAATGCATCCTCAAAATCTGGGACTCCTTTGACCCATAAATCCTAAAAACATCCACTATCTGTCATCTTTTTACTGATCATGCATGCCTGAAACTCCAACGAAAACACTTAATTGTGTACAAACTGAGCTAGTGGTCTCACCACATCAAAAAATGAAGTACTGAATCATAAAGCAAATTTAGGAGATTTTCAATTGGAAATGAAGAAAGATTGAGGGGATCCTAAAAGTAGAATTTTTGTATGGTGCCTTTGTACAGAACTTTTTATGGTAAGTATAGCATGACCTTCCTTGATAGTTTGAGGCCAATCAGGACAAGTATGCCTGTTAATTTAAAATGATATAAAAAACAGAGATTCTCTTATCCTGTTACTCAACATTATAGCATTTTTAAAAAAACTGTAATTTTAAATAAAAACTAATTATCTTGCACTTTAA
Organism: Heterocephalus glaber; assembly: GCF_053883595.1. Classification (NCBI taxonomy): domain Eukaryota; kingdom Metazoa; phylum Chordata; class Mammalia; order Rodentia; family Bathyergidae; genus Heterocephalus; species Heterocephalus glaber. Next base: position 58,729,690 of record NW_028258325.1, on the reverse strand, counting down.
GTTCTTCAAAACTCAGGAGCTTAGTTGGGAGTGGTTGCAAATCTGTTTTGCAGGAAGTATGCCGTATTCCATATTTTCTGAGGAAGTTAAATCTTGGTCAAAAGTCCTAGCACATTGTTATTACTTTAATTCCTATCAATATGACTGGTCACCCAACTCTACTCTAGGTCCTTTCCCTACTTAGGGGAAATTTTCTTAAGCTAACTAAATAAACTATTTATATTTATAATAAATAAATAAACTTTATATTTGTGAAACATAACTCTAGGAGATGAGGAATAATGATCACTTTTGTTCAGTAAAGTGTGGTGACTCCATAAAAGAATACAGCAAGCCTGAATATGGAGTGATAGGTGATAATGAGTCTAGTTTATTAAGCTGGGATTTTTATTGATACAGTTAGTGGGGTTAGTGGACTGGGTTACATGTGGTGAGGTAATGAGACAGTGTGAGATTGGCTGGAGGGGGACAAAGATGGAGATCAGAGCCATTATTTTCATGGTTTTGAGGATAGTAAAGAAAAACAAGGTCAGGCTTCAGGTATGGCGGCAATAAGTTCTCACTGAGTTCCTTCAAGCTCCATGGGAGCAATATTATTGTAGGGGCAACTGCTGAGAAACAGGGTGGTGGCCACTTCAGAAGTGAACAGAAATATTGATGTTTGGAAGAACCTGAGACTTCAGACTTTCCAGAGTCTGAGAGACACAAGGGGTAAAAAGAATTGGGAGAAATATAAAAAGTGAGCCAAATAAAAGGTGTCAGTCAAGGGAACCAGGAGTTGGTTAGTTAATCTGGAAGGGACCAGCATGACAACTTGTCTTGTATGATGGCTTTAGCATCCAGACTTCTGATCCATCTCATACAAGTATGGACTTGTGGGTGAAGAAACAGCAGGTCTCCTGGAGAAAGGTACAGAGACAACCTTTCTCTGGAAAGCATGTTCAAGCCTTGCCAGGTTTGGAGCACAACAGCAGCCAGAGAATTGATTTAATCTTGCATGTTAGTGAGCTCAACAACTGTGAAAATCAGTGAAGGTGATTGGAAGTCTTGTCATCCAAGGTGGAAGGCGGTCTAGTAAATTTGGTGGTGGTCCAATTCTGCACAATAGGAAGGAATTTTGTCTTTGTGAACCAGAGTAGTAACTTTTATTTGGTTTCAGTTGGGAACTGAGGTTTTCAGCATGGGCAGCCACAAGGTGGACTGCTGTGGCTCAACCTGCAAGGCCCACTTTGTTTTGAATATAATTAATTTGGAAAGATTGCTGAGAAATGTTGAATGGAGACATTTGGTTTGGCTGACCCAGTATCAACCAAATTGGTGGCTATTCTGATTCCTACCAGAAGAGGAATTAACTGAACAGCCTGAGATAATCATGGTTTGTCATTGGTCACACAATGGCTGGATTAGCAGAAAGCAGACACAGAAGGTGAAGAAGCTGATCTGAGTTGGTGTGCACTTGTTAAAGGTGCCTTAGAGCCATAGGTGATTATTTCTGGGAGCACAGTTAAAGTTGAGGAAAATGATATTAATTCTTGTATAAAGTACAGAATTAAAGGAGTGAATTCAGAGAGAGAAAGAGTCATGAGAATGACAAGTAGATATTTGGGAGAAGTTTGCTGGGAGGAGACACAGAACAGTCTTGGCTTTTAAGGTAATAATGAGAAGGGCAAGAGATGAAGGGTAATGGGAATAGCAATCTTAAGGAGAATGGTGTCAGCTCTCTCCTATGTTGGTCAGTGGGTGGCCTTTTAAAGGTTTGTCAGTAGGACCTGTTTGCCAGGGTTGAAATTTAAGGTAATAGTGAGTGTCAAGCCTGGTGAAGGAGAATGTCACCATGTGCTTGTAGGAAGATTCACATGGTCTGAAGGGACTGAGTCTTCTAGGGAATAAGTGGGGGGAATGGGCCCATGGTTGAGGGGTGAGTCAATAGTAGCTCAAAAGGATATGAAGGAGGAACAGGGGAAATAAGTTTGTTCATATAAAGTGCAGTTCACTAGTTCATATCTGAGAACAAGGGAAGGAGTACAGTGAGGTTATTTGGGTCTCTTGGGGTTTGGTGAGTGAGAAAGTCAAGAGGGAGACAGGATAAGTGTTTTGGTTAGGGCTGTAAACTTTTTGTGAGGTGGCATTTTTGGGGAAGGGATTGGGTCTCAATTTTGTGTCTGGGGTCAGACCTCTGAGCACATATTGGGGGTTTGTAAAGAGAGTCAAAGAGGGTAAGAACATCACTGGATATAAGGAAATGGACAATTGAGTGTCACAGCCCAAAGTGAGTTTTGTAAATGTGAAGCCAAACATATCTTGAAAATTGATTTGGAAGTGAGGAATCTGAGGAAGGAATAGGGAGAAAAGTAGGATGTGCAGAGATGAAAACACGATTTTGGAAGAGGACTGTTGTCCAGAGCTTGAGATGTATGTCCTGTTCCAGGGGGAAGAGACACTCAGAAATCAAGGAGTGAAAGAGAGAGCAATTTAAAGGTGCTGTCATGTAGAGCTGAAAAGGCTGGCTATCAACTCCCACTGCTAGTGAGGATTTAACTGTAAGTCCTAGGAATCTTATCAAAGAGCAACACATGGGCCAGTGTAAGGAGAAATGAGATAGATTTATCCTTGCCCAATACTATTACCCAGAGCACTAGAGTGGTGATTGGCTAGTGTACAAGGGCCACAGGCCCTGTCAGTCTTTGGCTAGAAAAACTGGTCCCATTAGATTGGCAGGGCAGTTCATGAAGTGAATGGGCCAACCTTCATGTAGGAATGGGGACAGTCTTGCTTCTAGTGGCCCTATAAACTACATAAGGGTCAGGGTTTTGTGCAGGGCTGTGGATTTGGGCATTCTTTTTCCCAGTGCCTCATTTTGCCACATTAAAAGCAAGGTTCAAAGGGCTTAGACTTTTGTTGGTGTAATTGGCTGGCATGTGGTTGTGAGAAGGCAGAGTGCAGATTTATTAGATGCCCCTCTGGAGGCCTCTCCATTCAGTTCTTCATTTTGTTAGACTCTGAAGGCAGTGGGTATGAGTTCATAGGACATAAGAGTTTGAGGACACATCTCAAATTTTTGAGCTGTGGCCAATTGAGGCAGGGGAGACTTTGAGGAACCAGGAACAACAGCAATTCAAGCGTGGATCAAAGTAGCAAAGGATGTACAAAAAAGATTAGCAGTGTGAATATTGACAAACTTATAAAGGATTTTTCACAAATGAAAAAGAAAATGATAGAAACCAGTGGAAAGGATAACATACTGAAAATTCAGTTGGAAAAGAGTACCTCTTTATTAAAAGTAGTGCAAACAAAGAAAGCCTCAATTTAAAAAGAATGAGCTGCTCTTCATGATATGATAAAAGGGCTACAACAGACCACTGAATATCAACACAATTTGAGAGGTAAAAATGAACAACTAAAAAGAAATGCTGATATGACAAGGGAAAAGCTGAAATCTCACAAACAGGACTATTAGAATAATATTGCCAAAATTGTACATGAAATGAAAATCAAAGAGGAAGAACATAAGATAGAAATAAGCAAACTTTATCAAGATATGCAGAAAAAAGTTGAATTAAATGAAGACAATCACAAAGATCTAATAAAGAAAAAGGAGATGGAAATCTCAGAGTTAAATGCAAAGTTAATAACTCAAGAAAAAGAAAATCAAAATGAAATAATCAAACTACAGCTGGAGTTTGATGCCAAACTATCAAGAGTTCAGGCTAAGTAAAACCATATCCAGATGCTACTATTTCCCCACAGAGTATCTACAGAAGGAAGCTTCAACATCTTCAAGAAGAAAAAAACAAAGAGATTGCAGTTCTTCATAATACCATTCACAATTTGGAGCAGCGCCTTTCTATTGGCAAAGATTCTCACCTTAAATGTAGATGATTTTGAGTATAACAGTAAATTCATTAATTAATATTTCCTTTTTTAAAAGCAATTGAAAAATTCACTTCCATTTTCAATATAAGTATGCTGCCTAAATAGCCTAAATAATAAATGAGACAGCTTTAAACAAAAAAATAAAAAATAAAAAAAATTTTGAGCTGTGTCTTGATGTCAGGGAATTCTTGGGAAATAAGTTTATCAAAGTTTATGGACTTAATGAAGGCCTTATGTAGATCAATGAGAACATATTGGACAAAGTCTTGTCATTTTTCCCAACCACTGTAACAGGGCTCCTGGCCCCATCTAGGGTCTTGTCCACAAATAGCAACTGTGTTAGGATCTTTGTGATTACTTTGGCTGTGGGCCTCATTGGCTGTATGGACTGTAATCATCCAAAACCCTTCTCCCTCATTGTACAGCTGAGTGATAATGAGAATGATATAAATATTTTTCAGTTGCAGTCAAAGTAGCAAGTGAGATTAATGAATTACTTAATGTAATATGAGGAGTTAGACAAGAAGAAAGTGAAGTGAGATTTCAGTTGGCAGAGATCAAAGAGGAAAAACAGGATGTGGATGTAGGTAGGGGTAGTAGTGGCAACAACTTTTCACAAAAGGGATTGAGAGATTGGTGGGCTCATCAAAGCTGATCTGGCAGAAGGAAGACTGAGTCACAGGTAGCAAGAGAAGTGATGATGTGTGCAGAAGGAGAGTGTTTTGTGGTTCAAAGTGTTTGTGAGAGGAAGAATCTGGGGCTGAAGCCTGGTATAGAACAGGCACAAGGCATTATCTGATGTAAGAGAGAGCAGAATGAATAGAGAGGGGAGTGAAAATAGAAGGCAAAAAAAAGCCTGAACATAGGAGCCCTCTTCCCATTTGTGTGACCTCTGGAGAAAGCAGTGAAGGTCAGAAGATCAGAAAATCAAGTGAACCGTGTTTTAGCCCAAAAGTGTGCTTATCTAGCTACATTATAGGAAAGATTAAGGTGTTTTGGCTTAAGAGTAAATTGGAGACCAATTTGAGACTATTTATTGAGGAAGCACACTAGAGGTTTGTTTGCCTTTAAGAGGAACACAAGCGGTTCTCATGATAGGGCAGAGTCAATATTGCCCAATGAGAAGAAGGGCAATCAGGATCAAAGTGAGTGTCCCCTAGATGAACACCAACTCGTGGAGGAAGGAAAAATGGAGCAACCCATACCCTGGTAAGTCTATTGTGTGGGGGCCAAAGTTGGGATTCAGGCCTCATTTGGACTTGGATGGATGAGCACAGAGACAGAAATCCTTGACAGCTCCCCAGGATGACTTAATACAAAGTATGGAGTGGCAGAATTTAGAGAGAGATGTTGTGAAGAAGTCATTGTTGGGCTGGAGGCAATGAGGTCAATGGTTCTTATGGCCCAAAGAAGTTGAGATTGGGAGGCTACAAGGTGGGAGGGCTCTAGATTGCCATCTCCTCAATTTAACAACCAGAGGTTCAACAAACGATGATGATCTCACCAAGAAACACTACATTTGAGATTCCAGGCAGGACCTCCTGGAGTACTCCAGGACTTCAGTTTATTAAATTGGATAGTGTTAAGGGTATTACTGGGATGGGGTTATGTGTGGTAGGCAAAGGGAGGTATGTGATTTAGGGAGTAAGAATGTCTGAGTATATGTCTGTTCTGCTGTGGTTGCACTGTAACCTAGCAGTTGGGGCAGGTGTATCATGTCCTAGCAGAGTAGGTATTGTTATCTAGGCTCAGGTGACTGGCAACAGCCATACCACGATCTCAGCTACCTGGGAGAGGGGATCAGAACTATCAGCTTGAAAAACAATCTATAACAGATCACACACAGTCATCTTCTATATCACCCCAAACATCAAGTTATTGAAAATAGAGGTCTAGGTATATTATTCTCAAATCAAATCCTGGATGTCACAACTACCCAAAGATGAAGAAAACTAAACCTTTCATCTGAGAGCCACTAGAGGACCTTAAACTCCTCTTCAAGATAAAACTACCTGAGTCCTTAAAAGAGAACTCATGCTTAAAAAGTTGTAATTTTATTATAGAGAATATTATTGAAGAACTCTGCAGTGGGTCTGTGATTTCTTATAAGACAGTACCATGCAAGTGAGAGGGAGAGAAAGAGAACAAAAGACACAGACACAGAGTTGAGAGCAGAGCTGGGTCTTGGGCTAATCTAAGCTGCTCTGGGCAGCAAAAACAAAAGGCACCAAAGACATCCAGTGTTTATTCATAACAAGCATGTGAAGGAGGGAGGCAGGGCAACTTCAGGACACCTGGTGATAGCAGATATCACAGGAAGGACTGTGAAAGGGAAGCACTAGCATATCTTGCTGAAGGTAAAAAGTTAGTAATTCAGAAAGAATTTAGTTGGAGTTGATCTGACCTTAGCTGGAAGTTAACTTAGCAGGGCTCTGCTACTTCATGGAGTAGGATTTAAGTCTTGGTAGTAGCCAATAGCAGAGGGGGTCTACTCACCCGACTTTTACAATCTGACATTCCCATTTGAGTTATGTAATGCTTTGGTCAGACACCTAATATAATACAGCCCAATTATAGAGGCAAGAAGATTGCATCACTTATACCCTGCTAATACTAGGCAGAGGTGTCTGCTACATCTCCTCCTTTCTTTTTTGGAAACATCAGCAGCTACCACAGAGTGAGGCAAGGTTTCATGGCATCTACAATCATCTGGTTGTGGCTCCTCACCGGCATGAAATACCTGGGTATTTCATTGGTTGCTGGGTCTCAATGGCAGATGAGATCAGTCTGATGATCTCTGCAGGACTGATTTTGTTCTTTGTTGCCACAGAAGCATACTCTGGCCACTATATTAATTGCATTGAGCCTTTTTACTTTTAGTTAGGGCATCCTTTGACAACACTTGTGTCTAGGATATGTCTGTAGTTTTACCTTTGTATCAATGGAGTTGTGATAGAGTATATTTGTTTTCCATAATTGCATTTTAAAAGTTTAAAATGAAAGTAACAAGGGAAGGTAACAAAATCTAATTGAGCTTTTAGAGGTAGTTGTACTCCCCCTTTTTTGTTTATGTAATTGTGTTTTTATGGAAAAGAAATTACTCCCAATAATGATTTATCCCTGTGGGTTATAAGGACTCATAATGTGTCTAAGTGACTTAGCTGTCTATAGTATTTTTCTTTTTAAAGAGCTATCCCCAACTGTGATTAGAGGAGAAAGGACTTAGTTTCAATTTAACTGCTCTGAGCTGAGAAGTGGGGAAGCCCACAGTTAGGAGCCCCTTCTGTGGAGCTGATTTTATAGACCTTAAATAAAAATCACATTGTAATTTAGCAATTATAAACTCTCTAAATCAATCTGGTGGATTTTTGTTAAAAGACACATTTTTTGTTGATAATCAGTGTGACTACTTGGAATTTGGCAGCCTATAGCCAAGAGTAAATAGCATTTTTTAAGAAATTAGAGTATGTATAATCAAAGTAGAAGCATTAAAATAAAAAGGCAGATTGGGGAAGAGCCATGTTTAGAGTCAGTTTTTCATTAAATAAAATAGCAATTATAACCTGTTGACTCATAGTCCCCTCCAGTAATAGAGATTGTCTATAAATCTGATATTTAATCATAATATTTTTCTAACTTTAGCTGTAAAAAGATTAAAAATGTAGTAATTTTAAGAAACAATTTTCGCTAAAAATTTTGAAAACATTTGTTGGGCTCTTGTAAATTTTATCATAGTTTTATCTAGTGACCTGTAACAGTGGTTAGCCACTGGTGTATCTGGAAACTGTCAGGAGTCAGCAATTGGAGCCTCTGTTATATCTAGCTTTATTACTATGGTTTTGACTTTATATATCTTTTACTGATATTTTCTACTGGCTATTCAAGTTAAGGTGACACTTATATTAATTAAAAATAACCTATTTCTGTCTATCAAGGTCACTTAAATCTCCTCAGCCATTACTTTGTAACTCTTTATAGAGCTTCTCAGCTCCTGTCAATGTCAGCTGACAGGATGGGTCACAGCCTTGCTTGACTATGTTACTTTCTGCAAAAACATGGGAGATTTTTCCCTCTGGATAACTCCCCTCTGGCACATGGCATTATTGATTCTTATCTTTTTGTTGCCCAGAAATCTCCCTGCTCAGGAGGTTGGGTGACTTACCAAAGCTGTAGTGTCTTGTAGAAAAGGTTCTCTCAAGTTCTGGGACTTTTGTTGACCTTGAAGGGCCAGGACCAAAATATTGGCCATCTTCTCAGCCTAGTTACCTTTCTATTTCTGGTCTCTAAACTTTAGTTGTTGTACACCCAGTAGACCAGAACAATACCATTAACATTGCAGTGGGAGCAATGAACTTAACTATTATAATTTTACCTAGACATCAAGCACTTTGAAGTAAAAAATGTAGTTACAGGACTGTTATTTTTATCAATCATAGATGTTCTAGTAGTTGAATCGCTGTAGAATGTTAACAGGAAAAATGCTGTAAATCAAAATCCACACATAGTATTTTAGCATGACAATGATGATAACATTATCTTTGTAACACATTTAAAGGCCCATCTTAGTGTAAAACAGCCACTGTTAAATGCATGCATCCCACTCCAAAACACAAACAACTATTACCTAAGTTATTATCTTTTTTTTCTAAATTGTTTTCTTTTAATAGGATGCCATCTAAAGAATATATATCAGCCCTTAAATGTACCTGTTATCCTGAGTAGCTGGAGCATAAGACATAGGTGAATATCTGAATCAAAGAAGGTTATTACCATAAAAAATATGTCAGAAGAGCTGTACAATCAAAAAGCATGAATACATTTAATACACCAGAAAAGTAGCAATGATAAATATCATGGTTCCATGAAACACTTTGTGCTGTGATTTGATTTGGTACCAAAACAACTCTTTTTTTGCTTAAATCCTTTATTGGTACATTTTAGCTACACAATACATTTATATTTATCATTGGATACTTGTACCTGTATATGATGTATCCTGGTTCTTATTTTTTCCCCATTCCCTGTTCTCCCTTCACGCCCTCCACCCTTCCCTATTTACAAAAGTTTTATTTCCATTTTTTTCTTTTTCTCATAATATTTCCTTTCCCTTCTTTCCTTTCTACTTCCCCTACCACTTCCCCTCCCCCACTGGACCTTTTATTCCTATTTCAAATTATAAATTTTTTTTTAATTGTTTTAATCCTTATTTACACTTTCAGTACCTTACACCAGACAAACTATTAGGTACTTACACATATGTGTCCTACTTATTGCACTTAAGAGTATGGCCACAAAATGCATCCATTTGGCTGCAAATGTCTCTAGTTTCTCATTCCTTTTTAAAATTTTTAAAATAATTTTATTATCAAACACAAACACATATGAAAATTAAAACTTCAAAGAACAATCCAAGGGGAAAAACTACAATAATATTCAAATAAAGTAGAATTCAAATAAAACAAAAGTGAAAAGCACTTAAACATTTTTCCATATAACTTAAAAAAGCATCTCAAGCACCAACAAGACACCAAAGGATGTGATTTGTTTCAGAAAGATCCCCAAAATCAACACTGAACAAATAGCAGTCTGGAAAAACTCCAGTTAGTTAGCAGACACCACCAAGCTTCTCGCTAAGTTAAATTTTGATACAGTCATATGACACGTGATGGAAACACAATCCCAGAAATATGTTATTAGACAATTTCATCTGTGTGTGTCTTTAATTACACTATCAGTTTCTCACACTAGAGAAACTATTCAGTATTTACATATATGTGTCCTATTTATTTCATGTAAGGGGATGGGCTCAATATGCATCCATTTAGTTATAAATGTCTCTAGTTTGTTAATCTTTATGGCTGAATAGTACTCCATTGTACAAAGAAATCACATCTTTTTTCTCCAGTTTACAGTTAATGGGAACTTGGGTTGTTTCTAAGCTTTCAATATTACAAGCTGTGCCACTATGAACATGGGTGCACATATATCACTGTGGTATGATACTTTTAATTCTTTTGGGAAGATACCCAACAGGGGGATAGCTGGGTCAAGTGGGACCTCTAAGGTTAGTTCTTTTTTTTGGTACTGGGGATTGAACTCAGGTCCTTGTGCTTGCGAGGCAGGCAGCAGAAGCACTGAGCTAAATCCCCGGCCCAAGCCTAGTTCTTTGAGGTATCTCCATACTGATTTCCACAGTGATTGCACCAGTCTGCACTCCAATTAACAATGGAGAAGGATTCCTTTCTCCCCACACCCCAGCCAGCATTTGTTATTTGATGATTTCTTAATAGCAATCATTCTTTCTGGGGTGAGTGGGAATCTCAGTGTTGTTTGCATCTGCACCTCTCAAATGACCAGTGGATGTTGAACATTTTTTCATATATTCATTTGCTGCTTTTATTACTTTGAGAAATGTCTGGACATTTCAGTTGCCCATTTATGAACTGGGTATGAATTTGGGGGGTCTGACTTTTTTCTGTTCTTTATACATTCAAAACAGTAGTCCTTTGTCTAAGGTACAGTTGCTAAAAATTTTTCCCACATTGTAGTTGTCTCTTAGGTCTGGTTATGGTTTCTCTTACAGTGGAGAAACTTTTTAATAAGATCCCAGTTGTTGATTCTCTGTGCAAGTTCCCATGCCACAGAGGTTTTGTTCATAAAGTCTTTAGCTATACTAATGTCTTCAAGAGTTCTACCTAACTTATCTTCCAGCAAATTTAGTGTTTCTGTCTTAACATTTAAATCTTTAATGCACTTTGATCTTATTTTAGTGCATAGTGATAGGTATTGGTCTAGTTTTAATCTTTGTCAGGTTAAAATCCACTTTGTCTATTTATTAAATAGGTTCTCTTTCCTCCAATGAGGGCAGTTGGTTCCTTTGTCAATGATGAGGTGGCTGAGTATGTCTGGAGTTCTTTCTGCATCTTCTAATGTATTCCACTGATCCTTGGCCTGTTTCTTTGACAGTACCATGCTGTTTTTGTCACAGTAACTTTGTAGTATAGTTTCAAGTTGGGGATTGTGATAACCCCTGCCATGTCTCCATTGCCTAGAGTTCCTATCACTATTCTAGGTCACTTCTGGTTCCAAATGAGTTTATGGATAGTGTTCTCTTGGTCTGTGAATTATATTGTTGAAATTTCAATCAGCATTGCATTAAGTCTATATAGCAGTTTTGGATGTATGGCCATTTTCACTATATTGGTTCTTCCTACCCAGGAACAAGGGCTGTCTTTCCATTTTCTTATATCCTCTTCAATCTCTTTTTTCAGAGTACTGTGGTTTTCTATGCAGAGGTTTTTTGCTTCCTTTGTTAGACTGATTCCTAGATATTTCATTTTTTTGGAATATATTGTGAATTGAATTGTTTCCCTAATTTCTCCATGGTGACTCTGTTATTTGGGTACAAGAAGGCTATTTTTTTTAGTGTTGACCTTGTATCTAGCTACTCTACTGAATCTGTCTATTAAGTCTTGAGGTCTTTTGGTGGAGTTTTTTGTGTTTTCTATGTAAAGGAATTATCATCAGTAAATAATAACAGTTTACCATCTTCCTTTCCTATTTATATTCCTTTTATTTCTTTCTCTTTTCTAATTACTGTGGCTAATGTTTTCAGACCTATATTGAACAGGAGTGGTGATAATGGACATCCTTGTCTTGTTCCTGATTTTAGTGTGAAAGTTTTCAGTTTCTGACCATTTAGTATGTTGTTGGCTATTAGTTTTACATAGATATCCTTAATCAGGTTGAGTAAATTCCTTTTATTCCAATTTTCTGTAGGTTTTTTTATTATGAATTGGTACTGAATTTTGTCAAATGCTTTTTCTGCATCTATTGAGATGATCAAGTGTTTTTGTCCTTGGCTCTGTTAACATAATGTATAACATTTATTGATTTACATATGTTGAACCATCCTTGCATCCCGGGCATAAATCCAACTTGGTCAGGGTGTATGTTCTTCTTTGTGACACTCTGTATTCTGTTTGCCCGTATCTTGTTGAGGATTTTTGCATCTATGTTCCTTAGGGAGATTGGCCTGTCATTCTCTTTTTGGGTTGTGTTTTTCCCTGGTTTTGGAATCAAAGTAACACTTGCTTCCAGAAATGAATTTGGAAGTATTGCTTCCCTTTCAATTTCATTGATGAGTGTAAGAGCAATTGTGATAGTTCTGCTTTAAATGTCTTGTAGATTTCAGCAGTGAAGCCCAGACCTGGGATTTTCTTTGTTGGTAAATTTTTAATTATATTTTCAATTTCATTCTTTGTAATTGTGCTATTTAGAATTTCTATATCTTCTTCATTTAAATTTGGCAATTCGTATGTATCTAGGAATCTGACCATTTCTTCTGTGTTTTCCATTTTATTTAATTACAGGTCCTCAAAGTAGGCATTGATGATCTTCTGGATTTCTGCTGGACCTGTTATGCCTTTACCTTTTTCATTCTTAATTGTATGGATTTGAGACTTTTGTTTCCTTTTTAATAAAGTTGGCTAGAGGTTTATTCAGTATATTTATTCTTTTGAAAAACCAACTCTTTGATTCATTGATTTTTCTATTGTTCTCTTAGGCGCCATTGCATTGATTTCTGCTCTGATCTTTCTAATTTCCCCTCTTTAACAAGTTCTGGGTATGTTATGCTCTTCTTTTTCTAGGAGATGAAGTTCAGGAATAGGTTGATTATTTGAGCTCTCTCTGTTTTCCTAATATGGGCATTCCCATATTATTGCTATGTATTTCTCTCATAGAACTTCTCTCATTGTGTCCCATTGAGTCCTGTATGTTGTACTGGCATTATCATTTACTTGTAGAAATTTTATAATTTCTTCTTTAATTTCCTCTGCAATCCTTTGCTTGTTCAGCAGAGTGTTAGTCAATTTCCATGTGTTTGTGGGGATTTTCATGTTTCTTATGCTATTGATCTCCAATTTTATTGCACAATGTTCTAATAATATAGAGGGTGTAAATTCAATTCTTTTACATTTACTTAAACATGTCCTATGAGCTAGCATGTGGTCTATTTTGGAGAATGACCCATGTGTAGGTGAAAAAATGTATATTCTGATTTTGTGGGGTGGAGCACTCTGTAAACATCTAGTAACTCCATGTGTTCGAGATAGCTTGGTTCAGTTCTAGAATTTTGTTTTTGACTTTTTGTCTAGATGATCTGTCTATTTGTGATAATGGGGTATTTAGGTCCCCCACTACAATTCTATTAGTCCTTATTTGGTTTGTGATGTCCATTAATATTTGTTTTGTATAGTTGGGGGCTTTCATATTTAGTGTATATGTATTTATGATTGTCATTTCTTATTCTTGGATTGTTTGCTTTACAAGGATGTTGTGACCAACTTTGTCTCACTTAATTAGTTTTGATTTGAAACCTATGTTGTCTCCAAATAAGATTGTTACCCCTGCTTTTTTCCAGGTTTCTGTCACATGGAGAACTGTTTTCTATCCTTTTAATTTCAGTATATGAATTTCTTTTTGCATTAGATATGTTTCTTGTGTACAGCATATGGATAGATTCTGCTTCTTAATCCATTCTGCCAGTCTATTTCCTTTGATTGGTGAATTGAAGCCATTGCCATTGATGGTTATAATTGATGGATATGGCCTCATCCTTGTCATGATGTTTTACTTTTGTTGGCTCTTTTATTTTTAATTTTTCCCCTTTCCTTTTAGTTTCTTTGCTTGCCTGTTGGCTTCACTCTTTTGGCACTCATGGATGTGTGACCTTCATTGTCTTTTTCTAGAACATTGTTTAGGATTGTTTGGAGTGCTGGTTTTGTGTTCATGAAATTTCTCAGGTGTTCTTTATCATGGAAGTGTCTAATTTCCCATCGATTCTGAAAGATAATTTTGCAGGATAAAACAATCTAAGTTGAAAATATTTTTCTTTCAGCCTCTCCTTGAATGAGAGTTTGTGATGAGAAGTCAGCTGTGATTCTGATGGGCTTTCCTTTGTATGTGATTTGTTTCTTTTCTCTAACTCTTTGTATGATTTTATTCTTCTGGTGGGTTTCTGTGATCTTGACTATTATATATCTAGGTATAGATTTCTTTTTGATTGTGGTTAGTTCCATATGCCTCACTTATCTGTATGTACAGTTCTCTACCTCTGTCTGGGAAGTTTTCTTCTATTAATTCTGTGAAAAGTTTTTTTTTTATGTCTATTGTAATTTCTCCTGTTTTTTTCGTGGACTCCTATCAGTCTTATGTTATTCTTCTTTGAATCATCTAGCAGCTGCTGGTTCGATTTCTCATGGTCCCTCACTATTTTTAAGAAATCTCTGTTTTCATGGACACTAAGAACAATCCTGTCTTCTATATGTAATGTTCTATCTTCACATTCCCTTAATCTGCTGTGAATACTTTCAAGGCAGTTTTTAATCTTGTGGATCTATGTTTGAATCTGTTTCATGGATTCCCTTTCTTTCTTATGTTGAGCAATCATGGTTTCCCTTTCGTTTTTATGCTGGGCATTCATGGCTTCCAGCATGGTTTTGAACTCATTTATTTTTGTATCTGTTTCTGTTCTAGTGGCTCTAATCATGTCTTTCACTCTGCTCACCATCTCTGTAGTTATCTGGGAAATTATTTCTGTTTTGAAGTTTTGTAGAGCCTCATTCATCTGTTTTGTTACTTCCTATGCTATCACTTCAGGGTGTCCAGAGGGTTGATTATCAGACTTTTCCACCTCATATCCCCCATAATTTGCCTTTTTTGGAGGTGGAAATCTGAGTTTGTGACTTGCTTAAATGTCTTCTCATTTTTGTTTTTGGTACTGTCCTTGGTATATTTCCTGGGTTGATATTTTGAAATTCCTTATTGTTAGTATTTTTGTTGCTTGTATTTAGAACCCTTGTGGAATGATTGCTTTTCAGATGTGTCTTCCAGTTATAGCTGGTCTTTTGGTTTTGAGTCTCTAATGACTCTGAGGCTATCTCATTTTCATTATACAAGAAGGCAATCACAACACCTTAGCCCAAATGATATAATCAACAATGCCATAGCAACAAGCACAGCTTAGAAAATGACAAGTTGTGGTAGTTATTAATCTATCACCTTTAACTGTGTGATTAAATCAAAATCAAAGAGCAACCCAACATATGTTTATAGTGAATAAACTCTTCAATATAGCAACTTTACCCTTCAGGATGGCAGGTTAGAAGGAGTTTGGGAGGGAAGGCTAGATAGGTAGAGGATAGGGAAAGGTTAGCAGTGAGACAATAGGACACAGTAAGAGCACACAAACTGTAAGAAACTGTTGATGACAAGAGGAAAAGACAGAATGAAAGAGCAAAAATGAGAACAGAACAACCTAACAGCAATAGGGGGGCTAGAAACTATATTTACTTACCTTTAAAACTAATTACAATAGAGAGAAGGAAAAAGAGAAGAAAATAAAAATAAAGAAGAAATCCATATTAGGGCCATAACCAGGAACCAAAAGGGAGATGAAAACAATGTGGGCAGCAAGAGAATGAGTGAGAGAGAAAGAAAAGAGAAAAGAAAGTGAAAAAAGGAAGAAAAAAATAAAAATTTGAGAATAGAAAAAAATTAAAAATAAGAGAAAAAAATTGCAAATAACAAATAAAAAATAAAAATGAAGGGCTTCTTTCAAGGTATGTCCCTGCTATCACAATGGACAATGTGGGCAGCAGAGTGCAGATATAATTCAATGAGTCTCAGCAAGCCAGTAGCAGACTCGTGATATTCAGGCAGATTTCTGGCTGCAATTCCCAAGTTGAGCTCCTTGTCCTCCTGCAGGGTTGAAGTCTGCAAAGTTCTACTGCAGATTCCACTTGCCATTCCCCTGAAGATTGTCCAGGTTCCAATGGGAGGTGATGATCCCTCCAATGTACAAAGTATGGTGGTCTTGTGTGCCTTTATTGCAGAGGTTCTCTTCACTTTTCCAGTGGGCTTCAATTTTCCTCAAGTAGCCTGAGAGTGGCCCTCTTTCTGTTGTTCACTCCTGCCCTATCTTCTGGAGCTCACGACCATGGTTTTTATGACCCCCTGTGTCTCTGTAGTATGGAACCAGGCAGTGGCACAGCCAGGAGGCCAGAGTCAGGGGGACCCTTCATGCACCCACTTGGCTAAACTGGTTGTTGTGGGTGGAGTGTGGGGGCTCCAGGCTGCCGATTACCTCACCATCCACTGGCTGATCCCCAAAACATCATTTTAACAAAATCCTATTGTTTTCCCAAACAGAAAATTTAATCTTGGTGTCCTCCTGGTGACCAAAGTCTGGACAATATCTCAAGACAGCTGCTCCTTTACTCACAAAGAGGAGTTTCATTTAGTAGTATCTCTAAACCTGAGCCTCCATTTAATTAATGACAAATTTTTGATAATCTAAAGAAAACAGATTGTAACAACTAAGACATCATATTTAACTAATAAAAATTTTTGAATTATTGCATGCAGATGATACTATGCATTTAAATTTTAAAATGAATTTTGACATCATTTTGATAAGGAAGCAATCTGGGAGTAAAGCCATGACTCTAATTTTAATAACATTTATCTATAAGCCAATTTAAATTGTAGGCAAATATTTTTTTAAATGATCTTTAAAGGCAAAAAAGAAAAAATATTGAGCTCAAGCAAAATAGCTACATGGTTGAAAACACATATGCACAAACAAACAAACATATAAGACAACTTATTCAAAAAAACTAGAGTGCACTCAAATGAGTTTGACCAAATTGAATTATAATATCTCTACACATTTTTGGTTCATAATTGTTAATTAGCTCAGTCAAAAGTGTTTGGAGGTGAATTAACAAAGAACTCTTGTAATTAGAATTAGAAGGAATAAAACCTTTTATACCTGTAAATACAAAGACAATATTTAAAGTGAGCTCTTCTTTAATAGCCTTTCCTTTTTGTCTCACTTACTATAAACCTTTATAACAAACGTGAAATTAACAAACATACATATTTCCTGTGATAAATCACTTCCACATACTTTCTCAACATATATATGCTTTCCAGTCTTGTCATTGTATATCTCTCTTTTTATATTTTGAAGAAGACCGAACTTTTATCATACAAAAACCTCTGAAACAAAAGTTTATCTCTTCTACTTTGGAATTTCTTAATATTTTTTCTCCGTCTCAATTAGTATAAATCTTCTATAACAAGCTGGTAAAGCACACTGGTATAATCCTGAGTTAAAGTTGTTATCTGAAGTCTACAAGCAGAAAGTACAGACAGCAAATTAACCCTATAATTACAATTCAAGACTATTCAATATAGAAAAATGTTTTAAGCACACCATTTAAACATTAATTTAAATTGGAAACTGAAAGTACATTTGTCAGTCAGATAAAATCTGTAATTTATCTTTTCCTGTGATTTCCCTCTTCCTGACAGGACATCATAGCTTCCCTGACTGATTCTTTAGCTGTATACTGAAATTGCCCTTCTTTGTTTGTTTTCCCTATGGAACAGAAAGAAAATCTGCAGTGGGCCCAATTGCTGTGAAAAAGCACATGTCTTTGAGTAACGACCTGTGAAGTGACTGGAGCCACCTCAGGTGCCATTTTAAGGGTGAGGCTGACTCTGAAGTGATTAAAGCCTTACCTTCACTATATAAATCCTTGTGATGTAGGCCTGGACCCTTATAGAAGCTTGCATATCGGGACTGACAGCCTGACCACTCCTCTCTATTTTTGTACTGCTATTTTTTCAATTTTCTTGTTCACTTTGTTTCCTCTTATCTGAAGTCCACTGAAATACAAATAGCCATGCAGCTGAAACCCACTCTGGAGATTAACCCTGACTTCTATCACAGGACATTAGACAAGCCTTCCTGTGGATGCCTTGACTCTCAAATCCTTCTTGCTGCCCCCATACAACTTGAAGCAGTTAGAACACTCATTTGTTCCTTCTCTCTTGGGGCAGTTAGAGTCATCTCTTTAGAGAGGGAATTTGACAAAGTACTAAGACAGAAATCAGGAGTGTATTAAGCAGTAGGGACAGTGGCTGCAAAATGGAGTTGAGAAGCCAAAAATAAAGTTTGGTGATTAACCATCCTCCATGGATATTATAAAATATCCGCAAAATGTCCTATAGCTGAGCACAATCTCTCCAAATTATGGTCAGCCAGGCCATTAGCTCAAGGGTGGGTGGGTGCTGTATGTGCACTACATATACACTGCATAGATTAGACTTTAGAATGTACCCTCTGGATCCCATTTATTTACTGATGCTGATCAAAGAGGAGAAAAATAAAATCACACTGAAGGTACTGGGTTCACAAAGTTCAGAATCCCTATCGGATTCTACTCCTTTCTGGCAGGCAGCCTTGGGTGGAGCAGAGAAGAGAACAGTGTTCTCTGTGTTATCTGTATCGCATTGAGAGAAAAGGATGAAACATGACTTCAATTTAATGCAATCTGATCTGTCAATTTTTGATATTATCCCTCAAACCATTGCAGTTCTGTTCAGAATATTATTATTTATGCCTATGTCGTGAAGTGTTTCCCCTAGGTTTTCACTTAGAAATTTCAAAATTCAGGTCTTAATCTTAGTTCTTTGATTTCTTTTCAGATTCTTTTGAAAGAGCATGAGAGGTAGGGCTCTAATTGGAACTTTCTATCTATGAATGTAAAATTTCTCATCAAAATTTGTTAATGACATTGTCCTTTCTTCAATCCATGTTTTAAAAGCTATTGTCAAAAGTATATCTCCAAGGGATATTTTTGTGTCCTCAATTCTATCTGTAAAATTATATTTTTTGCTTTTAGTGAAAGTATATGCTTTTACTACTAAGACTCTTTAGGCATTTTATTTTACTTCCACATATTATTGTACTTCCAGCATTGTTCTGCTTGCTAGAATTCCCTTAGGTATCCTGGGCCTTCTGTGTTTGCATATTAATTTTAGCACTGTTATGTCTCATTTCTATGTGAAGATGGGAGAGGATCGGGAGACTGGGGGGAAAAGGAGTGATGAGATGGGAAAGGAAAGTGCAAAGGATCTACATTATATGTATATGCAAAATTTCCCAGGATAATGTTTTTATAAGGGTTCTAAAATTCTCTAATAATAAATGTTGTGTGCTATGTTCATATAGTTTCTGTATGTTTACTTGCTCTTGATTTCTAGTTTTATTTCATTATGATAGAATAAGACAAAAATGATTATTTATATTTTTAAATATTTAATGTCATAAAATATGCAGTATTTTGGAGAAATTTTCATGACCTGCTAGATATTGCATTGTGCTGTTGTGAGATGCAAAATTATACGTCTTACATCAATTTGATCTATAGTGTGATTATTATGAATTAGACCTAAAATGACCCCAAAACAGAATATACCTGTAAGGTGATTGGATTATGGGGGTGCAGAATAGCTAGCCAGCTGTTGACAGCAGGAGAATTCTCTGAGGAGATGGGTCACTGGGAGTTTGGCCTGGAAGTGTTTATCTCCCTGCCAAGCTCCTCCTTTCTCTCCATTTGTCTGCCATGCTGTGAGCAACTCTCCTTCACCATGACCTGCTGCCATGCAATGCTGCTTTGGAGACAACCAATTTTGGACAGAAATGTGAGCCAAAAAAACCTCTTTTTATAAGTTGTAGGTGTCATGTATTGAATGAGAAGAAAATGACTAAGAGAGCAGTTTAACACTGTTGTTTCCCTCCTCCTTCTCCTCCTTCTCCTCCTCCTCTTCCTCCTCTTCTTTTCCTGGCATGGATGACCTCTCTGTAAGAGCGGGTAATAGGAATTAACACCACCCACTGTTATTACATTGAAGATTATCTAGTCTTTACAATGGAGTGTTTTTAATGATATTCCATGAATAATACTTATATGCACTATATTTTCTTGTGGATTGTTTCTTTTACTATAATGTAGTGACCCTTGTCTCTTCTGACTAATTTTATCTTTAAGTCTGCTCAACTGAGTACAAGTACTTTTAATCCTTCTTGTTTTACTATTTTATTTGCATTGAATATGGCTTTTCATCAGTTTTGTTTCAGTCTATGTATATCTGTCCCAGAAAGGTGTTTTTCCAATTTGAAACATATACTTGGTTTTTCAGTGCTAATCCAATTCACATTTCTGTCTTTTACATAGAAAGTTAATATCATTTACATTCATAATTATAGTAATGTATATACTGATTCCAGTTATTTTGTTGAATTTCCATTTAATTCATTTATGATTCTTCTTTACTTGTCTACTTTATATTTTTATTTTTATTAAGATTTATTAAGAAAATTAGTACATTGCTCATCAAATTCACTGAGGCAGTATCACTGAAGTGAATTGGTGGACAAACATACATTACAATACTACATGCCTTACTGAACTAATATTTCTCCTTTGTCTTTTAAATTATATTATTCATTTTTACATTATGTTTTGCAGGACATAATAATTACATTTACTGCAGGGAGATATTACATTCTTAATGAGATTTGTTCTTTCTCACATTTTATTCCTGTTTTTTTTTCTCTTCTGTGTGTATGAT
Organism: Heterocephalus glaber; assembly: GCF_053883595.1. Lineage (NCBI taxonomy): Eukaryota > Metazoa > Chordata > Mammalia > Rodentia > Bathyergidae > Heterocephalus > Heterocephalus glaber. Next base: position 58,709,329 of record NW_028258325.1, on the reverse strand, counting down.
TTCCTTTATTGATTCATGAAAAGCTGTTTTAATGGTCATAAGTTCCTTTACTTCATGTTTATCTTGTAAGAATTTATTACTCCATTGGTTATGAAGGCTAACTTTACAGAATACAGTAACCTAGGTGATCAGCTTTATTTGCTCATTTGGAAATTGAAAATATATCATTCTTTGCCCTCTCAGGCTTTAGATTTTCTGGTGAGAAATCTGTGTTGTTCTGATGGGTTTGTCACTATGAGTGATTTGGCTTTTGTCCTTTTCAATTTTTAGTATTCTTGGTTTGTTCTGAATTTTTGATATCATAACTATATTATATTGTGGAGGGATTCTCTTTTGATCATGTCTCTTTAGGTTCTAAATGCTTCCAGGAGCTTAGTATTTACTTTATTCTCCATATTTGAGAAATTTTCTGTTCTTATTTTGCTGAATACTTTTCTTACTCCAGTGGCCTGTCTTTTAGCTCATTACTTGGGATCTATGAGTCTTTTTTAATGTTGTCTTTGGCAGAGCTGTTACATGTTCTGTTCATAGGGTTTTTTTGCACAATTTTCTGAATGCTCTAGTTTCCCCCTGTCTTCTAGTCCTGATATTTTCTCTTGTGCATGAACTTATCTATTTTTAACTGTTTATATCCTTTACTTATTGTTCTTTTAATTTCTAAGGTTTCTGCTTGATACTTTTCCAAACCTTTATCTCTAGTAAAGTGCTTGTTTTTAACATATACTTTCTTCTTTAATTCATTCAGCTGTTATTGGTATCCATTTTGAATGCATGAGTCATTTTTGCAATAACCATTTGCCTGTCATTTCATCAACTTTGCAATTATATGCCTATGTGTAGATTTTTTTGATCAAGGCTATTTGGAGTCCTACATGCCTCACTTATCTGTATGTCAAGCTCTTTTCCCCTGCTTGGGAAGTTTTCTGCCATTATTTCTGTGAAGAGACTTTTTATGTCATCTGCACTCTCTCCTGTTTCTTCATTGAGCCCAATCAGTCTTATGTTATTCTTCTTTGCATCATCTAGCAGCTGCTGGATTGATTTCTCATGTTCCCTTATAATTTTGAAGCAATTTTTCTTTTCCTTGTCACTAATTGCAATCTTATCTTCTATATCTGAAATTCTGTCCTCACATTGGCTCATTCTGCTGTGTAGACTTTCAATGGAGTTTTTCATGTCCTGGAAATCTATTTGCATCTGTTTTATGGATTCCATTTGTTTCTTATGTTGAGATTCCATCATGTTCCTGAGCTCCTCTGTAGATTTATTAATCATGTCTTGCACTAGGGACACAATTTCTCCTGTTATCTGAGAAATTATTTCTGATTTCATTTTTTCCAGATCCCCTTTTGTTGCCAGTTCAGTGGGTCCAGGTGGTTGAGTATCAGAGTGTTCCACCTCATTTCCCTTTGGGGTTGCTATAGGTAATCTGGAAGTCTGGTTTTGAGACTTATTTATGTGTTTTCTCATTTCGACTGGGGTGGGGGGCTATTAGCACTTTCACAGATTACCTCCTCTGAGCTGGGTGAGGTGGGACAGGGGCCGGGAGCAGCAGTAGGGATGGTGACCCAAAATCCCTTTCTTGTGGGCTGGGAGCAGCCAAAGGGATGGTGGCTGGGAAACCCCTTCCTCTGGACCAGGAGCAGTGGGATGGTGGCTCAGAAGCCCCTCCCTCTGGGCCGGGAACAGTGGGACTCAGTACCTTGGTCTGGTGGTCTGGTGTCCTCTGCGTCTTTGTGGTGTGGAATCAGGTGGCTGCCTGTCTGCACTGGGGTGACTGGGTGTCTTCCAAGCAACTCAGGACCTCGGTAGGGAGTGCACAGACCTGCCTGTCTGCAGCAGGCTATTTCGGCGTTTGTTCTGCATGACTGGGCACCTAGGTAGGGTGTGCATTTCATCAACTTTGATATTTATGAATTCAGTGTTGGAGAGGAAGAGCTTTGAAGTAATTTTTGCCTTGTTTTCAAGTTCCCTGTGTTCCTATTTTGAGATTTTCTCATGGGATGGAAAAGATTCATGTTCCACATTTATATAATGTTGTTGACATTGATCTTATACTTTGGGTCCAGTACTGTTTGTTTCATGGATTTGGATATGCATATGTTCAGTGAATATAAGTTTGTAATTGTTATCGCTAGTGTGAGGTCCTCCCTAGTGTCTACTGTTTAGAGATGCTTTGGGCATGGTTAACTATGAGAATTAAGCTCTGAAGATCCAAGCCTCCTGTTTATTTTAGAATAGAAGCTACAGTCTCTTTGCCAGGTCCAAGGTCTCTGGGAATGAGTTAAAGTATTATTAATGACACAGCTGTGATCCAGATATTAAAATAAAAAGAAAACCAGTTATTATTAACAACTATGTCACTTTGTCAATAGTAATAAAATCAGGAAATCAAATAGAGGCAAAAGCAACCTGTGGACATTGACATACCACAAGCACAAATAACACACCACCATTAACCATAGAAAGATCTAAACTTATAATATAATCACTAAGACAAACCACATATTGTCATACAGTAAATATCTACTAAATGCACCACCTGTACCTTCACTAAAAATAGAACAGTATTCAATAGTAATAGCATAGGTTTTACTGGATAAAAGACCCATAAAGCATAATGATTGTACATGGAAAAATACAGAGGTTGGGCTATGAGAATAAAAGATATGAAAAAACATAATTTGAAAAATTAATCAGTGGAAAATGAAAGGAGGAGAAAAAAATGAGAAAGAGTATCCATTTGAGGCACAATGATATATTAATTGTATTCAGTACAATTAAGAGAAAAGATAAAGATGAACAAAGGAAAAGAGAGATGCTCATTAAGGATTAAAAAAATGAGAAGGAATGAAAAATAAGTTTAAAGAAGGGAAGAAAGGAGTCAACCCACAAACCCAAAGAAGTGGAAAAAATTGAGTCAAAAATTCCTCTGTATTTTTGAATGTGTGGTTTCTGTTCAGCAGCTACACACTAGAATCCAGCAAGCCACAGTTTTGTGCACCCAGCTTTATGACCTACTTTTGTGTGAGGTGCTCATTGCTCCAGCTACTCTCTATCCATGCATCCCAGAAAGTGCAAATTTCAGAGCCAGGATGTGCCTTGCTCAACTTGGTAGGCAGGGAAAGCAAACAGACCATTGGTCTCTACAGGATGATGCCATAGCGCAGGTGCTAAGCAGATCCCTGGACTTTATGCCAGCACTTTCGGGTCCAGCAGCCTCTGAAAACTGCACTGGTGGTTGTCCATGTCTTTTCCAGGCCTGCACCAGATTCTCAGAGGATATACATCTAGCCTGCATCGACTTCATGGCTCTGTCCCATGGGTGTCTATCACCCAGTCACTGTGGGAGAGTAACCCTGGAAACCATAAACTGGAGTTGTTTATAATAGCTCTGTGGCTCAATTTTAAACAAATAACCCCTCTAACAAATGGTACCTGATGAAACATTCATAGGTAATATATCAGGTTCTGTAAGTTTCCCTTCTAAACCACTTTTTCAAACCACTTTATACACTGACAACTTTGTAGTTATGACAAGTAGCATCTTGCAAACTGCTGAGATGTATTAAATGTGCTTTTCCTTTTACCCCCAGTGAATTGTTTAAACTCTTTTTAATAGGGCTAATCTTTACATTTTCACAAGTCATAATTTTGAATATGCTTTTTTCACCAAACGTTCAAGTTCTCTAAATCTTTCTGTCTGTTTTTCTCCCAATTTTTACCATAAATCTCACCAAAAGGAATCAGTAATATCTATGCTGAAGCCTGAGTACTTTATTTCCCTCTAATTTCCTTTCCATATAAACTAGTCCATAATGTTGAATTTGCTTTTCATGAAAGCTCAGGGCATGAAAAAAGGAATATACCTTGTGACATGATGCAGCATAAGTGACCTTGAATACAAATCCTGTAAGAATCCTTATTTCCTTCTCTAGATAATGTCTTATTTGCTGTTCTCATTGCTGAGACAAAATACCCAACACTCATAGTTAAAGGGCAAAGGTTTACTTGACTTATAATTTGGAGAGGTTTCAGTCCATAGTTGCCTGGCTTCAAGGCAGGGTTTCATGGCAGAGGGGCATCATAGAAGAGAAATCATCCATGCCAAGCAGGCAGGTGAGAGTATGCAGGCAAATGATCTTACCAGTTTTTTCCTGTGCATTTTATACTCTATCTAGGCTGTCAGGATTAAGGTGGTGCCAAAACCAACAGTGGACTGATTTAGTAATTACACACCCTATATCCCAGCATCACACACTCTAGATTCAGCCACTTCTTAAAAAAACCCAACTATTACTGCATGAGGCTTTGGGGAGACATGTAGACACAAAGATTACATTCCACCCTTGATGTCCCCCAAAGACCCTAATGAATATTCCTTTATGCAAAAATTTCTTAATCCATCTCAAAGAATTCCCAAAGTCCTAAAAGATTCAGTATTGCCAGAAAGTCCAAAACCCAAGTTCTCTCTGAGATTTAAAAGAAACTCTTATTTGTATGCTGGTGTACAAATGAAAAGAAAATTAAACACGTCCATCATACAATGGCACAACATAAACATTACCATTTCAAAAGGTACATATATGAGGATACAGAAGAATGGGAAGAAAGCAAGCCCAAAATCCAGCAGGGCAAACATTAAGTCCTGTAGTTCCATATGCAGTATCTGAGGCAATCTGTGGCAAGATGTGAACTCCAAAGGGCTCAGGAGGCTCTGCCCCTGTGGCACTTCCAGTGGTGGTAGTTTCCATGACTTCTCTCTTGAGCTCGCTCTATTCCCTCCTTGCAGCTATCCTCAGATGAACCACCTTTCTGACTTCTTCAACTTCTGGGATCTCCACAGCAAACCTTGCCTTCACAATCACACCTTCACACACTTCCCTCTCAGGGGCACACTGCCTTGCCTTCTAGGCCTTCTTTTTAAATCTGGATGGAAGGCTTCCAGATCCCACAACTCTTGCATTTTGCACACACCCAAAACCAGCATTACATGGATAATGCCGAGATCTCCACTACATTTGTGGAGCTGGCATAGGAAACTAAATCCTGAGACACAGTGGAAAGGACCTTCCTCCAGGTGAAGTAGGGGGAAGGTTTTTCTAAAGCATACACCCCTGTGAGGTCCTATACTTATTCAGTCTGAGGAAGATTTCTTAAATCTCTCTCTCTCTCTCTCTCTCTCTCTCTCTCTCTCTCTCTCTCTCACACACACACACACACACACACACACACACACACACACACATCTCTGGCATAAACTCAGTCTGCCTGAGCCCATGGCTCCCTTTTTGGGTGTCTGGGATTATGTCTCAATCTCTCCATATTCAAGTGTTCAATCAGGTGATAGCCCATGCTATCCAAGTTCCTTGATAAAGTGTATGGATTTACAATTGAGGATCCCAGTAGTTTATTTTTCTCTCACTCTCTCAATCTCTAAAACACCATAATTCTCCTTTCCCCAAGTCTTTCCCCTTCTTGCTGTGGCTCTCAGCATTTATATGCATTGGGCAGAGAGGGAAATGTCATCTGCACTTTCACCAATGTATAATTTGTGACTGTCTGGCAATGGGTTCAGGCTTTAAACTTTGGGTTTCCTAGGTGTGTTGTAGATACTGAGACATAAAAATTTTCAGAGTGGATTTTAAAGAAAATCTAACATTGTCCAGATAGTGAGGGGCATTGCCTTGGTGTATCAATAGATAGCACACAAATATTACAGACTCCTTTGCCCTGGGGCCCAAAGGTAGTATATCTTCTGGGACACTACCAGCTTCTATCTATCCCAGAGATGAGAGATATCCTTCACAGGGTGAGATTTTCCAGTTTATCCTGTCCTTTTTGCCATTGTCCACCCAGACACAATTAGACCTTGGAGTCAGGCCCTTCCTAGCTGGACCCCCTCCCATCTCCTCCTTCTCACCTTCCAGTTGTTCTGTCAGGAACTACTATCCCTGACAATTTCTATATAACTGCAACAAAGATAGGGCATATATAGGGAGGAATGTGCCTGGGAGCCTTTTCCTGCTCTATGCCTTGGAACTTCTCTATTCAGACTCTTGGGGTAATTAGAAAGCAAGCAAATAAACTTAGGCTGTCCTTAGATAGACCTTGCATATCCTGGTTTCCCACAGGAACAAATAAGCCTCAATTACTTTGGAATCTTGCTTTAACAGCCATCCTAACCTTTTGAAAAGAAAGGATCTCTGGGAGCTCTCTGTGTTTGAGTCATGCTGTAAGCATCATTACTGGGAACACAAGATGGTTCACTGAGCCCCAGTTAACTTATCAGGGGAGAAAAGACAAAAGTGGGAATGGCTAGCTCCAAGCCCATGCCTGGGTATATTACAGATAAGCCCTGATTGTGGTAAGAGGAGTCAGGATGGGAGAACAAGGCTGCACTTGATCTTCACAGTAATATGGAATGTTCTCTATCTCTGTTCAAACACAGTATTTCTTTCCCTATACAAGGCTTGTTCTAAGCCCATGTATGAGTATAGTGCATTCAAGCCCTGACAGTGAGAAGTGGAGCCAAGTTGTGTGTACAATGCCTCACTTGGTCTCCTGGCAAGATGGAGAGTCCTTTGTCTCTTTCCAAATAAGAACTGGACTATAAAAGCTGGATCCAAGCCCATGCATGTGTCTACTGTGGATGAGATCCAATCATGGTAAGGGAAGCCAGGATGAGAGATAAAACATACACTTGGTCCTCCTGGTGAGACAGAGAGTGTTCTATCTCTTTCCTACACCAAGTCTTTCTCTCCTTCCCTTTTCCAGGTGGGAACCATGTCATTAACAATTCCACCATGCTCACCCTTGCTGGCAATTTAAAGACTTGGAACAATTAGATTCCCAAAGTTTTAGGAAGAGGGCCCCAATATTTTATTATACCAATTTCTGGCCAGGATAACCCCTACGTGATTGAGAAGTGTAGCCAGGAGGAGGAATTATGTCTTGTTTCTTGATGTTTCCCCAAAGCTTCATACAGTCATGGGGAGGGGTTGGCTTTTGAAAGGTGGCTGGATCTAGGGAGTGTGATGGTGAGACTGAAGATGTATTATTACTAAATTAGTCCACTGATTGGTTTTGCCTAATTGAGGGTATGTATAATAGGAAGATCCACCCTTGTTACGGGTGGCACCACACAAAGTAGGCTGTGGGTAGCCTAGAAGGGAGAGGCAGGGTGCTGGCCTTCCTTTTTCTCCAAATCCTTGTGGTCTTCCTGCCTTCTGCCCGGTATAAACAGTTTCTCTTTTGTTATGCCACCCTGCCACGAACCCAGGCATATATTAACTGAAACCTGTACAAGGTGTCAGCCAGAATCATCTTTTCCTCCTTTAACTTTGAGTTCCAAGTATTTTTTTCTCAGCAATGAGAACGTTAACTAAAACAAGGCTCTAATTTACAATACTATATGCTAAATGCCCCTGTTTTACAAAAAGGAAGGGATGTAGAATAAAGTTGCTTTTGTCCACTTGTTCTTTGCTCTCAGAAAACACCCTGAGGGGATCTCTCAATGTTTCATTGTCCCTCCTCAGTTAGTTGATTTGTTTCCAATCCCATCCCCTTTTCTCAGTCAGGAGAGATTCCATTTTAAGGCTCCAGGCTCTGCCCTCCCCTTTCTGAAATCAGGTCCAATGCCCTAGTAGCTAACTTGTTGCCAGTCAATACCAATGTCAGAGCAGAACCCAAACTACTCCTATTCACTAATGCAGAGATTAGATAAATGAAGCAGGATTTGAGGACTTCATGGATAATCCTGTTGAATGTTTGGGCTTTCAAAAGAATCACCTCTCTGTTCAAACTTACTTGGAAGGACATAATGTTCCTCAGAAGTGAGACTCTGAACTGTGGAAATAGGGAAGGAGTTCTGGGAACCACAGTGAGGATAAGAAATGCCTGTTAGAAGAGTCATAGACATACAAGAAATGAAGCAGGTGAAGGCAAAGAGATCCTATAGGCTACTAGGAGGGGAGACCTGTCCATTCTTCAAGCACCACTGAAATTATCAAACACTCACTGGGGAAAGCCTCTTTATTCTTTTGTATTAGATTAAAGGACTAAAACCAGTAAGAGTCAAGCAAGGAAATTATGCTAAGCTGGGACAGATTTATTGGGAAAAAAAGAAATTCCCAATAGTATTTTTATAAATGCTCAAGGAAACTATGCCCAAACATACCCTCATAGACTCTAATATTGGAGAGGGATAAGTCATACTCAAGGGCAGATTTATTACCTAATCCACCTTTGATATTTACCACAAACTTTAAAAGCTGTCAGCCAGTCCCAACAAGGATTATTTATGACTGGGTGATCATCCGCAAAATGCTATGCAGTTCTTTTACAATAAGAAGAGAAAAATTCAACAGGTAACAAAGGAAAGGCATGAGAAAATAGTGGCTCTTCTTTGAGACCACCCACATAATGAGCACAAATTTTGGTGTCATTTCAAGAAGCCAAAATATTTTAGAAAAGAACTATTCATAACAATAGGAAACTAATGTTAACCTCCCAGTCCCAGTTCTACTTTCTTGAGGGACAAGTGGAAATGCCCATTCAATGTCAGGAACACTCACAGTGAATGTCCACAGGGTTCCATATTCAGGCCCTTTAACTCATGTTCACAAAAAGGAGTCCAGGATCGGACTCAAAACAGGGGAGCAGGCTCATTGATTTTCTCATTAATACTGGTGCCAGGTTTTCTGCTCTTGCCTTTTCCCCTTGCCAACACTCTACATGCAAGGCTATAGTCCAGGGTGTCTCAGGATATCCTCTGGAAAGATATACCTCTGTACTTGGGACAGGCCACTGGAGAGATTTACAGTTTGTTCATTCTCTATAATAATATTTGAAATCCCAGCCCCATTGTTGAAAAGAGATCAACTGTCCAATGCACAAGTTCAAATCTTGCTTCCTCATGGAGGTAACTCTATGGAAATTCTTGCCCTCCAGGAATTATATGTGGACCCAGTTGTGTGGAGAGATGAACACACAGTGGGGAGGGCAAAGACAGCTTTGCCTGCTAAGATTCATCTCTAAACCCCACTCTCTTTCTCATTCTCTCTGAAGAGAGAGAGGGATTGAAGCCTATAATTCAGAGATTAAACAAGAAGGGACATTTATAAGAAGTTCTCAGTACCTATAATGTGCCTATGAATGGAGTGGAAGGGTCCTAACAGGTGCAGATCAGTTCAATACCTCTTTAATGGGTCAGTGCTGCCAGTGGATCCGGTCATGCCCAGTTCTTAAAATTTGTTGATGCAAATTCTGGCCTTGGCCTGCTTTTTTAATGTTTTGAATATTAAAGAAGCTTTCTTTTGTGTTCCCTTGACACAAGAAATTCAGCACCTCTTTGCCTTTGAGGATCCACTCATCAGTGTGGGACTGTTGATGTGGAGAGTCCTCTCACAGGGATTCTGAGAGAGTCCTCATGTCCTTGGCCTAGACCTAACACAAGTCTTGAGTGGAAAGAAGGAGGTAATACTCTCTTGCAGTATGTGCATGATATGATGCTCTGTGCAGATGGAGAGACCTAAACATGGAAGTGAACTGAAACCAACCTTAAATTTCTAGCCTCTCAAGATTATAAGGTGTCCCAAGAGAAGAGCCATATTTGTCAATACAAGATCAATTACTTGGGTAGGCAGAAGGGCACTGACATCAGATAGGTCCCCCCCACTTTAAGCCTTCCTTTGCCTAAACATGTCAAACAGCTGGGAACCTGCTCAAGGCTGGCTTGGTTTTGTAGAATTTGTATTCCAGGATATTTTGAGAAAGCTAGACCACTTTATCACCTTCTCAAAGAGATCCAGGATGCAGGAACCCAACTTCTTGTCCAAAAATAAGAGGCCAAACTGGCATTCTAGTGCCACAGTGATCCTGTGAAAGGGTCCTGCTCTGGGATTCATAACTCAAAATAAATATGTCCTTTTCTTGCTGAAACACAGGTATAGGCTTTGGGAGTACTATGGCCTATCCATCAACTGCTAGCTTAGTTTACAAGGAACTAGTTCCTGAGGCCAGATAATGGCCAGCCAGTTTATGAGCTTAGCAGCAGCAAGCATAGTAATACTGCATGCTCATGAGCTCAGCCAAGGAAGGACTCCTATAATCAAGTCCCTCCATGATAATGTGTGACTTGTGAATGCCCCAATCCACCCCTGGATCTCTGATTCATTAACTGTCAAATATCAGGTTCTCTTGTTAGAAGGCCCAAATCTAAATATTGAAACTTGTTAGAGTCTGAATCCTCCAACCTTCCTGCATGATCCTCAAGAACAGGGCAAATGTGATCACATATGCACAAAGGTCCTTATCCAGACCCAAAAGCTGAGGAGAGGATCATCTAATCATTCTCTAAGTAACTCAGAGGATGAACTGATCACTCACAACAGTTCCTTCATTCAAGAGGTACTTAGAAATGCAGGGTATGTAGTGATTGGCCATGTGGGAGTCATGTCCATTACCTTACAATGCAAGGACTAAAAAGCCAGAGGTCATTACACTCACTAAAGTGTGATATTGACAAGAGATGAGAGTAAACATCTATACTGATTCCAACTATGCATTTTATGTGGTCCATGCTCATTTTGGTATCTAGAAGGAATGGAGCCTGAAAACTTCAACAGGACTCCCATATTTCAGAGATTCTAGAACTCATTGAAGCTGTTCACTTGCCTCAAAAAGTGATAGTTATTCACTGCCCAAGAGATCAAGGAAAAGCACATTTTATTGATGTGGGCAGTAGAAAGGCCAATGAAGAGACAAAGGGAGCCACTTGTCAGCAGCCAGAATGCTATATCTTGTCCTCCACTAAGCTATAATGTACAAGACTCTCTGCTTATTCTGATAGGGATATTCTGCCGGCCTACAACCAGAGATGGTCTCTTATTTCTAAAGGATTATAGGCCACTCCAATGGGTCACTTCTTTCTATGGTGAATCTTAGCATGGACGGTAATTAAGAGTAACCATGATATCTGTTATCTAGGATGGAAAAACATACTTCAGTCACCAAATCCTTCCCAGGGGAAGGGCTAGATGCACTGACACAACATAATGTGAAGTATGTCTAAGGAACAATCCTCCCAATGCCTGAATAGGACTACAGAAGTGAAATATTGAAGCAGTTATGCATATGAAGAATGCAAATTGAATTTACCAACATGCCAAGACACTGATATAGCCAATTCATATTATTCCTAGTTTACTCCCACACTAGTTTTATTGAAGGCACTTCTACCAAAAAATGAAAAAGATTGAGAAGTGATCAAGATCCTTCTCTGTGAGATTTTTCCAGGATTTGGAGTTACTCAGAATCTCCAAAAAAATGATGAGTGCACCTCCCACTCAGTAGTTACCCAGGAATTCTCAAATTATTTGAGGAATTGATATCAGCTTCATTGTGCTTAGATCCCCTAGTCTTCAGGACAGGTAGGATGAGCTAATGGTATACTCAAAAGACACTTGCTATAGTAGGCAGAAGAATGTAAGGCACCTTAGAAACAGCTCTTAACTGTGGCCTTATGCAGGCCAGAAATATGCCCAGGTTCAAGGGTCTGCCTCCCTTTGAACCTCTGCATGAGAGAACCATCCACAGAAACAGTATCCTCATCAGTGGGAAAACCAAGGGACCCTTCAGGCAAGTGATATCCCTAGCCCATTCCAGCAAATCCTGTCAGCTTTGAGCCAAACAACACACTGGACCCACTCCAACCCATGAGCCTTGAGACCTAGGTACTTGTCAAAGCACTAGACACATTGGGACGGTCACTATATGGTGGTTTTTTCCACCTCCACTGCAGTTAAAGTGACAAAACATGGCCCCTGGATCCATCACTCCTGCAAGATTATTGGTGAACCTCTCCCCGGAAATGACATCTGTAGAAGAGGAGGACAAAAAGCCAGAGGAGTCCCTCACTTCAATTATGATTAGTGAGATATGGGAAACAGTGCAAAATGTTGTGAAATACCACCACCTTAGGTTGCTTGGATGTAGCTAAGGGTCTAGCTATGTGAGTGATGTATCTATTTAATGAAAATGCAATGTCATGTTTCTTATAATTCTTTTTAAAAAGGCAAAAGATAGGGTCATTGGATAGGTTCCTTATTAAATTTCATGAGAAGAAAAAGATTACACTGAATCAATAGTTAGCAGTGATTCCTTAGTGATAATAAAAGTCATCCTACACAAGCACCATCCTGTATCTTGTCTCACTCACACCAACTCTGGATGTTTCCATATGTAATTGCAGGTTAATTTCTTCATTTTTCTTTATATTCTCTATTATATTACAGTATTGTAATTTTTATATATGAACATGTGGTGGTCATAGAATTAGTCTTCTGAGTTTCTATTATTTCTCAGTGGGAAATCACTTTGATTTGTGAGTACTTTAAGTTACAATCATGTCCTCAGAAAGAACTGTTCACAAATGAAAGTTTTACTGTATATAGTTTTGATATAGTGACAATGAATAATTTGGCTTTCCCATACCTTTTTCCACTTTGAAGTATGGAGGTATGCTATAGTTTTTTCTTGGCTATCCCACAAAAGTGCATGCATCCATACCTTGGCCCCTCACCAGAGCACTACCAGGAAGCTGTAGAACACAGTATGTAGGGTCAAGTGGAAGGAAGTTTTCATTGATCATGCCCAATGTAGAGAACATTGGCAACCTAGCTCTTCTTTTTCCACTTTCTTTTTCTCAGCCATAAGACAAAGGGCCTTTATGAACATACTTTCTCACCAGTGGCCCAAGAACGATGGTGACACATGACTAGTGAAAACTCCAACGCTTTCAGTGAAAATAAGACTTTCCAACTTAGAATTTCATTTTCTCAGGTATTTTGACACTATAGCATGAAGCTGACTAACATGGAGAGAATAAATTGAGCAATAAGAGTTCATTATTTTTAATAATAATATATAATTTTTTTAATTGGCAGGAATTAGGTATATGAATAACCAACAATTCCAAGAAAACTTCTTTTCATTAGGGTGAATTGACTTAATCAAGAGACTGATAAGTTATCCAGTGGGGAAAGGCATGAACACTCTCCCACAAGGTTCTGTGTAGAGCACAGCAAATTGATGACAAAATTCTCCCACAGCCAGTTATGCACAATCTGTTCTACAAAACCTCTGACTTTCAAGGCACCAGAAACTTATGCAAAATGAACTTCTTTTAGTTAAAATGTGATGTGTCACAAGTATTTTGTTATAGGAATATGAAGTGAAGTCAATCAAAAGAAAAGTAGTTAACTGGATACAAAATAGAATTGCACAATACAGTGGATAAACTATTAAATATTGAATTACATACTCCAAAATCATGTCATATAGTATATGTATTTTCTAACATGAAAATTTGTTTTAAAATACCCCTGACTCACAGCATTCAAGAAATGCTGATTCAGCTATGTTATCATTTGATCTCTAGTTCTATGTAAAGGATGTTAAAGGTATAAGAAAGATTTGATTATCATTGTTCTTGATAGTACCACAGAATGTATATGAAAAACAGATGACCTTAAATGACAAGTCAAAACTTAGTGTAAAATATCAGGTACTAAACTAAGGGAACAAACAAACTTTTATAACTCTGAAGGATTCTAGGTTCTGTTTGTTCATCTGAAATCCACATGAAGAGGGAGTTCATAGTATTTCTTTACTTTGAAGTAAGAGTTTTACTTTAACTTCTGGATTGATTTGCCTTTGGATATAACCATGAGTAAATAGAGAATAAAACCCAACTCTAGAAGCTTTACAGTGTGACAAGATACGTATGAAGTGGACCTTAGTCCTTCTGCTGAAGAAGCTATATGCTATTTTGTCCCTGGAAGCTGTAGAAAAGTGCTGATGTGGCTCACAGAATACAGCCACTTGACCAACAAAAAGACAATCATGGATCCACTTGGCCACAGAGGTGGTGGCTATCCTGACAACATCAGCTTTCTTCCTTGTTGATCCCAATAAATTACCTGATATTCAATTTGAAGCTTACTCTACATATTTGAGTAAATGCCATTTTGAATATGTTGGCACAAAATGAGTCAATTACTGCCTCTATGAAATTCCAAAATCATTGTAGACATAATATTCACCACTGAAAAAACCCTTTGAGTAATATCTTTTGATAACCTCACAAAGACCAGTAGATATACAGTTTTGAATAAGAAACATGAAATAAAACCTATGAGAGTCAATGTTGAATGTCCTTCTTGCAGGAGCCACTGTTCCCTATTGTGCAGTGCTAGCTCATTTGCTCTAATTACCCTTTGTGTAAAGGTTCTTCTTCAGTTTTGTCCTCATATATGGAAAACTCAATGAAGATTCAATTCCCTCCTTCCTATGTGCCTTTTATTCTGTCAGAGTTAGGTGATCAACTGACATTCTTGAACAGCATAATAAATATATTTCATGTGCTTTATTTTAACTTTTCCTTAGTAGAATCAGTTTTAAATGAAGGTCTAGGTAAGTTTGTGTGTAATTGTATTACTGGAATGACTTTTTATGGAGAATTGTGGAAATTATTTCAACTTGTGCAGATCATTTTTCTGATGTATGAATTACAATATCTATTTAAATGCTCTAAATTGGGCTTTTTCAATCTACATTATTCATCAACAAATATATAAAATCATAAGCCTTCATTACTAAAATCTTTTTGAAAATAAACATATATCTAGTTACCTCATACTTTATTTTACAAAAACTACATTTCAATTACAGAATATATGAAATAAATTGAGAGGGAGCACAAATCTCTATTTTAATAATTTGTAAAAGTTTTCCATCTATTACTTTCATATACATAAGGAAGTATATATGTGCATGATAGTTTGGCAATTTTTTAGTATGAGCTACATGTAATAGTTGTTGCTAGGATTTCAAACTTACTCTCTAAAACCTCAGAATTCACTTCAAAATACTACTGGGATCAAGGGAGTAGCTTTTTATTTTTAAAATTATGGTGAGTAGGGCCAGGGATTTAGCTCAGTGGTTCTGGCACCTGCCTCCCAACCACAAGGTTCTGAGTTCGATCCCCATTACAAAAAAATAAAATTTATGGTGAGTACCCCCAGGAAAGCCATCTCTACAGGTATGGCATTTGTGATTGGTTGTGGAGCTTAAGAAGTTTGAAATTTATTTTACTTTTGCAGACTTGAAGAGAAAATAAATCCATGTTTGATTCTGTTCTGGATAAATTAAGAAATTATTTGTGATTATAAATATACTAAGTAATATTAGAGCTGAAATTTTACTCATATGATTTATTTAAGTATATTTTAAAACATTAATTACAGTATGTATAATATATGCATACCTTGCCTACATTATTTCAATTCATTTCAGGAAATTCCACAGTATATTAATGTTAAAATTCTCTCAGTCTTTTGGTTGTCTATTTTTTTTTCCATTCAGCAAGCCATAGGACATTGTTTCAAATGATAGGGAAAGTTGATATATGTCCAGGCAAAGCTCGTGGATTTGGAGTCTCCTTGCTTTTCTTATCAAATTTTCATTTTACTAGAGGACTTTTCACAAAACCTGCCAAATCCTTGCCTAATATTCACATATCTATTTGCTATAAATTTGCTCTAAGTTTGCATTTTACTGGGAGATGACTCTCCATTCCTCATTCAGAAAGTTTGCTTCAATGTGAGAGGTATGATAGTGGGATAAAATGTCCTGAGAATTGTAAACTCATATTTCTATACCATCTCAAGTATCTTCATTTCATTATTTTCACAGAAAAATCTAAAATCTGGAATCCTTTGAGAATTCAGGAAGGTTAATTAACTCTTGCATGGTGTAAATCTTAAGAATCAATCATTCTATAAAAAATATTTATCAAGTGACTACCATGCACCAGAGGGAAGTGCTGGATATAAAGAGAAGCTAAGTTGACAGTTTCTACAACACAAAGTCTTTATATTCCACTGAGATAGAGAGACTAGAGCAAGTAGATAAAGCCTGTGGGGAAAGTATTACCAGAAGGGAAGACAGTAAAAGTTAAAGTAAATTCCAGCAGAGATCATGGAGTGCTTGATAATGGAGGTGACCCCTGAACAATGTGCAGGATCAGCTGAAGGGATGAAAGGGAGAGATGAAGGCAAGCATATAGAGTAGTGGGGAGTGTTTCCAAGAATTGCAAATTTAGTTCCAGGAATTGCAAGAGTTCCACCAACAGGTGACAGAACCTGGACAATAATAAGGTTCAGTGAGGTGAATATGCCCATTACTGTATAAATAGCCTAAATTCATATTGGGTTAGAAGTGTAAAAATTAAGTAAATACCAATTAAACACTTAAGAAGGAACTGGTACATTGTAATCCAGAGTAATATTGATGGCCGAAATGATTCATGCTTTTCTATCACCAATACCATTTATTTGCTTCTAAAAGACCTACCTTGTCTTAACTTTAACAGACTCTACCCATAGCTAAACAAAGTAGAGTGATTGCTGCAAATGACTAATGTTTGGGAGTTTTTCCATCTAGTAAATTTTATCATATGATAAACAATGATGTATACATGAATCTGAATGATGTTCAGCCTTGAGGATTAGAAACCTACAATATGCCTGAAACAAATTACCACTGGTTTTCTCTAATTAAAGAAGCCAGTCTATGTAGGTTATGGGATTTTCATCTACTACTAATAATATTAATGAGCTCATGTGTTTCAGTTATTTTGGGTGTGCCATCATTTAACAGGAAGTAATTGTCCTTCTGATTAATACTTATTCTCAGGCAAAATTCTACACAATACATAAGCTGTTGATTTAAATGTAATTGTGTGAATCTGAAAGAAAAGACTGAAGAGGATATAAGAAAATGGAAAGACATCACTTGTTCCTGGGTAGGAAGAACCAGTATAGTGAATATGGGCATACTTCTAAAACTGCTATGTAGATTCAGTGCAATCCCAATTGAAATCCCAAGAGTATATTTCACAGAACTAGAGAAAACAATCCAAAAATTCATTTGGAAACAGATGAGACCTAGAATAGCAAAAGCAATTCTAGGCAACAAAGACGTGAGAGGGGGTATCACAATCCTCAACTTGAAACTATACTATGAAGCCACTGTGATAACAACAGCATGGAACTGGCAAAGAAACAGAACTAAGGATCAGTGGAATAGATTAGGCAATGCAGAAACAAATCCAGAAATACACAGCCACTTCATCTTTGACTTTGGAGCCAACCACCCTCACTGGAGGATAGATAGCCTCTTTAATAAATTGTGCAGGGAAAACTGGATTTCAACCTGCCATAGATTAAAAGTAGACCCATAACTTTTACCACACACTAAAGTAAAATCGAAGTGAATAGAAGATCTCAATATTAAACCAGAAACACTAAACTTGTAGGAAAATAGGTTAGATAGAACTCTTGAAGACATTGGAATAGTAAAAGATTATATCAACAAAACCTCAGTAGCACAGAAATTAGCACAAAGAATCAACAACTGGTATCTCATCTCATTACAAAGCCTCTGCACTGCAAGAGAAACCACCAACAGAGCCAGGAGACAACCTACAAGGTGGTAAAAAATTTTACCAGCTTTTCCGCAGACAAAGGACTACTATCTAGAATATATCTAGAACTTCTAGAATATATGAAGAACTTAAAAATATCGGACCTCCCAAATTTAAAGAACCAATCCAAAAATGGGCATCTGAAATGAACAGACATTTCTCAGACCAAAAGTAAAAGCAGCAAAGAAACATATAAAAAATGATAAACACCACTGGTCATTTGAGAAATGCAGATGAAAATAACAATGATATTCCAACTCTCCCAAGAAAGAATGGCTGCTATCAAGAACTCAAGCAACAATAAATGCTGGAAAGGATGTGGGATGAAAGGAACCCTTCTCCAATATTGGTGGGGATTCAGACTGGTGCAACCACTGTGGAAATCAATATGGAGATACCTCAAAGGACTAGGTTTAGAGGTCCCATTTAACCCAGTTATTCCTCTGCTAGGTGTCTTCCCAACAGAGTTAAAAGAATCATACCTCAGTCATATTTTTGCACCCATGTTCAGAGTGGCACAGTTTGTAATAGCTAAAACTTGGAAACAGCCCAATTGCCCATGAACTGGAGACTGGATAAAGAAGTTGTATTGTTGTTTTTTTTAATAAAATGGAGTACTACTCAGCCATGAAGAGTGAGAAACTAGAGACATTTATAGCTAAATCGATGCAAGCTGAGGCCATATTATTTTAGGGGTGTGGGGTTGATCTGCAAGTTTATTTAATAGAGCACACATTCACAGAGAGCTGTAATACCATTTCAACACATATCATCTCTGCAGAAAAATATCAGAACCTCATTTTTAGGGTGATTGGGTTTCCCTTGTATTTGAAAGCTAGTGTTTAAAAATAGTTTTTAAACTTAAGGCAGCCTGCACTAATCAATAATAAGGATACAGTTCTCAAAGCAGCAAACAGTGAAGGATTAGAAAGAATAATTATCTCCTCTTACAAATCCAAAACTAAGTGAAACAAACAAGACACACAGGTGTAAATACTGAATAGTTTCTCTGGTGTGAGAACCTGAAAGTATATATAAGGATCAAAATGTATAATAGATAATGTGAAATAGCAAGTAAAAGCCTAATTTGGAAGGAGAACTAAGAGGGGTAGGGGAGAAGAAAGAAGGGAAAGGAAAAAATATGAGAAAAGGAAAAAATAGAAACAAAGTCTTTGTAAACAGGAAGGGATGGAGGGGTTTAAGGGAAGGCATGAGAATGGGAAAAAATAAGAACCAAGATATATCACGTAAAGGTACAAATTCCCATTAATGAATATCATCATATTGGGTTCTAAAAGTATACCAATAAACAATAAATAAAGCAAATGCGTGAGTTTGGGCTACCCAATATGAATGATAACATTTTAACGTAAAAAATAACTGGAAACAAACATTCTTGACTGTACTGTTATATGATGTCCTACAACAAGGACTTTTCTTTGCATTCTTTTTTTTTTTTGGTACTGGAGATTGAACTCAGGTCCTTGCGCTTGCACAGCAGGCAGCGAAACCACTGAGCTAAAGCCCTGGCCCTCTCTGCATTCTTAAAAGCACGGGTATAAAATTGAGATTGTATTCAAGCCTATAACACAATATTGCATTGGGATGAAAATATTATACATGGTCACATTAAAAGATGGAAAAACTGTGAAAAAAATTAGTGCATGGTCTAAAAACTTAACCTTCATTTTAGAGCGATTTCTACATTGAAATTAAGGACAAGTGAAAATGTCAGTACAAGAATGAGGACCAGGAGGAGGATGAATAGCATTCTCATTTTGACTCATGGAAGAAGGCTCTATTGTTACTTAGTTACACATGTAAACTTCCACCAAAGCCAGTATTACGAGAACAGCCCTCTTGCTCTTTTTATATCTTGTGATTATTCTCCCATTGTTTAGTTTTTTGTTATTATATCTTAGGCAATTTTTATGTTGCTTAAAGAGAAATAAAATATTTCAAATTTCCCAAAAGGTGAACTATATCAGAACCCTTAACAATGCAAATAACCATTAGATTTATGCATGAGGTATAAAGAATAAAGTCACATACAGGTACTCAATGTAAATAGCACTTTTTCATGAAGACACTGCAAGAAACTAAAATATGTTAAATAATGATTTAAAAACATGTTTGCATACCATACTCAAAACCAATTTTTTTTTTGGTACCAATAATTGAACTTGGGTGCTTGTGCTTGCAAGGCAGGCAGTGGGACCACTGAGCTAAATCCCCGCCCTAAAAAACAATTTTATTAAATAACTCTTAACTACAATAAACCATAACATGAACCCAGTTACTAACTAGTAAGCAAACAATAAATAAAATAATGATTCTCTTTGTAAGAAAATAGGTACATATAATAGGATACCAATGTCTATCCAAATTACATATGCATAGTTATATAAATAAAGACCAGAATGAAAAGAAGCAAATTTTGAGTCAAAAATATCTCTGCATAAAATTATGACTGAATACAATTTTCTGTTTTACCTTTTCAATTTTTCCAAATAATCTTTCAACAAACTTTTTTTTATTTACCTGAGATTATTACAGAATGATAATGAACAGTCCATATCAGTGATTAAATTGTAAAAGCAAAAAAATCATGTTCAAATTTAGGGGGAATATTTTGAGGGAGATCAATGATTATGTGTTTTCATCATAATGAATACTTTTATTTAAACATTCACTGTATATTTTGATCACCCTTGTATATTCTACAGAAGTAGAGAGAAACATTTTCTATAACACAGAGACAAACATTTTGAGCTGGGAAAAAATACACTGACTAGATCTTACTTCAAATATTGCTGCAGATCACTGGAATCACCCGGAATATATATAATCTAATGAAGGCTGGAATGACTAAGGTTTAAACTGATTCCAAGAGTTTAAAATTTTGCTTTTGATGTTTTCTCTTTATTCAGCGAGTTGTTTATGCCAATTATTAGGATTAGAGTGTATACCTTGAATTGGACAAATTTGGTCCTTACTTTACAGAATGAAAAGAGCCAATCATTTAAAATGGAAGGAAAAGATAAAGATATGTGTATTATTTTAGCAAGATATTCAGGATAATTTTGGTTCCTGTATTAATTTTAGTGGGAGAGTTTATTGAGTAATGTAAAATTAGTCTTGAAAATTAACACATTTTAAACATTGGCACAGAACAAGAACCGCATGGGAGGCTAACTCTCAAATATTCCAGGCAAACATATTTTTAATAGGAGATTGTTATACTGAGTGAGCTGCTCAATAATTTGACTGATTTTTTCCACTCACGGAAGTACTGGGAAGATACCAAGCATCACACCACACTGATATATGCACACCCATCTTATATAAGCACACTTTATTTTTATTTTTATTTATTTATTTATTTTTTGTACCGGGGATCGAACTCAGGTCCTTGCGCTTGCACTGCAGGCTGTGAAACCACTGAGCTAAATCCCCGGGCCACAGCACACTTTATAATAGCTAACTTTGGAAAGAGCCTAAATGCCCATCAATCAATAAATGCATAAAGATTTGGTTTTTAATACAATAGAGTACTACTCAGCCATAAAGAAAGATAAGCTTGAAACATTTATAGCTAAATAGATGTATCTTGAGGCCAAACTCTTAAGTGAAATAAATTGAACACATGTGTGTAAATACTGAATTGTTTCTCTGGTGTGAGAAACTGAAAGGATAAATAAAGTACAAAATGTATAATATGTATTAAGAAATAGGAAGAAAATGTTCAAGTGGGTAGGGGAACTAGGGAGGGGGCAGGGGAAAGGAAGGAAAACAAGAGAAAAAATGTGAAAAGAAGAAAATTGGAAACAAAGCTTTTGTAAATAAAGAGGGGAAGGAGGGTTGTAGGAAGGATAGGGGAATGGAACAAAATAAGAATCAAGATACATCATGTACAGGTACAAATTCCCTATATGAATGTGATCATTGTGTATACCTAAAATGTACCCATGAATTAACTAATTACAAAAGAAAAAGAAAGTACTGTGAGACTCGCACACTGGAGCACACTAGCTTTCTATGGGACAGTCAGTTATACACAGTGCATTCCTCTGGGACATCAATTGTATTGTGTGACTTCTGTGCTGATTAATTAATTAATGGTCATCTTGCTTGAGAATGCCCAGCTGAACTGGGTTATCATGGGTTTGGACATGGAAGACCACTTAAAGGGGATTTTTGTCAGAACAGTATAAAAGGAGAAGAGGAGGGGAAGAAGTCATGCTGATTTTCCTTGAAGAATCTTTGGCTGTTCTCTTCAGGGGAGTTCAGATCCTTGCCTTTTCCAGGAATGGCTGCTGTTCTCTTCAGAGGAGTTCTGTTCTTCCTGTGCATCTTCAACATCATCTCCCGGGTTTTGGCACAGACACTTTGGCTGCCAGCACTGGGCTTCTGCTCTGCCCACCTGGGCTTTCTAGCCCCCATCATTGGACTTGAAATTTCTAGGAAGGGCCCTCCAGTATTCTGTCAAGGGTTCCCTGGCCTTCTGATGCAGACTCATGAATGAGCTATCCATAGTCTCTAGGCCTTTGGCTGGACTAAAGTGGGACTTTGGCATGTGATCCCAGGCTTCAGCAGAACTCAATCAGGACATTACTGTCTGATCCAGGTCCTTACCTGGACTGTTCAGATCTTTACCACATGGAAAGAGCTCTTGGCTTTACTATATTTCACTCTGGGCAGACATTGTCAGCTACTCATGTTAATTTTTGTGTCCTGCATTAAATCTGTTTTTTCCTTTCAAACACTGACTAATACAACTTTGGAGCAAATTTCATATTGTGACCAAGACCAGAAGTAAGGTCATGTAAATATGCACAGTTTCAATGTGATGAAATTGTCAACTGGGGCAATGAGAATTTTTAACTTGGACATAGATAGCTCTGTACATAAGATAGCTAGAACTATTGTAAAGAACATTCAAGCCACAGTGCCCTTTTTTAAATGACAGAAATTCAAACATTTACCTCCAAACATTTATGAGTTCACAGCATGTGAATGTTTGGGAGAAACAAAAATAGGTAAGTTTCATTTCCATTTTTTTTCTTTTCTCATAGTTTTTTCTTTCCCTCTTTTCCTTTCCCCTCTGCTCCCTTCACTCCTTCATCTTTGGACCTTTTTTCCTATTTCAAAAAAAAAAAAAATGGAAATGAAATCTATGTAAATAGGAGAGGGTGGAGGGGGTGAAGGGTGAACAGTTAATGGGGAAAAAAACAAGAACCAAAATATATCATGCACAGGTACAAACACCCAATGATAAATGTAAAAAAAGTACCAATAAAATTAATTTAAAATAAATAAATAAAATAAATAAAAGTTAAGGGTTAACATTCTCTAGAGCTGAAAAAAATTCATGTAATTCCATTTCAAGCATAATTTTTCACATTGCTAATAAGTAGGAAATAAAATGTAATTCCAAACTAAAATAATCTCTTGATAACATGCCCAAAATAAGCCAAAGTGATTTAGTAGAACTGTAACAAATAGAACTAAGACACAGTAAAGGGCTGATTGAAGTATCTAACTGAAAAGAAGCCACTATTAGTAATTGATATGTAAATTCAGTCTTGATATAATAATTCTAACAGCATCAACAATAATTACTGTATAATGACTATTACATTTTTTCTCTAAACACACATACACATTTACGCAGATATGGATGAGAGACCATCTATAAGTTATTACACAACTTCCAAAGATAATGAGTGATTTGCTCAATAGAAATATAGCTAATGATTCCTGCCCAAGGATTTAGTTCAGTGGCACCGCACCTGCTTCACAAGTGCAAGGTCCCAAATTTGATCCCTGGTACCAGAAAAAAAAAGAGAGATGTAGCTAGTGATTTTTCAGGTAATATTTGATTTTCTCTCCTTGGATGTTTATTGTACACCATTCAGTGGTCTTCACTGTTCTGTTTCTCTTCTGTGGAAGATCACATTCTTCCTCATAGGAAATCGAAGACTTTGCCCAGAGCTGTTGGTGGACAATTACGAACTGAATCTGTTAAATGCTATAAAAGGTTTGATTTCAGAAACTTTTGTATAAAAAGTTAACTGTTACAATAGCTCTAATTAATCCCAGAAGTCACTCTTAACATAAAAACATATGGCAGATACTAAAATAGGAAAGAGGTTATTTGTGATTCATATAACTTTGGCATTAACATTGTGATCAGAATGAGTATATTTAAGAGTTGCAATATGAGGATGAGTAAGGAAGGTACTTCATGCAGATAAATCAAATTCATAAATTTCCACATATTTAAATCACAAAATTTTGCCCTACAAGTACTTACATTTTAAAGGATTCCTGAGGGCACTCCACATGCTGCAAACCTAATCAGAAAGTATTTAAATGTCAATTCATAACTGCAGGAGGAGCACAATAATGTTAAATGGGCAGTGAAAACAGGCTGAATTGCAACCTGTAGTGCAAACTTCCCATGAAATCCCTGACTCTGTCCTAATTTGAGATTGGGCCTATTCAGTGAATTGGTCAGTGGTCTTTCAAGAAAAACAAAATGGCCAGAGTTCAGCCCTGAATCCTAGTACTCAAATATTCAAGCACATTTAAAGGAGGAAAATAAATGGCCAAGATGGAGTAAAAGGCCCACCTACTGTGTGAAGTAGTAAAATAGAAGAAATTAAGGATGGAAATGCCCCTACCCTGGAATTGGACCCAGTGTAATAGAAAACATGCCTCAGAAACTGGAACATGATTTGTAACTGTGAAATTTCTTTATGTTATGTGAATGGTAAATTATTATATGTTTCCAAAAAAGAAATTGCCATAGGTGATGAAGAGAAGCCCATATCAGATAAGAAACTAACAAAGCAGCTTACAAACTTGCAAGACCACAAATGAAATGACCATATATGAAATGAGAGGGTTTTGATCCTCTTCTCATGCCAGGCTTGCTCCTACTTGGCATTTTCTTATAATCTTCTTTCTCCTCCTTAAAAGAAGTGTTAATCTGCTATTATAGAAAACCCATTTAATGCTGCCTTAGAGACTCTCCATTTCAGAATCTGTGTCTTCACTATTATTGAGGTAATATACCACCATGCATGTTGGAACCACTAGAAGTTTATTTGCACATGTCACTTCTTCAACCAAAATTGTTCTTTAATTTTCTCTACCAGCCAATCTTGCTTTCATTTTTCAAGACTCAAATCACAAACCACCTCTTCAAATATGACCCTCACTCACCTATTAATTAGACATAGGAACTTTTGCTCTGAGATTTGAAAGCAAGTTCAATGCAGTTTCATGGTTCTAAGTGTGATCTAGAAGATGCTGTACTTTTAAAAGGCTTATAGTCCACACTTCTCATTTCATTTCAAAGTCTTACAATTAATAATTTGGCTAAAATATTGTCAATCTTAGAATGGGCAAAAAGCAAAGCATTTATAACTCACAATGGAATGAGTAGCATCTATGAGGTGATGAACTGTAGAATTCTTGGAGTGAGTATTCCTTTGTGGATAGATGTGAGCAGAAATGAAGCCATCTTATCCTGCTGTCTAGCTCTAAATTTGCTTTCTAAGTCTAAACTAGCTTGTGGTAGTCACCTGACTTGTGTGCCTATGTGATAAACTGTGTGGTAACCATACTGAGTGATAACCATATGGCCTGTGTGCCAAAACACCTATCTTGTAAACTTTTTCACAATATTTTTAACAATGTTTTCTAAAAATATATAATTTTACTATGAAAAGTATATTTTTACCACCATAGGATTAGCCCATTTTCTGTACACTACTATAAGATTAGCACATGTCATTTGTATTAAACTCCCCAAGGCATAAGAGACTAACCTTTCAGCTGCTCTTCAGCTCAGTCTTCTGACTCAGTGCTGAGGACTCTGCCCCAGATGCTGCTTTGTGCAGAGCTCTCACTGGACTTCAACTGACTGTGACTGTCACTCTGTCCATCTGGAATGCTCTGTTCAGTTCCCTGGGTGTACCAGTGTCTGGATAACGGTGAGTACCACTTCTTAGGTTCTAGATCACAGTGAGCTCCAGTGCTCAGTCTCCAGATCACCATGAATTCCAGTGCTGCCTGTTGCACCACCCACTCTTCACAGGGCATGTTGGCTTGGTGGAAGAAAGACTTTACACAGCTGGCACTGTCTCCAGCTTCCAAATTATGCCATGGATGAGCTCCCCTCTGTCTTGCAGTGAATGTGATAAATGATCAATAAAGCTTTGCACTTGGGATATTGTACAAGTCTTGGGATCTTTGTTTGGCAGATGCACTGATTACCTTTGGCTCCTCTAGGACACAATGTGGCCTAACTCAGAGGGCCCTTTGGCCTGGAAAGTAGCCTTCACACAAAAAACTTGGCATAGTTGTCAGGATCCCAAAACCTGAACTTGAGCTAAGGAAAAAGCTAGGACAAGGAATACCATGAAGAGTAATAATTGGGATTGGCCAAGCTATGAGCAGGATTCAGAAAACTAACTCTTGTTGGTAGACCCTCATTGGATTTAAAACTAGCATATTGTCCATGGGGGAAATTGACAAGATGATGAATTTAGTGTGGTAGTTAAGAAATGTACCCCTCATAAGGATATAACCTGAGAGAATAAGAAAGAGAATCAGACAGAAAATGAGGGAAAGCCTGCCAAAAATGAGCCTCAAGATGGTAAGAAAATATTGATGGGCCCTATGACCCTACACTACCTATGCCATCTAACAAAAAGGAACTAACTACCAGCACTCCTTTTCAAGCTCTCATAGATATAGATGAGGACAGAATGAAGGGCAAAACCTTTGCCTGCAGAACCTTACAGGGAGAGAAGACCACTGAGTATATTAATTCCAAGGCAATTTCTACAAAGGAAATGGCTAATTATGGACATGAATTATCTGAACCTCAAGTAATAAGAGAAACTAGAGAAATGACCAGACAAGAGATAGTCCAGATTAGGAAGGTTTTTGCACAGATCTTAGACACAGGAGGGAACTATCCAAAATCTGGAGAAGTGGAGCCAAACCATGATGATGATTGGACAGGAAGCTCTAGCACTTGTTAACCTAGCTGAAGACCCACACATAAAGCAACAGATTAATGACCTAACCTCCCAAAACATGGAGGTAAATTCACCTTTATGGCACTGGATACAAACAGCCTATAGGCGGACCAAACCTTCTGTCAGTGTACTCAGTACACTCAGGGCTGGAGTCAAAGAAGCATGCACAAGGTACCAAGATGTTGACAAAAAATGGCATTATTTCAGAAGGAGTAATGCACAGGGCTGGAATGGGACTCCCTTCTGGGACAACAAACTACTGGGGAAGTGAAAAGAATCTTTTTGTTATTCACAGCTAAGCATGTACAATTAAATTAACTTCAAATTATACAGGAAGAAAATATCTATGAAGAACTGCATGAAAACCTGAGAGTACTCAGGGACCTGGTGGGAAAAAATAAAATCACCTTTGTCACCAGGATTGAACAAATGCCTACAGAGGAAAATGAAGGACTGAAATATCAAAACTTTCAACAGAAACCAGGGCAAATTGAATCACTGAATCAAAATTTTAAACAGAGCAATCAAAAATAGACAAACTGCAAAACAGAAATACAAAAAGGAGAGGAGACTGTGTGCCATATCACCCAAAATTGGGAATCTACAGGAAAAGCAACCCCTTCCAAACCAACCCAGGGACCCAGAAGAATGGAGAACATGGTTGAAAAATTAGAAAAAAATCATGGCTAATGTGACCCAAGGTCTCACAAATCTTACCTGGGTCTCAACAAGTGACTTGGATGGGCCAAACTTGGTCCAACACCTCCTTCTAATAAGATCAATAGTATAAGGAGGTGGAGGAAAAAAATTACCCCATTGTGACGTTTAGAATATATGAAGAAGGTATAATTTGTGGGAAATTTCTTTTGGATATAAGGAACCAAATTTCTGTATTAAATATAATACAAATAATCATGGGGAAGAGCACCCCCACAAAATAACAGAAGGACTAGGGGGACCAACCTTAGTAACATCCACACATCTCCACCCTATTGAAACCAAAATTGAGACCAAAATTTAGTTAAGTTAGCATCAGTAGACATTAAACCCATAATGTTGCCCATCCATTCAAAAATAGCTTTATAAAATAATACAGAATTCCTCTTGATAAATGAATATTTAGAGGGGAGATATAAAAATATGCATAAAAAATCTCAAATATTAAGCTTGCAGGTCATTTGTTTCTTTTGATACCAATCATGTGAGTGAATGGCCCTTTGGTAACTTCAGCTGTAAATGATACAGGTCTACGAAGTCTTCAGAAATGTCCTCCAAGGACAACCTATCTCAACTCAACAAATATCCAGAACCACAAGAGATGAGAAAGAAACGGAGACTTTTATTCTAAGTCCCTTCATTTGAAGGCAGTTTGACAATAACCATAAAATAGTTGATATGTATTCAATTATACATTCCAAGTGCTTTTTAAATTAATACATAGGTACATAAGTGGGAGGATTTTAAGGTAACATTTAGAAATTTACTATTAAACATGAAAGAAAGCCATCTTGCATACAGGTAAATAGTTCACTATAAATTAAAATAAATTTAATGGCACATTATTTAAAGTCTCTGTCACCTGTGAAAAAAAGATGAAAGAAATGACATAACCTACATCATGGACTTGTTGAAACAATAGATGTGTTAATGTAGTGAACAACCATAAACAGTTGTTTTATGTATTAAAACTCAATTTGTACTATTATATTAGTAACCTGAAAGTGAAGTTCTAAATGACATTAGTCTTTATATAATTACAAACTGTATTTATTAAATATAATTTCAAAGTACATTTTAATTTTAACATATATTAAGTGTTAAAAATAAAGAATTGCAGCATTTTCTATTTCAAATATGGCAAATTACATTTATGGAATGAAACAAGGACTGACAAATTAGAGACTCTGAGCTAAATTTGGTAACCACTTGATGATTTTTTAACATGATTAAAATTTTTAAAGTTCACCATTTTAACCACTGTAAATGTAACAATTTATTTACAAGATTCTGTCACCATACATATAGGGAAAGGTAATGGGAGTTTCCAGAGCCTCCTCCAGCAGTGCTGGACTCCTGCAAGCCAGAACAACATCTGCAAGATAGGAAAGTGGATATTAAAAGAAACACAGAGACAGAGACTTGAGAGAAACTGAGTCTTGGGATGATCAAAGCTGCTCTGGGCAGCAAAGACAAAGAACTCCCAGTGTTTATTCATTACAAGTGTGGGAAGGGGGCAGGCCTTGCCACACCTGCTGATAACAAGTATAAAGCAGGCATGACTGTAGAATGAGGGTAAAACCATATCTTTGCTGAGAGTTCAAACAGTTATTTCAGAATGGATGAATTTATTTGGAGTCAGTTGAACTTGACTTGGAATGAACTCAGTGAAGCTCTGCTATTTTCAATGTAATACAGCTGAAATATGGAGGTGCAAAAAGTTTGTGCCAATATAGCCTGCTAATACTGAAGAGAGGTGTCTGGTACCCATGCTCACTAAAAGAAAGATAATTTTATGCACTTTAACATGAAACTTTAAATTTATTTAAAATTTTCTTATGCCTCCATCTGGCAGAGCAGGATTATGTGTTGGAATTCTTGCATAAGCCATGAAAAACTCAAGACACTAAAATTATGTTTTTAATTTCCTCATTCCACTTTTCTTTAACATATGCATCTATGGAAAGAAAATTAGAAGAATTTTGACCCATCCACTTCACAAAGGCAGTTTGAAATTTTCCATAGACCAGTTCTTGTGTGAAACAAAATGAACTAATGAGAGTTATTTGTTAGAAGAATCATCTTAACTCCTATGTATCATACTAAATATAAACAGCAAAAAAAGAAAAACATTTACTCAAGAAGATGTACAAAATCTTGACAGAAACAGTAAAGTCAATGTGTGAAAAAAGATTAAGAAAAGAAATCATTATTTATATAAAAAAAATACTGGGAGTTGTGAAAACAAGTAACAAAATTTTAAAAAAACTAAGTGTCCTGAACAATAAATTTGAAAGAGCAAGGAACTTGAACTTCACTAAGTACAGATTTTATAAGCAAACCCTCCCCCAAAACACAGAGAAATAAGGAACAAAATAAGGAGAACCTTACAGAATGTTGAGGAACACCATTTTCTTTACCATCAAAGTGTTAGTTCCAGAATAGGAAGCAAGAGAAAGGAACAGAGAAAATATTCAAAAAATATATTATTTGAAACATTCCCATAAAGGATGACAAACTTTTACCTCAAATATTTTTAAAAGTTTGAAAAATATAAATAAAATAGGCTAAAACACAAATATGTCATGGAGAAATAAATGCTGGAAGAGAAAGCCAGAAAATCTTTAAGTAGCAAGAAAAGCAATAATACATGCACAAATCATTAAGACTTTTGCAGAAGATTAACAGGGAAATAGAAGATCTGAAAAACACTATAAAATGAAAAGAACTACAAATATTTAAATTTAGAGTCCTCTTAACCCTGCTCCACTGCTGGTGGGAGTGTAGACTGGTGCAACCCCTGTGGAAATCAGTATGGAGATACCTCAAAGAACTAGGACTGGAAGTCCCATTTGACCCCGCTATTCCCCTGCTGGGGATCTTCCCCAAAGAATTAAAAGAATCATACCACAGTGATATATGTGCACCCATGTTCATAGCAGCACAGTTTGTAATAGCTAAAACTTGGAAACAGCCCAAATGCCCATCACCTGGAGACTGGATAAAGAAAATGTGGGGTTTTTAAAAAATAAAATGGAGTACTACTCAGCCATAAAACTGAGAAATTAGAGACATTTATAGCTAAGTGGATGCACATTGAGGCAATATTCTTAAGTGAAATAAACAGGACACACAAGAATAAATACCAAATAGTTTCTCTGATGTGAGAAACTGAAAGTGTAAATAAGGACTAAATGTATAATAAGTAATGTGAAATAGGAAGAAAAGGGGCAAAGGGGAAGGAAGTGGGAGGGCTAAGGGAAAGGATAGAAGGGAATGGGATTAATATGAGAAAATGGAAAAATAGGAACAAAATCTTTGTAAATAGGGAGGAATGGAGAGGTTGAAGGGAGGGCTGGGCAAGGGTGAAAAATAAGAACCAAGAGAGATTATGTAAAGGTGCAAATTTCCAATGATGAATGTCATTATATTGTATACCTAAAATGTACCAATGATTAGAATGAATAATTGATAATGCAAAATAAGAAGAAAAGGTCCAAAGGGGTAGGGGTAGTGGGAGGAGCAGGGGAAAGGAAAGAAGGGAAAGGAAAAATGATGAGAAATGGAAACAACGGAAATAAAATCTTTGTAAATAGGAATGGGTGGAGGGCGTGAAAGGAGGGCTAGCAATGGGGAAAAACTAGGAACCAAGATGCATTATGTAAAGGTACAATTCCCAATGAGAAATGTAATTGTGTTGTATACCTACAATGTACCAATAAAAGAATTTAATAAAATAAAAAATAAACAAAAATAAATTTAGAGTCCTCTTGAAACAAAATATACAGTCATCTCAGATATACAATTACACTCCAAGGCTCCACCATACAAACATTATTTTCAAATCTCAATCAAGATAAATGGATTCAAATCAAAGTATGTGTTCAAGCCAAATAAAAATGAAGTTAAATTAAGTAATGAAAAGAGACTTGAGAAATCAAAATTGCATGAAAAATCAATAACTTATTCCTAAACAACAAATGTTTGATAGAATCAAAAGTATAATTAGAACACAATTTAGGGATTTGAAAATACACATAAACTAGTGGTGAAATCCCATCTAAATGCCTATGGTAAAAGAAAAAAAAGATCTGGTTCTCTTTGATTGGGATTGGGCATGTTAGTCTGTTCTCTGATCTTGGTTACCAAAATTATAAAAGGAAGGATTTGTACATATGTATGTCACTACATATATTCACTAGACAAATACACTCCATTACATGATGTGCTCTAAAAAATAAGCCAAGTTTCAGACAAAAGGAGAATGCAAAGGTATCTGCTCTTATATAACAATTTCCAATATTAAAATGCAAATTGCGGTGGCTCCACACATGCCATTCCACCTCTACTGGGACAGAGGAGGTGAGCCAATCCCAGTACCCAGGAGGAGACTCCCTGGGTGCAATTGCACTGTTCCCATGGCAGAGGAGGTGAGCCAAGCATGCACCAGCAGCAACCGCCCCCTGCCTGGAAATGAGAAGACACATAAACAAGCCTCAAAAACAGACTTCCATCACCTATAGCAAGCCCAAAGGGATGGAACACTCTGATACTCAACCACCTGGACTCCCTGAACTCGCAACAAAAGAGGATCTGGAAAACATGAAATCAGAAATAATTTCTCAGAGGAGAGGAGAGCTTGTTCCTATAGTGCAAGACATGATTAATAAATCTAGAGGGGACACAAATTGAAAAATAGAGGAGCTGAGGAACATGATTTTATTCCAACATAGGAAAAAAATGGAATCCATAAAACAAATACAAAACAGATTTCCAGGAGATTAAAAACTCCATTGAAAGGCTATGCAGCAGAATGAACCAATGTGAGGACAGTATTTCAGATATAGAAGATAAGATTGCAATTAGTGACCAGGAAAAAATATTGCTTTGAAATTGTAAGGGACCATGAGAAATCAATCCAGCAACTGCTGGACGATGCAAAGAAGAATAACGTAAGACTGATTGGAGTCAACGAAGAAACAGGAGAGAGTGCAGTTGACCTAAAAAAAACTGATCACAGAAGTAATGGCAGAAAACTTCCTAAGCAGGGGAAAAGAACTTTGCAGTTTATCTCAAGCTGTGTGGGACATTCATTCAGAACACAGAGCTAACAGCGGTATGGGTTGAATCCATACTCAGCACTCTGGGATCCCTTGAGCCTAGGTTGAGCTCTCACTAACTTCTGCAATCCTAGACCCACCAGAATGTGTCTGACCTCTAGGACCAGTCCCTGAGCAGCCTGGTTCACATGAGTGTTCCAAGCACCCTGGGCACAGCAGACCCTTCACCCTGAATTTAGGTAGAGCCCTGAACACAGTCCCTGCCTGACACAAAAATCCAGTCCTCTACCTGGTTAAGCAGCAAGGATTAATGGCTGCGTATTCTGCCTGACATCTGGACAGCCATAAAATACCACCCAGTGCTCTGCTCCCTCACTGGGCTTGTATATACCTGCTCATGCTAGTCCTGAGTTGATTCATTTATCTTCTAAGCATCCACAGGAATGACAGTCAGGGCTGAAATTCCACAGGAGCCTCCATGTTCCAGGAGCCTGTCCCCCAGACACTGGAACACACATCTAATAACCAGCATTGAACCCCAACAGGGAAAAATCCACAACAGGAGCCTCAGAAACAAGGTCTCACACATTCTCTAGTCCAGTCACCCAGCACGAAGAACTGCTAAAAACAGAGGACTATTGAGAGAGGTTGCCTTGAACTGAGTGACCTCCATACAAACTCACAGTCTACAAAGAGGGGCAAATAGGAGTGTGACTAGTAAGATTAAAACACATATATGGAAATGTGTAGGAGCTTTGCTCTCTCTCTCTCGCTCTCTGCATTAGTGGTATGTTTTTGATTTTTTTTTCTTTTTTGCAGAGGTTATATTTCAACCACCCATTTCTATTTACATCATTTTACCTTATTTTGATTGATTTTTTGATAATTGCTCCTTTTACTCTTTCTCTCCCCTTCCTTTTCTCACTTTCTATCTTTCAAATAGTTCATTCCATATTTTTCTTACTTTCTTTTCCTCTATTTTCATCTCTACCCCTTGTTATTCATCCTTTTCCTAGGTGTCCCTCTCTGTTACTGCTAATACCACTAGCTTCCTTTACCCTTAACAGGACCTGCTACATCAACCTTACCACATTCTGAACATCTACCACTGCATTTTTTATTCATGATCAATTTCCTTTGTTCTTTTTTTAAGTTTTCACATTAATACCCTTAGTCTTATGAATCTATCAATAGTTAACTATATCTTCCTATACCTGAACAATGTTTATGGTAAAAAAAAAGGATGAGTTACTCTATGGAGGGGATATTGACTCTATATAATTTTCTGCCTCATCCTCAATTTTGTTATGTACCTATAAATTTTATACCTAGGGTGAAAAGTGACAAAGTATTAGTTATTACAGTTGTCACTTTCCAGTGTGTGTTTGATGCTATAGTTATTATTGATTGTACTAAGTTAGCCAAGGTGACATAGCTGCTGTGATCAATTGATGTTCCTTATATGCCAACTCCTAGATTGTCTGGGACCAATAAACAATATTACAGCCCAGTAACAAAGATCTCGGTGTCAAGCCAAACAGGCTGCAAATGCTCATCCCTATTAAACAGAAAATGTAGGATCCCAGAAGGGACTTGAAGGCCAAAAACCAGCTACTCCTACAATGTAGCTCTGAAACATAGAAATTACTTAAAGAAATCTTGGTACTAGGGATAAAACTACCCACATTAAGCTATTTACAAGCCTTGGTGTGGAAAACTAATTAAAAAAAAAGAGTAGGAAAAGAGAAAACACAGAATCAAGATGCAATCTAAGACAAAAGATTCACCCGATAAAAGCCAGAAGGCATTAAGGTGGGAGAACTCAAAATCTTCCCACCTAAATTTTATGAAATGGTAGCAGCAGAAGAAACAAAGCAGATAATAAATTTCTGTATGGAAACAAATTGCACAGGTCATTAAACATTTAATGACTGTAATGAAGAAAATGGCAAGTGAATCTAAAGTTGACACAGAGAAAAAATAGGGGACCGTAGGGAAACCATGAGTGCCCAATATAGGAAAGAACTGGATGCCAGAAAACAGATACAAACAGATAAGCCTTGAAACATAATGTCTAGTTTGAATGCAAATTGTTTCTCCAGATATGGTAACTTTTATAAGGCACTAGAAAATAATCAAAGTTAATAAAAGGTCTCAGAAATCATCTCCTTTTGAGAGATTCTTCCATCCACAGTAAAGAAAAATGCCAATGTCATTGGGAGAGGAAAGAAAGGAAAAGGAGAATCAGGATGAGGACAAGAGTTAGCACCAGTCTGATTATGATAAATAGTAATCACAGGTGTTATTTAGTTGCATAAAACAGATTTCAAAGAAAGCCTCTTTTAGGAAGCCTTTGTATATTATTCATTTATTATTTTGTTGTTGTTGTTCTGAGGATGGAACTCAGGACCTTGCACTTGCCAGGCAGGCACACTGCTGCTGAGCTACATCCCCGGCCCTTTATGGTTTTTTAGTTCATTTTGCTGTGGATTTTTTGGAATACTGGATATTAAACCCAAGGCCATTTGTTCACTTCTTTTTAATGAGACAGTGGCCTCCCTAGGTTACTAAACTGCCCAAACACGTAATCCTCTGCCTCAGCCTCTCAGAGCACTGGGTTTACAAGCATCCCTCACCAGACTCAGCTGTCTTGTTTATGCATTATATAAAGTAACTGTTCCTCTTAATTGCTTTTTTCTCATTGATTGTTATATTCCTTAGTTTATATATTATTTAAACATAAATGAAATAATTGTACAATGTATAAAGCAAAATGCATCAGTATATTTATATGCATGTATGACCATTGCCTTTATGTTGCACCCAAATTAAGATATGCAGAAAAAATAATCAGACCTATGTAATGAACATTTGTGACACACATAGAAACATATATATGTATCTTACATTAAGAAATGATTTAAAACTTATTATATGCATATACCCTATCAACAGAGTGATTATTATTAAGAATGCTTAACTACTTTAAGCTGTAATTTAATTAGAAAGTGGTTAAAAAATGATAAATGTAGTAGACTTTTTGAGAGAGGATTACTTGTCATTTTATTTTATGAATGTAATAAAGACCCAAATAAAAGCACGAAAATTTTGAACCAAGAATTCTCTATGAAATCTATGTGTTCTTCCATAGTTGGATTGTCTAAGGGTTTTTCTGGGTTTTTAAAATTCTTTTGAGGTACTACATGTGAATGATTCATTCTATTTTGGGGGAGCCTCAGTTTTGTGGATTCCTGCTCCTATATTTATAATTTCCTTCCTTGCACTAGCTTTGTGTTTGGAATGTTCTTGCTTTTCTTGGACCTTTGGGTGCATTGCTAGGTTACTGGGGTGGGGGTTCACTGTTTTTATGATTTTGGCATTCACAGCTATAAGCTTCCTTTCTAGAACTGTTTTCTTTGTGTCTCAAAATTTTTGGTATGTTGTACTAGCATCATGATTTAGTTTTAGCAACTGTCTTGTTGCTTCCTTGAGTACTTATGTTACACACTCTTTATCAGTGTAGTGTTTAGTTCCACTGTGTTTGCATAATGTCTGTGTTTTCATTTTTTATGATTTCTAACTTTATTGTGCTGTGATATGACAATATGAGTGGCATAATTTCAATCCTTGTAATTTACTCAAGCTTGCTTTCTTGGCTAGTATGTCATCTATCTTGGAGGAAGTTCCTTGTGCTGCTGAAAAGAATGTGTACTTTGTTGCTGGATGTGACACTCTATAGATATTTATAAAGTCCTTTTTTAAAGGTTTTGTTCAGCTGCTTTACTTCTTTGTTAATTTTTGTCTAAATAACTTATTTGTGTTAGTATGGTATTGACATCCTCCACTACAATTTTGCTTCTCTACATCTAGTCTTTTATGTACTTTAGTAAGTGCTTATTCCATTTTCAGTGCATATATGTTAATAATTGGTATTTGTTCCCCTTGGATTGTCCCCTTAATCAACATGTAGTAACTTTCTTTTTCTCTTCTTTTCAGTTTTAGCTTGAAGTTGTCTGAATATAGGATAGTTACACTTGCTATTTTCAGGTTCCCAGTGCACAGAATATTGTATTCCAAATTTTGATTTTTCATCAGTGTTTTTCTTTGGGAGTAAAATGTGTTTCTTGTAAAGAGTGTATCATTGGATTTTCTTTCTTGATCCATTCTTTGAGTATGAGTCCAGTGGGGTATTAAGACCATTCTCAACTTGTTATTGCTTTTTTATACTTTTGTTGATTCCCTAACTTTCTGTTCTACATCACTGTTTACTTGACCTGGCATAATCATTCTATGATGCCTCCTGTCACTGTTAGATTAATCGCCTCTTTCTATGGCAATCTTTGAGAAACTTTTGCAGTGCCAGTCTGGTGTTCATGAATTTTTGTAGATGCTGTTATATTTCCATCGGTTTTGTGGGATATATCAGCCTGAGTTGGAAATTATTTTCTTTTGGGGTTTAAATCTTTTTACTCCAAGCTCTCTTGGCTTTCAAAGGTTTATGGTGAGAAATCTGTTGTATTCCTAATAGGTTTGCTTTATAAATGTGTCACTGATTTTCTTCAAACCACTTGTAAGATTCTGTTTTTTTGTTGGACTTGTGGGATTCTGATTTTGATGTGTCGTGGAGATCTTTTCTGATCATGGTTATTTAAGAGTTCTATATAACTCAGTTATATAAATGTTAAATCATTTTTCATATTGGGAAGAATTTCAGCTATTTTTTCAGTATTTTCACAGGTTTTTATGTCATTTGCATTGTCTTATAATTTTTCACTAATTTCAGTTAATGTTAGATTAGTCTTTTTTTATCACCTAGGAGATACACAGTCCATTATTCATGTCCTCTTGT
This sequence comes from Heterocephalus glaber, assembly GCF_053883595.1. Classification (NCBI taxonomy): domain Eukaryota; kingdom Metazoa; phylum Chordata; class Mammalia; order Rodentia; family Bathyergidae; genus Heterocephalus; species Heterocephalus glaber. Next base: position 58,672,099 of record NW_028258325.1, on the reverse strand, counting down.
TGATTTTAAGGTATCTCTCATTAATTGGTCATGAACAGCAGCCCTATTCTAGTTCTGGCTCTGTCCTCACATTGGTCAATTCTGCTGCTCATACTTTTGATAAAATTTTAATATCAAGATTAATACTTGAAACCCTTTCATAAACTTCAATTTTTTAATGTACTGTTCATTTATGTTTCACACCATTTTATTTGCTCTTTTAACATTTTATTAATTCTTCTATAGACTCATTAATCATATTGTTTATTTGCCTAAGGTTTTTAACTTACATGTCATATGACCTTGGGAAATGTCATCTTAATCTGTTTTGTTGTCTTCCCTCATATAATTTAAAAGAATTCAGCTCTGTGTTTTTGGATTTCCTCCCCTTCAAGCCACGTGCATCAACTGTGGGGAGTTGGGAGTTTGTAGAGGTATTTTGTTGGTTTGTTTTCTCCTGTTTTCTATGTTTTGGTTGATTTTGTGTTCAGCCTTGGAGGGTGATTATAGAGGAAAGCTTTTTTTTTCCATTACGGTGACCTCTTTAGTTTACTAATTTTCAGTGGTGTCCTGTCAATATGGCTACATATTGGCCTTTCATTCTGTCATGCATTTAACCTTTTCCATTTACCTGAGATTGGAGTTTACACATTTTCCAGAGATGTCCCAGAGTATTGTCAGTGACCTCCAGGCAATCCAGTTATTGGCATCCCATGAAAATCATTTAAAAGCAACACATATGTCATCATATCTGTGGTAATAAAATCTGCATCTTGCCAGGTATTTAGCTCTGTGGCACTGCACATGACCGACAAGTGCAAGGTTGTGAGTTTGATCCCCAGTTCCTAAATAAATAAATCTGGAACAATTATAGCATCAAATATATACTAGATATTTGCTAACCACAGGGACAAAAAATTATCACATTTATCCACAGAAGAGATCATTATTACAGTATGAACACTAAGATAAAACAAATATTAACCTGTTTGTGATCTACAGTAAATATCTACCAAATCTACCTAAATATCTACCAAATGCAATAATTTTTTCTCTAGTTACACTAGAACTGTGTTCAACCACAGCAGTATAAAGTTTAACTAGTAATCTATAAGCTTAGTAATTATACTATTAAAGTAGAAGATGTGGGGAACTAGGAAAAAAACCAAAATATGAAAATTTTTAAAATAGCCTTTTAAAAGGAGAGAAAGGTAAATAGTGGGATGTATTGATAACTTATTAGTCATAGAGAACAGTCACAAGAAAGATCAAGCAAGAAAAAGAAGAAAAAATGTGAACACAGGAAAAACAGAATATAAAACCAAGAAGGAAAAACTGTTGAAGAAAAAAGAGAAAAGAAATTAAAATAGAAACAAAAACAAAAATAGTAACTCCTCCAAAAACCTAATGAAGGAAAGATAAAAATGATACAAAATAGGAATAAAAGGTAAGAAACCCAGTTGTGTCAAAGGAAGCAATTGCAGAGACATTGAATGAGTGGTTTCTTTCCAGGATGTGCATCTCTTATGATCAAGCCAATCAAAAATTTTTATGCTTTGTTTTAAGTCCCGTTGGTTTTTAATGTGACCTCTGTGCATCCAAGGTTGCTCTACTTATTCTCTCTACACTGTGTTTGCCATCCTAGCCATGGTGACTCATTATTCCGGTTAGCAAATGGGGAACTTGATCAGCCCTATCGCCTCTGCTGGAGTTAGGCTCCAGCCTGGCTTTGGTATAGGCTGCCCATTGTCCACAGCTGTGAGATCTGGTTGCTTCCTTGTTTTCATGAGCATTGTCCTCATCCAGGATTAGGTCATGTGGTTATTCTTCACTTCTGCTACCCTATGACACAGGGTAGCAAAATACAGAGCCAGCTTGGAGTTGTTGGGTGTTTGCCCACTTGCAACAGGGGGCAGCATTCATGTGGCACACATAGGCCTACATGCTTACGTGGGAATATTAACCTTCTCTTCCCATGAAGGTCTGCTTTTCCCATGGGGGCAGGGTGCTACTTCTCTGGCCAAGTTTATGATATTCACAAGTCACTCAGGAAACTTTTGTCTCCTGTACTCTTCTCCATTTGGAGTGATAATATTAAGAAATATGGAAATATTCTTTTCTATAGAGACATGAATTTTAAAAATTGGTGCAGAGAATGAACCACAAATCAGAAGAGTTGTCAAGCTTTCCTGACACACAAGTTTTCCCGAGGACACTGTTTTTCTTCGAAGGACAGTTTAGAATGTGAATGAGGCACTCAACATTTTGAGCAGCTCTGCCATGGAGAAAGACCTGAGAGATTCTCCCACTGTGCTGCAAGAAAGAGCTCTTTGTGGAACATAGTGAAATCATGAGTGTCCCCCATAGCCAGTTATACCAGCATGTTCTACTATCTATGAATTTTATGGACAAAAATGTATCATGTAAAGAAGCCAGAAATAAAGTCAAGCAAATACACATATTTTCAACTCAATGGAACCATGTTTAGTTTCAAGATAACTGTGTATTGATTTGGACATAAATAGGATTCTTAGGACTATATCAAAGAATATCCAAATCACAATACTCCCCTTGTGAATGTCTGTAGTTTTTATGCTTTGCTTTTAGGTGATATCCTAAGAAATTTTGGGAGACTCACAAATTATAAAATGATGAATAAAGTACTGTGGAGTTTAGAAAATTTACATATAAAATCAACCCATCCATAAGTAACTTTTTTTCAGTGCTTACAATGTGTAGTATGAAATATTATAGATGAAAAACTTATGTATTTCTCCAAATAACTTGCTTGAAAAAAATGAGAGACAGTGAAATAGGAGCAATTAAAATACAACTCAAGACTGACTATATTACCTAATTGAAAACTCTTGCATTAGCAATTAAATTATAAACTAATATTTAGGATATATATATTTGTTACATTTTCTCCCCAAATTACTCCATAATGTTCACATTTTTTTCCTGACACACACAAATGTGCACACATTTACACAAATACACATGAGAAGGCATGTAGATCATATTACACAATTGCTTATAAAGAAAAGGAGTAAGCCAAATAAAAAAATACCATTAGTGTATTAATATCTAATAATACTATAATTCCCTCAGATTTTGTACCAATCAGTGTGATAGTGTTTTTTGTGGTATTGCTTTTTATTGAAGAGAAAATTTTTCCTCATGGGAGATGAAAGACATTATTTAGAGCTGGAGAATATGGCATTGTAGAATTTTCTCTGGCATTAGTAATCAAAAACATTACAATGGTGAAGGTCAATGTGATTTCATTAGTCCTTGCAAAATTTCACAAAAGTTTAGACATAATGCCATCTGGGGCACAAGCCCTGTGGTACTAATCTGGATGGGCAATTATTTAGTAAGTGTTTATGTTTCACAAGAGTAAAGGCATAAATTAGACAGAAAAGAAAAAAGTGGTACAGTAGGTGAAGATTTTTTCCCAAATTGTGGGTTGTCTCTTCACACTGCTGGTGGTTTCTCTTGCTATGCAGAAGCTTTTTAATAAGAAGACATCCCACTTGTTTATTGTTTGTGTTAGTTCATGGGTAACTGAGTTTTTGTTCATAAAATCAACATCTACACCAAAGTTTTCAAGAGTTCTACCTAATCTCTGTTCCAGCTGATTCAGTGTTTCTATTTTAATATTTAGATCTTTAATACATTTTGATTTTAGTTTAGTGCATGGTGAGATATATAGGTCTACTTTTAATCTTTGACAAGTTGAAACCCAATTTTTCCAGTACCATTTATTAATGACACTATCTTTCCTCCAGTGAGGGTCTTCGGCTTCTTTATCAAAGTTGAGATGGCTGAGTGTTTCTGGAGTTGTTTTGGCATTTTCTAATCTATTCCACTGGTGCTCATGTCTGTTTCTTTGCCAGTACCATGCTGTTTTTATCACAGTAGCATTGTAGTATAGTTTCAAGTTGGGGGTTGTGATACCCCCTGCCATGTCTCTGTTAATGTCTACTATCTAGAATATATAAATAATTTTTTAAAAATCAGACTTCCCAAATTTAAAAACCCAATACAAAAATGGGCATCTGAAATGAACAGACATTTCTCAGACAAAGAAGTAAAAATAGCAAATAAACATATGAAAAAATGTTCAACATCACTTGTCATTCGAGAGATTCAGATGAAAACAACACTGAAATTCCACCTCTTTCAAGGAAGAATGGCTGCTATCATGAAATAAATAACAAATACTGGTGGGGCTGTGGGGAAACAGGAACCTTCCTTCATTGGTGCTGAGAGGGTGGACTGGTGCAAGCACTGTGGAAATCAGTATGGAGATACCTCGAAAAACTAGGACTGGAAGTCCCATTTGACCCAGCTATTCCCCTCCTGGGTATCTTCCCAAAAGAATTAAAAGTATGATACCTCAGTGATATATGTGCACCAATATTAATAGCAGCACAATTTGTAATAGCTAAAACTTGGAAGCAGCCCAAATTCCCTTCAACTGGAGACTGGATGAAGAAAATGTGGGGTTATTTTTAATAAAATGGAGTACTACTCAGCCATAAAAAATGAGAAATTACAGACATTTAAGCTAAATGGATGGACATTGAGGTGATACACGTAAAAGAAATAAATAGAACACGTGCAAATATCAAATAGTACCTCTATTATGATAAACTGAAAGTGTAAATAAGAATGAAAAGGTATAATAGATAATGTGAAATAGAAAGAAAAGGGGCAAAGAGGAAAGGGGATTTGGAGGGATAGGGGAAAGGAAAGAAGGGAATGGAATTAATATAAGAAAATGAAAAAATGGAAACAAAGTCTTTGCAAATAGGGAGGAATGGAGGGGTTAAAGGGACGTCAGGGGAAGGGGGAAAATAAGAACAAAGAGATATTATGTAAAAATGCAAATTTGCACTGATGAATGTCATTATATTGTATACATAAAATGTACCAATAAAATAAAATTTAAAAGAAAAGAAAAGAAAAAGTAGGTTTGTTCTGGTAAGGAAACTGGTCTACTCATGAGAAAACAGTTCCCTCAATGCTACTAAATACTTTTGCATGAAATATCTGTAATTCTTCAATCTACTTGTCTTCATTCATGAAGACATTAGGGAGGTGCCTAATGACTTTTATTGTAAAATAAAAAGAAGGGAAATTTGATATGAAATTGCAAAATTAAACCCTGACTGCTTCATTGTGGAACTGTGTGATCTCCTGGAATGATCCTTATCGGTAACAGGCAAATGCTTACTGTATGACCACATAATGTAAATATTCCTTTTATATCTGTCAGATTGACAAATAATTTTACTTTTTGCTTCATCATGTTCTCATAAAAGACAAAGGCCTCTTATTTTACATTCATCCAAGCTCACCTGCAAATGCAAAAGATACTAAAGACCTCATTCTGCTAGCTAAAAGCATGACTTACTGGGCAAGGCATGTTCCAGTTCCCTTTCTGTCTCTCTTAGAAGCTTTCTTTTCCTTCATAAATTTTTTTTACTCTTTTAAAAAAAAGAATGTCTGACAGCTACCAGCACACAGGAGGCTTCTGGATCAATGTGCCACAGCTCCCACTACAGAGTAGGAGGCTTCCAGCCCAACCTAGCCCCATGCCCAGCAAAGAGAAGGTAAGCCATGAGTTGTAGGGAACAGGGGAAGGGGACATTACCAGAACCTCTGCAGTAAGTCCTAGTCTCTTGTGTGCCATGGCAGCACAAGGTGAATTACAGGAAAGGTAGACAAATGAGACTGAGAAGAAGCTGAGCTTTGGGTCTGATCAGTGCTGCTCTGGGCAGCAAAGACAAAAACCCCCTAGCTTGTGGCACCTTTTATTCAGTACATGGGGAAACAAATGTAACAAGTGAAATGAAGAGTTCAGTACTTCACATTGGGATAAACAAGGTGTAACAAAAGACTAGGGGACAGTGGAAATCTAAAAACAGTGAGGAAATATGCAGATGAAGATTTGGTTCCTCCCTGGCATCTCCCTCAGTTGTGGTCCTGTCCTGGAGCATTATAGCATCCAGCATTGTGGGACCACTGAGGTCTCAGTTGTGACCCAAGACCAAAATGCAATTATGTCTGCAATGTCATAGCTGGACTGTAGGCAGGAGAACTAGGCTTATTCAAATGATTTTTCCCTAGAATTGTGTAGCATTGATCCCAACACATCTCCCTTTCTTTTTGTTTTATGTGAAGGTGTTTTTAGGAAAAGTGAGCACACCCAACAATAGCTTGACCCTATATATTGTGAGTATCTATAGTGTGTTTGACTGGCTTATCTGTCTATAATAAGCATAATTTCTATTAATTAGGGTGGTAAAAGGATGAAAAATCAAATAATAAATTTACTTATTTATATTTTTAAACAATGTTGGCTAAAAAACTTAAAACTTTTGTTGAACTCAAATAGCTATTGTCTTGTATAGTTATACTTTTCTACTGGATCTTCCAGACCAAGTTACAGTGAGACCTATATTAAATAAAGTCAATCTCTTGCTATCTAACAAGGTCAATTAAGTCTCCACAGGCACTGTCTTGGAACCATGCATAGAGCCTCTTAACTCCTCTGTCAGTGTCAGCCATCAGGATATGTCACGGCCTTGCTTGACCATATTTTCTGCAAAAGCATGAGAGATATTTTCCTCCAGGTGACATTCCTTTGGCACACTTTTTGTTGGATCTTACCATTTCGGTGTTCAACAACCTCCCTGCTCAGGAGGTTGGGTGACTCACCAAAGATGTAGGATCTTGGAGAAAGTCCCCTCATGTCCTGGATCTTTTTGTTGTAGTTGAACTTGGAGGGTCAGGGCCAAAATATTGGGGGTCATCTTAGCCCAGATACCTTTTTAGTTCTGGTCTCCAAACTTTGGTTATTGAACACCCAGAAGAGAAGAACAATAACATTAGTGTTGTAAGAGGAGTAGTGAACTCAATTATTATAATTTTAACTGGATATTAAGCATTTTGGAATAAAAATATAGTTTAAAAACTGTTATTATTGCCAATCATGTTTGTTCTTGTGGTTGAATCCCTGAGTAGCTATCTTTTTATAGGATGTCATCTAAGGAAAATGTATCAGCCTACAAGTGTGCCTATTATCATAGGTGGCTGGAGCATAAGAGAAGGGCAAATATCTGAATCAAAAGATTATTACCATAAACAATGTTAGAAGACCCACACAATTAGAGGGCATAAATACATTTCGTACACCAGAAAAGGAGCAGTAATATTACAGTTATATAAAACACTATGTTCTTCAATGTAGTATGGTACCAAAAGCATCTTTCTAATAACACTCTTTTGTTTATACCACAGAAATTAATCTTTTGAAGATGACCAATGTAGACTGAAGGATGCTAGTTAGCAAGACAGACTCTATATTGCTGCTGAACGACCCACCTGCCTGCCCTTTAGATGAACTCAAAAGGAGGAAGCTTAGAAACCTCCTCCCCTTAGAGTCTTTTAGAAACAACAATTAATCAACTATTGTTTTACACATGTTCTAACAGCAGGATGTTCCAGTTCTGTACCTGTTGCTTGCTTTACTAGTTCTATTCCATAGGGGGGCTTAGAAACTTCTAGCCTCAAAGGTGTATAAAATATGTTAATCTTCCCCCAGTTGAAGCTTGAATCCAATGCTCAGCTTGGGTCTCAGCTGGTAAAAAACTCTTGTGTGGATTTAATATCGGTCTCTGGTTGGTTCTCTCTTGCTGGGTACAACATACTTGGAGGCCCCAGTGAGATAGCTAGCTGCTCTGGAGCTTATTATCTTGGAGCCTTTGTTTCTTTTTAGGAGAGAACAGGATCAGACATTGGCAGTGTTTGGCCCCACTGGACACTGGTCTGTGGAAGGAGAAGCCACCCTGATGGTATTCCAGGGCTCCGGCTAGGCCAGTCCCAGTCGGGCCCTATTGCCAATCAGATCAACCAACCCACAGGAGTTTATTGGGAAAGCCTCTAGAGGTAAGAATCAAATGATTCTTAGTGCACTGTGGGTAGGTAGGAGGAAGCCAGACGTGGTGCAGGTTCCCCCTATCTAGAGTCTCTTCGTGACAGTGAGCAGGCTCAACTGGGTTGGAGTCCTCAGAAGAGTGACTCCCTGGGTGGGTTCTGAACCCATTCAGCCCCAGAGGTTTATGTGACCAAAGTCTGTTGCTGGCTGTTTATTGTTGTCTGTCTGCTTGCTTTGTGTGGCTTTTGCATTTTCACAGGCTGAAATTATGGGTTTCTCACAGTCCATGGAAGGAACTCCACCTGATTGTGTTTTGAATAACTTCAAAAAATTTATTCCACAGAGAAGATGAATATGGCATGAAATTTTCTAAAGGCAAATTGCGAACTCTGTGTCAATCATAATGGCCAAGTTTCAGAGTCAGTTGGTCCCTGGTGGGAATTTATTCTGTGCACATTGCTCACAAGGCTTGGAATGTGGTCACAGGAGTCAGAGCCCCGCAGGTCCTGATCAACCTTTGGAACTCAATCAGGACAGGACTATGGTCCATCAGCCCTGTCTTCCTCCTCCCTTTTTCCTTTAAAACAGACAGAGCCCAGGGGAGGATTGATTTATGTCCCTTTTACAACTAGTGATCTTTACAATTGGAAACATCAAAATCCCTCCTTCTCTGAAAAACCTGAGGCATTAATCTCTTCTTGAGTCTGTTTTTCATACCCATCAGCCAACGTGGGATGATTGCCAGCAGCTTTTACAGATCCTGTTCACCACTGAGGAACAGGACCACATTTATCAACAGACAGTCAAAGAGGCCCTGGGGCCAAACCCCAGCATCATTCCCAGAACTCCAGGGCATTCAGCCAAGGCTGAAACAGTAGTTCTGTCAAGACACCCTGAATGGGACCCCAATGATGATGATGGTAAGAAGAGGCTGGGGACCGACCGCCAGCACTTATTAGGGGGACCCTGGGCAGAGGCCAGAAAGCCCACTAATTTGAGTAAGATAAGTGAGGTTCGCCAGGGAAAAACAGAGTCTCTGGCTGGATTTTTGGAGAGACTCTTGGAAGCCTATAGAGTTTTCACTCCTATTGACCTAGAGGCTCCCAAAAATGCAGCAGCTTTAAATCTGGCCTTTGTTTCCCAGTCAGCACCAGGCATTAAAAAAATTACAGAAATTGGAGGGATTTGAGGGAAAGAATAGAACTGAACTCCTGAGCATAGCCCAAAAAGTTTATGATAACCATGATGCCCCCCAAGGAAGTCATAGCCAAGAAACTGGGGAAAGTCACTATTGCACTCCAGACACAAGAGACAGTCCCTCCAGACAGAAAAAGAGAAAGCTGCCTTTTTGGCTTTAAAGAAAGCCTTAATGTCAGCACCAGCCTTGGCCCTACCTGATGTCACCAAGCCCTTTTGGTTGTTTGTGGCTGAACGAGGAGGCATAGCCAAAGGAGTGCTAGCTCAGACATTAGGGCCTTGGAACAGACCTGTGGCCTATTTGTCTAAAAAACTTGATCCTGTGGCAAGTGGATGGCCTACCTGTTTGAGGGCAGTTGCAGCCACTGCCCTCCTGGTCAAAGAGGCAGATAAACTCAGCCTGAGGCAGGACCTGGTCATCACTGCACCCCATGCAGTGGAAACATTGCTGAGAGGAGCCCCAGATTGATGGCTCTCCAATCCTCACCTGACTCAGTACCAGCACCTGTTGCTGGATATTCCATGCTTCAAATTCGCCTGAGAAATGACCCTCAATCCAGCCACCTTACTCCTGGACTCTGACTCATACACATGCCGCTTCATGACTGTCTGGACACGCTGACAACTTCTACCACCAACAGCTCAGATCTGACTGATGTTCCCCTGCAAAGCCTAGATGAGACCTTCTTCACCAAAGGAAACAGCTTCATGGAAGACTGAGTCAGGTGTGCAGGGGAGGTCGTAGTCAGTCCAGAAAAACAGGTACACTGGACACAGGCATTAAGCCAAAAGACTTCAACGCAGAGGGCTGGGCTAACAGCCTTAACTCAAGCCCTGTTATGTTGAGACAAGGCTGTAAACATCTACACTGACAGCTGGTATGCATTCACCACTGCCCATGTGCATGGTGACATCTACAGACAGAGAGGGCTATTGACATCAGAAGGAAAAACTATATAAAAAAATTTTGGGGCCGTATTAGGGGCAATTTGGAAACCCAGGGTGTTGGCCATTATTCATTACAAAAGCCACCAAAAAAGAGACAGCTTTGAGGCCCAAGGTAACTGAGAGGCAGATGATGTGGCCCAATGAGTGGCCAGAGAACCAGTGGGGTCAATAGACACTTTGCCCACCCAACCCTTTGGCTACCTGCCAAAAAGACCCACATATACCCCAGAAAAAAAAAATCCAAAAGTGAGGGGGTACAAAACTGGACTCAGGCTGGTGGAAAGAGACAAATGAATGAATTTGTCTCCCCCAAGTCCTGGGGTAACTTGTTCATCAGTTACATCACTTAACTCACCTGGGAGAATCAAAGTTAAAAAGACAAATGAGCTCTAAGTTTTCAATCCCAGGACTGACCTCTATGGTCCAGGACATCAGTTCCAGGTGTCAGGTGTATACACAGTTAAACTCCAAGACAAGACCAAGGAACAAAGGTAATCAGCTATGGGGAAGAGAGCCAAGGGAACATTGGGAACTTGATTTCACTGAAATAAAATCCAGCAGTAGGTTCAAATACTTACAATCAGCCAACACAGTAATTAAGGTTTTGCTCCAGGAGATAGTTCCCTGATTTGGCATCCCTCGTTACCTGGGGTCCGACAGTGGGCCTGACTTCATGGCACAGATATCCAAATTGTTGGCAAGGGCACTACATATCAATTGGAAGTTACACTGTGTCTATTGCCCACAAAGTTCAGGGCAAGTAAAAAGGATAGCTAGAACCCTGAAAGAAACCCTGACTAAATATATTCTAGAAACTGGGGGTAGGTGGCCTGATCTGCTTCCTCTAGCCTTGTTAAGAGTTAGATGTACCCCATATGTGACAAGTTTACCCCTTTTGAAATCCTGTATGGGAGGCTGCCGCCACTCCTCCCTAAGTTAAACCTTGAACAGATAACAGAGAGTTCTTGTGTCTCTTTACTTCAGTCTCTTCAAGCCTTACAGATTCTTCAGAGTGAGATCCAGGCTACAAAACAACAGGCTCAAGAACAAAACCTTCGCGACATTCCAGCCCCATGGTTTCAAGCCAGGAGACCTGGTCCTGATATGCTTGGTTTGCTTGCACCAAGGACTTGACTAAATACATTCCCAAATCAGTCTTGGCTACCCAATCTGCAACTTTATTTTGTGTCACCATGTATGTTGTTCCACAAGTCTTGTATTATAATAAAAAAGGGAGCCATGAACATCTGGGATTAACCACTGAACACTAAAGGAGTAAATGGGCTGCCCCTGTTTTAGTGCCCATTCTGGTGGGATTAGGAATAGCTGGGTCAGTGGCTATTGGAACTTCCTCCCTGATCCTTCAGGACACAAATTTTAAAAGTCCTAAGCCGCCAAGTAGCCAGAGATTTGGGTCACCTGAAAGACTCGATCTCCAGATTAAAAAACCAGGCTGATTCCCTAGCTAAGATGGTCCTGCAAAATCAAAGGGGACTTGACCTCCTGTTCATAAAACAAGGAGGGTTATGTGTATCCCTAGGAAAAAAAAACCCTGTTGCTTCTATGCTAATCAGTCTGGTGTCATTAGAGATACCTTAGCTATGGTCAGGGAAAATTTAAAGACTAAATATGCTCAACAAAAAGATCGAAATTGGTTTCAAAATCTATTTTACTGGTCCCCATGGTTAACTACCCTACTTTCTGCTGTAGCAGGCCCCTTAGTTATCTTACTTCTGTTTTTGCTCATAAGATCTTACATTACAACTGCTCTAAATATGTTAGACAGAGGGTTGATACAGTTAAACTGATGGTGTTGAGACAAAATTATGAGATTTTAAAGGATGTTTAAAAAAATTCAAAGAGTAAATAGAGGAATCAAAGATTTGATTAAGTTAAAAGAACCAGTGGGGAATGAAGAACCCTAGTTAGCAAGACAGACTCCATATTGCTGCTGAACAACCCACCTGCCTGCCCTTTAGATGAACTCAAAAGGAGGAAGCTTAGAAACCCCCTCCCCTTAGAGTCTCTTAGAATCAACAATTAATCAACTATTGTTTTACACATGTTCTAACAGCAGGACATTCAGCTTCTGTACCTGTTGCTTGCTTTACTAGTTCTATTCCATAGGGGAGCCTAGAAACTGCTAGCCTCAAAGGTGTATAAAATATATTAATCTTCCCCCAGTTGAAACTTGAGTCCCATGCTTGGCTTGGGTCCCGGCTGGTAATAAACTCCTGTGTGGATTTAATATCAGTCTCTGGTTGGTTCTCTCTCACTGGGTACAACATAGACATATCACAAACTTCAATGATAACCAATGTAGTCAATTTATAACATATTTAGAATTTAAACTTCAATGATAACCATTGTAATCTATTTATAATAACATATTGAGACAATATTTGTTGCGGTGTGTCTCCCATAAGATTATGAAAATTACTAGGGGGTCTCTTTAGTGAATTAAGACCAGAATAATTATTTTCTGGGTGGCCAATTTTTTATTTACCAAAGAAAGTACCCACAGTGTCTATTTACTTTGACAAATAAATAATAAGAATATATATATCTTATTATTTTACAACTGCTTATTGCAATTTCATTATTGCATATAGGTGACAATACACATTACTTTTATAAAATAAATCTCGGTGGCACTTTGATCATTTAGAAACCTGGGAAGGAGGCATGCCTTTAATTTAATAACATTTATCTGTAAGCCAATTTAATAATAGGTGAATATCTTTTAAGAAAAAAGTTTTTTTTTTCAAAAAAGTGAAAAGGAAAAGAGAAAAAAGAATTGAGCTCAACTGTACAAACAGACACAGACAACAGACAAACATATAAAGCAATTTATAAAATTAGAGTGCACTCAAATATATTTGGCCAAGTTGAATTATAATATCCTTTTTATGATTATTAGATTTATAATTGGATATGACTGGTCAAAAACTTTAGTATTCAATTAACAGAGATCTCTTGAAATTAGAATCAGAAGGAATGAAAGAGCTTTTATACCTGTAAATATAAAAAGAACATTTTCAAGTTGTCCCCCCCTTTATAAATTTTTTACCATAAATCTATAATTATTATTCCTCTGGGGGCATCATCTCAGTCCTGGACCCTGCCCTGGATTTGTTGGTCGTCGCTGGAGAGGTGGGTCCTTCAGGTCCAGCTGGCTCATTGCTCTCAGCCAGGGTGCTATCATCCATTCTCTGAGATGTTGGCGGTTCCACCAGCGTGATCCACAGTCTCATGTTCCAGGAGGGCAGCCACAAGGTTACATCATTATCTGTCAGGACACAGGCAAAACCTCTCCCCAAGTTATTAAGGCAGTGGGGCCATTCCACTTACCTGTTTGGACATCTTTCCAAAGGACTTGTGGTTTCTGAGTCTTAATCATGCCATCTGTTTGTCAATGGAGCATAGCAGGTGGTTGTGTGGAACCTGCTACAGGATTCAAAAAATTGAGTACAAAAACAGCTATATCTAAATGAGCTTGTGGAGGCAGCTTATTTCCTTGTGATTGTTAAGCAATTGATGTTTGAGGGTGGCATGGGCCCTTTCTACTATGGCTTGTCCTTGTGGATTATACCAGTACTATGCTTAACATGCCAAATAAGAAAGAATTTTTGGATAAATTCATTAACATATGATGGACCATTGTCAGTTTTAATATTTTTGGGCACTCCCATAGCAGCAAAGGTAGACAAGCAGTGTTGTTGAACATGATGACCTTTCTCACCAGAGTGACACATGGCATGTAACATATGTGAAAAATGTATCTATAGAGACATGTACAAATCGAGACTTTCCAAAAGAGGGGACATGTGTCACATCCATCTGCCAAATCATATTGGCGGCTAGGCCTCGAGGGTTAGTTCCCTCAGGGGGAATGGGTTGTCGAATCTGCTGGCAACTAGGACAAGCCATAACTATCTGTTGTGCCTGAGCTTGAGATAGCTTAAAATCATGTTGTAGTGCCTTGGAGTTCTGATGGAAATAACTATGTGATTCCTTAGCCTGATCAAAAGCAGCAAGGAATCCTATAAGCTGATCTGCTTGTGCATTGCCATAGGAAAGTGGCCCAGGAAGGTTTGTATGTGATCAAATATGTCCAGTATAAAAGGGAGCAGTTCTTTGACATATGGCCTTTTGTAATCTTAAAAACAAGTTTAATAATTTGGGTTCTAAGGTAGAGTGGACCATAGCTCCTTCCAATCTTTGAGTCAAACAAACTGCATAGAAGGAATCACGTAAAATATTGAGAGGTTAGGAGGGAAAGTTTTCGATCACAAATAAAATGGCTAGCAACTCTGACCGTTGAGCAGAGAGACCAGGTGTAGGCAACACATAACTAAAGGAAGAGCTCCAAATTGCTGCTTGGCCCTTAGAGGAGACATCGGTGAAATAGTTTGAGGCACCTTGCAATGGCTGAAATTGACCAATCTTGGGGAGAATAAACTCATGTCATGAAAAAAGCTAAAACAGAGGATCACTAGGGTAATGATTATCTATGTGTCCAGTGAAATCTGCAAAGGCTACTTGCCAATATAAAGCAGTCTGTAGCAGCATCTGCATTTGATCCTTATCAATTGGGATAATGATGAAATGAGGGTCAGCACCAAATAATTGTCGGGTATGACTACATCCCAAGGAAACTAGTTTTACAATTTGCTCTAGATATAATTGTAGAGATTTCACTAACTGGTTAGATAAAAACAACCATTCCATGGAAAAGACCCATTCCTCATACCATTGCCCTATTAAGCCTGTAGGTGAGTGGGGGGTGTTAAGCACAAACAAATAAACTGGATAATTAGAGTTGATACAAAAAACCTGACAGTTATGCATGCTTTGTTCTATTAATTGTAATTCCTTTTGTGCCTCTGGAGTTAACTTTCGAGGGGAATTAAGATCAAAATATCCCTGCAATATTTTGTACAAATTCTGCAATTGAGAAGTTGCTATCCCTATCTTAGGCCTAATCCAATTAATATTACCTAATAATTTTTGAAAATCATTTAACGTTTTTAATTTTTCTGTCCTAAATTGTATCTTTTGTGGCTTAACCGATCATTCTGCTAACAAGGTACCCAGGTAAACATAAGGCTCAGATAGTTGAACCTTTTCAGGTGCTATGCACAATCCAAAACACACTAAATCCTTCTTTGCAACAGCAAAGGCCTGTAAAAGTAGCTGTTGTGTATTTGCAGAGATTAGTATGTCATCCATATAATGTGTTAAATATACAGTAGGGAATAATTTGCGAGTAGCTTGAAGAGCCTGTGCTACAAAAAGCTGACACAATGTGGGACTGTTAGCCATTTCTTGAGGCAACACAGTCCACTGAAAGTGCTTCATTGGTTCTTTAAAATTCGTACTATGTATCGAAAAGGCAAATCAAGGTCGGTCACGTGGCCACAAAGGAATGCTAAAAAAGCAGATTTTTAAATCTATAATTAAAAGTGGCCACTTCTGGGGGATTGCCACTGGGTTTGGTAAGCCAGTTTGCAGTGCCCCCATTGGAATGAGGCTTGCATTAACTGCATGTAAGTCCTGAAGCAAAGGCCATTTGCCTGACCTTTTAGGAATAACAAAGATAGGTGTGTTCCAAGGCCTCACAGATGGTTTTAAATGCCCTTTGTTAACTTGTTCTAATATGAGTTGTTGTAGAATGGTTAGTTTCTCCTGTGGTAGGGGCCATTGATTAAACCAAATGAGATCATTGGATTTCCATTGTAAAGGCAAGGCTGCATTGGGCAGAGAAAATTCTTCAATAGCCCCAACTAAAAATTTTGATCATATCCAATTCCAAAGTGATTATTTTTTTGTTTCTGTTCTATAGGCTGTGTTGTTCTCTGAAGTTGCTTGCCTAATCCTTTTTCTGGTTCATATCCCATTTGAGACATCATCTGCTGGTCCAGTGAAGTTGCAGGGGGTAAAGTAGTCACTACGACTCTCCATTCTTCCAACAAATCTCTGCCCCATAAATTTACAGGTATGGGAGCTATGTAAGGACAAACATGTCCCAATTGACCATCAGGCCCTTCATAAGGCAGAGGAATGGAGCTTTGCAAAACTTGTCAGGGGGGTGCCAAGGCCTAACAGAGATGTTTTTGTTGGTTTTTTTCCCCCAAGATGATGGCCAAAAACATGTGCCAATCATGGAGACATCCGCTCCTGTGTCTATCAATCCTGTAAAGAATTTGCCATTCAATTTAATTTTGCATATGGGCTGGTTTTTGGAAATCTCTTGGGTGAAATAAATCTCTTCTTGAGGAATTTCTGGCTGAGGATCCTCTCAGGAATTTTTAAGGCTAACATTATTTAATTGTGGTTTAGGCAAGAGCAACAATTGTGCAATATAATCTCCTTGTTCTATTACCCAAAGCCCTGTGGAGCTAAGAGGAACACATAATTCAGAGGTACAATGAGAATCAACAATAGCTGGAATAACAGTAACGGCTTTCAAAGTTGGAGAGAATTTTCCAAGTATCAAACCAATGGTTCCGGGGGGTGGGGTGGGGGGGGGTCCATGAATTCCTGTGGGAACAGATACTGGAGTCTCGCCTCCCAATAGGTGAACTCTCTGAGCAGCAGGAAGATCTATTCCTGAGCTCCCCTGTGTTCCCCTGATGAGGGAAGAAATGTCCCTCCAGACACCCATGCTGTCTGATTTTGTACTTGTGCACTGGTCTGAACTGGGTACCACTGATTCAGAGGGACTGGAGCCCCCCGGCCCTGATCCCCTATTGTTTCCTGAGCCCAGGGAAGAGCTTGATTTCCATTTCCTGGCAGCAGTGCACCATCCCTATCATATTTGGAGCAGCAATCTTTAGCCCAGTGAATGCCTTTTTGGCATCAAGGGCAAAGGCCAGGAGGTAACTTATTTTCTCTGGATGCCTGATTCAGTGGCTCTGGGTCAGCTTATAAAGCCACTTTCATTTTGCAGTTTTTTCTGAGATGCCCCGTTTTTCCACAATTAAAACATTTTAAATTGCTGTGTGTACCGTGTAAATGTTGGGAGATGGCTTAAGCCATCAGATCCGAATTGTATAAAGGAGACCCAATATTCTGGCCTGCCTTAATATATGCTCCAAGATCCTTAGAGGAGCAAACAGGATTTATTGCCTGTTTTGCAATCCATATTAGCATTTTCATAGGCTAGCTGTAAAATCAGGATTTCTGCTGCCTGGGAATTAGAAATCTGTCTCCTAACAGTTTGTTGTAATCTTGCTACAAATTCTATGTAAGTTTCCACTGGCCCTTGCATGATTTGAGTAAAAGATTTCATTGGTGTACCCTCAACTGGCACAGAGGCCCAAGCCCTCTGCAGGAGGTCCTCTAGCTTGTGAAAGAGTAATGCTGGGCAACAGGCCTGCCTGATTAAATCTGAAAAGTCACCTGTGCCTGATAACACGTCAATAGTAACTTCTCTTGACTGAGCATCTCCGTGAGCATTTTTATGAGCCTGTTCCCTGATTAAAGAATGCAGTTCCACCTCAAAGTGGAGATACAGAGCTGGGGATAGGAATGTTTTTGCAAGGTGAAAAATATCATGAGGAACCAGAGAATAAGTCTGAAGTACATTGTCCAACAAACCCACTGTATAGGGGCTTTGGACACCATTAGTTAGCACACTCTGCCTAAGGTCCTTTAGGACGTTAAAATCAAATGAGGCATGAACATAAATGTCCACCTCCGGGTCATCAGGATCAGGCAAACTGAGACAGGAAAGCACAAAGGATCTCCCACTGCCTTGCTTGATGTCACAGCCTTTTGCAGGGTATGGCGATAGGGAGTGGCCCCAGAAGAGGGCTTCACAAGAGGGGCAGCTAGACCTTTGTGAGATGGCTGGGGGGCTAGAGAATTAGGGTCTTTCTCAGCATGCTGTGGTGGTGGAGCAGAAGCCACAGTGAGTTGAAAGCAAACTGGAGAAAAAGCCAAACAACAGGAAGCCTGGACAGAAGGGCGTGTGGGGGGAGGGGTAGCCAAGGTTTCCTGGACTGACTGAGAGAATTTGAGAGCACAATGGACTAAGGCCCAAGTGGGGAGCGTTCAGGGGGAGAGATGATAACCCCTTCCCTGGGCATCATGGAGAATGGTACCTACACATTCCGATGCTATTAAGTTAGTTGTCCCTTCCTGGGGAAAAGATAGGGTGTACATTTGTATGTCTTTTAACAAATCTATCACAGCATCCTTAGGTACTGGGTACATAGCTTGCTTTAAAAGCAACTTAAGTAATTTGGCAAAGTTACACTGCTCTGTTGACAGAGACTGACCCATAGTTATAACTCAGCAAAGATAGAAAATTACCCCCAGCTGGACACTCTTACCACCAGTGTCCCTCGTCTGAGTCCGGAAATCATCCTGGGAGATCCATATGTTGTCTCTTTTACTCCAAGTTTGTCTCATAGGCGAGTTCACTTGTGGATCTGATTCACATCCATGTTGGGCATCAAATGTAGGGAACAGGGGAAGGGGACATTACCAGAACCTCTGCAGTAAGTCCTAGTCTCCTGCGCATCATGGCAGCACATGGTGAATTACAGGAAAGGTAGACAAATGAGACTGAGAAGAAGCTGAGCTTTGGGTCTGATCAGTGCTGTTCTGGGCAGCAAAGACAAAAACCCCCTAGCTTGTAGCACCTTTTATTCAGTACATAGGGAAACAAATGTAACAAGTGAAATGCAGAGTTCAGTACTTCACATTGGGATAAACAAGGTGTAATAAAAGACTGGGGGGCAGTGGAAATCTAAGAACAATGAGGAACTATGCAGATGAAGATTTGGTTCCTCCCTGGCATCTCCCACTGGTGTGGTCTGGTCCTGGAGCATTACAGCATTGCAGGATCACTGAGGTCTCAGTTGCAACCCAAGACCAAAATGCAATTATGTCTGAAATGTCATAGCTGGCCTGTAGGCAGGAGAACTAGGCCTACTCAAATGATTTTTCCCTAGAATTACGTAGCATTGCTCCCAACAGTGAGTGTGCAAGGAGCAACACAACACCCCACATCAAAATGAGAAGACATATACACAAGCCTCAGAACTAGACTTCCAGATCACCTACAGCAACCCCAAAGAGAAAGGGGATGGAACACTCTGATACTCAACCACCTGGACTCAATGAACTAGCAATGAAAGAGAATCTGGAAAAAATGAAACCAGAAATAATTTCCTGATAACAGCAGAGATTGTGCCCATAGTGCAAGACATGATTAATAAATCTAGAGAAGACACAGATAAAAAAATAGAGGAGCTGAGGAATATGATGGAATCCCAACATAAGAAACAAATGGAATCCATAAAAAAGATACAAACAGATTTCCAGGAGATTAAAAAATCCATTGAAAGCTTATCCAGCAGAATGAGCCAATATGAGGACAGAATTTCAGATATAGAATATAAGATGGCAATTAGTGACCAGGAAAATAAAATTGTTTTAAAATTGTAGGGGACCATGAGAAATCAATCCAGCAACTGCTAGATGATGCAAAGAAGAATAAAATAAGACTGATTAGAGTCAATGAAGAAACAGGAGAGTGTACAGGTAACATAAAAAATCTGTCCCCAGAAGTAATGGCAGAAAACTTTCCAAGCAGGGGGAAAGTATTTGACATGAAATAAATGAGGCATATAGGACTCCAAATAGCTTTGATCAAAAAAAAATCTACAAATAGGCATATAATTGTTAAGATTCCAGAAACTCAACAGAAGAACAAAGTTATACAAGAATTTAGAGAAAAGAAACAAATCACATACAAAGGAAGGCACATCAGAATCACAGCAGAGTTCACAATGCAAACACTCAAGGCAAGAAGAGCTTGGCGTGACATATTTCAAGCCCTAAAGGACAAAATTCTCCAACTCAGATTGATGTACCCTGCAAAACTTTCTTTCAAAATTGATGGATAAATAAGATAATTTCATGACAAAGAGCACCTTAGGAACTTCATGAATACCAAACCAGAACTCCAAAAATTTTAGATAATATCTTAGGAACAGACAATGAAGATCACATCCCCAGGAAGCACAGCAGAATGAATCCATCAGATGCAACAAGAAATTAAATGTAAAGGGTCAGATTCCAACAAAAAAGAAAAAGTCATGACAATGATAAGTCAATATTTATCACTTATAACCATCAATGTTAATGGACTCAATTCACCAATCAAAAGAAATAGACTGGTAGAATGGGTCAAGAAGCAAGATCCAAGAATATGCTGCATACCAGAAACACACTTAATTCAAAAAGAAATTCATAGACTGAAAGACAAAGGGTGGAAAACAATACTCCATACAAAAGGAATGTGAAAAATAGCAGGAGTACCTATCTGCTTTCCAGATTGAGTGGATTTCAAACCCACACTGATTAAGAGAGACAAAGAAGGACACTATATCCTTGTAATGGGAACAATACAAGAAAAAGAAATGACAATCATAAATAACTATGCAGCAAACTCTAGTGTGCCCTACTATATTAAAAAAAACTAATGAACATGAAAAATCATATAAGTACTAATACAATAGTAGTGGGGGACCTTAATATGACACTATCACAAATAGAAAAAACTAGACAAAAAACAAACAATGAAATACAAGAACTCAAGCAAACTCTTGAACAAATGAACTTAACATATGTTTGCAGAGTATTCCACTGCACAAAATTAGAAAGCACATTCTTTTCAGCTGCACATGTGTCATTCTCCAAAATAACCCACATACTCACTCATGAAACATATTTAGGTAAACACAAAGGGACTAAGTTACCCCCTGTATATTACCAAATCATAGGGTGATGCATTTGAAGATCAATAGCAAAAGAAACCACAAAAATTTCATAGACACATGGAAATTGAAAAACATAATTCTGAATAACCAATGGATTACAGATGAAATTAAAGAAGAAATCAGACAGTTCCTTCAATTAAGTGGCAATGATAATACAACATATCAGAATCTATGGGCCACAATGAAAGCAGACTTATGAGGGAAATTCATAGCAGTGAATACCCATATTAGGAAAACAAGGCAACCCCACTTAAATAACTTGATGCTCAATATCAAGCTTCTAGAAAAAGAAGAGCAGGACAAAACCATACCTCATACAAGGGAGGAAATTATAAAGATCAGAGGAGAAATCAATGCAATGGAGACTAAGAGATTGACACAAAAACTCAATGAAGCCAAGAGTTGGTTCTTTGAAACAATGAACAAAATCAGAAAACCCTCAGCCAACCTTATCAGACAAAGGGAAGAAATGACCCAAATCCATGAAATTAGGAATGAAAAGGATGAAATTTCAATGGACCCAGCCAAAAGCCAGAGGATCATTAATATCTACTTCTAGAATCTATACACCAATAACATGGAAAGCACAGAAGAAATGGACAGATTCTTATATACACATGAATTATCAAAGTTGAACAAAGATGATCTAAAATTTCTAAACAACCCAATATCAATAAATTAAATTGAATATGTAATTAAAAACTTATCACTAAGAAGAGGCTGGGTACTGATGGCTTCACTGCTGAATTTTACAAGACATTTAGAGAGGAACTTCTACCTTTACCATTTAAAATCATCAATGAAATTGAAAGGGAAGCAGTACTCCCAAATTCATGCCTGGAAACAGGCATCACCTTGCTCTGCAAAGCAGAGAAAGAACCAACCGAAAAAGAGAAATAAAGGCCAATCCCAATGATAAACATAGATGCAAAAATCCTTAAGATACTGGCAAATAGAATGCAGAAGATCCTGAAGGAGATCATACACCCTGACCAAGTGGGATTTATCCCAGGAATATAGGGATGATTGAACATATGCAAATCAATCAATGTAATACACTATATCAATAGAGCCAAGTACAAATACCATGTGGTCATCTAAATAGATGCAGAAAAAGCATTTGAAAAAGATTCAACATGCATTTATGATAAAAACCCTACAAAAATTGGAATAAATGGGTTCTAGCTCAATCTGATAAAAGCCATCTATGAAAAACCAACAGCTGTTATCATACTAAATGGTCAAAAACTGAAATCCTTCACACAAAAATCATGAAGAAGAGAAGGTTGTCCACTATCACAACTCCTGTTTGATATAGTTTTGGAAACCTTAGCCATGGCAATTAGACAAGAGAAAGAAATAAAAGAACAAAAATAGGAAATGAAGAAGTCAAATTGCCATTATTTGCTAATAACATGATACTTTATATAGAAGACTGCAAGAACTACACCAAAAGTCTTTGAGAATTAATAACCAAATTCAGAAAATTAGCTTGATACAAGCTCAGCACACAAAAATCAATAGCTTTTGCTACACGAACAATAGTCTCACTGAGAGAATAGGGCAAACAATTCCTTTCACAATACCATGCAAATAATTGATATATCTAGGAATCAACCTAACAAAAAAAATGACAGACTTCTCTGAAAATTATAGCACTCTGAACAGAGAAATTGAAGAGGATATCAGAAAATGGAAAGACATCCCTTGCTCCTGGCTAGGAAGGATCAACATAGTGAAAATAGCCATACTTTCAAAACTGCTATATAGATTTAATGCAAAATCAATTGAAATCCCAGCAGCATACTTCATAGGTCTTAGGAAAAAAATGCAAAAATTCATTTGGAACAATAAGAGACCCAAAATAGCAAAAGGAATTCTAAGTAACAGAGACATGGCAGGAGTATCACAAACCACAACTTGAAACTATACAACAAAGCTACTGTGATAAAAACAGTATGTACTGGCAAAGAAACAGACCTGAGGACCAGTGGAACAGATTAGAAGATACAGAAACAACACCAGACACAATCAGACACCTCATATTTGACAAAGGAGCCAAACACCTTCACTGCAGGAAAGAAAGCCTCTTTAATAAATGGTGCTGGATAACCTGTGTTTCAACTTCCCAAATACTAAAACTACACCTATAGGGCTGGGGATTAAGCTCAGTGGTTTCTCTGCCTGCTGCACAAGTGCAAGGACCCCAGTTCAATCCCCAGTAAAAACAAACAAAACAAACAAATAAAACTAGACCTGTATCTCTCACCATATACTAAACTAAAATCTAAATGGATTAAACATTTAAATATTAAAACACAAACATTAAACCAGCTGAAAGAGAGTTTAGGAAGAATTCTTGAAGATATTGGTGTAGGAAAAGACTTTATAAACAAAACCTCAGGTGCCTGTGAAGTAGCACACACAAACAAGTGGGATCTCTTCTTATTAAAAGCTTCTGTACAGCAAGAGAAACCACCAGCAGTGTGAAGAGACCACACACAATGTGAGAAAAAATTGTTACCACTTGTTCCTCAGACAAAGATCTACTATCTCAAATCTATAAAAACTTTAAAAAGTTAGACCTCCCAAATTTAAAGACCCAATCCAAAAATGGGCATATAAAATGAACAGTCATTTCTCAAAGAAGTAGAAATAGTAAATAAATCTATGAAAAAATGTTCAACATCACTGGTCATTCGAGAGATGGAAATGAAAAGAACAAGATTCCACCTCACCACAGAAAGAATGGCTGCTTTCATGAAATCAACCAATAACAAATGCTGGTGGGGCTGTGGCAAAAGAGGAACACTCCTCTACTACTGATGTGAGTGTATACTGGTGCAACCACTGTAGAAGTCAGTATGGAGATACCTCAAAGAATTAGAATTACAGGTCCCCTCTGACCCTGCTATTGCCCTGCTGGGCATCTTCCACAAAGAATTAAAAGAATCATACCGCTGCAATGTATGTGCACGCTGGTTCATAGCAACAGTTTGTAATAACTAAAACTTGGAAATAGCCCAATTGCCCAACAACTGGAGACGGGATATGGAAAATTTTTTTTATTAAATGGAATACTACTCAGTCTTAAAGATTGAGATATTAAGGACAATTATGGCTGAATGGGTGTGTATTGAGGCCAAACTTTTAAGTTAAATAAATAGACACATATGTGTAAATATTGAATAGTTTCTCTGGTATGAGAAACTGAAAGTTTACATGAGGGCCAAAAGGCATAATAGATATTGAGAAATGGGGGGAAAAAAAGGTCCAAAGGGGAATGGGAACGGAATTAATATGAGAAAATGAAAAAAATGGAATCAAAGTCTTTGTAAATAGGGAAGAATGGAGGGGTTGAAAGGAGGCCAGGGGAAGGGCCACAAAATAAGAACAAAGAGGGATTATGTAAAGGTGGAAATTTCCAATGATGAATGTCATTATATTGTATATCTAAAATGTTCCAATAAAAAAATTTTTAAAGCATGACTTGCCTAAAATTTCACTGTAAAACTCATTCCACTTTTGCTCTGTAAACATTTCAAACCACAAGTGAAAATAGAACATGCATAAAATATTTTTTTACCCTTTCCATAAAAGTCCCTTGACTACTTAGTTTTGACAGGTACATAAGAAGGAAGAACTATACTCTGTCCTCCATCTTTTTCCAGTTGGAAGCCAGGAGAGGCACAGACACTGTACACAAAAGGTATTTTTAGCAGCTCAGCCACCAGCTCACAACAGGGAGCAACAGGAACTCTAAGAAGGACATCAAATCTTGATTCTTGGAGTTTTGTCTTAAGTTTCTTGTTTAAAACCACTTCCTTACAAATATTCTCCCAAAATAACAGTACATCCATTAAGAATGTCTCCATCACTGGAAAATATACCAAATGTGTATCTATTGAGTCAATATTCATACTCTTGGTGATGCATTGAATGTAAAGGTCTTCCACTTGGTCGCTATAGGTGGATGTAGTAAATGTTTCAAATTTAATTCCAGATTGATTAATTAACATCACCAAAAATGGAATTTGAAGGTCTCAGAACTGTCACCTCATGTTCCCTCTGGATAAGTTCCTCTATTACATTCTTTGTATAATCCAATTGCTGTATTCCATCAGGAGTACCAGAAATTTTCCACAGCTTCTAAACATGATTCTAGCAGCAGAAGAGCTGAGATCCATCTCTCAGACATCTTGGTAAGATGAAGTATTTCTTTTCAAATTGTACTACCTCCTCTCATCAACCATGCTTTTATTTAGGGAAAAATTGTCCAAAGTTAAAAAATAACTTGGAATGAACAAAGTACATATATCAAACGGATAAAGCATGAGTACTAATAGCAGATAGGAAAGGCAAATGTAAAAGTTGACATGATTTAATAAGAGCATTTAATTTCTCTTTTAAGTTTAAGCAATTTCAGCTAGCTTGGACTCAATGACTAGCATGTTTCAGGCACCTGTATTGTGTAAGCTATATTTAAAAATGCAATAACAGTGGCAAATGCAAGGTGACTGTCTTGTGAGACATATCTTGAGCTACAGTAGCTACATCATGTACAGGGAATCTTGAAAGTCATGACTAAAAAATTTTGGTAAGAATTTTGATGAAGTATAATTTATATATGTATAATTCAATAAATTAAAGTGTCATTTGTTGTTTGGTAATAATTTTTACAGGTATGTAACGAACTCTCTACCAGTTTAAGTACAGGAAATTTTATTTTATTTTTTCTGTTATTGATACATATTTGCAATAATAATGATTACATTCACTGTAAAGGATCAATACATGTACATAACATATTTAAATTCAATTATTTTTCTCCTGCCCTCTACCCCCATTTTAATTTTTCCAGCATCAGATTCATTTACTTGTCTTTCTAAAACATTAATTCAATTGGTGCATTTTAGGCATACAATATAATGACATTTGTCATTGGAAATTTGTACCTTTACATGATCTATCTTGTTTCTTATTTTTTCACCATTCCCCTGGCCTCTTTACAACCCCTCCATTCCTCCTTATTTACAAAGACTTTGGTTTCATTTTTTCATTTTCTCATACTACTTTCATTACCTTCTTTCCTTTCCCCAATCCCTCAGAATTCTCCTTTCCCTAAGGACCTTTTCTTCCTATTTCACAATAAATAATATGCCTTTTGGCCCTTATTTACACTTGCAGTTTCTCAAACCAGAGAAACTATTCAATATTTACACATATGTGTCCTATTTATTTAACTTAACAATTTGGCCTCAATGTACATCCATTTAGCCATAAATGTCCCTAATTTCTCAATCTTCATGGCTGAGTAGTATTCCATTTTATTTTAAAAAAAACTTTTATTTATCCAGTCTCCAGTTGATGGGCAATTGGACTGTTTCCAAGTTTTCGATATTGCAAGCTGTGCTGCTATGAACATGGGTGCACATACACCTGAGTAGTATGATTGTTTTACTTCTTTTGGGAAGATACCCAGTAGGGAAATAGCTGGGTCAGATGGGATCTCTAATCCTACTTCTTTTAAGAATATTCATACTGATGTGGGATCTCAATACCCATTGATAGAAACAAATAAATCAAATAGACAAAAAATGAAATACTAGAACTCAAATTCTTGAACAAATGGACTTAATAGATGTATACAGAGCGTTCCACTCCACACAATCAGAGTGCACATTCTTTTCAGCTGCATGTGGGCTTTTCTCCAGTAGGGACCACATACTCACTCATAGAACATGTTTAAGTAAGTGCAAAGGAACTAGAGTTATCCTCTGTTTAATACCAGACCATAGTGCAATTAAATTAGAGATCAATAGCAAAAGAAACAGCAAGAATTTCATAAACACATGAAAATTTAACAACACATCTGAATAACCAATGGGTCACAGAGGAAATTAAAGAAATAAGACTTTCTACAAGTAAATGACAATGTCAGTACAGCTTATCAGAATCTATGGAACAAAATGAAAGCAGTCTTATGAGGGAAATTCATAGCAGTGAATACTACTTAGGAAAACAGTGCAAGCACAAGTAAACAACCAGATGCTGAACCTCAATTGCCTAGAAGGAGAGTAGGACAAATGCAAAGTTCATACAACAGAGAAAATTATAAAGATCAGAGCAGAAATAAATGCAATGGAGACTAAGGGAATGATACAAAAAATTAATGAAGGAAAGAGTTGGTTCTTCAAAAGAATAAACAAAATTGACAAACGCATAGCTAACCTTACCAGAAAAGGAAAGAAAAGACTCAAATCTGTGCAACTAGGAATGAAAAAGGTGAAATTACAATGGACTAAGTAGAAATTCAGAGGATCATCTATACCTACTTTGAGAACGTATACACCAACAAGGTTTAAAACACAGAAAAATAAGACAGATATGCATATACATATAAATAACAAAGGTTGAACCAAGAAGACCTAAAAATTCTAAACAACCAAATATCAATCAAAGAAATTGAAAATGTAATTAAAAGTGTACCAACTAACACAAGCCTGTGGCCTGATGGCTTCACTGCTGAATTCTTCAAGACATTTAGAGAGGAACTATTGCCAATATTGTTTAAACTCTTCAATGAAATGGAATGGGAAGCAATAGTCTCAAACTGATTCCTGAAAACAAGCATCACCTTTGTCCCAAAAGCAGAAAAAGACCCAAGCAAAAAAAAAAAATTATAAACCAAACTCACTAATGAATGTAGATGCAATTGTTTTTGCTTACATTCTTTTATTCTTACTTTTTAGGTATACAATATGTTTACATTTATCATTGTGTGCTTGTACCTGTACATGATGTACCTTGGTCTTACTTTTTTCCCCATTACCTGTGTGCCCTTCACCCACTCAAAGATTCTTAAAAAATACTGGGAAGCAGAATGCAGAAGATCATCAAGAAGATCATACACCCTGACCAAGTGGGATTCATTCCAGCGATGCAGGCATGGTTCAATATAACACAAATCAATAAACATAATACACTATATCAATACAGCCAAGGGAAAAAAACATATGATCATCTAAACAGATGCAGAAAAAGCATTTGATAAAATCCAACACACATTAATGACAAAAGCCCAAGAAAAAATGGAATAGATGGTCCTATCTCAATCTGATAAAAGCTGTTTATGAAAAACCAACATCCAATATCATTCTAAATGGTCAAAAAGTGAAATCCTTCTCACTAAAATCAGGAACATGAAAAGGATGTCTTCTACCACCACTGCTGTTCAATATAGTTCTGGAAACATTACCACAGAAAATAAAGAAGAGAAAGGAATAAAGATAGGAAACAAAGAAGTCAAATTGTCATTATTTGCAGATGACATGATATTCTATATAGAAGATACCAAGAACTCCACCCAAAGTTTTGTAGACTTAATAAGCAAATTCAGTAGAGTAGATGGACATAAAGTCAACACACAATAATCAATAGCTTTCCTGTACATGTACAACAGACTCACCAAAAAACAAACTGGAGAAACAACTCCCTTCACAATAGCATTCAAACAATGAAATACCTAGGAATCAACCTGATGAAAAAGATCAAAGATCTCTACTCTAAAAACAATAACACTCTGAAAAAAAGAGATCAAAGATGATGCCAGAAAATGCAAAGAATTTCTTGCTCCTGGGCATGAAGTACCAATATACTGAAAATGGCCAAATTCTAAAACTGTTCTATATATTCAGTGCAATCCCAGTTGAAATTTCAGCAGCTTACTTCAAAGAACTTGAGAAACACATCCAAAAATACATTTGGAAGAAGAGACCTAGAATAGCAAAAGCAATCCTAGGCAACAAAGGCAAGGTAGGGGAATCACAATCTCTAAATTGAAACTGTACTACAAAACTACTGGGTTAAAAACAGGATGTACTGGCAAAGAAACAGACCAAAAGATTAGTGGAACTGATTAGGAGATGCAGAAACAAGTCCAGACACACTCAACCACTTCATCTTTGACAAAGGAACCAGATACTTTTACTGGAGGAAAGGTAGCCTCTTTAATAAATGGTGCTGGAAAAGCTGGGTTTCAACTTGCCAAAGATTAAAACTAGACCTATATTTCTCACCATGCAGTAAACTAAAATTGAAATGGATTAAAGATCTAAATATTAAAACAGAAACACTGCACTAACTGAAAGAGAGGCTGTGTAGAACTCTTGAACACATTGGTGTAGGAAAAGATTTCATGAACAAAATCTCAGTTGCATTTGAACTAGGACAAAGAATCAAAAAGTGAGATCTCTTATTACAAAGCTTCTGCATAGGAACAGAAACCACCGAAAGAGTGAAGAGACAACACACAAAGTGGGAAAAAAATTTTGTCATCTGTTCCTCAGACAAAATCTACTATCTAGAATATATGAAGAACTTAAAAAAATCAGACCTGCCAAATTGAAAGACCCAATTCAAAAATAGGGATCTGAAATGAACAAAAATTTCTCAGACAAAGAAGTAGAAATAGCAAATACTTATGAATAAATGTTCAACTTCACTGATCATTCAAGAGATGCAAATGAATGCAATGCTCAGATTCCACTTCATACCAGAAATAATGGCTGCTATCATGAAATCAATCAATAACTAATGCTGGCAGGGCTGT
The DNA here is from genome assembly GCF_053883595.1 of Heterocephalus glaber. Lineage (NCBI taxonomy): Eukaryota > Metazoa > Chordata > Mammalia > Rodentia > Bathyergidae > Heterocephalus > Heterocephalus glaber. The sequence goes on along the minus strand of NW_028258325.1, from coordinate 58,642,620 downwards.
GGGTAAAGAGGAACACTTCTCCACTGTTAGTGAGAGAGTACACTGTTGCACCCACTGTGAAAATCAGTATGGAGTTACCTCAAAGAAGAAGGATGACAGTTCCCATTTGACCCAGCTATTCCCCAGATGCATATCTTTCCAAAAGAATTAAAAGTCATACCACACCCATTTATGTGCACTCATGTTCATAGCAGCACAGTTTGTAATAGCCAAAACTTGGAAACAGCCCAACTGCCCATCAATTGGAGACTAGAAAAAGACAATGTAGTTTTTTTTTTTTTTAAATGGAGTGGTACTCAACCATAAATAAAGAGAAACTAGAGACTAAATGGATGCACATTGAGGCAATACTCTTAAGTGAAATAAATAGGACACACATGTAAATACCAAATAGTTTGTCTGGTGTGAGAAAGTTGATGTGTAAATATGGATCAAAATGTATAATAGATAATATGAAATGAGAATAAAAGGTACAAAGAGGAAGTGGGATTGGGAGGTTTAGGGAAAGGAAAGAAGGGAATGAAATTAACATGAGAAAATGAAAAAATGGAAACAAAGACTTTGTAAATAGGAAGGGATGGAGGAGTTGAAAGGGAGGATGGGGAGTGGGGAAAAATAAGAATCAAGATATGTTATACAAAGGTACAAATCTCAAATGATGAATGTCATTATCTTGTATACCTAAATTGTACCAATAAAATTAATTTTAAAAGAAAGAAAAAATTTTCAACAGCACTGGTCATTCAAGATATGCAAAAGAAAACAAGGCTGTGATTCCATCTCACCACAGAAAGGATTTCTGCTATCATGATATCAACCAATAACAAATCTAGTGGGGCTAGTGAAAAAAATAAAGGAACCCTTCTCCACTGCTGCTGGGAGTGTAGACTAGTTCAACCCCTGTGGAAATCAACATGGAGATACCTTAAAAAACTAGAATTAGGGGTCTCATTTCACCCAGCTATCCCTCATCTGGGTATCTTTCCAATAGAATTAAAAGAATCATATCACAGTGATATGCGTGCACCCATGTTCATAGCAGCACAATAAGTGATAGCTAAAACTTGGAAACACCACAGTTGTCCATCAACTGGAGATGGGCTAAAGAAATGTGGGGTTTTTTTCTTTATAAAATTGAGTATTACTCAACCATAAATGAGAAAGTAGAGACATTTATAGCTTAATGGATGCATGATGCCATACTCTTAAGTGAAATAAATAGGACACACATGTGTAAATACTAAATAGTTTCTCTGGTGTGAGAAGCTAAACATGTAAATAAGGGTCAAAAGGCACAATAGATATTGTGAAATAGGAATAAAAGGTCTAAAGGGGAAGGGGAAGTCAGAGGGATTGGGGAAAGGAAAGAAGGGAATGGAATTAATATGAGAAAATGAAAAAAATGGAAACAAAGTCTTGATAAATAGCAAGGGGAAGAGGGGTTAAAGAGAGGGCAGGGGAATAGAAAAAGAATAGGAACCAAGATAGATTATGGAAAGGTACAATGCTACTTTTACATATACTTTATTTTGAGACAAAAAACATTCATTCATCATAAGTGAGAAACTGTGTATCTTTCTACATCAGTACTATTTTGATGGACGTGTACAAGTACAAGTGATGATTAAGGGGTACAAATGGTTCAAGGAAATGGATTCCAAAAAGAACTGAGCTGGCTGTGATTAATAGAAAAACTCAAGCTCCAAAATGTTGAAAAGATTGAGGATTTCTGGGGAGGGGCAATAGCCAGAAGGGCCTGTGCAGGCAGTATTATGTTGACTCCATATCTCTGTCTTAAATTCCACCTCAGGCAATATATTTCTTCCAGATTTAAGTGTAGATAATTTAAAATCCTATGCCTGATGAACTGAGCAGAACAAAGTGACAGAATTTGAAACATAAAGAGACAGAATATACAAAAATAAAGCCATCCCTGTTCTTAGCCTGACTACTATGAGTAAATACAAGAGACATTTTACCCAACTGGATCTATTCTGCTTAAGTAGAGTCATCAAAGGACTGAAAATTCCAAATGAGATATCAAGAGGCTCAGAATAAAAATAGAGTCACCAAAAATCTGAAATGAAAATTGAGCCATGAAGGGATTCAACTACATGGCATTAAGTAGATTAAAAGTGTTATTTGATAACATCTTACTATCATCTGTTTTTCATGTAATCAACATCTGATTTTCATTTAGTGCTCTTGTCATTTTATTTCCTTGGCCATAAACATGAAATTTTTTGGTAAACACTAATTTTATTATGAATTATTGAAAGATTCTGAACTGATTTGATGTTTGTCTGAATTTTTATTGAATTCCCTCCTAACTCTTGCATCATACATGTAATCACTGTGGAAAAAGAAGAATAACAAAGAAGAGTACAAAGAATAGAGAGAAGAATGTTATAGGATCGATCAGACTCAATGAAAGAGTAGAAGACAACACAAATGACATAATTCTGTTCACAGAGGTAGTGGCAGAAAATTTCCCAAGCATGGAAAAAGAATTTTAAATGCAGATAAGTGGGGCATAATGAACTCTAATTATCCCATTTTAGAAATATCTATGTCAAGGGCATATAATAATCAAGATTCCAGAAAATCAAATCAAGAATGGAGTATTAAAAATTATTAGAGAAAACAAGCAAGTCACCTATAAAGTAAGGCCCTTCAGAATCACTGCAGACTTCTAAAACAAACTCTTAAGTAAAGAAGAGCTTGTATCGAGGTATTTCAACCCCTAAAAGAAAACAAACTTCAACCCAAATTGATGTACCCTGAAAAACTACCTTTCAAATTTGCTGGAGAAATATGATACTACCATGATAAAGAACACCTGAAGAAATTCATAACCACTAATCCCGCTCTTGAAAATGTTTTGAAGGACATTCTCAAAGGAGATAATGAAGACTCTAACACCATGAACCCAAACAAAAAGAATACTCCAGGCATAGTAAGTAATTGAACAGAGTTGCCAATGAGGAACCACCAATATGAAAATAACATGACAAGGATAAGTCAAAAAATATCATTTATAACTAAGAATGTAAATTGTTTCAGTTCACTAATCAAAAGACAGACTTCAGAGTGGATCAAGAAGCAAGAACCAACCATATATTGCAATACATTTAACTCAAAATCAATTTCATCAGCTGAAATTTGAAGGATGTGAAAATAATACTCCATGTGACAGAAACATAGAAACAAGCAGGAGTAGCAATTACTTGGGCAGACAAAGTGAATTTCAAGCCAAGACTGATTAAGAGAGACAAAGAAAGACCCTGCATACTCATGAATGGAAAAATTCAAGAGGAAGAGATAAAATTCATAAATATATGTGGACCAAGGACCAGAACAGAAAAGTATACAAAACAAATATTAACAAACATGAAAAATCAAAGAAGCACTAATACAATTTTAATGGGGGATCTCAATACCCACTGTCACAAATAGATCTACTAGACAAAAAATCAAGAAAGAAATATCACAACTGAACCCAATTTTTGAATAATTTGGCTTAGTAGATCTAGACAGAGCATTCCACCCCACACCAGAATTCACATTCATTTCAGATACACACAGGATGTTCTCCAAAATAGACCACATGGTGGCTCATAGAATATGCTTAAGTAAATGGAAAAAAAATGAAATTATCTCATGGACATCATCAGATCATTGTGCAATGAAATTGGAAATCAATAACAAAAAAACAACAAAACTTCATAAACACATGAACAACCCTCTTCAAAAATTAATAAGTTAGGATGAAGTCAAACAAGAAATTAGACAATCTCTATAATTAAATGATAATGCCAATACAATATACTGGAAAATATGTGATCCAAGGAAAGCAGTCCCACAAGGGAAATTTATAGTGGTGAAATTCCAAATCAGAACACAAAGTGAGCTCAAATGAAAATCCTAGTTTTAATCTTTGGCAAGTTGAAGCCCAATTTTTCCAGCATCATTTATTAAAGAGGTTATCTTTCCTCCAGTGAGGGTATTTGGCTCCTGTACCAAAGATGAGATGGCTGAGTGTGTCTGGCGTTGTTTCTGCATCTTCTAATCTCTTCCACTGGTCCTCAGGTCTGTTTCTTTGCTAGTACCATACTGTTTTTATCACAGTAGCTTTATAGAAGAGTTGCAGTTTGGGGATTGTGATACCCTCTATGATGTCTCTGTTACCTAGAATTGCTTTTGCTATTCTGGGTCTCTTCTTATTCCAAATGAATTTTTGGATTGTTTTCTCAAGGTCCGTGAAGTATCCTGCTGGGATCACAATTGGAATTGCATTGAATCTATATAATAGTTTTGGAAGTATGGCCATTTTCACTGTGTAATCCTTCCTACCCAGAAGCAGGGGATGTCAGTCCATTTTCTGATATCATCTTCAATTTTTTTTTCAGAGGGAAAAGTTTTCAGAAAAGAGGCCTTTGATTTTTTTCTTTAGGTTGATTCCTAGGTATTTCAGGTTTTTGGATGCTATTGTGAAAGGAATTATTTGCCCTATTTCTCTCTCAGTGAGTCTGTCATTGGTGTAGAGGAAAGCTATTGATTTTTGTATGTTGATCTTGTAATCAGCTACTTGATTGAATTTGGTTATTAAGTCTAGAAGACTTTTGGTGGAGTTCTTGGGGTCTTCTATATACAGTATCATGTCATCTGGAAATAATGGCATTTTGACTTCTTCATTTCCTGTCTTTATTCCTTTTATTTCTTTCTCTTGTCTAATTGCTGTGGCTAATGTTTCCATAACTATATTGAACAAAAGTGGTGATAGTGGATATCCTTGTCTTGTTCTGATTTTAGTGTGAGGGATTTCAGTTTCTGACCATTTAGTATGATATTGACTGTTGGTTTTTCATAGATGGCTTTTATTAGTTTGAGGTAGAGACCATCTATTCCAATTTTTGTAGGGTTTTTACCATAAATGAATGTTGGATTTTGTCTAATGCTTTTTCTGCACCTATGGAGATATTCATATAGTTTTTGTCCATTTTTTTTAATAAAATGGAGTGCTACTCAGCCATAAAAAATGAGAAATTAGAGACATTTATAGCTAAGTGGATGCATATTGAGGCAATACTCTTTAGTGAAATAAATAGGACACACGTGTACATACTGAATAGTTTCTCTGGTGTGATAAACAGAAAGTGTAAATGAGGACTAAAATGTATAATAGGTAATGTGAAATAAGAAGAAAAGGGACAAAGGGGAAGAAAGTGGGAGGGGTAGGGGAAAGGAAAGAAAGGAATGGAATTAATATGAGAAAATGGAACAATAGGAACAAAATCTTTGTAAATAGGGAGGACTGTAGGGGTTGAAGGGAGGGCTGGGCAAGGGTGAAAAATAAGAACCAAGAGAGATTATGTCAAGGTGCAAATTTCCAATGATGAATGTCATTATATTGTATACCTAAAATGTACCAATGATTAGAATGAATAATTAATAATGCAAAATAAGCAGAAGAGGTCAAAAGGGGCAGGAGAAAGGAAAGAAGGGAAAGGAAAAATGATGAGAAATGGAAAAAATGGAAATAAAGCCTTTGTAAATAGGAAGGGTGGAGGGGATGAAGGGAGGGCTATGAATGGGGAAAAAATAAGAAACTAGATGCATCATGTAAAGGAGCAAGTTCCCAATGAGAAATGTAATTGTGTTGTATACCTAAAATGTACCAATAAACAAATTTAAGGGAAAAAAAAGAAAATCTTAATATTGAATCCCAAGCTTCCAAAAAAAAGAGGATCTCAGAAAAATGGAAAAATATCCCCTGTTCTTAGGTAGGAAGATACAATATAGTGAAAATGACCATGCTTCCAATAGTGTTATACACATTTAATGAAATCCTGATCAAAGTAACAATCATATATCTCACAGAATAAGAGGAATCAATCCTAAAATTTATTCTTGACAAGAAGATACCTAGAATATGAAAAGCAATTCTCAGTATCAAAGTCAAGGTTGGGGGTATCACAATCCCTGACTGAAATTATACTACAAATCTATTGTGACAAAAAAGGCCTGGTACTGTCAAAAAAACATATCAGAGGATTAATGGACCAGATTATCAGATGCAGAAACAACTACAAACACACTCGGCCATCTTATCTTTAACAAAGGAGGCAAATACCTGCACTGAAAGAAAGGTAGCCACTTTAATAAATGGTACAGGAAAAAAAGGGTTTTCACTTACTGAAGATTAAAGCTAGACCTATATCTTGTACCATTCACTAAACTAAGATCAACATGAATCAAAGATCTAAACAATAAAATCAGAACAATAAATCTCCTGGAAGATATATGAGGAAGAACTCTTGAAGACATTGGTACGGGCAATTTATGAACAAAACCCCAATCACACAGGAACTATAACAATGAATCAAAAAGTTGGATCTCATCTTTCTAAAAGGCTTTTGCAACAAAAGGGGAGCTGGGAAAAATGAAATCAGAAATAATTTCGCAGATAACAGGAGAAATTGTGCCCCTAGTGAAAGACATGATTAATAAACCTAGAGAGGAGCTCAGGAACATGATGGAATACCAACATAAGAAACAAATGGAATCCATAAAAGAGATGCAAATAGATTTCCAGGACATGAAAAACTCCATTAATAGTCTACACAGCAGAATGAGCCAATGTGAGGACCGAATTTTAGATATAGATATCTATCTAAATAGGAAAGGGTGGACGGGATGAAGGCTGCACATATAATGGGGAAAAAATAAGAACCAAGATACATCATGTACAGGTACAAGCACCCAATGATAAATGTAAGTGTACTGTATACCTAAAATGTACCAATAAAAGAATTGAGGCAACAAAAAGAATTAAAAGCAGCAAAGAATAGCAATATATGTGCACCCATCTTTATAGCAGCCCCATTTGCTATACCTGAATCTTGGAAACAGTCTAAATACCCAGCAACTGATGAATGGATAAGAAGATGTGGAATTTTTCTTTCTTTCTTTTTATTAATTATATTGGTACATTTAAGAGATACAATATAATGCCATTCATCATTGGAAATTTGCACCTTTACATAATCCATCTAAATTCTGATTTTTCCCACATTCCCCTGCCCTCCCTTCAACCCACCTAACCCTCCCTATCTACAAACACTTTGTTTCCATTTTTTATTTTTCTAATATGAATTTCATCCCCTTCTTTCTTTCCCCAACCCCTCCCATTTCCCCTACCCCTTCACACCTTTTCTTCCTATTTCACATTATCTATTATACCTTTTAGTCCTTACTTACACTTTTTGGTTCTCATACTAGAGAAACTAGTCACTCTTTACACATATGTGTCCTATTTATTTCACTTAAGAGCATCACCTCAACGTGCATCCGTTTAGCTATAAATGTCTCAAGTTTCTCATTCTTTATGGCTCAGTAATGCTCCATTTTATTAAAAAAACATATTTTCTTTATCCAGTTTCCAGTTGACGAGTAATTGGATTTTTTCCAAGTTTTAGGCATCACAAATTGTGCTGCTGTGAAAATGTATACACATATATCACTGTGGCATGATTCTTTTAATTCTTTTGGGAAGATACCCAGCGGGGTATAGCTCGGTCAAATGGGACTTTCAGTGCTAGCTCTTTGAGGTATCTCCATATTGATATCCACAGTGGTTGCACCAGTCTACATTCCCACCAGCAGTGGAGTGGGGTTCCTTTTTCCCCACAGCCCTGCCAGCATTTGTTATTGGTTGATTTCATGATGACAGCCATTCTTGCTATGGTGAGGTGGAATCTGTGTTTTCATTTGCATCTCTCCAATGACCAGAGACATTGAAATTATGTTCATATGTTTATGTGCTATTTCTCTTTCTTTGTCTGAGAAATGTCTGTTCATTTCAGATGGCCATTTATGGATTGGGTCTTTAAATTTGTAAGGTCTGATTTTTTTAATTCTTTATAGATTTGAGATAGTAGACCTTTGTCTGAGGCAACGCTGTGGAAATTTTTTTTCCACATTGTGGGTTGTCTCTTCACACTGTTGGTGGTTTCTCTTGATGTGCAGAACCTTTTTAGTTAAAAAAGAGGTCCTACTTGTTGATTGTGCTAGTTTGCATTCAACTGAGGATTTATTGATAAAAGTTTTTCCTACACCAATGTCTTCAAGAGTTCTTCCACTCTTCCGGCCAGTTTAATGTTTCTGTTTTAATGTTTAGATCTTTAATCCTTTTTTTATTTTTGTTCAGTGCGTTTTGAGAGCTATAGGTCCAGTTTTAATCTTTGGCAAGTTGAAATCCAATTTTTCCACCATCATTTATTAAAGAGACTATCTTTTCTCCAGTAAGATTGTTTGGCTCTTTTGTCAAAGATGAGGTGGCTGAGTGTGCCTAGAGTTGTTTCTTCATCTTCTAATCTGTTCCACTGGTTCTCAGGTTTGTTTTTTGCCAGTCCCATGCTGTTTTTAATCACAGTAGCTTTGTAACATTGTTTCAAGTTGATGATTGTGATACCCCTACCTTGTCTTTATTGCCTTGTTTTACTTTTGCTATTCTAGGTCGGTTCTTTTCCAAATGAATTTTTTTATTGTTTTCTCAAGGTATGTGAAGTATGCTGGTGGGATTTCAATGGGGATTACATTGAATCTATATTGCAGTTTTGGAAATATGGACATTTTTACTCTATTGATTCTTCCCACCCAGGAGCAAGGGATGCCTTTCCATTTTTTGATATCCTCTTCAATCTCTCTTTTCAGAGTGCTACAGTTTGCAGAGGAGAGTTCTTTGATTTGTTTGGTTAGGTTGATTCCTAGATATTTCAATTTTTTGGATGCTATTGTGGAAGGAATTTTTGGACTATTTCTCTCTCAGTGAGTCTGTCATTCATGTTCCAAAAAGTATTGACTTTTGTGTGTTGATCCTGTATTAAGCTACTTTACTGAAATTGTTTATTAAGTCTAGAAAAATCTAGGTGGAGTTTTTAGGGTCCCTTATATAGAGTATCATATCATCTACAAATAATGACAATTTGACTTGTTTGTTTCCTATCTTTATTTCTTTTATTTCTTTCTCTAGTCTAATTGTTGTGGCTAACATTTCAATAATTGTGCTGAACAGGAGTGGTGATGCTGAACATCCTTGTCTTCTTCCTGATTTTAACATGAAGGATTTCACTTTTTGACCATTTAGTATGATATTGGCTTTTGGTTTTTCATAGATGGCTTTTATCAGATTGAGGTAGAGTCTGTCTGTTCCAATTTTTTGTAGGCTGTTGTCAAATGCATGTTGGTTTTGTCAAACACTTTTTCTGCATCTATTGAAATGATCACATGGTTTGTCCCCTTGGTTCTATTAATATAGTTTATTACATTTATTAATTTGTGTATCTTGAAACATCCCTGCATCCCTGGGATAAATCCCACTTGGTCTGAGTGTATGGTCTTCTTGATCATCTTCGTTATTCTGCTTGCCAGTATCTTATTGAGGATTTCTCTTTCTATGTTCATTAGTGAGATTGGCCTATAGTTCTCTTTTTCGATTGGGTCTTTCTCTACTTTGGGGATCAAGGTGATGCTTGCTTCCAGGAATGCATTCAGAAGGATTGCTTCCCTTTCAATTTCATTGAAGAGTTTAAAGTGTAGTAACAGTAGTTCCTCTCTAAATTTCTAGTAGAATTCAGTAATGAAATCATCTGTTGGTAAGTTTTTAATTATGTTTTCAATTTCATTGATTGGAATTGGGTCATTTACAATTTATAGGTCTTCTTCATTCAATTTTGGAAATTCACATGAATCTAGAAATTTGTTCATTTCTTCTGTGTTTTCTATCTCCCTGGTGTATAGATTCTCCAACTAGGTATTGATGATCCTTTGTATTTCTGCTGGGTCTGTTCAACATCATCCTTTTCATTCCTAATTGCAAGGATTTGGGCCTTTTCCTTCCTTTTTTATAAAGGAAGGCTAAGAGTGTGTCAATTTTGTTTATGCTTTCTAAGAACCAACTCGGTTTCATTAGTGTTTTGTATTGCTCTCTTCATCTCCACTGCATTAATTTCGGCCTTGATGTTTATAATTTCCTCCCTTCTATGGGCCTTGGGTTTGAGCTTCTCTTCTTTTTCTACAAACATAAAGATCAGCATCAGGTTGTATAATTGAGCTTGCTCTGTTTTCCTAATGTGAGTATTCACTGCTATGAATTTCCCTCTTAAAATTACTTACATTGTGTGTCATAGATTCTGATATGTTGTATTGGTATTGTCATTTAGTTGTAGGAACTGTCTGATTTCTTCTTTAATTTCCTCTGAAACATTGGTTATTCAGAAGTGTGTGGTGCAATTTCCATGTGTTTATGAAATTCTTGCACTTTCTTTTGCTATTGATCTCCAATTTCATCACACTGTGGTCTGACAATATCCAGGGGATAACTTCAATTCTTTGCACTTACTTAAACATGCTCTATGACCGAGTATGTGGTCTATTTTAAAGAATAAGCCATGTGCAACTGAGAAGAATGTATATTATGACTTTGTGTGGTGGAAAACTCTGTAAACATGTTAAGTTCATTTGTTCAAGAGTTTGAGTTATAGTATTTCAGCATTTATTTTTCATCTAGTTGATTTATCTATTTGTGAGAGTGAGGTATTAAGGTCCCCCACTACTATTGCATTAGAGCTTATAAGATTTTTCATGTACATTAGTATTTGTTTTATATAGTCAGGCACACTAGTGTTTGGTGCATATTAATGATTGTAATCTCTTCCTCTTGGATTGTTCCCTTTACAAGAATGTAACATCCTTCTTTGTCTTTCTTCATCAGTTTTGGTTTGAAATCTACTTCATCTGCAATGAGGATAGTTACTCCTGACTTTTGGAGGTTTCCTGTCACGTGGAGTATTGTTTTCTACCCTTTAAATTTCAGTCTTAATAGAAGTTAATACTTCTTTTTTGAATTAAGTGTGTTTCTGATATGTAGCATATTGTTGTTTCTTGCTTCTTGACCCATTCTGACAGTCTACTTCTTTTGATTGGTGAATTGAGACCATTAACATTGATGGTCATAATTGATATGGATTGACTTATCCTATCATGACTTTTTTTTGTTGTTGGATTCTCCCCCTTTGCATTTAATTTCTTGCCATGCCTGATGGATTCATTCTGCAGGGATTCCTGGTGCTGTAATCCTCATTGTCTTTTCCTAGTATACTGTTTAAAATTTTTTGGAATGCTGGTTTCATAATTGTGAAGTTCCTAAGTTGCTCTTTGTCAGGAAAGAATCTTATTTCTTCATCAATTTTGAAAGATACTTTTGCTGGGTACATCAATCTTGGATGGAGGTTGTTTCCCTTTGGGCTTGAAATATGTTGCTCCGCACTCTTCTTGCTTTGTAGGTTTGTGTTGAGAAGTCTGCTGTGATTCTGATTGGCTTTCCATTGTATGTGATTTGTTTCTTTTCTTGTGCTTGTAGAAATTTGATCTTCTGTTGCGTTTCTGGAATCTTAACAATTACATGCCTATATGTAGAGGTGTTTTTGATCAAGGCTAGTTGGAGTCCTGTATGCCTCACTTATCTCTATGTCAAGTTCTTTTCCCCTATTTGTAAAGTTTTCTGCCATTACTTCTGTGAACAATTTTTTATGTTATCTGCACTCTCTCCTGTTTCTTCCTTGGCTCCAGTCACTCTGATGTTATTCTTCTTTGCATTGTACAGCATTTGATGGATTGATTTCTCATTGTCCTTTACTATTTTTAAGAAATTTTTCTTTTCCTGCTCACTAATTGCAATCTTATCTTCTATATCTGAATTCTATCCTAGCATTGCCTCATTCTGCTCTGTAAACTTTCAATGGAATTTTTAATCTCCTGGAATTCTGTTTTCATCTGTTTTATGGATTATATTTGTTTCCTATGTGGGGATTCCACCATATTCTTCAGTTCCCCTATTTTTTTATCTGTGTCCACTCTAGATTTATTAATCATGTCTTGCACTATGGGCACAAACTCTGCTGTCATCTGAGAAAATTTTTTTCATTCCATTTTGTCCAGGTCCACTTTTGTTGTCAGTTCAGGGAGTCCAGGTTGGTGAATATCAGATTGTTCATTCTGGTAGCCATTTGGGTTTCCTTTATGTGATTTAGAAGTCAGGTTTGGGGACTTATTTATGTGTCTTCTCATTTTAACAGTTGCAGCCTGCTGTGTCTTTGTTTGAAGGACATTTTGTTCACCCAGTGTTCTGGAATTCTCAGCCAGACACCGAGCAGCCTTTACTTTGCTGCTCACCAGTACAACAATTCCTGGGTTCAGAGTGGTGGCTTTCTAGATCCCTGAATTGACCTGTTGTCTGGGTAGGCTTCTGTCTGGGACCTGAGAACACTTGGGATCATATCTAGGTGTGCCTCTCACTGGGGCCACTATGTAGCTATTGTCTGGGAAGGGCTTTGTTTGGGGGCTGCGCATCCCAGTTTCTGTTGTCTGCACAGGCTTTGACTAGGGTCTTCTAAGACTTAACAATTGTATTGGGGCAAGCCTCTGGTATTGATTGTGTGCTTGTATAGCTCTTCTCCAGGCTGCTCCCTGGCTGTGGTCAATGGTATGGTAAGACTCTGGCTGAAGTCTGTGTGCCATGCAGTTACTCTCTGGGCAGTCTCCTGACCTGGGGGTGTGTGCCAGAACCTCTGGTGTTGGGGAGGCCAGCTGGAATCCACTTGTAGCCACACCAGTCTGGGCCACACAGCTGCTCCCTGGGATCTGCACTCACTGATGGAATGGTGGGCCTGATGTGGGGTGTTTTTATACAATGGTGTACTACCCTGACACAAAGAAGGATAAGCTTGAGACATATCTACCTAAATGGATGCACCTCGAGATGATACTCTTAATTGAGATAAATTGAACACACATATTTAAACTCTGCATTGTTCCTCTGGAGCAAAAAACCAAAATGGTAAATACAGACCAGAATATACAATGGATATTGGAAAATGGTAAGAAAGTGTTCAAATGGGAATTGCAACAAGGGAGTGACAGAGGGAAAGGAAGGAAGGGACAAGAAAAAGAAGATAATAGAAGAAAAAATGGAAACAAAGCTATTGTAAATAAGGAAGAAAAGAGGGGTTGAATGGAGATGAGGGGAATGGGAATAAAAGAAGAAGGAGGATAAATCATGTAATCGTGTGAATGCCTTATGGTAAATGTTATCACTATGTATATCTAAAATATACCAATATAATATACTTTAAAAATTTTAAAGCCAATCAAATATTTTTTACCATATATGAAGAATCAATATTATCCATCTTGCCCTATTAACAGTTATTTGCAAAGAAGATGTAGTTCAACAACAAAAAAAATCATTTAATTTTCAGAGAGTATTTCATGAGGAAATAAAAAATAGGTTAAAATTTCTATCAGGTAGTATATGTACAGTATCATTAATGCTCAGAATAATATTTATGCTTATTTTTTCTTGTTTATATTTGTAAGATACCAAAAGTTTAATAAAAGAATATGACTGTCACTTCCTCTTCTTAACAATTTAACATACTATATTTCATCAAAATTAAATTTGATTTATAAAACGAGTATTTTAAAAGTCATTTGCATATGTCCAAAGGAAAATTGCCTCTATCTTCCAACAAACTATTGAAACATATCTCATTTTCAGCCAAAGAACTTGAAGAGTTCTTCAATTAGTTTCTTTCTTTTCTGTGCAATGTTTTGTATAGTGCCTTGTGAATCCACACATGATGAGTGTAGATATTTAAAGACAAGGTGTGGAAAAATTTTTGCAATTCATGTTACTTTCTAGAAGATAGAATTTTAAAATTGCCACACTCAATATTTGGCCCATTGTTCCACCTTGAGGTTTTTTTTTTCATGTGTTTGAAGAGAAAAACACAAATGTGGCATGAATTTTTCCTTTTTTATGCCGTCATCATGCTATGTCTTGAAGTGATAGAAGCATCTGACTGAGAAAAAAGAAATACAATTGGAGGATGAGCAAAATCTAATATACTAAACTAATATACCTAAAGTGACATATTCCCTGTTTTTTTTGGGGGGGGGTCTTACTAATTAGTTATAGAAGATCATTCATTAAGACAAAAACATAAGCTAGAGAATATTCAGGGTTTCATGTTGAAAATTTTTTTCATCCTTCTAATCTAAGACCAGGTTACAAAGTTTCAGGAAAGGAAACTAATTAGAACAAACAAAAATTTGTGAATCAAATTCAAACTTCATAGGAAATATTTCCTTTTTCTTAAGGGATTCACACTATTAACTCTCCTATATTATAAAATATTTGCCTTATCAATTTGCTATGAAATTCACTATATTCACCATGCTTTCATCTCCCTTAAATTGTGGATTACATTCCTACAGGTAATTCTGCTCTTCCTATTACTACTTTGCTAATGAAAATATGATTCTCCCAAACTCCAAAATGTACTTTGTCAAACCACATTTGCAGGCTATTTTCAGAATTTTTGTATTTTCTTCCACCATAATTTTTCCATTTCACTATATACCTGTATTTCCCTTTTGTTTCCATTCTTCAATTCCTCAGAGTCTCTTCTTATGCTCAAGATAACAATTGTCATATTTGTGTTAGTAGGAATTGAGCTCCATTTATATTGATGTTTCTCTCCTCTACTTTAGTTTTCTGAGAAAATGTCTTGCTACTGTTATCTAATTTCTGCCTCTGCTGTTTTTTGACATACACAAAAAGTCAAGAGGACTACATGTTATTTGAATAGAAAAAATATTTCTGAAAATATAATAAAATAATGCTTTTCTCAAGTCAACAAACAGGATGTGGCAGTATGTGACCTTGGGTGGCATGGAGGATGAAAATTTTACCCGAAGATGGGACTTAGTTCCATCTACTGAGAGGGTCAGAGGAGCTGTTTCTGCACTGCAAGCACCCAAATCCACCAACCCAAGAACTCTCTGGATTTTATTTAGAATATCAATATTAGAGAGAAAACAGGAGAAAAGGAGTTTGGCTCAGGAGCTGTCTCAAGGCTAAGCACTTTTTCTTGGGGAAATGGGAAGGACATGTCCAGGTATAATATACTTAATAAATATAAACTTCTTGTTGTTTACCCATTTGATTCTCACACAGCCTGTGTGATTTTACCCAATTTAACAATTCATTCCTCACAGAGCCTGTGTCTTGTTTACCACACAGTTTAATTATGTCACCTCACCCAAGCTGTGCATCTTTTGCCTATCCATGTAGTTATTGGGGGTACTTTTGCCTCATATTTTAACTATTCACTTCCAACAGAGACTATGCCATTTTGTCCCTCAGTTTCATCATTCACTCCTGGGGAGCTTTCCCACATGAGGTTTAAGTGAGTCTCATTTTTAAAAATATTTATGGTAAAGTACAAGTCAACAGTAAAATAGAATTATTATAGGAAATCTGAAGTTAGAATTACATATTCCTTAAACAAGATTACACTATATACATAAATCAAGAAGACAACATTTTTGTAAAGCATGAAAGAATATTTTTGTAATGTTTTGATTCATGGTAGTTAATGTAAATGAAATGGTCTCATTACTAATGCATTAAATCTGAAGGAGATCTACTCTCTCTTTTGCTTCTTTCCCTTCTTCACAAATTTTTTAGAACAAAACAAGCAACATTTTATGACAAGGAAAGTAATGGTTCCTGCAGAAGCCAGTAGGAATCCAATCACATCCAGTGAATGGTACTGGTACCAGGTGAGGTTTTGAGCAAGTGGTCACAAGTGTTTGGCCCCTTTGTGGTGCATGACAAACTCAATCCAGAAGACTGCTCATTCCAGGGGCTTCATGGGTTGATCATGGTGAATGGTGGACAACCACATAGCATTCTCCTTATAGCTGAAGGAAAATTAAATAAGGTTAGAATTATTTCAAAATGCTAGAATGCAAATTTTTGGAAGTGGTAAATGTGAATGCAAAAAAAATGTTAAAATCTATTATTTTTTCAGTAGTCATTTTAGAAATCTTAATAATTCAGAACTCTTTAATGTATAGGATTTAAAGATGTGAACAGAAAGGTTGAGGGAGCACTGTTATTGCTAATCTAGAGATTGAAATCAGTTCCTTCCCAAAGATAAAACATACAAACACTAACAAAAACATATGGCATATTTATGAGACTTAAACTAGTATTAGACAGTAAAAAACTGTTAGTAGACCTGTTATACAAGGTTCAAATCTGTACTGCAATATAGAGCAAAAGGAAAATCCTTGTCAAGATTCATACTACATGTGTGAGTAAATTTCTTATGGATTGCAGTACTGACCAGAAAGCAGTATTGAAATTTTCAATAGTTCAATCATTAAAACTATACAACAGATTGTTTTTTTGAATATGGTACTGACTCTTATTTGTTGTCTTTCTATAAATATCTCCTTTTGAGTTAATAAATACATGGAAAGGATCACATCCTTACAACATTCATGGTTCCTGTTTTATTGTTTCCTTTATATTCCTTGAATTTCCTCTGTGGAAATCCTCAATGATTCCCCTCATTCAATTTACAGACTATTTTAACATTTTACACTCTGCCTAAACCTTGCACAAATATTTCAAATAAGAACACTGAAATTATTTATCATGACCCTGAGCCTTGTGTCTAATGATGGCTTCAGCATTCAACAAATTTGTATTTCATTATTTTCATTTCAGACTCACTGCTACTTCCTTGGTCTTCATATGAGAATTTATCTCTATGTAGATTGTAGATTGTAAAAAAAAATTTTTTGTATTCATGTAGGGTTGTTAAGGATGGTTTCCAGTGCATTTTACACTTCTCTACTTGATAATGTTGTGAATTCCACTTTAGCAGCTGCTCCTTTAGCCATCATGTGAGCAATGTTATCTTGTGGTTCCCCAAGCAAAGAAATGACCACCATAGGGATTCTGTGGGAGATTGCCTCATAAACACCATTGGCTCCACCATGAGTGACAAAAGCTCTCGTCTTTGGATGACCTAAGATTATGTGAATATCAGCATAATAATTAGTAATAAATTTTAGAAATACAATGAGAAATGTACAATATGAGTCACTGAAAATGGTGGTATTTTATGGATAAAGAATTTGCATTTATGTAACTACAGTGACATTACTTTTGGATTTTTGGGTTTTTTTTCAATTTGGTTTTTTTGTTGTTTTTTGAAACAAGGTCTCACTATGTAGTCCAGACTGGCCTTGAAGTTACAGTAGTCCTCCTGCCTCAGCCTCTTGAGTGCTGAGATTACAGGTATGCAGCAACACACCTGGTGCTATACTATTCCTTTTGATCAAGAAAGCAAAGGAAAGTGAATGCCATCAGCAGATATGCTTTACAACTTTAACAATGAATGCATGATTGCCAGGAATAAATACATATAATATGATAAAATAAACCAAATGACATAGTAATAGGATCATGTATTTACTAGAACTTGTTCTCTTAAAAGGGTAGTTCATTCACAAATTCTTATATGAGAGTTGTGTAAGTCAGCAAGATGTGACCTTGGGAACAAAGCAAGTGAATTATTAAGTCAGCATAAAAGTGTGAATATTTTCCCATTGGAAACACAGCATCACTGATAATAAATCAAGAGTGTTATTTTGATTAATATTTGTAAATCCCCATTTTCTGTGGAAATACAGGTGCAAGACAACCTGGAAATTATTATGTCCTCTTTGAGAAGCAAGGGATTTAAAATGAAATCTTAATATTGTTTCCATGGACAACAAAAATCAACTACTCCAATTCATTCTGCTTCCCCTAAGACTGCAAATATATACCATGAAGTTTGGTTTCTGATTTGATTTTCTAACAACAAATATTCCCTGGTTTGTTCTATCTTGAGCTATCATCATTCTTACTGATTTAGGTTTGCAGTATTTGTTCTCCAGTATCTTACCAAGTAGGTCATTCTGAGGGAGCCACTCATACAAACAAGTGTTGGGTCCTAAGGTATCTGGTTTCTTGCCATCAAATCTCCAAAGAACCTGTTAGGTAAAGACTGCATTGTATCATATGTTGAATTGTAGAATTTAGACACAAACAAGGTAAGTGCCTTTTGCTATGTAGATTTTAAAACTGAGGACAGGAGATTAAATATTAAGAACTATGAATATACACAGACAAATAGAACACCAACATGTTCTATACTTAGTTTTAGATTTAATCAGATTTAATGTCATCATGTTTCACACAGAGTGACATAGACAAATAAGATACTACATACTAAATTAAAATATTTTACAAATTGCTATTAAAATATTTAAATAATTAAAAATATTAAATATTTTTAAAATATAGAAACTTGCAAAGAATAAATAATTTCTAATGGTTTTCTTCTTCATTAATATACATGCTTACAGTAGTAGCTCCGTTGTTCCAATATTAATACTGACCTATTTTTAAAAGATATCATTATAGTTTACTTATAATCACTTTTTCCACAAGTTAACATATTAGAATTAGATGCATAAAATATCATTTTAATATGTAAATTATGGAATCTGCACAATCAGTTTTTGTCAGAAATCATTTAATTGATTTTAGGAAGTACATGTAATTTGTTTTGAATTACAATTACTAATCCTTAATTATAGGAAAAGTTTCAACTGGAATTCTGAACAACAATCTATAGTATTGTCACCATTGCTAGGATGATAAATTAAATTTACAAGATAGAGTTAGTTTGGAGTTCATAAGGTATTTAGCTTTTCAAAAATAATTCATATTTTAAAGTGGTTAAATTACCTTCATCTAGTTATTTTCTCTTCCAAGATGCAGTACAAAATATTCACAGCAGAGATTAACATGATCTGCCATAGCCTATCCATTTCATTACCCTGTTTGAAAATGAAGTACTGGGTTTAGAAATCCCAAGCTCTGCTCTTAAATTGGACTATCACTTACAAATATTTCAGCTCTATTTACTGTGGGAGTGTTGAAAATAACTGCAGGTCCCCAGC
Source organism: Heterocephalus glaber (assembly GCF_053883595.1). NCBI lineage: Eukaryota > Metazoa > Chordata > Mammalia > Rodentia > Bathyergidae > Heterocephalus > Heterocephalus glaber. The sequence continues at coordinate 58,623,687 of NW_028258325.1, read as the reverse complement.
TAAAAGTTGGCACAGGAGATTACAAAACTGCTGTATTGACAGTAAATAAAATCCACTGTAGTACACAACTCTTCAAAGATTGAAGATGAATTAGATATGTTTGAAAATTAATCCCTATTTAGTGTTATTGAGTAGGCATCTGAACATCTTCCAATATGGGCTTCTTTCTCTTTGACTTTCATTTTCCTTTTGCTTTTGTGATTGGGAGGACTTTAAACTGATGGGACAAAATCGGAGTCCTTGTGAAGCATACTTTACAATGCACAGGTTCCACTGCGAGGAAAGGAGACAACTCTAGTCCATGTTTTACATCTTTCTGGTTCAGATATGGATTGTGCCCATTCCAGCTAGTCTTTCTCATTTTTTAATTAAGAAGGCTGAGTGGATACATGGATCTTGAATTGGCTACAGCTCCTTTTCTTGCTCTGAATATCCCCCTAAATACACACTAGTCTATGCTAAAATTTGGATAAATTATAAAGTGGAGCTAACCTGGAAATTCTAACCTGCATGATTTATTCCAAACCCCTTTCAATACTCGCTTAATGTTATTGTGATACGGCATTTTTAAATAAAATTTATGTCTTTCTTAAACATTGCTAATGAATACAGTGACTTCACAGACCCTATAAGAAAAGAGAGCAATTTTTTGAAAGCAGATATTTGCAGGGCTTAATGACTTCTTTAGTGGATGTTTGCCATTGAGACACTTTGCCCACCTTTTGTGGAATCTGTGCAAGGGATGAGACAATCACATTGGCCCTTTTTTTGTCATGTTACTGACCATGGACCCCAGAGAAAACACCACGGCACCATGTTCTCCAGAGCTCTCCACAAAGTCTTCCATTTCCTGCAAAGCATTTACTCCATCAGAAAAATAAAACAATGGCTCAGTAAACACATTGAAAATACTGTAATTACAAAAATGAAAATGTTAAAATCAATTAATAGCAATTATTACAATGATCTGATGAAATACACATAAGAAAAAGTGATATCTTCAGAATTTCAGGTCAAGCTATAAAAGTAGTAATGTTAATATTTTTTGTGTAGTCAATATTCCAAACAATTATTTCTTATAAAACCAAAGTTTTATATTTAATTTATATTATATAATAATCTTTAGAAAACTGTGGTTCTCATGTCTCCAGTTTACCCTAGAAAAAGAGAGTGAATTTATTCATTTACTTTTCCTTATTCTTCTCATCTCACACTCTTATTATGGCTGATTTATTGTTATTAAATGTCTTTGGTGAGACAATTGTAGTGGTGATATATATAATATAATATATATATAAATCTTACTTCCTAGTATGCCTAATTTAGTGTTATCATTTTAAGTGAAACAATTGAGATATTGTATTAGACACATATTTCATTATTTAATCATTCCCTAAAAGTGGAGGTTTAAGTTACTTCCTAGTTTTTTTAATAAATAGTTACTAGATAGATAGATTTATGCATCTTGATTGATTTTCTTCACATATATTCAAATGAGCAACTTATAAAAAAGGGTATAAATTTAGTTAAGATGATACAATTTTCTAAAATTCTATTTTGTGCAACTTAATAACAGCTATAATCAGTAATTTTTGCCATTTTTAGAATTCTTTCCTTATCCTTTTCTGCTATTTCCTGGTCCTTCTAACGCTGTTGCTTTTTAATCAAGAAATTCAAGTGTATACATATATTGCTTAGTAATGCTCTAATAATGCCTCAAATATTTGACTTCTGGAGTTATTGTGCAGTCAAAACAATTGCATCTAAAAAAGGATATTGGAGGGACAGGGATTTAGCTCAGTGGTCCCGCACCTGCCTCACAAGCAGAAGGTCCAGAGTTCAATCCCCAGTACCAAAAATTTAAAAAAGTATATTGCATTTTAGCCACATATTCATATTTCAGTTTTATATTGTTGCTAATAAGAAGGTAAACAAAAATCTTCTTAAAAGATTACATTTACTGAAGCAATACAAAATGCCTCATTTCTATATATTTCTTAGAAGTATGACATCAATTTAAAATATATGATTATTGTGTTTGTTCTTAAGGGATATTACTCTATATGCTGTCAGAATAATTTTGTGATTCATGTCAAATCAATTTTCAGACAAATCACAGGAACTATGAAGTGTTTAATACCTAAGCAGTGCACCTTTACTCTGCACTTGTTTTGCCAGGTCATGTTGTTGCCAAGAGCATGTCACTGGAGGGAACTTTACTGAGGTATCCTACAGGCTTGGCGTATGGCAATAAATACCTGTTTTGAGAAAGTAATCCATTCCTTTGTACACTGAGATGCAAAACTCCAGGATCTGAAGTGAGGAATGGTTTCAATGCTATGAGCAAGGCAAGAAGATGTCAGGGTTGGTAACAAATATTGCTGGGGCCTCACAGGTATACTATTGAACAATATTCTTTTTTTTGTAAGCTACAATACTAACAAAGGACTTCAGTTCTTCTGATATAATTTACTCATTTGATCTTGTTCATCTTATTGCCTGAGATTATGCTTTTACTTTCAAAGAAATCAATAGCATCTTTTTACTATGACTTTACATGATATTATCATCTTAAACAGTTCAGGTTTCAGTTCAAATTTAATGTGATTATTTTATCAAATATTAAATAATAAGTTAGCCATGATATCAATAGACCAACATTAATTCTGAAACACTTATTGCCACAAATGCTTCCTTTTAACTATTTTATATTTTATCCTCATAACAGTCAATTTGAACTTCTACTGTGATTATCTGAGTAGATTTTCGACATGTGTGCATACCTTAGTCTACATTTCATCACGTTTCCTGAAATCTTAGAACTACCTTCTAAAAGCTTCCCATTTCTACTATTCTGCATCTCTGCAATCTAATTCACTAATAGAATCTTCAATGCTTTTTTTGTTTAAAAAGGGGAAATTGGATCATCAGTTTCCTTAGCTCAATTTTTTTCGGTGTCAAAATGCTTTGGTTAGATATTTTCAACTCTGTCACCTGGTACTAAATTAGCTATCTAGCAAAATTAGCATCTTCATAAAATAAGCTTTCAGTTCTTGGGAATTGTTCCTAATCTCCTAACTGCTGTCTGTTTTGTGTTTTTCTCTACCCTTCATCCCTTACCTATTCCTGCACCTTGTTCATTTCTTATCATCATTGCTATTACTTTTTCTGGCACGGTTTCTATAATCTCATTTGAAAGTTTTCTTAGTAATAAAATTCTTTCCTTTAAAGGTAAGTTTCACACAATTTTTATTGCTTAATTATACTCTGTCTTTAAAATAGTATACAAGAAGTGTGGGAGGAGAAGACACAGTGTCTGTGCTGTTTCTAAGGTTATTTTACACGTATTGGTCACATACACTAGTCACTTAATAGACTTTGAATGAACAAATGAATGATAATGAGGATTAATGGACTCTATTCTGAGCACCTTCTAAGCATCCCATATTTTTCTGTAATGGTAGTGAAATGCAGATACTTCTGCTGGAATAGAAATATAAGAAGTTTTCTTTTTTTTAAAACAGGTTCTTTCTCTACAGTCAAGGCTGTCTTTGAATTTGCTGTGTTGCCCAGGTTGGTTGAACAGGTGGTTCTCCTGCCTCAGCCTCTGGAATTCTGGGATTGTAGGCATGTGCTACCATTCCCAAAAGAAATACTAATTTCCAATTGGCATGATACTTGCCTGTTTCCCACGTATTTCTCACTGTGAGTCAAGATTCTCAATGAATAGTGCAGAGCATTCCCACAGAAATGTAAAAGTAAAGCTAAATACAGGACTATATTTACCTTAGGTAGAGGTTTGGCAGGTTTGCATTGGAGTCCTCCAACAAAATCAAAATTTGGTAAGGTGGGGTGAGGGAATTCCAAATCCCAGTAGCTTCGAATGAGCCACATTTCTGCCTTTACCATTGTCTCATATAATGTAGTGGGTTTTCCTGAATGGAGGAAGAGAGAAAAAGAAAAAGCTGGCAATTACATAACTGTTGATTGAATATACCATATATTTTAAAAGATGTAGGAATAATGTATAAATTGACTGTTCACTGACCAAAATATATTGACATATGAACAATAAAATATTTGTGTTTTATCTGTGTCTCAATTGTGTCTTTGAGAAAGAATGAGATGAGACTACGTCTCTGATATTACTTCACTATACACACATTAATAAGCAGACATCAAAAATTATTCTATAATTAAAAATATATTCCTGTTTCTCTAAAGCTATCAACATAACAGATGCAAATGTAAACAAATGTTCCAGCTTCAGAGTCAAGTAATCCTAGTAAAACTTTGGAACTAGTTTTTCAAAAATTCCTTCATTTATACCATTTACCAAGCTGGTACCTGATCCAAGTGGAGTGTGAGATCTATAAGAATATGGCTCAATTTTTTGTACTAACTTTACATTTGGTTTATATTAGCAGCTTAATAATATGTATTTATTCTTTTCAAGCATTTGGAATCATCTCTTGGAAAATCTGTAGAAATTACAGAAACAGAAATTGGGCTCATTCTTTTGTCAGATGGAAAAATGTAATGAAAAACACTACATGGATGTCAATATTTCCACAAATTTTAAAACTTTTAAATGGATGATTGGTAAGGACTTATCAGACCATATTGAATCATTAGAATATGCAAGTTACAATTTTTGAGTCTGGGATAAAATACTGTATATTTCACAAGAGTAAAGGTATATTTTAGATAGAAAAGAAAAAAATAGTTATTTGAGGTAAGGAAACTGATCTACTCATGAGAAAACAGTTCCCTCAATGCTACTAGTTTTGCTTGAAACATGGGCAACTCTTCAATCTACTTGTCTTTGTTCATAAAGACATTAGGGAGGTGCCTCATGACTTTTATTGTAAAATAAAAAGAAGGTAAAATTGATAAGAAATTGCAAAATTAAAGGCTGAACGCTTCACTGTGGAATTGTGTGATCTCGTGGAATGATCAATATGAGTTACAACCAAATGGCTGCAATATGACCACATAATGTAAATATTTCTTTTATATCTGTCAATTGACAAATAATTTTACTTTTTACTTCATCATGTACATATAAAAGACAAAGTCCTCTTATTTTACCTTCATCCAAGCTCACTTGAAAAGGCACAAGATAGGAAAGACTTCACTCTACTAATTAACAGCATGAATTACCTAAAACTTCACTGTAAAGCTGATTCCACTTTTTCTCATTAAATGTTTCGAACTAAAAGCCAGGATAAAGAATACATATCATGTTTTTACCCTTTCCATGAAAGTCTTTTGACCACCTAGTCCTGACATTACAACAGGTACATAAAAAGGAGGAACTATGAGGCCTCCTCCATTTTTTTCCAGTTGGAAGCCAGGAGAAACCCGGAGAGTGTACATAAAAGGTATTTTTAATAGCTCAGCCACCAGCTCACCACAGGGACCAATGGCATCTGCAAGAAAGACATCAAATCTTGATTCCTGGAGTTTTTTCATAAGTATCTTGTTTGAGACTGTTTCTTTACATGAATTTTTCCAAGTATCAGAAAATTCTTTGAAATTTTTTCTACCTTGGGAAAACATGCAAAACATGAATTTATTGACCCAATATACATCCACCTAGTGGTCCACTGAGTGAAATATTTTCCCATTGAACTCTATTGATAGATGTAGTGAATGTTTCAAATTTAATTCGAGGTGATGAATCAACATCAACAAAAATGAAACTTGAATGTTGCAGGACTGTGACCTCATGTCTCCTTTGGATAAGTTCCTCTACTATATTCTTTATATTCATCCAGTGGCTGTAGTCCATGAGCCATACCAGCACCTTTGCACAACATGCAGAGTTGAAATAACAACTCATTTGTAGTGGCAGCAGAGCTGAGATCCATTTCATGGACATCTTGATAAAAATGCAGTATTGCACTCAAATTGTGCTATTTTCTATCATTACTCATGTTTATATTTAGGGAGAACTTAACCAAAAGTTAAAAGATAACTTGTACTGATCAAAGTATATATATCTAATGGATAAAGCATGAGTACTAGTAGCATAAAGAAAAGGCAAATATAAATGATGACAGGTTTTTATGAGAGCATTTAAGTTCACTGTTATGGTTTAGTGATCTTGGCTAGTTTGGGGTCAATAACCAACAAGCATCAGTCACCTCTATTATGTAAATGATATTCTGCAAGAGCAGTGGTAGATACAAGGTGACTGTCCCTGTAATCTTGTGACATGGATCTAAAAATACAGTAATTACACTGGTCATAGGGAATTCTTTGATATCATGATTCAAGAAAAGTTTTGTAAGAAATTGGATCAGGTACTATTTACATAAGTACATTTCACTAGTTTAAACTGTGTTATTCAGTGTGTCATAATATTTTTACACAAATATGTAACATTCTAATTCTCAATTCTCAGTAGTATATCCTGTGCCCTTTCTCAAGATATCAGTTAGATGTCTGAGTATATCATAGGGAACAGGGAAAGGGGACATTACTAGAATGACTGCAGTAAGTCTTCCATGAAATCACAAGGTGAATTAGTTTATTAAACAGAAAAGATTGAAAAAATGAAACTTAGAGAACCTGAGCTTTGGGTCTGATCAGTGCTATTCTGGGCAGCAAAGATGACAGCCCTGAGCTTGCCACACCTTTATTCAGTACATCAGGAGAAACAAATGCAACAGATGACTCAGGGCAGAAAGCGTTCAGTACATCAGGAGAGTATCAAATGTAAATGGTCACTCGGGGCAGAAGTGGTGGTGGCAGCAGCAGTGAAAAATCCTAGAACAATGAGGAACTCTCCAGATGAAGATTTTGGTCCTCCCATGATGTCTTCAGATGGTGTAATCTTGTCCTGGAGCATCAGAGCATCACTGGACCATTGACATTTAGGTGTGACTGGAGGTGAAGATGGAGTTATGTCTTGACATGCTGTAGCTGGCCTGTAGGCAGGAAAACTAGGCCCTAATGATGATTTAATTGTGAAATGATTTTCCCCCCAAATTATGTAGAATTTCTCTCCACCATAGACTGCTTAGACTTCCTCCTAAAACAAAGGACCAAAACAAAGTAAATAAACAGTGATTTCCCAAAATATTTGAGGCAGAGTGCTAAGGTAAATTGAGGATGTGGCAAGCTCTTGAACAACAAATATTCACAATGGTCTAAAGAAAGAGAACTAAGCACAGACCAGCTATTGTCCTGCCTTTTGAGAAAAACCGGGAACCAAGAGGCACTTGTCTTATTAGGAAGAATATTAGCAGGAAGTCCCTGGCAGTTCCATTCAGACCACAGACACCTGAGGTATTTGCTGCTGAAAAATCTTGTGACCCTGAGGCTAGTTTGACAATGTGCCAGGTTGCCATATGTGGTGTTGCTCCAGGAAAATAATCTTTCTAATGTTGCACACTTTACTACCAAAACTCCTACTATACAGGTGACTCTACTCACCTGAGTGATTTTTAAGTAACTGGCCAGCTTTCCCAGGATCTCAGCTCACCCATCTCTGAAAACTAATCAAGTGTTGCTGCTCACACTCCCACAGCCTTAGAAAATAGGTGGAAACTCCACCCTAAGCTGCTCAGCCTGTGGAATCCACCCCAGGAAAATAATGAATACTCTGTACATGTCCCTGCTGTCCTTATTTCATGTCAGTGTTTTCCATTCACCTACCCTTGCCTCTACAAAAGAGCCGGGCACTCTACTCTGAGGAATTTACTCACAGAATCCTTTGGTGGTAGATACATATCCCCCACAAAGTCCCCATATATGTACATCTAGCTCTAGGCCTTAATAGCAACTCTTACTTTTGAGGACATACCCTCCATTTCTTTGACTGTGTACTTTTAAATTTTGTGAATTATATCCCTTTTTGTGCCTTATGGAAAATTCTATTTTGTGTAATGGAAATTACTGAATGTGCAAACTGTCCTGTGGATGATGTGAGTCAAGGCTCCCCATCTCCATTTCATGGACTTCCTTGAACCCTGTTTGGTGACAGTTTTCTCAAATCTAATGTTTAAATAGACCTAAATCAAAAATAAATTATACTGAGCACAGAGGAGGAAGCTTCTGGGTTGACGTGAGAATGCAAGCATTACAGAGGAGGTCTTGGGGTGGACTTGACACCCCTCCAAGCTCAGAGGAGGAGGCTTCCTTGCCAACATACCACCACTCCCAGCCCAGAGGAGGTGAGCCTCATGGGCCCCAGCAGCAACCACCCACATAGAAGTGAGAAAACAAATAAACAAGACTCAAAACCAGACTTTCAGATCACCTAAAGCAAACTCAAATGGGAAACAAGATGGAATACTCTGATAATCAACCACCTGTACTCCCTTAACTGGCAAAAAAAGAGTATCTAGAAAAAATGAAATCAGAAATAATTTATCATATAACAGCAGAGATTTTGCCAATAGAAAAAGACATGATAAATAAATCTAGATAGGAAATGAGAAACATGATGGAATCCAAACATAGGAAACAAATGGAATCCATAAAACCAGAGGCAAACAGATTTCCAGGAGATTAAAAACTCCATTGAAAGTCTATGCAACAGAATAACCCAATATGAGAATAGAATTTCAGATATAGGAGGGAGGATTTCAATTAGTGACCAAGAAAAGAAAAATTGCTTTAAAATCCACCAGCTGCTAGACATCCCAAAGAAGAATAACACAAGATTAATCAAACTCAGTGAAGAAACAAGAGAGAGTGCAGATGACATAAAAACTCTGTTCACAGAAGTGATGGCAGAAAACTTCCCCAGGAGGGGAAAATAACTTTACTTAGAGATAAGTGAGGCATACAGGACTCCAGCTAGACTTGATCAAAAAAAAAACAACAAAAAAAACTACACATAGGCATATAATAGGTAAAATTCCAGAGACCCAACAGAAGAACTAAATTCTACAAGCAGTGAGAGAAAAGGAACAAATCACATACAAAGGAAAGCCCATCAGTATCACAGCAGACCTCAACGCCAACCCTCAATGCAAGAAGACATTGGAGTGATCTATTCCTATCCCTAAAGGAAAACAGCCTCCAACCCATATTGATGTACACTGCAAAACAATCTTTCAAAATTGATGGAGAAATAAGACACTTTCTTGACAAAGAGCACCTTAGGAAATTCATGAATACCAAACCAGCACTCCAAAAATTTTAGACAATATCCTAGGAAAAGACAACAAGGACCAAAACCCCAGGAAGTGCAGCAAAATGAATCCATCAAGTGTGACAGGAAATTAAATGCAAAAGGGGATAATCCAACAAAAAGAAAAAGTCATGACAATGACAAGTCAACATATATATATATATATATATATCAGTTATAAGCATCAATGTTAATTGTCTCAACTCATGAATCAAAAGAAAAGAAATAGCCTGGCAGAAAGGGTCAAGAAGAGAGGTCCAACGATATGATGCATAGAAGAAACACACTTAATTCAAAAAGAAACTCATAAACTTAAAGGGTGGAAATCAATACTTCATGAGACAAGAACCCAAAAAAAAGCATGTGTAACTATCCTTTTTGCATATAAAGAGGATTTCAAACCAACACTGATTAAGAGAGACAAAGAAGGGCAGGTAGAGGCATTCAGGGAGCAGAGCACCCAGGATTGAGCCCAGCTCTGCCTGGCTGGCTATGCCCACTTGGTGACCAATAGCTTGTAAGACCCCCCAGGCAAGATCCCCAGCCACCCATGGAGCCATGCAGGTAGAGGCATGCAGGGAGTAGAGCACCCAGGACTGAGCCCTGCTTGGTCTGGCTGGGTATATCCACTTGGCAACCAAGAGCTTGTAAGGACACCCCAGACACACCCAACAGCCACCCTTGTAGCCTCGTGGGTAGAGGCACGCAGGGAGCAGAGCTCCCAGGACGTAGCCCACCTCTTCCCAGCTGGCTACACCCACTTTGTGACCGAGGGCTTGTATAGGCCCCCAGGCATGCCCCCCAGATGCCTGTGGAGTCACACGGGTGCCTAGAACAACAGTGCCAGCATCCCCCCACACACCTCTTGGCTATTGGCTGTGCAGGTACCTCATTCCATGCTACAGAGTCACAGGGGGACATAAAGACCATTATCCTGAACTGCAGAAGTGAACAAGAGAGAGAGGGCCTCTCTTAGGCTCATTGATGATAACTGAAGCCCACTGGAAAAGTGAAGAGAATCTCGGCAGTAAAGGCACACCAGACCACTGTACTTGGTAAGTTAGAAGGATCATCACCTCCCATCAGAACCTATACTATCTACAGGGGAAAGGCAGTTGGAACCTGCAATAGAAACTTCCACAGTTCAACCCTACAGGAGGACAGGGAGATCATCTTGGGAGTTGAGAGAGAAATGTGCCTGAGTCTGTGACTGGCTTACTGAGACTCATTGACATAACTATGCACATCTGCCCACATTGTCTATTATGACAGAAGAGACATACCTTGAAGGAATTCCTTCTTTTTTATCTTTTATTTGTTATTTTCAAAATTACCACTATTTTTGCTCTTGTTTTTAGTTTTTTTCCTTCTTTACTGTTTTACAATTTATTATTTTTCCCCTTTTTCATTTTCCTCTCTCTCTGTCTCTCTCACTCTCTCCCTTGCTCCCTTGCTGTCTCACAATGTTCTTCATCTCCCTTTTTCCTATTCTGGCCCTAATTCATATTTCTTCTTTATTCTTTTATTCTTCTCTTTTTTTCTCTCACCTGTGTCCTCTGGACTCACTGCTAACCTTCCCCTATCCTTCTACCTACTTATCCCTCCCTCCCCAACTCCTTCGAACTCCCCATCCCCAAGGGTAAAGTTGCTATGTTGAAGTTTATTGACTATAAACATATATTGGGTGATCCTTGATTTTGATTTAATTCACACAGTTAAAGGTGATAGATTAATTACTACCACAAATTGACATTTTCTAAGAGGTACTCAATGCTATTGTGGTGCTAATTGTATCACTTGGGCTAAGGTATTTTGACTGATTTAATCAGATGTCCTTCCTGGTACAATGAAAATGAGACAGGCTAAGCAACATTGGAGACTCAAAACCGAAAGGTTAGTTATATCTGGAAGACATCTCTGAGAAGCAATCATTCCATAAGAGTTCTAAATATATCAACAAAGTTACATAAAATAAGCAACTTCAAAGTATTAACCCAGGAAGTAAACCAAGGACAGTAACAAAAACAAAAATGAGAAGACATTTAAGTTGACTTCCATCCCACAAAAGGCAAATTCTTGGGGAAAGAAGGTGGAAAAGTCCAATAATCAACCACCTGGACACCCTGAACTGATAGTACAGGAAGTAATAAAACAAATGAAGGAGGCTCTAGAAAAATTCAAAACAGAAAAAATCTACCAGATAACTACAGAGATGGTGAGCAGAGTGAAAGACATAATTAGAGGCTCTAAAAAAGAAACAGATAAAAAAAATTAGAAGACCTCAGAAATATGCTGGAAGCCATGAATGCCCAGCATAGGAAAGAAATGGAAACCATGATTGCCCAACATAAGAAAGAAATAGAATCCATGAAACAGATTCAAAAAGATATTCAAGAAATTAAAAACTCCATTGAAAGCATACAGAACAGATTAAGTGAATCTGAAGACAGAATATCATATATAGAAGACAGGATTGCAGTGAAGGACCATGAAAACAGAGTTTTCTTAAAAACAGTAAGGGACCATGAGAAATCAATCCAGTAGCTGCTAGATGATGGAAAGAAGAATAACATAACACTGATAGGGGTCCACGAAAAAACAGAAGAAAGTACAATTGACATGAAAAAGCTGTTCACAGAAATAATAATAGAAAACTTACCAGAGGCAGAGAATTGGACATACAGATAAGTGAGGCATATAGAACTCCAACTAGCCATGAGCAAAAAAATCTACACATAGACATATAATAGTCAAGATCCCCAAAACCCAACAGAAGAGCAAAATCCTAGAGGGAGTAAGAGAAAAGAAAGAAATCACCTATAGAGGAAAGGCCATCAGAATCACAGCAGGCCTCTCAACACAAACCCTCAAATCAAAGAAAGCCTGGAGTGAAGTATTTCAAGTACTGAAAGAAAATATCTTTCAAGCTAGACTGTTGTATTCTGCAAAATTATCCTTCAGAATCTATGGGGAAATTAGATACTTCCACAACAAAGAACACCAGAGAAATTTCATGAAAACTAAACCCGAACTCCAAACAGTTCGAAACAATATCCTAGAAAAAGACAATGACTGTCACAACTCCATAAGGCCCAACAGAGGGAAGCCACCAGGCAAGGTAAGACACTAAAGGGAAAGGGGGAAAATAAGAAATAAAAGAGCCAACAACAGTAAAACATCATGACAAGGATGAGTAAATATCTATCAATTATAACTATCAATGTTAATGGCCTCAATTCACCAATCAAAAGAAACAGACAGAATGGATTAAGAAGCAAAATCCAGGAATATGCTGTATACAAGAAACACACCTAACTCAAAAGGAAATTCATAGACTGAAAGTAAAAGGATGGAAAACAGTTCTCCAAGAGACAAGAACCCAGAAAAAAGCAGATGTAGCAATTTTATTTGCAAACAAAGCAGATTTCAAACCAAAACTAATTCAGAGAGACAAAGATGGTCACTACATCCTTGTGAAGGGAACAATCCAAGAGGAAGAAATGACAATCCTAAGTATATATGCATGAAATACAATTGGCAACAACTTTACAAAACAAATATTAATGGACATAAAAAACCAAATAAGCACTAGTACAATAATTGTCGGGGAACTCAATAGCCCACTATCAAAAACAGACAGATCATCTAGACAAAAAATTAACAATGAAATTCTGGAACTGAACCAAGCTATTGAAAAAATGGACTTAATAGATATTTACAGAGTGTTCTACCTCCACAAAATCAGAAAAAATAAAACACTTTTCAGCTGCACATGGGTCATTCTCCAAAATAAAACACATGCTACCTCATTGGACATGTCTAAGTAAATATAAAAGAATTAAAGTTATCCCCTGTATATTATCAGACCATAGTGAAATAAAATTGGAGGTCAATAACATGAGAAACCAAAACATTCCCATGAACACATGGAAATTGAATAACACCCTCCTGAACAACAAATGGGTCACAGAGGTAATTAAAGAAGAAATTAGACAGTTTCTATAAGTAAATGATAAGGCCAGTACAACATACAGGAATCTACAGGACACAAGGAAAGCAGTTCTATGAGGGAAATTAGTAGCAGTGAATGCCCAAATTAGGAAAACAGAGGGAACTCAGTTAAATAACCTAAGGCAGAACCTCAAGCTCCCAGAAAAAGAAGAACATAACATATGTAAAGCTTGTACAAGAAAGGAAATTATAAAGATCTGAGCAGAAATCAATGCACAGGAGACTAAGAGAGTGATACAAAAAATTAATGAATCGAAGAGTTGCTTTTTTGAAAGCATAAATAAAATCGATAAAACTTTAGCCAAACTTATCAAAAAAAGGAAAGAAAAGGCTCAAATGTATGCAATTAAGAATGAAAAAGGTGAAATCACGAAAGACCCAGCACAAATCCAGAGGATCATCGATACCTACTTTGACAACCTGTCCTCTATTAAAATGGAAACCACAGAAGAAATGGGCAGATTCCTAGATACATATGAATTACCTAAGTTAAATGAAGAAGATACAGAAATTTTAACACCCCAATTACAATGAGTGAAATTGAAAATGTAATAAAATATTTACCAGTAAAGAAAAGCCCAACCAAGGTCCTGAGTCACATGTAAGATGCCGAATCACCCCACTGCAGACAGGCAGGTCTGCCCAAGACCTACTGAGGTCCTGAGTTGCACAGAACACCCCGAATCAGCCCACTGCAGAAAGGCAGGTCTGTGCAAACCCTACCAAGGTCCCAAGTCATGTGGAAGATTCCAAATCAGCCCACTGTAGACAGGCAGGTCTGCCCATGCCCTACCGAGGTCCCCAGTCATGAGGAATACGCAAAATCACACTGCTGCACACAGGAAGTTCTGTGCATTCCCTACCAAGGTCCTGAGTCACGCAGAAGACACTGATTTGCCCTGCTGCAGACAGGAACTCACCTGGTTCCACACTACAAAGACGCAGAGGACACCAGACCACCAGACCAAGGAACTGAGTCCTGCTGTTCCCAGCACAGAGGTAGGGGATTCTGAGCCATCTTCCCACTGCTCCTGGTCCAGAGAAAGGGGCTTCCCTGTCACCATCCCTCCTGCTGCTCCCAGTGCAGAGGAAAGGGCTTTTGGGCCACCTTGTCCCACTGCTCCTGGGCAGGAGGAAGGGGTTTCCAGGCCACCATCCTTCCCACCACTCCCAGCCCAGAAGGAGGGTCTTCTGAGCCACCATCCCACTGCTCCTGAGCCAGAGGAAGGGGCTTGCCAGCCACCATCCCTCCCGCTGCTCCCAGCCCACAGAAAAGGGCTTTTGGGTCACCATCCCTACCGCTGCTCCCAGCCCGTGTCCCACCTCACCCAGCTCAGAGGAGGTAATCCATGCAGATGCTAACAGCCCCGCGCCAAACCCAGTAGAAATGAGAAAACACTTAAATAAGTCTCAAAACCCGACTTCCAGATCACCTACAGCAACCCCAAAGGGAAATGACATGGAACATTCTGATACTCAACCACCTGGACCCACTGAACTGGAAACAAAAGGGGATCTGGAAAAAATGAAATCAGAAATAATTTCTCAGATAACAGGAGAAATTGTGCCCCTAGTGCAAGACATGATTAATAAATCTAGAGAGAAGCTCAGGAACTTGATGGAATCCCAACATAAGAAACAAATAGAATCAATAAAACAGATGCAAATAGATTTCCAGGACATGAAAAACTCCATGGAAAGTCTACACAGAAGAATGAGGAATGTGAGGACAGAATTTCAGATATAGAAGATAAGATTGCAATTAGTCACCAGGAAAAGAAAAATTGCTTCAAAATTATAAGGCAACATGAGAAATCAATCCAGCAGCTGCTAGATGATGCAAAGAAGAATAACATAAGACTGATTCAAGTCAATGAAGAAACAGGAGAGAGTGCAGATGACATAAAAAATCTCTTCACAGAAATAATGGCAGAAAACTTCCCAAGCAGGGGAAAAGAGCTTGACATACAGGTAAGTGAGGCATATAGGACTCCAAATAGCTTTGATCAAAAAAAATCTACACATAGGAATATAACTGTTAAGATTCCAGAAACTCAACAGAAGAACAAACTTCTCCAATAAGTTAGAGAAAAGAAACAAATCACAAACAAAGGAAAGCCCATCAGAATCACAGCAGACTTCTCAACACAAACCATCAAAGCAAGAGCTTGGAGTGACATATTCTAAGCCCTAAAAGAAAACAGCCTCCAACCCAGATTGATGTACCCTGCAAAACTATCTTTCAAAATGGATGGAGAAATAAGATACTTTCATGACAAAGAGCACCTTAGGAACTTCGTGAATACCAAACCAGCACTCCAAAGAATTTTACACAATATCTTGGGAACAGATATTGAGGATCACAACCCCAGGAAGCAAAGCAGAATGAACCCATCTGGCATGACAAGAAATTAAATGTAAAGAGGGAGAACCCAACAAAAAGAAAAGGTCATGGCAATGACAAGCCAATACATTTCAGTTATAACCATCAACATTAATGGTCTCAATTCACCAATCAAAATAAATAGACTGGCAGAATGGGTCAAGAAGCAAAATCCAACAATATGCTGCATACAAAAAACACACTTAATTCAAAAGGAAACCCATAGGCTGAAAGTTAAAGGGTGGAAAACAATACTCCATGTGACGGGAACCCCCCCAAAAAGCAGGAGTAGCTATCCTCTTGGCAGATCAAGTAGATTTCAAACCAACACTGATTAAGAGAGATGGAGAAGGACACTACATCCTTGTGAAGGGAAGAATCCAAGAGGAAGAGATGACAATCATAAATATCTATGCACCAAACACTAGTGCACCCAACTATATAAAACAAATACTAATGGACATGAAAAGTCATATATGCACTAATACAATTATAGTGAGGGACCTCAACACCACACTGTCACAAATAGATAGATCATCTAGACTGAAAATAAGTAATTAAATACTAGAACTCAATACAACTCCTGAACAAATGAACTTAACAGATGTTTACAGAGTCTTCCACCCCACAAAATCAGAATACACATTCTTCTCAGCTGCACATGGGTCATTCTCAAAAACAGACAACATACTCACACATAGAACATGTTTAAATAAGTGCAAAGGAATTGAACTTATTCCCTGTATATTATCAGACCATAGTGTGATGAAATTGGAGATCCATAGCAAAAGAAACTCAAAAAATTTCATGAAGATGTGGAAATTGAAGAACACACTTCTGAATAACCAATGGGTCACAGAGGAAATTAAAGAAGAAATAAGACAGTCCCTTCAATTAAATGACAATCATAATACGACATATCAGAATCTATGGGACACAATGAAAGCGGTCTTATGAGGGAAATTCAAGTAGTGAAAAAAACATATTAGGAAAATAGAACAAGGCCAATTAAACAATCTGATGCAAACCTCAAGCTTCTAGAAAAAGAAGAACAAGACAACCCCAAAGCTCATACAAGGGAGGAAATTATAAAGATCAGAGGAGAAATCAATGCAATGGAGACTAAGAGAATGATACAAAAAATCAATGAAGCCAAGAGTTGCTTCTGTGAAAGAATCAACAAAATTGACACACCTTTAGCCAACCTTGTCAGAAAAAGGAAAGAAAAGGCCCAAATATATGCAATTAGGAATGAAAAGTGTGAAATTACAACAGACCCAGCAGAAATCCAGAGGATCGTCAATACCTGCTTTCAGAACCTATACGCCAATAAGATGGACAACACAAGAAATGGACAGATTCCTAGATACATACGAATTACCAAAGTTGAACGAAGAAGACCTAAAAATTCTGAACAACTCAATATCAACCAATTAAATTGAAAATGTAATTAAAAACTTATCAACTAAGAAAAGCCTGGGCCCTGATTTCTTCACTGCTGAATTCTCCAAGACATTTAGAGAGGAACTGCTGCCACTACTGTTTAAACACTTCAATGAAATTGAAATGGAAGCAATGCTCCCAAATTCATCCCTGGAAGCAAGCATCACCTTGATCCCCAAAGCAGAGAAAGAACCAATGGAAAAGAGAACTATAAACCAATCTCACTAATGAACATAGATGCAAAAATCCTTAATAAGATAATGGCAAACAGAATCCAGAAGATCATCAAGAAGATCATACACCCTGATCAAGTGGGATTCATCTCAGGGATGCAGGGATGGTTCAATATACAAAAATCAATCAATGTAATACACTATATCAATAGAGACAAGGACAAAAACCATATGATTATCTCCATAGATGCAGAAAAAGCAACATGAAAAATCCAACATGCATTTATGATTAAAGCCCTACAAAAAATTGGAATAGATGGCCTCTACCTCAAACTGATAGAAGCCATCTATGAAAAACCAACAGCCAATATCATACTAAATGCTCAAAAACTGAAATCCTTCACACTCAAATCAGGAACAAGACAAGGATGTCCACTATCACCACTCTTATTCCATATAGTTCTGGAAACATTAGCCATGGCAATTATACAAGAGAAAGAAATAAAAGGAATAAAGATAGGTAATGAAGAAATCAAATTGTCATTATTTGCAGATGACATGATACTCTATATAGAAGACCCCAAGAACTCCACCAAAAGTCTTCTAGACTTAATAACCAAATTGAGTCAAGTAGCTGGTCACAAGATCAACACACAAAAATCAATAGCTTTCCTCTACACAAATGACAGACTCACTGAGAGAGAAATAGGGCAAATAATTCCTTTCACAATAGCATCAAAAACTGAAATACCTAGGAATCATCCTAAAGAAAGAAATCAAAGACCTCTTCTCTGAAAACTATGGCACTCTGAAAAGAGAGATTGAAGATGATATCAGAAAATGGACAGACATCCCCTGCTCCTGGGTAGGAAGAAGTAATAGAGTGAAAATGGCCATACTTCCAAAACTGCTATACAGATTTAATGCAATTCCAATTGAGATCCCAGCAGCATACTTCATAGACCTCGAGAAAACAATCCAAAAATTCATTTGGAACAAGAAGAGACCCAGAATAGCAAAAGCAATTCTAGGTAACAGAGACATGACAAGGGGTATCACAATCCCCAACCTGCAACTCTACCACAAAGCTACTATGATAAAAACAACATGGTGCTGGCAAAGAAACAGACCTGAGGACAAGTACAACAGATTAGTAGATGCAGAAACAACACCAGACACACTCAGCCATCTCATCTTCGACAAAGGAGCCAAACACCCTCACTGGAGGAAAGATAGCCTCTTTAATAAATGGTGCTGGAAAAATTGGGCTTCAACTTGCCAAAGATTAAAACTAGACCTATATCTCTCACCATGCACTAAACTAAAATCAAAATGGATTAAAGATCTAAATATTAAAATAGAAACTCTGAACCAGTTGGAACAGAGGTTAGGTAGGACCCTTGAAGACATCAGTGTAGGAAAAGATTTTATGAACAAAACCTCAGTTGCCGGTGAGCTAGCACAATCAACAAATGGGATCTCTTCTTATTAAAAGGCTTCTGCATGGCAAGAGAAACCATCAACAGTGTGAAGAGACAACCCACAATGTGGGAAAAAATCTTCACCTGCTCTTCCTCAGACAAAGGTCTACTATCTCGAATCTAGAAAGAACTTAAAAAGATCAGACCTCCCAAATTTAAAGACCCAATCGAAAAATGGGCATCTGAAATGAACAGACATTTCTCAGACAAAGAAGTAGAAATAGCAAATAAATACATGAAAAAATGTTCAACATCACTGGTCATACGAGAGATGCAAATGAAAACAATGCTGAGATTCCACCTCACTCCAGAAAGAATGGCTGCTATCATGAAATCAACCAATAACAAATGCTGGCAGGTCTGTAGGGAAACAGGAACCCTGCTCCGCTGCTGGTGGGAGTGTAGACTGGTGCAAGCACTGTGGAAATCAGTATGGAGATACTTCAAAGAACTAGGACTGGAAGTCTCATTTGACCACACTATTCCACTGCTGGGGATCTTCCCCAAAGAATTAAAAGAATCATACCACAGTGATATATGTGCACCCTTGTTCATAGCAGCGCAATTTGTAATAGCTAAAACTTGGAAACAGCCCAAATGCCCATCAACTGGAGACTGGATAAAGAAAATGTTTTTTTTTTTATAAAATGGAGTACTACTCAGCCATAAAAAATGAGAAATTAGAGACATTTATAGCTAAGTGGATGCACATTGAGGCAATACTCTTAAGTGAAATGAATAGGACACACATGTATAAAAACTGAATAGTTTCTCTGGTGTGAGAAACTGAAAGTGTAAATAAGGACTAAATGTATAATAGGTAATGTGAAATAGGAAGAAAAGGGGCAAAGGGGAAGGGAGTGGGAGGGCTAGGGGAAAGGATAGAAGGGAATGGGATTAATATGAGAAAATGGAAAAATAGGAACAAAATCTTTGTAAATAGGGAGGAATGGAGGGGTTGAAGGAAGGGCTGGGCAAGGGTGAAAAATAAGAACCAAGAGAGATTATGTCAAAGTGCAAATTTCCAATGATGAATGTCATTATATTGTATACCTAAAATGTACCAATGATTAGAATGAATAATTGATAATGTAAAATAGGAAGAAAAGGTCCAAAGGGGTAGGAGTAGTGGGAGGAGCAGGGGAAAGGAAAGAAGGGAAAGGAAAAATGATGAGAAATGGAAACAATGGAAATAAAGTCTTTGTAAATAAGGAAGGGTGGAGGGTGTGAAGGGAGGGCTAGGAATGCAGAAAAAATAAGAACCAAGATGCATTATGTAAAGGTACAATTCCCAATGAGAAATGTAATTATTTTGTATATCTAGAAAGTACCAATAAAATAATTTAATCCAAAAAAAAAAAAAAAGAAAAGCTCAGGTCCTGGTGGTTTTACTGCTGAATTCTACTAGATATTTAAAGAAGAACTATCACCATTACTCTTTAAGTTCATCATGGAAATTGAAAGGGAAGCAAGGCTTCCAAATTCATTCCTGGAACCAAGTGTTACTTTGATTCCAAAGCCAGGGAAAGATCCAACACGAAAAGAGAACTGCAGAACAATCTCCCTAAAGAACATAGATGCAGAAACCCTCAAGAAGATACTGGCAAACAGAATACAGAAGGACATCAAGATCATACAACTTGACAAGTCAGATTTATCCCAGGGATGCAAGTATGGTTCAACATTCATAAATCAATAAATGTATTACACTATACTAACATACTCAAGAACAAAAATCATATGATCGTCTCAATATATGCAGAAAGGGCATTTGACAAGATCTAACACTGACTAATGATAAAATTGCAACAGAAAATTGGAATAGAAAGTCTTTATCTCAACCTGATGAAGGCTATCTATGAAAAACCAAGAGCCAACATTATACTAAATGGTCAAAAACTGAAAACTTTCATGCTAAAATCAGGAACAAGAAAAAGATGCCCACTATCACTATACCTGTTCAATATAGTTCTGGAAATTTTAGCCACAGCAATTAGAAATGAGAAAGAAATAAAAGGAATAAAGATAGGAAAGGAAGAATTTAAAGAGTCATTATTTGCTGACAATATGATACTTTACATAGAAGACCAAAAAAAACTTGGTCAAAAGTCTTCTAGACCTAATTGATAGATTCAGCAGAGTAGCTGGATATAAAGTCAACTCTCAAAAAACAATATCCTTCTTAGACACAAATATCAGACTCATTGAGAGAGAAATTCGGGAAACAATTCCTTATACAATAATATCCAAAAAAAGAGAAATATCTAGGAATCAACCTAACAAAGGAAGCAAGATACCTCTTCACTGAAAACTACAGCACTCTGAAAAGGAGATCAAGGAGGATATATGAAAATGGAAGACTTCCCTTCTGCCTGAGTATGAAGAACCTATAAAATGAAAATGGCCATACTTCCAAAACTACTATATAGATTTAATGAAATGCCAATTGAAATCCCAAAAATATGTTTCACGGAACTAGAGAAAACAAGACAGAAATTCATTTGGAACCAGAAGAGACCTACAATAACAAAAGAAATTCTAGGCAACCACAATTCCCAACTGGAAACTATACTACAAAGTTGCTGTGATAAAAACAGCATGGTATTGGCAAAAAAAACAGACCGAGGATCAGTGAAATAGATTGGAAGATAGAGAAACAACTTCAGACATACTCAGCCACCTCATCTTTGATAAAGGAGCCAAACACCCTCCCTGGAGGAAAGATTTCCTCTTTAATAAATGGTGTTGGACAAACTGGATTTCAACCTGCCATAGAATAAAACTAGACCCATACCTATCACCACGCACTAAACTAAGGCCAAAATAGATTTAAGATCTAAATATTAAGACAGGAACACTAAATTTGCTGAAAGATAAGTTAGGTATAACTCTTGAAGACATTGGCATAGGAAAAGACTTTAGGAACAAAACCTCAGTAGCATGGGAGCAAGTACAAAGAATCAACAACAGGGATCTCATCTTATTAAAAAGCTTCTGCACAGCCAGAGCAACCACCAAAAGAGCTAAGAGACAACACACAATGTGGGAAAAAAATTTTAGCAGCTGTACCTCAGACAAGTGTTTACTATCAAGAATATATAAGGAATTGAAAAAAACCAGACCCCCCAAATTCCAAGACCCAATTCAAAAATGGGCATCTGAAATGAACAGACATTTCTCAGACAAAGATTTAAAAGCAGCAAGTAAATATATGAAAAAATGTTGAGCATCACTGGTCATTTGAGAGATGCAGATGAAAACCACACTGAGATTCCACCTCACCCCAGAAAGAATGGCTCCTATCAAGAAATCAACCAGTAGTAAATTCTGGCAGGGGTGTAGGAGAAAGGAATCCTTCTTCATTGTTGGTGGAATTGTAGGCTGGTGTAACCTCTGTGGAAATGAGTATAGAGATACCTCCAAGATCTAGGTCTAAAGGTCCCATTTGACCCAGATTTCCCCTACTAGGTATCTTCCCCAAAGAATTAAAAGAATCATACCACAGCCCTAGTTCTTTGAGGTATCTCCATACTGATTTCCACAGTGGTTGGATCAGTCTGCCCTCCCTCCAACAATGGAGAAAGGTTCCTTTCTGCCCACACCCCTGCCAGCATTGTTACTGGATGATTTCTTGATAGCAGCCATTCTTTCTGTGGTGAGGTGGAATCCCAGTGTTGTTTTCATCTACATTTCTCGAATGACTAGTGATGTTGAACATTTTTTCATATATTTATGTGCTGCTTTTACTTCTTTGTCTGGGAAATGTCTGTTCATTTCAGATGCCCATTTTAGAATTGGGTCTTTGAATTTGGGGGTCTGATTTTTTTCAGTTCTTAATATATTCTAGATAATAGTCCTTTGTTTTAGGTACAAGTGCTGAAATTTTTTCCCACATTTCAGGTTGTCTCTTAGCTCTCTTGGTGGTTTCTTTTGCAGTACAGAAGCTCTTTAATAAGATAAGATTCCAGTTTTTGATTCTTTGTGCAAATTCGGGTGCCACTGATGTTTTGTTCATGAAGTCTTTACATATACTAATGTCTTCAAGAGTTATACCTAACTTATCTTTCAGCAAATTTAGTGTTCCTGTCTTAATATTTAGATCTTAAATCTATTTTGGTCTTAGTTTAGTGCATGGTGATAGGTATGGGTCTAGTTTTAATCTATGGCAGGTTGATATCTAGTTTGTCCAACACCATTTATTAAACAGGCTATCTTTTCTCCAATGAGGGTGGTTGGTTCCTGTGTCAAATATGAGGTGACTGAGTGTCTCTGGAGTTGTTTCTGCATCTTCTTATCTATTCCACTGATCCTTGGTCTGCTTCTTTGCCAGTAGCATGCTGTTTTTATCACAGTACCTTCATAGTGCAGTTTCAAGCTGGGGATTTTGATACCCCCTGCCATATCTCTGTTGCCTAGATTTGCTTTTACTATTCTAGATCTCTTCTGGTTCCAAATGAATTTTTGAATTGTTTTCTCTAGTTCTGTGATGTTGTTGGAATTTCAATCAGCATTGCATTAAATCTATATAGTAGTTTTGGAAGTATGGCCATTTTCACTATATTGGTTCTTCCAACCCAGGAACCGGGGATGTCTTTCCTGTTTTTTATAGCCTCTTCATTCTATTTTTTCAGAGTACTGTACTTTTCTGTGTAGAGGTCTTTTGCTTCCCTTGTTAGATTAATTCCTAGGTTTTTCATTTTTTGGATGCTATTGTAAATTGAATTGTTTCCCTGATTTCTCTCTCAGTGACTCTGTTATTTGGTTACAAGAAGGCTATTTTTTTTTTAGTGTTGACCTTGTATCTAGCTCCTCTACTGAATCTGTCAATTAAGCCTAAACATCTTTTGGTGGAGTTTTTTGTGTCTTCTATGTAAGGAATTATTGTCAGCAAATAATGACAGTTAAAATTCTTCCTTTCTTTTCATTTTCCTTTTATTTCTTTGTCTTTTCTAATAGCTCTGTCTAATGTTTCCATACCTATATTGAACAGTACTGGTGATAGCAGACATCCTTGACTTTTCATGATTTTAGTGTGAAAGTTTTCAGATTTTGACCTTTTATTATGATGTTGAGTGTTGTTTCCTCATAGATAGCCCTAATTTGTTTGAGATAAAGGCCTTCTATTCCAATTTTCTGTAGGTTTTTTATTATAAATGGGTGTTGGATTTTATTAAATGCTTTCTCTGCACCTATTGAGATGAGCATGTGGTTTTGTCCTTGACTCTGTTAATATAGTATATTATGTTATTTATTCATGAATGTTGAACCATCCTTGCATCCCTGGGATAAAACCAACTTGGTCAGGGTGAATGATCTTCTTGAAGACCCTCTATATTCTGTTTGCCAGTATCTTGTTGAGGATTTTTGCATCTATGTTCATTAGGGAGATTGTCCTGTAGTTCTCTTTTTGGGTTGGGTTTTTCTCTGGTTTGGAAATCAATGTAACACTTGCTTCAAGGAATGAATTTGGAAGTATTGCTTCCCTTTCAATTTCATTGTTGAGTTAAAGAGTAATGATTATAGTTCTTCTTTAAATGTCTTGTAGAATTCAGCAGTGAAGCCCAGGACCTGGGCTTTACTTTATTGGTAAAGTTTTAATTAAATTTTTAATTTCACTCATTGTATTTGTGCTGTTTAGAATTTCTATATCTCCATTTAACTTTGGCAATTCACATGTATCTAGGAATCTGTCTATTTCTTCTGTGTTTTCCATTTTATTAGAGTAAAGGCCCTCAAAGTAGGTATTGATGATCCTCTTGATTTTTGCTGGATCTGTTTTGACTTCATCTTTTTCATTCTTAATTGCATGGAATTCAGATTTTTCTTTCCTTTTTTGATAAAGTTGGCTAGAGATTTATTGAATTAATTTTTTCTTTTGAAAAATCAACTCTTTGATTCATTGATTTTTGTACATTCTCTTAGTCTCCATTGCATTGATTTCTGCTCTGATCATTCTAATTTACCTCTCTTGTATGAGCTCTGGGTTTGTCATGCTCTTCTTTGTCTAGGATCATGAAGTTCAGCATTAGGTTGTTTATTTGAACTCTTTCTATTTTCCTAATATGAGCATTTCATATTATTACTATATATGTCCCTCATATAACTTCTTTCATTGTGTCCCATAGATTCCTGCATGTTGTGCTGGCATTATCATTTACTTGTAGAAACTGTGTAATTTCTTCTTTAATTTCCTCTGTGAGCCATTGCTTGTTCAGCAGAGTGTTATTCAATTTCCAAGTGTTTTTCGGGATTTTCTGGTTTCTTATGCTATTGATCTCAAATTTATTTGCACTATGGTCTGATAATATATGGGGTGTGACTTCAATTTTTTTACATTTACTTAAACATGTCCTACAAGCCATCATGTGCTCTATTTTGGAGAATGACCCATGACCAGCTGAAAAGAATATATATTTTGATTTTGTGGTGTGGAACACTCTGTAAACATTTAGTAAGTCCCTGTGTTCTATAGTTGGTTCAGTTCTAGAAATCTGTTTCTCACTTTTTGTCCAGATGGTCTATTTGTGATAGTGTGGTATTTAGGTCCCCTACTTCAATTCTTTTAGTGCTTATTTGGTGTTTCATGTCCATTAATATTAGTTTAGTATAGTTGGGGGCTTTCATATTTGGTGTATATGCATTTATGATTGTCATTACTTCCTCTTGGATTGTTCACTTTATAAGGATGTTGTCACTATCTTTGTCTCTCTTAATTAGTTTTTATTTGAAACTTACTTTGTCTGCAAATAAGATGCTAACCCTGCTTTTTTCCAAGTTCCTGTCACACGGAGAACTGTTTTCTACCCTTTTAATTTCAGTCTATGAATTTCTTTTTGAGCTAGGTGTGTTTCTTGTATACAGCATGTGGTTGGATTCTGCTTCTTAATCCATTCTCCCAGTCTATTTCTTTTGATAGGTGAATTGAAGCCATTACCATTGATAGTTATAATTGATAGATATTGACTCATCCTTGTCATGATGTTTTACTGTTGTTGGCTCTTTTATTTTTTATTTATCCCCCTTTCCCTTTAGTTTCCTTCTTTGCCTGGTGGCTTCCCTCTTTTGTCACTCATGGAGTTGTGGAATTCATTGCCTATTTCTAGGATATTGTTTAGAATTGTTTGGAGTGTTGGTTGGTTTTCATGAAATTTCTCAGGTGTTCTTTGTTGTGGAAGTATCTAATTTCCCCATAGATTCTGAAGCATAATTTTGCAGGATTCAACAGTCTAGGTTGAAAGATATTTTCTTTCAGGGCTTGAAATACTTCACTCGAGTGTGTCCTTGACTTGAGGGTCTGTGTTGAGAAGTCTGCTGTGATACTGATGGGATTTCCTTTGTATGTGATTTGTTTCTTTTCCCTAACTATTTGTAGGAGTTTTTTCTTTTGTTGCATTTCTTTGTTCTTCACTATTATATGTCTAGGTGTAGATTTTTTTATTGTGGTTAGTTCCATATGCCTCACTTATCTGTATGTCCAGTTCTCTACTTCTGTCTGGGAAGTTTTCTTCTATTGCTTCTGTGAACAGTTTTTTAATGTCTATTGTAATTTCTCCTGTTTTTTTGTGGACTCCTATCAGTCTTATGTTATTCTTCTTTGAATCATCTAGCAGCTGCTGGATTGATTTCTCATTGTGCCTTACTATTTTTAAGAAATCTCTGTTTTCATGGTCACTAAGTGCAGTTCTGTCTTCTATATGTAATATTCTATCTTCACATTCCCTTAATCTGCTGTGAATACGTTCAATGGAGTTTTTAATCTTATGGATATATTTTTGAATCTGTTTCATGGATTCCATTTCTTTCTTATGTTGGGCAATCATGGTTTCTATTTCTTTCTTATTCTGGGCAGTCGTGGCTTCTAGTATGGTTCTGAACTCATCTATTTTTTATCTGTTTCTGTCTAGTGCCTCTAATCATCTCTTCCACTCTGCTCACCATCTCTGTAGTTATCTGGGAAATTATTTCTGTTTTTAATTTTTCTGGAGCCTCA
The DNA here is from genome assembly GCF_053883595.1 of Heterocephalus glaber. NCBI lineage: Eukaryota > Metazoa > Chordata > Mammalia > Rodentia > Bathyergidae > Heterocephalus > Heterocephalus glaber. Next base: position 58,597,058 of record NW_028258325.1, on the reverse strand, counting down.
TTCATCTGTTTTGTTACTTAATGTGCTATCACTTCAGGGTGTCAAGGGAGTTGAATATCATATTTTTCAACCTCACATTCCCAGAATTTGCCTTTGGTGGGGTGGATTCTGTGTTTGTGCCTTTCTTAAATGTCTTCTCATTTTTGTTTTTGGTATTGTCCTTGGGTTGATACTTTGAAATTGCTTATTGTAAGTATCTTTGTTGTTTATATTTAGAACTCTTGTGGAATGATTCCTTTTCAGAGGTGTCTTCCAGATATAGCTTGTCTTTAGGTTTTGAGTCTCTAATGACTCTGAGGCTATCTCATTTTCATTACACGAGGAAGGCAATCACAACTCCTTAGCCCAAATGATGCAATCATCAATATCATAGCAACAAGCACAGCTTAGAAAATGACAATTTGTGGTAGTTATTAATCTATCACCTTTAACTGTGTGAATTAAATGAAAATCAATGAGCAGCTCAACATATCTTTATAGTGAATAAACTCTTCAATATAGCAACTTTACCCTTCAGCATGGAAAGTTAGAAGGAGTTTGTGAGGGAGGGATAGACAGATAGAAGGATAGGGAAAGGTTAGCAGTGAGGACGTAGGACACAGGAAGATCACACAAACTCTAACAAACTGTTGATAATAAGAGGAAAAGGCAGAATGAAATAATAAAGATGATAACACAACAACCTAACAGCAACAGAGAGGCTAGAAACTGTATTTACTTACCTTTAAAACTAATTACAATAGAGAGAAGGAAAAAGAGAAGAAAAGAAAAATAAAGAAGAAATCCATATTAGGGCCAGAACAGGAACAAGAAGGAAGATAAAAACAATGTGGGACAGCAAGATAATGAGTGAGAGGGAAAGAAAAGAGAAAAGAAAGAGACAAAGGAAAAGCAAAATAAACATTTGAAAAGTGTCAAAAAAAATATAAAATTGTAAATTAAAACTAAGTGAAAAAACTGCAAATAACAAATAAAAAATAACAATGAAGAACCTCCTTCAGGGTATGTCTGTGCTGTCACAATGGACAACGTTGGCAGCAGTGTGCAGATATAAGTCAATGAGTCTCAGCAAGCCAGTAGCAGACTCATGAGATTCAGACAGATTTCTGGCTGCAAGTCCCAAGTTGAGTTCCCTGTCCTCCTGCAGGGTTGAACTCTGCAAGGTTCTACTGCAGGTTCCAGTTGCCCTCCCCTGAAGATTGTCTGGGTTCTGATGGGAGAAGATGATCCCTCCAACTTACAAAGTACGGTGGTCTGGTGTGCCTTTATTTCAGAGATTCTCTTCACTTTTCCAGTGGGCTTCAGTTTTCATCAGGTAGCCTGAGAGAGGCCCTCTTTCTGTTGTTTACTTCTGCTCTATCTTCTGGAGCTCAGGACAATGGCCTTTATGACTCCCTGTGTCTCTGTAGTATGGAACCAGGTAGGGGCACAGCCAGGAGGCCAGAGGCAGGGGATCCCTTCAGGGGCCAACTTGGCTAAGCTGGTCACTGTGGATGGGGTGCAGGGGCTTCATGTGGCCAAGGACCTCACTGTCCCCTGGCTGGTTCCCATAACATCTTTTTAACAAAACCTTATTTTTTCCCAAACAGAAAATTTAATCTTGGGGTCCTCCTAGTGACCAAAGACTGGAAAATATCTCCAGGCAGCTGATCCTTTATTCACAAAGAGGATTCTCATTTATTAGTCTCTCTAAACCTAAGATCCTCCATTTCATTAACTTGACAAATTTTTAATAATCTACAGAAAACAGATTGTAACAAATAATGCATCATATTTAACCAATAAAATTTTTTGAATTATTACATGCAGATGATACTATGCATTGGAATTTTAAAATGAATCTTGACATCATTTTGATGAGGAAGCAAACTGGGGGTAAAGCCATGATTCTAATTTTAATAACATTTATCTATAAGCCAATTTAAATTATAGGCAAATATTTTTTTAAAAACCTTTAAAGGCAAAAAAGAAAAATTTTGAGCTCAAGCAAAATAGCTGTATGATTGGAAAGACATATGCACAAACACAAAAAACATATGAGACAAATTATTCATAAAACTAGAGTGCTTTCAAATATGTTTGACCAAATTGAATTATAATATGTCTATAAATTTTTGGTTCATAATTGTAAATAAGCTCAGTCAAAACTTTGTAGAGGTCAATTAACAGAGAACTCTTGTAATTAGAATTAGAAGGAATAAAACCTGTTATACTGGTAAATACAAAGACAATATTTAATGTGAGCTCTTCATGAATAGCCTTTTCTTTTATCTCCCTTACTATGAACCGTTTATAGCAAAGGTGAAACCAACAAGCCAGCATACGTATTTCCTTTGATAAATCACTTCCACATACTTTCTCAACATATATATGATATCCAGGGTTGTCATTGTATATCTTTTTTTATGTTTTGAAGAAAACTAAACTTTAATCATTCAAAAACTTTCTGAAACAAAAGTTTATCTCTTCTACTTATGACCTTCTTAATATTTTTTCTCCATCTCACTTAGTATAAATCTTCTATAATGAGCTGGTAATAGAACAGTGATATAACCCTGAGCTAAAGAGTTATCTGAAGTCTGTAAGCAGAAAGTACAGAGAGCAAGTTAACCCAATAACTACAATTCAAGAATTTTCAATAAAGAAAAATGTTTTAAACACAACAATTAAACATCAATTTAAATTGGAAACTGCAAGTACATTTGTCAGTCAGCTAAAATCTGTAATTTATCTTTTCCTGTGATTTCCCTCTTCCTGACAGGACATCGTAGCTTCCCTGACTTTGATCCTCTAGCTGTATGCTGAAATCGGTCCTTTTTGATTGTTTTCCTCATGGAGCAAAAAATCTGCAGTGGGCACAATTGCTGTGAAACAGCACTTGTCTTTGTGCAGCCACCTGTGAAGTGACTGGAGTCAACTCAGGTGCCATCTTAAGGGTCAGGCTGACTCTGAAGAGACTAAAGCCCTACCTTCCCTGTATAAATCCTTGTGATGTAGGCCTGGACCCTTATGGAACCTTGCATACCAGGACTGACAGCCTGAACACTCCTCTCTATTTTTGGACCTCTATTTATTCAATCTTCTTGTTCACTTTGTTTCCTCTCATCTGGAGTCTATTGAAATATAAATAGCCATGCAGATGAAACCCACTCTGGAGATTCCCCCTGATTTCTATGACAGGACATTAGACATGCCTTCCCGTGGATGCCCCTGACTGTCATATCCTTCTGCCACCCCTACATAGCTTGAAGCAGTTAGAACATTCATTTGTTCCTTCTCTCTTAGGGAAGTTAGAGTCATCTCTTTAGAGAGGGAATTTGACAAAATACTAAGACAGAAATCAGGAGTGTATTAAGTGGTAGGGATGGTGGCTGCAAAATGGAGTTGGGAAGCCAAAATTATAGTTTGGTGATTAACCACAATCCATAAATCTTATAAAATATCTGCAAAATGTCCTGTAGCTGAGAGCAACCTCCCCAAATTATGGTCAGCCAAGCCACTAACTCAAGAGTGGGTGGGTGCTGTATGTGCACTACATAAGCACTGCATAGATTAGACTTTATAACATATCCTCTGGATCCCATTTGTTTACTGATGCTGATCAAAGAGAAGGAGAAAAATAAAATCACACTGAAGCTACTGGGTTCACAAAGTTCAGAATCCCTATCAGATTCTACTCCTTTCTGGCAGGCACCCTAGGGTGGGAAGGAAGAATAGAACAGTTTTCTCTGTGTTTTCTGTATCACATTGAGAGAAAAGGATGAAATATGACTTCAATTTAATGCAATCCTATCTGTCAATTTTTACTATTATCCCTTGAGCTATTGGAGTTCTGTTCAGAATATTATTACCTATGTCTATGTCTTGAAGTATTTCCCCTATGTTTTCATTTAGAAATTTCAAAGTTTAGGTCTTAAACTTAGGTCTTTGATTTCTTTTCAGTTTCTTTTGAAAGAGCATGAGAGGTAGGGCTCTAATTTGACCTTTCTATATATGAACGTAAACTTTCCCATCAAAATTTGTTAAAGAGGTTGCCCTTTCTTGAACCTATGTTTTAAAAGCTATTGTCAAAAATAAGTGGCTGTAGCTCCAAGGGATATTTTTGTGTCCTCTATTCTATCTGTAAAATTATATTTTTTGCTTTTAGTGAAATTATATGCTTTTACTACTAAGGGTCTTAATGTATTTTATTATACTTCCACATATTATTATGCTTTCAGAATTGCTCTGCTTGCTAGAATTCCCTTAGGTATCCTGGGCATTCTGTGCTTTCATATTAATTTTAGCACTGTTATTTCTCAATTCTTTGTGAAGACGGGGAGAGGCTAAGGAGACTAGCGGGAAAGGGAGTGATGAGATTGGAAAGGAAAGTGCAAAGGTTCTACATGATATGTATATGTACAATTTCCCAGGATAATGTGTCAATTAAGGTTCCCAAATAATCTAATAAAAACTTTCAAGTGTGATATATTTATAAAGTTTCTGTATTTTTAATTACTCTTGATTTCTAGTTGTATTTCATTATGATAGAATAGGATGAAAAATGATTATTATTTTTTAAAATATTTATGACACATTTTATGTCATAAAATATGCAATATTTTGGAGAAATTTTCATGACCTGCTAGACATTGCATTGAGCTCTTGTGGGATCCAAAATTATATGTCTTACACACAATTTGATCTATAGTGTGATTTTTATGAATTAGACCTAAAATAACCCAAAAATAGAATATACCTGTAAGGTGATTGGATTATGAGGCAGAATAGCTAGCCTGCTGTTGAGAGCAGGAGACTTCTCTGAGGAGAGGGGTCACTGGGAGTTTGGACTGGAAGTGTTTATCTCCCTGCCAAGCTCCTCCTTTCTCTCCATTTATCTGCCATGCTGTGAGCAACTCTCATGCACCATGACCTTCTGCCATGCCGTGCTGCTTGGGAGACAACCAATTTTGGACAGAAATGTGAGCAAAATGAATTCTTTTTAAAGGTGTAGGTGTCAGGTATTGAGGGAGAAGGAAAGTGAGAAGGAAGATGATTAAAAGAGCAGTTTAACATTGCTGTTTCCCTCCTCCTTCTCCTCCTCCTCCTCCTCTTCCTCCTCCTCTTTCTTCTCCTGGCCTGGATGACCTCTCCGTAAGAGCAGGTAATAGGAATTAACACCACCCAATGTTATTACACTGAAGATTATCTATTCTCTATCATGGAATGTTTTTAATGATATTCAGGGCATAATATTTATAAGTACTACATTTTCTTGTAGATTGTTTCTTTTATAAAAAGAATTTAATTTTTTTAAAGAGGTATATAGAAAGACAGATGATAGATTTATTTTAGAGAGAGAAGAAAAGGTTTATTTCCACTCATGGTTTCAGAGGGAATCAGCCAGAAAAGAAGGGGCCAAGGATAGCATATAACCTTCAAAGATACATTCCCAGTGATGTACTTTACACAACTAGGCACTATCTCCTCACGAATCCATTTAATAATGAACTTATCATTAGATTCATTGGTTAGTCTTCTCATGAGCCAGTTACCTCTGAATATAGCTTTTTTATCCAAATCATAACATACATTTTTTAATTAAATTCTTTTATTGGTACACTGTAGGTATACAACCCAATTACATTTCTCATTAGGAATTGTACCTTTACATAATGCATCTTGGTTCTTATTTTTTCCCCAATCCTAGCCCTCCCTTTATACCCTCCACCCTTCCCTATTTACAAAGACTTTATTTCCATTGTTCCCATTTCTCATCATTTTTCCTTTCCCTTCTTTCCTTTCCTTTCCCCTGCCCCTCCCACTACCCCTACCTCTTTTGACCTTTTCTTCCTATTTTACATTATCGATTATTCATTCTAATCATTGGTACAATTTAGGTATACAATATAATGACATTCATCATTGGAAATTTGCACCTTCACATAGTCTCTCTTGGTTCTCATTTTTCACCCTTGCCCAGCCCTCCCTTTGGCCCCTCAATTCCTCCCTATTTACAAAGATTTTGTTCCTATTTTTCCATTTTCTCATATTAATCCCTTTCCCTTCTATCCTTTCCTCTAGCCCTCCCACTTCCTTGCCCTTTGCCCCTTTTCTTCCTATTTCACATTACCTATTATATATTTAGTTCATATTTGCACTTTCAGTTTCTCATACCAGAGAAACTATTTGGTATTTATACATGTGTGTCCTATTTATTTCACTTAAGAGTATCACCTCAATGTGCATTCACTTAGCTATAAATGTCTCTAATTTCTCATTTTTTATGGCTGAGTAGTACTCCATTTTATAAAAAAACCACATTTTCTTTATCCAGTCTCCAATTGATGGGTATTTGGGCTGTTTCTAAGTTTTAGCTATTACAAACTGTGCTGCTATGAACAAGGGTGCACATATATCACTGTGGTATGATTCTTTTAATTCTTTGGGGAAGATCCCCAGCAGTGGAATAGTTGGGTCAAATGGTACATCCAGTCCTAGTTCTTTGAGTTATATCCATACCGATTTCCACAGTGGTTGCACCAGTCTACACTCCCACCAGCAGTGGAGCAGGGTTTCTCTTTCCACACAGCCCTGTCATCATTTGTTATTGGTTGATTTCATGATAGCAGCCATTCTTTCTGGAATGAAGTGGAATCTCAGCATTGTTTTCATTTGCATCTCTCGTATGGCCAGTGATGTTGAACATTTTTTCATGTATTTATTTGCTATATCTACTTCTTTGTCTGAGAAATGTCTGTTCAATTTAGATGCTCATTTTCACATTGGGTCTTTAAGTTTGGAAGGTCTGAAGATTTTAAGTTCTTTATAGATTTGAGATAGACCTTTGTCTGAGGAAGAACAGGTGAAGATTTTTTCCCACATTGTGGGTTGTCTCTTCAAACTGCTGGTGGCTTCTCTTGCTCTGCAGAAGCCTTTTAATAAGAAGAGATCCCTCTTGTTGATTATTTGTGCTAGTTCACAGGCAACTGAGGTTTTGTTCATAAAATCATTTCCTACACCGATGTCTTCACGGTTTCTACCTAACCTCTGTTCCAACTGGTTCAGAGTTTCTATTTTAATATTTAGATCTTTAATCCATTTTGATTTTAGTTTAGTGCATGGTGAGAGATATAGGTCTAGTTTTAATCTTTGGCAAGTTGAAGCCCAATTTTTCCTATACCATTTATTAAAGAGGCTATCTTTCCTCCAGTGAGGGTGTTTGGCTCCTTTGTTGAAGATAAGGTGGCTGAGTGTGTCTGGCATTGTTTCTGCATCTTCTAATCTTTTCCACTGGTCCTCAGGTCTGTCTCTTTGCCAGTACCATGCTGTTTTATCACAGTAGCTTTGAAGTAGAGTTGCAGGTTGGGGCTTGTGATACCCCTTGTCATGTCTCTGTTACCTAGAATTGCTTTTGCTATTCTGGGTCTCTTCTTGTTCCAAGTGAATTTTTGGATTGTTTTCTCAAAGTCCATGAAGTATGCTGCTGGGATCTCAATTGGAATTGCATTAAATCTATATAGCAGTTTTGGAAGGATGGTCATTTTCACTATATTAATCCTTCCTACCCAGGAGCAGGGGATGTCTGTCCATTTTCTGACATCATCTTCAATCTCTCTTTTCAGAGTGCCATAGTTTTCAGAGAAGAAGTCTTTGATTTCTTTTATTAGGCTGATTCCTAGATATTTGTTTTTGATGCTATTGTGAAAGGAATTATTTGCCCTATTTCTCTCTCAGTGAGTCTGTCATTGGTTTAGAGGAAAGCTATTAATTTTTGTGTGTTGACCTTGTAACTAGCTACTTGCCTGAATTTGGTTATTAAGAATAGAAGACTTTTGCTGGAGTTCTTGGAGTCTTCTATATAGAGTATCTTCTCATCTGCAAATAATGACAGTTTGACATCTTCATTACCTATCTTTAGTCCTTTTATTTCTTTCTCTTGTCTAATTGCCATGGATAATGTTTCCAGAACTATATTTAACAAGATTGGAGATAGTGGACATCCTTGTCTTGTTCCTGATTTTAGTGTGAAAGATTTCAGTTTTTGACCATTTAGTATGATATTGGCTGTTGGTTTTTCATAGATGGCTTTTATCAGTTTGAGGTAGAGGCCATCTATTCTCATTTTTATAGGATTTTTATCATAAATGCATGTTGGATTTTGTCAAATGCTTTTTCTGCATCTATGGAGATAATCATATGGTTTTTGTCCTTGGCGCTATTGATACAGTGTATTACATTGATTGATTTTTGTATATTGAACCATCCCTGCATCCCTGGGATGAATCCCACTTGATCAGGGTGTATGATCTTCTTGATGATCTTCTGCATTCTGTTTGCCAGTATCTTATTAAGGATTTTTGCATGTATGTTCATTAGTGAGATTGGCCTATCATTCTCTTTTCCATTGGGTCTTTCTCTGCTTTGAGGATCAAGGTGATGCTTGCTTCCAGGAATGAATTTGGGAATATTGCTTCCTTTTCAATTTCATTGAAGATTTTAAACAGTAGTGGCAGTAGTTCCTCTGTAAATGTCTTGTAGAATTCAGCAGTGAAGCCATCAGGGCCTGGGCTTTTCTTAGTTGATAAGTTTTTAATTACATTTTCAATTTAATTGGTTGATATTGGGTTGTTCAGAGTTTTTAGGTCTTAGTAATCCATATGTATCTAGGAATCTGTCCATTTCTTCTGTGTTTTCCATCTTATTGGTGTATAGGTTCTGGAAGTAGGTATTGATGATCCTCTGGATTTCTGCTGGGTCTGATATAATTTCATCCTTTTCATTCCTAATTGCATAGATTTGGGCCTTTTCTTTCCTTTTTCTGACAAGGTTGGCTAAAGGTGTGTCAATTTTGTTGATTCTTTCACAGAAGCAACTCTTGGCTTCATTGATTTTTTGTATCATTGTCTTAGTCTCCATTGCATTGATTTCTCCTCTGATCTTTATAATTTCCTCCCTTGTATGAGCTCTGGGGTTGTCCTGTTCTTCTTTTTCTAGAAGCTTGAGGTTCACATCAGGTTGTTTAATTGGGATCGTTCTGTTTTCCTAATATGCATATTCACTGCAATGAATTTCCCTCGCAAGACTGCTTTCATTGTGTCCCATAGATTCCAATATGTTGTATTGTCATTGTCATTTAATTGAAGGAACTGTCTTATTTCTTCTTTAATCTCTTTTGTGACCCATTGGATATTCAGAAGTGTGTTGTTCAATTTCCACGTGTTTATGAAATTTTTCCAGTTTCTTTTGCTTTGGATCTCCAATTTCATCACACTATGGTCTGATAATATAGAGGGGATAACTTCAATTCCTTTGCACTTACTTAAACATGTTCTATGTGTGAGTATATAGTTTATTTTGGAGAATGACCCATGTGCAACTGAGAAGAATGTGTATTCTGATTTTGTGAGGTGGAAGACTCTGTAAACATCTGTTAAGTTCATTTGTTCAAGAGTTCGATTGAGATCTAGTATTTCAGTACTTATTTTTTGTCTAGTTGATCTATCTATTTGTGACAGTTTGGTGTTGAGGTTCCCCACTACAATTGTATTAGTGCATATATGACTTTTCATGTCTGTTATTATTTGTTGTATATAGTTGGGCTCACTAGTGTTTGGTGCATAGATATTTATGATTGTCATCTCTTCCGCTTGGATTCTTCACTTCACAAGGATGTAGTGTCCTTTTTCATCTCTCTTAATCAGTGTTGGTTTGAAATCTACTTGATCTGCCAAGAGGATAGCTACTCCTGCTTTTTTGGGGGGTTCCCGTCACATGGAGTATTGTTTTCCACCCTTTAACTTTCAGTCTATGAGTTTCCTTTTGAATTAAGTGTGTTTCTTGTATGCAGCATATTGTTGGATTTTGCTTCTTGACCCATTCTGCCAGTCTATTTATTTTGATTGGTGAATTGAGACCATTAATGTTGATGGTTATAACTGAAACGTATTGACTTGTCATTGCCATGACTTTTTCTTTTTGTTGGGTTCTCCCCCTTTACATTTAATTTCTTGTCATCCCAGATAGGTTCATTCTTCTTTGCTTCCTGGGGTTGTGATCCTCAATGTCTGTTCCTAGGATATTGTGTAAAATTCTTTGGAGTGCTGGTTTGGTATTCACGAAGTTCCTAAGGTGCTCTTTGTCATGAAAGTATCTTATTTCTCCATCCATTTTGAAAGATAGTTTTGCAGGGTACATCAATCTGGGTTGGAGGCTGTTTTCTTTTAGGGCTTGGAATATATCACTCCAAGCTCTTCTTGCTTTGATGGTTTGTGTTGAGAAGTCTGCTGTGATTCTGATGGGCTTTCCTTTGTATGAGATTTATTTCTTTTCTCTAACTGCTGGTAGAACTTTGTTCTTCTGTTGAGTTTCTGGGATCTTAACAATTATATTCCTATGTGTAGATTTTTTTGATCAAGGCTATTTGGAGTCCTATATGCCTCACTTATCTGTATGTCAAGCTCTTTTCCCCTGCTTGGGAAGTTTTCTGCCATTATTTCTCTGAATAGATTTTTTTTATGTCATCTGCACTCTCTCCTGTTTCTTCATTGAGCCCAATCAGTCTTATGTTATTCTTCTTTGCATCATCTAGCAGCTGCTGGATTGATTTCTCATGTTCCCTTATAATTTTGAAGCAATTTTTCTTTTCCTGGTCACTAATTGCAATCTTATCTTCTATATCTGAAATTCTGTTCTCACATTGGCTCATTCTGCTGTGTAGACTTTCAATGGAGTTTTTCATGTCCTGGAAATCTATTTGCATCTGTTTTATGGATTCCATTTGTTTCTTATGTTGGGATTCCATCATGTTCCTGAGCTCCTCTGTAGATTTATTAATCATGTCTTGCACTAGGGGCACAATTTCTCCTGTTATCTGCAAAATTATTTCTGACTTCAATTTTTCCAGATCCCCTTTTGTTGCCAGTTCAGTGGGTCCAGGTGGTTGAGTATCAGAATGTTCCATGTCATTTCCCTTTGGGGTTGCTGTAGGTGATCTGGAAGTCTGGTTTTGAGACTTATTTACATGTTTTATCATTTCGACTGGGGCAGGGGGCTGTTGGCACCTGCAGGGATTACCTCCTCTTAGCTGGGAGAGGTGGGACAGGGGCCAGTTGCGGCGGTAGAGATGGTGGCCCAAAAGCCCTTTCCTGTGGACTGTGATCAGCAGGAGGGATGGTGGCCAGGATGCCCCTTCCTCCGGACCAGGAGCAGTGGGATGTCGGCTCAGGAGCCCCTACCTCTGGGCCGGGAGTGGTAGGAGGGATGGTGACCTGGGAGCCCCTTCCTCTGGGCCAGGAGCAGCAGGACAGAAGGTGGCCCAAAAGCCCTTTCCTCTTGGCTGAGAGCAGCAGGAGGCATAGTGACCGGCATGGCCCTTCCTCTGGACCAGGCCCAGTGGAAAGTTGGCTCAGAAGCCCCTACCTCTTGGCCAAGAGCAGCGGGACTCAGTACCATGGTCTGATGGTCTGGTGTCCTCTCCATCTTTGTAGTGCAGAACCAGGTGGCTGCCTGTCTGCAGCGGGGTAATTCGGTGTCTTCTGCATGACTCGGGGACCTTGGTAGGGTGTGCACAGTGCGAAACCACTGAGCCAAATCCCCAGCCCCAAATAGATCTTAATGTATCAAAATAGCTAAAAAAACCCCCAACCACTTGTGTAACTTAACCACATGTGTAACTTATCAACAGATCTTCAACCACAGGTGTGACCATTAATTGTGGTTCATGAATTCAACTGGAGAAAAAAGGACTAGTAGGTTAGTAAAGCATGGTTCTGACTGTTCTTCTTGGGTGATTCCAAAAGCGACTGGTATATATGACAACGAACTAATGGGGAAAGTTCCTGCCTGCTCAGCAATCAATAGGCTTGTACCCTGATTGATATTTAAAAGGGGAAAGATGAAAAAAAGTACACCTATTTTTAAAAAGCTTCACTCTGCCTAAGCAAGGAATCATTTCTCTGACATTACCTTAGGACACTGGTCTCCAGTTCTTCAGTCTTCAAATGTTGACTCCCCAGTGATCTTGAATTGGCATTATTGGTTCCTTGATCCTTCCTTTTTCAGTGGCTTCCATCTTCTGGAGCTAAGCAGATGTTGGATCCTCTGGCTTTCCAGCATGCAGATGACCACTCCAGACACTCCTGCATTGGATCTTGTAAGCTGACTGAATACATCTTCTTTCATAATTATACTTATATTATCTGTTAATGCTATTTCTCTAGAGAACTCTCTTCGATAAAATGGGGGTAAGATACTGTAACAAATGTTATTTTGAAAACCAGATATCTCCATGCAAAGAATTAAAATGGGAACTCCTGTTTCAACACACGCACACACCCATATGGAAAAAATAACTCAAAATAGATTTGAGGCTTAAACAGAAGACCTGAAACTATAAAATACCTAAATAAGAACACAGGGGAAAGCTTCACTGTATTGGTCTCATAAATAATTTATTGGACATGATACCAAAATCTCAGGCATCAGAATAAAAACAGATAAGTACAAATTCATCAAGTAATAAATTAGCTATGTATCAAATCAATAACACTGTGAAAAGAAAATGTGAGAAAATATGTGTAAAATATATATCACCTAAGGGGTTAAAATCCAACCTATATAGATGATTCCCTCGCTTCAACAGAAAACAATAACAAAATGAAATGAATTAATTAAAATTTGGCAGATTATTTGAAAATATATTTCATCTAAGAAGATATACATGTGCCCCAAAGCTACATGACAGTAAGTTCAGCATCTCTATTCAGAAGCATGTTGATCAAACTTCAAGGAGATATCATCTCATATCTCTTTGGATGGCTATTATAAAAGGAGACATAGATGCAGACAGGGAGGAGAGAGAGACATTGTGACAGAGACAGAGAGACAAAGAGACAGAATAAAAGATATTTTGTTGTAATGTTAGAATACTTTTACAGTGTTGGGGACAAAATAATTTCAGACTCGATTAAAATGAGTTTTGTTTATGGAAAACAAAAATTAAAGGTGGGATAATCATATCATCTACTAATCTCACCTCTGAGTGTTTATCTAAAAGACTTGAAATCAAGGTCTCAAAAATATTTGTGTTCCTGTTTCTTGCAATATTATGTGTGATATCTAATATGTGAAAACAACTAAACACCTATTATTACATGAGTAATTTTAAAGATAGCATATGCATAGAATACAGTATCATTCAGCCTAATGTTCTTATTACTACACATTTATTTCCTGTTGGGCCAGGGATTTAGCTCAGTGGTTCCAGTGCCTGCCTCACAAGCGCAAGGTCCCAAGTTTGATCCCTGGTACCAAAAACCCCCCAAAAAACCAACAACATTTATTTCCTGTATTGTATCCACTTGTGTGGTAGGAAAAATATACCAATCTATGGCCTTCTGGTTGTTGCCTACAGACTCACACTGCCCTTGTTATTTTTGGCAGTTAGTGAAACTTTTAACTTGTGAGGCCTATGTAGAAGAATTAATGTGACTAGGATCATTGACTTGAAGGGAATAATGGGAACCAAAGAACTTTCTCTTTTGCTTTTTGTTCAGGGGAAAACATGAAATGCGCTGCTTTTTCTGCCAGGTATTCCCTGCCATACTCTGCTGCACTCCCACAGGACTGCAGGCAATGGAATATGATCACTATGCACTGAAACCTATAGCACTCTGAGCCAAAATAGAAGTGTTTCACTAGTCATTCACTTCCTTAAGTAATTTGTTACAGTAATGCAAAAGTGACTAATACAGAAAACTGTTACATTGAATGGTGTCCTTGTTGTGAATATACATGATAATATGATTCAAAAGATTTTGGAACTGGCATTTTGGAGGGTTTTGGGAAAATTTGTGAAGTAGGTAGACAAAGGTCAAGAATATTATAAGAAAAGCTTATTGATTGATTCAAATTTGATCTCAGAATACCAGAGTACTGAAAAAGAATGTGGACAGTAAAGATTATACTCTGGTTTAGAAGAAAATAAGGATTCTTATGGGATCTGTACTAGAGGCCACTTGAAAGGAAAATTGGAAATGAAATTTCAAGGAGCAGAGCACTCAGGCTTTAGCATGGATATTGCTGATGGCTTTTAGCCAGATTTATGATGAAAACCTGGAAAACAATTCAGACAAAAAGATTTAGGAAATTTGCATTTTTGGAGAAAAGAAGCATATTTTTTGTTACCAGTGAAGGTACAGAGATTAACTCTATTAAAAAGAATCCAAACTTCTCACAGGGGAAGAAAAGCAAAAACAAATTGAGAACATTTCACTAGTCTGCAAGATCCTAACTATCAAAGATTCAAAGGTGCAAATATATAAACTTATTTAAAAGACTGTTTGAGAAGGAAACCTTACAGCATAACGCCCGCTATATTGACTGAGAATGTTTAATCAGGTGCCATTTAGGAAGGGGTTAGTTGTTTAAGGCTGAGCCACAGAAGTATAGGATAACTACAATTTAGGGTTTCTAGTATTACCTGCCCACACTGACTGGGGAAATCAGCCAGGGGAGAGAGCCATGAAATAAATGCAGCCTGGATTTATACTCTCTGAGAAGTTTGAGTTTAGGCTGAGATGGACATGGACCACACTCTTAATGAGCAACCAAGACTGGTGAGTGTAGGTTTCAAATCAGCTGGACCTGAAATTGCTGGCATATAGTCAGCAATCTGTTTAACACCTGCCCTATGGTATCATCTAGTAGAGACCAGTATTCTGTTTGCTTTCTCTGCCAACCTACATGAGCAAGGAAACACCTTGTCTTGGAGGTTTCCATGGCCTGGGATGAATTGATAGTATATAGCTGGAGAAAAGGGCACCTCAGAGAAGAACAGGACATAAAGCCAGGTGAAGAAAACTGTGACTTGCTGGCTTGCAAGATTTTAGAACCTAGAAACAAACCGCTCATTAAAATATACAGATCAAATTTTTTCTTTTATTTTCCTTTGTTTTATTTGAGATTGTTGGGACTTTTTCTATTTTTTTTCTCCTTTTAACTTGGTTTCCATCTTTCTCACTTTTTTACCCTTAATTTTTTTTCTTTTTCCTTCTTTTTTTTTCTCTTACTTTTATCTAAAACAATTAATTTTTTATTACTCTTCAAATGGATCCTCTAATTTACTTTTCTCTCATTCTATTTTCCACTGATTAATTTTACAAATTATACCTTTCTCATTTTCTTGTTTTCCAACTTCTCTATCTTTATCGGTAGAATCACTAAATTTTATGATTTGTCACATTGTAAATTCTATGCTATTACTGTTGAATATTGATTTGTTAGTGATGGCATAGTTTTTGCATTTAGTATTTACTGTATGGCAATATTTGGTTGTCTTGGTATTTGTATTATAATTATAGGTATCTTTCTGTAGTTAAGAGTGAAGCATTACTAGTTCTTAGGATAGGTCAATATCCAGATTGTCTTTGATGTTAACGTTGTTGCTGATTTCATCGCTATTGACAAAATGGCAGAGTTGGTACTAATAATTGGTTTCTTTGCATGAAAATATCTAGAATACATTTGCATTATTAACAATACTGTTACCCAATCCCAGAGAACTGGGTGCTGGGTGAAATAAATGGCAGCCTTTCCTCCCAAATATACAGAGGGCTTGGATTTTCAGACAGAGTGAAAGTACTAGAGGATGATCAATCCTCCTATCTGCCTAAAAATGGGGCAGTGAGGGCTAAAGGAAAAAGACAATAGAGACCTAATTTCAAAGTACACAGGGGACTGTGAGGTCAGTGCCAGAGTAGGCCAAGGCAATGACACTCTGAGCTAGCTACTGTTTATGCATACAAATGAAAGGTGGGGAGAGAATAATTGTTGACTCAGAGGGCAGCAGTAATCCTATGTCTATGAGGGTCTCAGGTTGATGGGGATCTTAAGTTGATGAGGATGGTGAGAAGGGCAAAGAATTCTTACGACAGGAGGTGGGATGAGATGGCAGGCTAATAAGGAATTTGTCCTTTCCCCACATGAAACATTTCTCTCTGTTTTAATACTACTCAGTTCTCAAAGAACCAAGATGTATTCATCTGGTAATCTTGCCCTTGAGTGTCATAGCATCATGAGATATTTGAGGCCTCAGCTTGTGAATGGAGGTACATGGAGTTATATTTCAACATACCATAGCCAGCTCTCAAGGAAGGCGACATTGGGCCTCAGATATCCATAATCATAATATAATTTTCCCCAAATTTTATTGAATGGCTTTCAACAGGAAAGTATCATATTTAGCCAGTTCAGTGTATCTCTAAAGAGTAGAAAATAACTACAGAGATCTTTATACTAAAAGTATCTATTACAAAGATATGCACTCAGTTCCCATGTACTTAATTCCATAAAACAAACACTACTGGACACAAATTTTAAGATAAATATCAACAAAAGTGAAATGGGGTACACAACACAGCACTGTCACAAAGAGACAGACCAACTACACAAAAAATCAACAAAGAAACTTTAGAATTGAACCAAATCTTTGAATAAATGAACCTAATATATACATACAGTGTTCTACTTAACAACAGCAGAATACATATTTTACTCCATAGCATATAAAACTGTCTCCTAACTACACCACATACTAACCAACAGACTTAAAGAAATGTAAAAAAGTCAAAATTATCCCATACATAATATCAATCATAGTTCAATAAAATTGGAAATCAATAACAAAAGAAACCATAGAAATCATGAAACTGCATGGTCATTAAATAATATACTTTTCAATAAGTGATGGTCACAGTAGAGACCAAGATGACTGAATAGAGCAGGAGTCAATGCAAAGAGACTTGGAGAAGATCAGCTAAAAACATAGGTAATGAGAAGAAGGGGAGGGACTTACATCCTAATACAAAAACATCAATTTGAAAGAGGAGACTGGAAGGTCAAACAAAACATATGTATAGGAGTTTCAAAGAGGCAAGAGGCAGTCTGACAGTCCTGAGGGGCCTCACCCTGCAAGCAACAAAGGAAGTACCATTTGGGGAAATTCTCAAATAGCTGGCAGGATGCAAGTAGCAGAGACAAACTACACAGGATAGGCTTGGGGTACACATCCCTTCCCACATTAAACCCTTTAAAAACAGAGGATATTGCAGCCTAGCAGAATGTTTGCTGGCATATAACAGAGGTGAGTGACCAGGGAGCTTCTCCCTCCACTGACCTGCCCATATGTTCTCAGACTCTGAGTGCATAAACAAGCAACTGCTGCTTGTGTTGAGAGTCTTCTTTATTGGGCCCCAATCACACCTGAGTCACTGCTGGGAGCCTGCAGTTTTTCCCAATAAAACTGAAACATTCATTCAGGATGGAGCGCTAACATCAGTCTGGTTTGAATCCACACTCAGCACCCTGGGATCCCTTGTGCCTAAGTTGAGCTCTCACTGACTTCTCCAATCCCAGACCCACCAGAATGTGTCTGACCTCTAGGACCAGTCCCTGAGCAACCTGGTTTACATGAGTGTTCCATGCACCATGGGCACACAGAGCCTCCACCCTGAATTCAGGTAGAGCCCTGAACACACCCTGCCTGGCACAATGATCCAGTCCTCTACCTGGTTAAGCAGCAAGGATTAATGGCTGCGTATTCTACCTGATATCTGGACAGCCATAAAATACCACCCAGTGCTCTGCTCCCTCACTGGGCTTGTATATATCTGCCTATGGTAGTCCTGGGCTGATTCATTTCTCTTTTGAGCATCCACAGGACTGACAGTCAAGTCTGAAATTCCACAGGAGCCTCCATGTTCCAGGAGGCTGTCCCACAGACCCTGGAACACACATCTAATAACCAGCATCGAACCCCAACAAAGAGAAATCCACAACCTGAGCCTCAGAAACAAGGTCTCACATCTTCCCTGGTCCAGTCATCCAGCCCAAAGAACTGCTAGAAACAGGGGACTATGGAGAGAGGCTACCTTGAACTGAATGACTTGCATACAAGCTCACAGTTTACAAAGAGGGGCAAACTGAAGCGTGACTCATAAGATTAAAATACATATCTGGAAATGTGTAGGAGCTTTGCTCTTTCTCTCTGCATTAGTGGTATGTTTTTTATTTTTCTTTTTTTCTTTTTTTGCAGAGGTTATAGTTTAACCACGCATTTTCTTTTCCTTCATTTTAACCTTATTTTGACTGATGTTTTAATAGTCATTCCTTTTACTCTATCTCTCCCCCTTCTTTTCTCACTTTCTCCCTTTCAAATAGTTCAGTCCATATTTTTCTTACTTTCTTTTCCTCTAATTTCATCTCTACTCCCTGATATTCATCTTTCTCCTAGGTGTCCCTCTCTCATACTGCTATCTAATACCACTAGCTTCCCTTTGCTCCTTAACAGGACCTCCTATGTCAAGCTTACCACATTCTGAACATCTACCACTGCTTTTTTTTATTCATAATCAATTTCCTTTGCTCCTTTTGCTTCAAATTTTCACATTCATACCCTTAATCTTATGAATCTACAGATAGTTAAATATATCTTACTAGAGCTGAACACTGCTTTATGTTAAAAAAAGGGGGGGGATGAATTACTCTATGGAGGGGATAATGACTGTATATAATTTTCTGCCTCATCTTACATTTTGTTTTATACCTATAAATCTTGTAGCTAGGGTGAAAAGTGACAAAGTATTAGTTATTACAGTTGTCATTTTCCATTTGTGTTTGATGCTATAGTTATTACTGATTGTACTAAGTTAGCCAAGGTGACATAGCTGTTGTGATCAATTGATGTTCCTCATGTGCCAACTCCTAGATTGTCTGGGACCAATAAACATTATTACAGTGCAGTACCAAAGACCTGGGTGACAAGCCAAACTGGCTGCAAACTCTCATCCCTAGTAAACATAAAAGGTAGGATCCCAGAGCAGACTTGAAGGCCAAAACCCAGCTACTCCTACAATGTAGCTCTGAAATGTAGAAATTACTTTTAAAGAAGTCTTGATACTAGGGATAAAACTACCCACATTAAGCTATTTACAAGCCTCAGTGTTGAAAACTAATCAACAAAAATAAAAGTAGGAAAAGAAAAAACACAGAATTAACATGCAATCTAAGACAACAGATAAACCTGACAAAAGCCAGAAGGCATTGAGGTGGAAGAACTCACAAGCTCCCCACC
This sequence comes from Heterocephalus glaber, assembly GCF_053883595.1. Classification (NCBI taxonomy): domain Eukaryota; kingdom Metazoa; phylum Chordata; class Mammalia; order Rodentia; family Bathyergidae; genus Heterocephalus; species Heterocephalus glaber. Next base: position 58,577,947 of record NW_028258325.1, on the reverse strand, counting down.
TAAATTTTTTGAAATGGTAGCAGCAGAAGAAACAAAGCAGATAATAAATTTCTGTATGAAGATAAATTGCACAGGCCATTAAACATTTAATGACTGTAATGAAGAAAATGACAAGTGAATCTAAAGTCAATACAGATAAAAAAAAATAGGGGAGCATAGGGAAACCATGAGTGCCCAATATAAGAAAGAACTGGATGCCATAAAACAGATACAAACAGATAAGCCTTGAAACATAATGTCCAGTTTGAATGCAAACTGTTTCTCCAGATAGGGTAAATTTTATAAGGCGAAAGAAAACTTAAAGTCTCAGAAATCATCTCCTCTTGAGAGATTCTTCCATCCACAGTAAAGAAAAATGTCAATGTCATGAGGACAGAAAAGAAAGGAAAAGGAGAATCAGGAAGAGGACAAGAGTTAGCAGCAGTCTGATTATGATAAATAGTAATCATAGGTGTTATTTAGCTGCATAAAACAGATTTCAAGGAAAGTCACTTTTAGGAAGCCTTTGTGTATTATTCATTTATTATTTTGTTGTTGTTCTGAGGATGGAACTCAGGACCTTGCACTTGCCAGGCAGGCACACTGCTGTTGAGCTACATCCCCGGCCCTTTATGGTTTTTTATTTTATTTTGCTTTGGATTTTTTTGGAATACTGGAGACTAAACCCAAGGCCATTTGTTCACTTCTTTTTAATGAGACAGTGGCCCACCTAGGTTACTAAACTGCCCAAACACATAATCCTCTGCCTCAGCCTCTCAGAGCACTGGGTTTACAAGCATCCATCATCGGACCCAGCTCTTTTGCTTATGCATTATATAAAGTAATTTTTCCTCTTAATTGCTTCTTTTCTCATTAATTGGTGTATTCTCTAAAAATTTATATATTATTTAAACATAAAAGAAATAATTATTCAAAGTAAAAAGGCAAAATGCATCAGTACATTTATATGCATGTATGACCATTACCTTTATGTTGCACCCAAATTAAGATATGCAGAAAATATAATCAGACCAATGTAGTGAATGTTTTTGACAGTCATAGAAACATAGGTATGTATCTTACGTTAAGAAATGATTTAAAACTTATTATATGCATATACCCTATTGAGTGATTATTATTAAAGAATGCTTAACTACTTGAAGCTGTAATTTAGTTAGAAAGTAGTTGCCAAGATGGTAAATGTAACATGACTTTTTGAGAGAGGATTACTTGTCATTTTATTTTATGAATGAAATAAAGACCCAGATGAAAGCATGCAAATTTTGAACCAAGAATTCTCTACGAAAATTATGTGTACTTTTGTAGTTGGATTGCCTAAGGGTTTTTCTGGGATTTTAAAATTATTTTCAGGTGCTAAATCTGACTGATTCATTCTATTTTGGAGGAGCCTCTGTTTTGTGGATTCCTGCTCTTATATTTATAATTTCCTCCCTTGCAGTAGCTTTGCATTTGGAATCTTCTTGTTTTCTTGGACCTTCACGTGCATTGTTAGGTTACTGGGGTCAGGGTTCACTGTTTTTGTGATTTTGGCATTCACAGCTATAAGCATCCTTTCTAGAACTGTTTTCATTGTGTCCCAAAATTTTGGTATTTTGTACTAGCATTATGATTTATTTTTAGCAACTGTCTTATTTCTTCCTTAGTACTTCTGTTACACACTGTTTAACAGCGTAGGGTTTAGTTCCACTGCATTTGCATAATGTCTGTGTTTTCATTTTTCATGATTTCAAACTTTATTGTGCTGTAATATGATAATATGAGTGGAATAATTTCAATCCTTTCAATTTACTTAAGCTTGCTTTCTTGGCTAGTATGCCATCTATGTTGGAGAAAGTTTCTTGTGCTGCTGAAAAGAATGTGTACTTTGTTGCTGGATGTGATGCTTTACAGATATTTATAAAGACCATTTTTAAAGGTTTTGTTCAGCTGCTTTATTTCTTTGTTGATTTGTGTCTAAATAACTTGTTTGTGTTAGTACAGTATTGATATCCTCCACTACAATTTTGCATTTGTACATCAAGTCTTTCATGTACAGTACTCATTGCTTCATCAATTTAGTTATGCCATTTTTCAGTGCACATATGTTAATAATTGGTATCTGTTCCCCTTGGATTGTTCCCCTAATCAACATGTAGTGACTTTCTTTTTCTCTTCTCTTCAATTTTAGCTTGAAGTCGTCTGAATATAAAATAGTTACACTTGCTTTTTTCAGGTTCCCATTGCACAGAATATTTTCTTCCAAATTTTGATTTTTTTCATTGATGTTTTTCTTTGGGAGTTAAATATGTTTCCTGTAAAGAGTGTATCAGTGGATTTTGTTTCTTGATCCATTCTGTGAGTATGAGCCCAGTGGGGGATTAAGACCATTCCCATCTTGTTATTACCTTTTTATACTTTTGTTGATTCCCTAACTTTCTGTTCTACATCACTGTTTACTTGACCTGGCATAATCATTCTATGATGCCTCCTGTCACTGTTAGATTAATCGCCTCTTTCTATGGCAATCTTTGAGAAACTTTTGCAGTGCCGGTTTGGCATTCATGAATTTTTGTAGATGGTCTTATCATGAAATATCTTATATTTCCATCAGTTTTGCAAGATATATCAGCCTGAGTTGGAAATTATTTTCTTTTGAGGTTTAAATCTCTTCACTCCAAGCTCTCTTGGCCTTCAAAGTTTATGGTGAGAAGTCTGTTGTAATCCTAATAGGTTTGCTTTATAAATGTTTCATTGATTTTTTCAAATCACTTGTAAGATTCTGTTGTTATGTTGGACTGGTGGAATTCTGATTGTGATGTGCCATGGAGAAGATCTTTTCTGATCATGGCTATTTAAGAGTTCTATATGCCTCAGTTATATGCATGTTAAATCATTTTTAATATTTTGAACATTTTTTAACTATTGTTTCAGTATTTTTACAGGCTTTTATGCCATTTTCATTGTCTTATGATTTTTCACTAATTCCATTTAATGTTAATTAGTCTTCTGTTATCATCTAGGAAATACACAGTCCATTTTTCATGTCTTCTTGTTGATTTTAAGGTATCTTTCATTAACTGGTCATAAACAGCAGCCCCATTTTTGTTCTGGCTCTGTCCTCACATTGGTCAATTCTGCTGCTCATACTTTTGATACAATTTTAATATCAAAATTAATACTTCAAGCCCTTTCATAACCTCTAATTCTTTTATGTCCTAGTCATTTATGTTTCACATCATTTTATTTGGCTCTTTTAGCATTTTATTATTGTCTTCTGTAGACTCACTAATCATTTTGTTTATTTGGCCCAGTGTAATTAACTTATATTTCATATGACCTTAGCAAATGTCATATTAATCTGTTTTGTTGTCTTCCCTCATATAATTTAAAATAATTCAGCTCTGTGGTTTTTAGTTTCATCCCCTTCAATTCACATGATCAACTGTGAGGAGTTGGGAGTTTGTAGAGGCATTTTGCTGGTTTGTTTTCTCCTGTTTCCTATTTTTTGGTTTATTTTGTGTTGAGCCTTGCAGGGTGATTGTAGCAGAAATTTTTTTTTCATTATGGTGACGTCTTTAGTTTACTAATTTTCATTGGTGTCTTGTCAACATGGCTACATATTGGCCTTTCACTCTGTCATGCATTTTAACCTTCTTCATTTACCTCAGATTGGAGTTTAAAGCATTTTCTAGGGATGTGCCAGAGTATTATTAGTTACCTCAAGTCAACCCTGATATTGGCATCCCATGAGAACCATTTAAAAGCAACAGCTATATCTCCTTAGCTATAGTAATAAAATCTGCATCTGGCTGGGGATTTAGCTCTGTGGTGCCGCACCTGCCCCACAAATGCAAGGTTGTGAGTTTGATCCCCCAGTACCTAAATAAATAAATAAATCTGAATCAATTATAGCATCAAATATATACTAGATATTTACCATCACAGGCATCAAAATGTATCACATTTAGCCACAGAAAAGAGATCTGTTATTACAGTATGAACACTAAGATAAAACAAATATTAACCTGTTTATGATCTACAGTAAATATCTACCAAATGGAATAACTGTTTTCTCTAGTTACACTAGAACTTTGTTCAATGACAGCAGTATAAAGTTTAACTAGTTATCGATAAGCTTAGTAATTTTACTAGTAAAGTAGAGAATGTGGGGAACTAGAAAAAAAACAAAATATGAAAATTTAATCAACAGCCTTTTAAAAGGAGAGAAAGGTAAATAGTGGGACCTATTGATGAGTTATTAGTCATAGAGAGCAGTCACAGGGAAGATCAAACAAGAAAAAGGAGAAAAAATGTGAACACAGGAAAAATAGAATATAAAACCAAGATAAGAAGGAGAAAATGTTGAAGTGAAAATGAGAAAAGAAATTAAAATAGAAACAAAGGGAAAATAACTCCTCCAAAAAACCTAAGGAAAGTTAAAAATGATACAAAATAGAAATAAAAGATAAGAAACCAGGTTGAGTCAAAGGAAGCAATTGCAGAGACATTGAATGAGTGGTTTCTTTCCAGGATGTGAAGTCTTTGGATCCAGCCAATCAAAATTTTCTATGCTTTAAGGCTAGTGTGTTTTCAACGTGACCTCTCTGCATCCAAGGCTGCACTGGCAATTCCCTCTACACTGTGTTTACCATCCAAGCCAAGGTGGCTCCTTATTCCTGTTAGTAAATGGGGAACTTGATCAGCCCTATTGTCTCTCCTGGAATTAGGCTGCAGACTGGCAGTGTGAGTTGGATATTGGAATTAATGTCCATAGCTCTGAGGTCTGGTTGCTTCCTTGTTTTCATAAGCATTGTCCTCATCCTGGATTGGGTCATGTGGTTATTCCTTAGCTCTGCTACCCATGCCTCAGGGTAGTACAATTCAGAGCCAGCTTGGAGTTGGTGGGTGTTTGCTCACTTGTGTCAGGAGACAGCATGCATTCAGCATACAAAGACTACTTGCTTGCATGGGAGTGGGAAGTCACTCTTTCCTAATGGGTCTGCTTTTTCCCATGTGGGCATGGTGCTGCTTCTCTGGCCAAGTTTATGATTTTTACAAGTCACTCAGGAAACTTTTGTCTCCTGTACCCTTCTCTATTTGGTGTGATAATATTAAGCAATATGGAAATATTCTTTTCCATAGAGACATGAATTTTAAAAATTGGTGCAGAGCATGAACCACAAATCAGAAGAGTTGTCAAGCTTTCCTGACATACAAGTTTTCCCCAGGACATTTTTTTTTCGAAGGACAGTTTAGAATGTGAATGAGGCACTCAACATTTTGAGCAGCTCTGCCATGGAGAAAGACCTGAGAGATTCTCCCACTGTGCTGCAAGAAAGAGCTCTTTGTGGAGCACAGTGAAATCATGAGTGTCCCCCATAGCCAGTTATACCAGCATGTTCTACTACCTATGAATTTTATGGACAATAAAGTATCATATGTAAACAAGCCAAAAATAAGGTCAAGCAAATGCACACACTTCCAATTCTCAATGGAACCATGTGTAGTTATGAGATAACCTTGTATTGATTTGGACATAAATAGAATTATTAGGACTACATCATAGAATATCCAAGCCACAATACTCACCTTGTGAATATCTGAGGTTTTTATGTTCTGCTTTTAGGTGATATCATAAGAAATTTGGGGAAACTCTCACAAATTCTAAAATGATGAGTAAAGTATTACAGAGTTTAGAAAATTTACATATAAATCAACCCATCCATGGGTAGCTTTTTCTCAGTGCTTACAATGTGTGGTGTGAAATATTACAGACAACAAACTCAAGTAATTCTCCAAATAATTTGCTTGAAAAAAATGAGACAGTGTAATAGGAACAATTAAAATAAAAGTCAAGACTGACTATATTACCTAATTGAAAAATCCTGCATTAGTAATTAAATTATAAACCATGATTTAGGATATGTACATCTGTTACATCTCCTCCCCAAATTATCATGTAATGTTCATATTTTATTTATTCCTGACACACACAAATGTGTACATATTTACACAAATACACATAAGAGAAGGCATCTATGTTATATTACACAACTGCTTATAAATAAAAGGAGTGGGCCAAATAAAAATAACCATTAGTGAATTAATATCTAATAATACTAAAAATTTCCCTCAGTTTTTGTACCAATCATTTTGATAGTGTTTTCTGTGGTATTGCTTTTTAAGAAAGTAAAATTTTTCTTCATGTGAGATGAAAGACTTTGTCTAGAGCTCCGGAGAAGATGGCATTTTGGTATTTCCTCTGTGGTCATTAATCAAAAACATTACAATAGTAAATACAATATGATTTCATCAGCCCTTGTGAAGATTCCACAAAAGGTTAGATAAAAAGTTATCTGGTGTGTGGGAAATTGTAGAATTTAGGTATCTAGTTGCAAGAATTGATCACAAGAAGTTTGTTAACTGAGAAAATTAAGTCATTTCTGGGAAACTTCACAAGTCTGTTTGTTAAGAGAATGCCAGAAAACTTTAAGAGACGTTATAAAAGTCTCATGGGAGAAAAACAGGGTTTCCTAGTTTTCTTATTTACCATTGCCCAGAATCAGAGGACCAGGACCCAATGACTCTACTGGTGGTACGAGAGATATGACTCAGTATGCACATCTGTGATGTCTTTGGTGGGCCGGTGGGCTTGATTTTGGCTAAAGTCGTCCTGCTCTCTTGATACTATCTGATAAGAAGAGGCCTGTGATGTGCTCTTTGATGTACAGGATTGGTGAATAGAAACAGGGGACTTGTGAATTCGCCTGTAGCTTTTATGAGTCACTTAAAGTCACTGGTTATCATCAGAGGTTAAAGTCAGAAAGCCTTGAATCCTCTTAGTGGAGGTAAGGTGAGAATAAGGGAGCAATCAACATTCTGTGAGTCAGTGAAGACTCAGGAAATTTCTTGGTAACAATGAGACAGGGGTCTTCACAGTTTAGTGAAGCCATTTCAAACCTGAAACTTTTATTAAAGAGGTTTGGATTTAAGATCCATAAGGAGGATCTAAAATGATATTTGCATACAACAAACAGATTTTATAATTTAGCTGAGTTCAAGGAGGGCTGGTCCAAGGATAAATGGAGTGAGGTAATTGCTTGTGTTTGAAAGGCTCATAGAAAAGGAGTAATGATTGATGACAGGTTTTGGGGAACTGCAATTGCAATCCAGCTTGTCCTTCATTGTGCTAATGGTTTAACTGCATGAACAGAGTTATCAGATCGGCTAAATTAGCTCTTAAAGAAGAAAGTTTAATTGAGGAAGATGAGAAAAATGTGACAAATGATTTAATTCAAATTATCTCAGGATAAGGATGATAAATCTGATGAAGAAGGGTTTCCTTGTCCTTTGGCTCCTTTACCTCCCCCTCAAATTACACCCTCGGCTACTTCTATGCTAACTCCAGCCAAAGAAAAAATTACAAACCTTTGTTCCTCAGCACAAGGAGCAAAAATGTCTAATAAAACTATGCCCATTCAACAAGATCTTTTAGGACCCATAGATCAGCCTATGCCATTAGTTAAAAACAATAATAAATCTTTAGAAGCCAAATCTGAAAAACAGCCCATGATAAAATCATATGCCCTCTGAAATCATAAAAGACAGGAATTTAATACTGATTCTTCTTCCTCCTCAAAAAGTAGCTCAGGGGAAGATGGCAGTGAGGGTAAAGTGAGGCATATGCAACCAAACTGCCTACGCAGGCAGATGCAGAGTAAAGGTGGCCCACCTTGGCAGCAGGGGGTAGGGGATGCCCAGTGTGGACCGAACATGACAGGCCCACATGAGCTGCCTGCACTGTGTGCTGTCTGCCTGCTTGCACACACACTTCAGTGCCTGTACATTGGCCTGGAGGAGCTACTGCCATGCCACTACTGCCATGGTCCTAGCACTACTTGGCTTCATGAGGCGCGAGCCCCCAGTGCCCAGGACATCCTGGCAGCACCCAGTTGAGGCCCATCCAGACTCAGCTGGCCTGGCCTGGCCCGGCTGCACTGGGGCTGCTCAGATGGCCCTGCACTGTGGAAGCTGCCAGTACATGTGGGGCTGAGGCTGACCAAGGATGAGCGCAGCCTGCCAGATGTGGCAAGCTTGGTTGTGTGGGCCATGGCAGTGGACATCTCATACCTCAGCATGTATGACCACCAAGGTATTTTCAAAAAAATAATAATAAAATAAATAAAATAAATAATTCCCAAATCAATTTCCATTGATAAAAGTAAATTAAAAACATTAAATGATTTTCAAAAATTGTTAGGTAATATTAATTGGGTCCATCCTGCTTTAGACATTGTTACTGGCAATCTAACAAGTGTGTTTAATACTCTTAAAGGGGATCTAGATTTAAACAGCCCCAGAATTCTTACTCCAATAGGTAAAAAAGAGTTACAATTGGTAGAACAAGCTTTTAAAAATAAAATTTTAACAAGATTTATTCCAGAATTAGCTATAGGGCTCATGATCCTTGCCACTAAATTATATCCTACTGCAGTTTTGATTCAAGATCAAGAAATTTTAGAATGGATATATTCTAAACATAAATATTCTTCTTCTATTAATTCATATGTTAGTATAATTGGTAAATTAATTTTAGGAGAAAGAACCAGAAACAAACAAGTGTTAGATAAAGAACCAAATAATGTTATTTTACCATTTACCAAAGAACAATTTAAGGGAACAATGAAAACAGATACTTTACAATTAGCATTAGCAGACTATTTTGGAAATATAATGTTTCATTACCCTAAAGGAAAAATGTGGAATTTTCTTATCATGACAGAATGGGTTATTAATAAAATCATTGTTACTGAGCCCCTTACAAAAACAGAAACTTATTTTATAGATGGGACCAAGGAAAAACAGGCTGCTATATGGTCACCCAAAGAACAAAAGATTATATTAACCCCATATCATATGGCACAGCAAAATGAATTGTTTGCTGTCTTAGCTCTGTTACAATGGAAGCCTGATGTAGCTATTAATATTGTTGCAGATTCAATGTATGTGGTTAATTTGATTAATCAATTAGAAACTGCTGTTATATGCACCTCTTCATCCATAATACAATTTCTAACTAAAGAAATTCAAGCCTTGATCAGAAAAAGACAACAGACTATATAAGGGTGCATTCCAATTTGCCTGGACCTTTAACTTTTGGCAATGATCAAGCAGATAGAGTGACATGTCCTAACAAAAGTTTAATTTATTTCAACAATGCTCAACAAGAACATGATACATTACATACTAATGCAGGAAGGCTACATCAAACATATAAAATTCCATATTCCCAAGCCCATAAAATTATTAGATCATGTCCAATTTGTTATCCACTACACTTAAAACAAGGGCCAATGAGAATTAATCCAAGAGGTTTAAAACCAGATCAAATTTGGCAGATGGATGTTACTCATTATCCTCCGTTTGGCAAATTCTGTTATTTACATGTATGCACTGATACTTATTCCAAATTTATATGGGCCTCTGCTCATATAGGAGAATCAACTAAACATGTTATTGTTCATTTATTAAAATGTTTTGCTATAATGGGAGTTCCTGGATCTATAAAAACAGATAATGGACCTGAGTATACTAGCTTAAAATTTAAGAACATTTTACAAGAATATCATATTAAACATGTTACTGGCATTCCTTATAATCCTCAGGGACAGGCACTTGTAGAATGAGCTCATCACATGTTAAAATTACAATGAAATAAAATAAAAAAGGGGGAATACGGGGAAAGGGAAGTTGATTCCTTAGGTGAAGGACAAAACGTAACCTATAAGAAATTTATGAAACAATTAATACAAACACCACATCAACTTTTACATATTACTTTATTTACATTAATTTTTTTTTAATTTGCCACAAGGAGACATTGAATCTTGGGCTGAAAAACATTTTAAAGAAATTGATTCAGAATAACCTCAACCAGTCTAGATAAAATTAGATCATGATAATTGGACACCAGGACAAATGCTTGCAAAGGGGAAAGGATATGCTTGTATTTCCACAGATGGCAGAACAATCCAAATCTGGCTTCCTGAACAAAAAATTAAATTCTGCAGTCAAGACATCAACTTGGACAATGGGTCTCCAAGAATAAATAGTGCTTAAACGACCTTTAAGCACTATTCCAGAAAGATCGGAAGAAGAAATTGTTCAAAAAATTAGAAAGCTCTCTCCTAAACCAAAGAGAAAAAGGAAGAAAAAGTCTCATGCTAAATACCATTCCAAACTCCCTGATTGGGATATGTTAACCTGGTAACAAAGGCTTGAGACTACATGTCATCTATGGGCCCAGCACCCCCTGAGCCTAGATGCTCAGTACTTTTCTTTCTTCCTATGATATCAGTATTAAATTCATCCACTGCTCAGGTAGGTGTAAGTATGTTGGATTGTGATTATTTAGCCCCTCAAAGTGGTAATAGTACTATTATAATTAAAGATTGTATAAATGTAAAACCTATAATCTATATTCATGATTCCTTTTGGACTCTTCCTCTCTATTCTAATAAAATGTTCTTAGATTCAAACAAAAACTTGTATAAAGTCCAAGAGGTAAAAAGGGAAACTGACAGATTTCTTTTGTTGGGAATAATAATGTTTGCTATATTGACCCATAATTCAACATTTATTATGATCATTATTTTTGTCATTATTTTCCGGAACATTGGCAATATTACCCCCAAAACAATTAGACCTTGCTGGTAATGTTTGGATTCAGCTGGCACAATCACTTAATTTGTCTGAGTTCTGTTTAAATGTAGATGTAAATTTACATTATGTATTAGGGAGTTGCCTCATCCTGGTGTGCACTCCTTTGAGTCTGATACAACCTTATACCCTGTTTAAAGATATCCCAGAAAAAAATCTTATGTATGAAGATAGTTACAATTGGGGGACTCCTTCTTATTTTAAACCAAAAAATGCTATTAAGTTATATACACCTCAGATGATTATGCTAAACAATACACAATTTGCTATATATAAAAATTGTACTACAAAATGTCTAAGATTACAAAAGTTAGAAAAAATGAGGAACAAGAAATCATATATAATGATGGTCAGGTACCTTTACCATCAGGATGGTTTTATACATGTGAAGGAGTAATGTTTAATTATATCCCTGCCTACTTGTCTGAGACTCGTGCTGCCTAAGTCGCTTAGCCATAATATTGCCAGATCGAACTGATTTGATAGCGCCCAAAAGAATTAAACATTGGTCACCCTATACTGAACCAGCTGTGATGATGATGTAGGTCTCTTGACAGATGCTCAAGTGATACCTATGATAGCATCTGTGCTTGCTCAACCTACCATAGGAATTCATGCAGAAAAGGCAGTATGAAAATTGACATGCAAGGCAGTCAAAGGTTTAAATGCTACTTCATCTGCTTTGGCATTAATTAATCAGGAGTTACAAGAACACCAACAGGCTATACTAGACAACAGGGCAGCAATATATTGCTTGCTCTTGTTCCATCATCAAGGATGTGAAAAAATAAAAAATATGTGCTGTTTTAATATGACTGACAATAGCCCAGGGATTCAGGAAAAAATAAAACAATTAGAAGAATTGACAGAGAAAATACATAATGAAAAATTAGGATGGGATTTGTTTCAATGGTTAACTCAATGGTTGCCTAATATGCAATGGTTAAAACAGCTTTTTCTTGTAGTCATAATTGTTATCATATGTTTGTTGTTATTGTGTTGCAGCATACAATGCCTACCTTACTGTGTGGGATTGTGCCCCCAAAAAGGAATTACTTATATGCTAAAACAAAACCAGAAACCATCTCTGTTCCCTTTATACAATGATTGATAAATTTAAAGATGATTTTTTTTCAATATTATTTCTTCTTTTACTATATTTCTTGCTGTCTTATAAAATTATAGAAGGACCAAGCATCGAATTGAGCAGGCATAAGATGTCTCCCTTCCTGGCCTGTCAAGATCCCATCTCTTGATCTTCTAGACGTTAGAGTAAAGAATTTAGCCTAAATAAAATAAAAAAGGGGGAATTGTGGGAAATTGTAGAATTTAGTTATCTAGTTGTAAGAACTGATTACAAGAAGTTTGTTAACTGAGAAAATTAAGTCATTTCTGGGAAACTTCACAAGTCTGTTTGTTAAGAGAATGCCAGAAAACTTTAAGAGACGTTATAAAAGTCTCACGGGAGAAAAACAGGGTTTCCTAGTTTTCTTATTTACCATTGCCCAGGATCAGAGGACCAGGACCCAATGACTCTACTGGTGGTACGAGAGATATGACTCAGTATGCACATCTGTGATGTCTTTGGTGGGCCGGTGGGCTTGATTTTGGCTAAAGTCGTCCTGCTCTCTTGATACTATCTGATAAGAAGAGGCCTGTGATATGCTCTTTGATGTACAGGATTGGTGAATGGAAACAGGGGACTTGTGAATTCACCTGTAGCTTTTATGAGTCACTTAAAGTCACTGGTTATCATCAGAGGTTAAAATCAGAAAGACGATAGCCAGAATAACTAAGCTGTTTTCCTACATGTATAAAAGCCTTGCTTCTTTCCTTTGTGACTGTCAAATAGTGCCAGAGGAATTAAACTCCTGTTTGTAACTCAGGCTGTCTCCCTTTCTTTCTTTAAAAATCAGTGCTTTCCGTGGTCTCAGGTCTCCTTCTAGAGAGACAACCAACAATGGTGCACAAGCCCTCTGGTACTTACCTGTATGGATAATTATGTAATAAATCTTAAGTTCTTTTTTAAATTAACTTTATTGGTACATTTTAAGTATACAATATGTTGACATTCATCATTGGGAATTTCTACTTTACATAATTGATCTTGGTTCTTATTTATTCCCCATTCTCCTGCTCTCCCTTCAAACCCTCAAACCCTCCTTATTTATGAAGACTTTGTTTCTATTTTTTCATTTTCTCATAATTAATTCCATTCCCTTCTTTCCTTTCCCCAATCTCTCCCACTTTCCCTTCTCTTTTGCACCTTTTCTCCCTACTTCACAATATATTATGCCATTTGATCCTTATTTAAATTTTCAGTTTCTCACACCAGAGAAACTATTTGGTATTTACATGTGTGTGTCCCACTTATTTCACTTAACAGTATCAACTCAATGTGCATCCATTTAGCTATAAGTGTCTCTATTTCTTCACTCTTTATGACTGAGTAGTACTCCATTTTACTAAAATTAAAACACACATTTTCTTTATACAATCTCCAGTTGATGGGCAACTGGCCTTTTTCCAAGTTTTAGCTATCACAAACTATGCCGCTATGAACATGGGTCCATATATATCATTGTGGTGTGATTCTTTTAATTCTTCTGGAAAGATACCCAGTAGAGGAATAGCTGGGTCAAATGGGACTTCCAATCCTAGTTCTTTGATGTATATCCGTATCGATTTCCACAGTGGTTGCACCAGTCTACACTCCCATCAACAGTATAACAGGGTACCTTTTTCCTCACAATCCCACCAGCATTTATTATTGGTTGACTTCTTCATAGCAGTCATTTGTTCTGGGGTGAGGTGAAATCTCAGCATTGTTTTCATTTGCATCTCTTGACCAGTGATGTTGAATTTTTTTTCATATGTTAGTTTCCTATTTCTACTTCTTTGTCTGAAATGTCTGTTCATTTCAGATGCCCATTTTTGGATTGGGTCTTTAAACTTGGTAGGTCTGATATTTTTTAAGTTCCTTATATATTCTAGATAGTAGACCTTTGAGGATGGGCTGATAAAAATTTTTTCCCACATTGTGGGTTGTCTGTTCACACTGTTGTGGTTTCTCTGGCTGTACAGAAGGTTTTTAATAAGAAGAGACCCCATTTGTTGATTCTTTCTGCTACTTCACATGCAAGTGAAGTTTTCTTCATGAAATGTTTTCCTACACCAATGTCTTCAAGAGTTCTACCTTATCTCTCTTTCAGCTGGTATAGTGTTTCTGTTTTAATATTTAGATATTTAATCCATTTTGATTTTAGTGTAGTACATGGTGAGAGATATACATCTGGTTTTAATTTTTGGCAAATTGAAACCCAATTTTTCCAGCACCATTTATTAAAGAGGCTATCTTTCCTCCAGTGAGGCTGTTTGGGTCCTTGGTCAAAGATGAGGTGGCTGAGAGTGTCTAGAGTTGTTTCTGCAACTTGTAATCAGTTCCACTGATCCTCAGGTATGTTTCTTTGCCAGAACCATGCTGTTTTCATCACAGTACCTTTGTAGTATAGTTTCAAGTTGGAGAGTGTGATTTAACCTACCTTGCCTTTGTTGCCTGGAATTGCTTTAGCTATTCTATGTCTCTACTTCTTCCAAGTGAATTTTTAGATTGTTTTGTCTAGTTGTGTGAAGTATGCTGTTGGAATTTCAATTGGGATGCATTGAACCTATGTAGCAGTTTTGGAAGTATGGGCATTTTCACTATATTTGTTCTTCTTACCCAGGAACAAAGGATGTCTTTCCATTTTCTGCTACAGAAAATTGGAATAGAAGGTTTTTATCTCAACCTGATTAAGGCTATCTGTGAAAAACCAACACCCAACAGCATACCAAATGGTCAAAAACAGAAAACTTTCATGCTAAAATCAGAAACAAAACAAGGATGCCCACTATCACCACTCCAATATAGTTTTGGAAATATTAGACACACCAATTAGAAAAGAGGAAGAAATAAAGGGAATAAAAATAGGAAGGAAGAAGTTAAACTGTCATTATTTGCTGAAGATATGATACTTTACATAGAAGACCTAAAAAACTTTGCCAAAAGACTTCTAGACTTAATTGACAGATTCAGTAGAATAGCTGGACACAAACTCAACACTCAAATAGCATAGCCTACTTACACACAAATAACAGACTCACTGAGAGAGAAATTAGAGAAAGAATACCCCATACAATAGCATCCAAAAAAATGAAATATCTAGGAATCAATCTAACAGCAGAAACAAAAGACCTCTGCACTGAAAACTATAGCACTCTGAAAAAAGAGATCAAAGATTATATAAGAAAATGGAAGGACAACCCTTGCTCCTCAGTAGGAAGAACAAACATAGTGAAAATGGCCATACTTCCAAAATTACTATATGGATTTAATGCAATGCCTACTGAAATTCCAACAATATACTTCACAAAACTAGAGAAAACAATCCAAAAATTCATTTTGAACCAGAGGAGACCTGGAACAACAAAGCCAATTCTAGACAACACAGACATGGCAACGGGTATCACAATCCCCAACCTGAAACTATACTACAAAGCTACTGTGATAAAATCAGCATGGTACTGACAACAAAACAGACCCAGGGATCAGTTGAATAGATTGGAAAGTGCAGACACAACTGAAGACATACCCAGCCACATCATCTTTGACAAAGGAGCCAGCAACCCTCATTGGAGGAAGGATGGCTTATATAATAAATGGTGTTGGGCAAACTGGATTTCAACCTGCCAGTGATTAAAACCAGACCCATATCTATCACTATGCACTAAACTAAGATCAAAGGGGATTAAAGATCTAAATATTAAAACAGAAACACTAAACTTGCTGGAAGACAAGTTAGCTAGAACTCTTGAAGACCTTGGCCTTATGAAAAGACTTTATGAACAAAACTTCAGTAGCTTGGAAATAGAACATAGAATCAACAACTGGGATATCATCTTATTAAAATGCTTCTGCACTGCAAGAGAAACCAACAACAGAGCTAAGAGGCAACCTACAGGTGGGAAAAACATGTTAGCAGCTGTATCTCAGACAAAGGACTACTATCTAGAATATATAAAGAAATGAAAATAAGCAGGCCCCCCAAATTTAAAGGCCCAATTCAAAAGTGGCCATCTGAAATGAACAGACATTTCTCAGACAAAGAAAGAAAAGCAGCAAGTAAACATATGAAAAGATGTTGAAAATCACTGGTCATTTTAGAGATGCAGATGAAAACGACACTGAGATTTCACCTCAAGCCAGAAAGAATGGCTGCTATCAAGAAATCAGCCAATAACAAATGCTGGCGGTCGTGTAGGGAGAAAGGAACCCTTCTCCACTGCTGGTGGGAGTGTAGCCTGGTGTAACCACTGTGGAAATGAGTATGGAGATACCTCAAAGAACTAGGACTAGAGGTCCCATTTGACCCAGCTATTCCCCTGCTGGACATCTTCCCAAAAGAATTAAAAGAATCATACCACAGTGATGTATGTGCAATCATGATCATTACAGCACAGTTTGTAATAGCTAAAGCTTGGAAACAGCCCAAGTGCCCATCAACTGGGAACTGGATAAAGAAGATGTGATTTTTCATAAAATCGAGTACTACTCAGCCATAAACAATGAGAAACTAGAGTCATTTATAGCTAAATTGATTCATATGGATGCCATACTCAAGTGAAATAAATAGGACACACGTGTAAATACTTAATAGTTTATCTAGTGTGAGAAACTGAAAGTCTAAATAAGGTTTAAAATGATTTTTAAAATAACTGGTTATTTGAAATAGGACGAAAAGTGGTAGGGGTTGGTGTGAGGGGAAGGGGAGAGGAAAGAAGAGAAAGGAAAAATTATGAGAAAAAATGGAAATGAAGTCTCTGTAATTAGGGAAGTGTGGAGGGGGTGAAGGGCACACAGGTAATGAGGAAAAAATAAGAACCAAGATACATCATGTACAGGTACAAGCACCCAATAATAAATGTAAACGTATTGCATACCTAAAATATACCAATAAAGAAATAAAAAGAAAAATTTGGAGTCTGTGTTTCATTTTGATGGGACTGTTTGTCAAAATAGTGCAGAATTAGTATTGCAAAGAATTCTATCAATGCCAGGATCCAACTTGGCTGAATAGAGAAGGATCCTCGTTGGAGCTACTTGAGAAAATTACCGAAGAACACAAGTAATTGGAAGAAAGCGAGGGACATACATCCTGATGCCAAAATCAATCTGAAATGAGAGACTTGTAGATTAAACAAAACGGAGGCACAGGACTTCATAAAACAGCATCCCAGCCCACAGGACTGCAGCAGTGCATCTCGCGAAGCAAGAATCGCCACATTGGGAAGTCTGGAGAAACAGATGCATTGCAACACAGTGGCTAACTAAGCCACACAGGATAGATTTTGAACATAAAGGCCCTTGCCTCCCTTTCCTCCCTCCACACAGAGGATGCTGCAGCCTGGCAGCAAATTTCGCTGGCGCACACATAGCCACACACCAGGAAAGTGCTCTCTCTAGCGGCTGACTGGAAACCCCAGCGACAACGGAGTTAGGGACCTGGCGCAGAGGAGGAGGTGCAGGAAGTGAGAAAGATACAGGCTGGGGATTTGAACAGCCTGGGGAGACTGGCATTCAACCCACTAGAGAGGAGACTGAATGGGGACAGCAGCTTTGGGCTGTATGCGTTGTGCACAGGACCAAAGCCTGACAGGAGAAACAGTCGCTGTAAGGAGACTGGGCTGCTGCCTCAGTGACATCCAGAAACTGCTGGCCAGCTGACCCGTCCAGCTCCCACAACAACGGAGGCCAAGATCACCCCCAGACCCAGCACTAATCCTACTGCACACTTGGCAGGGCTATACAGCACAGTTTTGGGACACTGCCTGCCTTGGGGACCAGCACAGAGCTGTGGACACCGGAGGAATTTTATTGTTTTTTTTTCTTCATTTGTTTCGTTTCTGTCTAGTTGGGTTTTTGGTATTTTTTAATGAATGAACATTGTCTCTTGCAAATAAATCACACCTCCTGAAATAAAAGACATAGTTAAGAAATGGACACGTGAAATGAACACACAATTTATAGAGGAAGAAGTACTAATGACCATCAAATCTATGGAAAAAAAATGTTCAGCATCTCTAATAATTGGAGAAATGGAAAATAAAACAATGCTGAATTTCCATCTTGCTCCAGAAAGAATCACAATCATTAAGGAATCAAAAAATAACAAATGCTTGTGAATTGATGGTGAAAGAGGAACCCTCCTACATTGTTGTGGGAAGTGAAAGTAGTACAAATATTATGGACATCAGTATGGAGATTAACAGCTAAATCCTAGAAGCAGATGGAATACCCACACACAGACAAATGGGGAAAGAAAATGTAGTATCTATATATAATGGGATACTACTCCCTTATTAAAAAATACATTTAACACACTGGTAGGAAAATGGATTCACTGAAAAATATAATCTTGAGAAAAATTAACCAGATATCCACTCTTAAATTCTGTATTGCATCTCTCATTAGAGTAAGACAAAGTGCAAACAAATAGATCAATAAGTGATGACTAGAGTGAGACATGAGGATGATGGGTCTTTTGCAAATGGGAAGGGGTCCAGGAGACCAAGGATGAGGATGAGGGAGAGTAGGACAGGAAATACATAAAAATATGCCATTTAAAGGAACCTAATATGTCGGGAGCAATGCTACATAATTTTAGGGAAAAATCATTTGGTTAGCTTAGTTCTGTGTACAACCCAGCTATGGAATTCTGAGACATAATTCCATTTTGGCCTCTGGTCACAACGATCTTTGGGGAAGATACCCAGCAGGAGAACAGCTGGGTCAAATGGGACTTCTAGTCCTAGTTCTTTGAGGTATCTCCATACTGATTTCCACAGTGCTTGCAGCACACTACACTCCCACCAGCAGTGGAAAAGGGTTCCTCTTACCCCACAGTCCCACCATTTGTTATTGGTTGATTTCATGATAGCAGCCATTCTTTCTGGTGTGAGGTGGAATCTCAGCATTGTTTTCATTTGCATCTCTCCAGTAACCAGTGATGTTGAACATTTTTTCATATGTTTATTTGCTATTTATACTTCGTCTGATAAATGTCTGTTCATTTTAGATGCCCATTTTTGGGTTGGGTCTTTGAATTTGGGAGGTCTGATTTTTTTAAGTTCTTTATATATTTTAGATAGTAGACCTTTGTCTGAGGAACAGCAAATGAAAAATTTTTCCCACATTGTGGGTTGTCTCTTCACACTGTTGATGGTTTCTCTTGCTGTGCAGAAGCTTTTTAATAAGAAGAGGTTCTATTTGTTGATTCTTTGTGCTAGTTCACATCCAACTGAAGTTTTGTTCATGAAATCTTTTCCTACACCATTGTCTTCAAGAGTTTTACCTAACCTCTGTTCCAGCCAGTTCAGCATTTCTGTTTTAATATTTAGATCTCTAATCCATTTTGATTTTAGTTTAGTGCATGGTGAGAGATATAGGTCTAGTTTTTATCTTTGCATATTAGAAACCCAATTTTTCCAGCACCATTTATTAAAGAGGCTATCTTTCCTCCAGTGAGAGTGTTTGGCTCCTTTGTCAAAGATGAGGTGGCTAAGAATTTCTGGACATGTTTCTGTATCCTCTATTATGTTCCACTGGTCCTCAGGTCTATTTCTTTACCAATATCATACTGTTTTTATCACAGCAGCTTTATAGTATAGATTCAAGCTGGGAATTGTGATACCTCCTAGTTTCTCTGTATTGCCAAGAATTGCTTTTGCTATTCTAGGTCTCTTCTTGTTCTAAATGAATTTTTGAATTGTTTTCTCAACATCTGTGAAGTATGCTGCTGGAATTTCAACTGGGATTGCATTGAATCTATGTAGCAGTTTGGGGAGTATGGTCATTTTCTTTTTTATTAATTATATTGGTACATTTAAGGTATACAATATAATGACATTCATCATTGGAAATTTGCACCTTTATACAATCAATTTTGGTTCTTATTTTTTCCCCATTCCCCTGCCCTCCCTTCAACCCATCTACCCCTCCCTATCTACAAAGGCTTTATTTCTATTTTTTCTTTTTCCCATATTAATTCCATTCCCTTTTCTCTGGTTCTTCCTACCCAGGATCAAGTGATGTCTTTCCATTTTTTATATCATCTTCGATCGCCTTTTCCACAGTATTACAGTTTTCATAGTAGATGTCTTTCATTTCTTTCACTAGGTTGATTCCTAGATATATCAATTTTTTGGATGCTACTGTGAAAGGAATTGTTTGCCCCATTTCTCTCTCAGTGAGCCTGTTGTTTGGGCACAGGAAAGCTATTGATTTTTGTGTGTTTACCTTGTATCCAACAACTTTACTGAATTTGATTATTAAATCTAGAAGACATTTGGTGGAGTTCTTGGGGTGTTCTATATACAGTATCATGTCCTCTACAAAAAATGATAATTTGACTTCTTCATTTCCTATCTTTATTCCTTTTACTTCTTTCTCTTGTCTAATTGCTGTGGATAATGTTTCCATAAATATACTGAACAGGATTAGTGATTGTGGACATCCTTGTCTTGTTCTTGATTTTAGTGTGAAGGCTTTCAGTTTTTGACCATTTAGTATTATATTGGCTGTTGTTTTTTTATAGATGGCTTTTATCAGATTGATGTAGAGGCCATCTATTCTAATTTTTTGTAGTGTTGTTATCATAAATGTGTGTTGAATTTTGTTGAACGCTTTTTCTGCAACTATTGAGATGATCATATGTTTTTTCTCCTTGGCTTTATTGATATAGTGTATTACATTGATTGATTTGTGTATGTTGAACCATCCCTGCATCCCTTGGATAAATCCCACTTGGTCAGGGTGTATGATCTGCTTGATGATCTTCTGCATTCTACTTGCCAGTATTTTATTAAGGATTTTTGCACCTATGTTCATTAGTGAGATTGGCCTATGGTTCTCTTTTTTGGTTGGGTCTTTCTCTGCTTTGGGGATCAAAGGGTTGCTTGCTTCCAGGAATGAATTTGGGAGTATTGCTTCCCTTTCAATTTCATTGAAGAGTTTAACCAGTAATGGCAATAGTTCTACTCTAAATGTCTTGTAGAATTCAGCAGTGGAGCCACCAGAGCCCTGGCTTTTCTTAATGTAATTATGTTAATTACATTTTCAATTTCATTCATTAATGATGGGTTGGTTAGGATTTTTACGTCTTCTTTGTTCAAATTTGGTAATTCATGTGTATCTAGGAATCTGTCCACTTCTTCTGTGTTTTCCATCTTATTGGCTTACAGGTTCTCAAAGTATGTATTGATGATCCTCTGAATTTCTGCTGGGTCCATTGTAATTTTACCCATTTCATTCCTAATTGTATGGATTTTGACCTTTTCTTTCCTTTTTCTGATAAGGTTGGCTAAGGGTTTTTCAATTTTATTTATTTTTTCAAAGAACCAACTTTTTTGTTCATTCATATTTTTTTTGTATTGTTCTCTTAGTCTTTACTGCATTGATTTCTGCTCTAATCTCTATGATTTCCTCCCTTGTATGAGCTTTGGGATTGTTTTGCTCTTCTCTTTCTAGAAGCTTAAGGTTCAGCATGATTTGTTTATTTGACCTCACTCTGTTTTCCTAATATGAGTATTTACTACTATGAATATCCCTGGTAAGACTCCTTTCATTGTGTCCCATAGCTTCCAAAATGTTGTATTGACATTATCATTTAATTGTAGAAACTGTTTTATTTCTGTTTTAATTTCCTCTGTGACCCACTGGTTATTCAGAAGTGTGTTGTTCAATTTCGATGTGTTTATGAAATTCTTACAGTTTCTTTTGCTATTGATCTCCAGTTTCATCATTCTATGGTATATATGGTATATATGATAACATACAGGGGAAACTTCAATTCTCTTGCACTTACTTAAACATTTTCTATGACTGAATATGTGGTGTCTTTTGAAGAACGACCCATGTGCAGCTGAAAAGAATGTGTGTTCTGATTTTGTGGGGTGGAACACTCTGTAATCATCTGTCAAGTTCATTTGTTCCAGTTTCCTTGAGTTCTAGTATTGTCTAGTTGATCTATATATTTGTGACAGTGGGGTATTGAAGTCCCCCACTACTTTTGTATGATTGCTTATTTGATTTTTCATGTCTGTTACTATTTGTTTTATATAGTTGGGTGCACTAGTATTTGGTGCATATGTATTTATGATTATTCTCTCTTCCTCTTGAATTGTTCCCCTTACAAGGACATAGTGTCTTTCTTTGTCTCTCTTAATTAGTGTTAATTTGACTTGCATTTGATCTGCAAAGAGGATAGCTACTCCTGCTTTTTGGGGGGTTCCTGTTGCATGGAGTATTGTTTCCCACCCTTTAAATTTCATCTATGAGTTTCTTTTTGAATTGTGTGTTTCTTATATGCAGCATATTGTTGGATCTTGCTTCTTGATCCATTCTGCCAGTATATTTCTTTTGATTGGTAAATTGAAACCATTAAGATTGTCTTTTTGCTGGATTCTCCCCCTTGGCATTTAATTTCTTGTTGTGCCTGATGAATTCATTCTTCAGGGTTTCCTGGGGTTGTGAGCCTCATTGTCTTTTCCTAGGATATTGTTTAAAATTGTTTGCAGTGCTGGTTTGGTATTCATGAAGTTCTTCAGGTGCTCTTTGTTGTGAAGCTATCTCATTTCTCCATCAATTTTGAAAGATAGTTTTGCAGGATTCATCAATCTGGGTTGGAGGTTGTTTTCCTTCAGGACTTGAAAAATATCACTCCAGACTTTTCTTGCCTTGAGGGTTTGCATTGAGAAGTCTGTGATTCTGGTGGGATTTCTTTTGATGTGATTTGTTTCTTTTCTCTAACTGCTTGTAGAATTTTATTCTTTTGTTGGGTTTCTGGAATCCTAACTATTATGTCCCTAGGTGTAGATTGTTTTTTATCATGGCCAGTTGGAGTCCTATATGCCTCACTTATCTGCATCTCAAGTTCTTTTCTCATACTTGAAAGCTTTCTGCCATTACTTCTGTGAATATTTTGTTTTGTCATCTGCACTCTCTCCTGTTTCTTCACAGACTCTGATCACTCTTATGTTAATCTTCTTTGCATCGTCTAGCAGCTGCTGGATTGATTTCTCATAGTCCCTTACTATTTTTAAGAATTTTTTCTTTTCCTGGTCACTAATTGCAATCCTATCTTCTATGTCTGAAATTGTGTCCTCAAATACACTCATTCTGCTGTGTAAACTTTCAATGAAGTTTTTAATCTCTTGGAAATCTATTTGCATCTGTTTTCTGGATTCCATTTGTTTCCTATGTTGGGATTACATCATGTTCCTCAGCTCCTCTATTTTTTTTATTTGTGTCCTCTCTAGATTTGTTAATCATGTCTTTCTCTATGAGCACGATCTTTGTTGTTTTCTGAGAAATTATTTCTGATTTCATTTTTTCCAGATCCTCTTTTGTTGTCAGTTCAGGGAGTCCAGGTGGTTGAGTATCAAACTGTTCCCCTTTTGAGTTGCCTTAAGTGATCTGGAAGTCTTGTTTTGAGACTTGTTTATGTGTCTTCTCATTTCAACAGATGCAGTCTGCTGTGCCTTTGTTGAGGCAATTTTTTACTCACCCAATGGTCTTCAATTCTCACCAAACTACTGAGTAGCCTTTTCTCTGCTACTCACCAGTGCACCAATTCCTGAGTTCAGAATGGTTACCTTCTGAATCCCTGAGCTGACCTGTTGTCTGGGGAGGCTTCTGGCTGTAGCTTATGTATACTTGGGATGGTTTCTAGGTGTGCCTCTGGCTAGGGCCTGCCCCCCTATGTAGCTGTTGTCTGGTAGGGCCTTTGGCTGTGGGCTGTGCACTGCAGACACTGGAATCTGAGCAGGCTTCTGGCTAGGGTCTTCATGCACTTACTGATGGTATTGGGGCAAGCCTCTGGCTGTTGCTTGTGCACCTGTCTGGCTCTTTTCTAGGCAGGCCCTTGGCTTGGGTCTGTGTGCCCAAGCAGCCAGGGTTGAGTTGGGGCCCTGGCTGGACCTCCCTGAAGCCACATCACTCTGGTCACACTGTTGCTCACTCGGATCTGTGCACACTTACCAGGATGGGTTCTGGATGTTGGATGTGCATTTGTGCAGCTCTTTTTCTGGTGGGCCTTTGGCTTTGGCCTGTGTGCCCAAGAGGTTGGGGTTGGGGTGGGGCCCTCTGCCATAACAAAATTTTAAAACATCAAAATTAAAGAAAAAGAGGTGATATTTCAAACAAGTAGATCACAAATATCATAATCCTTCACCATGTCCTTCATTCTCATGTAATTCATTCTTCTGGTTTATCTAGGGCTAGCAATTTCAGGCAACAATAGATTTTAAAGTTCTGCTCAGAGTTCATTTTACAAGAAAATGTTTCTGTGACATATATAATTTTAGAGTTATTTCATCATACTACAATTTCTTATGTTCATTAACAAACAAACAGTAAGGTTCAAGCACCATCTCAAAAGTGTGTAAATACTCAGAGTATCAAAAAGCTTAAGGAACAGACCCAAATTTCCAGGGCTGAGGTGCTGCGCCAGTGGCACATTTGAAAGTATGAAGAGTATTGAAGATCATATGGAAATTTTGAGCCATCTAGTTCATCAACATTAGTAGCTCAGTGTTCTTTGCAGTGTGGTTTCCAAAAACCCATGGAAAACAGGAGCCAGGGATTTAGCTCAGTGATTTTGATACCTGCCTCACAAGTCCAAAGTTCTGAGTTTGATTCTCAGTACCAAAAAACAAAAAAAAAAAACAAAAACAAAAAAACCCATGGAAAACAATGAAGAAAGATTAACATCTTGGAGTCCACCTGATGGGAGAGAAGATAAGAAACATCCAAGTAAAAAGCCATTGGAAACCAGTACCAGTGTTCACTCTTGACACATTCCAGAAGACATGGGAGAAAAATTACCAGCTGAGAATGTGAGAGATAACCCTCCAATGCGAGAACTCTGGCAGGCCACAAAGTCTACATTTCCTGGGTATTTTATTATTTGTTTTTTAAACCAATAAATTATTATTAAGATTTTTTAAAAGTGTTTAAATACTTAGGTAAACTAGTCCTTTCATACTAATCCTCATGAGAAATGGCCTAGTTCAGTGGTGTTGAAAATATGGCACACATGCCAGAAAAAACACTTTGTATCATTGCAAGCTTAAAAGGTTCACCATTAGTAGTCTACTTATTTAATTAG
This sequence comes from Heterocephalus glaber, assembly GCF_053883595.1. NCBI lineage: Eukaryota > Metazoa > Chordata > Mammalia > Rodentia > Bathyergidae > Heterocephalus > Heterocephalus glaber. The sequence goes on along the minus strand of NW_028258325.1, from coordinate 58,553,045 downwards.
TATATATGAATTAAATAACATCATATATCTAAGGCATCAAGTTACTAAAACGATTTTGGAAAATAGTTTAAGGAAAACATATGTAACAAAGCTACCCATAATGTCAGGTTATTTTAACTTTAAACTAATGTAACTGGTAAATCCAGGGAGACTAAAAATGTAAGCTCAAAATGTACTTAAAAATTTGCAAAGAATAATTATTTTAATAAGAACAATAATATCAAACTAATTTTATTTAGCAAAGATTTATTCAACTCATGAGAATATACAAAGGATACTGGAGTATTTCTTTTTTGTTGTTGTTTTTGGGTTTTTTTTGTTTTTTTTTGGTACTGGGGATTGAAATCAGGACCTTGTGATTGTAAGCCAGGCAGAGGAACCACTGAGCTAAATTCCCGGCCCTGAAGTTTTTCTTAATTTCTGGGACTTTGGGGTTTATTTAACCTATATAAGTGCTCATCTAACTCCCAGGATATTGAAAAGAAATCTAAATTATATTGATTTAATTAGTAATACCACTTGGAACTACAAAATTATCATGTATATAAAAATACCTAAATAAACAATCAAATATAATTAGAGATTTTATAGCCTTCATCCTTAAAATTTAAGTCATGAATCAGCCAATAAATTAATAAAAATGTCACTGCTATATCATCTTAACATTATATTTCACCCAAAATGTGTTTCTGAAAAAAATTGAGACAAGTTAACATACATACTCAATAAGGGTAAAAGTTTTTGAGGCATTATGCAGAAACATTTAAGGTTTTCTTTTCTCCTCATATGGCTGGGTTGTCTGATGGAAGCTTGGGCTACATTTTAGTCTGAGGACACAGGTACCCTTTAGCCCTCTGGATGACTTCTGAGCCTATCTGGGTGGATAATATACTCAGTAGGGTTCCAGTTGGGTTTGGGGACCCATGAGTTCTTGGAAAGCCCTAGACTGACACTCCAGCAATGTAGGAACCTCAAGGTGAAATGGGAAGTAAAATGTGTGGGTGTTGTAAGGGGGAAAGGTGAGACTTTGAAGGATCACATCTGATAGGATGAAGAGGGCAGAGGGGAAAAATAAGTGTGGTAAAGGAAGAAGAAACAGAAGTGATGGGAAGGGAGGAGTATTCTAGGAGCAGGTTTGGACCTTCCTTAAGTTTCCCTAAGTGGCCTTGAAGATCCATATTGCTCATACAAAAATGACAGCAACAAGAAAGAAAGCATGGAAGGTTGGAAAAGTGTAAAACAAAGAGTTTGAAAATGAGTTCTCATTCTACTGAGATGTTCCTATGGGAAGTAAAAGAAAGCCTTATAACTAGCTTGGCACAAGAGTCCAGGATTATTTTAGATAGTGTGTATACTATAGAACATAAGAGAATCTAATTAAATTTTAATGAGTCAAAGCAGGCATAATAAAGATATGCAAGTAGTTCATAGATGTGCATTACTCAGCAACATCTCTTATGTGATTCTGCTTCCTTTACTTCCACAAATACTGGAAAGAGCCTATCCATAATGCTGTTCTTGGTGCTATTCAGAAAAAGACTCAACAAGAGTGAGGATTAAGCATAACTGTCAATTTGGTTGGCTTGGGAGCAGCCCAAGGGTTTGGTAAATGATACTTTCAGGTGTGTCTGGGTAGGTAATGGGGACATGACCTTCAGTTATGGTCTCTTGGTCCTTCCTTTCTGGCACTGTTCCCCTGTCCTGCTTCTAAGCCACAATAAACTAATCAGATTTGCTCTGTTGTGCCCTTACCCCATAAGGTTTTTCTCTTGGACCTAGCCAATCATGGTCTGAATCTACAATTATGTATTTAAAAATATATATATCATGTGTTTTATATCTAAACAGGTTTTTAGTTCTGTAATGTAACACATACTTCCTTTCCAACGATTCTCTAGAATCTTGCAATACTGAAAAATTCTCAAATTCAAGAAATCCTTGTCACTTTTTTCTTGAATCCTTGGCTAGCCTACTTTTAATTTCTATTTCTATGAATTTGACTCATTTAAACACATCATACAGTTGGATTCAAATAATATTTATCTTATATTTTGAGGGGCTAATTTTACTTAATTTAACATCATCTTTTCTCAGGATAAAAAGAATTTAGAAACTACCTCCAGAAGGAAATCCCATTATCTCCAAACACAGTAACACTCACAGACTCTGGCACAGAGAAGACAGTGGACAGTGCCCAGCATGTTTTCCAAGACCAAACCATGGCTGCCTGCTATGAATGTTGGCACTACCAGGCCCAGAATAAATGTTCCTTTTCAATCTCAGAAAAAAAAGTTTATTAAATGTAGCATGTGTCTCAATTGCCTATGTTTACAAGACTTAAGAATATTTCTGTATGTGCATACTTCATATAATTTGTTCTCCTATGTCCTTCTCCCTTGAAGTTTCTCACTTGGAACCTGCCAACCATGAACTGAATCTACAGAAACTGTGAGCCAAATAAACTTCTCCCTTCAGCTGTGGGTGTCAGGTTCTTTGACTTTTTCCCACTTAGGAGAAAGCTTTCAAATATACCAACTTTGTGTGCAAGTACCAAACAAATCAGCTAGACTCAGGGAAAGTAAAATCTCAACCTACTATGGTAGATTTGACCCTGCAATATCTCAATGAGAAATATATAAGAGAAAGGGTCAACTGTATGAAATAAAATTGCAGTGCCCATTGCCAAACATTAATAAAATAACATGAAATAAATGGTTACAAATAAATGACCTCAAATAGCACTTTAAAAGGCACCATTATATTTAGCACTTCAGAATTAATATAAAATATACATTCTTTAGTGTGTAGTCAGGTATTTACATAGATTGTTGCAATAGAAGAATATTGACTATTTCTGAAATATGTATATATGATACTGATGAACTCTTCTCAAAGATTCAATTTATGAATTAATGAGGCTCCATGCCACACAATTAAATATAAAATAAATACAGGATAATTATGAATTTTATTTACATCATCATTTTAGTACTTATCATTATCATCTGTAGTTCTCATTATGTCTCATATGATAGGCATTTAATTGTGTGATTTCTTAAACTCTTTAGCCTTTGGTCATGCTATAATTTAAAATATGACTAAAATAATTGGAGGTTTTCTTACCCTTAAAGGTGATATGCAGATTTGATGGCAAGAAACCAGATACCCTAGGACCCAATGCTCAGCTGTACAAATGGATCTCTCAGAATGACCTTCTCAGTGAGTCTCTCAGAACAAACCCTGAAACATAAGAAACAGACCACAGCCAAGATAACAGATTGGTAGGAAATAAACATATGGAAAATCTGCTATGAACAAGGCAAAAACTTCCCATCAATTTTACATTTATGTTCCCTTCTTAGGGAAAAAATGAATAAAGAACAACTACTGGCATTTTATTACACACAGTAACAGTCTTTATGGTCAGAAGAACTTTCTAATCACTTCTCACCTTGTCTTTATCTCTTATCTCTAGTTCTTCATTCTTATTCTTCTGCCTACTGCAGGGCTATTTCAAATTTGACTAAAAACTAAAACTCTCTCTTTCATTGCATCTGACCCTTCATTTTCCTTAGCAATGTTCCAAATCATAAACTGATTAAACATTTCGTGATGAAGACTAATCTTCCCTTCCAGTGACTCTAGAACCATAAATACTCCCTGCTGCCCTAAGTACCTACATATCAATCTCAGGAATTTCCCTGAGTCTTTAGGAGAACACATTTTCCCATGTCACTTCCTATGTTTTCACATGCTATTTCCTTCTTCTCAGGATGTGTTCTTTCTTTTGCCTAGATGGCAGCCTTGTTTTACTTTATCAAGTCAGTGTACTAAGCACTTTCAACACAGTTTCATGGTTATACTAATCAGTTACCTAGGAAACATTTCATCTTTCAGTGCCTTATATTATAATTTCTTATTTTACTTTTAAGACCTATTATCAATAATTTTCTTTAAATTCATCCAATCCTAGGTCATCCAAAAACCAAAGCTTTTATAACTTATGGTGGAACAAATGGCATCTATGAGGCGATCTACCATTGGGTCCCTATGGTGGGCATTCCTCTGTTTTATGATCAACCAGATAACATCGTTCACATGAAGACCAAGGAAGCAGCTCTTAAATTGGATTTCATCACAATGACAAGTACAGATTTGCTCAATGCATTGAAGACCGTGATTGATGATCTATCAGAAAAAATTTTATGTAGTAGGCAATTTTCATAGATCAGTTATCTTGACAATTAAAATATATTGAATCCTATTTTTAATCTAGTTTTGGAAATTGAAATGATTTAAATACTGTGAAGTAGGCTTTTACAAGCAATGATTTGTTTTTTAACATTTCAAAAATGTTTCCTTTTTATTTAGACATAAAACACATTTACAGCATGCAGGTTAACTTAAAATTTTCTATGACCTGCTTTGGGAAGAGGGTTTCTATGACTCACTTTTTTTTTCTTTTCTGTTACTCGGGATTGAACTTAGGACCTTGCCGTTGTGAGGCAGGCATGGTGCCACTAAGCTAAATGCCCAGTGAAGTTAATTTAAAATTATATTGCATCTTTCCAAACCAATTACCTTTGAGTGTATTTTCAAGTACTGAAAATACACCAAGGTATTCCACAGGTAGACTCAAATTGTCTACTATTACTTCATGTCAAATTGAGTTACAAAAAAATTGAGAGTTATGCATAGTACTTAGTTTTCTTAAATTAGTCAAATAATTTAGTTAATTGATCACCATGTATAAATTACTTTTATGTCAATGAATTTCTCTTCTGAACTATTTATCAATACCTTTCAGAGGAATGTTAATATATCCAGCCAAAATAAAAGATGCCACAAATTGAAATGTGTCAATATTCTAGATGATCAGAAATTTCCAGTTATAAGAATAAATACTGTGTTTAATTACCTACCATAACAAAGAGTATTTCACTGAAAACAAATTCATGAAATTCTTGGTGTACTTTCTGAAAAATTGAAATTTAAATAGAAAAAAAATAAGATATTTTAAAAACTTAATGTCATGTATTCTGAACCACATACTAGTTACAATTCATTGTTTTTTACACAGCACCAATATCTATGATACATCTTACAACTACAATAAGAGAAACAAAAATCTCTTCCTTTATAAATATTGACAAAGAAACAAGTTTTCATTTGAAAGAATACAAATGTCTCTATGGATGTAAATGAATATCTCTGCATGTAAGAAGCTATCACCATAAAGAGGCTGAAGCACGTGTTTGTTAACTGTGTTTCTTTGATCTTGCTGCACCATGCTTTCCTCTCAACTCCAATCAATCACTTCTTGGGCTTTTGGCTGAGATCAAGTCTAAAAGCAATACAATCATTTTAAAGACTGCAGACTACAACAGCAAATTTTTTGACTGTTAAATAAGTAAATTTCTATACTTAATAAGAAAAATTATACTGTATGATATACTGTTGGAGGTTAAAAACAGCTCAAAGATTTCAGACCAAAATTTATCTAAGTATTTATAACTTTACTGTGTATCTGTCCTGTTTCTTCAAATTTTCCTCAATTTTCATAGCCTACAAATTTATATCAGCCAGTAGAGTATCTAACAATATAAAATTAATTCCACAATATCTTAATTTTACTATATTAAAAATGACAGAGCTGGGGAGTTAGCGCAGTGGTTCTGCCACCTGCCTTGCAAGTGCAAGGTCCCGAGTTCTATCCCTGGTACCAAAAAAGAAAATGACTAATTACTCCTTGCCCAATTCTATTAGCTAGTAGGCTCATCAGAATGAAGCAGGCCATTTTCAGTCCATCAGCTATGTCAAGTACAGAATTAGGAGGAAGAGAGATGCAATTCCTTTTCCAAGTTCTCTTTAACTGAGATTTGCTTTTGATATGTGAAATCTTCCCATTCAGAATAATTGAGCAACAGGCACTGCATGAGATAATGATCACTTGCTCAGTCTCAAATGCCTAGTTAGGCAGCGGAAAGGTTTCTGTGCTCAAGACAATAGTTTTCAGAATCAAATGCCAGAAGTGATACAAATAATTTTAACCTTGATTTCACTGCAAGGGATTTTAAAATACAGTACCGACCTGATGTATTTTGTCAGCATGTAGTGTTGTAAGTGGTAAAATTTAAGATGTTTCATTTTCCCTAAATAAAAAAAGGCAGACATTTCAGTAGGAAAAGAAATACAAGAAGCAGTAGCATCTAGGTTATTCAAACTGAAATTAAAAACAAATACATAAGCAAAAAGCAAATACAAAATGTACAGTCCTATAAGGTACAGTTAGCTTGGCACAGTGAAGACTAAATTTAAGACACCAAAGACAAACTGTGTAATAAATAAGGCCACAGTTGTAAACTGTCATCTTCCCTCCTAAGACACCAAAATTGCACTCTAGTTGTGTTAGGAAGCAGCAGAGTTTACAAAAAGAGTGGGTAGGAAACAGCTGTACAGGCCAGGTGTAAGTCATACATTTTTTAAAAAGTTATAATTCTATAGTATCAAGAGAGTAGAGGTTATAGTCACTGAATGACTGTTTGATACTATGTCCTCTTCATACTTCAATTATTTTCCATACCTGTGAATATGCATACACGTTTACATTTGTTTGCCTCCGCCACCTTGAAGTGTGACTGGCTGGCTATACTGGACAAATGCCCCTCCTTGGCAAATTGCACTTGGGTGAGTTGGAGATGCTTCTGGATGTTTCCCAGGATGAATAGATTTACAATCTGTGCAGAATGCCCACTTTTGGCCATGTTCTTTGACCTGACTGCTTCCTTTATGTGGTTTACTTCTTGCTGATAGCATTTGTGATCACAAGATGCATTTTCTCTGGCTTCTTTCAGTGTTGACTTCAAAGCTTTCACTCTGGGCTGTAGCTCAAAGGAGCTTCTCTAACTTAGGAAGTTCACAGTGAAGATCTGCATTATCACATACCAACTGTGCACCATAGTGAGTTGTTCGAGATTATTTTCAAGAAAGATCTGCTTTTGAGCAGCACTGCCTCCAGTATCATCAGAATAAATCACAGAATGCTTTTTATTTTGTTGTTAAATTCTTTTATTGGTACATTTTAGGTATACAACACAATTACATTTCTCATTGGGAATTACACCTTTACATAATACATCTTGGTTCTTATTTTTTTCCCCATTCCTAGCCCTCCCTTCACCCCCTCCACCCTTCCCTATTTACAAAGACATTATTTCCATTGTTTCCATTTCTCATCATTTTTTCTTTCCCTTCATTCCTTTCCCCTGCCCCTCCCACTACCCTTACCCCTTTGGACCTTTTCATCCTATTTTGCATTATTGATTATTCATTTGGTACATTGGTACATTATAAATTGGTACATTTTAGGTATACAATATAATGATATTCATCATTGGAAATTTGCAACTTTATATAATCTCTCTAGGTTCTTATTTTTCACCCTTTCCCAGCCCTCCCTTCAACCTCTCCATTCCTCCCTATTTACAAAGATTTTGTTCCTATTTTTCCATTTTCTCATATTAATCCCATTCCCCTCTATCCTTTCCCTTATCCTTCCCACTTCCTTCCTCTTTGCCCCTTTTCTTCCTATTTCATATTATCTATTATACACTTTAGTCCTTATTTGCACTTTCAGTTTCTCACACCAGAGAAACTATTCGGTATTTATACCTGTGTGTCCTGTTTATTTCACTTAAGAGTATCGCCTCAATGTGCATCCACTTAGCTATAAATGTCTCTAATTTCTCAGTTTTTGTGGCTGAATAGTACTCCATTTTATTTAAAAAAAAAAAAAAACACATTTTCTTTATCCAGCCTCCACTTGATGGGCATTTGGGCTGTTTCCAAGTTTTACCTATCACAAACTGTGCTGCCATGAACATGGGCGCACATACATCACTGTGGTATGATTCTTTTAATTCTTTGGGGAAGATCCCCAGCAGTGGAATAGCGGGGTCAAATGGGACTTCTAGTCCTAGTTCTTTGAGGTATCTCCATACTGATTTCCACAGTGCTTGCACCAGTCTACACTCCCACCAGCAGTGGAGTAGGGTTCTTCTTTCCCCACAGCCCCACCAGCATTTGTTATTGGTTGATTTCATGAAAGCAGCCATTCTTTCTGCAGTGAGGTGGAACTGCAGCGTTGTTTTCATTAGCATCTCTTGAATGACCAGTGATGTTGAACACTTTTTCATATATTTATCTGCTGTTTCTACTTCTTTGTGTGAGAAATGTCCATTCATTTCAGATGCCCATTTTTGGATTAGATCTTTAAATTTGGGAGGTCTGATCTTTTTAAGTTCTTTATAGATTTGAGAGAGTAGACTTTGTCTGAGGAAAAGCAGGTGAAGATATTTTCCCACATTGTGGGTTGTCTCTTCACACTGCTGGTGGTTTCTCTTCCTGTGCAAAAGCTTTTGAATAAGAAGAGATCCCACTTGTTGATTGTTTGTGCTAGTTCATGAGCAACTGAGGTTTTGTTCATAAAATCTTTTCCTACACTGATGTCTTCAAGGGTTCTACCTAACCTCTGTTCCAACTGGTTCAGAGTTTCTATTTTAATATTTAGATCTTTAATCCATTTTGATTTTAGTTTAGTGCATGGTGAGAGATATAGGTCTAGTTTTAATCTTTGGCAAGTTGAAACCCAATTTTTCCAGCACCATTTATTAGAGAAACTATCTTTCCTCCAGTGAGGTTGTTTGGCTCCTTTATTGAAGATGAGATGGCTGAGTGTTTCTGGCATTGTTTCTGCATCTTCTAATGTGTTCCACTTGTCATCAGGTCTGTTTCTTTGGCAGTATCGTGCTGTTATTCTCACAGCAGCTTTGTAGTAGAGTTGCAGGTTGGGGATTGTGATACCCCCTGCCATGTCCCTGCTACCTAGAAATGCTTTTGCTATTCTGGGTCTCTTCTTGTTCCAAATGAATTTTTGGATTGTTTTCTCAAGGTCCATGAAGTCTGCTGCTGCGATCTCAATTGGAATTGCATTAAATCTATAAAGAAGTTTTGGAAGTATGGCCATTTTCACTATATTGATCCTTCCTATACAGGAGCAGAGGATGTCTGTCCATTTTCTGATATCATCTTCAATCTCTCCTTTCAGAGTGCCATAGTTTTCAGAGAAGAGGTCTTTGATTTTTTTCATTAGGTTGATTCCTAGGTATTTCAGTTTTCTGGATGCTATTGTGAAAGGAATTATTTGCCCTATTTCTCTCTCAGTGAGTCTGCCATTACTGTAGAGGAAAGCTATTGATTTTTGTGTGTTGACCTTGTAACCAGCTACTTGACTGAATTCCTTTATTAAGTCTAGAAGACTTTTGGTGGAGTTCTTGGGGTCTTCTATATACAGTATCATGTCATTTGCAAATAATGACAATTTGACTTCTTCATTTCCTATCTTTCTACTTTTTATTTCTTTCTCTTGTCTAATTGCCGTGGCCAATGTTTCCAGAACTATATTGAACAAGAGTGGTGATAGTGGACATCCTTGTCTTGTTGCTGATTTTAGTGTGAAGGATTTCAGTTTTTGACCATTTAGTATGATATTGGCTGTTGGTTTTTCATAGATGGCTTTTATCAGTTTGAGGTAAAGATCATCTATTCAAATTTTTGTAGGGTTTTATCATAAATGCATGTTGGATTTTGTCAAATGCTTTTTCTGCATCTATGGAGAATATCATATGGTTTTTGTCCTTGGCTCTATTGATATAGTGTATTACATTGTTTGATTTGTGTATGTTGAACCATCCCTGCATCCCTGGATGAATCCCACTTCATCAGGGTGTATGATCTTCTTAATTGTCTTCTGCATTCTGTTTGTCAGTATCTTATTAAGGAATTTTGCATCCATGTTCATTAGTGAGATTGGCCTATAGTTCTCTTTTTCGGTTAGGTCTTTCTCTGCTTTGGGGATCAAGGTGATGCTTGCTTCCAGGAATGAATTTGGGAGGATTGCTTCCCTTTCAATTTCATTGAAGATTTTGAACAATAGTGGCAGTAGTTCCTCTGTAAATGTCTTGTAGAATTCAGCACTGAAGCCATCAGGGCCTGGGCTTTTCTTAGTTGATAAGTTTTTAATTACATTTTCAATTTAATTGGTTGATATTGGGTTGTTCAGAATTTTTAGGTCTTCTTCATTCAACTTTGATAATTTATATGTATCTAGGAATCTGTCCATTTCTTCTGTGCTGTTCATCTTATTCGCATATAGGTTGTGGAAGTAGGTATTGATGATCCTCTGGATTTCTGCTGGGTGTGTTGCAATTTCACCCTTTTCATTCCTAATTGCATGGATTTGAGCCTTTTATTTCCTTTTTCAAATAAGGTTGGCTAAACTTTTGTCAATTTTGTTGATTCTTTCGAAGAACCCACTCTTGGCTTCACTGAATTTTTTGTATACTTCTTTTAGTCTCCATTGCATTGATTTCTCCTCTGATCTTTAAAATTTCCTCCCTTTTATGAGCTCTGTGGTTATCCTGCTCTTGTTTTTCTAGAAGCTTGAGGTTCAGCATCAGGTTGTTTAATTTTGCCCATTCTGTTTTCCTAATATGTGTATTCACTGCTATGAATTTCCCTCGTAAGACTACTTTCATTGTGTCCCATAGATTCTGATATGTTGTATTGTGATTGTCATTTAATTGAAGGAACTGTGTGATTTCTTCTTTAATTTCCTCTGTGACCCATTGGTTATTAAGAAGTGTGTTGTTCATTTTCCACATGTTTATGAAATTTTTCGAGTTTCTTTTGCTATGGATCTTCAATTTCATTGCAGTATAGTCTGATAATATAGAGGGGATAACTTCAATTCCTTTGCACTTACTTAAACATGTTCTATGTGTGAGTATGTGCTCTATTTTGGAGAATGAACCATGTGCAGCTGAGAAGAATGTGTATTCTGATTTTGTGGGGTGGAAGACTCTATAAACATCTGTTAAGTTCATTTGTTCAAGAGTTTGATTGAGTTCTAGCATTTCATTACTTAATTTTGTCTAGTTGATCTATCTATTTGTAACAGTGGGGTGTTGAGGTCCCCCACTACAATTGTATTAGTGCATATATGACTTTTCATGTCTGTTAGTATTTGTTTTATATAGTGGGGTGCACTAGTGTTTGATGCATAGATATTTATGATTGTCATCTCTTCCTCTTGGATTGTTCCCTTTACAAGGATGCAGTGTCCTTCTTTGTCTCTCTTAATCAGTGTTGGTTTGAAATCTACTTTTTCTGCAAAGAGAATAGCTACTCCTGTTTTTTTTTTTCTTGTTCCCCGTCACATGGAGTATTGTTTTCCACCCTTTAACTTTCAGTCTATGAGTTTCCTTTTGAATTAAGTGTGTTTCTTGTATGCAGCATATAGTTGGATTTTGTTTCTTGACCCATTCTGCCAGTCTATTTCTTCTGATTGTTGAATTGAGACCATTAACATTGGTGGTTATAACTGAAACGTATTGACCTGTCATTGTCATGACTTTTCTTTTTGTTGGGTTCTCTCCCTTTACATTTAATTTCTTGTCATGCCAGATGGGTTCATTCTGCTTTGCTTCCTGGGGATGTGGGCCTCAATGTCTGTTCCCAAGATATTGTGTAAAATTCTTTGGAGTGCTGGTTTGGTATTCCAAAGTTCCTAAGGTGCTCTTTGTCATGAAAGTATCTTATTTCTCCATCTATTTTGAAAGGTAGTTTTGCAGGGTACATCAACCTGAGTTGGAGGCTGTTTTCTTTTAGGGCTTGGAATATGTCACTCCAAGCTCTTCTTGCCTTGATGGTTTGTGTTGAGAAGTCTTCTGTGATTCTGATGGGCTTTCTTTTGTATGTGATTTGTTTCTTTTCTCTAATTCCTTGTAGAATTTTGTTCTTCTGTTGAGTTTCTGGAATCTTAACAATTATATGCCTATGTGTAGATTTTTTGTTCAAGGTGATTTGGAGTCCTATATGTCTCACTTATCTTTATGTTAAGTTCTTTTCCCCTCCTTGGGACATTTTCTGCCATTATTTCTGTGAAGAGTTTTTTTTTATGTCATCTGCACTCTCTCCTGTTTCTTCATTGACTCTAATCAGTTTTATGTTATTCTTCTTTGCATCATCTAGCACCTGCTGGATTGATTTCTCATGTTCCCTTGTAATTTTGAAGCAATTTTTCTTTTCCTGGTCATTAATTGCAGTCTTATCTTCTATATCTGAAATTCTGTCCTCACATTGGCTCATTCTGCTGCCAAGACTTTCAATGGAGTTTTTCATGTCTTTTAAATCTATTTGCATCTGTTTTATGGATTCCATTTGTTTCCTATGTTGGGATTCCATCATGTTACTCAGCTCCTCTGTAGATTTATTAATCATGTCTTGCACAGGAGCACAATTTCTCCTGTTATCTGCGAAATTATTTCTGATTTCATTTTTTCCAGATCCCCTTTTGTTGCCACTTCGGTGGGTCCAGGTTGTTGAGTATCAGAGTGTTCCACCTCATTTCCCTTTGGGGTTGCTGTAGGTGATCTGGAAGTCTAGTTTTGCGAATTATTTACGTGTTTTCTCATTTTGACTGGGGGGGCAGGGGGATGCTGTTGGCACCCATGCAGATTACCTCCTCTGAGCTGGGAGAGGTGGGACAGGGGCCAGGGAGCAGCGGTAGGTATGGTGGCCCAAAAGCCCTTTCCTCTGGGCTGGTAGCAGCGGGAGGGATGGTGGCCAGGAAGCCCCTTCCTCTGGACCAGGAACAGTGGGACAGTGGCTCAGAAGCCCCTACCTCTGGGCCGTGAGTGGCAGGACCCAGTACCATGGTCTGGTGGTCTGACGTCCTCTGCATCTTTGTAGTGTGGAACCAGGTGGCTGCACAGAGGAGTGAGGGGGTGTCCACTGGATTGCTGCTGGGGCGTGGGCTCTCAGAATGCTTTTTATCTCTGGTAGCCAAGTCCTGAACAAAAAGTTTGCACAGAACTTGCTAAGTTTGAAGTTCTTTTGCCACTGTCTCTTCCAAACCCTTGAAGTCTTGTCATTCTTTTTTCCTGTCTATCTTGCATAACTGTAAGTTCATATAGTTTCTTGCTCCCTTCCTTATCTGTAGCTTTCAACTTCTCATGTTTTACTTTTAGATGTTCTTGCTCGGTCTTGAGGATCAGTTATAAGTTCTTCTCTTGGCTCAACTTCATCTCTCAAACTATTGATTTGTTTTTGATGAGTTTGCCTGCAACGTGGAATCTGCTCTTCAATAGTATGCTTAACTTCATTGGCAGCCTGGAACTTATTTCAGTGCTCTTTTTCCATTTCATGGACATTTTCTTATGCTCAAATCTGGACCAGCTCTTCACTGAGAGAATCAACAGATTCCTCCAGCTGACTTTTCTTTTGTTCCACATTTTGAAGATAGTCAACAACTTGATTTTGGCTTATTGCTGAGAAATATGAAGCTGGCATGCTACTAACTCCTTTGCATTTCTTTTGTCTTCTTGCTGCTCTTAGTTTGCATGCTTTCTGTTTAGAGCACTTCACATTGTTTTGGTTTCTGACTTCATCTGGCTAACATACAGCCTTGGTACAATGAATTCTTCATCTATCATACCAGTTCCCTCAGGAACATCATTGTTTCCTACAGAAATTCCTATTTCTGTAGGGTCTTTTAGTAAAGATGCCATCATCTCAGCTACTCTTTTTTTTCTGGTGGTTGGCCATTTCCTTAAAGTTGTAAATCTTGGCATCTATACTCATAAAAGTTCCTGATTTCTAACTCAATTCATCAATGAGTAATTTATATGGCTTAGTTTTATCTTCAACTTTCTATGACTTCTGACCATAATTGAGAGCAAGTTCCTCTCAGGCATGTAAAAGTTCTTTTACTTCTTTTTTGGAAGCATTATTTTCTTCTTGAAGGTAGTTCAGCTCAACTTGCATATTGTCTTAATCTCTTCAGTAGATACCAGGAGCTCTTCCTGATCCAACACTGAGTCTTCAGTTTCTCTAATAAGTGGCTCTGCTGATTAATTTCTTTATCTTCATTTCAAGTTGTTTGTACAATTTAGCAATTTCTTCTTCAAACTTTATTTCAACACCTATAAAACTCCCAGTAACTCCAATAGTGGCTGCTGGTTTATCATTGGTAATATTAATATCCTTATCCACTATGAAAGCTTCCAAAATTGGCTTTCTCTTTGCCAAAATGTTCATCAACAGGCACTGTCTCCCCATTACACCACCCATTGAGTTCATTTTCAAGCCACTGAATGGTGTTCCACAGGGTCTTATTTTTTTCTCTCTTTCTCATTTTTCTTTTTCTCTGTTCTGCAGTTAACTCTACACTGACATAGACTGTATTCTTATTGTTTTGGCTCTTTGACACACTAGAAGGGTAGATTTTGTTCCAAATTCATTATATGATGATGGAATGCACCAAATTACAATAGTGAGTCTTGAAGAATTCTTGTCATTTTACTATCTCAATATGGAACCTACATACTACCACCAGCCAAAGCAGAAATGACATTTCCAAGAGCAGGAAATGATTTAGTGATGTTATTAGCTGCATGCAGAACAGCAGTTTAGCTCCAATTTTACTAAGCTTGTCCCTACCAACTAAATCAACCAGATATAGTTTTCCACTCACCTTTTGTTCTGTTTGCATGTTTCCTTGTTTTACATTAATATACAAAATACTGTGACTCCTCAAGCTATATTCATTCATATTTGTAACTTCTACATGTCTGTTACATTTTCCTTCATCTATGGTATCCATAATTTTATCTGGACTACACACAAAACATTCCATGCACCCCTGTATATAGGGAACTCAGTTTTTGTCTTCATGAACTAAAAGGTTGGTCTTTGAAACCTCTAATAGGTCCCTTAACCAACTAGATTTGAAAATACGAAGCCTTAATATGAAATTCCAAATTTTCATCCATGTTGTAAATATAATTAAAAATACCTTGAGCAATTCTTGGGATAATTCTCATGCCTTCTGGATCACAAAGTTGACCCTCCATCATGTGTCTTCCCAGAGGATGTTTGTTCATATGCAAATATTGTTCCATTGTATCCTTCAAGTACATGTTTCAAAATCTTTTTTGTACAGTCATCGTGTACTTGTTCTTGAGATATGCTACACTGAAATACCAAATCACGACCCTGTCATCTCCCTAGAACTTGGCACACACCTGTCTGTCTCTGTGGTTCCCTCCCACTCCTTGAGGGGTCAGAAGTAACACAGCACTTGGTGTTTGGCTTGGCTTGGTGTGCCCTCTTCCTGAGGAGTGCCATGCTCCCCACTGCTTAGTTCAGGGGAACCATGGCTGGGGCCAAGGCTCCACCAGTCATGAATGCAGGCCCAGTCCACCTGGAAGGGTTGTGGGAAGGATTCTCTCCTCATTTCCTCTCCTTCATGGCTGCAGCATTCTCCATTATGATGACAGTGCTCCTTTCCCATGCCTCACTTCCACTCCTTCATGGCAGGGCTGGGCTGAGGATCAGACCCTCTGCTTCTCCATAGCCAGCCTGGGCAGTGAAGGGACTGGGAGATTCTAGGCCCTGGCAGCTGCTCCTGCTTCCTTTGTTAAACTACAGGTCAGGCCACATACCCACTGGGCTGTGCTCCTGGTTTATCTGCCTCTGACCAATCATTGATTTTAAACTTAAAATTGACATCATAGATCTACCTCTTGATCAGTGACTGGTAAAATAATTTAAAAACATATTGAAAAATATTTACAATGTACTTAAATGTAATGAATATATTTTTATTTATATGGCAGAATCCGTGGGTGAAAAGGATAATAAAGTTGAAGAAATATGATAAATTTTTCATTTCAATACCAGAATTTTCTGGAACTAATCATCTCTTTCTTAAATTGTATATACTTTGTGCCAAATTAAACCTGTCCTCCCTTAATTTGCTGGTGAAAAGAAAGCTGAAAAGTACATGAATATTCTGGACATATCATGTAGTAAGATTACACAATATTCAATGTGCTGGAAGTGTGCTATTGTGCTTCTCATGAGACTTTTCAGTTTTATCTACATTTTAACATGTATCAACACTTCATTTCTGTCTATTGCTGAATAATATAATTTAGCATGATATATCTCATTTTATTTATCCACATATTACATCATAAACTTGTGGAATACAAGTTCTGATTAGACTCAAAGCCTAGAAATGTAGGGACACTTGTGGACATTTAAGGACAGGACTCCATTATCAGGGGCATGCACATAAGGAGCTACAGTCATATGAGAATGACCTAACATATTCAACCAGGTATGCACCAAATGGCCCTGCAAGGTCAGGTGGGTGATTTTTCTCATCATGTCCCAGTAAGCTGATAACAGACTATATAACTGCTGTAAACTAAAGAACACTGTAGCTTTTTAGTAGCTGTTTTGCTGAGGGAATAAAGACAAGCAGCTCTTGAGCTTTAGAGCCCTGGCTCTACACTGCTCTGATGCTTCCCTTACTCTGATAAATGCCTCAGCATCCTGTCCTTTATTGGGAAATTAATTCATTCACTTAGGATGGATCAATTTGTGAACCCCTCTACAGGTGCCATCCCTGGGAAGGCTCAGCCTTGACAGAATGTTTTTTGTTTCCAACTTTGATTATGATGAAAACAGCAGTGTGTGTTTTTATTTGAATACATGTTTTACTTCTTTTGTATAGTTTTAAGAAGTAGAATCACTGCCTCACATGAGAATTTCATGTTAATGAGTAGTCTATCTGTTTTCCAAACAAATTTCTGAAGGAGCTATCTAGGAGGGTTCCATTTTTTCCACATTACTAAAATTTATTATCATCTCAGTTTTTGGATTCAAGGAGGCAAAACGTGCATTTTTCTTTTGATCTCAATTTTCATTTCACTTATATATAGAAGTAATAAATAGTTTCCATATGGCTACTGGTTATTCATATTTATTCTTTGGTGAGATGACTATTTCAATCCCTACCATTTTTCTTAATTAGGTTGTCTACTTATTATTGCCTTGTAAGAATTCTCTGTGTAATATGGATCTAAGCCCATCTTGAAATATATGCTATGCAGATATTTTCTTCCATTCTAAATGCAGGGATTCATCTTATTTTTAATAGTGCATTTTACAGCATAAAAGTTTTTAATGCTAATGAATTGTATCTTTAATAATCAAAATTCCCAACATTGCAACAGAAGTAATATTGTAAAATTTGCAGTACTCAGCATTTGTAATACTAAGTCAGCATTCTGTACAATTATCAATAATGTTATTATGCAAAGAGGATATTATTACAGGAATTGTAACAACTCATTATTAAAAAGAAAATAGTAACAAAATTGAATGTTAAAAGTATTTTAAAAGTAGTCAATGGAGAATAAAGTATGAAGATAATTCTGGTTGGAAAAACAGAAGAGGAAATGTAGAATAAGATGAGATGTTTAAATATATTTCAATACTTACATTAATCATAGACTATATCATTAAAAGACAAAGACTGATAGCCTAGATTTTTAAAAAATTTACTATATATTCTGTTTATAAAATATGTTTAGTTTAATTATACAAGTAGGTATAAGTAAAAGACCTAGCATAGTTATTTTAAGTCTTTATAATGTAAGCTACTGTAGCTTTATCAACATCAGATGGAACAGGCCAAAATAATAAGCAAATATAAAAATGAATATATCTTAATAATAATTAAGTCATTCAATATAATATAATTTCTTACTTTTATGTGCCTGCTAATTAAGCCTCAAAACAACTCCAAATTAACAAAAAGAAAAATATAAATATGCAACTATGTTCAGAGTAGGGAACTCTTAAGTACTTTTATCAATAAACATAAAAATATGATAAAAAACACATAAGAATATATCAAATTTGAAAAACCTAATGAACAAAGGGAAACTAAGTAAAACAAATATCTCTGCCATAAAATTAATAAATACATTTGAAAAGGTGCAAATCATAAAAAGTATATTGTTCAGATGTACTGAAATTAGGGTACAAAAATATTATAAAAATACTTTTTAAAAATCTCAAACTTTTGAGAATTTATCAATACATTTCTAAATCCTTAAAATTGAATGGGGAAATTATAACTCCACATGCATTTTTATCACAGAAATTTTATTCCTAAGCATATAAAACACAGAAATATGTAAATCAATAAACCAATATACACATAAGAATGTGTAAAATGGCATTATATAAATAGTGAACAACTATAGACAATCCAAAATTTCAAAAATTGTAAAATGAAGAGGTAATTTGTGGCAATTACACACAATGGAATTAAGTAACCATCATACATAGACAGACACAAAGGATTAAATGCTATATTATTTACATATATACACAAGAAAAAAACACACGGTGTTAGTCTTCAGAACAATCATTTTGGGAAAGGGACTGATGTTAATCCAGTACATAAAGGTGTAGTGCTTCTAGGAAAGTGTGACATCCAAAATCGTGATTTGATTGTAGGCATATTGATATATTTACTTCAAAAGAATTATCATCCCAATTATATAGTAACCAGCTATTCATTAATGATTGTTGCATTTTATTAAAAAATTCATATTTAAAGTTCTATTAGAATATAATGTGTTTTAAAATTCTACTAAGTGGTAAGTAAAGGTAGAGGAAGAGAATCTACATGGAAGAAAATCTCTGTTTGTGACTCTTTGTGGCCAGGTGATCCAAAGAAGGGGTCTACATGTTATTCTAAATATGATCAGAAGGCAGAAATTTTGAGCAGTGTACTATCCTAATCTGATGTGAATTTGAAAAAAAAACAACTCTACTAGGTGGAAATTAGCAGAGGGTAGAAGAATGGAAAAAGACTAATTAGCAGAAATTTCACCTACTATGACACAATTCCTCATCAAAAACTTCAAGATGATCATTTCAAAGAGCTTTTTAACTATCTCACTAATCACATGAAAATAAAATATAGTCTATAAGAAAATTCCAACATAAAAGCCAAACTTTCTAGATGACCTACTTCAAAGCATTGTACTTTTACTTCTATTTCATGGCACTTATTTTGACTCACTTTTACAAAAGTTTCTACGAACCTTTCATAGACTTATGCAAATTAAGTAAAGTAATGTTGGTCTTCCTGTTTCCCCTGTAGCTACAAAGAGAACACCATGAGGTTATCAAGAATTCACCATGACCACCCAGTGAAGCCTCTGGATTGGGCAGTCTTCTGGATCTAGTTTGTCATGCACCACAAAGGTGCCAAGCACCTTCAGGTTGCAGCCCATGACCTGTCCTTGTTCCAGTACCACTCTTTGGATGTGACTGGGCTCCTGCTGGCCTGTGTGGCCACTGTGATGTTCATTCTCACTAAATGTTGTCTATATTATTGCCAAAAATTTACAAAAACTGGAAAGAAGAAAAAAAGGGGGTAGTTGTATCTGTGCCTGAAGTTTGCAGCCCCAATAAATGGGCCTCCTCCAGTTTATTCCAACAAGAAGAGATTAGGATGCCAGATTCCTTCCTCCTGTGACAAATTTTCACAAATTACTTTTTCAAGTTAAATTTCATTTCCCAGAGGTTTAACATTTGTTTATGAGTTAGAAATATTTCAGGTCAAAGATAGTGGAATGTAAAAATAATAAATCTCTGTAGGTGTGTATTGAAAAATATTACTGAAATTTACAAATTGTACCAAATACTTAGCTTAGCTGTGATTCACAAGGTGTTCATGGACACATAACATTAAAAGTCTATGCAGAGTATCAATATGGTTTTGCACCTTTTTAGCCTGCTGTAGCTTTATTTAGGTGCAGAATGCCTGGAGTAAAAAATTTCGTCATCATCATTCCTTTAAGCCTAGAAATAATATTACAGACCATAATCAGAACCAATGCAAAAATTTAAAATTTAAATGAATTATATAGGAATTAAACCACAAAGTTTCCAATGACCTTTCTTTAAGATACATATCACAAATAAAATTTATGATAAAATTGGTTAAACTGGAAAATTAATTTTATTGGTTAAAAAACCATCAACTAAGTCTCACAACAAATATTCTGCAGCCCAATACATTGATTTATTGTAAAAATAAATTCAAAATTATGTTAGTAAATTGGAGTGATTTTTAAGAGTTCTCAGCAGAATTTTTATGCAACTCATCACATTTACAAGGAAAATAGAACCAATAAAATATATTATAGTTGACAGTTTAAAAGCATGCACAGAAGCTTGAATTAATCTTTACCAAATAGATTATCCAACTCCTGTAAGAACAAAGGATCAGTATCTATTACATAGTAAGATATACAACAAATCATCAACCAAAATTACAGTTAATATGCATACATCTGAATACAAGAACTGAACAGGTGATTCACAGAACTGAAACTGGCCTATAACCATGAGAGTTTACATAAGTCACCAATGCTTTAAAAAACAGAAATTAAGTTAATACATTACATTCCCAGAGAAAATTTGTAACCTATGAAAATTTGAAGAAACTATTTCTGTGGGAGAATAATGTAGAATAATTCTGCCACATAGAACTGAAACAATTTTTGACCCTGCTATTCTACATTTAGGAAGCTGTGACACAGAAATACCTGGACAAACACCTATTTAGGCACAAGATGTTCCCTGTAGAATTTAAATGGTTACCAGTCAATGGATATATCTTCAACTGAAGTTATATAGTTAGCTAGGCATGATGGTGTGATCACTCCAGCCTCTTGGGTAGATAAAGTGGGAGGACAGCTTGAGTCCAAGAATTCAAGACCAACCTGGGCAACATAGTGAAAACTTGTCAAAAAAAAAAAAAGTTATATGGTATACAACAATTACAGAGAATGAGTAGAGTATATGCAATATCATCCCACATTCTTTTTTTTTTTTTTTTTGTACTAGGGATTGAACTCAGAACTTTGTGCTCTCCAGGCAGGCCCTGTGCCACTAAGGTATATCCTAAGCCCTCAATGTTCTTGTCATACTATGAAATAAAGAAGAAAGTTTCAGAAAAATTTTTTAAATTCTCTGGAACAAAATAGGACATATGTAAATTCATACAAATACAGAGGAAAGAGTCTGGAAAAGCATACAGAATTCCTAGCAAAATAATCTTAATATTTAGTTCTTTGCTCCTCTGCTGTATTTTTTTTATGATAGGAACTCACTGTATTGCTCAAGCTGGCCTCAAACTCATGATCATCTTACCTCAGCCTCTCAAGTAAGTAGGATTAAATACATACATCACTGAATGTCTTAGTTACTTTCGCATTGCTGAGAAAAAATACACAACACCCACAAGTTACTGAAGGAAAGACTTATTTTAGCCCACAGTTTGTAGAGGTTTCAGTCCATAGTCATCTGACTCCAAGGCAGGGTGGTATGACAGACAGGCATCACAGAGGAGAAACAGTTTGAGGTGTCGCAGACAGGAAGTAGCACCCTTCCTTCTGTTTCCCCTGTTTATTCTGTCCAGGGTACAAACCTTTTGGTTAGTACCACTCACACCCACAGTGGGCCTTTTCTCTTCAGTAAGTCAATCATTCAGATTCACCTGAATATGTTAAACCAATCAATATCAGTGGACTCATCCAGTGTCACACACCTAGGATCCAGTGTCCCACCCCCATGATCTAGTCACTATCAGAATCTCCCCCTATAAATGCATGAGGCTTTGGGGAACATCCAGATATATGGCATGAGTGTACCTGGTCAAAATAATATTTTCATAAATTAAATGGTTTGAAAATTAGTGAAACAAACATATTGATTTCCCAAAACAATTATTAAAATGTGATAATACATTATTTTATTAGTGCTATTTACATGAATGGATCTGGATCTGACGTATCTGTCTGATTCATTTGTGACTGTGTTTAGAATATCTATTGAATATTTAAACTATCTATAAATAAGAGTCCTACAATATATTTAATTTAAATAGATATAAACTGTAAATTGTCACAATTTTTCCTATTTTATTGTTTTAATGTCAACATTTAATGAATTTTGCAATAGATTAATGACCATAGATGCCTTTTTTCAAAGCTTATATTGGTGTTAATTTTGAACATGAAAACAAATATTTGATAATCTTCCCAATAAATCATGTTCCCTTCCCTTCAACTTTGGCAAACATTGCTTTGTCTCAGCAAAAAGATTGCAATAGAAATTACATGGCTTAGTCAGCAAAACTCAGCAAAGGAAATACACATTCTCTGTCTTTGTTTCACACCCTCTATTCCTCACAGTGCTCCATTTGGAATCTCAGCCATACCCAAAGTCCCTGTGAAAGGACATCTGGTAGAGACATAAGAAGCAGTGTCTAAGAAGTCTCTATTATTCAAAGCCTCCAGCATTTGTCTTTTGTAGCTAACCACAGTATGAAAGTGAATGATCTTTATATAATAATAACCTGAGCTACTGTATAATAATAACGACTTGAGAAATTCTGTTAAAAACTGCCTACTGATCCAGTCAATGTAAGAGATATAATAAACTCATTGCTGCTGTTCTAAAATTCTGCATTTGGGAGCAGTTTGTCATACAGTGATAGGTAAGTGAAATAAGATACATATTTTTAACTAATCATTTTAGTTTTGTAACTAAAAATAGCTACATAAATATGAAATGGGTAATTTTGAAAATGACCTTAATAAAAAGAAAATAACCACCAGCATAGTATTGTGGGTAAGAGTTTGTACTCTGGATATGTAGTCTGGATGTACATCCCTATGAACCTACACAGAACAGTGTGGGGCTGGGTAAATTACTTAGAGTAAGACTTGGCTTCCTCTCCAATGAAATAGAGTTGAAAGAATAATATTACCTACATCATGAAGTTGAAAGAATAAATGCATTAACATGGAAAAGAGCTAAAAGTAATTGCAATATATGACGAAATTCAACTTTGATTCACTAGTACCAGTAAAAATTGCATAAAAATATTTTCACAGTGATGTTATTCTTCACATAAATTACCTAACATGCTTTAAATGTAACATGATTCAAATGTAAATGAAAAAATTAGCATTTACTGCTTCAAATATGTTATAATTGTGGTATAAACCAGTGACTGATAAGTAAGGTTTTCTGAACAAAATCTAGCCACTTTTTTATATAAATAATTGAGATAAAATCACATAATATGAAAGTCATCATTGTACCCTGTAAAATTCATCGGTGTGAATACATTTTAAAAATTCTGCAACTTTCACCGCTTTCTGAATGGAAGGAATTTTTGTAACCCAAAAAAGATAATTTCATATGCCTTAAAGAGACATTATCCATTTCTCAATTATTCAGACCTAGATCTCTTGTAGTATGTGTTATTCTACACATCAGATTATCTAAAAGAAAAAGTAAATCTATACAGGTGTTTAACTATAGTTGGGATTTTCCCCTATTTTTTCGTGTCCTATTTGCCCTTAAATTGCAATTTTCTCATTGAGATATACTTATTTTTAATTACTTGATTTTTTCCTAAGATATAGGCACACATTTTTATAAGAAAATTTCAAACAACTATTTCTCGGATAAATAACAGAATAGGTTGTATATACCAGCTCCCAAGAAAAAGAGGAGCAGCTAATACCATTGTTTTTAAAAATCAATAATTGAAAGTTTCTAGGAATTGTCATAAGGACGTGTATCAAAGGAAGACATGTATTCAAGAAAACACACAAAAATTTGGTATAAAAAAGGCAGAGCCCATGACAAAGCTATCTGCCACCATACCCACATTCTAACTCAGTTCTTTAACCAAAACGCTAACAGTGGAAAACTGAAGAAATTACCTTGATGAAAAACAAAACATTTTTTTAGTCATCTGCCTATAAGTATCATCGATAAAACTTTTAATAAATTACAAAAATCTTAATGCCTTAGACATAGAAAATCCTCCACCTTTTTAATTACAGCCAACATAATTAATTATGTATAATAATAATTTCTTAATAACATGGGGTAGAACACAATTAGATTCTGAGGAAAATCAGAGGGACCACTCAGTATAGAAAACTGAAGCAAATTGGTTCAAGCAGCTGCTTTTCAGCCACAGGAATTTTGTCTTATAGTTCCTCAGGCTCAAGAGGCCCCACTTAGGGGAAATTTTTAAATATCACTTTAATATAAAATTATATTAGAATTTTAATTTACTTAGGAAAGCAATCTTAAACTTTAATATATATGCATATATATTTATAATTTATGAAAACATTTCACAGACCAAAATGTTATCTTTTTATAAACATTAGTTGAAAATATTTGACTTTATACCTAGTATCTGATGACTCACATGTTCAAATGAACATATGTAAATATTTATCCCATTTATATTTATTTACTTATTTTAACAATTGCTTTAGATTCCTAATTGGTACCAAAGCATAGCACAGTTAACCTTTTGAACTATGTAGAATTACTCTACACAGGAAACAAAGGACATTGCACTTATAAAACCAATTAATTAAGATAAATATTATCTTATACATCACTAAGTTTAAAGATATCTTTTACCTTACAATCAATTTAAATTAGCTCATTGTTAAACCATGTGAACAAAAAGCTTTGGACTAATTACATGAATGTCCACTTATTTATAAACCAATGTTGAACAAGTAAAAATTTTAATGACATATAGATAGATATATGTAAACCAAAGTTAACACAGAAACATACGTATTAACCTAAATAATATCTAATCTTCAAATTACCATACTTTCAGATTCGTATTTGGAAGTTTTATATAAATCTTGAGCCTAGCAGGTTTCATTTTCTATGTTTTAAGTGAATTCAGTAACATTTGAACATCTCTATAACCAGTTTGCATCTGGGTCTGTGTATGTGTGTGTGTGTGTGTGTGTGTGTGTGTGTGTGTGTGAGAGAGAGAGAGAGAGAGAGAGAGAGAGAGAGAAGAGACAAGAGTCCTAACAGTCAGGGATCCTAACAGTCAGAAGTCTGTAAGAGCAAAATAAAATAAATAAATGGCTTAAAAATTGATATTCACTCAAAAAAATTTTACTGGAGCAGCTTCAAGGGAATTTAGGCAGTTATTTTTTTGAAGATTATCAGAGAGACAGACATGAAAACATATTGAACACAAAATAATTACACTAAATCAGAGTGCACTTTTAGATACATTGGTCATGCTTAATTATAATAATCTTTTTTCTTAGTTTTAGGTTTATAACTATAAATAGAATAGGCAAAATTTTCCCTAGGGAGTATTAATTAGTGTTTCCTTTTTCTGTGAATAATAACAATATTTTCTTTAATACTCCAAGCTACTCTGAATACTTTGTCTTGATACATAAAACCATGAACTTGCAATCAGTGAGTCAGAAGGGGCAGAAAGAGAGAGCTGCAGTTTGTTATATAGGGTCCTTGTTCTGATTTTTTTCTTATTATAAAAGCAAGCTTGAAACCTTAACTTTTTACTTTTTAACTTACATTTAGAGAAAAATTAACTTCTTAAAAATCTGTTTTAAGTTATTCCCAGTTTTCTAAGATGCAAGCTACAGGTAACATATTAGAGATAGATATTGAGTTACCCATAATCTAGTAAGATGCACTGCACACCTTTAAGACATACTGTCTGTACTTCTAAACAGAAATAAGAGAAAAGACAGAATCCTTTTAGGTTCCCCATGTTCCTATGGTCAGGCCATGAGGGCACCATGGCCCACCTTTCTGTCATGACTAGTTTAGTTATACCTGTCTGTCATGCAGAAATGTAATATGGGACAAACAGCACTGGTTGGTCCTACTGCTGTCATAATCAGAGGACAAGGATCCTTGCCCCTGGCATACAGCTACTTTCAGGCATTGAGCCACCCTGAAAAACATGCAAATATGCCTTTGAATCTTTCACAATAGCTTCACTCAAAAAGTCACCCCAAAGTTCTTTATAACTAGGGCCCTGTGACATACACAAAGAGCTGAATACACTATAAAGAAGGTTCCAAATGTTTGCATGCTGAGAAAACATCATTCTCTGAGACACACCCCAGCACCCGGAAGGAGGTTCCCTCACTGCCATTCCATGCTCCTAGGGCAGAGAAGGTGAGCCAGTCTCAGCATGTGGGAGGAGGATCCCTTGCTGCATTCCATGCTCCTAGGGCAGAGAAGGTGAGTCCTGCAGGCACCAGAAGCAACTCCACCTCCCGTGGAAATGAGAAGACACTTAGACAAGAATCAAAAACAGACATCCAGATCACCTACAGGAACCACAAAGTGAAAGGAGATGGAACAATCTGCTACTGAACCACATGGACTCTTTGAACAGGCAACAAAAGAGGATCTGGGAAAAATGAAATCAGAAATAATTACTCAGATAACAGTAAAGATTTTACTCATGGTGCAAGACATGATTAATAAATCTAGGGAGGACACAGATAATAAAATAGAGGACCTGAGGAACATGATGGAATCCCAACATAGGAAACAAATGGAATCCATAAAACAGATACAAACAGATTTCCAAGAGATTAAAAACCCCATGGAAGGTCTGTGCAGCAGAATTAACCAATGTGAGGATGGAATTTCACATATAGAAGATAAAATTGCAATTAGTGAGGAGGAAAAGAAAAGTTGTTTTAAAATTGTAAGGGAACACAAGAAATCAATTCAGCAGCTGCTAGACAATGCAAAGAAGAGTAACATAAGACTGATTGAAGTCAATAAAGAAAGAGGAGAGAGTGCAGATGACATAAAAAAAATTGTTTTCAGAAGTGATGGCAGAAAACTTTCCAAGGAGGGGAAAAGAACTTGACATACAGATAAGTGAGGTGTATAGGACTCTAGCTAGCCTTAATCAAAAAAAAATCTACACATAGGCATATAATAGTTAGGATTCCAGAAATTCAACAGAAGAACAAAATTCTACAAGCAGTGAGAGAAAAGAAACAAATCACATACAAAGGAAAGCCCATCAGAATCACAGCAGACTTCTCAATGCAAACCCTCAAGGCAAGAAGAGCTTGGAGTGATGTATTTCAAGCCCTAAAGGAAAACAGACTCCAACCCAGATTGATGTACCCTGCAAAGCTATCTTTCAAAATTGATGGAGAAATAAGATACTTTCATGATAAAGAGCACCTCAGGAACTTCATGAATATCAAACCAGCACTCCAAAAAATTTTAGACAATACCCTAGGAAATGACAGTGAGGATCACAACCCCAAGAAACACAGCAAAATTAATCCATTGGGCATGATAAATCAAATGAAAAGGGGGAGAATCCAACAAAAAGAAAAATTCATGACAAGGCTTTTAAAACTTTGAACTTCATCTCCCTAATGAGTGTATAATTCAATCTTGTTATTGTACTGATTAGTATTTTTCTGATTCTAGAGTTGCACACCATTCCTTGTGCTATACTGGCTATTTATCATCTTTTTATGTCTACATTTTAATTGGGTTGTCTACTAATGAGCTGTAAGAGTTCTTTATATATTCTAGTCATAGGTTATATGCATTGTAAATATGGTCTGTTTAAGGACTACTTTTCATTTTAATGATGTCATTTAAAGTTCTAAATTTTCATGGAATCTCATTTATCAATTTTTTTTCTTTTATACATCATGTCTTTTGTATCCTAGGTAGTTCTTGCCTACCCTGAATTCAAAAATATTTTCCCTTATAATTTCTTCTTAAAATTTCATACTTTTAGGCTTTCTTATTTAGGTTCATAGATCCCTTCAAGTTATTTTCCTATGTGGAAATAAAGGGTTGAGCTTAAATCTTTATATATGGATACCAGGTGTTCTAGTGCTGTTTGCTGAAAACACGGTCTCTTCCTCAGCTCATGAATTGAGTTTATATTCTATAAAATGCTAATGTTAAATAATCTTTCAAAACTCAGTGGACCATATATGTGTGGTTATATTTCTCGATTCTCTGTTTTATTCAAATGATCTATATGTCTTTCCTTACACAACACTGCCTAGATTACTGTAGCTTTAGAAGAAGTCTTAAAATTAAGAACTAAACGTCTTCCAACACAGTTTTTGTTTTTTATTTTATTTTAACTTTTCTAGGTCCTTTGTACTCATACATAACTTTTAAATTTCAGTATCCAATTCTTCATTTAATAGCAAGTATACAGAGACCTGAATTTTTATATATACCTTGTGTTTTCTAATCTCTCTAAATTCAAGTATAATTTCTAGGGGCTCCTAGAGATTTCTTAGTATTTTCTCTGTAGATGATCATTTCATCTACATATAAAGATTTTGCTTCTGCCATGCCAATCCTATCCTAGTTGTGTCATTTTATTGCCAGACTATTTTGGTAGGGTCTAGGTTTCAAAGTTTAATGGACAGATAAAGAGTAAGCATATCTGCCCTTGTTCCCCACCTTAAGGAGAAAGCATTGTATCTTCTCCATTCATATAAGGCATTCTCGCTGGAAGTATGGAGTACATGTCTTTAATCTGCTGAGAAGTTTCTGTTCTACTTCTAGTCTCCTGATAGCTTTTACCATGAACAGCTGTAGAATTTAGTCCAATACTTTTTCTCCAACTAGTGACAGGATCATATGGCTTTTTCCTTTCCTCTGTTAGAATGATGACTTTTGGGGGTGAATCTTCCAATGCTGAACCAACACTGCCATCCCTATAACAAAACTAGTTATAAATGAAGAATTTGATATTGAAATATAAAAGTTATGTAGGAGTACAAAGGATGTAGAAAAGTTAAAAAAAACAAAAAACAAAAACAGTATTGAAAGATGTTTAGTACCTAATTTTAAGACTTCTTCTAAAGCTACAGTAATCAAGGCAGTGTTAGTGTAAGGAAAGATGTATAGATCATTTGAATAAATAAAACAGAGAATCTAGAAATACAACCACACAAATATGGTCGACTTAGTTTTGAAAGATTATTTAACATTAGCATTTTATAGAATATAAACTCAATTCAAGAGCCAAGGGAGAGATAGTGTTTTCAGCAAACAGCACTAGAACGCCTGGTATCCGTATAAAACAAATTAACCTCAACCCTTTATTTCCATACATGAAAATAATTTGACAGGATCTATGAACCTAAATAAGAAAGCCTAAATGTATGAAACTTTAAGAAGAAATTATAAGGGAAAATGTTTATGAATTCAGGGTAGGCAAGAACTAACTAGGATACAAAAGATATGATGTATAAAAGAAAAAACTGATAATGAGATTCCATCAAAATTAAGAAATATAAATGACATCATTAAAATGAAAAGTAGTCCTAAAACAGACCATATTTACAATGCCTATAACCTAAGACCAGAATATATAAAGAATACTTAGAACTCATTAATAGACAACCCAATTAAAAAGAAGACATAAATATTCCTGGCCCAGAGGTAGGAGCTTCTGAGCCACAG
This sequence comes from Heterocephalus glaber, assembly GCF_053883595.1. Lineage (NCBI taxonomy): Eukaryota > Metazoa > Chordata > Mammalia > Rodentia > Bathyergidae > Heterocephalus > Heterocephalus glaber. The sequence continues at coordinate 58,523,738 of NW_028258325.1, read as the reverse complement.
TCCCATTGCTGCTGTTCCATAGGAAGGGGCTTCCAGGCCACCATCCGTACCACTGCTCCCAGCCCCTGTCCCACCTCTCCCAGCTCAGAGGAGGTGATCCATGTGGATGACAACAGTACCACCCCCGCCCCCAGTTGAAATGAGAAAACATGTAAATTAGTGTCAAAACCAGATTTCCAGATCACCTACAGCAACCCCAAAGGGAAATGAGATGGAACACTCTGATACTCAACAACCTGGATCCACTGAACTAGCAAAAAAGGGGATCTACAAAAACTGAAATCAGAAATAATTTCTCACATAACAGGAGAAATTGTGCTCCTAGTTCAAGACATGATTAATAAATCTAGAGAGAAGTTGAGGAAGGTGATGGAATACCAACATAGGAAACAAATGGAATCCACAAAACAGATGCAAATAGATTTACAGGGGATGAAAAACTCTATTGAAAGTCTACACAGCAGAATGAGCCAGTGTGAGGACAGAATTTCAGATATAGAAGATAAGATTGCAATTAATGACCAGGAAAAGAAAAATTGCTTCAAAATTATAAGAGAACAGGAGAAATCAATCCAGCAGGTGCTAGATGATGAAAAGAAGAATAACATAAGACTGATTGGAGTCAATGAAGAAACAGGAGAGAGTACAGATGACATTAAAAAAAACTTCACAGAAGTAATGGCAGAAAGCTTCCCAAGCAGGTCAAAAGAACTTGACATACAGATAAGTGAAGCATATAGGAATCCAAATAGCCTTGATCAGAAAAAACTACATATAGGCATATAATTATTAGGATTCCAGAAACTCAACAGAAGAACAATGTTCTACAAGCAGTTAGAGAAAAGAAACAAATCACATACAAAGTAAAGCCCATCAGAATCACAGCAGACTTCTCAACACAGACCATAAAGGCAAGAAGAGCTTGGAGTGATGTATTTCAGGTCAAAAAGGAAAACAGCCTCCAACCCAGATTGATGTACCCTGCAAAACTATCTTTCAAAATTGATGGATAAATAAGATACTTTCACAATAAAGAGTACCTTAGCAAATTTGTGAATATCACACCAGCACCGCAAAAAATTTTAGACAATATCCTAGGAAAAGACATTGAAGATCACAACCACAGGAAGCAAAGTGGAATGAACCCATCTGGCATGACAAGAAATTAAATATAAAGGGGGAGAACCCAACAAAAAGAAAAAGTCATGGCAATGAGAAATCAATACATTTCAGTTATAACCATCAACGTTAATGGTCTCAATTCACCAATCAAAAGAAATAGGCTGGTAGGATGGGTCAAGAAGCAAAATCCAACAATATGCTGCATACAAGAAACACAATTCAAAATGAAACTCATAGGCTGAAAGTTAAAGGGTGGAAAACAATACTCAATGTGACAGGAACACAAAAAAAAGCAGGAGTAGCTATTCTCTTTGCAGATCAAGTAGATTTCAAACCAACAATGATTAAGAAAGACACTACATCCTTGGAAAGAGAACAATCCAACAGGAAGAGATGACAATCATAAACATCTATGCACTAAACACTAGTTTCCCCAACTATATAATACAAATACTATGAAAAGGCATATATGCACTGATACAATTATAGTGGGGGACCTCAATATCCCACTGTCACAAATAGATCAACTACACACACAAAAAAACTAATGAAATACTAGAACTCAATCAGACTCTTGAACAAATGAACTTAACAGATGTTTACAGAGTCTTCCACCCAACAAAATGAGAAGACATATTCTTCTCAGCTGCACATGGGTCATTCTCCAAAATAGACCACATGCTCACACATAGAACATGTATGAGTAAATGCAAAGGAATTGAAGTTATCCCCTGTATATTATCAGACCATAGTGTGAGGAAATTGGAGATCCATAGCAAAATAAACTGGAAAAATTTCATCAACAAGGGGAAATTGAACAACACACTTCTGAATAACTAATGGGTAACAGAGGAAATTCAAGAAGAAATTAGACAGTTCCTTCAATTAAATGACAATGACAATACAACATAGCAGAACCTATGGGACAAAATGAAAGCAGTCTTATGAGGGAAATTCAAGTAGTGAAAAAAACATATTAGGAAAATAGAACAAGCCCAATTAAACAATCTGATGCAAACCTCAAGCTTCTAGAAAAAGAAGAACAAGACAACCTGAAAACTTATACAAAGGAGGAAATTATAAAGATCAGAGGAGAAATCAATGCAATGGAGACTAAGAGAATGATAAAAAAACAATGAAGTCAAGAGTTGGTTCTTCAAAAGAATAAACAAAATTGACAAATAGCCAACCTTATCAGAAAAAGGAAAGAAAAGGCCCAAATCCATGCAATTAGGAATGAAAAGGGTGAAATTACAACAGACCCAGCAGAAATCCAGAGGATCATCAATACCTACTTCCAGAACCTATATGCCAATAAGATGGAAAACACAGAAGAAATTGACAGATTCTTAGATATATATGAATTACCAAAGTTGAAGGAAGAAGACCTAAAACTTCTAAACAACACAATATCAACCAATTAAATTGAGAACTTAATTAAAAACTTATCAACTAAGAAAAGCCCAGGCCCTGATGGCTTCACTGCTGAATTCTACAAGACATTTACAGAGGAACTACTACCACTACTGTTTAAACTCTTCAGTGAAATTGAAAGGAAAGCAATACTCCCAAATTCATTCCTGGAAGGAAGCATCACCTTGATCCCCAAAGCAGAGAAAGACCCAACTGAAAAAGAGAACTATAGGCCAATCTCACTAATGAACATAGATGCAAAAATCCTTAAGAAGATACTGTCAAATAGAATGCAGAAGATCATTAAGATCATACAGCCTGAACAATTGGGATTCATCCCAGGGATGCAGGGATGGTTCAACATATGCAAATCAATCAATGTAATACACTATATCAATAGAGCCAAGGAAAAAATCCATATGATTATCTCCCTAGAGGCAGAAAAACCATTTGACAAAATCCAACATACATTTATGATAAAAACCCTATAAAAAATTGGAATAGATGATCTCTACCTCAAACTGATAAAAGCCATCTATGAAAAACCAACAGCCACTATCATACTAAATGGTCAAAATCTGAAATCGTTCACACTAAAATCGGGAAAAAGACAAGGATATCTACTATCACAACTCTTGTTCAATATAGTTCTGGAAACATTAGCCACTGCAGTTAGACAAGAGAAAGAAATAAAAGGAATAAAGATAGGAAATGTAGAAGACAAATTGTCATTATTTGCAGATGACATGATACTCTATATAGAAGACACCAAGAATTCCACCAAAAGTCTTCTAGACTTAATAACCAAATTCAGTCAAGTAACTGGTTACAAGGTCAACACCAAAAATCAATAGCTTTCTTCTACATGAAAAACACACTTACTAAGAGAGAAATAGGGCAAATAATTCCTTTCACAATAGCATCCAAAAATCTAAAATACCTGGGAATCAACATAACAAAAAAATCAAAGACCTCTTCTCTGACAACTGTACCTCTGAAAGGAGAGATTGAAGATGATATGAGAAAATGGACAGACATCTCCTGCGCCTGGGTAGGAAGGATTAATGTAGTGAAAATGGCCATATTTCCAAAACTGCTATAAAGATTCAATGCAATTCCAATTGAGATCCCAGCAGCATACTTCATGGACCTTAAGAAAACAATCCAAAAATTCATTTGGAACAAGAAGAGGCCCAGAATAGCAAAAGCAATTCTAGGTAACAGAGACATGGCAGGGGGTATCACAAGCCCCAACCTGCAACTATACTTCAAAGCTGCTGTGACAAAAACAGCATGGTACTGGCAAAGAAACAGACCTGAGGACAAGTGGAACAGATTAGAAGATGCAGAAACAATGCCAGACACACTCAGCCATCTCATCTTCAATAAAGGAGCCAAACACCCTCACTGGAGGAAAGATAGCTTCTTTAATAAATGTTGCTGGAAAAATTGGGTTTCAACTTGCCATAGATAAAAACTAGACCAATATCTCTCACCATGCACTAAACTAAAATCAAAATGGATTAAAGATCTAAATATTAAAATAGAAACTCTGAACCACTTGGAACAGTGGTTAGGTAGAACTCTTGAAGACACTGGTGTATGAATAGATTTTATGAACAAAACCTCAGTTGCCCATGAACTAGCACAATAATAAGTGGGATCTCTTCTTATTCAAAAGCTTCTGCACAGCAAGAGAAACGATCAGCAGTGTGAAGAGACAACCCACAATGTGGGAAAAAATCTTCACCTGCTTCTCCTCACACAAAGGTCTACTATCTCGAATCTATAAAGAACTTAGAAAGATCAGACCTCTCAAATTTAAAGACCCAATCCGAAAATGGGCATCTGAAATGCACAAACATTTCTCAGAAAAAGAAGTAGAAATAGCAAATAAATACATGAAAAAATGTTCAACATCACTGGTCATTCGAGAGATGCAAATGAAAACCACACTGAGATTCCACCTCATTCCAGAAAGAATGGCTGCTATCAAGAAATCAACCAATAACAAATGTTTGTGGGGCTGTGGGGAAAGAGGAACCCTTCTCCACTGCTGGTGGGAGTGTAGACTGGTGCAAGCACTGTGGAAATCAGTATGGAGATACCTCAAAGAACTAGGACTGCAAGTTCCATTTAACCCTGCTATTCCACTGCTGGGGATCTTCAAAGAATTAAAAGTATCATACCACAGTGATATATGTGTGCCCATGTTCATAGCAGCAGTTTGTGATAGGTAGAACTTGGAAACAGCTCAAATGCCCATCAACTGGAGACTGGATAAAGAAAATATGGGTTGTTTTTTTTATAAAATGGAGTACTACTCAGCCATAAAAAATGAGAAATTAGAGACATTTATAGCTAAGTGGATACACATTGAGGCGATACTCTTAAATGAAATAAATAAGACACATGCATAAATGTCGAATAGTTTCTCTGGTGTGAAAAACTGAAAGTGTAAATAAGGACTAAAATGTATAATGGGTAATGTGAAATAGAAAAGGGGCAAAGGGGAAGGAAGTGGGAGGGGTAGGGGAAAGGAAAGAAAGGAATGGTATTAATATGAGAAAATGGAAAAATAGGAACAAAATCTTTGTAAATAGGGAGGTATGGAGGGGTTGAAGGGAGGGCTGGGCAAGGGTCAAAATTAAGAACCAAGAGAGATTATGAAAAAGTGCAAATTTCCAATGATGAATGTCATTATATTGTATACCTAAAATGTACCAATGATTAAAATCAGTAATCGATAATGGAAAATAGTAAGGAAAGTTTCAAAGGGGTAGGTGTAGTGGGAGGGGCAGGGGAAAGGAAAGAAGGGAAAGGAAAAATGATGATAAATGGAAAACATGGAAATAGAGTCTTTGTAAATAGGGAAGGGTGGAGGCAGTGAAGGGAGGGCTAGGAATAGGGAAAAAATAAGAACCAAGATGCATTTTGTAAAGGTACAATCCCCAATGAGAAATGTAATTGGGTTGTATACCTAAAATACACCAATAGAAGAATTTAACAAAAAAAGTAGATATAATAAGGTGATAAATAGCCCATATAGCATAAGGAAAATACCAGCTGTAGAATCAGAAAAATACTAACCAGTACAATGACAAGATTGAATTATACACTCACTACGGAGATGAAGTTAAAATTTTTAAAAGCCTTGTCATGACTTTTTCTTTCTCTTGGATTCTCCCCCTTTGCGTTTAATTTGTTACACCCTATGTATTCATTCTGCTGGGGTTCCTGGGTTTGTGATCCTCATTGTCTTTTCCTAGGGTATTGCCTAAATTTTTTTTGGACTGCCGGTTTGATATTAATGAAGTTCCTGAGGTATTCTTTATCATGAAAGTATCTTATTTCTCCATCAATTTTGAAAGATAGTTTTGCAGGGTACATCAATCTGGGTTGGAGGCTGTTTTCCTTTAGGGCTTGAAATACATCACTCCAGGCTCTTCTTGCCTTGAGGTTTTGCATTGAGAAGTCTGCTGTGATTCTGATGGGCTTTCCTTTGTATGTGATTTGTTTCTTTTCTCTCACTGCTTGTAGGATTTTGTTCTTCTGTTAGATTTCTGGAATCCTAACTATTATATGACTGTGTGTAGACTTTTTTTTTTAATCAAGGCTAGCTGGAGTCCTATATTCCTCACTTATCTGTAAGTCAAGTTATTTTCCTCTCCTAGGGACGTTTTCTGCCATCACTTCTGTGAACAGTTTTTTATGTCATCTGCACTCTCTCCTCTTTCTTCATTGACTCCAATCAGTCTTATGTTATTCTTCTTTGCATCATCTAGCAGCTGCTGGATTGATTTCTCATGTTCCTTTATAATTTTAGAGCAATTTTTCTTTTCCTCCTCACTAATTGCAATCTCTTCTTCTATATCTGAAATTCTGTCCTCGCATTGCTTCATTCTGCTGTTCAGACTTTCAATGGAGTTTTTAATCTCTTGGAGATCTGTTTGCATCTCTTTAGTGGAGTCCACGTTTCCTATGTTTGGATTCCATCATGTTCCTCAGATCTTCCAATTTTTTTATCTGTGTCCTCTCTAGATTTATTAATCATATCTTGCACCATGAGCACAATCTTTGCTGTTATCTGAGTAATTATTTCTGATTTCATTTTTCCCAGATCCTCTTTTGTTGCCTGTTCAAAGAGTCCAGGTAGTTGGGTACCAGATTGTTCCATCTCGTTTCCCTTTGGGGTTTCTGTAGGTGATCCAGAAGTCTGTTTTTGAGGCTTGTTTTTTTGCCTTCTCATTTCCACAGTGGGAGGTGCTTCTGGCGCCCTTGTGGCTCAAATTCTCTGCCCTAGGATCATGGGATGGTAGCAGGGGAGCTTCCTTCTGGGTGCTGGGAGCAGCTCACCTTCTCCAAGCTAGGAGCTTGGGATGGTGGCAGTGGAGCTTCTTTCCGGATGCTGGGACTGGCTCAACTTCTGTGCCCTAGGAGCTTAGGATGGTGTGGGGGGAGACTTCCTCCCAGGTTCTAGGACCAGCTCACCTTCTCTTACCTAGGAGCTTGGAATAGTGGTGGGGGTGCTTCCATCTTAGTGCTGGGACCAGCTCACCTTCTCTGCCCTAGCAGCTTGGGATGGCAGTGGGGGAGCTTCCTTCTGGGTGCTGGGACTGGCTCAGCTTCTCTGCCCTAGGAGCTTGGGATGGTGGTGGAGGAGCTTCCTTCTGGGTGCTGGGCCAGCATTTCTATTTTAATATTTAGATCTTCAATCTATTTTGATTTTAGTTTAGTGCATGGTGAAAGATATAGGTCTAGTTTTTATCTTTGCATATTAGAAACCCAATTTTTCCAGCACCATTTATTAAAGAGGCTGTCTTTCCTCCAATGAGGGTGTTTGGCTCCTTTATCAAAGACGAGATGGTTGAGTTTGTCTGGAGCTGTTTCTGCACCTTCTAATCTGTTCCACTGGTTCTCAGATCTGTTTTTTGCCAGTACCATGCTCTTTTCATCACACTAGCTTTGTAGTATAGTTTCTAGTTGGGAGTTGTGATACCCCCTGCCATGTCTCTGTTACCTAGAATTACTTTTACTATTCTGGGTCTCTTCTTGTTGCAAATGAATTTTGGGATTTTTTTTCTCAAGGTCTGTGAAATATGCTGCTTTGATTTAAATTGGGATTGCATTAAATCTATATAGCAGTTATGGAAGTATGGCCATTTTCACTATGCTGATCCTTTCTACCCAGGAGCAGGGAATGTCTTCCATTTTCTGATATCATCTTCAATCTCTCTTTTCAGAGTGCTATAGTTTTCAGAGAAGAGGTTTTTGATTTCTTTCGATAAGTTGATTCCTAGGTATTTCAGTTTTTTGGATGCTAGTGTGAAAGGAATTATTTGCCCTATTTCTCTCTCAGTAAGCCTGTTGTTTGTATAGAGGAAAGCTATTGATTTTTGTGTGTTGACATTCTATTGAGTTTGTTTGTTAAGTCTAGAAGACTTTTGGTAGAGATCTTGGGGTCTTCTATATAGAGTATCATGTCATCTGCAAATAATGGCACTTTGATTTCTTCATTTTCTATCGTTATTCATTTTATTTCTTTCTCTTGTCTAATTGCTGTGGCTAATGTTTCCAAATCTCTATTGAACAACAGTGGTGATAGTGGACATCCTTGTCTTGTTCCTGATTTTAGTGTGAAGGATTTCAGTTTTTGACCATTTAGTATGATATTGGCTGTTGGCTTTTCATAGATGGCTTTTATCAGATTAAGGTAGAGACCATCTTTTCCAATTTTTTGTAGGTTTTTTTTCATAAATGTATGTTGAATTTTTCATCAAATCCTTTTTTTGCATCTATGGATACAATCATATGGTTTTTGTCCTTGGCTCTATTAATAGAGTGCATTACATTGATTGATTTGCATATGTTGAACCATCCCTGCATCCCTGGGATGAATCCCACTTGGTCAGTGTGTATGATCTTCTTGATGATATTCTGCATTCTATTTGCCAGTATCTTATTAAGGATTTTTGCCTCTATGCTCATTAGTGAGATTGCCCTATACTTCTCTTTTTCGGTTGGGTCTTTCTCTGCTTTGGGGATCTAGGTGATGCTTCCTTCCAGGAATGAATTTGGGAGTATTGCTTCTCTTTCAATTTCATTGAAGAGTTTAAACAGTAGTGGCAGTAATTCCTCTCTAAATGTCTTGTACAATTCCGCAGTAAAGCCATCAGGGCCTGGACTTTTCTCAGTTGGTAAGTTTTTAATTACGTTTTTAATTTCATTGATTGATATTGAGTTGTTTAGAAGTTTTAGGTCTTCTTCATTCAACTTTGGTAATTCATATATATCTAGGAATCTGTCCATTTCTTCTGTGTTTTCCATCTTATTGGCATATAGGTTCAGGAAGTAGGTATTGATGATCCTCTGGATTTCTGCTGGGTCTGTTGTAATTTCACCCTTTTCATTCCTAATTGCATTGATTTGGACCTTTTCTTTCCATTTGCTGATAAGTTTGGCTAAGGGTTTGTCAATTTTGTTTATTCTTATGAAGAACAAACTCTTGGCTTCATTAATTTTTTCTATCATTCTCTTAGTCTCCATTGAATTGTTTTATAATTCCCTTCCTTGTATGATATTTTGGGTTGTCCTGCTCTTCTTTTTCTAGAAGCTTGAGGTTCAGCATCAGGTTGTTTAATTGGGCTCATTCTGTTTCCCTAATATGTGTATTCACTGCTATGAATTTCCCTTTTATGACTGCTTTCATTGTGTCCCATAGAATCTGATATGTTGTATTGTTATTGTCATTTAATTGAAGGAACTGCCTGGTTTCTTCTTTAATTTCCTCTATGACCCATTGGTTATTCAAAAGTGTGTTGTTCAATTTCCATATGTTTATGAAATTTTTGCAGTTTCTTTTGCTGTTGATCTCCAATTTCATTGCACTATGGTCTGATAATATACACGGGATATCTTCAATTCCTTTGCACTTACTTAAACATGTTTTATGAGTACGTGGTCTATTTTGGAGAACAGCCCATGTGCAGCTGAAAAGAATGAGTATTCTGATATTGTGGGGTGGAACACTATGTAAACATCTGTGAAGTTCATTTGTTCAAGATTTCTATTGAGTTCTAGTATTTCATTACTTATTTTTTGTCTAGTTGATCTATCTATTTGAGACAGTGGAGTATTGAGGTCCCCCACTACCATTGTATTAGTGCATATACGACTTTTCATGTCTGTTAGCATTTGTTTTATATAGTTCGGTGCACTAGTGTTTGGTGCATATGTATTTATCATTGTTATCTCTTCCTCTTGGATTGTTCCCTTTACAAGGATGTAGTGTCCTTCTTTGTCTCTCTTAATCAGTGTTGGTTTGAAATCCACTTGATCTGCAAAGAGGATAGCTATTCCTGCTTTTTATCGTGTTCCTGTCACATGGAGTATTGTTTTCCACCCTTTAACTTTTAGTCTATGAATTTCTTTTTGAATTGTGTTTCTTGTATGCAGCATATAATGCTTTACACTTTCCACAGAACAGAATCTAAAAACAACTGTAATACAATAAGTCATAAATACACTCCTACAGTTTTTTTGCCCATACTCATTAGTAATGTCTAAAACATGTCTTCTTTGTAACAGGTAGGCCCTGCCACCACTTTGCTTGGCTGAGTTCACAAATCTCTTGTAACCTGTAGCTTCTCTGTCACTTCTCTGGCTCTCCTCTCCTGCTAAGCTTTGTTTCCTGGCAGTATTAAAACCCTCTGCCACTGCCATAGCTTCTGCTGCTGCTGGAACCACCATAGCCACCTTGATTTCATGGCTTGGCAAAGTATTGGCCTTCACCACCATAGGTCCCAGAGCTTCTGTCTCCAAAGTTTCCTCCCTTCATGGGTCCAAAGTTTGAAAATTGATTGTTGTAATTGCCAAAATCATTATAGCCTCCACCATCTCCAAAACTGTTTCCATCATTACCAAATGCATTGTAGCCATCCCCACTGCCACCATATCCACCTGCACCATGGCTGCCACTAAAGCCACCTCAACCACTGAAGTTTCCTCCATGACTAAATTGTCATTGCCACCAAAATCAACTCCATGTCCACCACCAAATTTTCCAGAACCACTTCGACCTCTTTGGCTAGATGCTGCACTAGCCATCTCCTGTTTCAATAGGGCTTTCCTGACTTCACAGTTGTGGTCATCAACAGTATGGTATTTCTGAATAACAATCTTATCTACAGAATCATGGTCATCAATGGTTACAAAAGCAAAGCCCCTCTTCTTCCCACTCCCTTGGTCAGTCATGATTTCCAATCACTTCAATTTTCCCATATTGTTCAATATAATCTTGTAGGTGATGCTCTTCAGTATTTTCTTTAATGCCACCAAAGAAGATCTTTTTCACAGTTAAGTGGGCACTCGGTCTTTGAGAATCTTCTCTTGAGATAGCTCTCTTTGGTTACACAATTCTTCCATCTACCTTGTGTGGCCTTGCATTCATGGCTGCATCCACCTCTTGTACAGTGGCATAAGTTACAAACCCAAAGCCCCCAGAGCACTTGGTATTTGGGTCTTTCACCACCACACAGTCTGTGAGCATTCCCCATTGCTCAAAATGCCTTCTCAGACTCTCATCTGTTGTTTCACAGCTCAACCCTCCAATGAAGAGCTTCCACAGCTGTTGGGGCGCCTTAGGAGACCCTGACTTAGACATGAGGGAAGTCAGAAGAGAGACTAATGATGTTTCCTCAGCAGTGTCCATGAGCAAAATAATAATAAAATAATAATAAATAATAATAAATAATAATAAAAATAATAAATAATAATAAATAATAATAAAAAGAACAGCATACTTTAACAACAGTTAAACCAGTTAAGAGTCAAAAGAGGCAACGATAAAAAGTTGCAGATTATTAGATGTAATCTTTATCTGTATTCCTTCCTTGTTAAAAAAAACAAGTTTGAGATTTTTTACTCTTTAATTTGAATGTAGAGAAATACAAGGAAAAGTCAACCTTTTTTTTCATGTTTTCTTTTAAATGGTTCCAACTTTGTAAAATACAATTTGGAGATAATGTTTTGGTAGTAGACATTGAATTACCCATAATCTTTTAAAATGTATATCTTTTTAAGATCTCCCTTGTGTACTTTGAAAAGAAAAAAGAGGAAAATAGTACAAAATACAAGATCTTTTTTTTGTTCAAAACAAGACTTTATTAATAAAGTAATTATGATTTTTGAAAAAAAGCTTTAAAATGTTTTACATACATGTTAATATATGTTAACCCACCCAAAAGACAAAGCAAGGTCAACATTAAGTCATGATCCAGGATTACTCAAATGAGAAATAAATACAAGACTTATGTTACTTGATAAGTAAAAACAACCAAGATAAATTGTATTTCAAACTTGTTTATATAAAGCATATTAAACTTTCAGTTTCTCACACTAAAGATACTATTCGTTATTTACACGTGTCCTATTCATTTCACTTAAGAGCATTGCCTCAATATGCATCCATTGAGCTATAAATGACTCTAGTTTCTCATTCTCTATGGATGTGTAGTACTCCATTTTATATATATATATATATATATATATATATATATATATATACACACACACATCTTCTTTATCCAGTTTCCAGTTGATGGGCACTTGGGCTGTTTCCAAACCTTAGCTATTACAAACTGTGCCACTATAAACATGGGTGCACATATATCACTGTGGCATGATTCTTTTAATTCTTTGGGGAAGATACCCAGTAGGGGAATAGCTGGGTCAAATGGGACCTCTAGCCCTAGTTCTTTGAGGTATCTCCATACTGATTTCCACAGTGGCTGCACCATTTTGCACTCCCACCAACAATGGAAAAGGGTTCCTTTCTCTCCACAACCCCACCAGAATTTGTTATTGGTTGATTTCTTGATAGCAGCCATTCTTTGTGGGGTGAGGTGGAATCTCAGTGTTGTTTTCATCTGCATCTCTCAAATGGCCAGTGATGTTGAACATTTTTTCATATATTTATTTACTGTTTTTACTTCTTTGTGTGAGAAATGTCTGTTCATTTCAGATGGCCATTTTTGAATTCAGTCTTTGAATTTGAGGGGGGTCTGATTTTTTTCAATTCTTTATATATTCTAGATAGTAGGCCTTTTTCTGAGGTACAGCTGTTAAAAATTTCTTCCCGTATTGTAGGTTGTCTCTATGTAAATAGGGAAGGGTGGTGGAGGTGAAGGGTGCACAAGTAATGGGGAAAAAAATAAGAACCAAGATACATCCTGTACAGGTACAAACACCCAATGATAAATGTAAATGTATTGCATACCTAAAATGTACCAATTAATATATAAATTTTAAAAAATAATAAACAAGAAAAAAATAAAAGCATATTAAAGATTACTTTAAATGGCACACACCTGTAATTACAGCCTTCAGAAGGCTGAGGCAAGAGGACTGACATGAGTTTGAAGCCAGCCTAGGCTACATAGTGAGTTCAAGGCCAGCTTGAACTACACAGTATGACCATCCTCTGCTCCCCCCCATCACTTTTAAAATAGTGTCCATCTTTTCTTTTAAATGGGTATAGACACATCTGCAATTATGTACAAATATAATAAATTTAACAGCTTTCTTAATCTTTTTAATACAAATATAATTCCTTGCTTCTTTATGCAACCCACTAAATAATAAACAGTGAAGTCATTAGAAAAATATGGACCTTTCTGAGGTCCATATATTTGCATTTTTAATTTAAATTTAAAAATACAGTTTAAAGCATATGAAACACAAGGATTTCAGATTTACACATTAAATATATCCAAGACATTATTAGACATGATCTTTATTTTGGCTGAAATGCAAAAATATATCTTAATAACTTAATAACAGTTAAAAATACTCTCCATTAATAACAGTGGTAGGCATGGAACAAAATATAAGTGAAATATATCTATATATTACTGTCTATTCATATGGCCAAAATACACAGGTCCTAACCCCAAGCCCTTACTATGCATTTGTTTTGAAGGTAACTGAATGGGTACCTTACAGGTCCAATTATCTTAATTTAAACATCCACGTAAGCATAGTCAAATTTGCTCTCTAAAAAATAAAATTCAAGTAAACATTGCATATTTGATTTAAACTAGCCTTACAGTTTTACATACTTATGACATATTGGATCACAACCACTAAATATGTAAAAAGGTTTTTTTAAAAAAATCATCCAATATGAACATGAAATTGAACTTTGTAAACATGATTATTTTCAATAACCAATACATGGCAGCTGCTCCTTGTTTTGGCACAGTGATGTTATTAAGTGCCTCAGGTACTGAATATTCAAGTAAATTTGTACCAGGTGAACCAAGTCTCTTGTGTAATTTATTTTTAATGGCAATGGCAAGACCTGAAATTCAACACATTTTCCTTAAGTATCATCACAAATATTCAAGTGTTTGAAGGATGAAAATAATTAGAAGTTTTAGCAAGGCTTCTTTTGATTTTTTTTCCCCTAAACAGTTGGTAGCTATCACTTATACCAGTGGAAATACCAAAGAGGCATCCTCTTCCCTGATCTCATTGTAGGCCCTTAATGAATGGTTACAGATATTATGAGTAAATTCAACAAAGTGTTTACCATGTGGCCAAATGTTGGCTGTAAATTAATTACATCAAAGGTAACTAAAGTAAGTGCCTTTAACTGACATTTCTAAAAAGATACAATATTTACTGTGAGATCAAAGTGAACCTAAGAAATGCCATCTTGGCCTGTGAATGAACTCCCCTCATACCCCTCCCCTTATATAGTGTGGGAATTCCCCACAAGATAGCCACTTGCTCTGCTTCCGTAAACATGCTTTATCACACCCCAGGAACAGATGGTACCTGGTGCCTCCCTGTAACCATGGAACACTGTAGCCACAGAATGTCCTATCTTGACAAGATAGGTGGGATGAAAAAGAACTGGGTTGTGAAAGATATTTTGCAGCTGGCTGAAGGACATATTGGCTTCTCCCTGAACTTCTTTGTTTGAGTTACCTATAAAACTGTACTGTCCCCTGCTTTGGGGCTTCAGTTCATTTAGGGGGTGCAGTCCACACATGTGAATAAACTCCTTTCAGTTTTAACTTTGTTGTTTGACCCAGTGTTTGGTGATTTACCAGCTCACTTGGTACAACATTCTTGGAGGCCCCAGTGAGATCACCATCACTTGGTGACTTCTGTACAGCAGACGGCCCTTGTCTCAGGCTGCTGCAGCCCAGGGGAGGCCACCCTGACCATTTGATCAGGGCCCTAGGGGCTTGGGTCTCCAGTGGAGGATTTGGGTTGTTCCAGCCATACTGAGAGGAGTTTATCTGGAAAACCTCCGGAGGTCAGGTAAGAATCTTATGATTCTTAGTCATCATTCAGTGGGTCCAAAAGAGGGTGAAAGGGAAGTCAGATGCAACAGTAATTCCCCCACCCAGGGTTTCATTGTGATGATGGGAAGCCTTCTGGTCAGTTTACCCTGGGGTCTGGTTTTTTGTCTAAATATTTGTGTACCTGTTGTCTGTTGTCTGTCAGCCTGCTCTGTGTGCCTTTTGCTTTCAGTTTTGTTCTACAGTGAGCCATGGGATCAGGATTGTCTACCCTGTCAACCCCCCAATTGTGTTTTACAACATTTCTCTCAAATTTATACTTCACAGAAAGCAGACAAATTCGGCATCAAGTTCTCAAAATTAACTCTGGACCCTGTGCCAATCAGAGTGGCCATCGTTTGGGTTGGGATGGCCAAGTGTGGGAAATTGTAACATTCAGACCACCTGACAGGTTTGGAATCAGTTTACAGGAAAGGGAGGGCCCTGTCACCCTGATCAGTTCCCTTATATTGATATGTAAATGGACCTGGCAAAAGATCCCCCTTTCCTAGCCTGTCCAGGATTTAAGTCATCTAGGTTTAATAAAGATAAGTTCCATTGTCATTTCCTCCAATGGCAGACTTCCCGAGACTCAACAGATGTTTTTGACACTAAGCCCTTTTCAAAACGTAAGGTTTTCTGGGCTCCATGGGACGAGGATGACTTCCGACCCCCTGTTTCCCCCTCATACCCAATTGGGACAAATTTATGAGTCACAAGGGACAACTAGTCAGGTAACATCCACAGTCCTTCCTTTAAAACACGTTGAGCCAGGTGGTGGATTCCTGTATGTTCCCTTTACTACTAGGGACCTTTATAATTGAAAAAAATCAAGTTGCTCCTTTTTCAGAAAAACCCCAGGCTTTAATTCATCTTCTAGAGTCTGTTTTCCATACTCAGCCCACCTGGGATGACTGCCAACAGCTGCTTCACATCCTCTTCACTACGCAAGAGTGGGACTGGATTTTCCAAGAGGCTGTTAAGGCAGCCCTGGGACTAAAGCCAGACCTGGGTCCCAGCACTCTGGCTTATCTGCAGAGAGCAAAGGCCAAGGTGCTGACCTGCCAACTGGACTGGGACCCCAACACCGATACAGGTAGGAGAGATCTGGCCAGTTACTGCCAGCACCTTTTACAGGGACTCCACCAAGCAGCTAGGAAGCCAACTAATCTAAGGTGAGTGAGGTAAAATAGGATAAGTTGGAGTCCCCCACGGCTTTCTTGGAGTGCCTCCTAGAGGCATATTGGGTCTATACACCCATTAATCCTGATGCTCCAGAAAATGCAGCCACAATAAATCTGGCTTTTGTGTCACAGTCAGCCCCAGATATTAGAAAAAAACTTCAGAGATTGGAAGGGTTTGAGAAAAAAACAGGTCCAAGCTCCTGAGAATAGCACAAAAGGTTTTTGACAACCGGGACTCCCTGGAAGAGACAATCGCCAAGCAGCTAAAAAAGTTACTATTGCTGCTCTCAAAAACTATGAGACAAGTAAACAGACCAGGAGACCTAATCCAGAGAGACCCCCATGGCCTAAGCTTGGAAGGGACCAATGTGCCTATTGCGAACAGACTGGACATTGGAGAAATGAGTGCCCCCTCAAAAAAGAAAAAAGAGGGGCAGAAGCCACTACCTTAAACCCTGCAACCCTGCTGCCTGCCTCAGACCTGACAACCCCACTGCATGACTGCCAGGAGACCCTCCAGGACATAACCTCAACCAGACCTGATTCCCGGGATGTGCCACTAAAAGACCCTGAGGAGACATTCTTCACAGATGGAAACAGCTTTGTCTAGCAAGGAGTCAGGTATTCAAGGCCAGCGGTGGTGGATGGCCAGAGAGTGATAAGGTGAGCTGCTTCTCTGGGATATGGAACTTCAGCCCAATGAGCAGAGCTGATGGCTTTCACTCAGGCCTTAAACCTGGGTAAAGAGAAGGTTGTCAACATCTACATGGACAGCTGGTATGCCTTTGCAACTGTACATCTTCATGGAGAGATATATAAACAACAGGGCCTGCTCACATCAGGAGAGAAAGACATCAAAAACAAACATGAGATCCTAGCTTTACTAGAAGCCATATGGAGCCTAAATCAGTGGCTATAATACACTGCAAGGGTCATCAGAGGCCTGACATACCGGAGGCCATAAAAAATCAAAAGGCAGATCTAGCTGCTAAACTGGCTGCCAGAAAACCAGTGGGGATGGCCCCCACCCTGCCTCTTAAAGCTTTTCCTGAGCTGCCAGCAAAGCCACATAATTCATCAGAGAAAAAAAACAAAATGCCCGGGTGGGAGCTACATAAGATAAAAATGGATGGTGGAGCCATCCCGACAGCCAAGTCTGCTTGCCTCAAGCTCTTGGCTGACAGCTAATTTAACAGATACAACAGTTTACTCACCTAGGAGAAAAGAAACTCAGACAATTGATAAGTTCCAGGTTCTCAACTCCCAAGCTGGCTGCCATGGTCCAGGATGTTTGTGCTTGGTGCCAGACATGCACCCAGGTAAATGCCAAGGCAATGCTCGGAGGTGAGGGAACCTGACACTGAAGTGAGCATCACAGGAAATTTTAAAAATTAGATTTTACTGAAATCAAGCCTAGCTGCGGATATAAGTACCTGTTGGTTTGAGTAAATACTTACTCTGGATGGGTAAAAGCCTTCCCTACTAAAGGAGACAGAGCTACAATAGTCAGTAAAAGTTGTTACAGGAGCTCATCCCCCAATTTGGCCTCCCCCATACTCTGGGGTCCAACAATGGCCCGGTCTTCACAGCTAAGTTATCTCAATTGGTGGCCAAGGCCCTTAACATTGATTGGAAACTTCATTGTGCCTATCAGCCACAAAGTTCAGGGCAAATAAAAAGAAAAATCAAACCTTAAAAGAAACATTAACTAAGTTTGTTTAAGAAACTGAAAGAAGCTGGCCAGACCTCCTCCCACTGGCCCTATTGTGGGCTAGGTGCACTCCTTATATAGAAAAATTAACTCCTTATGAAATCATGTTGTAAGACAGAGGGCCTTACCAAATGGTCTGAGGAGATGACTGCAGTGAAGGACACCTGGGAAGGAACACACCGGACAAGATGGAAAGTAAAACAGACCTTTATTATTCTGGCCAGACTGCACTCCCAAAGCCAAGTAGCTTAGAGAGGCAACTGGCTCAGAGTCCAAAGCTCTTTTTATAGGGGGTTGTGGGGGAAGTTGGCAAGCAGAAATACAAAAGTGGAGGAGAGAGATAAAACAGACCACAGGGGAAGTAGGCAAGCAGACAGAACACTATGTCCACAACAGACCTTCCTGGCACAACAACAAACACATCTCTGGAACTTGATGTCTACCTGGTGATCCATAACAGAAGCAGAAAGTTGGGGCCCTATTACAAAGATGGAGTAACTGTTGTTCAGTCTTACATTCCCCACTGATTTTTCCTGTAGCTGTGTAATCTTATACAGCATTACCTTGGTATTCTTGCCTCCATCTTTGTTCTTTTTCATCTAGCTCACTTAAAGGATGATATTTGGCCTGTTGATTTAAAATCATTAGGCAAACAGATCCTATCTGGGCCCTTACATAGGCCATAAGCTTATTAATAATGCATGGGCCAAAAGTCAAAGCTAGTAACAATATTAACAGGGGTCCAGCAAGGGCAGAAACAAGGGTAGTCATCCAGGGAGACCAGTTAAACATTGACTGGAACCATCCCTCCTGTTTTATCAATCTATTATAATTTTCTTGTAGATGTTTATTTACAGTGGCCAGAGTTTCTCTTATTATTCCAGATTTGTTAGCATAATAGCAACATTGCTCTCCAAGGGCTGCACATAGCCCTCCCTCTTTCATAAATCCGAGGTCAAGTCCTCGGCGGTTTTGAAGGACCATCTCAGCCAGAGAATCAGCTTGTTTTTCCAAATGAGACACTGACTCAGTAAGTAGGACTAAGTCTATTGTTACCTGTTGGGCAAGGGTCTTGAAATTACAGTCTTGCAGTCCTATTGCTGTCACACCCAGAGCCACTGATCCTGCAATGCCTGGTGCAGTTAACACAGGAATCAATGCTGGGTGGTGCTTCTCTCAGGTGTGTGCTCTCTTAGCTAGGTATTCCCAACCCTGGTCTTCTCCATATATAGTGACTTGGGGTAAAATGTGGACCATTACACATACCTCAAGTTCATGATTGAGGACTGTCATGGATAAACAGGGAGTTATACCATTTGTACATGCCCACCATGCATTGTTTCCAGCTTTTAAATATTTTTCATTACTGATGGTGGGTG
Source organism: Heterocephalus glaber (assembly GCF_053883595.1). NCBI lineage: Eukaryota > Metazoa > Chordata > Mammalia > Rodentia > Bathyergidae > Heterocephalus > Heterocephalus glaber. The sequence continues at coordinate 58,504,579 of NW_028258325.1, read as the reverse complement.
TCTGATAAGAACATATACTGTCCAGATAAGATGGTGTAACACTTGGATTTTTAACACATAACCCTTTTCCTTTTATATCCCCAATTGACAATCTCGGTTGTTTCCAATCACACTCATTCTGGTCAGCTTCTGAGAAAGTGCCATTTACTGCCAACCCTACATAATACGGGGGACGTGGACTCAAACACAGCCAACACCCTTGAGTAAGATTGGAGCTAGACTCATTTAACAGGGTGTACATGGCATCCAGGGTTTTTAGGTATGGTTGGATTGGAGATTCAGGAGCAACTAATGACACATTATAGGTTCCTTTTGCCTTTTCTTTTTCTTGGGGGCCAGAGACCCTATAAATGTTGCCTACCAGTTTAGGCAGTACTATTACTGGGCTATGCTGGATGAGGAGGTCAGTCATTGGGTCCTTTCCACTCACATAGAGTGCCACTGTCCAGGATTTTCCTTTTTCCCAATCTTTATATGGATTTTGCCATTGTTTTAAGGTTAGCTTGATGGGATTACATTTTCTTTGAAACATGAACCACTTGGTGTTTGTCATTCCAAGGCCAAATATGCATCATCATTTTTCCATGGGCCAATAGATTCACAACCCCAATGATGACAGTGGTTTCCCAGTCCCCCATTGCACCTTTTATTTCTCCCTATGGGGCAGCCATAAATATCTATATCTTGGAGGATTTTTTCCAACTTATCATCTATTTCACACCTCCCTCCATGGCCCCCTTTGCCCATCTTTCTGGATGAAACTTTACCCTTTGATCCAGCCCCTCCACTAATGATTGGAAGCCCCAGAGAACACAGGTCTATAATAAAATGGGGCTGTCTGTCAGTGGTAATGGTGGCAATGTGAGCTCCCGTTAAGGCATTTTTCAAGGACCAAGTCCAGTTCTGGGGAATGTGGCTGGACAACACCAGCTGGCGTCCAGCTCCCCCTTTCATTGGGGCTGGTAAGAACAGTAGCCCCAAGAACCCCCATATTATCCAAACTAGTCTTTGATCAATCTTATCTTGAGGGGGTCCTTTGTGTTCCAATTGATCGGCCATGTTGACATCGCTTCCTCTGGGCGTGCTGCCTTTAAATGGCTGTGGTGGATCCAGGCAAAGTGTCCAGCTACCTTCACTGCTGAGGGAGTCATCAGGATGACAGGAAATGGTCCCTTCCAGCAGGGTTCAAGGATTTTGGAATCAAAACTGTGAATGAAAACCAAATCCCCCAGCTTATAGGGTAAGGGTTACAAAGGTTTTTCACTGGGACCAGGCATAGTTTTTTTCAGCTTATCATGTAGCTCTGATTGAAGCTGATGGACTGCTTTTAGGGACTTAAGGAGCTGGAGGTGGGAAAGTATTTCCTTTAACTCCAAATCAACCAAAGGGACAACTGGGGGAGATCACCCATAAATGATCTGGAAGGGTGACAGATTTAGGGGTGGCTTAGGGGTACACCGGGTACAAAGGAGGGCAAAGGGGAGAAGTTCTACCCAACCTTGTTCAGTCTCCAGGCATAATTTAGTTAGAACCTCTTTTAAGGTTTGATTTGCTCTTTCTACTTGTCCTGAACTCTGAGGCCTATAAGCACAATGCAAATTCCATTTTATCCCTAAAGCTTTATTAATGAATCGAGATAATTTATCCATAAAGGCTGGGCCATTGTCGGACCCCAGAGCTAAAGGCACGCCAAAATGAGGAATTATTTCTATCAAGAGCCTTTTGACGGTTACCTCAGCTATCTCTGTTTTAGTAGGAAAGGCTTCTATCCATCCTGAAAAAGTATCTACAAAGACTAATAAGTACTTGTACCCATACATGCTGGGTTTCATTTCAGTAAAATCCAATTCCCAATGTTCTCCTGTAGTTAATCCTCTATATCGGACCCCCAGGGGTCCGGTCATCCAGTTTGTGTTTACCTTGATACAGGTGGGGTATCGTCTCACTAGGTCTTTGGCCTTTTGTGCCATTCCCTTGCTGATGAAATGGGGTTGCAGAGCTGCCTTCATTCTTTTCTCACCAAGGTGGGCAGACCCATGCAGTTCTTGTAGCAGTGTGCCTGCTACAGCAGCTGGGAGCACCACCTTTCCATCCTCGGTCATCCACCATCCATGTTTACCTTGGGTCCACTGCTTTGTGGTCATTTCCACCGTTTCTTCATCTGCATACTCTGGTTTCTCTGGCAGCACCGGTGTGGGGAGCAGAACCATCTGTTTCCCCACTGATTTTGGGGCAGCCTGTTTTGCTGCCAGATCAGCTGCATTATTACCAATCACCTCAGGGCTTGTCCCCTTTTGATGCCCATGGACATGGATGATAGCAACCTCTCGTGGTAGCCAAATAGCTTGTAACAATGTCAATATCTCAGTTTTATTTTTAATTGTCTTTCCAGGTCAGTGGCCCTTGGTTTTGATAAATTTCCCTGTGCACATGGGCAGTGGCAAAGGCATAATGGCTGTCCATGAAAATATTTAGTCTTTTACCTTTACCTAGTTCTAGAGCCTTGGTCAGAGCAATCAACTCAGCCTTTTGTGCTGCTGTCCCTTGGGGCAGCCCTTGCTCCCATTCCACCTGTTGGTCCTGGTTGACCACTGCCACCCTGGCATATCGTACTCCATTATGCATGAAGCTGTACCCATCAGTATAGAATGTGACCTCCACCTGGGGGAGGGCCTGGTCCATTAAATCCGGAAGCCCTCCCCATAAATATTCAAGAGTCTCAAGGCAATCATGGATGGGCATCTGTTCGTAGGATTCTGGGAGTAAGGTAGCCGGGTTGAGGCTAGTGGTGGTGGCAAACTTGATGCATGGCTGCTCCAATAGGAGTCCTTGGTATTGCAACAATCTTGCATTAGATAGCCACTTGCTAGGGGAGCTGCTTAATAAGGGCTCAATGGCATGGGGAGTGACTAAAGTCAAATCCTGTCTGAATGTCAGTTTGTCAGCCTCTCAGGTTAGAGCAGCTGCTGCTGCTACAATCCTCAGACAGGTGGGCCACCCTCGAGCCACTGGGTCTAGCCTTTTTGAGAGGTATGCCACCGGCCGCTTCCATGGTCCCAAAGGCTGAGTTATCACTCCCTTAGCTACCCTGTTCTTCTCTGCTATATACAGAGTGAAGGGCTTAGTTATGTCTGGCAATACCACTGTTGGTGTCAAAGCAAGCATAGTTTTAAGCAGTTGGAATGCCTGCTGGCAAGCCTCAGTCCATTCGAGGGGTGTCTCTCCCCCTGCAGTGGCTTCGTGCAGGGGTTTGGCAATTTCAGCAAAACCTGGGATCCAAATTCTGCAATACTTGATTGCCCCTAGGAATTCACACACCTGTTTCTTTGAGCTTGGTTCTGGAATCTGGAGAATTGCTGATACCCGTGATTCTGTCAGCCTCCTCTTTCCTTCCTCAAGAATATAGCCCAAGTAGATTACCTTGGTCTGGCAGAGCTGAGCTTTTTTCCAGGACACTCGATATCCCAAGTCTTGGAGAACTTCCAGGAGGCCCTCAGTGGCCATAAGACATTCTTCATTGGTTGAAGTTGCCACTAGGAGGTCATCTACATATTGAAGAATAGTTGCTTGGGGAAAAACTCTCCTTACCTCTCATAAATCTTTGCTGAGAGCTTCCCCAAACAGAGTGGGAGAGTTCTTGAATCCCTGTGGCAGCCGGGTCCATGTCAGCTGTTCGGTAGTCCCAGTGTCTGGGTCAGTCCACTCGAAGGCAAAGAGGGGTTGGCTCACTGGTTCCAGAGGTATGCTAAAAAATGCATCTTTAAGGTCTAGTACTGAATACCACACATGGGCAGGAGGGATGAGACTCAGCAGAGTATAGGGGTTTGGTACTGTTGGGGGGACGGTCTCCACCCGGCTGTTCACCTCCCGCAAATCCTGTACTGGTCTGAAGTCTGAGGTACCAGGCTTCCTCACAGGAAGCAGAGGAGTATTGCAGGCTGACTGGCAAAGGACCAAGATGCTGGCCTCTTGGAGTCAGTGGATGTGCTTAGAGATTCCCACCTTGGCTTCCAGCCAGAGGGGGTATTATCACACATGGATGGGGGCAACAGAGGCCAGCAACTGGACCACCACCAGGGCATGGTGGTTGGCTACCCGAGGTGGATTGGTTTCAGCCCATACCCTGGGAAACTTTTTCTGAAGGCAGTCCCATTTTTGTTCAGGGAGCTCTGCACCCTCCTTTAGCAATCTAAATTCATCTTCTAGGGGAACCATCACCATAATGGCAGAGGGTGGTTTAAGCTCAAAGGTCCCTCTTTCAGGCTCAAAGGAAATAATAGCCCCCAACTTTCATAGCAAGTCTCTTCCCAGCAATGGGTATGGGCACTCAGGGATAACTAAGAAGGAATGAGAGATGGTGCCTTTTCCTAGATTCACAGTCTGTCTAGTGGTCCAAGGGTAGGAGGCCACTTTCCCAGTGGCTCCAGTAATGGAGGTTTTTGAGGAAGTGAGGGGTCCAAGGGGGGTCTTCAAGACAGAGTGGGCTGCACCAGTGTCCACAAGGAACTGAACATCTGTTACCCCTATCTCCAAAGTCACCTTAGGCTCACTAGGGTTGAGCGGCCATGAGCCTTGGCCCTGTCAATCTTCTTCATCTACTAAGAGGATTCCACCTTTTTCCTTTTGGGCCTCCTTTTTGCTTTTTCTTTTTAGCCTTTCACAGTCCTTCTTAAAATGGCCCTTTTCCTTACAATAGGCACATTGATCTTTCTCTAATAGGGGTCGAATCCTTCCCTTATTTTTGAGTCTTTCTTTCTGGGCAAATCCTCCATCAGCCAAGGAGGCTATGGTTGCTTTTCCCAGCCTCTTGGCCATCCTCTCTTCTGGGGGATCTCTATTGTTAAATGCCTTCATGGCTACACTCATCAACTTTTCTCTATTCTCTTCCTCAAATCCTTCTAGTCTTTGCAGCTTCTTTCTAATGTCTGGGGCCAACTGGGTAACAAATGCCAAATTTATTGCCTGCCGATTTGCAGGGGTGTCTGGATCAATCGGAGTATACATACTGTATGCTTCCAACAGACACTCCAAAAAGGCAGAAGGGGATTCCTCCAGTCCTTGAAGGACCTCGCTTACCTTGCTCAAATTGGTAGGCTTCCAAGTGGCTCTCAGGCCAGCCAGGAGATGCTGACGATAGTTCTGGAGAGCTTCTCTCCCACCAGAGGTATTAGTTTGCCAGCAGGGTTGGGTGGATGGGAGCTGTGCTTCCAGACAGGCCCACTGTTGTTCATCTAGGGGGCCCTCTGCTCCACCTAGTACTGACCTTACAGCTTGGCCCTGGATCCCTTCCCTCTCCTCTGAGGTAAAAAGGGCCTGGAGGAGTTGCTGGCAATCATCCCAAGTAGGATCATGGGTATGGAAGATAGACTCTAGAAGAGATATTAGGGCTTGGGGCTTCTCTGAGAAGGGAGGATTTTGATGTTTCCGATTATATGTCACTAGTAATGAAAGGGATATAAACATAGTGACCTTGTTCTGTCTCCCAAAGGGGCAAGGAAGAGGCCGAACTAATTTCCCCAATGGGGACCTCACAAGGCCCATACGCAGCCCCAGCTCATGTGTGTGTGGGAGAAGTCATGGAGTCCAGGGACTGAGGCCCCTCTGGGAGAGGAGGATAGAGAGGAATAGGAGCTGAAGGTTGAACAGATGGAGGAAGGGAAGGATTGCGGTGTCTAGAGTGGGAGCCATCTGAGGGTGTGGAGGAGTCCACATAGGGTGGAGGCCCTCCTAAGGGATCCAGGGGGTCAGGTTCCTGAGAGAGAACTGGCTTAGGAGCCTGGGGCTTAAGTACCCAGGGCCCTTTTGGGGCAGCGACTAAAATGTGAGTATCTGTTTGGAGGGAACAGTGCTGCAGCCAAGCCAGAGGTTTCTCACAAGCCTGAACCCAGATGTCTATGTAGGGAAATTGGTCTGGGTGGCCAGGGTGACCAGTGACCTTGCCCCAAACTGCCTGGCAAACACTGGGATCAAAAGTCCCTTAGGCTGGCCATCCCACCCAGAAGCCTGGCCATTCCAGTTGGCACAGGGAGTAGAGTTTTCTGCGAGAAAATTTCACCCCATATTCATCTTCTTGTTCTGGAGAAAAAGTCAATTTAAAATTAGTGAGAAAGCAGTCAAGCAGAGTGGACCCAGTAGAACAGGTTCCTCCCATTACTCTGCTCCTGATGAAGATTAGAAAGAAAAAAATGTAAAATCAAACACACAACAGACACAACATTAACATACAAAAGACAAGACAAATGGGCGCCATGACAAACTGAAACTAAACCTTCCCTTGCTCCTCGTCAGGAACCTTGGGGTCAGGGGAGGCTTCCCAGCTCGTCAGCCACCTCACTCCTGACTTACCAAACGGTTGCAACTGGCCAAAAGCTTACCTCCAGAGGTTTTCTGAGGTCTGTTCCTGAGAGTCTCCTGCTGGATCCCACAAGGGAGTCTCGGCTGAACCGGGGGTTCCTACCCAGGGATCTTACTGGGGCCTCCAGAATGTAAGACCGAGGGCCTTACCAAATGGTCCGAGGAGATGACTGCAGTGAAGGACACCTGGGAAGGAACACACCAGACAAGATGGAAAGTAAAACAGACCTTTATTACTCTGGCCAGACTGCACTCCCAAAGCCAAGTAGCTTAGAGAGGCAACTGGCTCAGAGTCCAAAGCTCTTTTTATAGGGGGTTGTGGGGGAAGTTGGCAAGCAGAAATACAAAAGTGGAGGAGAGAGGTAAAACAGACTGCAGGGGAAGTGGGCAAGCAGACAGAACACTATGCCCACAACAGACCTTCCTGGCACAACAACAAGCACATCTCTGGAACTTGATGTCTACCTGGTGATCCATAACAGAAGCAGAAAGTTGGGGCCCTATTACAAAAATGGAGTAACTGTTGTTCAGTCTTACAGTGTTCGAGAGACAACCTCCCTTATTGCCCAGGGTAAATTTGGAAAATGCATCAAAATGTGAAAATCATACTTTGTTAAATTCTTTAAAGGCCCTCCAGGTAATCAAACAGGAGCTGCAAAATCGAGTTCAGGAGGCCAGGCCAGCTCCTCAACCTGAAAGCAGCCCCTGAAGACACCCTGGAGGACAAATGGAGGATTGTCAGTCAACCAGGCGACAAAAAGCTGAGACTAAAAAGTGACAGATGATGTTCACTATATTGACCCGTAATTCAATGTTTGTTATGATTATTATTTTTAAGTCATTATTTTCTGAAACATTGACAATATTACCCTAAAGACAATTAGACTTTGTTGGTAATGTTTGGATTCAGCTGGCACAATCACTTTATCTGTCTGAGTTCTGTTTAAATATAGATATAAATTTCCATTATATATTAGAAAGTTGTCTTGTCCCAGTGTGTACTCTCTTAAGTCTGATACAGCCTTATACCATGTTTAAAGACATCCCAGAAAAAAATCTTGCATATAAAGATAGTTACAATTGGGGAACCCCCTCTTATTTTAAACCAAAAATTGCTATTAAGTTATATACACCTTGGATGATTTTTAAATCATGCACAATGTTCTTTATATAAAAATTGTACTACAAGATGTCTAAGATTAAAAAAGATCAGAAAAATTGACTTGTTATGAAAAACAAGAGATCATATATGGTGAGGGTTATATACCTTTACCGTTAAGATGGTTTTATACATGTCAAGGAGTAATGTCTAATTATATCCCTGCCTACTTGTCTGAGGCCCAGTGCTGCTTGAGTCAAATGGTCATAATATTGCCAGATCAAACTGATTTGATAGTGCCCAACAGAGTTAAATGATGGTCACCCTATACTGAACCAGGATGCGATGATGATGTAGGTCTTTTAACAGATACTGAAGTAATATTTATGATAGCATCTGTGATTTCTCTGCCTTCTGTAGGGGTTCATGCTGAAAAGGTGGTAGGAAAATTGGCATGTAAGGTGGTCAAAGGTTTAAACACTACCTCATCTGCATTGACATTAATTAACCAGGAGTTACAAGAACACCAACAGGCTATACTAGATAATAGGGCAACAACAGATTACTTGCTCTTCTTCCATCATCAAGGATGTAAAAAATAAAAAATGTGTTGTTTTAATATGACTGACAATAGCCCAGGGATTCAGGAAAAAATAAAACAATTTAAAAAATTGGCAGAGAAAATACATAATGAAAAATTAGGATGGGATCTGTTTCAATGGTTAACTCAACGGTTGCCTAACATACAATGGTTAAAACAGCTTTTTTTTGTAGTCTTAATTGTAGTCACATGTTTGTTATTATCGTGTGGCTGCATACAATGCCTACCTTACTGTATGGAATGCTCTCAGCGGTTCATAGATTATTAAATTTGACTATTATGTTGCTGAATCAAATGTATAAACCCTTGCCTGAGAAAAAAAATGACAGAGATAAATCAAAGGTTTGATTCTGTACAAAAACCAGTGGGGAATGTGAGACCAAAGTGAACCTAAGAAATGCCATCTTGGCCTGTGAATGAACTCCCCTCATACCCCTCCCCTTATATAGTGTGGGAATTCCCCACAAGATAGCCACTTGCTCTGCTTCCATAAACATGCTTTATCATTCCCCAGGAACAGATGGTGCCTGGTGCCTCCCTGTAACCATGGAACACTGTAGCCACAGAATGTCCTATCTTGACAAGATAGGTGGGATGAAAAAGAACTGGGTTGTGAAAGATATTTTGCAGCTGGCTGAAGGACATATTGGCTTCTCCCTGAACTTCTTTGTTTGAGTTACCTATAAAACTGTACTGTCCCCTCCTTTGGGGCTTCACTTTGCTTAGGGAGTCGAGTCCACGCACATGAATAAACTCCTTTCAGTTTTAACTTTGTTGTTTGTCCCAGTGTTTGGTGATTTACCGGCTCACTTGGTACAACATTTACTATACTATTAAAGATGATGTTAAATAACAAAAGAATTGAAAAAGATTATAATTCACAAAAGTGCCTGAATGGGTTAAAGGAAAAATGCTTGCTCAGTATAAAAGTCAAGATCTTTTAAAGTCATCGATCCAAGGGCAACAATTGAGTTGCCCCAATTTTTCCAGATTCAAGGAAGTAACTTGCCCAAATTTTTCCTGAATCAGACAGTACTAATCAATCCCATTGCTGTTATAACCAGGAAAAAACAATCATACTTGCCTCAGCATGCAGTTACATCCATGAATTCTTGAAGGCCCCCCAGGTATGCCAAACATGTTTGCATCTTTTACAATAAATCAGAAAATAGAAAACTCTCATACACAAATATTGGATATTACTCAAGGAGATATTCTCAATATCTTTTTACCTGAGGTCATGCAACATATATAAAGAACTCATGGAGGGCTTTTAGAAGTCTGAAGGTGCTTCCATCTATAGTAACTAGAAAGCCTATACAAGTTTGAATAAGGGAGATATTTGTACAAGAAATACATTTTAAAATTGGCTCAAAATCCACACAAACACAACCTCATGAGACCCCCAGAAGATTGCTGTTGGACAGCTGTGACATTAGGACCCAGGAAAGATCAAGGTGGACATGCTGCATCAGCAAAAAAATGAAATCCACAGGGTTCTGCTACTTGAGTCATGACTAAGTCATACATTCCTCAGACATGCTTCATGCATCCCTTGGGCATCAGCACAGGTCTTCCCTGGCAAAGTATGGCAGAAGAATGTTTCTATCATTCCATTTCCAGTGTTGTATTGCTGGCTGTTGTGGATGGGGCAGGACTCCCTGGATTTGGGCTTCTGTTTCAGATGGCAAATCAATAATCTGGGAACAATCTATTTTCCACTATTTTCAGCATCAACGCGCTGTCAGAAAACACCAGGGATGTGTCTCCCTTCTTTGCAGAGCAGCTAAGCAGAGTCACTCTAGTGCCTTCTGTTGGTAAAGCTTAGCATTCATCCAGCTTGCAAAAAAAAAAATGTTTCCCAGTTCCAAATTCAAGATCAGAAAGATATATTTGGAACTGAGAAACAATAAATTGAAAAGTGGTACAGTAGATAGCAATATTTAAAACAATATTTTGCCAGAGACTTCTGCAGTAAGTCTCTAGTCCCCATCTGCCCAATGTGTGATGCAGGCCTGAGGAAAAAATACACTAAAAGACAGAATTAAGAGAGAGAAAGTGGGGTGCCAGGACAACCAATGCTAGTGTAACCAACAAAGGCACTGGCCAGTCACAGGCACTGACTTTTATTGAAACCAATTGGGGAAAAGACAAAATGTGGTTTTTATGGAAATTAATATAAACAAGGCTTATAAAGGACAAGACAAAGTATTCTTGAATTAGGAATAGAATAGACAAAATATATGGCTATAATTAGAACATTTTCCTTCTAGTCAGAAAGTTTTAATTGTGGGAAAGAAATTTGGGCATGAGTTACTCTGACCTTGGCACATAGGCTTTGGTCAGACTCACTTCTCAAAACAAGCCAATTGTGGTATTAACTCTTTACAAGCTGCTTTGGGCATAATTAATATTATGGTCCTCTGCAATATTTTAACAATATTTAGAATTTTTCATTTGTACCACTCAAGTCCCCTTAGGACCTGCATTATGGTAAACTTTAGATGCGTAAGAGGCTTGGATTTCTTTTGAAAATAAAGCTTTTCAATGAGGAACCATACAGAAGTTCTGAAAAAGACAATCTTAGAGGTGAACCTTTGGCCTCTGCAGCCCTGCTGGTAGTCACTTTCTTAATGTTCAAATGTACAATAAGAATTTACATATTGGCAGATTGGACTTTTAATTTTAGTAGAACCTAGCATAGTATGAGCTAAAGGGAGTCTATTTTGTTGGGTCCTTGTGTATCCAGCAAACATCAGTACTCTATTCAAATACCCTTCATATCAGTATATGAGTAGTCAGTTAGTTGGTGCCTCACTCATAGTAATATTAATCTACAGACAGTCCTTGGGTTATGATGGTTTGACATGATTTTTCAAACTTGTGACAATATGAAATCAATACACCATATTCAGTAGAAATCATGAATGGCACACTCTCACAATGCTGAGCATTAGCAGTGAGTTGCATCTTCCAGAAGGAGAGTAAACAAATACTCTACAAGGTACTGTCTTGCTAAGCTGTGAGTGAGGTTGTATAAATTACATATATTAAATACATTTTAACTAGATTTTCTATTTCCACTATATTTTCTCAGGATGTAACCTACTCATGATTGGAGTATTATCTGTGAAGTATGATAAAAAAATACAGAGACTGTTTCATTGTTTTAAACTTACTGTTGTAAAAGACACATTGCCCGTAATCACCCTTGAAATATTACCCCTCATTTTGAATATATTTATGCCAGTATTCTTGCCACCTTTTGAAGTAGTTTGGCAAATCCTCTTTTGTGTCTTTAGTTGTGCCATCAGGGATGACTCAATGTTCTAAATTGATTCTAATCATTTACCTTTCATGATCATTTTGACACTGGAAAAGATAAAGAAATTACCCATCTCCAGATCCTCTAGACAAGGTAGATAAAGACACAACTTAATGATTTTATGTGCCTTCCCTTCTTTTAGATGGCACCCAGCAGCAGTACTCACATATTTTTTTTAAGCACATCTCATAAAGACAAGAAATAGGACTTTGAGGATGGATGGATTCAGAAACTGGCAAAAACAGTGAAATAAGTCTTTGAAATGAGGAAGATTTTAAGGAGGTTAATGGCAATGTGTCTTTTACTGCAAAATTTTTAATGTAGACATTCATTGTACATTTTGATAACACCTCAAATATGTGAAAATGTATCAATATAACTAGTAAATCACTAATTATTAATCAGATTAACTATCCTTTATATGTTTGTCATTCATTCAGATTTTCCATTCACACACTGTGTTAATTTCCTCATGCAGTATTTTTCCACTGATTTTTATTAGGAGTAGAAAAGCCACAAAGAATAAGTCTGTTATTTGTTTTAAAAAATAAAATCTAGAATCCAGGGACACGAATGAGAGTGACATACAGTGGGTGACCAGAAAATGAGATCAATGAAAGTCAAATAAACTGGTAGAAATTAATTAGAAATTCTACATCAGAAAAGGTGAGTTTTGGAGCTGGGCTCACCAATCATAATGAAAACATGCAAGTTTCAAGAATCAGGGCAGAATGTGTCAATTAAAATAACAGCAAGTTTCCCTAAAGGGTACTAATATTTACTTGGGATTAGAATAGCATTGCAATGGGAATTTGGGGGTCCTTTTAAAGGTAAAAATCGGTATCATAGACAGTGGTGGTCAAATATCTTTGAAGAAGTATGTTTTGTGGTTTTGGTTCTGGCAGACTCCTATGTGATATTTACTATTAGGCAATCATAAAGTTCCTTTGTAAACTTCCTGGTTGTACTTAATTTTATTTTAGGGTTGACAAAAGTGATTCTATTTTGATTTTGAAAGCATGCACATTTTCTTTTTTGCTTCCAGTACTGAGAATCAAACTAGGACAAGCCCATCTTTGAAAACTGCTGACCAACCAGCCTACAGTTAGATATTAATTGTCCCTTACTTGAAAAGACAGACCTGTCCTGATTGTTAGTCTGATCCTATTCATGGGACTTGGCTGAGGAGTGAATAGTTAAACTGCAGGGCAAAAGCACACAAGCTGTCTGAGGAGTGAATGGTTAAACAACAAGAAGCTTAGATTAGTGAAGTAAGTTGTGTCTGATCATGACCTTCCCCTTCCCCAAAAAACACTGCCTAGCCTTGATGCAGCTTCTCCTGTTAAACTTTTTCTCTTCTGATTTTCTCTGATATTCTAAATAAATATTTCACTGATATTCTAAATAAAAGCCAGAGAGTCTTTAGCTCCAGGGCTTCTCCTGAGATTCTCCCTAATGCTGGGCACTCTCAGTTGAGATAGCCACTCTGGCTTTCTTTGTGACTAAACTTGTGTCTTGGGTCTTTGTAATCATTCATTCTCTATGCCACCATGGCCACACACTGCAGCACTTCTATGTCAAGGATAAATGATTAGTAACTAGGAATTATTGTCAAAACACTTTTAGTCATATTTTAGCAACAGGAAGTTTGGAAGAAAATCTTTCTGGGATGTTTACATGGAGTCTATTGTTAAATTCAAATCTTTCTGTTTTGTAGATGATAACTATTATCTCTAAAAACTGAGGGCAGCAGTACTTTTTAAAAATATATACTTCAGCAGAATTATGAGAAGCCACAAATCCATAGTTTAAAAAGGGACATATAAAACAAAACCACAGAGAGCTTAACAAGTTTGTACAATAGTTATGAAAATCTAGGCTTACAGATAACAAACTGAACAATCAAATGATTCGGGGAACCTAAATGAGACCTGGTATTCTCATTGAGCCTATTTTCTGCAGCCAGTTCTCAGTTTCCCTCTAAGAATTGTATTCAGGTACAGCCCATACTATTAGCTGTTCACAGAAATGTTCTTGGACAATAAATAATCTAAGGTAATTTTATCCTTTATTATCCTCTGGCTGGAACAAGAGGATGTTATAAAAATGGATCATTAGCATACTTTGAACAAAATGTTGCATCAAGGAAGCCCCTAAATTTAATTTTTAGGTAGACTAAAAGTTTTCTTAGGTCAAGTTCTGTCAAGTTACCTACAGTAGCTATTGATTATGAAATTTTAATCACACCACTATCCTTTCAAGTGAAAAGGTGGACAAAAAGTCAGACAAAATTAAGAGAGATGAGAGCCTCATTGTGAAGTGGAGTCTTCTTTTGACATTAATTTCTTATCCTGGTTTCTATTTTTAAAGTCCCTGGTTATACCATTGGTCAGTTTGATGATCTTTCTGTGCTGCCTACCCATTAGGTATGAGGCTTGTCCCTTTATTTACAAGTTGTTCAGGCTCACCTTATAGTCTGTAGGAAAGAGTACTTCCTGTTCTTAGTAACTCTATGAGAAAATATTGGATTCTGGGAACCCAGAATTTAGTGTCTAGTCCAGTCACACAGAGATTTTTTTTTAAAACTTCAAAAATAATGAGCAGAGCTACAATTTAATAACAGATGAATTACAGTTTTCATTTTTATCTCCACAATCACAGCAATTTTAACCAATGATGAGTAAAACTTTTTTTATATATGAGTTTAATATCATTAGATTTTGGCATATATGTTATACAGTGGTTTAGCATACAATAAGGTCAGATTTAAAACCAGCTTATCCAGGCGGGAAGAGAGATAGGTCCCTGGCCACCTGGAGCCCCACTTCATGCAACCTGCACTGCACCCACCATCAAGCAGCCAGAAGGTGAGGACCCCTTGCCACTTGCCATGCCCACGGCAACCAGCTTAGTTGGGCAGGTGACTGCAGCCCTCCTACTTCTGGCCTCCTGGCTGTACCACTACCTGGTTCCACTCTACAAAGGCACAGGGGTTATAAAGGCCATTGTCCTGAGCTCTAGAAGATAGAGCAGAAGTGAACAGATAGAGGGCCTCTCTCAGGCTCCTTGATGAAAACTGAACCCCATAGGAAAAGTGAAGAGAATCTCTGCAATAAAGGCACACCAGACCATGATATTTGGTAAGTTGGAGGGATCATCACCTCACATTGGAACCTGGACTATCTTCAGGGGAAGGGCAGCTGGAACCTATAGTAGAACCTTGCAGAGTTCAACCATACAGGAGGAAAGGGAGCTCAACTTGGGACTTGCAGCCAGAAATCTGCCTGAATCTCACGGGTCTGTGACTGGCTTGCAGAGACTCATTGACTTATATGTGCACATTCCTGCACACGTTGTCTATTATGACAGCAGAGACACACCCTGAAGGAGGCCCTTCCTTCTTATTTTTTGTTACTTGCAATTTTTTTCTCTTATTTTTAACTTTTAAATTTTGTGTTTTTCTACCCTTTTCAAATTTTAATTTTTCTTCTTTTTTTCTTTCTTTTCTCTTTTTTTTCCCAATCTCTCACACTCACTCTATTGCTGTCCCACATGGTTATTCATCTCTATTTTATTCTGATTCTGGCCCTAATTCAGATTTCTTCTTTATTTTTCTTTTCTCTTCTTTTTCCTTCTCTCACCTGTGTTCTCTGGCCTCACTGCTAACCTTCCCCTATACTTCTATCTATCCCTCCCTCCCCAACTCCTTCTGACTCCCCATCGTAAAGGGTAAAGTTGGTATATTGAAGAGCTTATTCACTATAAACATATGTTGGGTTGGTCCTTGATTTTGATTTAATTCACACAGTTACAGGTTATAAATTAATAACTACCAGAAATTGTCATTTTCTAGGATGTACTTCATGCTATGGTACTGCTGATTGTACCACTTGGGCTAAGGTGTTGTGATTGATATAATCAGTTGACCTTCCCAGTAGAATGAAAATGAGACAACTTTGGAGTCATTAGAGACTCAAAACCTAAGACCAGCTATATCTGGAAGACACCTCTGAGAAGCACTCATTCCATAAGTGTTTTAAATACAACCAACAAATATGCTTACAATAAGCAATTTCAAAGTATCAACCCAGGAATTAAAACAAGGACAGTGCCCAAAGCAAAAATGAGAAGACATTTAAGTACATCACAAACCCAGACTTCCACCCTACCAAGGAGAAACGAGGTGGAAAACTGATAATCAACCACCTGGACACCCTGAACTGATAGCACAGGAAGTAACATAACAGATGAATGAGGCCCTAAAAAATTCAAAACAAGAATAATTTCACAGATAACTACAGAGATAGTGAGCAGAGTGAAAGACATGATTAGAGGCTCTAGAACAGAAACAGATACAAAATAGATGAGCTCAGAAACATGCTGGAAGCCAGGAATGCCCAGCATAAGAAAGAAATGGAAACCATGAAACAGATTCAAACAGATATCCAAGAGAGTAAAAAATCCATTGAAAGTATGCACAGCAGATAAAGGGAATGTGAAGATAGAATATCAGATATAGAAGGCAGGATTATGGTTAATGACTATGAAAACAGATATTTCTTAAAAATAGTAAGGGACCATGAGAAATCAATCCAGCAGCTACTAAATGATGCAAAGAAGAATAAAATAACATAAGACTGATAGGAATCCATGAAAAAGTAGGAGAAAGTACAATTGACATAAAAAATTGTTCACAGAAGTAATAGTAGAAAACTTCCCAGACAGAGGTAGAGAATTGGACATACTGATACTGAGGCATATAGAACTTCACCCAGCCATGATAAAAAAAAAATCTACACCTAGACATATAGTAGTCAAGATCCAAGAAACCTAACAGAAGAACAAAATCCTACAAGCAGTTAGAGAAAATAAACAAATCACCTACAAAAGAAAGCCCATCAGAATCATACCAGACTTCTCAACACAAACCCTCAAGTCAAGGAGAGCCTGGAATGAAGTATTTCAAGCCCTAAAAGAAAATAACTTCCAACCTAGACTGTTGTGTCCTGAAAAATTATCTTTCAAAATTGATGGGGAAGTTAGACACTTCCATGACAAAGAAACCTGAGAAATTTCATGAAAACCAAACCAGCACTCCAAATAATTCTAAACAATATCCTAGAAAAAGACAATGAAGGTCACAACTCCATGAGGCCCAACAGAGTGAAGCCACCAGGCAAGGCACAAAACTAAAGGGAAAGGGGGAAAAATAAAAAATAAAAGAGCCAACAACAGTAAAACATCATGACAAGGATGAGGCAATATCTATCAATTATAACCATCAATGTTAGTGGTCTCAATTCACCAATCAAAAGAAATAGACTGGCAGAATGGATTAAGAACCAAAATCCAACATATTCTTTATACAAGAAACACATCTAACTCAAAAAAAAAAATTCATAGACTGAAAATAAAAGGATAGAAAACAGTGCTCCACATGACATGAACCTGGACAAAAGCAGGGGTAGCAATCTTATTTGTAGATAAAGTCGATTTTAAACCAAAACTAATTAAGAGAGACAAAATTGGTCACTACATTCTTGTGAAGGGAACAATCCAAGAAGATATGGCAATCATAAATATATATGCACCAAATATGAATGCCACCAACTATACAAAACAAATACTAATAAACATGAAAAAGCAAATAAGCACTAATACAATTGGAGTGGGGGAAAAAATACCCCACTATCACAAATAGATAATCTAGATTAAAAAATTAACAATAAAATTCTAGAATTGAACCAAGCTATTGAACAAATGGACTTAATAGATGTTTACAGAATTTTCCACACGCAAAATCAGAATACACATTTTTTTGGCTGCACACAGGTCATTCTCCAAAATAAACCACATGCTACCTCACAGGACATGTCTAAGTAAATGTAAAAGAATTGAAGTTACTCACTGTATATTATCAGAGTATAGTGCAATAAAATTGGAGATCAATAACATAAGAAACTCCAAAACACCACAAACACAAAACTGAATAATACCCTTCTGAACAACCAGTGGGTCAAAAAGGAAATTAAAGAAAAAATTAGACATTTCTATAAGTAAATCACAAAGCCAGTACAACATACAGAAGCTATGGAACACAATGGAAGCAGTTCTATGAGGGAAATTCATAGCAGTGAATGCCCATATTAGGAAAACAGAGAGAACTCAAACAACCTAATGCAGAACCTGAAGTTCCTAGAAAAAGAAGAGCATAACAAACACAAAGCTCATACAAGAGAGGAAATTATAATGATCAGAGCAGAAATCAATGCAATATAGACTAAGAGAATGATACAAAAAATGAATGAATCAAAGAGTTGGTTTTTTGAAAGAAATAAAATCGAAAAGCCTTTAGCCAGTGTTATCAAAAAAAGGAAATAAAAGCCTCAAATCCATGTGATTAAAAATGAAAAATGTGAAGTCACAACAGACCCAGCAAAAATCCAGAGGATCATCAATACCTAATATGAGAACCTGTACTCTAATAAAATGGAAAACACAGAAGAAATAGACAGATTCCTTAATACATATGAATTGCCAAAGTTAAATGAAGAAGATATACAAATTCTAAACACCCCAATTACAATGAGTGAAATTGAATATGTCCTAAAAATTTTACCAACAAAAAAAAGCCCAGATCATGATGGTTTCACTTCTGAATTCTACAAGACATTTAGAGAAGATCTACTGCCACTACTATTTAAATTCTTCACTGAAATTGAAAGGGAAGAAATGCTTCCAAATTCATTCCTGGAAGTAAGTGTTACTTTGATTCCAAAACCAGGGAAAGACCCAACCCCAAAAGAGAACTACAGGAGAATCTCCCTAATGAACATAGATGCAAAAATCCTCAACAAGATACTGCCAAACAGAACACAGAGAGTCATCAAGAAGATTATACACCCTGAACAAGTTAGATTTATCCCAGGGATGCAAGGATGGTTTAACGTATGTGAATCAATAAATGTAACACACTATACTAACAGAGCCAAGGACAAAAACCATATGATCATCTCAATAGATGCAGAAAAAGCATTCAACAAAATCCAACACACATTCATGATAAAAACCCTACAGAAATTTGGAATAGAAGGTCTTTATCTCAATCTGAGTAAGGCTTTCTATAAAAAACCAACAGCCAACATCATACTAAATGGTCAGAAACTGAAAACTTTCATGCTTCAATCAGGAACAAGACAAGGATGCCCACTATCACCCATGCTGTTCAATATAGTTATGGAAACATTAGCAACAGCAATTAGAGAAAAGAAAGAAAGAAAGAAAAGTAATAAACATAGGAAAGGAAGAAGTTCAACTGTCATTACTTACTGACAATATGATACTTTACATAGAAGACCTAAAAAACTCTACCAAAAGACTTCTAGGCTTAACTGACAGATTCGGTAGAGTAGCTGGATACAAATTCAACACTCAGAAAACAGTAGCCTTTTTATACACAAATAACTGACTCACTGACAGAGAAAATAGGGAAACAATTCCTTTTACAACAGGATCCAAAAAAATGAAATATCTAGGAATCAATCTAACAAAGGAAGCAAAAGCCTTCTACACTGAAAACTAAAGCACTCTGAAGAGAGAGGTCAAAGAGGATATAAGAAAATGGATGGACAGTGCTGGGGGTTTAGCTCAGTGGTTTTGCCACCTGCTACGCAAGTGCAAGGACCCAAGTTCAATCCCTGGTACAAAAAAAAAAAAAAGAAAGAAAGAAAATGGAAGGACATCCCTTGCTTCTGGGTAGGAAGAAGCAAATATAGTGAAAATGGCCATACTTCCAAAACAGCTATATAGATTTCATGCAATGCAAACTGAAATTTCAACAATATATTTCACAGACTAGAGAAAACAATCCAAAAATTCATTTTGAACCAGAAGAGACCTAGAATAGCAAAACCAATTCTAGGCAACAGAGACACGGTAGGGGGTATCACAATCCCCATCCTGAAACTATACTACAAAACTGATAAAAACAGCATGGTACTGGCAAAGAAACAGACCCAAGGATCAGTGGAATAGATTAGAAGATGCAGAAGCAACTGTAGACATACTCAGCCACCTCCTCTTTGATAAAGGAGCCAACAACGCTCATTGGAGGAAAGAGAGCCTATTTAATAAATGGTGTTGGACAAACTGGATTTCAACCTGGCCAAGATTAAAACTAGACACAAATCTATTGCTATCCACTAAACTAAGATTGAAATGGATTAAAGATCTAAGTATTAAAACAGAAACACTAAACTTGCTTGCAAATAAGTTAGATAGATCTCTTAAAGACATTGGTATAGGAAAAGACTTTGTGAACAAAATCTCAGTAGCATGGGAGCTAGTACAAACAATCAACGACTGGGATCTCATCTTATTAAAAAGCTTCTACACTGCAAGAGAAACCACCAACACAGCAAAAAGACTATCTACAATGTGGGGAAAAAAATTTTCACAGCTGTACCTCAAACAAAGGACTACTATCTAGATTATATAGAGAACTGAAAAAAGTCAGACCCCCAAATTCAAAGACCCAATTCAAAAATAGTTATCTGAAATGAACAGACATTTCTCAGACAAAGAAGTAAAAGCAGCAAATAAACATATAAAAAAATGTTCAAAATTATGGGTCATTTGAGAGATGGAGATGAAAACAACACTGGCATTCCACCTCACCCCAGAAAGAATGGCTGCTATCAAGAAATCAACCAATAACAAATGCTGGTGAGGGTGTGGGGAAAAGGAATCCTTCTCCATTGTTCGTGGGACTGCAGACTGGTGAAACCACTGTGGAAATCAGTATGGAGATACCACGAGAAACTATGGCTAGAGGTCCCATTTGACCCAGCTATTCCCCTGCTGGGTATCTTTCCAAAAGATTTAAAAGAGTCATAACACAGTGATATATGTGCACCCATGTTTCTAGCAGCACAGTTTATAATAGCTAAAGCTTGGAAATAGCCCAAGTGGCCATCAACTGGAAACTGGAAAAAGAAGATATGTTTTTTAAAATTAAATGGAGTACTACTCAGCCATAAAGAATGAGAAACTAGAAGAATTTATAGCTAAATTGATACATGTTGAGGCCAGCCTCTTAAGTGAAATAAATAGGACACACATGTGTAAATACCAAATAGTTTCTCTAGTGTGAGAAACTGAAAGTGGAAATAAGGATTAAAATGAATAATTGATAATTTGAAATAGGAAGAAAAGGTCCAAAGTGGTAGGGGAAGTGGGAGGGGTAGGGGAAAGGAAAGAAGGGAAAGGAAAAATTATGAGAAAAGAAAAAAATGGAAACAAAGTCTAAGTAAATAGGGAAGGGTGGAGGGGATGAAGGGCGCACATGTAATGGGGAAAAAATAAAAACCAAGATACATCAAGTACAGCTACACACACCCAATGATAAATGTAAATATATTGTATACCTAAAATGTACCAATAAAAGAATTTAAGCAAAAAGAAACATGCAAAAATGAAAGGGGAAGTCGGAGGGATAGGGGAAAGGAAAGAAAGGGATGGAATTAATATGAGAAAATTAAAAATATGGAAATAAAGTCTTTATAAATATAGAGGGGAGGAGTTGATGAAGGGAGGGCAAGAGAATGGGAAAAAATAAGAACCAAGTTAGAGGTGCAAATTTCCAATGATGAATGTCATTATATCATATACCTAAAATGTACCAATAAAATTAATAATATAAAAAAGACAATGTTGTTTTTTTATAAATGGAGTACTACTCAGTCATAAAGAATGAGAAACTAGAGACATTTAAAGCTAAATGGATGCTCATTGAAGCCATAGTCATAAGTGAAATAAATAGGATACACATGTGTTAATACCGAATAGTTTCTCTGGTGTGAGAACATGAAAGTGTAAATAAGGATATAAATGTATAATAGATAATGTGAAATAGGAAGAAAAGGTCAACGGTGAAGAGGAAGTGAGAGGTCTAGGGGAAAGCAAAGAAAGGAAGGGAATAAATATGAGAAAATGAAAAATGGAAACAAAGCCTTTGTAAATAGGGAGGGGTGAAGGGGTTGGAGGGAGGGTAGGGGAATGGAGGAAAAAAATAAGAACCAAGATATATCATGTAATGGTACAAATTTCCAGTGATGAATGTCATCATATTGTGTATCTAAAATGTGCCAATAAACTTAATGAAGGAAAAAAATACTGTGTCACATTGACAGACAACTGAGTGCAGGATCGAATACATGGTAGCCTCTCCTCTCAAATAAGAGAAGGGGTTGGATCTTCAGACAGAAGTAAAGGCCTATAGTGAGGAATTCACAGAGTGCATCACTGAAAAGCAGGCACTAAAGGGGTCTCTATACTAGCAAAAATGTTTTTCACTATATTTGACCTGCAGACCTCAAAACACACACACACACACACACACACACACACACACACACACACCACTAGAAACATGACAAAACAAGGCAGCAAATGCCTCCAAAATCTCCAAATTCCCTCAAAGATGATCCGTAAGGCATCAATGGGAAGAAAATCAAAAGCCACAGAGCCAAATTATTGAAAAGTGTAACAGAGGAGATTAAAAAAATTCAACAATGTGCTCAGCCAGGTCAAGAAGAAATAAGTAAATAGATAATGGACCTAACAAATCAAATGATCAGTAAGTCTACAGAAGACATGTGTAAAATAATAATAATAATAATAATAATAATAATAATAAGCTAAATAAAATAATTTTTTAAAACCCCACAAATGAGCAATTTAAAAAAATAAGTATTTGAATGATACCAAAAAGAAATTTGAGAGATTAAAATTGGACTGAAGGTATGGACAAAGTATAGGAACAAGAAGAAAAGGCTGATGCAGATGATCATATAGTCAGACACCTTAAAAACAAGAAAATACAGAAAATGAATTCAATCACTGATAGAGGGTGTAAAGGAGAAACATGTAAGATTAATTGGAACTAGTGGAAAAATCAAAAGACAACACAAGCCAACTGGGACCATGCCCTGCAACCTAGCCCAGGAGGTAGGGACCCCAGAGCACCTGTACTGGGCAGAGGCTGGGGAAGGACTGGCAGAAGAAGGCCGAGTAGGTTTCCCCATACAGCTAGGGACTCTCATGCCCTGAGCAGTGTTCCCACCTCATGCACACCTACTTTCCAGACAGGGATGGACCAAGCAGCAGGGAGAACATTGCCCTACATGGCTGAGGAGAGAAGAGCCAGGAGGGCATCATCCCAGGCCATCAGATAAAAAGGCCCAGGGGGAGCAGGGAATCCTGCTGCTGTCATTCCTATGCATTTCCAAAGAAAGTGGGCTAGGAAAAAAGGAGAGAAAATACCTAGTTTTGGTGAGGAGCTGGAGCTGCTGGGGTGCGACCTGGGCAGAGTCTTGAAACAGGCACTGTTCACTGAGGATGCATTTGCTGAGCCACCTTCCATGCCTCCATGTCCATCTAGAAGTGTGCACACAGCTGCACTGACAGGCAGGGGCAGAATCCACACAGCTGGATTTGTGGTGATGGTCCCCACATGGGAAAAATCTGGAAGGCTACCCATGGTACACTACAGGAGCAGATCTCACAGAGGCCCTATAGTGAACGGCACACAGCAATACAAGGAGCCCACAGCTACTACATCAACAAAGAAAATGCATTTAATATACAAGTTAGACATCAAAGTACATATTAAGTCTATTTTTATCATTGCATCAAAATTCCTCAGATTGAGGCTTTGAGAAAATAAAAAGACTTTATTGAACCATTACAAATGCTAGCCAGAAAACCAAGGACCTGGTTCTGGGGCAGGTATCCAGTAGGAAGTGTGCCTATGAACCTAATAGCCAAGGGCATTTTTGAAGTGAAAATTTAGGCAATAAAACCATATATTGTTTTCATTGAAACCACATTGGCTGTTGAGGGACAAGCTAACACAAAGGGGAAATTTAGACAGGGGCAGCCCATTAGAAATACTTGTTTCTAGATTGATATTAGTTATTTGGGAAAAAGACTATTCATAAGGAGAATGCAGTGAGCCCTGGTGGTCAGCCACTGTGACTAGAAGTGAGTTGCATAAAATTATTTTAGGAAAAATATTCTCAAAGATATTTTTAAGTCATCAAATGATTGTTTGATTCTAGTATCTTCACTGACCCACCAAAACATATATACTGGCCCTTACTAGTTTTTCACTGTATCACTCTAATAAAGATCATGAATTATAACTGAATGAAAATGATAATGTAAAGGGATAGTTAGAAAATATACTCTTTTTTTGACAGAATTTCACTAGATCACTAAACTTCCCAGGCTGAGCTTGAACTTTCAAGTCTTCTGCCTCAAACTTCCAGAGTGGTGGGATCATAGGCCTGTGCCACCATGACCAGCTGGAAAATATTTTGAAGAAAGAAGTTCTTGAAAATTTTACCACTTATACTACGTCTCATGTACATGTGAAGGAATATGTGCACATCAGAGAAGAACTAATAGAAACTACAGTATTGGGGTTGTGGCTTGCGTCTAGATGTCCCCCTCATGCAGTCATAGGTGAGGCTTTTCAGAGGTGACTGCATGCAGAGGGTGTGATGGTGGGATAAAGGGGGTGTGATTACTAAATTAGTCCACTGATTGGTTTGGTATAGTCCTCCATATGGATAATGGGAAGGCCCACCCTAGGTGTGAGTGCTATTGCCTTAAGGGTATTTAGCCTGGATAAAATATAAGGGACAGAAAGAGGGCTGCTGCCTTTGTCACTTGTTGCTTCACTACTTTGTGGCTTGCTGCCTTCTGCCTTCTACCTGTCATGAACTGTTTCTCCTCTGCCAGGCCGCTCTGCCTTGGAGCCAGACAGTTATGACCTGAAACCTCTACAAACTGTGAGCTACAATAAATTTTTACTCCTTTAACTTTTAGTGTCAGATATTTTGCCTCAGCAATGAGAAAAATAACCAAGACAATTGGTCAACACAATAAGTTTTGTAGTCTTCAGAATCAAATAAATCATACTGGAAAAAAAAGACAGTACAAATGACATAAAAACTGCAGAAATAGAAGCAGAAAACTTTTCAAATATGAAGAAGGAATTTAACATACAGAGCGATAATGCATAAATAGCTCCAAAGAGCCACAATCAGAAAACGTCATCTCCAGGAAACATCATAAGCAAAATCCCTGAAGTAAAACACAAGGTCAGAATCTTAAAAATTTGATAGAAAAAACCCCCTATGTATAAAGGTAAAACCATTAGAGTGACAGACAGTAATCTGTTCAACACAAAATTTAAAGGCCAAAAGGGTTTCGGGTGCAGTGTTTTAAGCCCTAAAATAAAATAATATCCAACTCAGGCTAATATATCCTGCAAAACTCTTTAAAATTTGATGAAGAAATACAAAATTTTCAAGACAAGGAGTACATAATGAAACTCATGAACACCAAATAACACTCCAAGAAATTCTAAATGATATTCTAGAAAGAGACAACAAAGCTAACAATGTTAAAAGGTATAATAGAGTGAGTACACCAGACAGAGCTAGTAGTTAAGGAGAAAGGAAACAAAAATAGAATATCAGCAACAGGAAAATAATGCAATGACAGGTGACCCTAGGCCAGAAGTTGTGGATTTCATCCCTGCCTCCAGACCTGAGCCTCCTGCATCTGCCATCCAGGAGAATGAAGACAACATCCAGTTCTTCAGTGAAGGACCATTAGGACCTGTTCTTGAATACAATGATCTGGTCAGTAATGATGATGAAGAGCCTAGCACCACTCATAATGATGACAATATTAAATTTAAAGACTATATTGACCACCAGAAGGATAAAGTTGCTTTAACTCTAGCTTGTCTAGCCCACCATGTTGAAGTGGAGAAACAGCAAAAAGAAGAGATTAGAGCATTCAGGCAAAAAGAATTGATTTTCAGCATATTCCTGGGTTACAAGACTTGGAATTTATTCAAAGACATTCTGATACAGAAGCAGCAAGACTGTGTGTGGACCAGTGGCTAAAAATCCCAGGACTCAAGACAGGCACAATTAATTCTGGAACAAAAAGTTCATTCAGAAGAGGAAGTCAAATATGGAAATCTGGAAAAACAATTTCATGTCCTATAATGCACTGTAACAGGGAATTTGACAATGGGCATCTTCTCTTAGGATATTTGAAAAGGTTTGATCACTCTTCATGTGATCCAACAGTTATATTACATGGACCTTTTGCCAGTTCTTTTGTTTGTGTAGTATGTTACTGAAGCTTTGTTGCTCCATAGAAATATAGAGATCATCTATTTGCTAAGGAAGGTGTGGATGACAGATACAAGAGAAATCTTCCTCCTTAGATCATTCAGTGCTTCACATGTCCAGATTGCTTCCTTCCTTTTAGTAGAAAGAATGACTGTTTGAAGCATATATCTTGAAAGAATCATTTCCATCATAGTTTTAAAATGAGGAGCTTTAAACAAGGGAATGGCACATCCAATGCCATTCCCATCTTTTGCAAAGAAATTTTGATCTCTCTGTGCAAAGATGTTCCCTTCCAAGTGAAATGTATCACTTGCCACCAGACACTGCATTCCCACATGGAGCTCAGTGCCCATTTCAAGATTCATTGTCAAAATACTGGACCTGTATCAATAGCTGAGAAAAGCATTACCCAAATAGCAGAAAAATTCCTATTAAGAGATTATTGTCCAGACTTCAACCAAGTCTTTGTGGATAAAACCAGCACGTGAATTTACAAGCAAAATTTAGGATACAAAATCTGAATCATTAACTCAGTGGAAGAAGCAGTCTTACTCTATTGCCATAGCAGTGAAGAGAACAAATCTCCTTCTGACTTGAATTTACTATTAGATCAATCAAAAATTTTATCACTTAAAAGATCTCTGTCTGTTAAAGAATCCATCTCACAGGATTGCAGCATCATTCCAAAGAAGAAGTTGAATTTGGAAGCTAAAAGTCACAAAGATGTGCTTTGTGTCCAGAAGAAAAAGTCAGCAGTTAAAACTTGATTTTGTGAATGTAGCCAATGATTCCCAAGTGAAAAGGCAATAGAAAAGCATATTTTCTTAGCAAACACACTGTGTTACAAATGTATGGTCTGTGGAAAGGTGTGCAAAGATTCAAGGGTTATCCGTTTACACATTAGCTGGATTCATGGAGGGGTGGATTTAAATAACTTTCTTTTTTGGAGTTTGACATGCAAAAAGAAATTTAAAAAGAAAGATACTATTATGGCACATTTAACTGAATTTCATAATGGACACAGATACTTTTATGAGGTAGATGAGAAAAAAGATAGAACTCTGCCATCATTCTCTATGGTGAGTAATTTGACTGCTAACAAACCTCCTTCTTCTATTACTGTTGTTGATCATTTTCTGATAAACAGTCCCCCAAGGGGTAAATTGAATGCTGAATTTGTGAAGATATATTTGATTCCCAAGAAAGTGTAAAACAGCATTGCATGTCTTTGACAAGTCACCAGTTTCATAGATACAGCTGTGCTCGTTGCAGAAAGACTTTCCATAAGATCAAAACATTACACCAACATTGCCAAAATTAACATGACAATTAGATAAAGATTAAATTTTTCTGTGGCCTTTGTGATCTCATCTTTAATGTGGAAGGAGCATTTCTAAATCATTATAAGGAACACCACAGCATAGATTATGTGCTTGTATCTGAAAAGAACTGAAACTTCACTTAAAACTGACGATGATTTTTCAGTTGTAGAGACCAGTAACTTGTTGACCTGTGGATGCCATGAGAGATAACTGTAAAGTCAGCAGAAAGGAAGATTATAGTAGCTGTCTCCAAGTCATGTTGGATAAAGATCAACTATGGTTTCACTGCAGTTTGTATTCAGCAACAGCACAAAATTTAGCTGACATGAACACACATGTCCAACAGATGCACAGAGAAAAGGAGAAGGATGAAGAGAAGCAACAGTATGTAGTCAAGTGTGGAATCTGTACCAAAGCATTTCACAATCCTGAGAGTGCTCAGAGGCACTTTCATAGGAAACATGCCTTCTTACAGAAACTGAGCCTGGCTCATTTTGGACCTGAAAAATGAAACATATACAAGTTCACTGCCAGTGCCTCACATACAGAGGAAAAACTGAAATAAGCAGTGAGCTGTCCAAAAGAATTCAGATATGGAGAAAGGAACTGAAGATGACTCAACCTGTCAGAACATAGAGAAATAAGTTGTTGAGCTTCCAGATTTTGATTATCTGCAAACAATGATTCATATAGTCTTTGTAGATTTTGATAATTGGTCTAACTTTTTTGGTCATCTATCAGGACATCTTAATCAAGGAACATTTATTTGGGGCTTTCAAGGAGGAAACACCAACTGGAAGTCTCCACTCAACTATAAGAACTATCTATACTTGAACAGGATTGGGTGTTTCTTCCTTCATCCTCAATGTAGTAAAAGGAAAGATGCTGCTGATTTTGCCATATGTATTCATGCTGGTCATCTACCCAAGCAAAACTACCCAAGCAAATCCCTCTCACATCTTCTCAATAAACCAAGGTTTTCTGAAGCTAGAGAATCAATTTAAGAAGACTCAGAGGCCAGCTCATATATTAAATCCTCACCACTTAAAGGGAGATATGATGCACGCCTTGTTAAATAGCATATCTGATACCATCAAAGATATGGAATTAGAAGAAACTATTAGGACAAGTCTTGAGGAAATGTGATGAAAGGTGCAACTGGATAGTGGCAGGTGGCCAGAGAGCCTCAGGTGGACCAGAAACCTACCAGCATAGATGTCTCTGTAATATACCTTTGCTTTTGTGTGCTCAGAATCTCTTATTTGTTTTGTATTTTTTGTGCTGTTGTGCACAACTGTATTCAAGGAATAGAATACATGTTAATGCCCATGTAAATCAGGTATTCTAGTACATAGGTATCACAGTATCCCAGCTGACTTAGAATTCATAGACTTAGGTTAAAAAGGATTTTTTTGCACTTTATTAAATTCTTTTATTGGTACATTGTAGGAATACAACACAATTACATCTCTCACTGGGAAATGTTCCTTTACATAATGCATCTTGGTTCTTATTTTTTCCCCATTCCTAGCCCTCCCTTCACCCCCTCCACCCTTCCCTATTTACAAAGACTTTATTTCCATTTTTTCCATTTCTCATCATTTTTTCTTTCCTTTCTTTCCTAAAAAGGATTTTTTAAAACCTCTTGACTGTTGTTTATGTTTCCTAAGTAGCATTACATCTTTAGTTTTATTTGTACTGTACAGATGATTCTACTTTATATTTTTAGGAGTGAAAATAAAAATAAATGTAAATAACATTTTTCCCACAAATTCTGTCTCATGTGGTATTTATATATAACACCTTTGAGATGTTTGTTTTTGATTACTAGAAGTTAATGGAAATAGATGATGGAAACAGCAATCTTTTTTGTGGGCATCATGCAGATATACATTCTTGCATTAATTAAAGCACCACATTGCTAAAATAACAACTTTATTTTTTTCAAAATAATTAAGATAAAATCATTTCTATTCCTTTTACCTGCCTATTATACTTTTATGTGGCACGTATGATCTCTTGTTTAGAGGAAATAAGGTAAAAATAAATGCATAGATTTAAACTTATTTTTAATAATAGTCCTTTTATGTATTTGTGTAAACATAATTTTCTTCAAAAATGGTGAAGTACTACTGAGGAATCTTTCTTAAGTCTTGAAACTTTGTATTTCATATGGAGTGTCTTCATTTTAGTTATTCATTGAGTTGTCTATTTTTACATAATATATTTAATTCTTATATGTTGAAAAAATAATTCAATGACAGAAATAAGTCGATACTTTTCAGTAATAAATCTCAATGTGGACGGTCTCAATTCCCCAATCAAAAGTCAATGATTGACAGGAAAGATCAAGAAAAAACAATGATATATTGTATACAAGAAACAAATTTAATTCAAAAAAGTTTCATAGACTAAAACATCAAAGGATGGAAAACAGTATTTTGTGCGATGGGAGCCTGAAAACCAGTCGGAGTACCTATCCTATTTTCAGATAAACTGGACTTCAAGCCAAAACAGATCAGAAAAGGAAAAGTGGGTCACCACATATTATTTAAGATAACAATCCAGCAGGAAGACATAACTATTAAAACATATAAGCACCAACAACTGACAAACTCAACTTCATAAAACAAACACTACAGAACATAAAAAAAAATCAGGAGAAACATTAACACAATTATAGTGCTGTACTTCAATAACCCACTGTCACAACTAGAAAAAAATCAAAGAAATATCAGAGTTAAACTAAACCTTCCAACACATGGACTTTAATAGATATCCATAGTGTGCTCTACCCAACAACAACAGAATACACATTCTTTTCAGCAATACACAGAACATTCTCCAGATTAGAACATGCAGTAGTCAAAACATCATGCTTAATTGCAAAATAACCAAAATTATCCAGTGCATATTATCATACCACAGCACAATAAAACTAGAAATCAGTTGTGGAGGAAACCACAGAAATTATGCAAGTGCATGGAAAATCAATAATGCATTCTTGAATAATTAATGGATCACAGAAGAAATTAGACAGTTCCTAGAATCAAATGATAATGCCAGAATTTAAGAGACATAATGAAACCAGTCCTAAAAAGGAAAGTTGTAGTGGTGAATGTCCACACCAGAAATAGCAAGCCCAAATAAATAACTTAATGATACACTGCAATGTTCTAGAAGATCTTCATCTATATAGAAGAAGATCCTCTACATAGCAGTCTCAAAATACTCCCACAAAAAGACTCCCAGCATTAATAACTACATTCAGCAATGTAGCAGGATATAAACTCAACACAGAAAACTCAATAGTGTTTCTGTGCATCAGTAATAAACTCACAGACAATGAAATTAGTAAAACAATACCATTCACAATAATACCTAGAAAAATTAAACACTTAGAAACCTAACTAGGGCTGAGGATTTAGCTCAGTGGTGCTATGCCAGCCTGGCAAGTGCAAAGTACTGAGTTTGATTCCTGGTACCACAAAAAAAACACACACACACACACACACACAAGAAAAATCCAAATCCAAAGCTAGTATAAGAAAGGAAAGTATAAAGATCAGAGCAGAAATTACTGAAACTTAGACTGACTACAGAGATTTATACTAAAACATACAAGAATCAAAGAATTGAAGAGCTGGTTCTTTGAAAGAATAAATAAGTTGGACACTTACCAAAATGAAGAAAGAAAATATATAAACCAATACTATTAAAAATAAAAATGTGAAGTCAAAAGAGACACTGCTGAAATCTAGAAGATTATTAGCAACTACTTTAAAAACCTGTACTCTTTAATGAATTATAGAATTCAAAAGAAATAAACAGATTCCTAGAAGCCTATGGTTACAAAAACTGAAAGCATAGAATTTTTAAAAGCTGAAATATTCAACAAAAGACAATGAAATTAAAGCATAATAGATAACCTATCAAGTAAGAAAATCCAAGTCCTGAAGGATTCACTGCTGAATTCTACAAGAATTTCAGGGAGGATCTAAATTTATTAATCTTCAAACTCTTTAGTAAAATAGAAAGGGAATGAGTACCCAAGTGATTTTTCAAGCTTACACTAACATGATTCCAAAACCAGACATTTACCCCCACCCAAAAAAAAAAAAAAAGAAAAGAAAAAACTCTCTGGGGCAATCTCTTTATTTAAAATACCTGCAAAAATCCTCAACAAGATACTGGGAAACAATGAAATAAATCATCAAAAAGATTATACAACATGACCAAGTAGGCTTCATTCCAGAGGTGCAAGGATAGTTCAACATATGTAAATCAATCCATATACTACACCACATAAACAGATATAAGGACAAAAATCATATGATCATCTCAATGCATGCTGAAAAATCCTCCAACTCCAATATCCTTTCATGATAAAAGCCCTGAAGGAAAAAGGTGTAGAAAGACCTTATTTTAACCTTATAAAAGTAATCTATAACAAACTTACTCCCAACATCATATTTTTGAGGAAAAACTGTACACTTTTTCATTATGTAGCCCAAGCAGGCCTCAAACTCATGGTGATCCTCCTGCCTCAGTCTCTTGAACACTAGGACTACAGGTGTGCACCTCCATTCTGAAATCAGGAACAAGACAAGTCAACTATCACCAGTCTTGTTCAGTATAGTACTCCAGAGCAATCAGAAAAGGGAAGAAATAAAAGGGATTTGTATACAAAAGAAAGAAGTCAAATTATCATTATTTATACATGGAGTGATCCTCTACACTGCAATCCAAAAATACTCCCACAAAAAGACTCCTAGCATTAGTAACTAAATTCAGCAATGTAGCAGGATACAAACTCAACACACAAAACTCAATAGTGTTTCTGTGCATCAGTAATAAACTCACAGACAATGAAATTAGTAAAACAATACCATTCACAATAATACCTAGAAAAATTAAACACTTAGAAACCTAACCAGGGCTGAAGATTTAGCTCAGTGGTGCTATGCCAGCCTGGCAAGTGCAAAGTGCTGAGTTTGATTCCTGGTACAAAAAAAGAAAAGAAAAGAAAAGAAAAGAAAGAAGGAAGGAGGGAAGGAAGGAAGGAAGAAAAGAAACAAAACAAAACACTAGAATTACCCCTACAATGAAAACTACAGTACTCTGAAAATGGATATTGAAATATCAAAAATATAAAGATAGCCACTGTTCCTGGATAGGCAGAACCAATATATTCAAAATGACCATACTTCCAAAACTGATACATTGATGTATACAATCCCAAACAAAATAGCAAAAGCATTCCTTAAGTAATTAGAGAATACTATTCTAAAATTTATATGGAACAAGAGGAGACTCAGAACAACTAAAACAAACCTCGGCAACAAAACCAAAGCAGCAGATGGCAAAAATCCCAGATTTCAAGTTTCATTGAAAAACATCATGGTACTGGCAGAAATATTGACACATGGATCAATGTAACAAAATAGAGGATGCAGAAATAATTGCAGGCACATTCAACTTTCTGATCTTTGACAAAGAGGACAAAAATATACACTCTTTAGCAAATTGTGCTGGAAAAAACTGGCCATCCACATTCAAATATTAAATCTAGACCCATATCTCTCATCATGTAGTAAACTAAAATCAAATGGATCAAAGATGTAAATGTTAGAATAGAAATACTTCATCTGCTGGAAGATAAAATAGGTAAAATTCTTGAAGACATAGGTGTAAACAAGGATGTTCTGAACAGAACACCAATTGCACAAAACATAATGTGAAGAATCAACAAACAAAATCATGTCAAATTTAAAAGGTTCTGCACAGCAACAGGATGAAAAGACAACTTACAGAATGGGAAAGAAATTACCAGTTTTTCTTTGGAAAATGCATTAAAGTCTAGAATATGTAAAGAACTCAAAAAAATTACCCTCACAAAGTAAGAGACACAATAAAAAAATAGGCAACTGAAATGAATGCACAATTCTCAGAAGATGTATAAATGGCTGAAAATAGATGAAGAAATGTTCAACGTTGCTGATCATTCAAGAAATGAAAATTAAAACAACACAGCTTCCATCTTACATCAGAAAGAATGGCTATTATCCAGAAATAGGACAATAACAAATGCTGACAAGGTTGTGAAAAAAATGTAAACTAGTAAAATCACTGTAGAAATTGGAATAGAGATTCTCAAAACACTAAAAATAGAAATTCCATTTGACTAAGTTCTTTCCTAAGTATTTTCCCAAATTAAAGACATTATATTACTAAGACACATGAATAGCTATGTTTATAGTGGCACAATTCACAACAGCTCAGTATAGATAGTAGTGTGTCTGCGTGTCAATAGATGAGTGGATACGAAAGCACAATATCTCGAGTTCGATCCCCGGTACCAAAAATAAATATTGTGCCCAGAGAGTCAATGTGCTTTTAACCATTATGTTCTTCCACATCACATTAGTGAAAAAAAATCAATAAAAGTAGTTTATACTTAAAAAAAAATAGATGAGTGGATAAATAAAATATGGAATTAAACACAATGGAGTACTTATTTGTCAAAAAGAAGAAAAATCTTTAATCATGTACAGAAAAATGGATGCACTTTACTGGGACTTAGTGCCAGGGCCCCCTGTAATGGGGGTAGGAGGCACTCAACCCTCACTTACCATGGCACAGCCTATTCCATGATCACACCTGATGGACATAAAGGAAAATTCTGCCCTGTCATATTGTCTGATCTGTCTAATAATCTGTTGGGCAGAGACCTCCTCAAGGCTATGGATGCTGTAATTACCACAGATGATAAAGCCTTTTATGATGAATTATTAGATGAGCGCTGTTCCCCCCAATCCTAGAGGCCACTGCTCTGTCATTCCAACTACCCATACCCTTACAGTGGTGTAATGAGGAACCAGTATGGGTAGAGCAGTGGTCATTATCCCAACATAAATTAACAGTGCTACAGGACCTCATACAACAACAGCTACAACTTGGACACATTGAACCGTCCACTAACCCATGGAATACTCCTATATTTGTAATTCCAAAAAAGACCCCAGGCCAATATCACCTGCTACATGACCTGAGGGCCGTAAACGCCACCATGGCTGACATGGGTGCCCCTCAAGCAGGGCTTCCTCTTCTTTCAGTGATTCCTGTTGATGTGTACTTATGCTCTATTGACATTAAAGACTGTTTCTTTCCAATTCCTCTTCACCCCACAGATCATAAGTGTTTCGCTTTCACCATGCCAATGGTCAGTAACTGTAGGCCTATGCGGCAATATCAATGGTGCGTTTTACCACAAGGGATGAAAAATAGTCCAGCCATCTGCCAGCTTACAGTCGCTCAAACACTGGCCCACATTCAAGAAGACAGATCCTCCCAGTTGTATAGTTACATGGATGACATCCTTATTGCCAGTATGGCTTCATCGGATTTAGAGGCCTTACTGGGTCAAGTGATGTTGGCCCTTAAACAGGCTGGGTTTAATATACAGCCTGATAAGATCCAAAGGAGGTGTCCAATGTCCTTCCTGGGTGTCATCATTGATTTGACCCAAACCTCCCCTAAAACTCCACAGATAACTATACCTGACTGTCTTTCCCTTGCTGAGCTACAGCAAATCTTAGGACAAATTAATTGGATCTGTCCGTGGCTTAAAGTCCCCACCAGTTTATTTGAGCCTCTCTTCCAATTACTCAAGGGAGATCACTCCCCAACTTCAAAAAGATGTTTAAATTTTCCCACCAACCAGGCATTAGATTTGATTAATAAACAGCTCCATGGTGTGGTTCTTGCTCGATTGGATCCCACTCAGGCTATAACAGGATTAGTCTTATGCCATGAACCAAGATCATCTATGGCGTGTTTATGGCAGAGTCACGGACCTATTGAATGGATTCACTGGTCTTCCTCACTATCACAAAAAAAGATAACAAATTTTATTGAAATACTTAGTAAGATGATAATCAAATTGAGAAAGAGGACCTTACAGGTGCTGGGAAGAGAACCTGAGGTGCTGATATTACCTTTAGAATTAGAAATTATTCCTCATCTTCTTGAGTCTGAAGAGATGTTTGCTATAGCAATGGCAGGTTTTACAGGACAAATAGATAATCATTATCCTAAACATAAAATTCTCCAAGGCCTACTTAAGCTTCCTCTTCAAATGTTTAATCCAATAACTCAACAAGCTATACCAGAAGCCCCCTTGGTATTTACAGATGGGAGCCCAAATAAATATGTCTTTGTGGGTTTTGATTCCCTCAACAAAAATGAGCCCCTTTATAAGATCCATGAAACCCCATTTGGCTCCCCCCAGGTTAAGGAGCTTGCAGGTATTATTTTAGCTCTAGAATATTTTGCAAGTAAAACCTTTAATTTATTTACAGATAGTACTTATTGTGAAACATTGCTTCCCATGCTGCCTCATGCCCTCCTCGAGGTTCTCCTGGAGGTCCCATTAGATGCTCTTATAAAAAAGACACAACAGTTGTTGGAGAGACATTTACACCCTCTCTACATACAATATATTCAGTCACATTCAGATCTGCCGGGCCCATTAGCTTTAGGGAACAAGATGATAGATGAAGCGGTATCAGCCCTTCCCTCTTCTGTCATTCAGTGTGCTATCAATAGTCATAAAATATTCCACCAATCAGCACACAGTTTAACACATATGTTCCTTTCACTTACTAAAGAACAAAGTAAACAGATTATATGCACATGTGCAACTTGTGGTCCTTCTGGCTGAGGCTCTGGAGTCAAAGACAAAAGGGGGAAATGAAGGAGAAGTTCAGGTCTGGCAGGGTCAAGTACACCACAGTCTGGTCTCTTGAGCATGCTCAGAGACAAAAAACAGAGTTGAGCAAGCTCACTCCAGTGCGTAGAAACTAGATCAAGTCGACCATACCTCCTCACTCTTTGGGTTGTGACTCCTTTGCCTCACCCAGACAATCACCCCATATTGCTTGAAATAAATTTAACTATGTTCTCCATTGTGTATAATTATATCCCTTTCCATCCAATTAAATTATATCAAGGCTAAAGCTGTTATAACCCCGCCTATGTAATTGCCCTTTTATTTCACTATATAAGCTTATGTGTTCCTCAATAAAGTAGAACCATTCCAGAAACCTCCCCAGAGTCGGCTGGTGACTCTGCGCCTTACCCTCCTGGCCCGGGCTCCCAAAACTAGGTTTGTGAGTGGGCTTGTGGATGACAACACACGTTGAAACCATAATGTAAAATGAAATCAGATAAGAAAAGTATGAATATCATATTGTTGGGGGCTGAGTGGTTGCAGCCTGACTGGGACCTACTTCCTCTGGCTTGCTTCACCAGCTTGTGACCAAGACAGACAGGCTTGAAACCAAGACAGGCTTGCGACCAAGACAGGGTGAGGAGGACCCCCCAGGCATGCCCACCAGCCCCAGTTTGGCCACATGGGTGCCTCCAACAACAGGGCCCCCACCCGCCTCTGGCCTTCTGGCTGTGAAGCTACTTGGTTGCACACTGCAGAGGTACAGGAGAACATAAAAGCCATTGACCTGAGCTGCTGAAGTGAACAACACAGACAAGGCCTCTCTCAGGCTCCATGATGAAAACAAGCCCACTGAAAAAGTGAAGAGAATCTCTGCAATAAAGGCACACCAGACCACCATGCTTGGTAAGTTGGAGGGATCACCAGCTCCCATCAGAACCTGGACTTTCTTCAGGGAAAGAAAGGCAGCTGGAACCTGCAAGAGAACCTTGCAGAGTGCAACCCTGCAGGAGGACAGGGAGCTCTACTTGGGACTTGCAGACAGAAATCTCCCTGAATCTCACGGATCTGGGATGAGCTTACTGAGACTCATTGACTTATAACTGCACACTGCTTCCCACATTGTCTATTGTGACAGCAGAGACATACCCTGAAGGAGGCCCTTCATTTTTTAAGGTGATAGATTCATAACTACCACAAATTGCCATTCTCTAATGATGTATTTGATGCTGTGGTGTTGCTGAATATATCACTTAGGCTAAGGTGTTGTGATTGATCTAATCAGTTATCCTTCCTAGTATAATGAAAATGAGATAGCCTCAGAGCCATTAGAGACTCAAAACTTAAAGACCAGCTATATCTGGAAGACACCTCTGAGAAGCAATCATTCCCATAAGGGTTCTAAATCTATCAACAAAGATACAATAAGCAACTTCAAAATATCAACCCAGGAACTAAACCAAGGACAGTACCAAAAACAAAAATGAGAAGACAATTAAGCAAGTCACAAACTCAAACTTCCACCAACCAAAAGGCAAATTCTGGGGGAAATGAGGTGGAAAAGTCTGATAACTAACCACCTGGACACCCTGAACTGATAGCACAGGAAGTAACAAAAGAGATGAATGAGCATCTAGAAAAATTCAAAGCAGAAATAATCTCCCAGATGACTACAGAGATGGTGAGCAGAGTGAAAGACATGATTAAAGGCTCTAGAACAGAAACAGATAAAAAAAAAATGAGATCAGAATCATACTGGAAGCCATGAATGCCCAGCATTAGAAGGAAATGGAAACCATGATTGCCCAAAATAAAAAAGAAATGGAATCCATGAAACAGTTTCAAACAGATATTCAGGAGATTAAAAACTCCATTGGAAACATGCAGAACAGATTAATAGAATCTGATGATAGAATATCAGATATAGAAGACAGAATTGTGGTGAAGGGCAATGAAAACAGAGATTTCTTAAAAATAGTAAGGGACCATGAGAAATCAATTCAGCGGCTGCTAGATGATGCAAAGAAGAATAACATAAGACTAATAAGAGTCCACGAAAAAACAGGAGAAAGTACAATTGACATAAAAAAAACTGTTCACAGAAGTAATAGAAAACTTTGCAGACTGAGTTGGAGAATTGGACATAGAGATAAGTGAGGCATATAGAACTCCACCTAGCCACAAACAAAAAAATCTACATCTAGACATATAATAGTCAAGATACCAGAAACCCAACAGAAGAACAAAATCCTACAGGGAGTTAGAAAAAAGAAACAAATCACCTGTAAAGGAAAGCCCATCAGAATCATGACAGACTTCTCAACACAAACCCTCAACTCAAGGAGAGCCTGGAGTCAAGTATTTCAAGCCCTAAAAGAAAATAACTTCCAAAGTAGACTATTGTATCCTGCAAATTTATCTTTCAAAATCGATGGGGAAATTAGATATTTCTATGACAAAGAACACCTGAGAAATTTCATGAACACCAAAAAAGCACTCCAAACAATTCTAATCAATATCCTAGAAAAAAATAACAAAGGTCACAACTCCATGAGGCTCAACAGAGGGAAGCCACCAGACAAGGTAAGAAACTAAAGGGAAAGGGGGGAGAAAAAATAAGAGCCAACAACAGTAAAACACCATGACAAGGATGAGTCAATATCTATCAATTATAACTATCAATATTAAGGACCTCAATTCACCAATCAAAAGAAGTAGACTGACAGAATGGATTAAGAAACAAACTCCAGCAATATGCTGTATACAAGAAACACACCTAACTCAAAAAGAAACTCATAGACTGAAAGTAAAAGGATGGAAAACAGCTCTCCACACAACAGGAACCCAGAAAAAAGCAGGAGTAGCAATCTCATTTGCAGACAAAGTAGATTTCAAACCAAAACTAATTAAGAGAGACAAAGATGGTCACTACATCCTCGTAAAGGGAACAATCCAAGAGGAAGAGATGACAATCCTAAATATATATGTACCAAATACAAATGCCCCCAACTATACAAAACAAATATTAATGGACATGAAAAACCAAATAAGCACTAATACAACTGTAGTCGGGGAGCTCAATACCCCATTATCACAAATAGACAGATCATCTAGACAAAAAAATAACAATGAAATTCAAGAACTAAACCAAGTTATTGAAAAAATGGACTTAATAGATATTTACAGTGTTCCACCCCACAAAATCAGAATACACATTATTTTCTGCTGCACACGGGTCATTCTCCAAAATAGACAAGATGCTAGCTCATAGGACATGTCTAACTCATGTAAAAGAATTGAAATTACCTCCTGTATGTTATCAGACCACAATGCAATAAAATTGGAGGTCAATAACATGAAAAACTACAAGACTCCCACAAACACCTGGAAATTGAATAACATCCTCCTGAACAACCAATGGGTGACAGAGGAAATTAAAGAAGAAATTAGGCAGTTTCTATAAGTAAATGATAATGCCAGTACAACATACAGGAATCTATGGGACACAGGGAAAGAAGTTTTATGTGGGAAATTCATAGCAGTGAATGCCCATATTAGGACAACAGAGAGAACTCAGATAAATAACCTAATGCAGAACCTCAAACTCCTAGAAAAAGAGGAGAAAAAGAAACCCAAAGCTCGCACAAGAGAGGAAATTATAAAGATCAGAGCAGAAATCAATGCAATGGAGAC
Organism: Heterocephalus glaber; assembly: GCF_053883595.1. Taxonomy (NCBI): domain Eukaryota; kingdom Metazoa; phylum Chordata; class Mammalia; order Rodentia; family Bathyergidae; genus Heterocephalus; species Heterocephalus glaber. Next base: position 58,465,238 of record NW_028258325.1, on the reverse strand, counting down.
TAAGAGAATGATACAAAAGTTAATGAATCCAAGAGTTAGTTTGTTGAAAGAATAAATAAAATCAAAAAACCTTTAGCCAACCTTATCAAAAGAAGGAAAGAAAAGGCTCAAATCCATGCAATTAAAAACAAAAAAGGGGAAGTCACAACAGACCCAGCAGAAATCCGCAGGATCATCAATACCTACTTTGAGAACTTGTACTGTAATAAAATGGAAAACACAGAAGAAATGGACAGATTCCTAGATACATATGAACTGCCAAAGACAAATGAAGAAGATATAGAAATTCTAAACACCCCAATTACAATGAGTGAAATTGAAAATGTAATAAAATATTTACCAACCAAGAAAAGCCCAGGTCCTGATGGCTTCACTGCTAAATTCTACAAGACACTTAAAAAGAACTAAAACCATTACTCTTTAAACTCAGCAAGGAAATTAAAAGGGAAGCAAGGCTTCCAAATTCATTTCTGGAAGCAAGTGTTACTTTGATTCCAAAACTAGGGAAAGACCCAACCCAAAAAGAGAATGATAGTCTAATCTCCCTAATGAACATAGATGCAAACATCCTCAAGAAGATACTGAAAAACATAATACAGAGGGTCACAAAGAAGATTATACCCCTTGGTCAAGTGAGATTTATCCCAGGGATGCAAGGATGGTTCAATATTCATAAATCAATAAACGTAATACACTATATTAACAGAGTCAAGGACAAAAACCATATGATCATCTCAATAGATGCAGAAAAGGCATTTGACAAAATCCAACACCCACTCATGATAAAAACGCTACAGAAAATTTGAATAGAAGGTCTTTATCTCAACCTGCTTAAGGCTACCTATGAAAAACCAATAGCCAACATCATACTAAATGGTCAAAAACTGAAAACTTTCATGCTATAATCAAGAACAAGACAAGGATGCCTACTGTCACCTCTCCTGTACAATATAGTTCTGGAAACATTAGCCACAGCAATTAGAAAAGAGAAAGAAATAAAAGGAATAAAGATAGGAAGGGAAGAATTTAAACTATCATTATTTGCTGATGATATGATACTTTACATAGAAGATCCAAAAAACTCTGCCAAAAGACTTCTAGACTTAACTGACAGATTCAGTAGAGTAGCTGGATGTAAGGTCAACACTCAAAAAGCAATATCCTTCTTATACACAAATAGCAGACTCACTGCAAGAGAAATTAGGGAAACAATTCCTTTTACAATAGCATCCAAAAAAATGAAATACCAAGTAATCAATCTAACAAAGGAAGCAAAAGACCTCTACACTGAAAACTACAGCACCATGAAAAAGGATACCAAGGAGGATATAAGAAAATGGAAAGACATCACTTGGTCCTGGGTAGGAAGAACCAATATAGTGAAAATGGCCATACTTCCAAAACTACTATATAGATTTAATGCTATGTCGATTGAAATTCCAACAATATACTTCACAGAACTAGAGAAAACAATCCAAAAATTCATTTGGAACCAGAAGAGACCTAGAATAGCAAAAGAAATTCTGAGCAACAGAGACATGGCTAGGGGTATCACAATATCCAACTTGAAGCTATACTACAAAACTACTGTGATAAAAACAGCATGGTACTAGCAAAGAAACAGACCTGAGGATCAGTGGAATAGATTAGAAGATGCAGAAACAACTTCAGACATGCTCAGCCACCTCATCTTTGACAAAGGAGCCAACTACCCTCATTGAAGGAAAGATAGCCTATTTAGTAAATGGTGTTGGAAAAACTGTATTTCAACCTGCCAGAGATTAAAACTAGAACTATATCTATCACCATGCACTAAATTAAGATCAAGGTGGATTAAAGACCTAAATATTAATACAGAAACACTAAACTTGCTAGGAGATAAGTTAGGTAGAACTCTTGAAGGTATTGGCATAGGAAAAGATTTTATGAACAAAACCTCAATAACATGGGAACTAGCAGAAAGAATCAACAACTGGGATCTCATCTTAATAAAAAGCTTCTGCACTGCAAGAGAAACCACCAACAGCACTAACAGACAACATACAATGTGGGAAAAAATTTTCAGAGCTGTACTTCAGACAAAGGATTACTATCTAGAATATATAAAGAACTGAAAAAAATCAGATCCCCCCAATTCAAAAATGGTCATCTGAAATGAACAGACATTTCTCAGACAAAGAAGTAAAAGCAGCAAATAAATATATGAAAAAATGTTCAACATCACTGGTTATTCAAGAGATGCAGATGAAAACACTGAGATCCCACCTCACCCAAGAAAGAGTGGCTGCTATCAAGAAATCAACCAACAACAAATGCTGGTGGGGTGTGAAGAGAAAGAAACCTTTCTCCATTGTTGGTGGGAGTGCAGACTGGTGCGACCACTATGGAAATCAGTGTGGAGATATGTCAAAGAACTAGGGCTGGAGGTCCCCTTTAACCCAGCTATTCCCCTGCTGGGTATTTTCCCAAAAGAATTAAAAGAATCATGCCACAGAGATATATGTGCACCCATGTTTATAGCAGCAATTTGTAACAGCTAAAGCTTGGAAACAGCCCAAGTGCCCATCAACCAGAAACTGGATAAAGAAGATGTGGTTTTTTATAAAATGGAGTACTACTTTACCATAAAGAATGAGAAACTAGAGTCATTTATAGCTCAATGGATACATATTGAGGCCATACTCTTAAGTGAAATAAATAGGACACACATACACATACCGAATAGTTTCTCTAGTGTGAGAAACTGAGAGTGTAAATAAGGATTAAAAGGATTAATGACTAATAATTGATTCTTTGAAATAGGAAAAGGTCCAAAGGGATAGGGGTGGTGGGAGGAGATGGGGAAAGGAAAGAATGGAAAGGAAAAATTATGAGAAAAGAAAAAATAATGGAAATGAAGTTTATGTAAATGGGGAAGGGTAGAGGGGGTGAATGGCCCACAGGTAATGGGGAAAAAAATAATAACCAAGATACATCATGTACAGGTGCAAGCACCCAATGATAAATTTAAATGTATTGTATACCTAAAATATACCAATAAAAGAATGTAAGCAATATATATATATATATATGTATGTATATATATCATATTGTTTCTCTTATATGAAAAAATAAAATATAAATAAAGAGCAAAATAAAAAATAGGTAATAGGAAACAGGGACAAATCTTTTGCAAATGGGAAAGGGACCAAGAGATAGAAGGGGCAGAGGAAAGGAAAAAGATGAAAAAATAATTTAAATGTGCTATGTATATGTACCAATTCAATTCCCCATGAGGAATGCAATTACTATGTACTGCAAACATGTAGAAGTAAAAAATAAAAATTGGAAAAAGAAAACTGTTAGAAACACTGAAACATGTATAATCAATTGCTCTAAACTATAGTTTGAGGTGCTTTCCTCAATATAGAAAACAAGAACACTAAGGAAAAAATATTTTAAATAAAAAATATAAAGTCCCTAAAATATGTAAATTCACTCACTTTCATGTAATTAACTTTTGTTTTGTTTTAACTTCCTTAGCAGTTTCAAGAACCCAACAATTTCTTTGAGTTCTGGGAAGTTTTACTTAGTTTATTTATGGTAAAGCTATAAAAACTATGATTTAAAAGTATAACTTAGAGCTTTTAGATGAATCTGATTGTAAATACTTTTAGAAAAAATCGAAACTATGTATGACAAAAGACTGAATAGCTATTGGTTAAATCTTAATAAGAGTTCAGCAAATGAAAAGGAAATTCAGATATTTTGATCATCAGATGTTCATAAATTTCATATATAATCTTTAGAATATTCACATCAATATCATATCCCCTAAATCAGTGATAGTGAATCTGTTAGAGATGAGTGCCCAAACTGCAATGCAAAACCCATTGATTTACTGCAAAGTCCCTATACAGCGATTAAACCTGAATACTGAGGTTTTAGTTTAGAAAAAAGCAATTCATTCATTAACATCTTTTGTCCTAAAAGAAAAACAAATAACATACATGCCATAGGTTCACCAACACTACCCTAAATCATCTTAAAGATGATTTAGCATTACTTCATTATTTCTAATGCAATCCAAAAAATGTATTTATTATGTTATGAGAGACATATACTTTGAAGATCTCTAGGAGCCCAACTGCAAAATCTCAATCACAAAGACTTAATTTTAAACTACAATCCCAGGTAAAGGCAGCAAAATGTCAAAAAAGCTCAAAATATTTGATCAGTGTGAGATAATAGCCATTAACCAACATGATATATCTATTGTTACAAAGTGATCCCTTTGGAAGTACAGAAAGTAGTTAAAAGACCTAAAACAAGTATATTAGAGGCTGGGGATTTAGCTCAGTGGCAGGCTCCTGTCTTGCAAGAGCAAGGTCCTGAGTTCAATCCCTGGTATCAAAAAAAAAAAAAAAAAAGGTAAGCATACTAGATTTTAAAATGGCAGAGTAATGAGTACTAACATCTAGGTAACTCCAAGATTCATAATTCAGCCACTGGAAAATAACAACTTGGAGAAGAAGAAGAAAAAAGAGTAGATCGCAGCAAGGAGGAGGAAAATTAAAAGATGCATAGAAATTGAATAGTTACAGTATAGTTCTGGAAACAGCTGGAGCAATTAGACAAGAGAAAGACATAAAAGGAATAAAGATGGGGAAAGAAGAAGTTAAATTATCTTTATTTGCAGAGGACATAATATTCTACATAGAAAATCCCAAAACTCCACCAAAAGGCTTCTGTATTTAATATTCAAATTCAGAAAAAAAACAAGTGCGCCAACAGCAGCGGGACAAGCAGGAAAATAGAGCCGGGGATCCTGGGAGCAGCGAGCGCGACGGGAGCGGCGGCCGGTGGGGGGGGTGGGCGGGCGGGCTCTGGTGGCCTCCGGAGGCAGCGGCCGGCCGAGGGGTGGCGGCCGGGGCTCGGTGGGCGGCAGGGGCGCAGGAGGCGCTGGAACCGGAGCCGCGAATGCCCCCCGGGCTGCAGCCGCGGGAGACGCCAAGAAGGAAACCCCTTGTGCCAAGCCTCTGATCTGCAGCTTCTGCAGGCCGGTGGACCTGTAGAAGGACAACTACCGGAAGGTGGTGTGCAGCAACGAGCACTGCCCCTGCAGCACCTGGATGCACCGGCAGTGCTTCTATGAGTGGGAGAGTAGCATCCTGGCGCAGTTCAGCGGCATCGGCCGGGCCGCAGCTGGAACGAGAAGCAGTGCAGCCAGAACGCGTGGACCAAGAAGGGGTACGACCTGGCCTTCCGCTTCTGCTCCTGCCGCTGCGGGCAGGACCACTTGAAGAACACAGACTGGTACCAGGTGGAGCAGAAGTCTGGGTCAGAGAAATACACAGGGAGGTCCCCTGGGGAGGCTGCAGAGGAGGCAAAATAAATAAATAAATAAAATGCAGGCCCCTGAACAAGTCCCAGAAAAGCTCGAAACATGACCTCCCCCGACGGCATTCCATTGACCAGCAGAACTCCCTGGAGAAGGCAGTCAGCGACACTGCCTACGGTGGCCGCTCTCCTTGTGGTTCCCCTGGCCAGTCTCCACCCACTGTCTACTCCATCCTCTCTCCTGCCCACTTCAGTGGTCCCCGCTACTCTAGACACCTTGGGGAATTCTTAAAGAACGCCATCTATCTTGAGCCTCACAAAAAGGCCATGGCTAGGGCCCATGTGTTCAGAAATGCTCACTTTAATTACAGTCCTGCTGGGTTATCTGTTCATAGAGGGGGACACTTCGATACCCCTGTACAGTTCCCACGGCGACTGGACCTCTCTGAGCTCCTCACTCACATCCCCAGCATAAGCTGAACACTTTCCATATGCGGATGGAAGACGATGCCCATGTGGGCCAGGGCGAGGATCTGCAGAAGTTCATTCTTGCAGCCCTCAGGGCCAGCCACAGAAACGTTGTAAACTGTGCTTTGTGCCACCGGGCACTCCCTGTCTTTGAAGAGTTTCCACTGGTGGATGGAACTTTGTTCTTAAGTCCCTCAAGACATGAGATTGAATATGATGTTCCTTGTCACCTTCAAGGGAGGCTCATGCATCTGTGTGCTGTGTATGGACTGCCTAGAAGGAGTTCACAAGATCTTCTACATCCAGTGTAAGTTGCGATGGGATGGCAGCTGGCATCAGCTGAGCACAATGTATACCTATGACATGCTGGCCGCCTCTCCCTGTTGTCAGGCCTGCCTGAACTGCAAGCACTATGGGAAGCCTGTGATCGACATGTCGGTTGGGATGCAGTACTTCTCAGAGCACAGCAGTGTCCAGCAGTGTTCACACTGTGGGAACCTGGACTACCATTTCGTGAAGCCATTCTCCTCCTTCAAAGTTCTTGAACCATATTGATGAAAGCTCTGCTTTAGTAATAGCTATTTTATTGATATTATTACTTTATTACATATCTTTTATATAGAAATATTCTGGACATTAATTTCTTTTCTAATTTAAAGCAGAGTTACTTTGTATCTGTATGCCTCTAAAATGGGGCTGTCCTTTCCCCTGTCTTGATTCTCCAGTGTTAATCTGTGATCAGGTCCAGAGCCAAGTGGGTGACCCTGTGAGTGTGGGTAGGGTTCATTCTCACCAGGATTCTCTGATACAGCTTTAAAGTGGTGAGGAGGGACCAGGGATTTAACTCTGTGGTTTCACCGCCTGCTCCGCAAGAGCAAGGACATGAGTTTGATCCCCGGTACCAAATAAATAAATAATAAATAAATAAATAAATAAATAAATAAATAAATAAAACATCTGTAAAGTGGTGGGGAGGATAGGATGAATGTAGGAAAGGGAGGGATTATGTGGCTATGAACTAAGAGCATGGGAGGAGAGGAGAGGGAGCGCCTAGTAAAATGTTAACTTTCTTTTTATTATAAATTATTTTATTTATAGTTTTAATTCACATACAGTTGCAAGTTATGGTACATGAGGTTTCATATGCCATTTTATTAGTTTCCCATAATCATGATATATTGTTAAAGTATGGTATTAACATCACAGGTAGAATGCTAACATTCACATAATGATGATAGAGAAATTGAAAAAAATTCATATTTTGTACATTACTGTGATTTCACAAAGAGAGACATATAAGCTCTTATTAGATTTTTAAAATTAATTTTATTGGTACATTTTAAGTATATACAATATAATGATATTCATCATTGGAAATTTTCACCTTTACATAATCTCTGTTGGTTCTTATTTTTTCTCCATTCCCCTCCCCTCCCTTCAACCCTCCATCCCTCCCTATTTACAAAAACTTTGTTTCCATTTTTTCATTTTCTCATATTAATTCCATTCCCTTCTTTCCTTTCCCCTACCCCTCCCACTTCCCCTTCCCTTTGCCCTGTTTCTTCCTATTTCACATTATCTATTATACCTTTTAGTTCTTATTTTAAAATGTTAACTTTCTAAAGACCCACTTCTAGATCTTCCGTGGGCCTTAGGCAAAATATGCAACAATTGAATGTAAGTGTGAGCCTGGAAAGCTAATAGTGTATTAGTCTGTCTTGGCTTAGTATTCTGCAGCATACACTGACATGCAGTTTACACTCACAGATGATTGGAAAGTGGGCATGAGTACTCTTACTTTCACTGTTGTAATTTAACAGTCAGTTTTCATACTGAAAATAATATCCAGATTAGAAGACCTGAAAGCTTCTGGTGTTGCAAACATTTTTAGCTAAGCTGACCTGTAGAGAATATGTGAAATAAATTCGGAAGTGATGCACTCTGAACTGAAAGGGAAAAAAGGCAGAACTCTGTCATTTGAGTTCTCTGAAGTTGGTCAGAGTAGCTCTTAAGGAAAATCCATGCAGAGTGTGATTTAGGGGTGATAATGTCTACAGATTGCACTTTGGAAGTGCTGATGGTATCAAATCCTTCCCGCAGGTAATCTCACAGCCATAGAACCTAACTGATGAGCTTCAGAACCAGTCATGCCACACTTAGCTGCCCCATAATGCCTTATAGCCACATCTAACCCATTTAATATTGAGTTTCCAAAATCAGAGTTGAGCTTAGGAGGGAAAAGGAAAAATTGTTTGAGAGAATGATGAAGAAAAAAATAATTTCAGCATTTCTTTTTAAAGTATGTGTCATTTTGGAAAACCACTGTTGTAATGCTTAATAGTATCTGAAAAATTAGTCATCTTAAAGATCCTCATGATACTTTGTTGTTGGTAAAAGATCACTTACAGAACTTCTTTAGAGAATTGAACATTGTAAAATACTGCCTTCTAATCATTAGACTGTAATACAGTGATACCCCATACTTTTGTCAAATTGGAATAAGATTTTCACAAATGAATTTGACAATTTCAAGTATGATATGTGTATATGCTAAAAGATTGCTAAAAATAATCATTCTATGAATAACCAAATTTGGCATTGATGTGAATATTTTATATTATTCATTTGGCTTACAACTTGTTTCTCAGTGTGACTTTTCCTTTTAGGCATTATTGTACTTGAGTTTCATTTTTACTATGTGAGATAGTTTATGTTATGTTTGAAACAACATAGCACTGAAAAAACAATGCATCAACTAATACTCTTCACCTTTCACTTTGGATGATTGTTATTTGGTTTGCTGCAGCTGATTTGGTATTTGATCTGAAAACTATTCTGCAGTCAAGGGGGAGCTCAGAATGCCTATGGGAAAACAGGAAATCATTATTGGTCAGACAACATTTAATGCAACTACAGGAGGTCTATAGAATATAGCCCTTAGAATTTTGTCATTGATACACAGAGCTATAGTTGTGCAATAACAATTTCCCTATTGATTCTCTTATGTACCCAAGTTTATAAATTGGTAAGTTTCTCTTGTTTTCAGAGAACCATTTGGATTATATTTCTGAATTTAATATTAGTAGTAAAATATTTGTAATGTTGTTCTTCAACCCACCTACATATTTCTAGTGAAACCTGCTTGCTGTTCGGAAGCTTAAGTTGATCTGTACATTGCATTCAGCAAGCTCTTCAGTGTAAAATCACTGTGGGGTTAACATATGCTGCATTCCATATTTTTTCCTTCGATTGTTTTCTACCCCCTTGAAAAGTAATTATGGTGAGGCTTCTCTATAATTGAGTAAAATTTGCTTTTGGGTGTTACTTTGATGATACGGTGAAGATTCTATAGATGTGTGCAGTTATATAAAAAGAGGCATGAGTATCATATTAAAATCTTTTGACTTAAGGCATTACATTTTTATCTAAAAGGGACAGTTTGCCTGATTTGAGAATAAAATACAATTAAATATGCAACACTATAAAGATAAAGTATGGACCTCCATATTTTCTCCAAGCTTGCCCTGAGCACCTTGATCATAATTGGAATTTGTCAAGAAAGATTATTATTTTTGTTGTAGTTAGGATATTAAAGGATATCAGTCATCCAGGAGATTCAGTTTCTGTTTTTCTGATGAATAGTGTTCAATAACATGAAGCAGTCTTTAGAGTGACTAATAATTTCATTGATTTTTCATCGATTTTTCATCTACTCTAACATTTTTTAGTCATTTATTTGTAAGAGTTCCATGCCTTGAACAAATATAATTACCTGCTGTAGTATGGAGAGAAGACAGTTTATGATAGATCATTTTTTTCTTCAGGCCATCTCAGTTCTCTCACTTTCTTCTGGTTACATCTGAAGCATGGATATACTATGTTTATACCTTAAAAGATAGACATTGTGCCATGAAATTGAGAGGTGCTTCAGTTGTCCTGTTACATTTACAAAGGAGCTTCTCCAAACATCTTTTAAATTTCAGTTTTTATAAGAGAATATTTTCAAAATAAAAGAAATTTTCATATTTGTTTGGCAAAATTTAGCCCATCAAGAAAAAAATATTATTAGGTGTTTAAATGATGAAACTAACAAAGCTAATATGCTGAAATCTTTTCATTTAGTACTGCCAGACCAGTGCTTAACTATGCATTCTATTCTCTTGTGCCCAGGTTAGTAATCCCAGTTTGCTTTTCTGTTTAGTCTCCTGAGTAATTTTTGTTGGAGGTTGGAGAAGAGGTGAGAAGAAAGTGCCCTTTAGTGTTTCGGTTCTTACATAGGATGCTGCCTAACCAAGTTCATTTCCACGTTCTGTTGACTTTATTGTTATTCCAGGTGATTGAAAGAAAATAAATTGGATGGGCACCATTAAAACCAGCTCAAAAATATATTGATATTGGCAAAGATTTCTTAAGATGTCTTGGATTTCACTTTTGTTGAGGGAAGACAGTGTAAATAGTTGAAGAATGTTAATAAAGTTGAAACATTTGGTTATGGAATTGTGTGTGGGGTTAGAGGCTTTCTATTTGTGAAATGTATGTATTAAAAATAAAGTTTCAGAAGCTAAAAAAAAAATTCAAATTCAGTATCATAGCTGTATACAAAGTCAGCACTCAAAAATCAATAGCATTTTGTATTCAAATAACAAACTCACTTAGAAATTAGATAAATGATCAGTTTTACAAAGAATCAGAGTTCAGGAAAAGGTTTCAAATAGAAATACAGGAGAGTAAAAGTTATCTTGACAGTATAGGCAACAGACAGGACCCCTATGAGGACAGAATTACAGAACTAAAGGCAATGATGGTTCAAACATCAACCACTTAAAGAGAATTTAAAAGCAATATGAAAACATGGAAAATGGTTCTAACAGTTGTCAGATGATGCAAAGAATAATCCGAGTAATACGAAGAAGTGGAAAATCAAAGGACAGCAGAAATGGCATTTTTAAAATGTTCACAAAAATAACAGCAAAAATTTCCCCCAAATATAGGGAAAGAAGTAAGCATACTGGTAAGTGAGCCATATAGAACCCCAAATATAAACAACTGAAAAAGAACCTCTCCAGTACACATAATATTCAAAGTATCAGAAATCTTTCACAAAAACAAAAATCTTAAAAGCTGTTAAAGAAAAGCAACAAGGGCGCTTCTGCTCCTTCCCCGGCCGGCCTTAGCGACGTGGGCGCCGGGGCCTCTGCGCCTCCCAGTCGCCGCTGGCCAGCGGCTGAGCCGCCGCTGATCCCGCCTCCTGAGAGCGCGCCCTTCAAGCCTGTGGCCTCCCGGAGCTCCGGCTGCAGCAGAGGCTCCCAGAAGGTGACCGACCCGCGAATGCCGAGGCGGAGATGTAGGCGACAGAAGTAGCTCAGGGTCCTGGAGGAATGGAGGACATCCAAGCTCATCCAGGAACTATGGAGATGGGACGGCCTTGGGTCACATGACAATCTCTCTCCACCTTTTGTCAATTCCAGAATACAAAGTAAGACAAATTTTATATTAACTTGCCCTCTGAGTGTTTATATTTTACCATGGAAGGAGAAATTGCCTCAAAGCAAGCTTCAGTGTTTAGGAACTTGGATATTTAGCCAGTTTACTATAGAAATCTTAAGTTACAGAAAAATATAAAAAGCTGTGCTTGTTAAAAGCAAATAAAAGACTGGTTTACACTTATGTGGAATTAATTTCCGTGATTCTGAATCTCTGTGGAAATGTCGACTTCCTTAGACAAAGCAGTCATCTCAATGACAGTGTTGCAATGGTAATTTTGTAAGACCGGGGGCCTTACCAAACGCTCCAAGGAGCTGACTGCAGCGACGATCACCCGGGAAGGAACACACCGGACAAGTTGGAAAGTAAAACAGACCTTTATTAGTCTGGCCAGACGGCACTCCCAAAGCAAAGTAGCTGAGAGAGGCAACTGGCTCAGAGTCCGAGGCTGTTTTTATAGGGGGTTGAAGGGGGAGGTTACATGTAGATTTACGGGAAAAAAGGTTAATGACTCATTATTACATGCTGATGGTCAGCAGGCACACAGTAAGACCTTGTGACCATATGGTCACGACCGTCACGTACTGATAGTCAGCACATCTGGTGACGGGTTGTTTTACTGATAGTGAGTCCGGGAATTTTCCAAGTTCCGGGCAAACAAGAGGGTGGATGATTTCACTAAGAACTCTTAGTTACAGATTTTATCTGCTTAGCAAGACTAGCAAACACATTTTAGCCATTAGACATAACACAGTCTAAGGGACTACATAAATTTTGAATCACACAGTCCCACAATTTTCTTGGACAAGGTTGAGGGAGTCAAAGTGGTGAATGTTTAGAATAATATTACTGACCTTGTTGGTTGGCAAGGACATATAGTGTTAGCTATGAGTTTTTATTTTTGGAGTTATGGAAATAAAATGGTATCAGTGGGTTTAGTTTGCTTAAATCACAGTAGTGCAAAAACTAAGATCGAAGTGGATTAAAGATCTAAATATTAAAACAGAAACACTAAACTTGCTGGAAGTAAGTTAGGTAGAACTCTTGAAGAGATTAGCATAGGAAAAGACTTAATGAACAAAACCTCAGTAGCATGGGAACTAGCACAAATAATCAACAACTGGGATCTCATCTTATTAAAAAGTTTCTGCACTGCAAGAGAAACCTCCAACAGAGTGAAGAGACAGCCTACAATGTGGGAAGAAATTTTTCACAGCTGTACTTCAGACAAAGGACTACTATTTAGAATATATAAAGATCTGAAAAAAATCAGACCCCCCAAATTTAAAGACCCAATTCAAAAATGGGCATCTGAAATGATCAGACATTTCTCAGACAAAGAAGAAAAGACAGCCAGTAAACATATGAAAAAATATTCAACATCACCGGTCATTCAAGAGATGCAGATGAAAACAATACTGAGATTCCACCTCACCCCAGAAAGAATGGCTGCTACCAAGAAATCAACCAATAACAAATGGCAGCTGGGGTGTGGGGAGAAAGGAACCCTTCCCTATTGTTGGTGGGAGTGCAGACTGGTGCAACCACTGTGGAAATCAGTATGGAGATACCTCAAAGAACTAGGACTAGAGGTCCAGTTTGACCCAGCCATTACCCTGCTGGGTACCTTCCCAAAAGAATTAAAAGAATCATACCACAGTGATATGCGTGCACCCATGTTTATAGACACACAATTTGTAATAGCGAAAGCTTGGAAACAGCCCAAGTGCCCATCAACTGGAAACTGGATTAAGAAGATGTGGGTTTTTTTTTTATAAAATGGAGTACTACGCAGCCATAAAACATGAGAAACTAGAGACATTTATAGTTAAATGGATGCATATTGAAGCCATACTCTTAAATGAAATAAATAGGACACACATGTGTAAATACTGAGTAGTTTCTCTGGTGTGAGAAACTGAAAGTGTAAATAAGGATTAAAATGAATAATTGATAGTTTGAAATAGGAAGAAAAGGTCCAAAGTGGTAGGGGAAGTGGGAGGGGATGGTAAAAGGAAAGGAAGGAAAGGAAAAATTATGAGAAAAGGAAAAAATGGAAACAAAGTATTTGTAAATAGGGAAGGGTGGAGGGAGTGAAGGGAGGACAGGGAATGGGGAAAAAAATAACAACCAAGATACATCATGCACAGGTACAAGTACCCAATGATAAATGTAAATGTATTGTATTACCTAAAATGTACCAATAAAAGAATTTAAGCAAAAAGAAGAAAGAAAGCAAGAAAGCAAGAAAGCAAGAAAGCAAGAAAGAAAGAAAGAAAGAAAGAAAGAAAGAAAGAAAGAAAGAAAGAAAGAAAGAAAGAAAAGAAAGAGAAAAGAAACAAAACACATATTATGGAAAATCCATTTTATTTACTTCTCAACAGAAACTTTAAAGGCCAGGAGGGCTTGGGGTGAAGTGTTTCATGACCTAGAAGAAAACATATTCTAACCCAAATTTATATATCCTGCAAAACATTCCTTCACATTTGATGGATAAATGAGGTATTTCTACCAGAAGGAGCACCTCAAGAAATTCATAACCACAAAATGAGCATTAGGAAAAATTTTCAAGGATATCCTACAAAGAGAAAATGAAGCCAATAATGCCAGTAAATCAAAAAGAATGAATTCATCTGGCAAGATGAACAGCTAAGCAAAAGGAAGAAGAAAAAAAAAGGAAACCAGCAACAGGAAAATTATTCAATGACAGAAGTCAATAACTCTCAATGAAAATGGTCTCAATGTCCCATTCAAAAGACACAGAGTGCCAGAATTGATCAAAAAGCAAAACCCAACAATATGCAGTATATAAGAACACAATTAATTCAAAATAAATTCTCAGATTAAAAATCAAAGGATGGAAAACTCTTTTACACAATGGGAATACAGAAAAAAAATATGAGTAACTATCCTTATTTCAGACAAAGTAGATTTCAAGCCAAAACTGATCAGAAGAAACAGAGAAGTTCCCTACATATTAGATATGGGAACAATTCAACAAGATGACATGACAATTATAAATGTATACACAACAGCAGTACAGCCAACTTCACTAAAACAAACACTGCTGGACATGAAAAATTAGATAAAAAACACTGTCACAAATAAACAGATCAACTAGACAAAAAATCAACAGAGAACTATCAAAGTTAAAATTCTGAACAAATGGACTTAATATATAATTACAGATTGTTTCACCCAAGAAAAATAGAATGCACAGTATTCTCAGCAGCACATAAAACTTTCTCCAAAATAGACTACATACTATCCCATAAAATATGATTGCAATTACAAAAGAATTGAAGTTATCCCATGAATATTTTCAGATCATAGTTCAATGAAACTAGAAATCAATAGTAAATGAAACAGAAACTATGGAATTTAAACAATACCCTTCTGAATAATCAATGGGTCTCAGAAGAAATTAGATATTTCCTAGAATTAAATAAAAGTGCCAGTACATTATAACAGAGACTATGGGTCACAATGAAAGCAATTCTAAAAGGTAAGTTTATAGTGTGAATGCCCACATCAGAAAAAGAGAGAGCTCAATGAAATAACTTAATGATGTGCCTCAAAGTCACAGAGGAACAAGAAGAATTCATATTCAAAGCTGGTATGAGGACGGAGATTATTAAAATCAGAGCAGAAATTGATGAAATTGAGACTTTAAAAATAACAAAGCTTCAAAAAATCAGAGTTGTTTTCCATGAAATAATAAAAAAGCCAAAGACTTAACCAGTATGATCAAAATAAGAAAATGAAAGACCAAAATCCATGCAATTACACATTCTGTTATCTAAGAAAAACCCAGGTCCTGCAGGATTCACTGTTAAATTGTACAGGAACTTCAGAATCTAATGCCAAACTTGTTAATGAAATCAAAAGTGAAGCAGTGCTTCCAGAGTTACTCTTGGAAGCAAGAATTACCTGATTCCAAAACCAGAAAACAACCCAACCGGGGTGGTGGGTAGAGAGAAGCAATAAATCTTTTTTAATGAACATAGATGCAAAAATTCTCATTAAGATACTGGCAAATAGAATGCAGAAAATGATCAAAAAATCATATATCATGACCAAATAGAATTCATCCCAGCAAAGCAGGGATTGTTCAATGTATGTAAATCAACAAATGTAATACACCACATAAATAGAAGCAAGGACAAAAATCACATGATTCTGAGTAGACACCAAAACAACATTCAACAAAATCTAACATCCATTTATGATTTTAAAAAATCCTGAAGAAAATAAATATAGAAGGTATTTATCTCAAATTGATAAAATACATCCATGAAAAACCAACAAACAATATCATATTAAATGGAGAAAAGCTAAAAGCTCTCCCTCTAAAATCAAGACTAAGACACGACTATCTGTTACTGCTACTCCTGTTCAATATAGTCCTTGAAACATTAGCTACAGCAATCAGACAATAAGAAAGAAGTAAAACTAATATGGATAGAAAAGGAATATATTAAATTATCATTAGGTACAGATGACATAATTCTTTACACTCTACCAATATTCTCTTAGAATTAATAAGCATTCAGAAGCATATCAGGATAAAAAGTCAACATTCCAAAAACAATACCATTCCTGTACACCAATAACAAAATTACTGAGAAAATGAGGGAAACAATATCTTCCAAAAAAGTTTCAAATAAAATGAAATACTTGGGAATTAGCCTAACCAAGGAACTGAAAATTACAGTATCCTGAAAAGAGATTGAATAGAATATCAAAAAATGGAAAGATATCTCCTATTCTTGGATAGGAAGAAGGAATATAGTCAAAATGGATATACTTCCAAAATGCATATACAAATTAAGTACAGTCACAATCAAAAAACTAATAGTGGGGATGTAGCTCAGTAGCACATCTTCCTGGCAAGTGCAAGGTCCTGAGTTCAATCCCTGGTACCAGAAAAAATATAGCATTCTTCACAAAGCTAGAGAGAACAATCCTAAAATTCAAATGGAACCAAAAAAGAACTAGAGTAATAAAAGCAATTCTAGGCAGCAGGGCAAGGGAGGGGACATCACAATCACAGACTTCATGTCATAGTACAAAGTCACAGTGATAAAAACAGCAGGGCCTTGGAGAAAAACAGACTTGATCATTAATAGAACAGAACAAAGGATCCATAAATGATTCCAAGCACACTCAGCTACCTTATTATTGACCAAGGTGCTAAATACTTTTGTTGGAAGAAAGATAGCCTCTTTAACAAATGATGCTGGGAAAACTGGCTATCTACATACCACAGACTGAGCCTAGACCTATATGTCTCCCAGTGCACTATAAAATCAAAATGGATCAAATACTTAGGTGTTAAAAGAGAACAATTTAAACTGCTGGAAAACAAAATAGGTAAAACTCTTGAAGACACCAGCATAGGCAGACTTTTGGAACAAAACCTCAGTGCACAAGAAATAACACCAAGAATCAACAAATGGGGCCACATCAAGTTAAAAAGCTTCTGAACATCAAGAAAACAATCAGCAGAGTGAAGAAATAACCTACAGAATAGGAAAAAAAATGTTGCCAGATACTCATCAGAGGACTAAAATTTAAACTATATAAAGAATCTCCCAAAACTTAGACCCTCAGAATTTAAAGACCAAATAAAAAATAGTCATCTGAAGTGAACAGACACTTCTCAGAAGAAGTACAAAAGGCCAATACATGAAAAATTGTTCAACATCGCTGGCCACTCAAAAAATAAAAATTAAAACAACACTGAGATTCCATCTCACTCCTGAAAGAATGGCTATCTTGCATAAATCAAATAATAGCAAATCCTGGAGGTGCTATGGGGAAAAAGAAATCTTTATTGTTAGTGGGAATATAAAACTAGTACAACCACTATGGAGAGTAGTATGGTGATTACACAAAAATTTAAAAGTATACCCTTAATAAGTATCTTCCTGAAAAGTTAAAGAATCATATTTTAGCCATACATGCATACCATGCAACACAGTTCAAAACAGCTAAATCTTGGAAGCACCCTAGATGTTCATCAATAAGAGAATAAAGACAATGTGGTATTTACACATTCTGGGCACACTTTGCCATAAAGAGGGACAAACGAGTTATTTGCAGGAAAATGGCTGTTCCTTGAGACTATAAAGTTAACTGAAATAAATTGGACACACAAGCTTAAATATTGTATGGCTTCTCTTACATGAGAAATGTGATATATAAATAAAGTACAAAAGAAAAGTTAAATAATAGAAAGTGTGGAGATTTTGCAAGTAGGAAGGAGTTCAAGAGATAAATAGAGGAAGGAAGGAGAGTAAAATGTGTTACTATACCAATCCCCATGAGGAATGTAATCATTACGTACTGTGAAAAATTTACTAATAAAAAATAAAATTAGAAAAAGAAAAGTAAATAGATTATAAAACTCACCTCTTTAAGGCTCAGTTTTCACTCAATCCAGAGCTCAATAGAAACTGGATGAAATATAAGAAATTATTCTCACAAAACATGAATCTTTCTTTCCCAGGCCAGCTACCAAAAGGTAAAGAAAAACCTACATTATGGTAGATTTTCATAATGGAAAGTTCATTTTGATAACTTGGAAATTGAACCTGATTAAAAGATACTCGAATACAATTCAACAAGATCTATTGAAATCATATTATGGAAAAAATATAAACACAAAAATCAGTACTTTGAGCATGGAAATGCATGACTTTTGGAATAAAATTATGTGAAAATTTCTCTGTATGTTTAACAATCCAAAAAAGTCAAGAAAAGTAAGAGTGAAGAAGCAATTTCTCCTGCTCTTTTCAAACAACTATTTTTAGTGTTAGCAGAGGCAGAACTTAGAAGAAGAGTTTACAGGAAATGATAGAAAGTTGGAGGAGAGAGTCACCAACTGAATAAAAACTGTAAAACAGGAAAAGTTTCAGTTCTGAAGAAAGTGAAGAATGTTTTCAAAAATTCAGGATTAAAAATCAAAATTATTATTAGTCCTTTGTCTGAGGTACAGCTGCTAAAATTTTTTTCTCACATTGTATGTTGTCTCTTCACTCTGTTGGTGGTTTCTTTTGCAGTGCAGAAGCTTTTTAATAAGATGAGATCCCAGTTGTTGATTCTTTGTGCTAGTTCCCGTGGTACTGAGGTTATGTTCATAAAGTCTTTTCCTATGCCAATGTCTTCAAGAGTTCTACCTAACTTATCTTCCAGCAAGTTTAGTGTTTCTGTTTTAATATTTAGACCTTTGATCCACTTCAATCTTAGTTTAATGCATAGTGATAAGTATGGGTCTAGTTTTAATCACTGGCAGGTTGAAATCCAGTTTTTCCAAAACCATTTATTAAATAGGTTGTCTTTCCCCCAATGATGTTGGTTGGCTCCTTTGTCAAAGATGAGGTGGCTGAGTCTGTCTAGAGTTGCTTCTGTATCTTCTAATCTACTCCACTTATCCTCAGGTCTGTTCTTTTGCCAGTACCATGCTGTTTTTATCACAGTAGCTTTGTAGTATAGTTTCAAGTTGAGGATTGTGAATATATAAAGAACTGAAAAAAATCAGACCCACAAAATTCAAAGACTCAATTCAAAAATGGGCAGCTGAAATGAACAGACATTTCTCAAAGACGTAAAAGCAGCAAATAAATATATGAAAAAATGTTCAACATCACTGCTCATTCAAGAGATGCAGATGAAAACAACACTGAGATTCCACCTCACACCAGAAAGAATGGCTGCTATTAAGAAATCAACCAATAACAAATGCTGGTGGGGGTGTGGGGAGAAAGGAACCCTTCTCCATTGCTGGTGGGAGTGCAGAATGGTGTGACCACTGTGAAAATCAATATAGAGATACCTCAAAGAAATAGGACTAGAGGTCCTATTTGACCAAGCTAGTCCCCTGCTGGGTATCTTCCCAAAAGAATTAAAAGAATCATACCACAGCAATACATGCCCACCAATGTTTATAGTGGCACGATTTGTAATAGCTAAACCTTGGAAGCAGCCCAAATGCCCATCAACTGGAAATTGGATAAAGAAGATATGTTTTTTTTATAAAATGGAGTACTACTTTACCATAAAGAATGAGAAACTAGAGTTATTTATAGCTAAATGGATGCATATTGAAGCCATACTCTTAAGTGAAATAAATATGGCCCACATGTAAATACTGAATAGTTTCTCTAGTGTAGGAAACTGAAAGTGTAAATAAAGGTTAAAAATATTAAAATAAATAATTGATAATTTGAAATAGTAAAAAAGGTCCAAAGAGGTAGGAGTGAAGGGAGGGGAAGGGGAAAGGAAAGAAAGGAAAGGAAAAATTATGAGAAAAGAAAAAAAAAAGGAAATGATGTCTATGTAAATAGGGAAGGGTGGAAGGGGTGAAGGGCACACAGGTAATAGGGAAAAATTAAGAATCAAGATACATCATGTACAGGTACAAATACCCAATGATAAATGTAAATGTATTCTATACCTAAAATGTACCAATAAAAGAATTTAAGAATAAAAAAACTCGAAATTATTGCCAATTTTTGAGACAGGGTCTCACCAAGTAGTCCAGGCTGGCCTTCAACTTACTATGTAGCCCAGGCTAGCCTCAAATCCATGGTGATCCTCTTGCCTCAGCCTCCTGACTTCTATTGTTGTGGATGACTGAGTTCAGGCAATAGAGATGCACCACACTCTGTGTCAAATTTATGCCCACTTATTATAGCTGGCAGCTGAGGGGGGCTAGCATCCTAGAAAGGTTCCTCAGCAATAGGAAGAAGTTAGATTTCTCCTTTTAAATCATGCTTTCAGTTGGGAAGGGCTCAGGAAAGAGCAAGCAGAATCTTACAGAAGCAGAATCATGCCAACTAGGTGAGCTACAAAATATCCTGAAACTGTAGCAAGTTTACCGCCAAGCAGAATGTGGGTTTTTTAGGTGTTTTGTTCATGTGCAAGCACTTTGTTCAAGCACAGGTACACAGTGACATGAGGCACAAGATGGAGTAAGGTTGGCTATTACATTCCCAACTCCTCTAAGCACGATGTTAAAATGTTAACTCAATAAGAGCCTTTGATTGGGCAGGGGCTAATACAAGGGATTGTAGTAGGATCTCATATACATCAGTTTAAAAGAGGCTATGTGCTGTTTTACAAAGTTTATTATCCAATTAAGAATACAAAGCCCAATCAAGAGCCCCAGAAGAAGCAGGATGAGGGGACCAACCAGTCTGGTGATGAGGGTGGTTACCAAAGGCTCCAATTGAATAAGTTATGATACCATGAGTTTTTACTTTACTTCTCCTTCTGGTGTCTATCTAGATTTTCCTTGACCTTTTGAGGGGTATAGTGGATTACACCAGACTTGTTGGCATAGAAACAACATGCCTCCCCTAGAGCAGGACATAATCCTCCTTGTGACAAGAGCATTAAATCAAGCCCCCTTCTATTCTGGAGGACCATATCAGCTAGTGACTCTACTTGGGGGTGCAGAGTCTCAATGGAATATTGCAGGCATCCTAGGTCAGAGTCTACCTGTTCTGCCAAAGCTGAGAGTCCAAGTTCTCCTTCAGCCAATGTGGCAGTTCCAAGTGCCACTGAGCCAGCTGCCCTCAATCCCAACAAAATTGGAATGACTATAGGGGCTGCTCCCTTCTTTCTGTATGGTAGTCCTGGGGGTGCTATGGAATCCCATCCCTGCAGTCCTCCATACACATAACCTTGAGGAAGAACTCATACCAGGATGCACAAGACTTCAGGTTAGTATCTTCCTCAGGAATTCTGACACACCTAGTGAGTCCCAAGGTACAAGCTAGCCAAGTGCTGTTAGGGGAAAAATAAGACTTCAAGGTCTCCAGAGTCATGGTTTGGATACACACAGCATGGAAAGGTGAGTTACTCATATCATAAGAAGAAGTTGCCAGACAGGTTGCATTTCCATAAACTTCACCAATTGTCAAGGGGGGATTTGCAATGCCAAGGTAGTACTTGAGGCTTTAATTGAGCCCAAGACTCTCCCACACCCACATAATAAGGAGGCTTTCCTTTTAGACAGAGCCAACAGTCCTGAGTCAGGTCTGGTTGAGTCAGGTTTAACATAGTGTGGATGGCTTCCAGCATAGAGAAAAGGCAGTGAGACAGTACACATGGGGGTCTGCCCTACTGGTAGCTAAGAATGGATGCTTTAACAGAGGGACAACAAGGTGAGGCTCAAGTAAGGGGTCCTTTACCTTCATTAAGGGTCCTATTTGCTGTCTCAGTTCTTGGGTTAGCAACTGGGTTTGAAAGGTAATGATTTCCTGGACCAGGAATTAGTCCTCCAGGGAGCCAGAAGTGGAAGCCCAAATTCCATCCTGTGCCTCATTTAGAGTCCCGGGGCCTTTGTATCAGAATTGTGACTTGGCCCCCACATTTTCAAACTATGATATCATTAGTGACATTTGGTCCCCCACTATAGGAGGCAATCTTTACCACCCCCAGTTAGGGCAGTAGAAGTCAATTGAGGACCCACAACTCTTCTGTCCAAATGGATTGAACCCTGGACATGCATAAAAGTCATGGATTCCAAGGTTTATGAACTGATAGTAGTAGCTTCCCCAGTCTCTCCTGACTAATTTGCAGAGATTGACCTCAGACAACCTGAGAGGTTGTGGGGGGAGGGGTACCAAAAGTGACATTACATAGAATTTCTCCTGAGCTAGAGGAGGTGAGAAAAAAGGAGTGTAACTCTCCTCATTGTATCTCCCCAGAGTTCAGACTCATCAGCCCAAGGACAATAAGGACAAGTGTCACAATCATGATCAGACTACTCTTAGCTTTAAAGGATCAGGTTCCAGCTCATCAGTCCACTGTTTTGCCTGCTTGATGTGCAAATAGTGAACCCACGTTGAGATTCCATGAATCTTGAGAGACAAGGGCGTTGTGAGGATGACCGTGTAGGATCCCTTCCAGGCTGGAGTCAGTCCTTCACTCAGAAAGACCTTGATGAAGACAGTATCCCCAGGCTGGAATGTGTGGCATGGTGTAGAGCTGGGCAGGGGCTGAGTAGCTCCTTCCTGGGAGTAAACAGTTTTGTTGGAGAGACTGGAGATACTTTAACAGGGACTGGTTAGAAAATTATTCTAGTTCCCCACTTTTAACCTTGGGGAGCAAGGGAGAGGGTCTTCCAAACATAATTTCATAAGGACTAAAACCTGCTTTATAAGGGGTGCATCTAACTCTAAGGATAGCCAAAGGCAGTAGGCTGACCCAACTTTCACCAGTCTCCAACATCAATTTAGTCAGAGTAGATTTTAGGGTCTGTTTCATCTGTTCCACTTGCCCTGAGCTTTGAGATCGGTAGCCACAGTGGAGTTTCCAATTTATACCCAGTGCCCTACTGATTAACTGAGTCATAGAAGCTACAAAGGCAGGGCCATTGTCAGATGCAATAGACACCAGTAGTCCGAATCTGGGAATTAATTCCTGAAGAAATTTCTTTGCCACCACAGTGGCAGTCTCCTGTTGAGTAGCATAAACCTCTGCCCATCCTGAGAAAGTATCTATGAAAACCAGGAGGTAGCAATAGCCACTTGCTGGTGGTTTAATCTCTGTGAAATCCATTTCTCAGTGTTCTCCAGGATTCCTACCCCAGAATCTGACCCCCAGGGGTGCAGAAGGGCCCTGGCAGGGATTTACTTGTACACAGATTGGGCACCTAAGAGAGGCCTGGTGGGCCAGCTCTTGCAGCTTTGTAAAGCACTATCTCTGAGCTAGAAGCTTGGCCATCTTGGAGCCCTCCAGGTGTGTGACTGAATGCAGCTGCTGGATGAGCTGTTGTCCTAATGCCTGGGGGAGGTAGATCCGACCATCTGGACATTTCCTTTGGAGATCTTCCTTTGCTTGCAGCTGGCTTGCTTCTTTATCTTCTTCTTCACTGTAAGTAGGGCTAGTCAGCAGCAAAGGGGGAGGAGGACTCACAGAAGGCAGGATGACTAAGGGTTCAGCTGGCCTCAGGGCTGCCTCTCTGGCTGCCAGTCTGCAAGTTGATTTCCCTTATCCTTGGGTGTATCCTTTGTTGACCCCAAACATGACAGCCACCTTCTTGGGAAGCCATCCCACCTCTAGGAGAAACAATATCTCTTCTTTGTTTTTGATAGTCTTTCCCACAGCTGTCAGAAGCCCTCTCTCCTTGTAGATGTTCTCATGGACATGTAAGTAGCAAAGGCATACCTACTGTCAGTGTACATGTTTATCTTCTTTTTCTTTCCCCATCTCAAGGCCTGGGCCAAGGCAATCAGTTCTGCTTTTTGGGCCGAGGTCCCCTTGGGCAGAGGATGGGCCCAAAGGACTTGATCAGCTGTAGTTACTGCAGCCCCTACCTTCCACGCCCTGCTTACCACCATGCTGCTCCCATCTGTGAAGAGGACAGCATCTGCCTCAGCCAAGGGGGTGTCTGTCAAGTCTGCTCAGCCCCCCTGGATCTGGTCCAATCCCTCCTCATAGTCATGACTTGGGATGTCTTGATCATCATCTGGCATCAGTGCAGCCAGATTGAGAACCTGTCCTGCTAAGAAGACTATGCAAGGGTGGTTAAGCAAGAGGCTTTAATACTGAGTGAGCCAGGCATTTGACATTCATTTGTTAGCCCCCCTGAGCAGAGTCTCTACTGAATGGGGGAAGTTAGGACTAGGTCTTGTCCTAGGGTCAACTTAGCCTCCTTGACCAATAAAGCTGTGGCAGCTACTCCCATAAGACATGAAGGCCATCCTGAGGCCAAAGGATCTAATCTTTTAGAGAGCTAGGCCACATGGCACTTCCAGAGTCCCAAGGACTGTGTTAGGACTCCCTTAGCAATCCCTCTTACCTCATGGATGAATAGATGAAAAGGCTTAGTAACATCGGGTAGTGCCAGAGCTGGAGCTGATACCAAAGCTCTTTTCATATTCTGGAAGGCTTCTTCATCTGTTACCCAGTCTAGGGGTTGATTTTCTCCCATGACAGAATGGAGGGGCCTCACTATCTCAGCAAACCCAGGTATCCAAAGGCAACAGTATCCAGCTGCACCTAGGAATTCTCATATGTGTTTTTTGGTAGTTGGTGTGGGTGTCTGGAGGATGGCCCTTTTCCTAGCCTGGGACAAGGCTCTTCTTCCTTCTGAGATTTCATAGCCCAGATACAATACTTTTAAAGGCACAGAGTTGTGCCTTCTTGGTTGATACACAGTAGCCCAAATCCTCTAGTAACTGAAGAAGATCTTGCATCCCCTGCAGGTGTTGTGAATAACTAGTAGCAGCTAATAACAAATCATCCACATATTGAAGCAGGGTGAGGTTAGGGTGGTGGGATCAAAAACTCACCAAGTCCTTCTGGAGGGCCTCACTGAACAGGGTGGGTACATTTTTGAATCTTTGAGCCAGCCAGGTCCAGGTGAGTGGGTAGGAGTTACTAAAAACTGGATCAGTCCACTCAAAAGCAAAGATAGGCTGGCTGGCTAGGGAAAGGGGCACACTAAAAAAGGTATCCTTTAAATCTAGCACAGTATACACTTGGTACTCAGGAGACAGCAAACTCAGGAGGGTATATGGGTTGGGGACAGTAGGGTGCAGAGTTACCACTCACCAGTTAACTTCTCTCAAGTCCTGAACCAGCCTGTACTCTGATGTCTCCAGTTTCTGTACTGGCAGGAATGAGGTGTTCCATGGAGACTTACAGGGAGTTAATATCCCAAAATCCATTAACCTTTTGATGTGAGGGGCTATCCCATCTGGCCTTTTGAGAGATGGGACATTGTCAAACTCACACAGGTGTGGCTGTCGACAATAGCTTGACTGTCACTGGAGCATGGTGGGCAGCCAAGCCTGGAGGGTTAGTTTTTGCCCACACCTTTGATAACTCCACCTGGAGCCTGTCCAATAAGCCCCCAGGGCTTATTTCTTCTGGGTTGTCTTCCCCCAAGGGGAGCTACTCCTCAGACAGGGCAGTGGTGAAAGACAGTTGGTAGGAAGGGAGTGATATCTGAGACTTGGTCAGAGTAAAGGAAATTCTGGCCTGTAGCTTATGAAGGAGGTCTCACCCCAGCGAGGAAAAGGGGTAGTCTGTTATCACCAGAAAAGAGTGCATAACTTGTTTTGATTCCAGGCTCACCACTCATTCACTCATGAGTGTGCAGTTTTGGACTGCTCCTGTGGCCCCCTGGATGGGAAGTTTGTCATGAAAGATTTCCTGGAGGATTTTTTAATACTGACCTCTTCACACCAGTGTCCACAGGGAAATGGACTCATTGGCCCCCTACTTCAACATTTTTCATCGACTCCAAGGGACCAAGAGAGAAGGAGCCCTAGCCTCCTCAGTCTGAATCTTCCTTTCTCCTGGATGTGGGTGAGATAGTACCTTGGCAGAGGGCCTGTGGGGGCATTCATTTTTCTAGTGCCCCTCCTCCTTGCAACAGGCACACTGAGTTCTACCCAATGGCAGGTGTCCTCCTGGCTTTCTAGGCATCTGCCCTTTGGGCTTCCCAGGGATTGGTCCCCTGGGTTCCTCTCTGATGGCTGCTGCCAAGATCTTTGCTTGTTTCTTTGCTGACCATTCAGCCAGGGCTTTGGCCAATTTTTGTCTTTCTGAATCCCTATTGTCAAACACCTTTTGAGCCACTTCAACTGTGATGTGTTCGTTCCTGGGAATCTCTCCAATTTTTGTAATTTTTCTCCTAATATCAGGTGCAGACTGAGTAACATAAGCCAAATTTATAGCTCTACTCTTCTCCAGAGCAGAGGGGTCGAATGGAATATAAACCTGGAAAGCCTCTCTGAAACTCTCCAGGAATGTATTGGGCAACTCCTTCAGTGGTTTTGGACACATTTATGGGTTTCTGAACTAGTGCTAGAATCCCATTTAAAAAGTTTTGGTGAAAAGTGAGTAAAGCCTGCCTCCCCTCTGTGGAATTTGGATCCCATTCAGGCCACTCAGAGGGGACCTCTTGCTTCAGCAATTCGTGGGCCTCCTCTTCTGAGCATCTCCCCCTACAAGAGTTTTCTAGTTTCAAACCTAATCTTTTCCTATTCCTCAGCAGTGACCAGGGTAAATAACAATTGATGACAGTCATCCCAGGTTGGTAGATGAATCCTACAGGTCAACTCTATCAGGGAAATCAAAACCTGGGGCTTCTCAGAGAATTGTGGATTCTGGGTATTCCAGTTGTAGAGGTCAGAAGTGGAAAAGGGAACATATACCAGGAACAGGTGGGTTCCTGGTCCTGCTCCTTTGGGAGGAGGGGCCTCCCTGTAAGGCAAGAGAATCTCTGGACTGCATCTTCCTAAGGTGGTGACACTCCTGCTGGGATTGGAAACACTCTCATGTGAGGGAAGAGGTAGCAGTGGAAGTAGAGGAAGAAACAAGGGAGTCAGGTGCTGATGGGTCAGGACAAACAGGAGAGGGGTGAACGGGATTATATGGAGGCTAATGGTGAGGGGAGGATTTCCTCAGCATCTTACTACTGCAGAACTGGTTTCTGCCTCTCCAGAGTTTGGCTACAAGGGGGAGAACAGCTTTTGGAAACAAGCAGCTTCGAATAGGCTTTTGCAGCACAGCCCTTTAGCCATGGAGGAGGGTTCTGTACTTGAGTAAACCAGGAATCAATGTAAGAGAATTGACCAGAGTGTCCTGGTGACTCAATAACAACCTTCCAAACCTCCTGAACCAAGGAAGGGTCCTGGAAGCCTCAGAGGGCCAGCCCACACCAAAAGAGGTCCACAACAGCTCACAAAAAAATGTAGTTTGTCCTTTGACAATTTCACTCCACAATCATCAGAAAATCCTGAGGAAAAATTTCTAAGCATGTATACTGGGGTGTAACAGGTTGTGAAGATGATGACCCCATGGTAGAGAGACTTAAGGCAGGCAGAAGATGCCCAAGAATAGGAGCTGCAAGAACAAATAAGAAGAGAAAATCAGGTCTGGACATAGAGAAAAGTTGAATGATGTCAAGACAGACAAAGGGAGGAAGTGTTCCTCTGTGGGAGGAGTCACTCAGTCAGTCGACTGGCCACAGGCCTCTTGGCCACTTTAAGGACCATCCAGGCTTTAGGGTGTATTTATCTCATCACAAGAGCACCCACTTGGCCTTTCTTAGATGAGTCCACGGAACCACAATGCAACCTCAAACAATTCCTGTAACTCCGAGGGGGGAATCCCCCCTTTGTCATGGATGGAGCAGTCTATTGTTTGCCCTGTCCATTGCCAGTCATTCATTCCTTCATACAGCAATCATTCAGAGGTTAAAGACATTCCAACCCTATGCCTGGGGATTTATCAGATTGGCTGGCTTACAGCCAGACCAGACCAGACCACGGGGCCACCTCAGTCAGCATCCTGACCTTATGGAGGGGACCAGGGAATGACTTCATCAAGGACTACTGTTCCCCACCAGAACCAGAAGGATCCTTACCAGACCAGAGGGGCTGAAGAAAATTTGGAGGGTGTCTAAGGTGTCTCTGCAGTCCCTTCAGTGTCAGCAGTGAGACTACGGGGCCCTGGAACATCTCAGGGGGCACCTTCCCTATAGTCTGCTGCTGAAGATGGGAGGGATCACAGTGACTTCAGTCCACCCAGTGTGGCTATCTTGCTGGAGCCTCCAGCTGTTGTGGATGAGTGAGTTCAGACAATAGAAATGTCCCACACTCTGTGCCAGATTGATGCCCATTTATTATAGCCGGTGGCCTAGTGGGGCTAGCACCCTAGAAAGGTTCCTCAGCAATAGTAAGCAGTTTGATTTCTCCGTTTAAATCATGCTTTCAGTTGCGCAGGGCTCAGAGAAGAGCAAGTGGAATCTTACAGAAGCAGAACCATGTCAGGTTAGTCGGGGGTACAAGGAAGTTTCACACACACAAGTTGAGCTACAAAACATCCTGAAACTGTAGCAAGTTTACTGCCAAGTAGGATATGGGAGTTTGGGGTGCTTCATTCATGTGCAAGCACTTTGCTCAATCACAGGTACAAAATGACATTGAAGCATAAGATGGAGTTGGGTTGGCTACTACACTGGGGTTATAGGCATGCACCACCACACCTGGCACATTGTCATTTTAAATAAAGCAAAATATGTATGTCAAAAAAATGTTGTTGCTTTAAACACAGAATTACATCAAAATTGTATATCAAAATTTTACTCAATTTTTAGAAAATCCTATAAAAATTTTTCCTCTAATTATAAGCCACTTGCTCATATCCAACTTTTGGTATATAAAATTCCTTTCGCAATTATTTGACTTGCATGCTTAAAACTTTACTTTTACCCTTCACTTCTTTCTTTCCATTATGGAACAACCCAGTCATTCTACTTTGGGATAAAAATTTTATTCTACCATAAAAAATTATTTCTCATACACAAAATATTTCTATTTTTATTTTTCTAACCAAAATATATGGTTGCTTTTATACGATTCTTTGCATTTCTCACTTCCTTACTAGTTGTTTTTTATCATTTTGCATTTTCTTCCTTAAATTTACATTTTGAATCAATCCTTTTACAAAGAACAGAAATTGAAAACATATACCAATGTAAATATTTACAAGCAAAAAAAATCCTTCCAAATTATGACTTCTGTGAAGATAGTAAAGTGGTGAGCATCAGAGAAACAGCCTCTGAGATTTGGAGATCAGACACTGGAATATAGCAGTGTGAAGAAGAAAAAGAGAGAAGTGGGTCCCCAGGAGCCAGCAAGGATCTAAAACTAGAATTGGAATGTACAGAGAGAGCAAAGTGAAAATCTCAATGCAGATGAGGAGGATGGCAAGTGGCACTTTCTCTCTGAGCCCTAGCTTATGGTGTGGGACAGGAAGATTGAACTTGCAGCTATGGTGACTACTATCAATCCCAGAAGCCTCCATGGAGGAATGCACCAGTGGGATGGAACAATGGATGCTGCAGACTACAGAGGCTGGTGATTCCATTCCAGTCTGGTTCACATGCCCCCAGGAGAGGACAATTGGCCAGTCGCCATTTTAGAAAGGGATCATGTGATCTGAGAACTCAGAGCTGCTGTGGGCCAGCTCTATTGAGCAGCTCCCCATGTCAGATTGAGTCACAGCCTTGGGAGACACCCTAGGTCAAGAAGTCAAGATTAAATTGCAGGAGGTACCCATTTTCAGGTCAAATGACTTGGGTATGATCCTCACAATCAGAAATCAGAACCAGCCTGAAGTTTAGTGGAACTGAAGGACCAGGATTGCTAGGATTATCCACCACCCTGCCAAAATTGAACTGGAATCAATCAACACAGAAATGAACTCTGTCTGCCAGTGACAACAGAGAAGTGGACATTTAAAAAAATTCTTTTCTTCTTTTGTTTTTTCTTACTTTATTTCTTCTCTTTTTTATGTTCTTGTTTTTATAATGTAAATATTGTTCCTAGTTTTTATTGTTGTTTTGTTCTGTTATTGTTTCTGCTTTTTCCTTCTTTCATTTCCTCCTGTCACCTTCACCAGTTTCCAAAAACTTGTGCCATCTTCCCTTGTCCTTCACCCTTGTTTCTAATCCTTTCTCTTCTATTTCTCAATTTTCTTCCTAACCCATTTTAAATTTTCTCCTATAAGGAAAAAATTGCCATATTGAAGGGATACTAACTGTGTAAATTTTTCTGGTTGGTTGTAGGTTGTGTTATATAACTACAAGTTATATTCATATGGTGAAAGGTGGGAAATTAGCAGTTACATAATTTGTCATTTTCTAGGCTATGCTTGATCCCATTATTACTGATTGTATTAATTTAGTCAAGGTGACATAGTTGTTCTAATCAGTAGCTCTTTTTTTGTATGACACAACTGAAATTGGCTGAGTCATAGACAATAAAATAGGTCAGTGTCAAAGAAGAAGGGGCTTGGTAAAATAGGCAGCAACTCCTCAACCCCAATAAATTTAAGAGATAGGATCTTGCAACAGACTCAAAACCTAAAAGCCACCTACACTTGGAAAACATCTCTGAGAAGTAATCATTTCCTAAGGGTTCTCCATATTAGCAATAAGGCTACATACCATAAGCAATTTATAAAGATCAACCCACAAATTAAACTTAAATAAAGAGAAAATGAGAAAACACAAACAAGATGCAATCATAGACTTCCAGCTTCTGAAAGGAAAGCTCAAGTGGCAATGAGGTGAAACAATTCAAAAGTCACCCACCTGAACTTCCTGAATTGGTAACAGTGCAAGAAACAAAGCAGATGAATATGGCTCTAGAAAAAAATCAAGTCAGAAATAATGTCTGGGATAATTACAGAGATGATGACCATACTAAAAGACATGGGTAGTGAATCTAGAGTAGGTACAGATTTTTTTAAAAATAGAGATTAGGAAAATGATGGAAACCATGAATGCCCAATATAGAAAAGAAATGGAATCAATGAAACAGATTCAAACAAATATCCAGGAGAGTAAAAATTCTATTGAAAGTATATGTAGCAGAATGAACCAATGTAAGGACAGAATATCAGATCTAGAAGACAGGTTTGTGGTTAGTGATCACAAACAGGAAAATTTCTTAAAAACAACAAGGGACCACAAAAAAATCAGTCCAACAGCTGCTAGATGATACAAAGAAGAATAACATGAGATTGATTGCAGTCAATGAAAAAGCAGAAGATAGTGCAAAAGACATGAAAAAAAACACCTTGTCCACAGAAATAATGGCAGAATACTTCCCAAAGATGGAAAAACAATTTGACATACAGATAAGGGAGGCATGTAGAACTCTAATTAGGAACAGTTTAAAAAAAAAAACTACACCAAGGCATATAATAGTCAAGATTACAGAAATTCAATAAAAGAACAAAATATTAAAAGCTGTTAGAGAAAAGAAATGCATCACCTATAAAGATAAACCCATCAGAATCACTGCAGACTTCTCTACACAAACCCTTAAGTCAAGGAAAGCTTGGAGTGAAATATCTCCAGCCCTAAAAGAAAACAAACTCCAACCCAGACTGTACTGCCTCACAAGACTATCTTTCAAAATTGATGCAGAAATAAGATACTTCCATAAGCAAGAATACCTGAAGAAATTCGTAACCAACAAGCAGTTCAAAATCTTTTGACGCATATAAAGTAGAGAGATAAGGGAAACTACAACTCCACAAACCACAAAACAATGAACCCACCAGGCAATGTAAGCAATTAAACAGAGGGAAAAGAAAGAAAAATAACATGAGATGAATAAAGCAACACGTATCAGTTATAATCATCAGTGTAAATACTCTCAATTCAGTAATTAAAAGAAACAGACCAGAAG
This sequence comes from Heterocephalus glaber, assembly GCF_053883595.1. Lineage (NCBI taxonomy): Eukaryota > Metazoa > Chordata > Mammalia > Rodentia > Bathyergidae > Heterocephalus > Heterocephalus glaber. The sequence goes on along the minus strand of NW_028258325.1, from coordinate 58,433,736 downwards.
AATGGCTCAAGAAACAAGATCCAACAAAATGCTTTATGAAAGAAATACATTTAACTCAGGAAAAATTTATAAATTGAAAGTCAAAGAATGGGAAACAACACCCCATGTTTCAGGAAACGAAAAAACAAGAGTAGCTATTCGATTTTTAGGTAAAGTGGATTTCAAACCAGGACTGATCAACAAAGACAAAGAATTAACTACATACTTAAGAGAACAATCCAAAAGGAAGATATAAAAATTATAAATATATATATACCAAATGCTGCACACCAAACTATATAAAACAAATATTAACGGACATAAATAATCAAATAAGCACTAGTACACTTGTAATAGCAGATCTCAATACCATGTTGTCACGAATTCATAGACCAACTACACAAAATATCAACAAAAATATCAGAAATAAAACAAACTTTTTAAAAAATGAATTTTAATTATACAATTTAGTTATACAATATAATGACATCCATCATTGAAAATTTGAATCTTTACATATCTTGGTTCTTATATTTTCCCATTCCCCTGCCTTCACTTCAACCCATCCAATCCTCCCTATTTACAAAGATTTTGTTCCTATTTTTCCATTTACTCTTATTAATTCCATTCCCTTCTATCATTTCCCCTACCCCTCCCACTTCCTTCCCCTTTGCCCCTTTTCTTCCTATTTCACATTACCTATTATACATTTTAGTCCTTATTTACACTTTCAGTTTCTCACATCAGAGAAACTATTCGGTATTTATACATGTGTGTCCTATTTATTTCACTTAAGCGTATCACCTCAATGTGCATCCACTTAGCTATAAATGTCTCTAATTTCTCAGTTTTTATGGCTGAATAGTACTCCATTTTATTTAAAAAAACACATTTTCTTTATCCACTCTCCACGTGATGGGCATTTGTGCTGTTTCCAAGCTTTACCTATCACAAACTATGCTGCTATGAACATGGGTGCACATATATCACTGTGGTATGATTCTTTTAATTCTTTGGGGAAGATCCCCAGCAGTGGAATAGCGGGGTCAAATGGGACTTCCAGTCCTAGTTCTTTGAGGTAGCTCCATACTGATTTCCACAGTGGTTGCACCAGTCTACACTCCCACCAGCAGTGGAGCAGGGTTCCTCTTTCCCCACACCTCCACCAGCATTTGTTATTGGTTGATTTCATGATAGCAGCCATTCTTTCTAGAGTGAGGTGGACTCTCAGCATTGTTTTCATTTGCATCTCTCAAATGACCAGTGATGTTGAACATTTTTTCATGTATTTATTTGCTATTTCTACTTCTTTGTCTGAGAAATGTCTGTTAATTTCAGATGCCCATTTTCAGATTGGGTCTTTAAATTTGGGAAGTCTGATCTTTTTAAGTTCTTTATAGATTTGACATAGTAGACCTTTGTCTGAGGAGAAACAGGTGAAGATTTTTTCCCACATTGTGGGTTGTCTCTTCACACTGCTGGTGGTTTCTCTTGCTGTGAAGAAGCTTTTGAATAAGAAGAGATCCCACTTGTTGATTGTTTGTGCTAGTTCACAGGCAACTGAGGTTTTGTTCATAAAATCTTTTCCTACACCAATGTCTTCAAGAGTTCTACCTAACCTCTGTTCCAACTGGTTCAGAGTTTCTATTTTAATATTTAGATCTTTAATCCATTTTGATTTTAGTTTAGTGCATGGTGAGAGAGAAAGGTCTAGTTTTAATCTTTGGCAAGTTGAAGCCCAATTTTTCCAGCACCATTTATTAAAGAGGCTATCTTTCCTCCAGTGAGGGTGTTTGGCTCCTTTATCAAAGATGAGATGGCTGAGTGTGTCTTGCGATATTTCTGCATCTTCTAATCTGTTCCACTGGTCCTCAGGTCTGTTTCTTTGCCAGTACCATGCTGTTTTATCACAGGAGCTTTGTAGTATAGTTGCAGGTTGGGGCTTGTGATACCCCCTGCCATGTCTCTGTTACCTAGAATTGCTTTTGCTATTCTAGGTCTGTTCTTGTTCTAAATGAATTTTTGGATTGTTTTCTCAAGGTCCATGAAGTATGCTGCTGGGATCTCAATTGGAATTGTATTGAATCTATATAGCAGTTTTTGAAGTATGGCCATTTTCACTCTATTACTCCTTCCTACCCAGGAGCAGGGGATGTCTGTCCATTTTCTGATATCATTTTCAATCTCTCTTTTCAGAGTGCTATAGTTTTCAGAGGAGAGGTCTTTGATTTCCTTCCTTAGGTTGATTCCTAGGTATTTCAGTTTTTTGGATGCTATTGTGAAAGGAATTATTTGCCCTATTTCTCTCTCAGTAAGTCTGTCATTCATGTAGAAGAAAGCTATTGATTTTTGTGTTTTGACCTTGTAACCAGCTACTTGACTGAATTTGGTTATTAGGTCTAGAAGACTTTTGGTGGAATTCTTGGTGTCTTCTATATACAGTATCATGTCATATACAAATAATGACAATTTGACTCCTTCATTTCCTATCTTTATTCCTTTTGTTTCTTTCCCCTGTCTAATTGCCGTGGCTGTTTCCAGAACTATATTGAACAAAAGTGGTGATAGTGGACATCCTTATCTTCTTCCCGATTTTAGTGTGAAGGATTTCAGATTTTGACCATTTAGTATGATATCGGCTGTTGGTTTTTCATAGATGGCTTTTATCAGTTTGAGGTAGAGACCACCTATTCCAATTTTTTATAGGGTTTTTATCATAAATGCATGTTGGATTTTGTCAAATGCTTTTTCTGCGTCTATGGAGATAATCGTATGGTTTTTGTCCTTGGCTCTATTGATACAGTGTATTACATTGATTGATTTGCGTATGTTGAACCATCCTTGCATACCTGGGATGATTCCCAATTGATCAGGGTGTATGATCTTGATGATCTTCTGCATTCTGTTTGCCAGTATCTTATTAAGGATTTTTGCATCTATGTTCATTAGTGAGATTGACCTATAGTTCTTCTTTTGGGTTGAGTCTTTCTCTGCTTTGGGGATCAAGGTGATGCTTGCTTCCAGGAATGAATTTGGGAGAATTGCTTCCCTTTCAATATCATTGAAGAGTTTAAATCATAGTGGCAGCAGTTCCTCTCTAAATGTCTTGTAGAATTCAGCAGTGAAGCCATCAGGGCCCGGGCTTTTCTCAGTTGGTAGGTTTTTAATTACATTTTCAATTTCATTGATTGATATTTTGTTGTTTAGAATTTTTAGATCTTCTTCGTTCAACTCTGGTAATTCATATGTATCTAGTAATCTGTCCATTTCTTTTGTGTTTTCCATCTTATTGGCATATAGGTTCTGTAAATAGGTATTGATGATCCTCTGGATTTCTGCTGGGTCTGTGGTAATTTCACCCTTTTCATTGCTAATTGCATGGATTTGGGCCTTTTCTTTTCTTTTTCTGACAAGGTTGGCTAAGGGTTTCTCAATTTTGTTGATTCTTTTGAAGAACCAACTCTTGGCTTCATTGATTTTTTTGTATCTTTCTCTTAGTCTCCATTGCATTGATTTCTCCTCTGATCTTTATAATTTCCTCCCTTGTATGAGCTCTGGGGTTGTCCTCTTCTTTTTCTGGAAGCTTGAGGTTCAGCATCAGGTTGTTTAATTGGGCTTGTTCTATTTTCCTAATATGTTTATTCACTACTTGAATTTCCCTTGTGAGACTGCTTTCATTGTGTCCCATAGAATCCAATATGTTGTATTGTCATTGTCATTTAATTGAAGGAACTGTCTGATTTCTTCTTTAATTTACTCTGTGACCCATTAGTTATTCAGAAGTGTGTTGTTCAATTTCCACATGTTTATGAAATTTTTCATTTCTTTTGCTATGGATCTCAAATTTCATTGCACTATGATCTGATAACATACAGGGGATAACTTCAATTCCTTTGCACTTACTTAAACATGTTCTGTTGTGAGTATGTGCTCTATTTTGGAGAATGAACCATGTGCAGCTGAGAAGAATGTGTATTCTGATTTTGTGGGGTGGAAGACTCTATAAACATCTGTTAAGTTCATTTCTTCAAGAGTTCGATTGAGTTCTAGTATTTCGTTACTTATTGTTTGTCTAGTTGATCTATCTATTTGTGACAGTGGGGTGTTGAGGTCCCCCACTACAATTGTATTAGTGCATATATGACTTTTCATGTCCGTTAGTATTTGTTTTTTATAGTTGGGTGCATTAGTGTTTGGTGCATAGATATTTATGATTGTCATCTCTTCCTCTTGGATTGTTCCCTTTACCAGGATGTAGTGTCCTTCTTTGTCTCTCTTAATCAGTGTTGTTTGAAATCTACTTGATCTGCAAAGAGAATAGCTACTCCTGCTTTTTTTGGGGTTCCCATCGCATGGAGTATTGTTTTCCACCTTTTAACTTTCAGTCTATGAGTTTCATTTTGAATTAAGTGTGTTTCTTGTATGCAGCATATTGTGGGATTTTGCTTCTTGACCCATTCTGCCAGTGTATTTCTTTTGATTGGTGAATTGAGACCATTAACATTATTGGTTATAACTGAAACGTATTGACTTGTCATTGCCATGACTTTTTCTTTTTGTTGGGTTCTCCCCCTTTACATTTAATTTCTTGTTGTGCCAGATGGGTTCATTCTGCTTTGCTTCCTGGGGTTGTGATCCTCAATATCTGTTCCTAGGATATTGTGTAAAATTTTTTGGAGTGCTGGTTTGGTATTCACAAAGTTCCTAAGGTGCTCTTTGTCGTGAAAATACCTTATTTCTCCATTAATTTTGAAAGATAGTTTTGCAGGGTACATCAATCTGGGTTGGAAGCTGTTTTCTTTTAGGGCTTGGAATATGTCACTCCAAGCTCTTCTTGCCTTGAGTTTGTGCTGACAAGTCTGCTGTGATTCTGATGGGCTTTCCTTTGTATGTGATTTGTTTCTTTTCTTTAAGTGTTGTAGAATTGTTTTCTCCTGTTGGGTTTCTGGAATCTCAAGTATTATATCCCTATGTGTAGATTTTTTTTTTTTTGATCAAGGCTATTTGGAGTCCTATATGCCTCACTTATCTGTATGTCATTCTTTTCCCCTGCTTGGGAAGTTTTCTGCCATTACTTCTGTGAAGTTTTTTAGGTCCTTTGCACTCTCACCTGTATTTTATTGACTTGGATCAGTCTTATATTATTCTTCTTTGCATCAGCTAGCAGCTGCTGGATTGATTTCTTATGGTCCCATTCTATTTTTAAGAAATTTTTCTTTTTCTGGTCACTAATTGCAATACTCTTCTATATTTGAAATTCTATCTCACACTCACTCATTCTGTTGCATAAACTTTTAATGGAGTTTTTAGTCTTCTGGAAATCTGATTGTATCTGTTTTATGGATTCAATTTGTTTCCTATGTTGAGATTCCATCATGTTCCTCAGCACCTCTATTGTTTATCTGTGTCTGCTCTACATTTATTAATCATGTCTTTGCACTATGTACACAATCTCTGTTGTTATCTGAGATATTGTTTCTAATTTCACTTTTTCCAGATCCTCTTTCATTGCCCATTTATGGAGTCTAGGTGATTGAGTATCAGACTGTTCCATTTTGTTGCCCTTTGTGGTTGTCTTAGGTGATATGGAAGTCTGGTTTTGAGGCTTGTTTCCGTATCTTATCATTTCAACAGTTGCAGCCTGCTGCACCTTTGTTGAGGTGTCTTTTTGCTCACTCAGTGGTCTTTAATTCTCAGCAAGTCACTGAGTGGCCTTCTCTCTGCTGCTCACCACTGCACCAATTCCTGGGTTCACAATGGTGCCCTCCTGGACCCCTGTGCTGCTTTGTTGTCCATGTGAGGTTCTGGCTTGGGCCTGTGTACACTTGGGATAGCATTTGGGCATGCCTCTGGCTGGTACTTGCCCCCACATGTAGCTATTGTCTAGGAGAGCCTTTGGCTGTGGGGTGTGCACCCCTCTCTCTGTTATCTGAGCTGGCTTCTGGCTGGGGTCTGCACATACTTACCAATGGTATCAGGCCTCTGGCTGTTGCCTGTGTGCCTGTGCAGCTCTTTTCCAGAAGTTCCTTTGGCTGGGGCCTTTCAGCCCAACCTGCTGGGATCAGTGTGTTCCCTGGCTCTGACCTGCTAGTCAAGATGCTGTGATCAACACCAGTTTCTCAAAGGGATCTGTGTGCACTTACTGATAGTATTGGGACAGGCCTCTGGTTGTTGCTTGTATTCCTGTGTAGCTCTTTTCTCCAAAACTTTTGAACAAATGGACTTAGTAGATGTCTACAGAGTGTTCAGCCTCACCATATCAGAATACACATTCTCAGCTGCACGTGACTTTGTCCAAATACTACCACAAAGAACATTCTTAATTAAATGCAAAGAAATTGAAATAACTCTATGCATATTATCTGACCTTAGTACAATGAAATTGGAAATCAATGGCAAAAGAAATCACAAAAACTGCATAAACATATGGAAAGTGAATAACACTCTCCTGAACAACCAGTGGGTCACAGATGAAATTAAAGAAGAAATTCAACAGTATTTATGATTAAATAATAATACTGATACAACATACTGGAAATTATGAGATGCATGGAAAGCAGTTCTAAAAGGGAAATTTATCATGGTAAATTCTCACATCAGGAAAACAGCACAAACTCAAATAAACAACCTAATGTTGAACCTCAAGCTTCTAGAAATGGAAGAGCAAGTCATACCCAAAGCTCATATGAGGAAGGAAATTTTAAAAATCAGAGCAGAAATTAATGCAATTGAGATTAAAGAACAATACAAAGAATCAATTCATTAGTTGTTTTATCAAAAGATTAAATAAAATTAACAAACCTTTAGTAACAATTTAAAAAAAGGAAGGAAAAGCCTCAAATCCACATAATTAGGAATAAAAAAAATGAAATCACAACATATCCTTGGTGTATCAAGTATTAATACCAAGGTAGTGGGGTGCACCACTTACATTGAGGCTCAATCCACAACAAAAGTCACACCACACCACACAAAAGTGAATGTAAAGATAGCTTTATTACAAGGTTAAGCAATAAGAACATTATAAAGAAAGTATGACAGATAGAAGTAATCCATCACCAGTCAGGGAAGCCCCTCAACACCCGAGGATAACCAGGGAAGTCCTGAGAATGTAGTTGGTTGGGGTCCCACTGAATTCCTGCATGCAGTTCTAAGAATCTCCCGAAGTTTATTTTTTCCCTGCTAGCTTATACAGCATGTTACACAGAAGTGGCCTCATGCCAACAGGGCAGATTTGTTTTGGAAGGAGTCTGCTCTCAGATCTGGCTAGGAGCTGGGACAGAATCCTTCTACCAAATATGCCAGATTAGGATGTTTAAAAACAGCCTCTTGGTGGGTAGCCAGTCCTGCCAGAGGCTGGCACATAGAGAGGTCACATTTCAGTAACATGAAACTGAGTTACTCTTTCTATGTTCCATTCAACCCACAGAAATCCAAAAGTTCATCAATACCTACTTTGAGAACCTGTATTCAACTAAGATACAAAACACAGAAGATATAGATTCCTATATGCATATGAATTACCAACTTTGAAATAAGAAAATACAAAAATTCGAAATAACCCAATACCAATCAATGAAATTAAAGATGTATTTAAAAACCTACCAACAAAGAAAAGCCAGGATCCTGATGGATTCACTGTTCAATTCTACAAGAAATTTAGAGAAGTAATGCCAGTACTCCTCAAACTCTTTAATGAAATTTAAAGGGAAGCAATACTCCCAAACTCATTCCTGAAGCAAGCATCACCCTGATAACAAAACAGAGAAGGATCCAAACCAAAAAACAATACCACAGGCCAGTCTCCCTAATGAACATAGAGGTAAAAATCCTCAGTAAGAGAAGATTATATAACATAACCATGTAGGATTCATCACAGGGATGGAGGGATGGTTTAATATACGCAGATCAATAAATGCAATACACCATATTAAAAGAATCAAGGACAAAAACCACATGATCATCTCAATAAATGCAGAAAAAGGACTTGACAAGGTCCAACACCTATTAATGATAAAAACCCTGCAGAAAATTAGTCTAGATCATCTTTATCTCAATCTGATAAAAGCTATGTATAACAAACCACCAGTCAAAATAATACTAAATATCAAAAATTGGAAGCTTTCACTTTAAAATCAGGAACAAGACAAGGCTGTCCAATATCTCCACTCTTATTCAATATATTTTAGAAATCAAAGCAATTAGACAAGAGAAAGAAATAAAAGGAATATGGATAGGAAAGGAAGAAATTAAACTATCATTATTTATAGATGAAATGACACTCTACCTAGAAAAACTTCTAGGAGAAATTTCACCAAAGAACTTCAAGATTTAAAAACAAAATTCACTACCATAGCTGGATAGAAAGTCAACATTCAAAAGTCAATAGCATTCTTGTACACATATAATAAACTCACTGAGAAAGAAATTAGGAAACCACAACTTTTACAATAGCATCCAAAAAAGTGAAATACTTAGGAATAAGTCTAACAAAGGAAGTAAAAGATTTTTACATTGAAATCTAGAGTATGCTGAAAAACGAAATCAAAGAAGATATCAGAAAATGGAAAGATATCCCTTCTTGGGTAAATAGAGTGAAAATGGCCACATTTCCAAAATTGTTATAAAGGTTGAATGCAATTTCAATCAAAATACTAATAGCATATCTCAGAATTAAAGAGAAGAATCGTACAATTCATTTGGAACCACCTAGAATACCAAAGCAATTCTGGGCAACAAGGGCAAGGCAAGGGGCATCACAATCCCTGAACTGAAATTATACTGCAAAGCTATCATGATATAAACAGCGTGATACCAGCCAAAATATTTTAAAAAATAGACCCGAGGATCAATGGAACAGATTAGAAGATGCAGAAACAACTCCAGACATACTCAGCCACCTTGTCTTTGACAAAGGAGCCAAACAGCCTCACTGGAGGAAAGATAGCCTCTTTAATAAATGGCGCTGGAAAAACTGGGTTTCCACATGCTAAAGATTAAACCCAGACACATATTTCTCACTACACACTAAAATAAAATCAAAATGGATTAAAGATGTAAATACTAAAACAGAAACACTAAATCTGCTGGAAGACAGAATAGGTAGAATTCTTGAAGACATAGGCATAGGCAGAATTATGTACAAAATGCTAATCACACAGGAACTATTACAAACAATCAACAACTGGGATGTCATCTTATTGAAATGCTTTTGCTCAGCAAAATACCATGAACAGAGTGAGGAGACAACCAACAGAGTGGGGCAAATTTTTGCCAGCTCTTCTTCAAAGGACGAATATCTAAAACATATAAAGAACTTAAAAAAAAAATCAGACCCCACAAATTTAAAGACCCAATCCAAAAATACACATCTGAAATTAATAGACACTTCTCAGATGAAGTAGAAATGGAAAATATATGACAAATGTTCAACATCACTGGTCATTCAAGAGATGCAAATTAAAATGATGCTGAGATTCCATTTCACTCCAGAAAGAATGGCTGTTATCAAGAAATCAACCAACAAATGCTGGCAAGGCTATGGGGAAAGGGAATTCTTCTCCACTGTTGGTGGGAGTGTAGATTGTTGGAATCACTGTGGAAATCAGTGTGGAGATTCCTCAAAAATCCAAAACTAGAAGTTCTATTTGACACAGCCATTCCCTTTCTTATCTTCTCAAAAGAATTAAAAGCATTATACCACAACAATATATACACACCCATGTTTATAGTGGTATAGTTTGTGATAGATAAATCTTGGAAACAACCCAAATGGCCATGAACCAATGAATGGATAAAGATGATGTGGGTTTTTTTTTTATACAATGGAGTACTATTCTGCCATAAAGAATGGTAAACTTGAGACATTTATAGCTGAATGGATGCACACTGAGACCATACTCTTAAGTGAAATAAATGAACACACATGTTTAAATATCACATTGTTTCTCTGGTGTGAAAAAACAAAAGGGTAAATAAGGACCAAATGTCAATAAATATTGGCAAATAGTAAAAAAATGTTTAAATGGAAAGGGACACAAGTAAGGGGTGTGGTAAAAACGGAGGAAGGAAAAAGAAAACAAAGAGAATAGAAAGAAAAGACAAACAAATCTTTTGTAAATAAGAAGGAGAGTGGGGTTGAAGGGAGGGGAGAGGATTGGGGGAAAAACAAACATCAAGGGAAAACTTGTATAGGTATAAATTCTTTATGATGAATGTTATCATTATATGTATCCAAAATTTACCAATAAAATTTTTAAGAATCCAAATTAGATAAAATAGTTTTTTTCAATATTTCATCTTTGTTGTATTTTAACAAAATCATGGTAATTTTCTTCCTATATTCTTTACATTTAAAATTATATATTACATTATTTAGTATTTATAGTAAATTACACATATGCAATATATTTTTTATTAGATTTCTTAATCCTCAGTAAACTTAATTTCTCTGAAGACCTAGGAAGAAAGCATTTTCTTTTCTTTTTCCATGTACTACAATTTTTGAAAACATTTATAATTTATAGAAATATGTGCTTTCTGCTGGGGATTGAGCTCAGTGGTGCTGTCGCCTGCCTCACAAGCACAAGGTCCCGAGTTCGATCCCTGGTACCAAAACAAACAAACAAACAAAAAAAGAAATATGTGCTTTCGGGGCTGGGAATTTAGCTCAGTTGCACTGCTCCTGGCTCACAAGGGCAAGGTTCTGAGTTCGAGCCCCAGTACTGAAAAAAAGAAAAAAAATATTGTAGAAGAGGACATATTTATAAATTGGGTGAAGTTTCACTTTAATTTACATACGTGTTCTTCCATTAAAAATTTACATTTTATGACCTTAAACATATAAGAGAATAATGCAATCCTCTGTCCAGAAAACTTCAGATAATTGTACATTTACAATTCTGAAGACATTTTTTTCACAATTAAATTTTATCTCATCCCCCCACGTTCCCTAACCTCCCTATGTACAAAAGCTTTGTTTCCATTTTCTCCTTCTATTTTAACATTTTCTTGTCCCTTCTTTCCATTCTTACTCCCTCCTCCAGTTTCCCTTCCCATTTGAACATTTTCTTCCCATTTCCCATTTTCCAGTATCTATTATACATTTTACTAAGTTAGAGCAAGAGATTCTCTCAAAAAAAAAAAAAATAGGAGCATGCTCTGACAAATTCTGTTAGATGATTTCATGATTGTGTGAATATCATATGATGGTCTTGTACAAACCTAGATGGAACAGGCCATTCAGTTGACATGTTCTTTTGATACAAACAAGATATGTACTAAATGAGATGTAGGAGACTGAGGCTGAGGCTAGTATGACATGGCAAACTCTATACCTGTTTCAATAAGTGAAAAGAACATACTATAATGTATAGTGAATAGATAAATCACTAACGCAATCATGTTATCAAGTATTATCTTGTACATAAATTATATGTGCTATGCTTTATTTTTTTTTGCAGTGCCGGAGATCAAACTCAGGACCTTGCACTTGTGGGGCAGGTGTGGTGCCACTGAGCGAAATCCCTGGCCTTTGTGCTATGCTTTTTGTACAAGTGGCAGCACAGATTTATTTATACTAGCATCACACAAGCATAGGAGTGGTGGGTTGAGCTATGATGCTAAGGTGGATGTAAATGGACAATGAAAAACAAAATAAAATAAAACAAAAGACCTCCACATAACCCTAGGAGCAATTGTCCTTGCATATGGACCATCATTTTTACAAGATACAATTATGCTGTAAATGACTATTCTTCAGCGAAGCAAGGACAGGTGGTTAAAGCCAAGACAAAAATCAGAAAGTAATACAATAAAAAGCCAGGAGGCTTTAATGTATTCATAAATAGTACTTTTCATTTTAATCAGTATAATGACAATTCCTGAAGCATTAGTGATACCTATTTGGAACTCAAAGATAGTGAGGAAGAAAAAAAATTCATTAATGTTTTCTATGGCTAAAGAACTTATTTTTTTATTTTTTCACCACTTCAATTTTACTTCATATATTCAATCATATTTAACATCATTAGTGAATGTATTTCATGAATTTGCATGTGTGCGCAAATGTGTGCAGCAGTGGGTATTGAACCCAGAGCTTTCACACTGAGCTACATCTGTCTTATTTTGAGACAGGGTCTTGCTAAGTCAGTAAGTTGCCAGGCTGAGCTTAAGCCTACAATCCTCCTGCTTTAGCCTCCCACATCTGGCTCAAGAATTTCTTAATAGTCATCTTTGTATTCATCCCTATCTTATCCCATCCATAAAGGTAAGCCAAACAGAAATTCTAAAAGATACTAAAATTAAGGAAGTCAAAAATGCATTACAGCATGTCAACAGAAGAACAGATTGAGTAGGAAAAATAATGTGTGAAGTCAAAAATTTGAAAACAAAATCAAAAGAGAAAATAATGAAGAAAACTTCCAGGATATATGGAGGACTAACCAAGAGGACTAACTTTCACATTACAAGAATGAATTACTGAGGTGAGAGAAAGAGACAGAAAATTTATTTAAAGAAATAATACATGAATATTTCCAAAAGTGTGGAAAGATATATCCAGATAATAGGAAGCTCAAAAATCTCCAGTTAGGTTCAATAAAAAGAAGACCGCACCATAGAATACTATAATCAAATTGCAAAAAAGAAGAAAACAAAAGAATACTAAAAAGAGCAAGAGAAAAAATCCTCATATACCAGGTAATCCAATAAGGTTTTCAGCACATTTCTCAGCAGAAATTTTACAGATCAGAAAAGAGTGGGAAGCTATCAAAGTGATTGAGGGAGAAAAACTCCACTGCCTATGGAGAATACTTTATCCAGAAAAGCTGTCTCTTAGAAATAAAGGAGAATTAAAGACATTTCTAGACAAATAAAAATTCAGGGAATTCATTACCATTAGACCTTCATACAAGAAGTGCTAAAGGAAAGAAAAGAATGCTAATTAGCAACATTAATATATTTTAAAGTATAAAATTCACTAAGAATAGGATGTAATTAAATTTGAAATATTCTAGTATTATAAGTGTTTAAATCACATATTTGTAGTATAAAAGCTAAAAACTACTAAAAAGAATGAAAGCTACAATAATTTTTTAAAGGATACACAGTATAAAAATATGTAAAGCATTACACTGAAAACAAAAGGTGGCAGAGGGAAGTAAAACTGTAGAGTTCTCAAAACTATAAAAGATCGATGAAAGAAACTGAAGACTCAAATAAAGGCATAGCTATCCTATATTCATGCATTGGTAGAATGTTAAAATGCCCACTCCAGTTAAAAGAACATACACATTCAGCATAATCTGTCAAAATATCAATGATACCTTTCACAGAAATAAAATAACTTAATTCAAAAATGTATATAGACACAAAGACCCTGAACAGCCAAAGCAATTTCTAACAAAGAAAAAAGTTCAAGGTGACACTTGTCTGATTCCAAATTATACTCCAAAATTATAGTATTCAAAACAATGTAATATGGCATAAACAGACACATAGTACTGGGGGTAATGTACAGTGGCAGAGCACTTGCCTAGAGAATGCAAGAACCTGAGTTTCAATACTCAGTGCCCCCCCACGCACATACACACACCAGACATACAGAACAGTGAAACAAAAGAGAGGACTCAGGAAGAAAGCCAAACATATATCTTCAACTAATTTTTGACATGGGCACCCAAAACAGTGTGTTAATAGTGTTCTTAATAAACGGTATTGATGAATTCAATCTCCATAGGCAAAGGAGAAAAACTGACCCTTACCTTGCACCATATACAAAAATAACCTTAAAATTGATTAAAGACGTAATGTAAGACATGAAAAGGTAAATCTTTAAGGGGCAAACTACTTGCTATCGGTCTTGGCAATGACCTGTTAGACAGGGAAACAAAGTACAGGAAACAAAAGCAAAAATAAGCAAGAGAGACCATCACACCAAAAGCAACAATCTACATAACGGAAAGGTAGGTTACATGTTGCGAGAAAATATTTGGAAATCACACACCTAAAAAAGGACTAAATAATACCTAAAATGCAAGGAACTCACAAAACTCAATCTAGGTATAAGAACAAAAAAATTTTCCAAACTAGACATAACAATGGCTGATATATAAAAAGTGCACAATATTATTAATCATTAGGCAAGTCAAAACCACAATATTATCACTTCATACTTGTTGCACAAGTATTATCCCAAAACCAAGAGAAAACAAGTCTTTCAAAATGTGGAGGAAAGGGAATACTTATACACTGTTGAAATGTAAATTGGTACAAACATCATAGAAAATAGTATGAATATTCCTCAAAAAGTTACAAATAGATCCACCAATTCCCCCTCTTAAATGTATCTGAACTCCCATGTTCACTATAGCATTATTCATAAGAGCTGAGGTATGAAAGTATTTTCATGCCCATTGACAAATGACAGGAAAAATAAAAGTCCAATAAAATATTATTCAGCTTTTTAAAAAATTATTTTTGTTAGTATGTTTGCTGTACATACTGATTACATTCATGGTGAAGGTTGGTACATATACATAATACATCTTAATTCTTTTGATGTTCCTTCTCTTCCCTCCCCCAACCTCTTAGTTATTACCCATTTGTAAAAGATTTATCTTCCTGTTTCCTGGTATTTATCATTTATTTCTCTGTATTTTGGGTTTCTTGCATAAACCATGCAATACTTAAGCTTTTGCTGTCTGATTTAACATTACGGTCCTCAGGTGCATTCATTGTCCTACAAATGACTTATTCTTCTAGCAGGGTAGTTTATTCATCGTTTATAAATACATTTTCTTTATTCATTCATCTGTTCATGGACAAATAGGCCACTTCCAAGATTTAGCTATTATGAATTGTGCTGCTAAAATATAGGTATGCTTGTACCACTGTAATATATCCTTAACACTTTCAGCCAAAAGTGAAACAGCAAGGTTGGTGGAATTTCTATTTTTAGTTTTTGAGGCGTCTTCATTCTGCTTTCAACAGTAATTGTAGTAATTTAATTCCCAACAGTGATGTAGAAGGATTCCTCCCTCATCACCAGTATTACCAGTACTTATTAAATTCCTGATGATAGCCACTTTCTGGAATAAGATAAAATCTCAATGTTCTTTTATCTTGCCATTTTTCTAGTGGCCAGAGATGAACATTTTTTTTTCATGTATTTATTGGCCATTTGTACTTCTTTTTCTAAGAAACATCTATTCATTTTACTAGCTTTTGACTGGATCTTTTATTTTTAGGGTTTAAATTGAGTTTTTATATATTCTATATAGAATACTATATAGTATTCTGTACATGATATAGCAGGCAAAATTGTTTTTCTCATTCTGTAGGTTCTCTTCACTCTGTTGGTTGCTTCCTTTGCTGTATATATGGTTTTTTACATACTCCTACTTGATTCTTATTTGTTCAGAAAGCCCTTGCCTATCATTTCAAGATTTTTATCTATTGTATCTTTATGCAAGTATCTTTTAATATGTTTTTGATGCATTTCAATTTAGTGTATTACATCATGAGCAATATGCATCTAAATTCAATATTCAGCATGTGGATGGCCAGTTCTCCCAGTACTATTTCTTAAAGAGGCTTTCTTCTAGTGTGTTTTTGGTCCCTTTGTCAAACACGAGATAGCTGAATATGCCTGGGGTTGTATCTGCATCCTCTGTTATTTTATTGATTCACATGTGTTTTTGTGCTTGTAGCATGCTGTTCTCATCACTGTGGCTTTGTAATATAAATTGAAAATGGGATTATGTCTCCTGCTTTGTTCTTGTTACCCAGGATGGCTTTTACTATTCTGTGTCTCTTCTTGTTTCATATGAACTTTAGGATTAAGAGAATAAACTTTAGAAGCTCTTAGCACAGACCCTATGTGATGATAGATATATTAATTGCCTTGACTTTAGTAATTAGGTCACTGTGCATGCACATGCTGCATACCTTGAGTTTTAAAATCAATACATCTCCTAAGTGTCAGCAAAAAACTAAAATGTAATATACTGTAAATTCACCACAATAGCAACAGAAACCACAAAGACATACAAATAAATGCTAAATCATAAAGAAAAAAAATAAAAGAGTTAAGAATATAAACATCCAGGCATGGTGATGCATGCATATAGTTGCAGACACTTGGGAGCCTGAGGAAGGAGGATCACATGTGTGGAGACAGACTGGAATAAAAGAGAACTTACTTCAAAATAAAAGCAATTCAATGAGATTCCCATGCCATAGCGTCACAAAAACAAATTTCAGGCTGGATTATATATTTAAATGTTAAAAATAAAACTTTAAAGTTTTAAAAATACACAGCACACCTTTCAAAATCTGGGGATAAAAATAATACAAAAAGCAAAAATCCATTAATTATTTACATAAAAGATCTAAACTCTTATGTCATAAACAAAATAATCTATAGAAAACATTCACAGCACATATACCAAATCAATAATGTTCAGATATGTCACTTATATGTATAAAGGATAATACAGGAGAGTGAGCAGAGAATAAGAAAAGGCAATCACCAGGAAAAGAAATATGTGGTTAAATACATTTATGAAAACAAAAAACCTCAAAATAACAAATTTGGGAAATAAAACTTAATACAAAGGTCGGGAATTTTGCTCAGTGGTTCCGCCACCTGCCCCGCCAACACAAGGACCCAAGTTTGATCCCCGGTACCAAAAACAAAAAAATTTAATACAAAAATGAAGCCGGTGTGGTGGTACATACCTGTAATCACAGCATTTTGCGAGGCTAGGGTAGGATTGTGAGTTTGAGCCCAACCTGGGCGACTTAGCAATTTAATGACACTCTGAAAATGAAAAAAATTGGCTAGAGATGTAGCTCAGTGTGAAAGCCGTGGGTTTAATTCCCAGTACCACCATCACCAAAACATGGAAACAAAAAAACAACAAAAAAGTGAAATAGCACTATTTGTCAGATTGGCAGCAATTCAAGGATTTATATTTGTAGTGCTAGTAATACTATATAGTAAATTGGCAAGTCTCATAACTTCTGGCAAGAGTCTGTTGCAGAGTCTGGAAGATAATTTGTATCTATCAAAATGTAAAACAACCAAACGATATCATTTCTAGATCTCGCTGTCTTAACAAACATGCCAGTTTAAAAATATATGTACATGAATATTATAGAACCATTCTAATAGCAAATGCTATCATTTCCCAAGAATAATAAACACAAATTTTGATACATCCATACATTAGAAATGAAGCCCTTAAGGTAAAAGGCAGTGAATACACACCAACTTTGACCTATGTATAAAACTTAGTGGAAAAAAACTTTTTACAGAAATGTTTGTGGTCTTTTGTTGCTCAGCGATGAGGAATATAGCTAGGGCAATTTCTTCACTGTGTGAACATCATAGAGCATATTTACACAAATGAAGATGACTACAACTTGTGATACAATTTTGTTATCAGTTGTATACGCAGTCTGTCATGGCCAAATCATTACATGGCAGATAAATATAAATATTCCTATTAAATTTTAAATTACACAAATATAATCATATGAACAAAAAAAAGGTCTAAGGGAAAATCAAATTGGCTACCTATGAAAAGTAGGTTAGATTAAAAAGTGCAACTATTAAATTGTGTATACATTGTATTTAAGGGTATATTTATATAATTACAGTATTCGTGAAATTATCTAGGGTTATCACTCTACAAAAAGGAAAAGTTGAACCATAGCCAATAATTTCAGGAAATCTGGCTTTAGTACAGCTTTTGAATTTCATTTTCAACTATATTCAAAATCTTTCATTTCTCCATCAGTTCACATCACCACCTGAATTCATACTCATTCTCCCTAAATATGCCACTGTACATGATTTAATCTTGAGAGCAGATTGCATTTTATAATTATGCATCTCCCCAAATTTTCTATTCAAGCACTATTTGCTGAACTTAATGTAAAATTTACATGTTGTATTTATTATAAAAATCTCTATTAATGCGTATTTTTTGCTGTTTCAATTGGAAGCTCTAAGGTGCCTGGATATAGCTATGTGTATTTTTGGAATATTTTGTTTTTCATTTACAGTCAACATCCCATCTAGACTATTTTCCCACATGGCACCAGAAGAGTCCCAAATCCAAGAGACAAAGCTCTTCTTTCCTCTTTTTAGAAGACTGTGGGCTGTTGAGATAAAACAATGTGACTCAAAGCTGACTTTACTGTGTGCTAGCCATCGTTAAATCTATAAGCATCTGCCAGAAGGATAAAGATTAAATGTGACAGCAAAAGTTCTGCCTCTTTCATTAGATTTGTCCTTTCCAACTTCCATGTATTCTGGGCAGTTTTTGCCATCAGCACTCACAGGTCAGATGAGTTCTATTGCAAAATACATCCCTGTGTAACTAAGGGTATAATTTTTGGTGTACAAAGTACTCCCTGCCCCTACCGATCCTATACCTTGTTTTATTCAGATCTGTGCCATTTTCCTATGATTTTACCTGTTTCTGTGTATCACTGTACTTACAGGGTCTTTGTGCCCAATGAAGTAGAAACATTCCTCAAAGACTACAAGTTGTCCTAGTCCATCATGCAAAATAACTTTCTTCTGCTAAAATTATCCTTATTATTAGTTCTTCACATAATTGAGTGCCCTGAGCAAAAAGGCATCTTTTCTACTTACTTTCTCTTAAGGGCAAGTAAACCTTTCCCAGAAATCCTTAGAAATCCCTCAGTATCTCATTTCCCTATGTATACATAAATTACCCAGTCCTCCTAAACTAAGTTCTGCCAAAAAGAATGCCTTGCCCTGATTTAGAAGTTCCTAAGGGAATGGGATCACCTAGCCAGACAATCAAGTCTACTTTCTCAGGACAGTCAGCTATTTCTGAATCTCTTGGGTTCAGGCAAAGTGGGACAGAAATTTAATAAAGAATTGTTTGGAGTAAATGAATGGAGGCTACACCATTACAGATAATCAATAATATTTGCATAGCTATTTTTATAATTTATTAGTAAACTGAGATATCAGTGAGGACTATTCTCAAATTATTTCTCAAACTGTGATCCAATGGCAGTGATCACTGCCAGCTGCCTAGTGAATGTAATGTACATTTCTGAAAGTATCCTCTCAAAACAGAAGAGCCTCAGTTCTTTCATCAGGTTTTCTACCCCAGAGTGTGGATTTTTGATTTGAAATTAGAATGAAATCAAGAATTTGATCTTGGGCCGGGGATTTAGCTCAGTGGTTTCACCACCTGCTGCACAAGCGCAAGGACCCAAGTTTGATCCCCGGTACCAAAAAAACAAAAAAAAGAATTTGTTATTAGGCAACACCCCCACCAAAGTTTGCATACCATATTTAAATGAGAAAAAATAGTTTTGAACTTAAAATGAATCCAAGAAAAAAAAAAGGGATAACTTCCATAGTAAACACACAGAATTTCTTTAATCTGAATAGGCTTCTATAAACACTAGTTGTTTTTCATACTGTAATTCTCAACTTCCAACCACTATAAATACATGTCAGCATTTTTGCACTTCATAAACCTGCCATGACCCAACTTAGCATTTTCAGCCAAAACATAAGTATGACTTATTAAACTGAATTCATATTCCAGAATTTATTAGCCATAAAGAATCCCTTGGAAACTGAAAGGCTAAATGTAGCCTCTAGTCTAACCACTTAAAGTCAAAGTACTTGAGTGACTTCAGAGACCCAAGATCTCAAACAGGTTTGACCGGTCATACATAAAAATTATCAAGATTCAACAGGTCTTTCAGATCCTATGTGCAAGATTAGAACACAGAAGGGACTAAAAGAGCAACACAGAAGGTAAGATTTAGAAACAGAAAAGGCAAAACATAAGAAAAAAATGGCCCATTTGACAGTAAAAATAATGCCATCCTGAAAAACTTGGATATAAAAAAATAAGTTAGGGCCAGTTCCATCCCATGTGCCTCAAGTGTTGTATATCAAATTACATTAGGAATGTTCTTTCAAAAACAAGTAAAATTTAAAAGATCAAAAATAAAGTGACTCACTCATGTCACAGACACTCCTACGTTGGGGGTCAAGGAACTCTGGTATGACAAGGTAAATGCTGGCAACAGTCTTATTTCAAATACATCAACATGCCCACGGACAGACAACTTTGTTATGCCAAGGACCAAAACACTTTATAGCAGGATGAAGAGGCAGCCAAGAGAAGACTACACGTATAACAAATTACTCTTCAACACAGTCATACCTGCAGCTTCTAGTTCTATGAGATTTTTTATGTCTGTTCACATTACTTGAGAATGGTTATTCCTTATACAATGAACACGGAGGTGACCAAAACATCCCCTGGCTCTCAAGCTAAACAGTTTGAAAAACAAAACAATTTCCTTTGATACATAGATTGGATTGGGAAAGGTGGGTGTCTCCATAAAAGTAATATGGCTATTTAAGAATTCTTTTGTGGAACTGATAAAAATATTGAGTATGTGCATAAGAGAAGCTCTAAGATGGTGGTGGCCAGTTTTAGACCATTCACATTATGCCTGAGTAGAAGTCATCATATAGGAAAAGGCAAATCCAAGAGAATTACATGTCTGAATCTAGTCTCACTCCTTTAACTTTTACTCTAGTTCCCCGCTCCTGTCCCCCAAAATTCCTACCTGGATTCCTACACTTTTATGAGTGACTGAACATATGACACTGATGCAGATTTACAAATCACAGTATTGTGGAGTACATGAAAGAAACTGTTCCCCTCGCAGTGATAAAACCTGTCACAAAAATCCTCAAATAATTACGTTAGGTAATGCAATTATTAGCTTGATTTAATGAGGCTGTAAGGCAAATATATAAATTTATATACAATTTTATGGCCAATAGCGCTAACCCATATTTTTAGAATGACTTCCAATGCTTTGCAAACAATGGTGGCTTTTAGTATAACATACAATACTAAGCTCTTATCACCCAAAAGTATAACATCTAAGTGGATGTACTCTAAAAACCTTGTTTAATGAACTCTGAAGGCAATGTTAACATTTAAAACCCTAAGCAAAAATTCATATCATCATTTTAGATATTAGTTTACATTCTATTTCATTTTGAAGTGTGCCTTTGTCAAACTGGATAAAAATATGAGTTGAATCTTGGTTCTACCAATACTCTGTAATATTGGACAAACTTCCAAGTCTCTCTGAACCTATTTTCCTAAGTGTAGAGATTCAGATGTGATGAAGTATGTCAGTGTACAGAAGCACCAATGTGTGTGCCGCACATTAAGCACTCCACGATTTAGGATTACTATGGTTTCAGAAAAAAAATTTTAATATTACCTATCAGTTTGAATAATTGGTTGTTTCATAAAATAGAATTTTTGGTGATTCTTCTAAATCTCATCAATTCTTCAGTATTTAAGGACTTGAAAAAATAGCAAATACTTGCTATGTAATACAAAATTATAAATACAAAAAAGGCAAGCAATGAAGGAGCTCACCATCATCAAATGGTTTCCAAACTAAGAACCCTGGTTCCAAAAGAAAGAGAAATATTGTTGATGTTCTCTCCTCTAAACATTACATAAATTTTAAGATAAATCCAGTCTTTGAGGCAAATGAAACTATTTATTGTGAAAATGTACAGGGAAATATTTTAAACGTAGGTATATGAAATTTTAAATATCCTTCAAAAGTAAAACTGCTTTCTCTTAAGACAATACAGATTAAATGCAAAACTGTATTGTGATATGGTACAGACTGCAACTAAGACACTGTTTTACAAACAAAAAAAAACTATTCAAATATCTCTAATTTTTAAGTATTTAACTTCATGAAAGCCAAAACTTCAGGTGTTAATGTCAGAAATTGAAATGTAGAAAATTCTTTCATAAACTGTGTGGCTCTATGTCTATTTTACACTCTATTACAAGTAGGAGGGTTTGACAGTTGATATATGCAACTAATTATGAGTTAAATTTCATGTCTAAGTAAAACAGAAAACTTTACAAAGTAGTTTATAGAAAATGAAAAAAAACATCTAAAATGAGTAAGGACATTCTGTGATCAGCATACAACTCAAAATGTTATGATACATATTTAACCATATCAAGGTAATATTACCATGTAGCATAAGTTTTTGTATTAGAGAAAGCATTCTTTTATGTCCATTAGGCAAGAAATAAAACAGGTGTCAATCTTTACCAATTTATTTTATACAAAACAGTAGCAATGTAGAATATGGGAATTATCTTCTGCTGCCTCGCAAGCAAGTTGTGAACATTCCAGGCCAATGTATACAATTTAGAGGGGAAGGCTAAACACAATAGCAGCAATCATGCTACTGAACACTGGAATTTTTTCTTTAAAAATATTAAAAATTAGATAGCAATGTCTTCTAAATATTGCTCTCATCACTGAAGACTAATGAAAAATAAAAAGTGTCTTAAGTTTAAAAAAAGGGAAAAACCAAGAGGCTGCTACAACACTGCCATATAAACCATCATACTCCAGTATTTGCGTACTTGATAGCAGCATTATTTTTACTGAACCGTGTGCAACTACATGTAGAAATACATCAAAGCAAAATACCATGACAGTTATCAATCAAGACTGAAAAGAAAAACAACAACAAAACGTAACTCTAAGATGAAAGCATTGTAAGATGAACATTTATGGAGAATGAGTCAATATCTACATTCTTGGACTGTTCCATTCTGCCTCAATAAAAGTGACAAACTCAACTGTTAACTGCATTTTTGGCGGATTTGTGTTTTTCCAGTTCTTATTATACTGCATGCTTGGAACAGAGAGGATGATAGTAAATCCTTCTACACAGTGAACTTTAAGTAGACAGCTGAAAATAAACTACTTGTAAACACACACACACACACAAAAAAATACAAGATTTTTTCTTTTTCCATCTTCAATCAATGCTTCCCAAAACTCTTATCTTCGATATCGACCTCTCTCCCCTCGGTCTCTGTCCCGGTCACAGAGTCGCTCCCTTTCTCTTTCTCGGTCCCGTCCTCTATCTCGCTCTCTGTCTCTTCTGTTATCTCTAGGGCGGTCACGCTCCCGCTCCCGGTCTCTTTCACGGGGTCTACTTCTCCGGCCACTGACAACCGCTTGTGTGCGACGAAGGAAATCATCAACCCTCATATCATAATCATGCTAGAAAACAGAAGAGATTTAGGCCAAAGTTATCACCTAATTATGACCATCAACCATTATACCTGGATGCTGCCCATTATGCTAAACATCAACAATGTGGTTTTATCCAACAGACTAACCCTTTTTACTCTCCTTCAACACTACAAAATATAACTGAACTCTGCCAGATTTTCTTAAATTATTAATTGTGGAATGTGATGAACTATAAGAAAATATGTATTTCACTGCAAATTAAAATGCTGAGATTCCATCTCACTCCACAAAGAACGGCTGCTATCAAGAAATCAACCAATAACAAATGCTAAAGGGGTAGTGGGGAAAAAGGAACCCTTCTCCACTGTTGGAGGGGGTGTAGACTAGTGGAACCACTGTGGAAATCAGTGTGGAGATTTCTCAAAAAACTAAAACTAGAGGTTCCATTTGACCCAGCTATACCTCACCTTGGTATCTTTCTAAAAGAATTAAAACCATCATACTACAGTGACATATGCACAACCATATTTACAGCAGTAGTTTGTAATAGCTAAATCTTGGAAACAGCCCAATGCCCATGAACTGATGAATAAAAAAAGATGTGTTTTTTCTATACAATGGAGTACTACTCTGCCATAAAGGGTGAGCTTCAGATATTTATATCTAAATGGATGGACCTTGAGACCATACTCCTAAGTGAAATAGACTGGACACACGTGTTTAAATACCAAATTGTCTGCTGTGAGAAACAAAGTGGAAATAAGGACTGAAATGTATAATCGATGTTGGGAAATGGGAAGAAAGTGTTCAAATGGGAAGAGGAACAAGGGAGGAGGAAGGGAGAAAGGAAGGGACAAGAAAAGTGAAAATGGAAGGAAAAAATTGAGAAAAGGAGCAGCAAGACAGACCATGTACAGGTTCAAATTCCCTATGATGAATGTGATTATTATGTAAATCTAAAATGTACTAATGTCTTGATTCAAAGAAAAAAAATATGTATTTCAGTAAGACTATGAAGTCTGTTCCACATAGAGTTTACAGTGCACTGAAAGTTAAAGAAGTCAAGGAAGAGTAGATGAGCAACTCAGTAAGATGCAAAGGGAAGCTCTGGCTAGTTGACCCTTGCTCTGGGTTAAGCTTTCTACTCTAAGCTCTCAGCTCACCTTTATTTACTGAATATGGTCTGTTTTCAGAGTCAGCCTAAATGTACATAGTCTAAGGTTCAAAATATAATTCCATACTACTTTTCATATATATATACAGAATGTATGCTAACCACAGGTTTACTATAGAGGTATATAAAATAGAACTTCTCAACAATGGCAAGTATAATTCAGTAAAGGACTTTCCATTTTAAAAATCATGTTATCATTTATTAAAAGGCATTTTAAGATATCAAAGCTCATCTAATCAACTAAAGTATCATCATACATAGGCTATATTTTTCTTTTTTGTGTGAATGAAAACACATCACTTTCAAGTCAGTCAAGATTCTCAAATTAGTTTACAGGATGGTAAAGGTCCTAATTTCAATTATTTTGCAAGATTATAATTTTTATGAGAATAAACAGAGAATGACAACTCATAAAAATGCCTCAAAAGACAGGCCAGGAATCTAGTGTTCTGACCAATTCTCAAATGTGTGTATTCTTCATATTACTGGAAAGTATTTGATTATTCATATTACTAAAAATATCTGCCTCTGCCAAACACTCAAAACTCAAATCCCAAACACTCAAAACCCAAAACCATGTGTGTGTGGGGAGAGCTCAGTTTGTACATTCTTTAACGATACAACTACCTTTGCATGTATAAAACTTACACATACATGGCTTATGCTCCCAACAAGTACAAAAAGACAATTTTCAGTTTTTAAAATAAAAGTACTATTACAGGAGAAAAGAGTAATTAATAAACAAACAACCCCACTAGTATAATGAAAACCTAGAAACCTCAAAACTAATGTTTGACTTCCACTGTTTGCAGTGATCAAAAAAGCTTTTACAGCAAGCACATCAAATTACAACCAATTACTAGATAGCAATTATTTTTTCCTACTTCTTAAAAACTGGTCGTTCGCTAGCATTATCTTAAGAACTAGAGGTAAAACAACTTACTTGATTAGTAGTTTTAAATAAAATTAGGTACAAACAACTAAATGAGACAAGATTATGTTAAAATATACCATCTCTCCTTCAAACATTTAGTCACACAAAGAAATAACATAGGTAGTATATACTTACATTACCAAAGTTTTATGTGAAGTTAAACTTTAGTCCCTGACTCAATTAGTAAAAGAAAAAAATCTAACTCAAAGCACATCATCAGCCATTTTTAATAAAGACAAGTTGTGAATTACTCAAATTACCTAGACATCACTAAACAAAATCTAGTATCCCCATATTTAAATTACCTATAGAATTCTAAACAGTTCCCTCACACCTCTGCCTTCCTGTGCACTTACTACTCGTTTATCTCTGTATCTTGCTTCATGTGGTACTGCATGATGTCCTGAGTAAGGGGGATGAGCTTGAGGAGGTGGAGCATGGTGTTGATAGTAAGGATGGTGTGGAGGCTGTTCCATTCCTGGATAAGGGGGCTAAAAAATAAATAATGAAAAAAATTTTTAATAACTTTCATAAGAATATACCAAATATCCTTATTAAAGACTCATTTGAGAATTCGCCTATCCAAACCATCAAATCCAAACAAACAATATGTACAGCCATTTACTCTGATACCAATTTAAGGTTCTTCAATATTTTGTCGAAAACAAAATATTTGTAAGAAATTGTAATTATATACCTTCTAAGACTTTACATGTTTATAACTTTTCTAATACCATTTAAATTTTAATAGAAAAAAGTCTAATAGAGTAGCATGGTCACTATCCTAAAACACTATTTTTCAATGAATTCTCACAACAAATCTATGACATAGGTACATTACTCCTTTACAAAAGGGAAAAAGTGAGGTAACAAGAGATTAGGTAACTGCTAGTTAAGGGTTACAACCAAGATGCAACAACAAGCACTGTGGTTCTAGTTTTGGTGATTTGGATAAACAATGTGCACAGATCTATTCTCAACAACAATAACAAAAGGTGAAAGCTAATAACCTTTAACACTATAAAATGAATAAAGGTCAAATAAAAGATTACTTTCACAGTGTCAAGTTCATATATTAAATATTTCAATGTTTTTAATTTCACAGATTCCAAAGAAATTTCATAACCTATCTTTACACAGTAGTATAAAACTGTATACATTAAGCAAAAGCTTGAAGAGGTCACACAAGCAGCATTTAAAATAAAAATATAGGGCCAGGGTTTTAGCTCAGTGGTGCTGTGCCTGCCTTTCCAAGTGCAAGGTCCTGAGTTCAATCCCTGGTACCAAAACACAAACAAAAAAACCAAACAAAAACAAACAACAAAAGATAAACAGAATAAAGAAACAGAATCAGATACTTAAGACTATGAAGTATTACTCAGAAATTGTTTTGGTTATCTTTAATATTTTAAAATGTACTCTAATAATACCCAGTTTTCTTAAAGAAAGTAACTGAAAGAAATAACCAGGATTGAATCAATTTTAAACAGAGCTAAATTTACTGAGAATTACACATTAGGTACCATGTACTTTTATAAATTTATCTTCTCAATAATCTTAAGGGGGTTTATAATATTCCATTAAATGTTGAGCTACTCAATAGCCAAAATATCCCTGCCTTATAGAATAAACATATGCCCACTGAATTTTACAGATGAGGAAAACTAAGAAATACAGTATAAAATTTGTTCCTGATCACAGAATTACAATGAATCTGAACCTCCAGGTAGAGCTTACACCAACTAACCACTACCAGAAAATGCTACTGAATATGTCAACTAAGCCTACACTATTAACACAAATCAACTTATTCATTTTACAAATATCATGCAATTACTTATTGCCAAACATTTGTATTTTAAGTTCTCTTAGTGATAGTAACTATCTTATTTCAAATAACCATTCAAAATATGAGGAACTGCAAATGAAGTTAATTGTAAAAACAGAATAATACAAACCATTCCTTGCCATGGTGGCGGTGGTCCCATGTTATGAAATTCCCTCACATAATCATTGTAGGACTAAAATAAAAGATGATAATGTCAATAAAAATAAAAATCATCTCAGGATTAAAAACAAATCAGACCCTGGTTTTATCTATATTAAATATATAAAATTTAATGCTTACCCCATTTAAAAACACATCTCGGCGAACTCCTGAAAATCGTCTGTTGGGAATAAGATTTGTGAAACTAAATTCAGGTAATTCATAAACTAGTTCCAAGAATGTAATTCAAAGTGAAGCAAGAGTGAACCCAACTTACCTGTCTACTTCTTGGTATCTTGGATCCTTTAAATACCCTGTTCAAACATCAAGCATTTCAGTAAATCAAATTTATATTTTTTAGTATGGCATCATAATTAAACCTTCATTACCTCTTGTTTTAATTCTTCTCATGAAATATGTACTTTAAGTGATGTTATTATTCCATTTTCAAATTTTTTCTTAAGATATTCTATGAACTAAGTAACTTAGTAATATCACAGAATTATAAACTTCTAGAGATTTTCATATACATCTTCTAAGTTCATGAACCAAGTTTTGCGACATAGAAAATTTCTTCATTTTGCAACCACAGGAAAGATATGGGCAGAACTATCTTGGGGACATTTGTAATAGGACTTCCTTAAAACAAACGTTTACCTTCTACCTTGAGTATATACACGCCTTGCTAAGTAAACCAGATTACATTTTAAAAAAATGTATATTCAATGAGGAACACAAAATTGCAAAAGTTGCAAAAATGAAGGTATATACATTTTAAATCAAAGAATCGTTGTGATAAAAGGAAGAAATATTTTTTTCCCCAATTTTAGTAAGAACCCAGCAAACTAAATGTCAAAATATTTGAGTAGTCATGTTACTAGGGAAAAAATTATTTGCACTAGGACAAAACCTTCCTGTTTTAGAAAAGAACAAGGCTTCTATCAAGCTACTTGTTACATAAGTTAAAAAGCTCACATAACCCCCACATTCTAAACTGCCAGTTTTGCGAGTGTATTGTGTTCTACATGATCACCTTTCTTGACTATAGCTTGTATTATTTAATTCCAGTAAAAATAGGCTAACTAAAAAGCTGTATTTTGATGAGGAATAAAGTATTTTCCATTCCTCTCCAAAATTACGATTTTCTTATTTTAGAAAATACAGCGAAATTTAGTTTCTAATTAAAAGTTTATGTCACATGAAATCTAAGGGAACAAAAAGAACGCACAGGTCACTTTTTTCCATTTTTGCAAAATTAGCAATTTCAGGTAATTAACTGATTATGATGACACACCAGAATTTTAAAAGTAGGGAGAATTACTAATAAGAACTAAAGATTTTGAAAAGTTTAAGTAGTCATGTCCTAAATATTTTTCACTTTTAAAACTACAGGATCATGACAAGCTTCTTGTTTTAATTATCGTAAAGTCAAATATCTGCAGGATTATAAAATATTAACCTGGTCTCTGGTGAAACTCAGGGGGATAGTCAATCCTTGGTTTCTTTCTGCTGTTATGAATATCATAATCTTCTGGTCGACGCCTACACAAATTAGACACATTAGAAATTAAACCAAAAACTGCTGGGAGAACAATTAGCAAAGCAAGAGTTTTTGATGGAGGTAAGTACAAAGAATAGCTCATTACTTCCTTTAAATTAACATATTAATTTTTTGTGAGTAAATTAACATTCCTAAATTTTAATTATT
Organism: Heterocephalus glaber; assembly: GCF_053883595.1. Taxonomy (NCBI): domain Eukaryota; kingdom Metazoa; phylum Chordata; class Mammalia; order Rodentia; family Bathyergidae; genus Heterocephalus; species Heterocephalus glaber. The sequence goes on along the minus strand of NW_028258325.1, from coordinate 58,404,830 downwards.
CAAATTCCTATGAACCAAACCTCAAATGCACTGCTGGAAGTAGGTAGTCTCTGCAGTCTCATACTATGATGAGATAACCGCAAAGAGTAATCTGGTTAAAACATATAAATCACATTTTAGTAGTCCAAACAAAAGTAAATGAGCCATCTTCAAACTAAAATAAATATCCAGTGTTAACAATTAAAACATTTTCTCAAATAAAGTTGCCATTTAAGCAAAAATGAAAGAAAAATAATCCATATCTTTACAATAGGTAATTCTAAAATCTATACTTATTAATGTTGTTTTGGATTAAGTTTAAATAAAATTAAAAATTTCTTGAGTATTTTTTCTCTATACAAAATTATATTTTTCATATAAATACAGAAAAAGTCTGATATTTAATAAGAGGTACTTTACAAGAAAATTTTAAAAATTTAATCTTCAAAAAATTAATTTCTTGGTTTTTTTTTTTGGTACCGGGGATCGAACTCGGGTCCTTGCACTTGCGCAGCAGGCAATGAAACCACTGAGCTAAATCCCTGTCCCAAAAAATTAATTTCTTAATATTCCTTAATAATATTTATTCTTTCCATACTTAATCACATTAAGGAATAAAGAAATATTTTTCCCTGGTGTCTTATAATAAAGTTGGTTTTCATAAATTGGCAAGTTACAGGTTACAAGTTTTAACAGATGACAGAACTAGTTCAAACTGTTCTTCAGGAGAAATTTTACTGTTTGTAGAGGACTGCTCTTTACTGTCTTTCATAAATCTTCATGGTTAACGTATAACATCATAAAATATACTTCATTTACTTAGCATTTAATTAAAAGCTAAACAAACTTTAAAAATGGAAAATATTTAGGAAATGTATTTTTTTACCCTTAATGTCAAATAAAAAAATGTAATAATGTGACATCACTACTTTTTCAGTTATTTCTCTGAATATTGATTCCTTTTGTTAACTTTTTGCAATACAACTTCAAACTACAAAGTTAAGTGCGACAACCCCAAACCCCCCAACAGAATAAAAACAGTTGCATCTACAATAAATAGTCTAAGAAAATTAAAAGCTGGTTTTAAAAATAAACATACCGCTTTCTTGTAGTTTTGGGAGTGCATTTACGACCGGTATAAAACATGATAGTAACAGTTCATATAGTAGTCCAACTACTGACTTTAAGCTGTAAGCCACATACATAAATGGAGGCCCTGGCAGGCTTGAGAGAAGGTGTAGTGGTGTATAAGTATAATTTGCAGTCCATTGCAAAACTGAGGTAAAAACTTCACTTGTATATATTGTATTGCACTGGAAATCTCTTAGCTTAAACTTCAAAAGACATCTTGGTGCTCAGTCCTTTTAAGCCAAAAGTAAGGGGCTCTGCCAGGATTCCTCCTACCTACTCGACAGTGTCCTTTTTAAGCTCAAAGAAATGGGACTCTTGTTGGATTATCTGTACCTACCACAGGATGTTTCCAACAAAAGGAAACTTAACCAAAGGTTTCATCCCATCAACCACATCCAATAGTCTTTAGCAGAATATTTTAGATTTAGCTGTATGCAAAGCTACACAGGGGAAGGTGCTGGGTAGAAGGGCTTAAACCAGTCCTTTGCAAAGACTTCTCTCCAATTCTGTAACAAGTTAAACCCCCTTTTCCTGGAAAATGCTGTTTAGTTCATAAAGTAGTGATCAATAACCATGGCGATCCTCTAAAAACCATTTTAAGTCCACAGGTACTGTCAGCATCTGGAAAAGTTGTAAACAGACACAGCAACAGCCCTTCGTTTTGGTTTGTTGCCGGGTCTCCCAGGGCCACTTGATCCCCTTTGGAAAGAACCTATTGTTTTCAGAAGCTCAGCAAGATGTGTGAATTCACTGGGTACATGTTAGAGAATATTTGGCAATGGGGTTAACGCATCACGGTGACAAAATCTGAAACGGTCCCAGTAACGCTCCTCTTGAACATCAAAATAACTTAAAATATTTTATCCTCTAAATGAGGCGTCATCTTCCGAAAAAATATAAGTGATCCTTTATAAAAGTCCCATATCTGATAAGGTTTATCCAGAGACACACCTGAAAGAAAAGGCTTTTTACAAAATATTAACAATTTTTTCAAATAAAGACATCCTCCTCTTCCTCCTTTATAGCCTATTAGCAACAAATGCCTACCTCATTTCACTTCTGTACTTTATTATCAAAGTACTATAAAATCTAAACTGGTTATCACTCTTTAACAAATTTTTTTTTTTTTTTTGCATAAGGAAAGATCCCCATATTCCTCTTGAACAATGACTGAGACCAAGGTGACCATGTGAAATCCTCAATGAAGCCACAAACTAGTCCATGCAGCTTGATTTGAGGATTTTCTCTTTCTTCTTTACCGCAGGACAAACTTTTGATGAATCACATTCCTCCATCATGTTATCCTGATACATGTGCCTATTATCAGTCCAAAGAACGTTTCTAACCTTCCCACATCCCGGACTGGTTCTCGACGGGATGGACGTCCTCTTGATCTGGGCTGAGAATGCATTCTTCTCTTGTGACGCATTTTATGAATGACCTGATACAAGTCAATACTTTCATCAGGGGGAAATAGAAGACAAAGCTGGGTTCCACATTCAAGTTCAATTTCCTAGAATAAGAAAGTAGCCATTTATAACAAAAAGAGAACCTTTCAAAAATTTTGCATTTTCTTGATGTACAAGAGCAAAAACTGACTTGGAGGATTTCTTCCCAAAAATGGTATGAGATTTCAGTAAGCTTTCAGATTTATAAAAATTTCATGTACTTCTATACAGGATGGAAACTTAAAAGTGTAGTATCTTCACAATAAAATACACAAATGTAGTTGCTTAAAGCTCTAAACAATCATCCTGGAAAATCAAAGGAATTATGTCTTTATGGAAAATACAAAATTAAAACAAAGTCATTCATCTTGATACAGCGTAACATAAATAAATGATTGTGGCAACAACAGTAATATGTACAGACTGCTAAATCACAGAAATACTAGAGTAATAACAAAGGCAGATTAACTCATCAGTTACTAAGTAAATTTCATTTTCAATTAATATACCAAAATACATTAATTACAAGTCAGATTACAACTTACCAACTTTAAAATTTGGTTTTATTTTCAATCAACAATACTTTCACTTAATGAGGGAATGAAAATATAATTATTTCTGGCTTAAAATTATATGTGGGAGCTCTGAGTGTCAAAGGTTTAGGTTTAGCTCAAACCACTACGTATTTTCAATTTCATTTGGACACTTTAAAACCTGACAGTGTATTTGGATATATAAATATGTTATCTTTTCAGGGGTTACTTTTTATTCAGAAAACTTCAGCAAAGATGCTAAATGGCAATTCTATAATATACATTTTTATACAAAATGTAGAATTTATTAAATAGTCATAATATAAAGAAAAACCACTTCAAATCAAGCTACTTCTCTTTATAATCATTTTCCCTTCTTTTACTACTCAAATCAGCTAGACATGGTGGCACACTCCTATAACTCACACAAAGGGATTCAAGTACGAAGACCCCAACTGTGAGCCCAGCCTGGGCAACACAGCAAGACCTTGTCTTAAGAAGTTAAAAAATGGCCAGGTAGGTAGCTCAGTGTGAAGGATCTGGATTTAACTCTCAGTACCACAAAGTAAGTAAATGCCATTTAAAGCTAAATTTCAACATTAGCTATCTTATGAATCAGTCATAGCAACAGGAGTCATGTACTTCAAATATTATTTTCCCTTAAATTTTTGTAATTCATTTCCTTCAGAAGTGGTTTTAGAATATCTTTCAATAAAGATCACTAGAACAATAGAACTAAATGTAAATGTATATATTGAATCATTCAAAACAACAAACCTGTCCATCACGTCCAATCTTTACTGGCTTATGTTCATTCCAAGGATTGGTGAGATGAGCTGACTTTGTGAAGGGTAATTCACGCCTAAATACAAATAAATATCAATTATATTCATTCTCAGAATCTTGTAAAGACCTTATAGTACCTCAGTAGCAAATCATGTTAACTAATTTAAATGTGAACAAAACGTAAAGAATCACTATTCTGGTAGCGTATATCCCATAGAAAGTTCATTCAGAGACTAGCTCTTTATATATTCTCTACTGTTACTCAAAACAAAAACAAAAAAACCCTAAATAATACAGCTGTGCCTTGACTTACGGTTATGCTGGGATACATTCAAGGTAAACTGAAAACTTCGTAAGACAAAAAAATGTATTGAAGCCTGTGAGGTCGTGTATTCAGAAACTAACAAGGATGAGGCAGGAAAATCAAGAGTTCAAGGGCAGCCTGGCAACTTAGAGACTCCCTGTCTCAAAATAAAAATTTTAAAATGAGACTAGAGATGTGGCTCAATGTGGCTGACAGAGCTACAGCTCACTGCCTAGCCCAACAAGACCACTGTCTATCACTAATCTAGGAAAAGACCAACATTCAAAACTCCAGGTAAACTTTCTACTGAATGCCTATCACTTTTATATGGAAGTAAAGTGAGCAGTCGAGCCATCTCAAGTTAGGGACCATTTGTAGAATGCTTAACAACATGGACTTGAGGAAGTATTAATGCATTAAATATCAAGAACTCTTCAGAACTGTTAAGCATTAAAATTATAGTTTTCTTTTAAAACTACAGATCAACCTAAAACTTACATTAAAACAATGAAAGCCCAAAGCTTTCTGCCCAAAATTTTGTAACCAATATTAGGGTCTCTATCAGGGTCTCTAATGTCTTCCATTGGTATATACTGTACATTTCCAATACGTTAATAAAAAAATAGCCATTAAGTTAGAGGAGGCATACGAAGATTAAATAATCTATTAATAAATGAAACCCTTCCTCTACAATTAAGAAACAAATTTCACTACCAATGTGAAAAGAAAGGTTAATACTAGTAACAAAATTTGTTGAAATCTATCTAAAAATAATTACTATCTCTTGATGCCAAGAAGGCATCATCTCCCAAATACTGTACAAGGGCATCAAGTATTTCTTTTTGCCTTTACAACTATATACACAAATGAAAATAAATAAAAATGTCTCACCACTTCTCTACTAAAATAGTAATCATCTTATTTTCCCAATAAATTGTAATCAAACCTTTAATCTGTAAATTGTAACTATAACTTTAATTTCTAACAAACAATATAAAAACTCCAGAGGCAGTATAGTACAAGGTTATCACTACTAACAGTCTTTCCATTCCACTATAGCATCTGAACATTGTAACCATGTACTTTTCTTTACAGTGTTCTATGTTATTAAATGGGCAATTATTTCTGTATAATATTACATTTAAGAGAAAAACCATTCATTCATCTAATTTTTTCTTTAGGAAAATTTAGATGGCTTCCTATTTTTCCTATACAAAGTAATGATAGGATACTTCTGCATCTAGTTTTTTGCTGCTGTTACAATTAAATTACACACTATTGGCACTCTTACCTTGGCCTATGTATGCTCAGTTCTTCACTATCCTACAGTAAAATTTTAGGCTGTCCCATATTACTACTCATTTTTGTCCTTTGTTCTTCTTTTACAGACTATTATATAGAATAACGAGGCAATAACTCAGCATTCAAAATAAGACTTTTCCTTTTTAATAAACTTTTGTCCCTTTTTTTGTCTTTATTAATATACGTTTGCAGTACATGATTACTCTTTTCGTGGGGAATTACCATATGTGCATAACACATCTTAGTTCTTATGTTCCTTCCCTTGCCCTCACTCCCTTTCCCTTCACTCCCCCCTCTCATCTTTTGGTCCCCTTCCTCTCCCATTTGCCTAAGATCCAGTGGTTCTGCCGGCTGCCTCCCAAGCACAAGGACCCAAGTTCGATCCCCGATACCAAAAAAAAAAGATCTATCACCCTCTTTCCTAGTATAGTATTTACCTTTTATTTTGCTCTTTATACTTTCGGTTTCTCATGTAAGGAAAACCACAATATTTAAATTAGTGTGTCTGACTTATCTCATTCAACATTAGGTCTCCATTTTCCTACAAATGCAAATTTATCCTTCTTTATGACAACATACTCCATTGTATATAAATACATTTTCTTTACATATTTATCCATTCATCTGTTGATGGACATATAGGCCGTTTCTAAAGATTAGCTATTATAAATTGTGCTGCTATAAAAGTGAGTATGCATGTATCACTGTGATATGTGTAACTCTTTAGGAAAGATACTGAGAGGGGAACAGCTCCTTGTCAGCATTTCTTATTGATTTCTTGATGATGGCCATTCTTTTCAGTGTACAATGAAATTCTCAGTGTTGATTAATTTACATTTCTCTAATGGCTAGAAATATTGAACATTTTTTTCATGTATTCATTAGCCATTTGTAGTTTTCTGGGAATTATCTGTTCATTTCAGTTGTCTATATTTTAACTGGGCCTTTCACTTAGGAGGGGTCTAATTTTTGAGTTCTTTCATATTCAACACATTAATCTTTTGCCCAAGGAATAGTTGGCAAATTTTTTCCCCATTCTTTAGGTTGTCTCTTCATTCTGTTGGTTTTTCCCTTTGCTGATCTGACATAATCCCTTTTCTGATTTTTGATGTTATTTCTTGTGCAAATGGGGCTCTGTTTAGAAAGTTCTTGTCTATACCCTTCTTCAACAATTTATCTATTTTATGTTCCAGCAGGTTATGTCTGTTTTAATATGGTATTTAGCTCTTTGGTCTATTTTGATAAAAAATGCTTAAATCTGAATCCTACTTCAAAATCTCAACTAAGCAGGTATTGCTAACTTCTCTAAGCAACACCTAACTGCTCACAACCAGTCATGTCCAAAACTGTTAGTCAATTCAAAGAGTGTTTATTGTCCCACTCTACAGTAACTAAGGTATGTTACATCATTAAATTTATCTAGATATTACAAATATTCCAAGCAAGTAAAATACATAAAATTCTCATATAAATAGATCTTTGGACCCCAGATTGGATTATAAAGGCAATGACAAGATAATGTAAAGAATCTGTCGTTTTTTACTTTTAATGCTTAAATTTCATGGATCAAAATCAATCTGGGAATGGGGGGAGGGGGGAGTAAGTATAAGAACCCCAGAAAATAAACTAAACCACTACTGAGTTCTAACATTATTCCCAACTTGTAAACAACTCAAAACAAGAGCAACTGAAATGTACAATTTACCTGCAAATCCAGTCAATTTTAAAGACACCACCTAGCATTTTTGCACTCATTCCTGCTGGAAGCACCCAGTGTATAGGAGACCCTCCATGGTGAGATTCTGAACAAAGTCTTGCAAAGCCTACAGGAATGAGAACACAAAATAATATGGAGATGACAGTATCATGAATGTTTCATTTTGGTATATCCATATTATTTTTATTCTTACCTTGAAATTTTCCACTTTCCCTGACAGAAAATATTAAGATAACACTCCTTGCAGATCTAAATGCAAGATTTAACTTCTTCTCATTTACAGGCAGTGTGGACCATACACCCTATATAAGAACACAAATTGAAATTAGCTGCAAATCCAGTTTAATTTACAAAAGACCAAATGCTACAGATTTCAGTGTGCTTTAAAATCTAGAAATCTACAATGAAGAAAGATCTCATTTACCAGCTGTCAAAATAATGTAGGTGTAACAAAAAATATTCATGCAAAATATGGATAAAATTACCAACTTTACAAAATCATCAGAGTGAGGGGATCGAATCTTACAAGATGGAGTTCTATATACTGAAACAAACTGCCTATGATTGTTTTAAAATCACAACCATTTACTCTGGTAAAATATATGGCATTTGAAGGTGAATCACAACTTGTACATTTTTTTTCCAGAAAGAGGGTGCTCAATCTAATAATTTAAAATGACTTTGTTACTAAAACCATAAATGAAAAATTTGTTAAGACTCTAACTAATTTCTGGTTTTTCTCCTTAATTTCAAATTTTTATGTAACCTAGTGCTAGAATATAGGTATTTATTCACTTCTGAGAAACATTTTAAATAGTTCTTCATCCAAGAAAAAAAAAAAGAGATAAAATGATAAAGTAAAACAGCTCTAATTCAGCTGCAAATCTCAGCTCATACAAGCTGCATCTTCTCATTCACACTAAGTGCTTAATTACAAAACTCTGAATCCAAGTCAGTTGAGAATATTACTTGATGGGTTATTTAATGCCTTCATTGTGTAAAGTTTTTATCTGTAATCCTTAAATCAGAAACAAAGATAGTACAGTGACAGAAATATAGTTAGCAAAATATTTAACTTTACTTGTAGCATTCTGGTAATCAACTGAAATGCTATCCAACTTAAACCAAGAATTAAAAAATATGATATCTAATGTAACACAAATGTACTTCAGGTTTTTTTTCCTTAAAGATCTTATAACACCCTACAGCAACCAGATATATTTTCTATAAAGTCTGGGGTGGACCTTTAAAGCTAACACTCTTCCCTTTTTCTTTTAAATCCATGTGACCTTACTTCTAAAAAACATAGGAAACTTTCCAGAAAAGTAGTTTCTTTTCAAAAAGAGCTCAAAGTTTGAAATAGCATCCATAACACAGAGATCGATTAAGGAAAGTTTTAAGTCCTGAGTGGTAAGTGGGCTACAGATCTTTAAAGCTTTAAAGAAAATCAACCTATCTTATGCGACTATAGAAACTCAAGTCTACTTCTCCATTAAAAAATTTCAAGATTAGGACAGTTTCATCAGAACTAATGTTAATACCTTAGCTTTGGCAAGAGACACATTCTCATGGTTGTTACTCTTTATGAGGAAAAATCTTGCATCCTGAAGGACATATTTGAGTTTACTGGTTTGATCTGAAAAAAAGAAACCCCAACTGATTAACCACAAACCAGTGTCACACGAAGCATATAAGCTGTAGTAACTGACCTTAGCCCTCCACAACCCAGCTAAACTTTTAAAACTCAACAATCACCCATTCAACCTAGAAAGCTAAGCCACAACATGTAATAAACCAAAACTAAAAAAAGACAACCAACATTTTGCAACAAGGTATATCTAATTTAGTGATGTTCCGATCAGATCCACATTTAAATGTGAAAATAGCTACAAGTTTTATAGATTTTTACCAGATTCATTTAATGATACTAGGCCATTAAATGTGTTTTGTACGTTTATATACATATACACATCCTTGTGTCCAAAAAGTAAAATATTCTGAAACATTTGGTATGGTGCTACAATATATGCAGAAAAAGTGGAACGCGGAGCTTTCTATACAAGATTAACTTATTTTTTCCCCTTAATGCAATATATCGTCGGAACATTACTATATTAAAACCAACTACTAATGGAGAACCAATAAACCAAAATAAGGACTTTATGGAGCATGCAGAGGAAACAATTTCAAATTTAAATGATACCTTTTCGGACAGCACGAACGGAAGATGATAATTTCTCATGCTTCTTTTCTGAACCTGTATTTAGCCAAAGTACATTTGTTCAGCTTGAGTTTTAATAGCGGTAAGACAAAATTTCTACAGTCTTGTCACATAAAATTCTCATTCAAGACAAATTATTCTTCCTGGCGCACCCACACACACAAAAAAATACTTCTCAATGTGCACGAGTGTTTTGTTTTTGAGTTGTTTGAATTTTTAAAAAAAATATATTTGAACAGATTCCCACTCAGAAAACTAGTCACTGAATCATCATCTTCCAAGGGAGGAAAAAAAAGAGAAAATTCCACTTAAGCAGTAACAGAACAGGATTAAAGTAAGAAAAAGCTTAGTTTCCTCTAGAATTACTACATTGAACATGCCAAAAATCAGTACTAATGGACATCAACATTTTCACACTAAACGTCAGCCTCCACACACTTTCTAAAGCAAATTACATTAGAATCAGTCAGATATTACTACAAATAAAAGTCAAATGACATTACCTGCATATGACTCTGATGCAGAGCTTCCACTCCTATCAAAAACAATTGGTGATATGCCTCTAGCTCTCTTCCTTTCCTTCTTCTTCTCATCTTACCAAAAAAAAAAAAAAAAAAAAAAATCCAAACAAGATTTTAAAAAATTCAACAATATAGACAAAAACAGGTATTCAATAAGAATGTTCTATTATATATCTGGCTTTCACAAACTCTTAAGCATTGGTTACTTCATTTCAGAATCCCTCAATTTCCTCAGGTATACCATTTTAAACACTGTTCAAAAACTAAGATATTTTAATTTCAATCAATAAAACGGATGTGCAGATGCCTGTAATCTCAGCACAATGGGAGGCTGAAACAGGAGGAACTCAATTTCAAACCTATCCCCAGCAACTTAAGTGAGAATGTGTCTCAAATTAAAAAATAAGAAAGGTCTGAGGATGTAGCTCAGTGAGAAAGTCCTGGGTTCAAGCCCCAGTGCCATTAAAAACAAACAAATAACAAAAACAACAGCAACAAAAAAAGACTCTGAGATATCAGGTACTTAACTGCTCCATACAAAAAGCCTGGAATAAAGATTCCCAACAGGTGGATGTCTGCAAAGCATATGTATTTTTTTCCAATAAAATTTACTAAGTCCTTTCTATGCAACTCGTAGCACTATCTTAAGTTCTTTAGTTGATTTGTCTAAATTATACTACATTTTGATTTTAACAATGTTTGATAAGCACCAGAACCAAAAGACTTTTCAACTGGAAAAAATAAATAAAAATAAACTAGTAATTCCCTTCTGCTGCCAATGCTTACTTTTATGTCTTCAATTCCATCCTCTTTAACCATTTCTTCACTAGATCATTTTGTTTATAGTATTTCCAAATTTAATTTAAAATTTATTCCTAAAATCTTAATGACAGTTTATATTCCCATAAGAAAGCTGGAAATATTCTGTAGACAGAAAGTTTGGATTATCCAGCATAAGAACATTTCAAGCTTAATTTGTAACTTTATAAGCATACACATGAAAACCTAAAATTAAACCAAGCTCTCCTCTTTTCATTTTAATTATACAATGATAACGTCCTTTATTCTACAGCTGGAAGAAGGAATATGAAGGAGAAAATGCATACTTACTTTTATAAAAACAATGGAAAGCTGCAAAATAATCAAGTCACTATGTATACACACTATCCTACTGTATCATGACAGCCATTTAAAAAGCTGAAATAAATTATCTCCCTTAATCCTTAGGGCAAATTCTCAAGATATTGTGATTTACATAGGAGGAAATCACACATTAGATAGCTGGCCAGGTTGCACAGTTCTTTAGTGGCAGAACACAGACTTGAAGGCAGGTCTTTTGGCTTTAGGGTACAAGTTCTAAGCTCTGTATTTTATTAAACAAGATATTTTATCACTATTCCTGAAAAGGAGTTCTAGTTCAAACTACCTTTTAGGGTTTTTGTTGTTGCTGGGGATCCACATTTTTCTTTCAAAAGTTATGTTTAATATTTCCTCCTTGGAATTTTTCCTTTCTAAAGTCTAAGCACTATGAATTGACGAGCTTAACGGTAATATATGTCTCACTGATGTTTAAAAAAGTTTATTGTACAGTTCAAAATAATGAAAGGATCTCTCAACTTTCACTACTCTTCCAACTATTACTCTCAGGTCAAAAGAATAATGAAAACTGTAACAAAACTTCAAACAGTATAATGCTTTCGTAAGTTAAATATTCTGAAACAAAAAAATGTCTAGAGCCTCTAAATCTTACGATACTGAAACTAAACTTCAACCCGTTGTATTTTGGAAACTGGTATCTCCTTATCAAGGAGTTCAAACTTCACTCCATTCTTCTTTCACTATGAAGGGAAAATCTGTTTTGAGATAGGGTCTCCTTAAGTAGTTCAGGCTGGCCTTAAACTCACTATGTAGCCCAGGCTGGCCTCAAATGCTTCAGCTTCCCAAGTGCTGGGATTACAGGCATGCACTACCATGCCTGGCAGAAAACATTTTATGAGAAAAATAACCTTCCACATATTAAATTAAATATGGTGTATGGTTTCCAAGGAAGGCTCCACATAAGGGGTTTTCCAAAGAAATAATTTCTTTAATAAGGAAAATAAGGGTTTCAGATCTCTTTTAAACTCATTATAAAGTTACATAATACCAGTCAACTTCACATCTTTTCCACAAAAGTACAATCCTGTACTCTCCTGGAGTCATCTAGGAGCTTGTTAAAAATGCAAACTATTTTCAGATCTTTTCCATTTAAACAAATGCCCACTGTTTGACTTACCACAAACATTTCAGGACTAAATAATATTATTCCTAACACCAAAAAGAAAATTCCTGTAACAAAATATTCCCCACCTCTCCAGATTGTTTCATACATAACTGAACACTCACTGTCCACCATAACTGATTCATTCATATTGCCAAAGCATTTTTATTTCCTATCCATCATAAATTATAAAAGACCTATCTCATGTATTTGCAAAAAACATGATGGGAGAAAAGATTTTGTATCATACCCAACTACTCATCTATTTAAACTGTTTTACCTTCTTCAAAAATGTCTAAACTCTCAAACCTACAACCCTAGTGAACAAATGGTTCAAAGAACTTAAACTCTCAATCACTAGCAAATAGCTGGCCATTTGCTTTATCATTTATACAGTATTTACTACCAATTTACTATTATACTGAAATTCTATATAACAAAACTATGTTTCAAAAGAATGTTTCTTGTATTCTAATGTTGTGTAAATTTTGCTTATGCTTAGTATCTTGATAGCATCTTGACATATGAAAAAAATGAGACAATCTCCATTTAGTGGCCAGGCATCTGTAATTTCCTTACCACTCACTCCTCATCAAACCCTGAGAGGCCCCTCAACTAGTGATGGCAACTGGACTTACAATTTGGTCTCATGGATAGAGATATAGAGAGATAGGACAGGTGGTACTGAAGAGATGACTGATCCAAGATGGCTCTTAATCTTTCTACAAGAATTTTACAATCCTTTCCATCTCATACATTGACAACTCAGAACTCTCATAGACACTGTCTCAGTCAGTCAACTCACAAGTAGAGAAGTAGAAAGAGTTTGTGTTCCCAAGGAAATGTTGTACTACCCAGTGGAAAGGTTCCATATGAGTATCTTTCAAGAACACTGCTTAAGTAAGCTGTCGTGGACCACATAAAAATCTAAGAATCAACAACTTTAAAACCTGAAATATACTTTCTTGGAGAGAAAATAACCAGACTTATGCTAATTTATAAGAAATTAATCTGGGGCTAGAGATTTAGCTCAGTGGCGCCACAACTGCCTCGCAAGCACAAGGTCTTGAGTTCAATCCCCAGTTCTGCCAAAAAGAAATTAATCTGTAGCCAGGAAATACCTTTAGTAAAATACAATGCAAATCTTATTCAAAATTATACCATTGTATTTATAAAACTCGGTAGCATATAACTATGCAGGTCACAAAGTCATCCTGTTAATATCCCCTAATGTTTCAAAATTTTTATACTTCAATTTAAACATATTCCAAAACAAAACCAAGTCCTAAAAAAAGATAAACATTGACATATATAAAGTAATACCTGATCCATCTGTGCCTGAACCAGACCTGACAGATCCATCCGTGAAGGAAACAGATTCAGAACCAGAGTCACTGGCCTCACTTCGAGTGTCATAATCATTTCCCTCCTCCTTCTGGTCTCTCTCATCTTGTTCATATTCTTCTTCCTCCTCTTCTTCTTCCTCTTCCTCTTCCTCCTCCTCCTCCTCTCCCTCATCTACCTCCTCCTCTTCTTCTGCATCTTCTTCCACCTCCTCTTCTTCCTCTACATCTTCCTCCACTCCTTCCTCCTCATTTTCAGTATTGTTGCCTTGCTCATCAGAAGAACCACTGCTGCCAGTCTCATGGTCAGAGCCATACTCTTCAGAATTCACTTCTTCCTTAGATGACTGGCTGGATCTGCTTGCACGTCTATCAACTTCTAGCCCAATTCTCTGATGTTTAAAGAAAAAGGGAATCAGCAGTCATATAATAGACAAAGTCAAGATGAACAAATAGTTCTACAGCCTCAAAAAGAACTGCTTTCTGTTTTATATCTGCAATAATATTTACTACCTCAGAAACATCTGGTGTAGGAGATTTGGCCCTCCTCTCAGGATCCCTTTTACGTAGACAAGCTTTCTCAGGCTGACTCTTATAAGGTTCTCGGGAGGCACTGCTTGATAGACGAATTTTCCGATCAGCATCTAGACGCTTATTTCTTTCAGATCTTTGATATTCCTCATTTTTATATTCTGCAACTGGCTTTCCTTTTGTACTAACAATTCTTTTGTTATTGCTAACAGATGAGCTTAGTGGCTTAGAAATCAACTGTCTTGAATGGACAGAAGGCTTTTGTCGCTTGGCATCAGTAGATTCCATTCGGTCACTTTTTCTTTTTGACCCTATAAAATACAATTTAAAAAGATATATAAAAGTATTTATAATATTCTTTTAAATGCAAAGATTTATAGGTAACATGGATCAGGAAGAAAAGACTCATCTCTTTAAAACTTCTACACTATTTTTATTCTAGATTTAATCTAAAAGAAAACTCAAGCTACTAAAGTAAATCTATATATCTGAGATATTTAATGTATTTTAAAAAATACTTAAACGCAATAAGGTCACTTGCATCTCCCACATGCTTTTGTTAACTAACCTCCAAGACAAGTACAAAAGCAGTGATTTTTCTTAAGTAACTGAATCTCTTATTCTCACTGTCATTTTTTATAAAAATAATAGACTTCAACATACCCTTTTTCTCGTTTTTATCTTGTTCACTCTCTGGATTATACAGTTCATCATCCTGTTCTGGGACTTCAGTTAAAATATCATCTAGAACATTAAGTTCTCCATCTGCAAACAAATTTAAAAATTAATAGGAAGAAAGTAACATTAAGCATTTATTTTTGAGTAATTAGGAAAACCTACTGGGCATGGTGGCACATGCCTGCAATCCAGCACTCTAAGAGGCTAAGGCAGGAAGATCTCAAGTTTGAGTTCAGCCTTAGGTTCAATTGCCAGTACCACAGAAAGTAGGCAGGAAGGGAGGGAGGGGAGAGAGAAGGAAGGAATGAACCAAACAACCATAATCCTCAAAGAAATCTTATTTTGGGATCAAGACACAAAATTAATTCCTACAAAACGAGAAACTATATAGCCTATAAGGTATGAAAAGATGGTAGACATCAGCTTAGTCAAATAAAGTTTACATCACCAATAAAAAGTTTCTAATTAGGGAGGGTATTTGAAAATTACTATGCCTGAACTGGCCTAATGACCGATTTCTTTGGCTGGTATGAACTTATCTTTGGTTCTTTATGTTTTTTCTGAAATGAATGCAGTACTGAGAGTTGTATTTTTGTTCACTAGAAAAAAGATATTACTGAGCTGGGTGTGGTGGGCCATTCTTATAATGTCAGCTTTAGGCAGGCTGAGGCAGGACAGAGAGTTGCAGGCCAGTCTGGTCTAAGATACGTCAAACAAAAGGGCTACTCTCATCTGGATTCCTGTTTGCAATAAATGAAATTCTCTCAAAATCTGAATGGCAGCAGATACCATTTAGAGTACATGATAAATTAAAAATAAAAGGGGTTTTATTGTTTAAAAGTGTTAAATTCCAACTTAAGATACTGCTTGCAATTTTGGAAAGCACCTACAAACCTTTTCAAAATAACAAGCATTAACTAATGCTTATTTAATAAACATCTTGTCATTTTAACATTTTAGTGCTTTTACATTGATCATACAGACACATCATATGAAAGAAATAAGGTATGTTTTTATCATCTATTACTTTACAGGTGAAAAAACAGAAGGAGGCTAAGGATGCAGGTCAGCAGGAGAGCACTTAACCAGCATGTGTGAGGCCTAGGGTTGATCCCTAGCACTGGAAAAATATTATTATTATATAATTAATAATAATTATTATTAATTATTATTGGGGTGGAGATACAAGCTCAAAAGTTCAAATTAACCAAATACACTTGTTCAGTACAGAAGGACATCAGTCTGGAGTTCAGTCTTTACAAACCTACAGTCACTTAGATGTGGAACATTAAATACACCTTAAAGTATAAAGGATACAATAAGATACAAAATAATAAAAGGTAATACATATTAAATTAAGTAATACCTATTTGACGATACATGTAGTTTTATTCATATTACAGTCCATGGTATCACTAAGATAACCATGTGGTTTTATCACAAACTAGCAAATTAAATACTAAAAGACAAATTTGACTCATGGCTTGTTTCAGTATGGCGTGCAATTGGTAAGAACGGTTTTTATATTTTTTAAGTGTTTAAAAAATTATGATAGAATTTTGTGTCTAAGACTACCTGGATTATGTTACTTTTCTCCACAACAGAAATCACTTATTTACTGAAATAAGATGTATGGGGGAAATAGTTCTGGAAGTCAAGAAATTTAAGCTATCCCTTCAGAGCTAGGAACTGGGTAAATATCAGTCTTTCTGAGGTTCAGTTTCTTCTCCTTGAGTAAAATCAATTAAGAATAAAAGATCAGTGTTTGGAAAGGTAAAAGAAGGGCAATTAATTGAATCTTCTAAAAAGTGTTTTAATCTCTAAGACCTTCCTTATCATTATTAGGTTATAATAAACCTTATCCACCTCAACCTTTTTTTTGTTAATGACTAGGGCACATGATATATTAAAAATCACAAAACAAAATCCTTTCTTCAGTCAATTTATATTCATGTCCTAATTATCTACAGCCGAGTAAGATATCAACCCCAAATTTGGTGCTTAAGAGAATAAATCATTTTTTCATTATTGCTCATGATTCTACAGACCAAGTAAGGTCTCTCTTGCGGTTGATGTCTAGAGCTAGAAGCATCTTAAGACTAAGATCTGGATGGTACTTAAGCTGGAGACTAAAAGCAACTAGGGCTTTTTAGTCATTTTTCTGTATGGTCACTCTCCATTATGGCAGCTGCAGGGTAGGAACTCTTTTGGAAAGAAATAACCTCTTTTAAAAAATAAAGTAACATTCACTTGGTCTAGAGTAATTTTCCTTAAACTACTTTAGCGTTTTAATTCACTTTCATTTTCCTGAAATTCAACATCACTAATATAAAGACGTAAGTATACAGTATATTCAATTTCTTGACAGCAATACTCCAGTTGGATAATATTAACAGTAAAATGAACCTGTGTTGTTAGCATAGTCAGTTCAAGAAAAGTTCTGTAAACACAATGCAAGTACTATAAATCTAATTACTAATGGGATAAAGAACTTGACATTTTTTGATGCCTACAAAGAGAACTATACAGACTTTTAAAATCATTTTTACATCTCAAACTATGTTTCAAAATTGAAATGTCATAAGACTGATTTTTTCCAAAATGTACAAATTAGCACAACGAAACAACATGCAACAAATTAGCTCAACACTTGATTAAATAGTATCTCCACTTAGAACTAAATTTCAAGGCCAGGGATTTTAGCTCAGGGGCACCGGGCCTGCCTCACAAGGTCCTGAGTTCGATCCCTGGTAGGGGAAAAAAAGAAAAAAAAAAATTTCATAGAACTAAATTTCAAATCTTTTGAAGTTACATACTAGCTTACATAACAGAATGAAACTAGCTACTGGATGTTGTTTTTAAAAACTTCAAAGATTTAATATATAAACTCGTTTTTCATTCAAGGACTACCAATCATGAGAAGTCCAGATTCTCATCTGAAAACCACCAGCTCGGGAAGCCATGAGACTGTTAGGATACAGAGAAGGCAAAATGGTAAAGCTCTGCATCAGACAATCTGGGGGGGGGGGGCTATTCTTGGTAAATTAGTGCTATTTACTAGGACTATATGAACACAGACCATGCTTGCTCTTTATTTTTTTAACATAATACTATTTCTGTGCCTACACAGTAACTATTTGCCTGACTCTAGTATGCATGTCCTCAATCTCTGAATAAAACTGGTGCACAACAATTCCAAGTAAACTGAAAAATGAAGCCCAGGGATAGAATTTTAATTTCCCACCTTCTATAATTGGCTAAAAAGGAAAAAGGAGTATCAATTATCCTATGCCGTATATAGCACTGAAAGGTAATTTTATTCTAAAGACTTAGAACAGCAAGGGCCATAGTATGCATAAACATATGTATACAACTATTTGAATATGTCCACAAATGACATACTGAGAAAATTCTTACCTGTAGATTTCACATCTCAAACTAGTCAGCTATTAATGAAGTCCAATCATATAAATATTTAAAGCATACAGACAAAATTACTATACAAAAAGGAACCTGGTGAACATCACTAATGTATTTCTTGTCCTCTTGGAGCCTCCAGTCTGATAATGTGAAAAGCATGTTACTTATAAAAGTGGAAACTCATTATATACATACAGTATCGGGTTAATCTCACAATCATTCTTTGCAGAGAAACTGTAAGTGCTTAAAAAAGAATTTACAGATGTTTATAGTAATAGAAAAGTAGTGATTTCCTCCTCATATAGAAAAATAGTATTTACCAATAACAACCAACATTCTATAACACTTTGCAAAGCTACTTTTTCACAGGAATCATAGGGAACTGGCAATCTGTCCAGTTATACAGCATTCACCTTCTTGAAGCATTATAGAAACCAATGTCTGTTTATTACTTAGTTAACAAAGAAATCCCAACAATTCAAGAGTTCTATGATTTAGAGATTTTTTTGCCTAGTATGGTGGCACAAACCTGTCTGTAATCTGAGGCAAGAGAAATGCAATTTTAAGACCATCCTAGGAAGGAAGATACCAAGTTAAAAATCAGCCTGACCTTGTCTTTAAAACAAAGAAACTCTTTTAACTGTTCTGTTAATACACAATTGCTATAAACAGTAGTTTTGCAACTTTAACTCATGTTCTGTGAAGACTTTACACCATTTATGGGATTATTTAACAAGGACTTATTGTTTGTGACAAGACTAAAATTCTTACACATAACTGATGACAATAAAGCTTTGACTTTCACTTTTCCTTGTTAAATGAGACAGCTCAAGCATAAATCCTAATTCTAGTTATAATTCTAGGCATGTGACAATGATCAAATGATAACATGCTGCACACCTACTCCAGAATGCTTTCAAAATTAAGTAAAAATTCCCAGTAAGTTTGTTCTAGCTTTCTGTGTGGCCCAGGGGTTTCTCTTTCTTTTTATTTCTGGGGTGGGGGGTTGAGACAAGGTTTCACTATATAATTCAGGCACGCCTGTAACTGAAAATGATCCTCCTGCCTCAGCTTCTGAGTGCTGGGATTACAGGTCTGCACCACCATGCCCAGCTAGCCTAGGGGTTTTTCTTTGCTCTGGCTAAAAAGGTAAAAACTTGCATCACAATTTTTAAAATTGGAGTTCAATTGTGAAAATTAAGCTTTGGAAAAAAAAAAAAAAACTAAAGAGGCAAAGAACCCTTCCAAAAGTTTGAAAATTTATCCTAAGTATTACTTCTAGGTTATGTTACTACTTTTCAATAGGAATGTTTAAGTATTTGGAGGGCATCATCATTATTAATCCATTTCTGAAACAAAACTTTAAAACCATCATCATTTTTCTTCTTCAATGTTCCTTAGAGCCTACTCTATTATTCATTTAATTAAAGTATTTTTATCTTCACAACTAATTCTTCAGAAGTACAGAATTTTACTTATTCTTGTGTTTGGTTCATCTCACCTATCACATCCACCAGACTCCCATATGCATAGCCTATAAATTATACCTCGACAATAAAATGTTTAATGAATGATTAAGACCACCTATTTTAATAACTGGATTTACTACGGAAAACTGATTTCCTTTTTGCAATAACACCATACAATCCTGTTATTCCAGAATTCTTCAAAAAAAAAAAAATGGGAGGGTGGTGCGGGGTGGGGGGACACTTTGGGGATTAGTTTAAGGCTGGAAAATAAAAGTGCTATAATTTAATCAACACACTGCTAGCGCATCCCACCCAGTCCACTCCCCAAGTTTGTCCTTATGCTAGAGCCGATTTACTGAAAAGTGTACCACTCCTAGGTAAAAACCAGAAAAATTAAAGATGATCACAAGTCTAATACACCTTCACTCTAGTACCCCTTTAAACAAATCACCAATCCAATCAGCCACACAGAAGAGATTTTAGATATACAGGGCAGCAACTGGGCCATGTTTTCATCCATTATAACTGCTAGAAAACTACCATGGTAATCTTAGGGTTAAAAAAAGTCTTGCGGCAGCATCCAATCTACCTTTCTCTAGACAGGTACCGATCTAGGATCTACCAAAATATCTGTAGGGCCTGAGATCTGAGTATTTAACAAAGAAACGGCATTCTATCCTAGTAACATAAGTTCTTCCATTCTACCCTAGCAACACAGGTTCTTCCACTGGAGGTTCCTCCAACTGAACTGCGCCCATCTGTTCCTGGTTGTACTCTCTGTGAGCCAACTATGCACTACGCGTTTCTAGCAAAATAGCTGCCAGACCGTGCGGGGGGGGGGCACATTATTTTTTCAAGCATCGTGCTTTCCAAAGTACTTGAGGAACAAAATGAGCATTTCTTGCCCCTTTGCCTATTTAACGAAACAACCAAAAATTACTTGTGCTTATTTTTTGAAATTAATAACCTACTTGTCTTATTAAACTACTTGTGTAGATGTGGCATTATGGACTTTCGAAATTTCGCCTAAGAGGAACGCTGTTCGGAAAATACGCATTACACCCGCATAATCCTACCAGGAACTAAGCCCACAGGCCTGCAACTCAGAGGAGGCCTTCGCTCACCCGCTCCCAGGACCGCTCCAAGGAAGGTCGGGAGCGGATCCGATCAAAGGGAAACCCTACGCACAAGTTACTAGGCCTCGGGAGCTGCGCAGGCCAAAGGCAGCCCGGTCCCCGCTACGGTGCCGTCTCGGGGGGGCCGACGCCCGCGAAGCCGAACTGACCTCGACCCCGAACCGGCCGGCGACGCCCGCTCCGACTACCCGCCCGCTTCCGCCGTCATCTTCCACACTAACCTTTCTCCTCCCGACTGTCGGCCGCCATCGCGCCCCTCCGGCTTCGGCTGCCGCTAGGACGCGACTCGCGCGGGTGCCGCAACCGCGGCGTGGGTCGCACGGGCCCGTCCGTCAGTCCGTCCAACGGACTGCGCGCTCCGCACTGGGCCTCGATAACGCGCCCTCCTCGACGCCCGCTTCTCCCCTCCCTTTTCCCTGACCTCCTTCCACTCCCGTCTCCAGTGGTCGAGGCGCAACCTTCCTGCTGGGGCTCGGATCCAGGAGGGGTAAAGGAAAACAGAGAGAAACAGATGGCGACAGCGGGCGGCGCTAAAATGGAGCCGACTTCCTGCGCGAAACAATCCCGCTCCCGAAATGCCCTGCGCTGTGTACGCTCCTTTCCCCGTTGAGGACGTCACAGTGCGCCGGGGCGGGACTCATGCGACGTCAGCACGTTGCCCCACCCCGTCCCGCGCAGCCCGGAAGTCTCTGGACCGAGATACACTGCTGTTGCGAAGGTTTCCCGGGTTGTTAAAATCCAGGTTACTGTGCTGTAGACACCTAGGTGATGCAGTTTTCCCATCTGAAACGCTTCGCGGAGGCCCCTGTCAAGCCCTGAGTAGTTAGGTAAGAAGTGACAATCTAAAAGAATGTTATTTGATGTTTATTCATTTAAGTCAACCAGGGTAAAGATTCCAGTTACTCATGTATTGCTCTAGGCCCTCGGGTTAAAAAATATTGTTTGGGATTTGTTTTCTGCCCTTAAGGAAATGTGGGTTTATATTATAGTCAAAGGAGGCAAGGCGTAAGTAAACAAATTTAAACTTTCGTTAAACTTCAAGAGAGACACATAAAATGTTAATATAGTGAAAGGGGAAACTTTTTAATGGAAAAAAACTAGCCTGTGTGGTGGCGCAAGTCTGTAATCCCAGCACTCGGGAGGATGAAACAGAACGATCACCATGAGTTCCAGGCCAGCCTGGGTTACATGGTGAATTCAAGGCCAGCTTGTACTGCAAAGTGAGACCAAAAATAAATAAATAAAAAGGAAGTCTACTAAAAGCCTCTAGAAGGGGTGAAGTTGAGTCTGATGCCTAAAGGATAAAGGTTGAAAAGGAACTAGCTAACAAAAGATAGAGCTAAATCTTCAAGATAGCTAACAACATAATGCTCAGAGAGAGAGAGAGAATTTGATGTGGTTGGGGATCTAAGAACAGTGAACCTGAACCTAGATAAGGAGTAAGAGGACAAGTGGCTGAGATAAGGTTTGGAAAAAAGCCACTCCTGAGAAGTAAGGACCTACTATGATTCCAACCAAAACAGAAGCAGTACAAAATGTGTAGGAAGACTGGATTTTAAGATTGAGCCCCCTGGACTATGGGATTAGAAAACACGTTAGGTTTTCCACAGAGCCTACACGAATTTATGGTGACTGGCACTCCTTAGAGGAAGACAAAAATCTAGCTTCTCTGAAGCATATTATTCAAATATTCATTATTAAATAAGGCAAATGCTGTGTCATCAAAGGTTGCAAAATGGTGCTTGCTAACCTAAGACACCCTGAGCCAGCGCAGTGTTTCTGTGCTTTTATTGAGGTCTTTTTAAAAAGTCTAATTAGACTTCCACCTCTCCTCTTGTCCTTGGCCATTGTTTCTGATGAAAGTATGTGAATTCAGCGAACAAGTGATAGTTGGATTCTGTAACTCTTAAGATTAGAGTGTGGAGAGTAAAGAGGGAAGGAAATTCTGTCCAGAGTCATAGAGAATATCAATATTTATAGGGAAGGCAAATGTACAGTATGAGCCTAGAACATTTTGGCATGCCAAGATGTTAGTGTCTACATCAGAGTATGCTAGGATCTTATCAAAATGACTCAGGAGAAGAACCAACTAATATGGTTCCAATTGGTAAAACATAAGACTTTTTGAGCATCTGTAAAATAAAATTGCATTGGGTAGTAGTGTATCAAATATGTTTAAATCCATGAATTCATTGTGATCAGAACAATTAATCAGTTACCCTTTGAATGATGTAGGAAACCAGTTTATTATTTTGATACCTGGTAAAAAGAAATCATTTATCCTGTCTTTCCAATTAGAATCGTATCAGGGTTATCAGGCAAGTAGTTGATAAAAGAAAGTGTCTCTTTTTGGAAGTTTTACAGTTTATGTATGGCCAGAGCAAAGCAATGGCAGAAATAGGATATCACCATTTTACAACCATTAATCAAACAGATTAATGCATTGATTACTCATGGGTGCTAATTAATATCACACAAAGAAAACATCAGATGTTATATGCATCCTGACAGCTGTAAAGTAATCTTGCCAAAAAGTTAAATTGAATCTCATAAAGACTATGGATGCATCTTGACATGACTGCTGTGACTGTATGAATTCACCTTGAGTTGTAACAGCCATGACTGCAACCTCTGAGAAATCCTAGTTGGTTTTCTCTGCTTATTTTCCCAACTATGCTATAAATAGAACTATTAGAGTGCTATATGACCCTTGTGACCAAACCCTGGCCCCAGGAATGTGTCTGACTCCTTGATGCTAGCTTGAGATAAACCAGATGCATTCTACCTTACATGAAGTCATTTTTGTCGATACCACCTTATCAGTTTCATCTTCCTGACCCACATTGCTATGACAGGGATCTATCTGGTCTTGCTGCTGCCCAATAATTGCAGTTTGTACAATCCTGGAACTGTCTGCCTCTTTTCTTTTAGTCTCACAGTATTTTATGGCTTTAGTTCACAGTCAAGGGTTGGAAGAGAGGGTGAGGGTGGGAGTGAGAGAAAAGAAGGGTGTTTGTTCCCTAAAAGAACATTTGACAGTATTTGGAGAAATTTGTGGTTGCCACAACATGGGAGTCCTACTGGCATATAATGGGTAAACGCCTGGGATCCTGCTGAACATGCTATAATGCATAGGTAAGCCTGCCAAAGCAAAGAACTGCTCCAGCCAAATGCCACTATCCAATGCTGAGAAATCCAGGACATAAGCAAAGCACAGGTTAATATGTTTATTCCCACCATTAGCAAAATCCAGACAAGGGGAAACTACAGGATGAATAAGTATCTTCAAAAATAAATGGAGGGAGAGTAAAGAAAGGTGGAAGAGGAATCTATACATGTACTACAATAGACTTGGTTGAAATGCATATACTCCAGTTGCAGTACATGGGTGTTTTAAGTTGCATTGTTCCCCTAAAATAAAATGAAATTCTGACCTGCAATTCTTCAAAATACAACTTTATTCAAAATAAAGATTTCTCAGATATACTTAAGATGTATACTAATTAAAATGTCTTAAGAGGTCATAGCAGGGTGGGCATTTAATTCAAGAAGACTGTTACATTTATGAGGGAGAAGAGACAGACTCACACAGGGAGAAGACCACTATGGGACAACAGAAACTACAGGATGCAGCAAAGAAACGCCTAGAGTTGCAAGCAAAACAGAAACTGAAAAAGGCAAAGATTCTTTCTTACAGGTTTCAGAGAGAAGCTAGCCCTGTGGACATCCTCATGGATTCTGAGAAAAAAGTGGCAGTTGAATTTTATGACCCTAAAAAGAGTATGTAGAGTGAGTACGGAAGGAGAATTAGCCCTTAATTTCAGATTTCCAGCCTCTAGAACTTTGAGGCAATAAATCTGTTTTTCTAAGTCACTCAGTTTCTGGGACTGTGTTATACCAGTTGTAGGAAACTAGACCCTTACTTGGATACTGATTGAAACACATGAGCACACACATACATACACATGTCATATATATTGTAAATACCTGATGATTTTGAGGAATTCCATTTTTAAAATTGTGATGTTGTATTTATGAAAGTTGTATAACTTCAAAATATATATATATATGTATGTATATATAAAACATTTTTTATATATTTCAGGTAAAATAGTTATCTAGGATTTGTTCTAAATAAATTGGTAGAAGGCACCAGAATGAAACAGGTTTGCCCTTGAGTTGGTAATTGTTCAAACTGTGTGACACTTACATGGATAGACATTATATTCCCCTATTTACTATTTCTTTATATTTGATAATTTTTAAAGCAGAAAAAATAAGTCAGCAGAGAAAACTGAGGAAATATAAAAGTGCCCTTTTCCCATGTTCCATATTTATCCTGTAAGAGCTAAGAATAATTGAAAATAATTTTTAATGTAGATAGAATTCTGTTTAAATCTTTGTTATTAAAATAAGACTAAACACGAGGACAGCTCTAAAATATATGGCTTTAAATACAGTTGCATCTCTAAAAGGCAAAGTTATTGTGGTTATAAAAGATTGAATGGTAGTTTTGTTGAGCATTGGTCTGTCCAAGAAAGCTATTGGGTTTAGTGATTAAAGCACAGGCTTTGCAGTCACAAAGACCTGGGTACAAATTCCAGCTCTGCCACTTACTAACATAAGACCTTAGAGAAATTTACCTCAAATCTTTAGCATCTTTATAAGTGAAAACTTAGAAATTATTTCCCAAGGGTTGTTACAATAAAAGGATCAGAAAAAAATTAAATGTGCAGTAAGTAAGCTGGACTTATAAATTCATTATAGTCATTTGGCATGTAATGATGAAATTATGAAAATCACATTATTAGGAAATACCATCATTTTATGAACATCGTAGAGTGTACTTAATGCAAACCTAGATGGCTGATCTCTTAATATGGCACAAGACACCTGGTAAACACAAGATGTGTGAGGCTGCTGTTGGTGTAAGATAGCATAATCTTTTACAGTAAATTAATTTTGGAAGTGGAAGTATTAATATAGTAAATAAGTAAACTGGTAATATAGTAATTTATTATCAAGTATTATATACTTAACATAGAATGTGCTATACTTCTATACACCTGTCAGCATAGTAGGTTTGTTTATATCAGCATCACAAACACATGTAATATTTTACACTACAGCATTAGGATGATTACCACCTAAGTTCAGTTATAATCTTATGGGACCACTGTCATTGTTTTCTGTCAGTGTGTTCCAGTTAAACTAAAATGTTATTTGGTCATGGTATTCACCTGACTATAGATGTCATCGAGAATTGCAGTTTCTCCCTTACAATAGGGGAGAGAATGCTTTTCCATCTCTTTAAAGAAGTCCTGTTCATATCTACAAAACATATTGCAAATAAAGTCTGCTGTGACAGAGGAGAGACTACAAGCCATGCCAGTTTCAGGACCTAGAGTAGCTGAACTCAAAAACTCCCATCTTGAGGAAGGGGCTAGAGTGAGTGAAAGAATACTAACAATGCTTAATTTTCCTTTCTTTTAAAGAATGAAAATTGGTAAAAATCTGTAGACAGGTCTCTGTCCTGAAACTTCTGTCCTTTAATTAAAAATCAAAGCTTAGAGATAGGAATCATTCTAACATTGACATGTCTCAAAGACCCTCCAAACCCACATTACTTGTGTTGGTTTTTATTTTGTTTTACCCAGTACCAGGGGATTAAACCCAGGGCCTTCACACTGAGCTACATCCACAGCCCCTGCCATTTTTTTGTTTAGTTTTTTGTAGCATTTTATCAATTTCTGTGGCATAAATACTCCTCCCATGATCGATTTCAAAGTACCAATGTGACATTACATCACTGAACATTGGAACTGGGAAGAAATAAGCAATAACATCATTTCCATTTCCTGCTATTTCCATCACATTGCGTAATTGTTGTCTTAGTTACTTTTCTCGTTGCTGAAACAAAATACCTGACAACTAAAACTTTCTCTTTACAAAGAAAGGCTTATTTGGCCCACAGTTCATAGAGGTTTCAATCCATAGTTTGCTGGCTCCAAGGTAGGGTGGCATGGCAGAGTGGCATGGTAGAGGAGAAACAGTTCATGGCAAAACAGGACAGGCAGAAGGCTGCAAGTCCAAGTGACCTTAGCAGCTTCTTTCTGTCCCATTTACATTCCATCTAGGCTACCCGCTTAGGGTGGGTGCCAAACAAATCAGTAGACTAGTAATCACACACCCTTAGTCCCAGCGTTACACACTCTGTATCCAGCCACCTCTGAAAAGGGTCACCCTTTGACCACATGAGGCTTTGAGGAGACATCTAGACACAAGCCATAACATTCTTAGCCGTCTCTGAAAAGCACTTCCCTGTGTCTGCATGAAGCTTTTGGGGGACATCTAGATATAAACCATAACATTCTGCCCTTGAGCCCCTAAAGACTCATGCACATTTCTTTATGCAAAAAGCCACAACAGCTGTAATACATGTAAATAACCTCAAGAACAAATAGTAGATGTAAATAATCTTAAGAATAGATACTAAATTTCAATTGACTATTCAACTGGTAAGTTTTATATTTATTACCTTTATGTAATTATAACCTTATATAACTAGTAATCACTGTGTTTAAAAACCATATTGCAATATTTCTAAAATGTTAGCAACTGTCTCAACATTATGAGTGGTCTCCAGCACATCATTGCCTTGCCTTGATGCTGTTAAAACCTTGTCATAGGAATGAAAGGAAGTAAGGATAGGTCCAAGTAACTTCCCCCAGAATGTAGAAATGAATCAGACCAAAAATGTGGCTGAAACTGTATACTTGAATTTACAGCCACTCTTTCACCATGGTGTGGACTGTGGAACTCTTAGGACTGATCTCCCAGTGAAGAAGAATCAAGAGATAGAAAGGGGAAGCCAACGGGGAAGTACACATTTCATTTGTCTGAAAGCAATCTAATTTTTAGGATAGGGCTAAGAAGTGGCTGTTCTACCCTTACATTTGGGCAGATAAACTTGCCTCTTAATAATAACTTTCGGTTTCCTTAAAATAACTTGACCTGTTTTTATGATTAAAAAGATGAACACAGGAAAACTGAAAAGCGGATATTAGCATAATAGTACAATACAAAGTGAAAAATTTTATTTCACAAATTATAGATGGGAATAGAGAACTTTGCCCTCCATTGGTAGGTAATAAGCATTAGAATAAATATTTGCAGTCTTTTCTCTAATAAAACTACAATCTAAATAGAGCTATTTTCCCCTGTTACATTCTACTATAATGTATGTTTGGGTTTAACTTCCTCTCATTGTAACCAAGATTATTTTAAGTCAATTGAAAGATGAATAATTTTCCTTTGGGAAGTTCAGTGCCCCCACTGGTTTATCCACCATGTATATACCATGTAAGACTTCTCACCTGGTGTCAGTTATCTACTTGGATATCTTGGGGTTCGTTTTCTTCCCCTCACCCCCAATAGATCAAACCTAGAGCCTCACACATTCTAAGTAAATATTCTACTACTGAGTTACACACCCAGGCCTGGGTACCTCAATTTAAAAGCTCAATAATACCCTCCTGGATCCAGTGCCACATTTACTGTGCACCTGCTTCTTCATGTATGAGATCTGGGAGTGGTCTTGATCACCTCACACCACTAGCACTTGCAGTACAGGCCGAGAGGGAGATGAAGAGAAAAGGAAGATACACCCTAAGCAAGAGAGAAGTTTATAAGGATGAAATACTAAAAGTTTCTATGTATGAAGGTATTTGGTCTCTTTAATCTGTCAAAGAGAATGTCATGTTAAAATTCCCAGCATCCTCTCTACTTATTTTTTTGGTACCAAGGATCAAACTCGAGTCCTTGCACTTGCGCAGTACGCAGCGAAACCACTGAGCTAAATCCCCGGTTCTACTTTTTTATTTATGTATTTTACTATGAAAGAGATTACCTAAAGAAAATAAGAAAAATTTACGATTGACCTTTGTCTCAAAATAAATTGACAATATATTTCTATTTAATGATTATTGCCTTGTATTTCCGGTATTTCTATAACAATATTTCTTTATTTTTGCCTGATAAATCTATATATATATATTATAGTTGATCTTTTTTTGATGTGTTCTATTTAAAGAACATATACATACATTTTTAGCAAGCTGACAGTCACTGATTTAATAGTTATTAAGTACATTTATTAAAAAAAGAGGAAAGGAAGCTAAAACAGAGACAATGGCTAATTTATACCTCTAGGTGGAGAGTGTTAAAGGACACTAATGTATGGTACCATGGAGACATATAGTAGGAGAATAACTCCATGAATTAATTACTCCTTTCTTTTTTTGTTGCTAAATACTTTTATTGGTACATTTTAGCTATACAACACAATTACATTTCCAATTGGGAACTGTACCTTTACATAATGCATCCTGGTTCTTATTTTTTCCCCATTCCTAGCCCTCCCTTCACGCCCTCCACCCTTCCTTACTTACAAAGACTTTATTTCCATTTTTTCCATTTCTCATCATTTTTTCTTTCCCTTCTTGCCTTTCCCCTGCCCCTCCCAATACCCCTACACCTTTGGACCTTTTCTTCCTATTTTGCATTATCGATTATTCATTCTAATCATTGGTACATTTTAGGTATACAATATAATGACATTCATCATTGGAAATTTGCACCTTTACATAATCTCTCTTGGTTCTTATTTTTCACCCTT
Organism: Heterocephalus glaber; assembly: GCF_053883595.1. Classification (NCBI taxonomy): domain Eukaryota; kingdom Metazoa; phylum Chordata; class Mammalia; order Rodentia; family Bathyergidae; genus Heterocephalus; species Heterocephalus glaber. The sequence continues at coordinate 58,375,374 of NW_028258325.1, read as the reverse complement.
GCCCAGCCCTCCCTTCAACCCCTCCAGTCCCTATTTACAAAGATTTTGTTCCTATTTTTCCATTTTCTCACATTAATCCCATTTCCTTCTATCCTTTCCCCTACCCCTCCCATTTCCTTCCCCTTTGCCCCTTTTCTTCCTATTTCACATTACCTATTAAACATTTTAGTCCTTATTTACACTTTCAGTTTCTCATGCCAGAGAAACTATTTGGTATTTATACATGTGTGACCTATTTATTTCACTTAAGAGTATCACCTCAATGTGCATCCACTTAGCTATAAATGTCTCTAATTTCTCATTTTTGATGGCTGAGTAGTACTCCATTTTATAAAAAAACCACATTTTCTTTATCCAGTCTCCAGTTGTTGGGCATTTGGGCTGTTTCCAAGTTTTAGCTAATACAAACTGTGCTGCTATGAACATGGGTGCACATATATCACTGTGGTGTGATTCTTTTAATTCTTTGAGGAAGATCCCCAGCAGTGGAATAGCGGGGTGAAATGGGACTTCCAGTCCTAGTTCTTTGAGGTATCTCCATACTGATTTCCACAGTGCTTGCACCAGTCTACACTCCCACCAGCAGTGGAGCAGGGTTCCTCTTTCCCCACAGCCCCGCCAGCATTTGTTACTGGTTGATTTCATGATAGCAGCCATTCTTTCTGTAGTGAAGTGGAATCTCAGCGTTGTTTTCATTTGCATGTCTCGAATGACCAGTGATGTTGAACATTTTTTTATGTATTTATTTGCTATTTCTACTTCTTTGTGTGAGAAATGTCCATTCATTTCAGATGCCCATTTTTGGATTGGGTCTTTTAAATTTGGGAGGTCTGATCTTTTTAAGTTCTTTATAAATTCGAGATAGTAGACCTTTGAGGAGAAACAGGTGAAGATTTTTTCCCACTTTGTGGGTTATCTCTTCACGCTGCTGGTGGTTTCTCTTGCTGTGCAGAAGCTTTTGAATAAGAAGAGATCCCACTTGTTGATTGTTTGTGCTAGTTCATGGGCAACTGAGGATTTGTTCATAAAATCTTTTCCTACACCAATGTCTTCAAGAGTTCTACGTAACCTCTGTTGCAACTAGTTCAGAGTTTCTATTTTAATATTTAGATCTTTAATCCATTTCGATTTAAGTTTAGTGCATGGTGAGAGAAATAGGTCTAGTTTTAATCTTTGGCAAGTTGAAACACAATTTTTCCAGCACCATTTATTAAAGAGGCTATCTTTCCTCCTGTGAGGGTGTTTGGCTCCTTTATCAAAGATGAGATGGCTGAGTGTGTCTGGTGTTGTTTCTGCATCTTCTAATCTATTCCACTGGTCCTCAAGTCTGTTTCTTTGCCAGTACCATGCTGTTTTTATCACAGTAGCTTTGTAGTAGAGTTGCAGGTTGGGGATTGTGATACCCCCTGCCATGTCTCTGTTACCTAGAATTGCTTTTGCTATTCTGGGTCTCTTCTTGTTCCAAATGAATTTTTGGATTGTTTTCTCAAGGCCCATGAAGTATGTTGCTGGGATCTCAATTGGAATTGCATTAAATCTATATAGCAGTTTTGGAAGTATGGCCATTTTCACTATATAATCCTTCCTAACCAGGAGCAGGAGATGTCAGTCCATTTTCTGATATCATCTTCAATCTCTCTTTTGAGAGTGCCATAGTTTTCAGAGAAGAGGTCTTTGATTTCTTTTATTAGGATGATTCCTAGGTATTTCAGTTTTTTGGATGCTATTGTGAAAGGAATTATTTGCCCTATTTTTCTCTCTGTGAGTCTGTCATTTGTGTAGAGGAAAGCTATTGATTTTTGTGTGTTGACCTTGTAACCAGCTACTTGACTGAATTTGGTTATTAGGTCTAGAAGACTTATGGTGAAATTCTTGGTGTCTTCTATATGGAGTATCATGTCATCAGCAAATAATGACAGTTTGACTTCTTCATTTCCTATATTTATTCCTTTTATTTCTTTCTCTTATCTAATTGTCATGACTAATGTTTCCAGAACTATATTGAACAAGAATGGTGATAGTGGACATCATTGTCTTGTTCCTGATTTTAGTGTGAAGGATTTCAGTTTTTGACCATTTAGTATGATGCTGGCTGTTGGTTTTTCATAGATGGCTTTTATTAGTTTGAGGTAGAGGCCATCTATTCCAATTTTTTATAGGGTTTTTATCATAAATGCATGTTGGATTTTGTCAAATGCTTTTTCTGCGTCTATGGAGATAATCGTATGGTTTTTGTCCTTGGCTCTATTGATACAGTGTATTACATTGATTGATTTGCGTATGTTGAACCATCCTTGCATACCTGGGATGATTCCCAATTGATCAGGGTGTATGATCTTGATGATATTCTGCATTCTGTTTGCCAGTATCTTATTAAGGATTTTTGCATCTATGTTCATTAGTGAGATTGACCTATAGTTCTTCTTTTGGGTTGAGTCTTTCTCTGCTTTGGGGATCAAGGTGATGCTTGCTTCCAGGAATGAATTTGGGAGTATTGCTTCCCTTTCAATATCATTGAAGAGTTTAAACCATAGTGGCAGCAGTTCCTCTCTAAATGTCTTGTAGAATTCAGCAGTGAAGCCATCAGGGCCCGGGCTTTTCTCAGTTGGTAGGTTTTTAATTACATTTTCAATTTCATTGATTGATATTTTGTTGTTTAGAATTTTTAGATCTTCTTCGTTCAACTCTGGTAATTCATATGTATCTAGTAATCTGTCCATTTCTTTTGTGTTTTCCATCTTATTGGCATATAGGTTCTGTAAACAGGTATTGATGATCCTCTGGATTTCTGCTGGGTCTGTGGTAATTTCACCCTTTTCATTGCTAATTGCATGGATTTGGGCCTTTTCTTTTCTTTTTCTGACAAGGTTGGCTAAGGGTTTCTCAATTTTGTTGATTCTTTTGAAGAACCAACTCTTGGCTTCATTGATTTTTTTGTATCTTTCTCTTAGTCTCCATTGCATTGATTTCTCCTCTGATCTTTATAATTTCCTCCCTTGTATGAGCTCTGGGGTTGTCCTCTTCTTTTTCTGGAAGCTTGAGGTTCAGCATCAGGTTGTTTAATTGGGCTTGTTCTATTTTCCTAATATGTTTATTCACTACTTGAATTTCCCTTGTGAGACTGCTTTCATTGTGTCCCATAGAATCCAATATGTTGTATTGTCATTGTCATTTAATTGAAGGAACTGTCTGATTTCTTCTTTAATTTACTCTGTGACCCATTAGTTATTCAGAAGTGTGTTGTTCAATTTCCACATGTTTATGAAATTTTTCATTTCTTTTGCTATGGATCTCAAATTTCATTGCACTATGATCTGATAACATACAGGGGATAACTTCAATTCCTTTGCACTTACTTAAACATGTTCTGTTGTGAGTATGTGCTCTATTTTGGAGAATGAACCATGTGCAGCTGAGAAGAATGTGTATTCTGATTTTGTGGGGTGGAAGACTCTATAAACATCTGTTAAGTTCATTTCTTCAAGAGTTCGATTGAGTTCTAGTATTTCGTTACTTATTGTTTGTCTAGTTGATCTATCTATTTGTGACAGTGGGGTGTTGAGGTCCCCCACTACAATTGTATTAGTGCATATATGACTTTTCATGTCCGTTAGTATTTGTTTTATATAGTTGGGTGCATTAGTGTTTGGTGCATAGATATTTATGATTGTCATCTCTTCCTCTTGGATTGTTCCCTTTACCAGGATGTAGTGTCCTTCTTTGTCTCTCTTAATCAGTGTTGGTTTGAAATCTACTTGATCTGCAAAGAGAATAGCTACTCCTGCTTTTTTTGGGGTTCCCATCGCATGGAGTATTGTTTTCCACCTTTTAACTTTCAGTTTATGAGTGTCATTTTGAATTAAGTGTGTTTCTTGTATGCAGCATATTGTGGGATTTTGCTTCTTGACCCATTCTGCCAGTGTATTTCTTTTGATTGGTGAATTGAGACCATTAACATTATTGGTTATAACTGAAATGTATTGACTTGTCATTGCCATGACTTTTTCTTTTTGTTGGGTTCTCCCCCTTTACATTTAATTTCTTGTCGTGCCAGATGGGTTCATTCTGCTTTGCATCCTGGGGTGGTGATCCTCAATGTCTATTCCTAGGATATTGTGTAAAATTCTTTGGAGTACTGGTTTTATATTCACGAAGTTCCTAATGTGCTCTTTGTCATGAAAGTATCTTATTTCTCCATCAATTTTGAAAGATAGTTTTGCAGGGTACATCAGTCTTGGTTGGAGGCTGTTTTCTTTTAGGGCTTGGAACATGTCACTCCAAGCTCTTCTTGGCTTGATGGTTTGTGTTGAGAAGTCTGCTGTGATTCTGATGGGCTTTCCTTTGTATGTGATTTGTTTCTTTTCTCTCACTGCTTGTAGAATTTTGTTCTGTTGGATTTCTGGAATCCTAACTGTTATATGCCTATGTGTAGATTTTTTTTTGATCAAGGCTGTTGGAGCCTCACTTATCTGTATGTCAAGTTCTTTTCCCCTGCTTGGGAAATTTTCTGCCATTACTTTTGTGAAGAATTTTTTTATGTCATCTGCACTCTCTCCTGTTTCTTCATTGAGTCCAGTCAGTCTTATGTTATTCTTCTTTGCATCGTCAAGCAGCTGCTGGATTGATTTCTCCTATTCCCTTATAATTTTGAAGCAATTTTTTTCCTGGTCATTAATTGCCATCTTATCTTCTATATCTGAAATTCTGTCCTCACATTTGCTCATTTTGCTGTGTAGACTTTCAATGGAGTTTATGATCTGGAAATCTATTTGCATCTATTTTATGGATTCCATTTGTTTCCTATGTTGGGATTCCATCATGTTGCTCAGCTCCTCTGTAGATTTATTAATCATGTCTTGCACTAGGAGTACAATTTCTCCTGTTATCTGAGAAATTATTTCTGATTTCATTTTTTCCAGATCCCCTTTTGTTTCCAGTTCAGTGGGTCCAGGTGGTTGAGTATCAGAGGGTTCCATCTCATTTCCCATTGGGGTTGCTGTAGGTGATCTGGAAGTCTGGTTTGGAGACTTTTTTATGTGTTTTCTCATTTCCATTGGGGGTCGGGGGTTGGTGTTGGTGCCCACTTAGCTCACCTCCTCTGAGCTGGGAGAGGTGGGACAGGGGCCAGGAGCAATGGTACGGATGGTGGCCCGGAAGCCCCTTCCTCTGGACCAGGAGCAGTGGGATGGCGACTCAGAAGCCCCTAATTACTCCTTTCTTATGGAATATTCTCTTGGCACATATTGCCTGAAAAGCACTATTTTACTACACAGGTTTCAGCTCATCTTGCATCTTATCTAGGAATTCTGTCTTGACAATCTCTGCCTAACTGAATTACGTACCTCTTTTGCACTCTCACTGCATTTGTACATGTCACCTTTATAACAATTATAACTTTAGATAAGTTTTAAGCTAGTATAGTGCTTCAGCAGAATGCCAGGCACTAGAGAAATCAAATAAGAACTGAGTGAAGAGAAGACAAAAGTAACAGCAGAAAGAAGGGTGGATGTTAGGAGGTCTGTATTCTGCCTGTTATTATATAATTGACTCTAAATTATTCTCTTTGTTCATTAATTTTCTCATTTGTCCAGTAGGAAGCTGGAGTCAACTTTACTTGACTTTGAGCAGTCATATAGCTTCAATTTCTTCACATACAAAATGAAGATACTGTCAACTACATAGAGTTAGTGTTAAGATCAAATGAGCTATGTTTGTAAATTTATAAATATGAGTGCTGTTTGTAAGTATAAAATCCTATAAAAACTTTATGTATCGTAATATTTTTAAGCTTCATTCCAGCTCCAATTTCCTATTCTAATAGGCAAAATTATAATTACTGTTGTGTTTTTAAATTTTTTGTCTCTTTTTGACCAGTGGTTAGGGTTTGGAATGGGAATTGGTTGAAAACACTAACAGGAGACTTCTCACTTGGCTAAGTTTAAACACTTAAACCAAGCAAGATTTCTGAAGCACTGTTCAGGGCAATTTCCAGGAACATTTTAACAATTTGGAGTACTTGGAACACCAGATGTGCAGTTCCTGCTTTCAGCTGTGACTGGGAACGCCTTTGAAGGACTGATGCAAGCGTGCTCCTCTAAATCAGTTAATCTCCATTGAAATTGATTCTTTTGACCAGCACAACCAGTTCACATGCAGGTACAAAAAAGAGAAAGGTACAATGAAAAGAGGAGTAAAAGACATTTAAGCACTATGTAGTTATATTCACACTTAATGATTGCAGTTTTTCAAGGACTAATTTTTTTTGAGTTGTGTAGCCCTTTTGTAGCAACTAAAATAGAAGGTATCTGTTGTACAACACAGGTATTAATTGTCTATAACTTGAGATTTATTATATTCTAATACAGATCATTTATAAATGTAATTTCTTTATTAAAAAGCTTCCACCCTTTTTTTGTTTGTGTACAGTTTGCAAAACTATTCTGAAAGTGGAATATATGTGCACAAGTCTGCAAAGAGTGCAAATTTAGGATATGGTAAATGCTTTACAAGTTACTTTCAAAAAACTGCCACAACTGGGCCTTCATATTCTTGTCTTTTTTAATCAAAATATTTTTGATTCCAATCTTCCTTCCACCACCCAAAACTATAAAGCATTTTATAATGAGTTGAAATTAAGGAGGACTACACCTACTAGAAAAGAAGAGAAGAAAGTTCTATTAGTTTGAGGTTTCAGACAACCCCCCAAACCAGAACCAGTATCTTGGTAAAGGCTAGGCTGGGACCCTGGATAGAGTATGAGTGTGTGCAGGTGGTATCCCTGAGGATCTGGAGCTTCAGTGGGCCATGAGTGCTCCAGCTGCATAACTCACTGAGCTGTCTTGCCAGTTTTTACACTGGCTTGACTGGGCATAATTCAAAAAGGAAAAGCTCATATTCATTCCATTCTTCTGGAGTTCTATGACAGCATTTAATAACACCCCAATGGGATGTCTTCCACATATAGTATTATGCTATTTCTTCAAGTAATTGCTAAAGGATACAGGATCTAATTGTTCTATAATACTCATACCCCCAATGGCAGAAATCAGAAGAAACTACAAAGAGATTACTAGGATCTGCTAGATATTTACTGGAGTTTTCCAAATTCCTGTTCTTTTGACTCACAGAGTTCCAAGCAGTATAGGAATAATGGTAAACTCATCCTTATGACTTTCCATGGCTTTAGCTGTGTAAGGCAAATGCATTTCAGTACTGTGTTCGTCTTCATCTGTCTGCAGAGACATACTTTCAAACATTCCTGTCTTCCATAGCTCTCCATAAACAAGTTCAGAAAAGTAGTTTGGTGAGGTAAACTGAGTTCAACGTGAGGGAAAGCTCTGGGTAAATCTTCTGGTCATTACTCAGGTCATAGAGAGGTGTCCTGTATATATCCACACTGGAGAGTGCACATCGAGAGAGGGGCACGTGATGCGAAGGACCAAGGATAAAAATTCTCTGGGTAGTAGATAGAACTACTTGTTTGTAAGCCTGGGCATCACAAGACCCACAGTATGTATATACTTCATGGGCTGCAGTAATGACTCTAGCAGGTCTTTTTGTAGATGGTACTTGTGAAAGCCAGCTTTCTAGCTGTGCATTCAGTTGCGGGCCTGAGGCTATGAACCAGTTCCCAGGGTGACTGGCTTCCGGCAGATCACTTGGTTGGACATCTTGGTGCCTGTGCCGCCTATGGTGCAGGAGGATGAATGAGGAGGGGCTGTGGCTGGAGCAGCTCTGCGAGGGGACGCCACAGCAGGCCCAGCCTAGGAGGAGGCGGTGGCTGGGAAGGGATCCGCTGGCCCAGGAGGAGAAAGAGAAGGCAGCAGCCCAGGAGAAGGAGATGGCAGCTGGGGCGGTGGCAGCAACAATCACCAGAAACTCCCGTGGCCGCTGGAAGACAGGGCCCCGCGGCGGCCTTACCCAAGTCTGAAAGCCTGGCCTGGTCCCAGAGTCGCCACTGCTCCCAGCCGGGGCTAGTTCCACCGAGTCCCTCTGCCCGCCAGCCTCTGAAGCCTCCCCCCCCCCCGTGACCCCACCCTGTGACCCGCCCCGCCCCCTCATGGGCTAATCTTTTGTAGAAGGATAAAACAACTCTAGTAGAAGTTTGAAATTAATAAATGCATATTTGGACTTTCTCCAAAAGATCTAGTCTGTCCTCCTTTCCAAGCCTTAATTTTATCTAGAACTTCAGTAGCCTAACCATCTTCACTTTTTTCCATAGACCCTTCTCTTCTTTCCTCACCACTGACAGCAGCACAGTTGTTTATTGAACATTTACTACATGGCAGGTGCTGTTCAAGGCATTGTGTTTGTTTGTTTGTTTGTTTGTTTGTTTTAGGTAGTTGGTTGGGTTTTTTCAGATAGTCTCCCTGTGTAATCCAAGTTGACTGTGACCTCACTATGTAGCCCAGACTGGCCTGGAACTTGTGGCTATCCTACCTCACAGCCTCTCAAGTGCTGAGATTACAGGCATGCACTACCCCACTTAGCTCTCAAGGCATTGTTTATTATTGCCAAAATAACGAGTCTGAACTTACTCTCTTCACCAAAAGTTCTAAAGCTGTACAAAGATTTATAAGGAAACTTTATTGAAAATGCAGATCACTGGTTCTAACCATGGAGATCAGATTTGGAGGCTCTTCAATAGGCCAAGGAAATGTGCCATTTCAACAAGCATCTCAGATGATTCAAGGGAATAACGTGATTGGATCTTCATTTTTAAATGATAACTTTGTCATCATCTTTGAAATTAATAGAACACTTAAGTGATTAAGTTTGTGAGCAACTCAGCTTATAAAATTTTCTCCCTTTAAGGACTTTGAAGTCAAGCTTTTTGTACAAAAGCAGAATGCCACTTAGGACCTATTTAGTTGGTTGGCTAGGTCAAGTTAAACTTTGTACTGTGTGTGCTCATCTGTGAGGTACATGGGACATGCTTAGCAAGTAAAGCATGTGTGTTATCTGGCACAGAGCAGTACTTTCCCAAAATGGTAGCTATTATAATTATTATTTCTGCTTTTCTGAGACAGGGTCTCACTATGTAGTTCAGGCTGACCTTGAACTCACTGTGTAGCCCAGGCTGTCCTTGAACTTGTGGGGATCCTCCTGAGTGCTGAGATTACAGGTATGCACCACCACACCCATTTTATTATGTGGCACCATTTTTCAAATCAAAGAGGAGTAGGAAAAAGTATTCCCCACAATAAATGGTCAGGCTCTTGGAACATGACTAGGGAATTGCTTCCAAAAAAGTATTTTCATTGCTAAATTATTTCCTTTGAGGTAGAATTATTGTGTTAATAATTATATTTTTCATTTTCTATGTACTTACTAAATCAGTGAGTAATACTACTGTTATTGTTATCCTGAAATTTTATTGTCATTGCTTATTTTTAAAAACACAAAATTTTACGTAGCCCAGAGAGGAAAACATTTGCTCTAGACAGGCATCTAAAAGATGTCATTCACAAGCCATGGTAGCACAGGCTTGTAACCCAAGCCCTTGGGAGGCTGAGGCAGGAGGATCATAAGTTTGAGGCCAGCCTTAGCTACACAGTGAGACTGTGTCTCAAAATCAAAAATGAATAATACTAAAGAGCTTTTTAAAAGATGTTATTACAGAGCTAGGGAACACAGAAGAAAAATTGGGGTTAGAAGGTATAGCAGAGACCTTCATCCAATATTAGCAAGATATAGTGGCTGAAGCTTCTTGCCCCTCCATAATTTGGATGTGTTACATTAAAAGGAGCAGAGCTTGGCTGAGTTCACTCCCAGTCAAGGTCAACAAACTCCAACTAAATTCTTCCCCTTTAAGTTAACCGTTTGTTCTCTTCAACAAAGATATGTTTCTGTCCTCATTCTACAGTCCTCCTGTTTGATAGTTGTTATCAACAGGTGTCCCAAGGCCTGCCCAGTTCTCCCCCTTCCCACACTTATAATAAATAAGCACTAGGTGTCCTCAGAGTCCTTTGTCTTTGCTGCCATAACAGCTTAGATCAGTCCAAGACTCAGTTTCTCTCAAGTCTCTGTGTTTCTTTTATTTACCACTTTCCTATCTCACAAATATCATACTGTCTTACAAGAGGCCAAAACCACTACAGGGGTCTCTGACAACTCCCATTATCCTTTCCCTGTAATTGACGCCCAATGAGAAGGAAGTTCAGTTTGGGTCAGTTTCTTACAGTGCCAGAATTAAAATGTAAGCAGCATCTAGGTGAATCTTAACAATAACCTTATGTGATGGGGAAAAATAACTCCCAACCTGTTAGATGTCAGATATGCCAAGTTCATGCTTATAACATCAAGAAATGAAATTGCTAATCAAAGGAGGAGATTAGGAGAGTTTTTAATTGGAAATAAGAATGGGGTCCTGAGTTGGGGGCTGCTGAGTTTCTTTGTCACAAATATTTTATACAGCAAAGTCACAACATGCATACAACATAGGTCAAATTACAACTAACCTATAGGATTACAAGTATAGTCACATAGCTAATATTGACCCATTAAGGAAATGAGAAAAGCAACGAGGGTATATGGCAAGCACCATTCATCATTAACTTTAGCTTATCTATAGCTTTTTTGTTTTGGTACCAGGGATCGAACTCGGGTCCTTGCGCTTGCGCAGCAGGCGTCGAAACGACTGAGCTAGATCCCTGGCACTATAGCTTTTAATCATAGAAGGAATAAAGGCATTCCTGGAAAGGCAGAAGAATGTGTGTCCTGGTCATCCCCCACCTATGCATCTGATGCCTACCTGGGCTTCCTGGACCTCATGGTGCTGATCAAAGTTAATCTCAAACTACTGTTTATCTCTAGGGAGGCTTGCATGTAACTTCTTTGAGGGCTGATCCCTCTTGACTATTAATTTCTATTTAACTTAGTTGTCTGTTACCTATAAGGAAGGTACAATTATAATCAGTTTTAAAGATGACTTCATCTTTAAATTTTATTTAGCTAAGCAAAAGTGTGTACAAGAATTCAGTTGAACCAGAACTATTTTATATTAAATCCTGCCTCATCCTCACTCCTAGACACTTCAGAGTCCAGGACTGAGAAGTGTTTGTAACATCTCAGAAAAACTCAGTAGGGCATCACAGGTGATTCACACAGTTAACCCTATCGAATATGAAGTGTGTTTTTTTCAATTTTTTTTTCCCCAAAGTCTTGGAGAAAGATATTGAAAGGGACTTTCAGAAAATGTTTTGCAGTACTTCCTCTGAACATGATCCTATATTCTTTATCCCCAGGAGGTCCACAAATATATGTAGAACTTACTGGTCTGTTCTCAGGGTTACAAAAGCATTTTATAGTGAAAATATAATAACTCCATATCCTTGTCTAATGACAAAACAATCGTTTAACCTTAACTGTGCTGCTTTTGCCTGCAAAAGCCAATGGTACATTTTACATATCACAGGGGAAAGAAAGTTCTCTATTGTTCCCTTCTTCTTTTGTAAAGAATAGAGACAGCAAGCAGATTTCTGAATTGTTTAGGAAAGAAAAAAATTCAAGCCACCCTTCCACCTACCTTCTTCCTCTAAAGAATAGGCTTAGTAATTGAAACCATGAAGAATGCAGAATTTGTACTATTGAAAGATTTGAGCCATATTTGAGTTTCAAAGCACAGGCTACTTGCTAACAGATTACACCGAAAAACAAATGGTTTTGAGGAAAATTGGTAGTGTAGTTACAAAACTAAGCCAGAGAAAAAATGAAAGTCATTTTTAATTTTTCCTACAATGATGCCGAGCCACTGCTCACATGTATCTGCTTTAAAAGATATAGAGGGCTTTATAAATAGTTTGGGGCATAAATAATGCTTGATAAATTATTAATCTTTGAGATAAATTAGTAGGCAAATTTGAGACAGTAAAAAGTTGTTGAATTTACTTACTCCTCTATCATTAAATATTATTTGATAGTGTGATTTTTAAACTATTCCTTCATGTGGATGCTCTGTGGGATATGCTTCAGTTGTAGACCCTTGCTGGGGGTAGAGATAATTAAGCAGAAAAAAATGCATAAATAACTGGGCATTAAATGCTTGCAAACTCTGCAACTATAGGACCAGGCACTACCTGAGCTTCTGGGAAGAAATGCTCATGAAAATCACATTGCCAGTTCTGTGATTCCCAGAATCTGCCACTAGGAAGTAGACTCAAAGGCTGTGGCTGACAGAAGAAAGCAATACCCACTGGGGGTCTTTGCCCCAAAAGAGCTCTGGCACCTGACAAGCACAGGTTTTACCTTCCAACCTCCTCCAAGGAAGAACAATAGAAAAACAGTGTATTAAGATTTATGTTATCATTGTTTGAATTTTATATTTTTAAATTGTAAGATATTTTTTCTCTGTAATAAAGACAAATTCCTGAGTCAAACACTGAACACTTCAAATCTTAATAACAATTTTAAAATTGCCTTCTTGAAAACCTATCAGTTTATGCTCATTACAGCCACCATTGTTCTGTTTTGTCAATCATGATCAATATAGTTTTAGAAAGAATGACACATTGTTTAAAAACTGAGTGCCTTTTTCTTCTCCCCCACCCCACCCCCCCTTTTTTTTTTTTTTGGTACCAGGGATTGAACTTGGGTCCTTTGCTTGCGAGGCAGGTGGTGGAACCACTGAGCCAAAATCCCCAGCCCGCTGAGCTCCTTTTGTTAGTGAGTTTGAACATTTTAATTCTCACTACACATGAATTATAATTCAGCCGTTAGCCTTCCCTTTTCCATAGTATTTCTCAATAATGCATTTATAAATTGTCTTACATGCTAAGAAACTCAACTTGGCTGTTTTGTTCATCCATATATAATTATTACTAATGAAATAGATAACCCTAAGATCTAGTAGCCCCTTAGAGTAGCACTTTTTATCTTCTTTTTAATTGGTGCATATTAGTATTACAAAACAATGAAATTCTTTATGGTATATTGGTACATATTTTCATCCCCATTACTCCCTCCTCCTCCCCCTCTTAAATGCCCTTTGTTATGGCTTGTATGTACATGTTTCCCCAAAGCCTCATGCACTCATAGGTAGGGCTTTTCAGAGGTGGCTGTACCTAGGGGTTATGATACTGAGATTAAGGGTTTCTGGTACTAAATTCATCCATTGATTGGAATTAGCATAGTTCTGAGTGTGGTTGAATGGATTTATTAAAGACAGAAGCCCCTCCCTGAGTGTGGGTGGCACCACCCAAAAAGGTTTATAGCCTGGATTAGATAAAAGGGAAAGGCAGGCTTGCTACTTGCTGCTTCTTTTGTGACTGCTGTTGCTTGCTGCTTGCTATTTCCTGCCTGCTCTGCCATGCTATGGATTCTTTTTGCCTCTACCATGCCACCCTCCCTTGGAGCCAGCTGACGATGGACTGACACCTCTACAAACAGCCAAAATAAACTTTTCTCCTTAAACTTTGGTGTCGAATATTTGTATCAGCAACAAGAAAAGTAAATAAAACCCATCTTCATTTCTAGAAGACTATAATTTCCTGTCCTGAATGGCTTTTAAAATTTATTTTTATTTATTTATCATTATTTTATATGAGAAAAAGCAGGAGATTTTTAACTTCCTAAGACAGGTTTATTTCATGTAACATGATGGTCTCCAACTGCCATTTATTTTCCTGAAAATGACATGATTTTGTTCTTTATAGCATATGTCTGTGTATGGGATATTTTCTATACCCATTTATCTGTTGATGGGCATCTAGACTGTTTCCACATCTTAGTTGTTGTGAACTGTGCCACCATAAATGTGTTTGCATGTATCATTATTGTGTATTGCCTTTAATTTTGAGGAGAATATCCCAAATGGTGGGATAGCTGATCAAATGGTGTATCATTTTTGAATTTTTTGAAGAATCTCCATACTGATTTCTATAGAGGTTGTACTAGTTTATATTCCCACCAACAGTGTAGGAGTGTTCCTCCCTCTTCCTGTCTTTATCAGCATTCATTGCTTTTGTAGTCTTTTTTGTTCACTTTTTTATTAGTGCATCCTGGTTATAACATTAATGGGTTTCATTTTGTCAGATTTCTACATGTATAAAATATACATTGATCACCCCCATCACCTCCATTGTTCCAGTCTGCCCTCACCAGTTTCATATTTTCTGGAGAGGTTTCAATGCATATATTTTGATCATATTCATTACCTGCTATAACACCCTCCCTCTCATTTCTTTACCCTTGTCTAATAATAATGTCCACAAGTTAGGGAGCACATGTGATATTTATCTTTCTACGTCGGGCTTATTTCACTCAACATGATTGTTTCCAGATCCATCCGTTTTTCTGCAAATGAAAAAAATTCTATTTTATGGCTGATAATACTCCATTGTGTACATATACCCATTTTTAAAATCCATTCATGGACCCCTATGAGGCAGGAGGTGGTTAAGAAACAGCTAAGGAGAGAAAGGGGGTCCCACCTTAGAGTCTACTTTCTAGCCTAAACAGTAACCTGAGATAAACAGTAACCCAGAACCAGGATAACCAGATCTCAATACAATCAAAATAACTGATAACCCACATCATACACAAGTCTTTAGTCATGTACTTAGTTGCCATCAGCAACCTTTGATTGACCTCAGCCTTAATAGCATATCATTGATTATGCAGTTTTGACCCTACCACCCTGGTAGGCTTTGGGTGTCATGGAAGTTCTTCCAAGGGCCATAAAATGTCAAAAACTCTACCACTTGATGGAGTTATGGACCCCAGCCACTCACTGGCAAAGACAAAACCTCAGACCAAGCCTTAATCATACCTCAGGCGCTAATAAAACCCCTCAGCCCCAAGCCTCCTGCATGTTATGAGCTCTTCTCATTGGCCTTCTCTCAACCTGCAGATTACATTTTCACTTTTCAGGTCTTTGATCTTTTAGTTTTTTTCTGGTACTGGGGATTGAACTCATGTCCTTGCATTTGCCAGGAGGCAGGCGTGGTGCCACTGAGCTAAATCTCCAGCCCTTTAGGTCATTGATCTTACTGTTTGTTTAGGATGTCCTGCTCAATTCCTTTTTGAGGACATCAGCAACCTGGACAAGACCCTGATCTGGTAACATTTGGGCTGGTTACATATCTTGACAATTGTGACTTGTGCTACAATAAAGATGAGTACACAATTATCCTTACAATTTGGTGACTTTAATTCTGTGGCTATGTACCATAGAGTGGTATAGCTGGGTCAAATGTTAGCTCCATTTTAAATTTTCTGACAAGCATCCATCTGATTTCCACAGTGGCTGTACTAATATAAATCCCTATTAGCAGTGTGGAAGAGTTCCCTTTTCCCTCACATCCTTGCTGGCCTTTAATTAATTAATTAATTAATTTATTATAGTCATTTTGACTGAGGTGAGTGGAATCTCAATGTGGTTTTGTTTGTTTTTTTGTTTTTTTGAGGCAAGGTCTTGCTATGAAGTTGAGGCTTGCCTAGAACTCACCATAGAGTTCAGGCTGATCTCAAATTCATGGCACTCCTTCTGCCTCAGCCATTGGAGTGCTAGGATTACAGGTGTGTGTCACCACACCAAGCTTCAGTATAGTTTTGATTTGTTTCCCTAGTGGCTAAGAATGTTAAACATTCTTGCATATACCTATTGGCCATTTCTACTTTTGGGAATTAATTCACTTACCCATTTATTAATTGAGCTCTATTTGTTGTTTTTTAAGTTCTTGATATCTTCTAGATATTCTCTATCAGAAGAGTAGGTGACAAATATTTTCCATCATTATGGCTTTTTTTTTCAGTCCTGGGGATGAAACTCAGTCTTTGTACTGAGGGACATACTCAGCGCCTTTTTATTTACTTTTCTTGTTTGACACAGGTTCTCACTAAGTCACTAAATTGACCAAGTTAGGCTCATACTTGCAGTCCTATCTCAGCTGCCCAGAATGCTGGTATTAGACATGTGCCACAACACTCAGCTTTTCTCCCATTCTATAAGTCATCTCTTCAATCTGTTGTTTTCTTCCTATGTAGAAGTTTTTAATTCAGTGTAGTCCCATTTGTTGGTTACTGATATACTTTTCATTGCTGATGGTGTCCTACTCAGTCTTTTACTATCCCTATGACTTCAAATGTTTCCCCTACATTTTCTTCTAGTAGGTTCAAGATTTTCACTCATATCTAGATCTTTTATGCATTTTAATCTGCTTTTAGTACAAGGTGAGAGATAGAAATCTAGTTTCAGTCTTCTGCAGATAGGGATCCAGTTTATCTTTTTTTTCTTCACTAAGTTTATTGGTACGTTTTAGGTATACATAATGATCACAATCATTATTGGGAATTTGTACCTGTATATTATATATGTTGGTTCTTATTTTTTCCCATTCCCCTTCCTTCCTTTCAACCCCATCCATCCCTCCCAATTTACATAAGTTTTTTCCATTTTTTCATTTTTTCATTCCCTTTTTTCCTTTCCCCTGCCCCCTGCCCTTCGCCTTCGAATATTTTCTTCCTTTTTCACAATATCTATTATACATTTTGGTCCTCATTTACACTTTTGGTTTCTCACACTAGAGAAGCAATTTGGTACTTACTCATGTGCATCCTATTTATTTTACTTAAGAGTATGGCCTCAAGATGGATCCATTTAGCTATAAATGTCTCTAGTTTATCTTTCTTTATGGCTGAGTAGTACTCCATTTTATTTAAAAAGAAAAAACCAAAGCTTCTTTATGCAATCACTGGTTGATGGACATTTGGGCTGTTCCCAGGATTTAGCTATTACAAACTATACTGCTATAAACATGGATGCACACGTATTGCTGAGGTATGATGCTTTTAATTCTTTGGAAACATATCCAGCAAAGGTAATAGCTGGGTCAAATGGGACTTCGGATCGTACATTTTTGAGGACTTTTCACAATGTTTTCCACAGTGGTTGCACCAGTCCACACTCCCACTAACCGTGAAGAAGGATTCCTTTTTCCCCACAGTTCTCCCAGCACTTGTTATTGGTTGATTTCTTCACAGCAGCCATTCTTTCTGGGGTGAGGTGCAATCTCAGTGTTGTTTTCATCTGCATCTCTTGAATGACCAATGATGTTGAACATTTTTTTCATGTTTATTTGCTGGTTTTACTTCTTCATCTGAGAAATGTCTATTCATTTCCGATACCCATTTTTGGATTGGGTCTTTAAATATGGGGGGGGGTCTGATTTTTTTCAGTTCTTTTTATATTCTAGATAGTAGACCTTTGTCTGAGGAACAGCAGGTAAAAATTTTTTTTCCTATATTGTGGTTGTCTCTTCACTCTTGGTGCTTTCCCTTGCTGTGCAAAAGATTTTAATAAGGTGAGATCTGAGTTGTTGATTCTTTGTGCTAGTTCCTGTGCAGCTGAGATTTTATTCATAAAGTCTTTCCCTACACAATGTCTTCAAGAGTTCTACCTAATCTGTCTTCCAGCAGGTTTAGTGTTTCTGTTTTAATATTTAGATCTTTAATCCATTTTGATTTCAGTTTAGTGCATGGTGAAAGATCTGAGTCTAGTATTAATCTTTGGCAAGTTGTAATCCAGTTTTGCCAGCACATTTGTTAAAGAGGCTATCTTTCCTCCAGTGAGGGTGTTTGGCTCCTTTGTCAATGATGAAGTGGCTGAGTATGTCTGGAGTTGTTTCACCATCTTCTAATCTGTTCCATTGATTCTCAAGTGTGTTTCTTTGCCAGTACCATGCTGTTTTTATCACATTAGCTTTGTAGTATACTTTCAGGTTAGGGATTGTGACACTCCCTGCCTTCTCTTTGTTGCCTAGAATTGCTTTTGCTATTCTAGGTCTCTTCTGCTTCCAAATGAATTTTTGGATTGTTTTCTCTAGTTCTGTGATATTTAGATAAGAGCTAATGCCACTCTTTCTCAAACTTTTTAATGAAATTGAAAAGGAAGCAGTACTCCTAAGTTCATTCCTGGTAGCAAGCATTACCTTTATTCCAAATGCAGAGAAAGACCCAACCAAAAAAGAGAACTACAGGCCAATCTCCCTAAAGAACATAGATGCAAAAATCCTCAATGAGATACTGGCAAACAATGCAGAAGACCCTCAAGAAGAACATAACACCCTGACCAAGTGGGATTCATCCCAGGGATACCAGGATGGTTTAACATATGTAAATCAATAAATGTAAGGTGCTATATTAACAGAGTCAAGGACAAAAACCATATGGTCATCTCAATAGATGTAGAAAAAGTGTTTGACAAAATCCAACACTCATTCATGATAAAAACCCTGCAGAAAATTGGAATAGACAGTCTCTACCTCAACTTGATAAAAGCCATCTATGAAAAGCCAATAGCCAATAACATACTAACTGGTCAAAAACAAATCCTTCACAGTAAAATCCAGAACAAGACAAGGATGCCTACTATCACAACTGTTCAATGTAGTTCTGGAAACATTAGCCACAGCAATTAGACAAGAAAAAATAAAAGGAATAAAGATAGGAAATGAAGTTAAATTGTCATTATTTCCAGATGATATGATGCTCTAAATAGCAGACCCCCAAAACTCCACCAAAAGTCTTCTAGACTTAAGAACTAAATTCAGTACAAGGATACAAGGTCAACACTCAAAAATCAGTAGCCTCTCTGTACACAAATAACAGACTCAACTGAGAGAGGAACTGGAGAAACAACTCCTTTCACAATAGCATCCAAAAAATGAAATAGCCAAGAATGAATCTAAGGAAGGAAGTAAAAGTCCTCTCCTTTGAAAACTATAGCACTCTGAAAAAGGGATCAAAGAGGATATCAGAAAATAGAAAGACATACCTTGTTCTTGGGTAGGAAGAACCCATTTAGTAAAAGTGTCCATGCTTCCAAAACTGCTATATAGATTCATTGCAATCCTGATTGAAATTACAGCAGCATATTTCACAGAACTAGAGAGATTCAGTTTTTCTACCATCATTTGTTAAAACAGGCTCTCTTTTCTCAAGTATACGTTTTTTTGGACCTGTGAAAAATCAGATAGCTGTATATGTAAGAGTTTGTTCCAATGTGTTCTGTTATATTCCATTGGTCTAAATGTCTTTATTGTGTGTTGTACCAGTACCATGCTGTTTCTGTTACTAGTGCTTTATAGTATACTTTGAAATTGGGTATTGTGATACCTCCAGCATTGACTTTTTTTCCTCAGAATTGCTTTAGGTATTCTTGGTGTTTTGTACTTCCATATGAATTTTAAGATTGCATTTTTTCCTACTTGCATGAAAAATGTTGTGGGCAATTTAGTAAAGAGTACATTGAATTGCTAATGTTGATTGAATTTGCTAATGTTATGGTCTAGATCTGTAATAACCCCCAAATGTTTATTTTTCTTTATATTTTATATTTTCTTTATTATTTTGTACTAGATTACAGTATTATAATCATTTTATATGAATATTTTTGGGTTGTAGAATCTTGAGTTTCCATTATTTCTTATGGAGAAATTTCCTTTGATATACAAGTAATTATTGCACTACTTTAACCAGGATACCATACCTGTGGTAATGAGTTGTTCTCCTTTGTATGACAACACAGTGATTGTCTGGGGTAACAGCCATCACCATAGTCTAGTACCAAAGGACTGGATGCTGAGCCAAATACCAGCTTCTCCTCTCCAGTGAACTGGGAAGGTAGAATCATGGGACAGACACAAAGACCAAGAGCTAGCTACACCTGGAAGATATCTCTGAGGAATGGACAATTTCCTAAGGAAGCCTCAATACCAGTGATAAAGTTGTCTACTATTAGAAATTTATAAGCATCAAAACAGAAATCAAGTTAAAGTGAAAAATAGAAAATAGGAAAATACAGAAGCAAAACACAACCCCAGACCTCCAGCCCACCCAGGACAAATACAAGGGACAAGAAGATAGAGGAAATTACAATCCACCCACCTGAATTTCCTGAAATGATAGCAACAGAAGTTAAAAAACAAAATGCTTGAGGCTATAGAAAAAAAATCAGATCAGAAATAATTTCTCACATTAAAAGAAAAGATTACAGTCAAAATGAAGGAATTGCTCAGTGAATACAGAGTAGACACATTTAAAAAAAGAGCTTAGGAGAACAATGGAAATCATGAATGCCCAACAGAGGAAAGAAATGGAATTCATGAAACAGATTTGAACAGATATCTAGAAAATTTAAACTCCACTGAACCAAGGTGAGGACAGAATATCAGCTCTAGAAGACAGGATTGCAGTTAGCAACCACAAAAAGAAATATTTTTACAATAGCAAAGGACCATGAAAAATCAATCCAATGGCTGCAAGATGATGCAAAGAACAACGTGAGATTAAGTAGAGTCAATGAGAAAGCAGGGGGACAACAAAAATGTCATAAAAAACCTGTCCACATAAATAATGGCAGGAATTTTCCCAAACATGGAAAAAGATTTTGACATACAAGTAAGTGAGGCATATAGAATTCCAATGAGCCCTGACCCAAATAAATCTTCACCAAGGCATATACTAATCAAGATTCCAGAAATTCAGCACAAGAACAGAATATTAAAAGCTGTTAGAGAAAACAAAAAAACCACCTATCAAGGAAAACCTATCAGAATCAAAACAGACTTCTCTATGTAAACACTTAAGGCAAGGAGAACTTGAAGTATTTCAAGTCCTGGAAGAAAAGCTCAAACCCAGATTGATGTACCCTGTAAAAATTATCTTTCAGAATCAATGGAGAAATAAGATACTTCCATGACAAAGAACAAATGAAGAAATTCATGACCACCAAACCAGCTCTATGTTCTGAAGGATATTTTAGAAAAAGATAACAAAGACCACAATTCCAAGAACACTAATAGAAAGAATTTTCCTTTGGGGTTTCTGTAGGTGATCTGGAAGTTTGGTTTTGAGACTTGTTTACACGTCTTCTCATTTCGAGGGGGGTGGGTGCTATTGGCACCCACTTGGCTCACCTCCTCTGTGCTGGGAGTGGTGGAATGGTGGCCCAGAAGCCCCTACCTCTGGGCTGTGAGAGGTGGAACCAAAATATAATTTTCTGTGCAAATCCATAAATTGTTTTTCTATTTATATTTTCCCATGATTCTTAAATAACATTTAATTTCTAAACTCTGCCACGAGTAGTCTGGATTAAGAAGGTTTTTCTGTCTCTGTTAAAAACTGATTATTGGGCCTGGGATTTAGCTCAGTGGTTCTGCTGCCTGCCCTGCAAGCACAAGGGCCCAAGTTCAATCCCTGGTACCAAAAAATAAATAAAATAAAATAACTGAGTATTGGGCTGGGTGTGGTGGCACATGCCTATAATTCTGGTAGACCAAGGCAGAAGGATGGCCATAAATTCAAGGCAAACTACATAACAACATAATAAGGTCCTGACTCAAACTTGCACACAAAAACAATATTATTTGAATGTTGTGTGATGTAAATAAAACTATTTTAAAATAACTTTTCAGGTAGACTAGCAAAGTGTATATACCTACAGGATATTTCCTAAAACAGGGTCATGTGTGCTTCACAAGGCTTCTGTAAGGGCATAAGGCATACAGGATTATTGCCAAAGTAGCTGCTGCATATAATGCCTAATGAAAGCTTGTATATCCACAAGTGGGCTTGGCAATTATTCCACTAAAAACATTGCTATTATGCTTTTTAAAATCCAAATCATAAATTATTAATGCATACCTTTCTAGGGATAATAAAAAGACAACTTACTTTGACTGAAGTAAAGCTATCAGTCAATCAATAAGCAGCAAGGAAGCAGGTAAAAAAGAGTTTTCAGATGAAAAAACTTGGGTTACTTGTTTCTTTTATGGACAAATATTAACTACATCTTGGCTGGCTTCTAAGCATGATAGGTTTAGGAAGAATGAACATCTTGCCACTGCTTTTAATAATTCTTAGTCATTTTGTTCCTTTTTGTAGAAAATTGAAACTATCCTGGATCAACCCTGTCTGACTCTCATTGACCTCATTTGATTGATTGATTGATTGATTGACTATTTTTGAGACAGGATCTCTGTAGCTTAGGCTACCTTCAAACAGTTCTCCTGCCTCAGCCTCCTGATTCCTGGGATTATTGGTGTACATGTCCACACCCATTTATCCTTCTCATGCCTTCCTCTTTGTCATCTTCCTTTTTTTTTCCTGATTCAAATAATTTCTAAGATGGTTCAGGAACAAAAATATGCTATCATGAAATATTCTAGTTATAAGAACATATATTTTCTCTGTCTCAATAGAATGGTAGATCGATCTGTGTATGTGCACGTTTCCACGCAAATTTTTAGGGTATGTATATTAGAGTGTGTTAAGGCACAATACCTCAGTGTTAGATCTCTAATTAGGAAATACTTCTAGAAATAAGTGGTATTTTTGTTTTTTATTTTTTATTTTTGGTACTGGGGATCGAACTCGGGACCTTGCACTTGCGAGCCAGGAGGTGGGACAACTGAGCTAAATCCCTGGACCTTAGAAATAAGTTTTTGTTACATGAGTCAGTGAATTAATAATTGCTTGTGGTGTGCTAAGTTTTATGCTGACTTTTAAATAGATAATCTCATTAAATCCTCACAGTGACAAGAACAGGGAGCATAACCTGAAAAAAAGATAACTATTGATCTCATGGTAGGATCCAAGTAACAGATTCCCCCGAGCCAAGAGAGAACTTGATGCCTGATTCTCAAAGTAGCACTTACTAGCTGGGCATGTTGGTGCACACCTGTAATCTGAGCACTGGGGAGGCTGAGGCAGAAAGATTGCCAGGAGTTCAAGGCCACCCTGGGCTCCATGGTGAGTTCAAGACTAGCCTAGACTATGTAACAAGACCCTGTCTCAAAAAAAAAAAAAAGAAAAAGTAGCACTATCAGGATAATAGCTCAGATTTTATAGAAGGCTTATCAGAAATCCTGTTTAATTGCATATCCTATGCACTTAATTTGTGAGATTTGTTGCATTGCATTGGTGATACAAATGCTTTTCCAATACTTTAGATGTAGTATTTCCCCTAAGTACTAGGAACAGAGTGAAGACAGAGAATATTTCATTTGTTAATATTGAAATAAAAGGAGAAAAGTAACCATGGAGATGAGGTAGATTAGGGATAGGGTAAAACCAGTGACAATTAGGTGAAATCTATTGTTACCATGAAGACCCAGGGCACATGCACAGAAGACAGGATCCAGGATGATTCAGGCTCCTGAGCACAGTGCTCAGATCCAATCAGAAAACTGCTATTTTCTTTTTCCTTTTTTCTTTCTTTCTTTTTTTTTTTTTTTTTGTGGTACTGAGGGTCAAACTCAGGACCTTGCACTTGCCAGGCAGGTGAGGTGCCACTGAGCTATATCCTTGGCCAGAAAAGTGCTATTTTCAATTCTTCATTTACATCTGGCAGAAAACCAAGTGAGTCTTCAATAGGACAGTTCAAATTTAGCACCAGGGCAAGTGAGTTTTTGATAGGACAACCATCCCAGTGCCTTATTTGCATGAGTGAAGAACTAATCCATGAATTTCAGACACAAAAGATTCCCTTCACTTATCCTGTGGCCATTGTGAATCTGCTCACAGGCCTGCGCTCACTTTTCAGATCATGCTTCTTTTCCACCTTCAATAAATGTGTATCCCCCCTACCTTTTTTGTATGTCTTGTCCAATTTTGTTCAGGACACGAACCTAGAAAGAATTCCCTGAGGACCCACCATCTGGTAACTAGGACACAGGAACTCTTATACATCACTAATGGAAGTATACATTCATAATGTATCTTATATCAATTTGACAATATTTTATAAAGTTGACCATTTAATGTTTTATAAAGTTGAATTTTTATTTGTGTGAAAATTCTTGTATCTTTTCATTTGCTTCACTTCTCTTTTATTATGGCATATTATATAAAAATCATAGAAAGTTGATATTGTTTATGTTTTACAATCACAAAGTGATTTAAAATTAATCATATAAACAATGGATTTTTTAAAAAAAACAATCAAACATAAGGAAGTTTTTATTCTTCCCATGTTTTTGGTCTGACAGTCTTTGTAGTTGTTATGATGTTGTAGAACTTGAAATGATTTTATAGCAAATTAAAGCACCACGCCTCCATGAATGTTGTCTTTGTTACTTTCTCCTTCCTGAGATACTCAACAACCACAGCTCTGAGGAGAGGTTTATTTTGGCTCATAGTTTGTAGAGGTTTTTCACTCTATACTTGACTGCCTCCAAGACAGGGCAGCATGGCAGAGAGATATGGCAGAGGAGAACCAGTTCATGGTATGGCAGGCAGCAGCCAGAAAGAGATCAAGGAAGGAGAGAGGTACCCTTTCCAGTTTACACCCACAGTGACCCACTTCCTCCAACCATGCTTCACTTCCCAAATCACATTTAGCTATAAACTCATCAGTAGATTAGTGCACTGGTGAGTTCACACACCCATGATCCAGTCACCTCCCTAAATCCCATGAGTGCATGAGGCTTTTGGGGGTGGGACATCTAGTTATAAACTCCAACAGATGACAAGGTTTAGCTCTACTCTTGCATTTATGCAGTTCCTTCCAAACCCAGGATAACTCTCCACTTGTCTCTAAGGAAAACCATTCTAATTTTTCAAGTTCTATTTTGTTGTGTTGGTTACATAGTTTTTCCAGATACCATTTTGCAACAGAATTCTGAAATTCATATTTTTTAAGTGAAATCATCTCTTTTTTGTTTTCTTTTTGAGACAAGGTCCTACTATGTTCAGGCTGGTCTCAAACTCATGGCAATCCTCTTGCCTCAGGCTTCTGAGTGCTAGTATTACAGGGATGTGTCATCATACCCATCCCAAAATCACCTCATTTTTCAACACTGGCACCTGAATTTTTTAGGGGATTTCTGTGACTAAAGTATCTATTTCTGTGACTAAAGTATCTATTTCTGTAGACCAAAGTGGAACTATGAGACATAGTTTACAACCACCTCCTAACAGTTGCTACCAGAAGTAACTAGAACCCAGCACCCAATTACATTTCAGAGTCTCTGCACAGAAGCCAGCAAACCTCCATTTGGCATATGCCAACACACATGAGAGAGAGAGAGAGAGAGAGAGAGAGAGAGAGAGAGAGAGAGAGAGAGAGATTGATTCTTGCATAGTGCATTTAAGTGAAAATTAATTTATATCACAGAAAAGTACTCCATTCTCTCCGCTGTTTGGATCTGGCTCCATGGTCTATTCAAAAGTCTCAGAAATTCATCCAATTTAGTCTCAAGTAACACTTTCTATGGAAGAGAAAGTGGTTCTCAGAGGACATATGGGAGCTCAATCTTGGATGCCCATCAGCAGATCAATGGATAAAGGAAATATGGGCACCTTGTCATTCAGAGATTTCTTCAGCATCAGGTTCTACTTACTGCCCTGCCAAACATGTAAGGACTGAAGCCTCTACACACAAAAGCTCTCTTGAGCAGTCTGCTGGCTCAGGCCGTCTTTGCCACTGTATGCAGAGCCCACTATTTCACCCTCCCTCAGGTCCAAGGTGAAGGAGATTCTCCTGCTGCCCCTCTCTAAGAGTAGAGAAAAATAACTCCCATTGAAACATCTGTTCAACAGTAAATCCACAAGTACTTTCCCGGTGAGAACTGCTACCTGCAAATAACATGAGGGTGGTGTCAGCCTGTTGGGAGCACAGGTGGCAAGTGGTAGGGATACAAAAGTGACATCAATATAATTGGAAAGAGAAATGAATCCCTAGACGATGGCTGGGATGAGATGTGTTCTGTGCCTGATGCACCAGAACACCTGGACCCCAGGAGAAAGTAATGTTGAAAAGCATGAGATTGATCAGTGATAGAGTTGCCTGAAAGGTGTGAAATGCACAGGCCACCTTGTCATCCAGAGATTTCTTCAGCATCAGCTTCTACTTACTGCACTGCCAATCATGCAAGCACTGAAGCCTCTACAAACTAAAGGTCTTCTGGGGAGCCTCCTGCCCTTGGCCACATTTTTCAACTTATGCAGAGCCCATTGCTTCAGCCTACCTCAAGACCAAGGTGAAGGAGATTTTCCTGCTGAATGCACGTTTTTTTATGGACTAAAATACCCAATGAACTCAACATGGAACATGGGCCCCTGTGTAAATTGTACTTGCAGTGAAAATCCAATTATATGCTGCAGGTCAGATGAAATGCCTGTGTACTATGACAAATTAAATTGCCGAGTTATGTTTGATGCCACTGCCTGCACCTTTGCTGTTACAGAGCACAGGAGACCATGGAAGGACTACCCTGTGTATGACTGGTTGCTTGATGTTCTGAAGGATCCAAGTTACCAAAACCATAACTGATCCTCAATTGATGAGTAAAAGCTGTGATTTTGCAAACACTACCAACCAATAAAAACTTTATCAAACAAACAAAAAAAGAAAGTGGTTCTCACTCTACTATTATAGTCCATTTCTCACTCTACCAAATCCAATACAGTTTCTCTTCAATCTTGTTCAGAATGAGATAAAAGAAAGTTGAAACTGCATGATCTCATCTTCTATACTCCTGGAAGCAGATATTTCAACACAAATTATCAACATATCAACTTCCAAGAATGAAATGGTGATTTTCAGGTAATAAATAGGCTCAGTAAGCTAAAATCCAAATTTAAAAGAAACTCTACCTCTACCGAGGTTCAGCCTTGCTAATGAACCAAATTTACATTAGTAAGTGGAACACATAAGTGTAGAGCTCTACAAGCCTGGCTGGGGGCTACTGTCCTACATTCAGCACTCCCTCCAAGAGTAATGGAGAGCTATTTGTGTACTAGTGTAAAAGTGCTCACCCACTTTCCATCTCAGAATGGCAACTACACCTGCTCATTGGAAGCTTGTACTCCAAATTTTGCTATAAATGGCACTGGTAACGCAAAATGGAAATTTAAAAGTTAGAATTTTGTTTCCTTTTAGAGACAAATGACTTCAAACTTCCTCAGGCCTGCAGCATACACTGCCACCCCCACCTTTTCTCATCCCAGATGAATGGACACATCATGTAGATGCTGGCACCATGAGGTCAAAGTCCAGTGTCATTTCCACAGGGAAAGAAGTCTAGCTCCCAGCAAGGAGGAAACGAGCTTGTGCATCTCTTTCATCTCATTTGATACCCCTCAAACTATTCCTTGTTATAAGGACCCCAATGCACTTGTAAGTGGCAAGATGGTGATTTGGGTGGTGAGGCCACCCCCATCTTCCAGGAGCCAGCTTTCAATAACGCCTTTTTCCTTTCCACCATAATAATTGGCCACCTTTGATTTGGTCAGCATTAAGCAAATGAACCTATGTGTATAAACATAAGTGGCTGGTAACACTCCAGGGTAGTATGTTTGATTTTTTTTTTTTAGTATATTTTAGTATACTTATTTGAAAAGGAAGTAACTGAGCAATAAGCTAATAAATAAGTCCATATCCAAATCATTTTAAAGATAGCTGTCAGATCAATAAGATAAGACATTTGAAGACAAAATAAATTTGAAGAAAGAACAACTCAGCCAAAAGGCTGTCTAGATACAAGGCAGAAACAACGGAGTCTCAACACCAGCAGTAAGACACAAACACCTTGCTGCAGAAATGGTGAGAAGTCTAGACACCTCCAGTTTCTGAGTAAACTAGCAGGTAGATATTCATTGTGAAAGGTGTTTGATATTGATATCACACTTACTAAGAAATACTCTGATAATTTGTCCCAAAAGATTTGCCTACTACAAGAGAATGTGTTGGTTCACTTGAAAAATACGGTCCTCTTGACTAGGTTGACAATATTTCTCCAAGTTTTCTGATTATATACTTTAGTTATATAAACATTGTCTAACTGCATGGCATAAACACAGTTAAGAGGACTTTACATAATTCATGCATTCAATAAATATTTGGTAATTTGTTTTTAAGTAGTTATTTGCAAGTGGCAACATGAGTAAATTAAAATTTCACCTTGTATATTCAACTAATTTTTTACTTATTCACGTTGTGGCAAATACATTTATATTTCTTAAATTATTTTTCAAGGTTAAATGAATTCATCTTTGCAAAATTTGTACTCTTATTATGACAGAAGAAGAGAAAATTCACATTTAATTGTTTTGAACAATGACCCTGCAGGAAAAAAAAATATTATTCCTATTTATAAAAATGGGTTTAGGCATGTTAAGTAAAACTTTCCCTGGGACATTCAACTAGTAAATTGCAGGGCTAAGATTTAAATCCAAGCCTAGATGACCTTTATTCCTTCTGATTTCTTATAGGTACTTTTTAGGTAAATTCTAAAATGACATATAATCTTATGTTCTACTAAAAGTTTTAGTTTGCCCTAAGTAAAGTTTAAGTCCTGTTTGAAAGAGCCATTTTGGGAGAGACCATGACTCAGATCTGGCAGACATGCAGGATTGGTACAAGGATGGGCTCTCAGGATGGGAACCAAGCCAGAGACAAGGATTCCAGGGATTTAAAATGTAAGAGATCATCATTTTAGGGTAGTGAGGAGGCATTGGGAAATAACTAAAATGTAAGAAGTTATTAAAGGCACAAACTGAGTGAAGTGTCCAAAGAATCTCTTCAGTAACAGAGAAAACAATGACTACATTCAATCATAGAAACTGGCAGGGTGCCCTGGGATAGGAGCAGCCACACATATCTGAAATATGCCTGAAACACAATTGAATGTTTAATATTAAGCTAACCTCAGAACTAGAAGACAAGTCCATCAAATTCTCAGTTATTATTATCTCTGAAAATGGCTTTGCTTAATGACAATATGACTAGGTATGGAATTCCACATTTAAAGGCTTTTCCAACCCAACATTTTTCTAGCTGTTTCATTGTCAGCAATGTGCTGATAAAAAGTTGGACATCAATCCATTCTTATTTTCCTGTGAGGAATGTATCTTTTCTCTCTAGCAGTATCAGTATTTTCCTCTCTATACTTGCTACTCTAAGCTTTCATCCCCATGTATCTGTGTTTTTCATTGCATAACATTCATTGACTCTTTGTGAGATTTCATGTCTTTCTGGTTCTGGAAAATTGTAGGCTATTAGTTCCTGAAATATTTCTTCTACTACAGCCTCTTTAAACCTGTTTAAGAATGTTATGCCTGGTGAGGTAACTTGATGACTGATCAGGATATAGTGCTTCTGGTTTCTCTTAATGTCTCCAGTGTCTTATTCCAGATAGCTGAATTAGGTAGACATTTAAAGGCAGTTAGAAAGGGACCAGGCCCAAGACAGAGTCAGAACAGAGTTGAGGCAAACCCGGGCTATAGTCCAGGGCTGAGTTGAAAGAAAACTAGGCCCTAAGATGGAGACACTTTGGCTAGGCCTACAAGCCTCCCCAGAGATAAACAGAAGCTCAAAGCTGTGCTTTAACTAGCACCATCTGGTCCAGTTAGCCTGAACAATGTAACAAACACTTAGAAACTACATAACAAACACCTAGCTGGATGACCAGAACACTCTGACTTTCACTCCTACCCCTTCCAGAAATGCCTTTGTTCTAGTGCAGTGTACCCTTGCTGCGTACTTTGTTTTTCTATTGCATCGTTAGCAGAGTGACTATATTGTAATCCCATAGGTTGATGACAGTTTGACCCAAAGTAACCGGCAGTGTGATTTTGCTTCATACGAACCCCCTAGACAAAGAGCCTCAGCAGCCTCCCACTTCTGGGACCCCTCCTGCCTCTCAGGAGCTTTCTCTTAACAAACTCTTCCTGCTCTTCACCTCCTTTGTCCTTGAGTTCATTCTCCACTGTCCTGAGACAGGAACTCCCCACATCCACCAGGCTGGGAGTTACTTCCACATAGTATTTGGTACACTGCCCTATTTGAAATACCATGTTCATCTTTCTTGTGAAGACAGATACTACTGATTTGTCTTACAGGAGGGCAAGGAAAGAGATATGGACTGGGGACTCACTGGACTCCTTCATTTGTGGTGTTCCAACTAATTATGTTGTCAGTGGCCACCTGCTCTTGGATCTGTTCCCCAAGGTGTGGAACAATTGTGTTCTCTGTCTCACTTTCTTGGTTAGACCCTTCTCAAGAGAGGCATGGACGCCAACATCATTCTCATTTTATAACTTGTTTTTCTCTTTCCTGCTTTTAAATGACTTGTTTTTTTTACTGTTGGTATTTTAATTTATTTATTCGAATACACTTTCTTTAATTTCTGTGAATTTAGTGTGGCTGGGAAGATAATATCCACTTTGAAACTGAAAGACTGCCTCCCACCATTTTTGCACTGATTTGGGTATTTTGCACTTGGTAATTCAATCAAATAGTTATCTATAAAATTAACTACAAAACAAGAAATTTACTAGATTTTTCCTGATATTCAGATGTATTTCTTCTTTTATTTTGTTTTGTATTTTATGGTTTTGGAGGCAGCTTCTCATTATATAGCCCAGGCTGGCCTGACCTTCCTGCTTCAGCCTCCCAAGTGATGGGATTACAGGTGTGCACAACCACATCTAGTTTTTTGGGTGTATTTCTTACAAATATTACTCATTCCTCATTCTCCTGTTCTGTCCACTTTCATCCAAAATATAAACATACTCATCCGACACTCCAGATAAGCATATGTATATATACATTCTAGGTAGGTTAAACTGTAGTTTGAGGATATAATCTTCCATTAAATGATGATGGAGAAACAGTGAAGGGAAATAGGGAGGGTGCAGCTGTGAGGTAACAGGAGCACAGTTAAATCCACACTTATTGTCATGTGATGGCACACAGATGGTAGGAACAGTCATTCAAATTTTAAGGTATTGATTTATAGCTTGATAATATTACTTTTTTCTTTTCCCTAGGGTTTAAATATTTAGGTTTAGAAAAAAGAATAATTTTATTCAGTCCAAATACCAGTCCTGAGAGGTAAGATTTTTCTTCTTATTAGAAAAAATTCTAACATATTAGAATATAGGAAGTAGGGATAAATCCAAATAATTCCCCAAACTATCTATTCCACTGTTTCAAAATATTTATATATATGTAAATACTAACTTATTTATACTACTAGTTTCTCTTAGTTCATTGAAGAGAAAATTTTGTGCTTTTATCTGTTTGGTGTTCTTTGTAAGAGACTTTTTTGTCTATAACTTCAACTCTGAGTAATGTTTTAGCCATTCTTTTAAATTATGATACACAATATATTAACTATTGTTATTCTATAAATTTTTAATGAAATTTTGTTTTCTTTCATAGAAGTAATGAATGTCTTTTATATTTTCTTTATTAATATCTACTTATATTACAGTAATTTTTTCTATTGGCCTTTGAAATATTATTTTTATTTATTTATTTTTTTTGGTATTGGAGATCAAATTTGGGTCCCTCCACTTGTGCAGCAGGCAGCGAAAACACTGAGCTAAATCCCCGGCCCTGAAATATTAATTTTAAAGTGATTAATATAATGAATGCATCATAGAAACAGTTGCTGTGTTTTGGGGGGGGGGTTGTGGCACTTTCTCTTTATTTTCACTAGCACCGGTGAATGGTTTCAGCTATAAAACCTCAGAACAAACATATATGGCCTCAGAAATGCCACCTGGGCATTAAGAAAATAAACACAATTTGTAATTGCACATGTTGGTATAATTTAATAAACAATTCTTTAGGTGTTACTGATTATGTCTGAATTTTTTTTGTTTATGTTTCTGTCCTTCTCAGTCGTTGGTCTTCTTTTTGTTCTGGTTCCTATTTTTCACATTGTGTGTTTCATAGTAGCGTACACCAACTTTTTTGGATTGCTGCTGTCATGCTGCTTGCCTTCATTCCTTAGATATAAGCATCCTCTGAGTTTTATTTGACTGTTCCTCTTCCCTCTGTGCCTTCTGATTCCTTCCCTTTTTAGTACTTGCTGATTTGTTTACTTCTTCAGGTGTTTCTTTTTGTTCTTCAGACTTTGCAAAAACCTTTTCACTTACCCCCTTAGATATCCTGACTGCTGAAAACTTTTCAGTCTTGGCTTTGCTTAAAAACTTCTGGTATTTTGCAGTCTTCTCATCCAGGGCTTTTACCACTGCTTTGGTGTCATTTCCCACTTGGTCTTCTTGGGACTCCTGATGAGCCTCTTCCTTGACATCTGTCTGGTCCTGCTTCTGCTCCTCCTCCTCCTCAGAAGCAGAAAAGCTCTCCAGCTCTTCCTCGCTGTCTGACACCGCCACAGGAACCAGATCATCACCAGAAAACTGGGGCATGATATTGATTTTGCCGAAGTTCTGTCGAACCCATGCAAGGATCTGCTGCATTTCAGAGTTAGCATCACAGGGACGGTCCTCTTCTTTTTCTTTCTCAATGACAGATTCTGAACCTTCACCTGTGGTCTCTGTAGTCTCTTCCAAGTTGTTCTGGGTTGTTTCAGTAGCATCTTCCAAAGATGAGGAAGGAGGAAGCTGGGGGGTTGCAGGCGCCTCTGCATTGGGTGGTTTGACAAAGAAAGGGATCCGGCCCCACTGCCAGTCATTAAGGACCATCTTGCCCACAGTCTTCAAATCAGGCTCTCCACCCTTTAATAATTTCCCAGTGCAGAAAGCAAGCTTCTCAAGAAAGTCCTCAGCATTCTCCCATGAATCAGTCTTGTATGTCTTACTGATATATTCTGGTTTTGCTCGTTCCAGGACAGCACCAATGTGGTCTTCAGGACTTAATTTTTTCAACTTGAACAACTCCTTTCAGCACAGTGTCTGTCTCTGAGTCCTCAGAGGGGTAAACCACACCTGGGCAGTCAATGAGGAATATCTGATGCATCAAGGTAATATATTGCCAGACCTTTGTTTCACCTGCAATGCAGGCCACTTTGCAAGCTTTCTTGGAACTCATTGTGTTGATCACGGAGCTCTTGCCAACATTTGGATACCCAATGAAGCAGACGCTGATCTGTTTCTTGTCAGTGTGCAACTTTCCCAACTGCCACAGAAGCTAAATGAATGCTCCTTTGCCAAAGGGGTTAGCAAGACTCGAATGGAAAGCAAGTGTTGGATACTTCTGGGAGAGGACAGCAACCCATCATTTTGTTGCCCAGGTTGGAACAAGGTTGCATTTGTTGAGTACAAAAATAACATGCTTCCAGGGTTTTTCCTTTTTCAAGTAAGCCTCAATGTGGGGGGAATGGGTACCCATTGGATCTCTAGCATCAAGAACTTGGACTACAATATCTGATGAATCTATCACCTTGTAGAGCTCACCCCATATTCTTTTGGGCTGTCCTTTCTTATATATCTCTTCTTGGGCTTCATTTCTCACACCAGTGTCTTCGGTTACCAAATCGTGATCCTTGCCCTGGTCATAGCTCTCAGTGGATATCTCAGCTTTTTCCATCAGTGACTGCATATCACTCGCAAATAAATTTGGCCGCTTTCTCTGTGACTTAGGACCAAATGTAGTTTCAAAACTTTCAGTGTCAAGAATGTGCACCTTGGAGTTATGAGGCTGGATTCCGTCATGGAGAAGAGACATTGGTAACTTGCTTTGCTTCATGACAACTTTGTATGGATCCTTCAGAACTGTATCCATTTCCTCTTGAAATTTCTGTAATGAAGACTGCTTAATCACACGTGTGTTTCCAAACCATTTAATATTTGGCTCTACTCGTGCCACTGTACCAGAAGCCACCGTTGATGGATACTGCAGAGGCTTAATCACTTTACCACAACTATTCCTGCGCTCCTTTTGCCTATACATGTTTAGGCACCGGATTATAGCCTGG
This sequence comes from Heterocephalus glaber, assembly GCF_053883595.1. Taxonomy (NCBI): domain Eukaryota; kingdom Metazoa; phylum Chordata; class Mammalia; order Rodentia; family Bathyergidae; genus Heterocephalus; species Heterocephalus glaber. The sequence continues at coordinate 58,341,706 of NW_028258325.1, read as the reverse complement.
TCCCTCTCGTTTTGTCCTCCTGCTCCCTGTACTCCATCCGGGTTGGTGCTGGACTCGGAGGCGTTGATGGTGCTCCATCATTTGTACTTGGGCTTCACTATCTTGCCGACGGGACAAAGACGGGTCTGGCTTACTGGGTAAATTAGCTCGGAACTTCACAGCATAGGAACAGTTTTAAAACTAGGTACTTGGCACAAAGAATTTAGCTGTATTTAACTCTATTGATTTACTGCTGCATTTCTGCTGTCATATTTCTAGGTTACTTTCAGTTCTTAAATATTGGTAGCAAACTAGGAATAGTCTCTGTATGTGGTACATTCTGAGATTTTACTAACCAAGTCTGTGTTTGATTGGGATAGGCTTATTTTTTAAATAGTGGCCACATCATTCCTGTCTTCATAGCTATTGCTCTATTTTTAAGCTGGTGTCTTCTTTTAGCTTCTTCCCCCCCATCTTTACTCTTTTATTTCATTTTTATTAATTTTATTGGTACATTTTAGGTATACAATATTATGACATTCATCATTGGAAATTTACATAATCACTCTTGGTACTTATTTTTTCCCCATGCCCCTGCCCTCCCTTCAACCTCTCCATCCCTCCCTATTTACAAAGATTCTGTTTCTGTTATTTCATTTTCTCATATTCATTCCATTCCCTTCTCTCCTTTCCCCTAGCCCTACCACTTCCCCTTCCCCTTTGCCCTTTTTCTTCCTATTTCACATTATCTATTATACCTTTTAGTCCCTATTTACATTTCAGTTACTCTTACTGGAGAAACTATTTGGTACTTACATATGTGTGTCCTGTTTATTTCTTTTTTTTCCCCCATTAACTTTATTGGTACATTTTAGGTATAAAATACAGTTACATTCATCATTGGGATCTTGTACTATTACATAAGTCTCTTGGTTCTTAATTTTTGTCCCCTTCCCTTGCCATCCTTTCAACCCCTCCACCCTTCCCTATTTGCAAAGACCTTGTTTCCATTTTTTTCCTCTTCTCATATTTTTTCCTTTCCCTTTTTTCCCTTCCCCTACCCCTCCCAATTCCCTTGCTCTTTTAGACCTTTTCTTCCTATTACACAATATCAATTATACATGTTTTAAATTATAATATTAAGATCTAGGAGACATTACCACAGATTTTACAGAATTTAAAAGGATATAGAAAGCATATTACAAAAATCTTTTTTGAAATAAATTTGACAACTTCTAAGAAGTACCTTGGAAGACAAATTAATGAAACTAACTCTGGAGGAAATATAAAATTTGAATAGCACCTATTAAAGAAAGTATATTCCTAGCTTGAAAACCTACCTATATGATAATAGCAGGCTCATAAACATTTTAACTGATAAATTATATCAAACATTTAAAGCAGAAAAAAGAAGGAACACTTCTCCCCTCATTTTAGGAACTCAATGTGCTAATCCTAAAACTGGATAAAGATAATAACAGAAAAAAGTATGAACATAGATAGAAATTTGTTTAACAAAACAAACTATTAGAAGTCAGATCTGGCAGTATGTAGAAACTGGTTTTGTTATAGGGATGGCAGTGTTGGTTCAGCATTGGAAGATCCATCCCCAAAAGTCATCATTTTAACAGAAGAAAGGAAAAAGCCATATGATCCTGTCACTAGTTGGAGAAAAAGTATTGGACTAAATTCTACAGCTGGTCATGGTAAAAGCTATCAGGAGACTAGAAGTAGAACAGAACCTTCTGAACAGATCAAAGACATGTACTCCATACTTCCAGCGAGAATGCCTTCTATGAATGGAGAAGATACAATGCTTTCTCCTTAAGGTGGGGAACAAGGGCAGATATGCTTACTCTTTATCTGTCCATTAAACTTTGAAACCTAGTCCCCACCAAAATAGTCTGGCAATAAAATGACACAACTAGGATAGAATTGGCACGGCAGAAGCAAAATCTTTATATGTAGATGAAATGATCATCTACAGAGAAAATACCTTCCAGAAATCTCTAGGAGCCCCTAGAACTTGTACTTGAATTTAGCAGGATTAGAAAACACAAGGTATATATAAAAATTCAGGTCTGTGTATATTTGCTATAAATGAAGAATTGGATATTGAAATTTAAAAGATATGTAGGAATACAAAAGACCAAGAAAAGTTAAAAACAAAAACAGTGTTGGAAGATGTTTAGTACTTAATTGTAAGACTTCTTCTAAAGCTACAGTAATCAAGGCAGTGTTGGTGTAAGGAAAGACCTATATAGAGAGCATTTGAATAAAACAGAATCTAGAAATAGAACCACACATATATGGTCCACTGAGTTTTGAAAGATTATTTAACATTAGCATTTTATAGAATATAAACTCAATTCAAGAGCCGAGGAAGAGAGAGTGTTTTCAGCAAACGGCACTAGAACACCTGGTATCCATATATAAAAAATTAATGTCAACTCTTTTTTTCCATACATGAAAATAACTTGAAGGGATCTATGAACCTAAATAAGAAAGCCTAAAAGTATGAAACTTTAAGAAGAAATTATAAGGGAAAATATTTATGAATTCAGGGTAGGCAAGAACTACCTAGGATATAAAAGACATGATATATAAAAGAAAAAAATTGATAAATGAGATTCCATCAATATTTAGAACTTTAAATGACATCATTAAAATGAAAAGTAGTCCTTAAACAGACCATATTTACAATGCATATAACCTATGACCAGAATATATAAAGAACTCTTACAGCTCATTAATAGACAACCCAATTAAAATGTAGACATAAGAAGATGATAAATAGCCAGTATAGCACAAGGAATGGTGTGCAACTCTAGATTCAGAAAAATACTAATCAGTGCAATACTAAAATTGAATTATACACTCATTAGGAAGATGAAGTCAAAAGTTTTCAAAGCCTTGTCATGACTTTTTCTTTTTGTTGGATTCTCCCCCTTTGCATTTAAATTATCACGCCCAGTAGATTCATTCTGCTGTGTCCTGGGGTTGTGATCCTCACTGTCTTTTCCTAGGGTTTTGTCTAAAAGTTTTTGGAGTGCCGGTTTGGTATTCATGAAGTTCCGGAGGTGTTCTTTATCATGAAAGTGTCTTATTTCTCCATCAATTTTGAAAGATAGTTTTGCAGGGTACATCAATCTGGGTTGGAGGCTGTTTTCCTTTAGGGCTTGAAATACATCACTCCAAGCTCTTCTTCCCTTGAGGGTTTGCATTGAGAAACCTGCTGTGATTCTGATGGGCTTTCCTTTGTATGTGATTTGTTTCTTTTCTCACTGCTTGTAGAATTTTGTTCTTCTGTTGGATTTCTGGAATCCTAACTACTATATGCCTATGTGTAGATTTTTTTTTATCAAGGCTAGCTGGAGTCCTATATGCCTCCCTTATCTGTATGTCAAGTTCTTTTCCTCTGCTTGGGAAGTTTTCTGCCATTACTTTTGTGAAGAATTTTTTTATGTCATCTGCACTCTCTCCTGTTTCTTCATTGATTCCAGTCAGTCTTATGTTATTCTTCTTTGCATCGTCTAGCAGCTGCTGGATTGATTTCTTGTGTTCCCTTATAATTTTAAAGCAATTTTTCTTTGCCTCCTCACTAATTCCAATCTTTTCTTCTATATGTGAAATTCTATCCTCACATTGGTTCATACTGCTGCGCAGACTTTTGATGGAGGTTTTTTTTTTTTTTTTTTTTGGTACCGGGGATCGAACTTGCATCCTTGCGCTTGCACAGCAGGTGGCGAGACCACTGAGCTAAATCCTCAGCCCTTGATGGAGTTTTTAATCTCTTCAAAATATTTTTGTATCTGTTTTATGGATTCCATTTGTTTCCTATGTTGGGATTTCATCATGTTCCTCAAATCCTCTATTTTTTTTTATCTGTGTCCTCTCTAGATTTATTAATCATGTCTTGCACCATAAGCAAAATCTTCGCTGTTATCTGAGTAATTATTTCTGATTTCATTTTTCCCAGATCCTCTTTTGTTGCCAGTTCAGAGAGTCCAGGTGGTTGAGTATCAGATTGTTCCATCTCGTTTCCCTTTGGGGTTTCTGTAGGTGATCCAGAAGTCTGTGTTTGAGGCTTTTTTATGTGTTTTCTCATTTCCACGGGGGGGGGTGCTTCTGGCACCCACGTGGCTCACCTTCTCTGCCCTAGGATCTTGGGATAGCAGCGGGGGAGCTTCCTTCCCAGTTCTGGGACCGGCTGAGCTTCTCTGCCCTATGAGCCCGGGATGGAGGCGAGGAGCTTCCTTCTGGGTTCTGGGACCAGCTGAGCTTCTCTGCCCATGTCCTGTTTCTTTCACTTGAGAGTATGGCCTCAATGTGCATCCATTTAGCTATAAATATCTCTAATTTCTCATTTTTTATGGGTAAGTAGTACTTCATTTTATTAAAAAAAATTCATTTTCTTTATCCAGTCTCCAGTTGATGGGCATTTGGGCTGTTTCAAGCTTTAGCTATTACAAATTGCGCTGCTATGAACATGGGCGCACATATATCACTGTGGTATGATTCTTTAAATTCTTTGGGGAAAATACCGAGCAGGGGAATAGTTGGGTCAAATGGGACTTCCAGTGCGAGTTCTTTGAGGTGTCTCCATACTGATTTCCACAGTGCTTGCACCAGTCTACACTCCCACCAGCAGTGGAGCAGGGTTCCTCTTTCCCCACAACCCCGTCAGCATTTGTTATTGGTTGATTTCATAATAGTAGCCATTCTTTCTGGAGTGAGGTGGAATCTCAGCATTGTTTTCATTTGCATCTCTCGATTGACCAGTGATGTTGAACATTTTTTCACGTATTTGTTTGCTATTTCTACTTCTTTGTCGGAGAAATGTCTGTGCAATTCAGATGCCCATTTTTGGATTGGGTGTTTAAATTTGGGAAGTCTGATCTTTTTAAGTTCTTTATAGTTTCTAAATAGTACACCTTTTTCTGAGGAAAAGTAGGTAAAGATTTTTTTCCACATTGTGGGTTTCCTCTTCACACTGCTGGTGATCTCTCTTGCCATGGAGAAGCTTTTTAATAAGAAGAGATCCTGCTTTTTGATTGCTTGTGCTAGTTCATGGGCAACTGAGGTTTTGTTCATAAAATCTTTTCCTACACCAATATTTTTGAGTTCTACATAACCTCTGTTCCAGGTGGTTCAGCATTTCTATTTTATGTTTTTTTTAATTTTTTTGCTTAAATTCTTTTATCAGTGCATATTATGTATACAACTCATTTACATTTATCACTGGGTGCTTGAACCTGTACATGATGTATCTTGGTTCTCATTTTTTCCCCATTACCTATGTGCCCTTCCCCATTTACATAGACTTTGTTAACATTTTTTTCTTTTCTCATAATTTTTCCTTTCCCTCCTTTCCTTTCCCCTTCCCCTCCCACCACCCCTACCACTTTGGACCTTTTCTTCCAATTTCAAATTATTGATTATTCATTTTAATAGTTTTCATCCTTATTTACACTTTCAGTGTCTCATACTAGAGAAACTACTCGATATTTACCCTTTTGTGTCCTATTCATTTCACTTAAGAGTATGGCCTCAATATGCATCCATTTAGGTATAAATGTCTCCAGTTTCTCATTCTTTATGGCTGAGTAGTATTTCATTTTATAAAAAAAAAAAACCGAGATATTTTTTATCCAGTTTCCATTTGATGGCACTTGGGCTGTTTTCAAGCCTTAGCCATTAGAAACTGTGCCAGCGTTTCTATTTTAATATTTAGATCTCTAAGCCATTTTAATTTTAGTTTAGTGCATGGCAAGAGATATAGGTCTAATTTTAATCCTTCGCAAGTTGAAACCCAAATTTTCCAGCACTATTAAAGAGGCTCTCTTTCCTCCAGTGAGGGTGTTTGGCTCCTTTATCGAAGATGAGATGGCTGAGTGTGTCTGGCGTTGTTTCTGCATCTTCTAATCTGTTCCACTGGTCCTCAGGTCTGTTTTTTTGCCAGTATCATGCTGTTTTTAATCACAGTAGCTTTGTAGTATAGTTGCAAGTTGGGGCTTGTGATACCCCTGCCGTGTCTCTGTTACCTAGAATTGCTTTTGCTATTCTGGGTCTCTTCTTGTTCCAAATGAATTTTTGGATTGTTTTCTCAAGGTCCATGAAGTATGCTGCTGGGATCTCAATTGGGGTTGCATTGAATCTACATAGCAGTTTTGGCAGTATAGCCATTTTCACTATGTTGATCCTTCCTTCCCAGGAGCAAGGGATGTCTGTCCATTTTCTGATATCATCTTCAGTGTCTCTTCAGAGTGCTATATTTTTCAGAGAAGAAAACTATGATTTATTTTGTTAGGTTGATTCCAATTTTATTGCATGCTATTGTGAAAGGAATTATTTGCCCTATTTCTTTCTCAGTGAGTCTGTTTATCATGTAAAGGAAAGCTATTGATTTTTGTGTTTTGACCTTGTATCCAGCTACTTGACTGAGTTTGGTTTTTAGGTCTAGAAGACTTTCGGTGGAGTTCTTGGGGTCTTCTATATAGAGTATCATATCACCTGCAAATAATGACAATTTGACTTCTTCATTTCCTATCTTTATTCCTTTTATTTCTTTCTCTTGTCTAATTATTATGACTAATGTTTCCAGAACTATATTGAACAAGAATGGTGATAGTGGACATCCTTGTCTTGTTCTTGATTTTAGTGTGAAGCATTTCAGTTTTTGGCCATTTAGTATGATACTGGCTGTTTGTTTTTCATAGATGGCTTTTATCAGCTGAAGTAGAGACCATCTATTCCAATTTTTTATAGAGTTTTTATCATAAATGCATGTTGGATTTTGTCAAATGCTTTTTCTGCGTCTATGGAGATAATCGTATGGTTTTTGTCCTTGGCTCTATTGATATAGTGTATTACATTGATTGATTTGCATATATTGAACCATCCCTGCATCCCTGAGATGAATCCCACTTGGTCAGGGTGTATGATCTTCTTAATTATCTTCTGCATTCTCTTTGCCAGTATCTTATTAAGGATTTTTGCATCTATGTTCATTAGTGAGATTGGCCTATAGTTCTCCTTTTTGGTTGGGTCTTTCTCTGCTTTGGGGATCAAGGTGATGCTTGCTTCCAAGAATGAATTTGGAGTTATTGCTTCCCTTTCAATTTCATTGAAGATTTTAAACAGTAGTGGCAGCAGTTCCTCTCTAAATGTCTTGTAGAATTTAGCAGTGAAGCCATCAGGGCCCGGGCTTTTCTTAGTTGATAAGTTTTTGATTACATTTTCAATTTAATTGGTTGATATTGGGTTGTTTAGAATTTTTAGGTCTTCTTCCTTCAACTTTGGTAATTCATATGTATCTAGGTATCTGTCCATTTCTTCTGTGTTTTCCGTCTTATTGGTGTATAGGTTCTGGAAGTAGGTACTGATGATCCTCTGGATTTCTGCTGGGTCTGTTGTAATTTCACCCTTTTCATTCCTAATTGCATGGATTTGGGCCTTTTCTTTCCGTTTTCTGATAAGGTTGGCTAAGGGTTTGTCAATTTTGTTGATTCTTTTGAAGAACCAACTCTTGGCTTCATTGATTTTTTGTATCGTTCTCTTAGTCTCCATTGCATTGATTTCTCCTCTGATCTTTATAATTTCCTCCCTTGTATGAGCTTTGGGATTGTCCTGCTCTTCTTTTCCTAGAAGCTTGAGGTTCAGCCTCAGGTTGTTTAATTGGGCTCCGTATGTTTTCCTAATATGTGTATTCACTGCTATGTATTTCCCTCATAAGACTGCTTTCATTTGCATCCCATAGATTCCGATATGTTGTATTGTCTTTGTCATTTAATTGAAGGAACTGTCTGATTTTTTCTTTAATTTCCTCTGTGACCCATTGGTTATTCAGAAGTGTGTTGTTCAATTTCCACATTTTTATGAAATTTTTCAAGTTTCTTTTGCTATGGATCTCCAATTTCATCGCACTATGGTCTGATAATATAGAGGGGATAACTTCAGTTCCTTTGCACTTACTTAAACATGTTCTATGTGTGGGTATGTGGTCTATTTTGGAGAATGACCCATGTGCAGCTGAGAAGAATGTGTATTCTGATTTTGTGGGGTGGAAGACTCTATAAACATCTGTTAAGTTCATTTGTTCGAGAGTTTGATTGAGTTCTAGTATTTCATTACCGATTTTTTGTGTAGTTGATCTATTTATTTGTGACAGTGGGGTATTGAAGTCCCCCACTATAATTGTATCAGTACATATATGCCTTTTCATGTCCATTAGTATTTGTTGTATAGAGTTGGGCAAACTAGTGTTTAGTGCATAGATGTTTATGATTGTCATCTCTTTTTGTTGGATTGTTCTCTTTCCAAGGATGTAGTGTCTTTCTTTGTCTTTCTTAATCATGGTTGGTTTGAAATCTACTTGATCTGCAAAGAGGATAGCTACTCCTGCTGTTTATTTGGGTTCCCATCACGTGGAATATCGTTTTCTACCCTTTAACTTTCAATCTATGAGTTTCATTTTGAATTAAATGTGTTTCTTGTGTACAGCATATTGTGGATTTTGCTTCTTGACCCATTCTGCCAGTCTATTTCATTTGATTGGTGAATTGAGACCATTAACATTAATGGGTATTACTGAAACACATTGACTTATTATTGTCTTTTTGTTGGGTTCTCCCCGTTTACACTTAATTTCATGTCGTGCCAAATGGGTTCATTCTGCTTTGGTTCCTCGGGTTGTGATCTTCATTGTCTTTTCCTGGGATATTGTCTAAAATTTTTTGGAGTGCTGGTTTAGTATTCATGAAGTTCCTTAGGTGGTCTTTGTCGTGAAAATTATCTTATTTCACCATCAATTTTGAAAGATAGTTTTTCAGGGTACATCAATCTGGGTCGGAGGCTCTTTTCTTTAAGGCTTGGAATATGTCACTCCAAGCTCTTCTTGCCTTGATGGTTTGTGTTGAGAAGTCTGCTGTGATTCTGATGGGCTTTCCTTTGTATGTGATTTGTTTCTTTTCTCTAACTGCTTGTAGAACTTTGTTCTTCCGTTGAGTTTCTGGAATCTTAACTATTATATGCCTATGTGTTGATTTTTTTTATCATGGCTATTTGGAGTCCTATATGCCTCACTTACCTGTATGTCAAGTTCTTTTCCCCTGCTTGAGAAATTTTCTGCCATCACTTCTGTGAACAGTTTCTTTGTGTCATCTGTAGTCTCTCCTGTTTCTTCATTGACTCCAATCAGTCTTATGTTATTCTTCTTTGCATCATCTAGCAACTGCTGGATTGATTTCTCATGTTCCCTTATAGTTTTGAAATAATTTTTCTTTTCCTGGTCCCTAATTGCAATCTTATCTTCTATATCTGAAATTCTATCCTCACATTGGCTCATTCTGCTGCGTAGACTTTCAGTGGAGTTTTTCATGTCCTGGAAATCTATTTGCATCTGTTTTAAGGATTCCATTTGTTTCCTATGTTGCTATTCCATCATGTTCCTGAACTCCTCTATAGATTTATTAATCATGTCTTGCACTAGGAGCACAATTTCTCCTGTTATCTGAGAAATTATTTCTGATTTCATTTTTTCCAGATCCCCTTTTGTTGCCAGTTCAGTGGGTCCAGGTGGTTGAGTATCAGAGTGTTCCATCTCATTTTCCTTTGGGGTTGCTGTAGGTGATCTGGAAGTCTAGTTTTGAGACTAATTTACATGTTTTCTCATTTTGACTGGGGGGTGGCTGTTGGCACCTGCACAGATTTCCTCCTCTGAGCTGGGTGAGGTGGGACAGGGGCCAGGAGCAGCGGTAGGGATGGTGTCCCAAAAGCCTTTTCCTTTGGGCTGGGAGCAGCGGGAGGGATGGTGGCCAGGAAGCCCCTTCCTCTGGACCAGGAGCAATGGTATGGCGGCTCAGAAGCCCCCCTACCTCTGGGCTGGGAGCAGCTGGGCTCAGTACTGTGGTCTGGTGGTCTGGTGTCCTCTGTGTCTGGCTGTACAGAGGAGTGGGGTGGGGGGATCCAGTGGATTGCTGCCAGGGCATGGGCTGATTCGGCATGTTCCTCGGGACTCGTGACCTCGATATGGCGTGCACAGACCTGCCTGTCTGCAGCGGGCTGATTTGGCATGTTCTGTGCAACTCAGGACCTAGGTAGGGCATCGGGAAAACATTTTTGCCTGGTATACTTCAGACAAAGGACTAAACATCTAGAATGTGTGAACATTTCAAAATAATTAGACCCACCCCAAATTTAAAGACTCAAAAAAAGGGCATCTGAAATGAACAGACATTTCTCAGATGAAGACATACAACTGGCCAATAAATACAGTGGACCCTTCCTTATAAACTTGATAAATTCCCAATGGCTGGTTGTAACTCAAGTCAATACAGCTGAGATCTGGATGTATACCTGGGTAGACACTGTAGATAACAAGAGGCAGATGAATCTTCCATTAACCTAATTAACCCACGTTGTTCAGATGTCAGGCCAGTCTTAATTTGAGGGCCCATTGTACATGAAAAAATATTCAACATCACTGGCCATTCAAGAAATGCAAATGAAAACAACATTAAGATTCCACCTCATCCCAGAAGGAGTGGCTACTATCAAGAAATCAACCAATAACAAATGCTGGAGTGGCTGTGATGAAAAAGGAACCCTTCTCCATTGTTGATTGGATGGTAAACTGATACAGTCAGTATGGAGATTCCTCAAAAAATTAAAAATAGAAATCTTATTTGACCTAGCTATTCTTTTGGGTATCTTCCCAAAAGAGTTAAAAACATCATACCACAGTGATAAATGTGTACCCATGTTGATAGCAACACAATTCACAATAGCTAAATCTTGAAAACAGCCCATATCCCCATCAACAGATGAATAGATAAAGAAAATGTGGTATTTATATACAATCGAGCACTACTCTGCCACTAAGAAAGATAAACATGAGACATTTGTAGAAAAATGAGTGTACCTTGAGACCATAATGTTAAGTGAAGCAAATCAGACACACAAGCTAGAACATTGTATGCTTTCTCTTATATGAAAAAATTAATAGTAGAAAAGAGAGAGGAAAAAAAAGAATTTTATTCTGAGTATGTTTCTGCTGTCAGCTTCTGGTTTCACTTCAATATAGTGTGAGAGCTCACATCACAGAATTTCCATTTCTTTGAATTTGTTAAAGTATTGTTGTTATGAGTGTGGTCTATTTTGAATACAAAGAAAATCTCAGAAAAAACTAAGATTAAAGAAAACTTTTTTTACATATTGACTTTATATCCATGTATCTTTTTTTTAATCCATGTATCTTAGTGAATGCTGTTATTATAATTTATTAATTCACTTGGTTTTGTTATGTCAACATTCATATAATCTAATAGCAATTTTTTCTTTCTTTTCAGTGTTTTAACCTATTGTTCTTTTTCTTATTTTATTGACTAGAACTTCCAGAAAAATGTTGCTTAGTACTTATAGCACTAAGCATCTTTGTCTTATTTCTGAATTTTTGATGTTAGATCTTTCAGAATCCTTGCTGAAAATTTTGTTAAAGGTAGTATCTATTTATAGCTTCCAAAGCTCTGTAGTTTAAAAATTACCAATAAATACTGAGTTTAATTTAAAAGTACCCTCATACAGATATCATTGCTATGTGTTGAAACCTACACATCAAATTTTTAAAAGTGCTTCAGAGGGGTAGGGGTGGTGGGAGGGGAAGGGGAAAGGAAAGAATGGAAAGGAAAAATTATGAGAAAAGAAAAAAAAATGGAAATGAAGTATGTAAATAGGGAAGGGTTTAGGGGTGAAGGGCGCACAGGTAATGGGGAAAAAATAAGAACCAAGATACATCATGTACAGGTACAGGCACCCAAAGATAAATCTAAATATACTGTATATCTAAAATGTACCAATAAAAGAATTTAAGAAAAAAAAAAGTGCTTCAGTTGACTCTCATTGCAGTAAAAGAGGGGGATCATTGTATAGTTTTATTTCTTCTATTTATTCTGAAAATTTAAGTTCTATCTTAGACCTATATCTTATCTTTTTCCATAATCTTGTTTTTTTTCTCTTGAGACAAGGTCTCACTATGCAGTCCTGTCTGGCCTTCAATTCACTATGTAGCCCAGACTGGCTTTGAACTCATAGCAATCCTCCTGCCTCACCCTCCCGCGTGCTGGGATTGCAGACATGCACCACTACACCTGGCCCTCCACATTCTTTTTATATGTAATGTCAACATTACTTTTTCAATTATCACTTCTATGAATATAGTTTCAAAAATTCTGTCTCGTATTCTGACTCTTTCTTGAGAGGTCCAGTTCCATTCTGTTCACTGCATACAGGAAAGTTAACAATTTATGCTATACATGGAAGTAGCTCTCAAACTCCATGTATCTAGAACACCCAAGTAAGACCTATCATCTATAACCAGAAAACTATACACATTTAAATGCGTAGCAGTACACATGGAAAATGGTGTGTTCCATCTTTCATTTGACTGCAAATCTCTTCAATTGTTTTTTTTCCCCTGAAACATGCCTTGAATCAGTTTTTCCCACCCTTTCTCTTGCCACTGTCATGGGACCACTGGCCTCTGAGGATATTTTGTCTGCAGTTCTCCTTGCATGGAGGTCTTCTGAGAATACCAGTGAATATGACCTCAGGGGCTGAGATCAAGGTAGGATTAAAAAATTTAACATATGTAGGAAAATGTGTATGGTGGGTTATAAAAGGGGAAAGACATGACTGTTTTGAACTGCTTAATGATTTCTACTTCTGGGCAAGGACTTCAGCCCAAGGGTGGAGAATGATGAGATGCTTAGGACCTATCCTGGTTGATTTTTAGGCTTTGAGGGTCACTTTCAGTATTAATTCATCCAACTCTGGAGGAACAAGTCCAAAGCTCTTAGAAAGAAAGCAAAAAGATAAACAATTCTATTTGTGATATAAATTTCTAATTTTTTAAAATTTGAATTTCTTACTTGGGTGAATCTGCTATAATCGTAAATAAATGTATACTAACAAATAAAGAAATTGAGAAATTTATAAATTACAGAACCTAAAACGTGGAAGCAGCTAAACTGAAAGGATGGGGAAGGTGAGGATTCTTTAGTCTGTGGCTGGGAATGTGATTGTCCTTGACACACAAGGAAGAAGTTTAAACCTAAACCATCACCTCTTGTAGCTCTCAAAGTACTGATCCATTCTCTATAGCTCTGTTGATCAGTGACTTTACCCATGCTGTTATTTTTTAGCATCTCTGAGAGCACTGCAAACTTAGTAGTCACTCAAGAAATGTCTGTTGCGTTAATAATTCTTCATGTTAGTTCAAAGACTTGTGACTAAAATAGAAAACTATTAGGGCTTTAAAGTGCGTTGAACATTTATTTAGGCTTTTAGGAATGTAATTCAAGATATATACTGATTTCTGTCCTTAGGAATGTAATAAAACAGAAATGCTAATTTCCATCTAATCTGGCCACCAGGAAGTAAATACAGAAAAATAAGACAAGCATATACTTTTGTTAATTGAAGCACTTTATTTCTATAAGAAGAGTTAAAATCCTCAGAGCTCAGGAAAGACTCCAACTTTGTTAGTTCTGTGTCACGCTTTTAATTTATTACACGGATTAGGAAATAGCAGGATACTTTTAATTGGAACAGGGCCATGTAGGAGAGCTGGAAGAGTACAGAACACTTTTTTAGCACCTCTGATTGCTCTTGCCTAGCTGAACTAAAGAAAAGCTGCATCTCAACCTAAGCCAAACTCCCCTGGAACTCAGCTGGGAGGCCACATTGTAGAAGAAAGGATGCTGGTGTCCTCCCCATCAGTACTTCTGCTCTTTCTCCTTATCCAGGTCTATGTGAAGGGCTTTAAGCAGGGAGTTAGAGAACAATACAGAGCTCCCAAGTATGAAAAAGAGATGATGGACCTTCTCTCTTTCTTTTACAAATCAAAGACTTCAATGGGCTGGACTCTCCAAAGTTTCTGGTTTTAGTAATTAGTACTCACTTGAATTCAATCTGACTTCAAGGCAGCAGAAATTTTAAATTAACTGAATTTTCAGGGAGGGTGTGGACCCTCCAGTCCTAGGAAAATGATTCCATTTATAATGTAATCCCCCAAAATAAATCTCTATACCTATAACAAATACTTATTTTTGTAGCACTGGGGATTGAACCCAGGAACTTCACACTGAGCTACATCTCCAGCCCTTTTTTATTTTTTTATTTTGAGACAGGAACTCACTAAAGTTACAAATTTGCCCAGGGTGAGTTCAAATTTGTGATTCTCCTGCCTCAGCCTCCCAGAGTGCTGGGACTATACATGTGTGCCACAATTCTTAGCTGGAATAATTTGTGTTTGGAAAGGTAATGCAGATACCCAGGCAGACTATCTCCAACACCCCTCTCAGAGTCAACCCTGAAAGCTGAAGGACAAAGGAAATCTTTCCAAGGATCAGCACTCAAAATGCAGACAAATGCAGGAAATGTATTTCCTCTACTTGCAAGAAAGCAAGTCAACAACATTTTATACTACATGCTTCTAACAAGGGACTGTTCCCCCACTTTTTTCTGTCTTAATGAGATACTTTATTCTGCTTTTGTTATTCCTTTATTTACTGCTATGAGTCCATTCCCCACCCTTCAACCTTCTCTAGACTACTCTCTGCCTGGGATGCTAACCTGCATGAACATCAGTGCATTCTTTTGTTCGCTAGCTTCTAGTTGGGTTGAACCAATGAGAATGTCACGATTAACTGAGGGTTCTTTTGCCAAATTTGGAGAGAAATCCTAAACTGGCAAGTGGCAGCTCCCTAATGTTAGCAGCTCTAGGCTTTGAGTGACAGTGACTCTGAGCCCTGAGTGTTACAGCTCTTAGGATTATGGGTTTTAGTGATTCTGGTCATCCACATCAGCTTCTCAGCAGTGGGGTTCAAAGTCCCTTTGGGAGCTATCTAGATCTCTTCCAGCAGCTTGTGGTGCCTCTCCCCAGTTAGCCCACTCGACTACAGGTAGGAATTATGAGTAGAGATAGGAGCACTCAAGCAAGGCTGTATTGAAAACTTTGCTGCAGCAAGAGGGTTAGGGGTAGTGCACAAGAGGGAGCCCTCCTTGGCTGCCCTTAGTAGTGTAATGAATGGCTGCTTGTAAAGAGGAGCAGGCTGCACACATGTGCAGTTTCAGCACACACATTTGAGAACTTTCTCAGTAACCACACAATGATCAGTGTCATCTGGAGGTGCCAGGGTGGAGTCATCATGTCATCACCAGCAGTTGCGGGGCAGTCTCCTGCAATAAGTCTCTCACCAATTCAGGAGCATTATTTTATTACAATAAAAGAGCATATAGTCAATGAGTTTGCTACCCTTGCATGAAATTTAAAATGATATACATAAGGTACAGTCACTTTAAGAGGCAGATAACTAAGGAGTGATATAGACAGAGTCAAAACTAGAACACACCTATGTGCAATATTTATAGCAAAATCATGTTTTTATTATGGTATTTTATTTTATTATTTTATTTTATTATTTTATTTTTTATTATTTTTTTTTTTTTAGTACTGGGGATTGAACTTGGGACCTTGCACTTGCACATCAGGTGCCAGAACCACTGAGCTAAATCTCCGGCCCTTATTATGGTATTTTAAATGGAATTTACTGACATGACTTAACATAAATGAAATATTGATATTTTCTATACCTATCATGGAAGTTCTCAGTAACATATATTTTACAGCTGAAAGAGAAATTATTCTTTTTAGACAACTGTAAGCCTAACATGATAATAAAATACCCTTTTTAAAAACAAGATTTTAGTCAAAGGATAATTGGTTAACCTATGGCATATCAAGCTTTAAAATCCCTGACTGGACTTTATTTCTTACAACAACCATAGTTTCTTTAGGAATCATTACCTTCTGACCTCCAAGTGATGCATGAGTATGCCAGGAAAACAATCATGAACACTGCTCTTTTTTATTTATTTCTTTCTAAGTTCTTTTATTGGTGCATTTTAGGTATACAGTTCATTTACATTTATCATTGGGTGATTGTACCTGTACATGATGTATCTTGGTTCTTATTTTTTCCCCATTACCTGTAACTGAGCCATACTTCCGACTGGAATTCAGCAGAAGGAACTTTACATAGCATCTTACATGAGGTGGCAAAATTGTTCTTGTGTTATAGGAACATTTTCCCTAATTAGGGGAGGAAAAGAAGATAATACTAAAAGAATTTCCACTGATTCCTGAGAATAAAGTGTTATCTTTTGTTTTTGTTGTTTTGTTTTTTGAGACATGGTCTCACTATGCAATCTTGGCTGCCCTTGAACTCAAATATGTAGCCCATGCTGACCTCGAATTCACTGCAATCTTCTTGCCTCAGCCTCCTGAGTGCTGGGATAAGAGGCATGTGCCACCACACCCAGCTAAAGTGCTATTTTATGTTAGATCCCAAAGTTAGATAAAATGGTTTTGAATATCTAGTCTCTAATTTATTTATATGTAATGACTATTTAGTGAAGGAGCTGTTTTGCCTTCAGAGAGAATACATTCATGAAGTGTATGTTTTAGTCAGAAATTGACCAGGTATATGCTAGTGGTCCTTTACGACTATGATGAGGCTGAAAAATTCTTTTGCCTAGTTACATTGCAGGTGTCATGGCACCATAGGTGTGGTAACATGATAATGCAATGAATTACTCATGTATTTGTGATAATGTTGGTATAATCAACCTACTACACTGACAGAATAAAAGCATAATACATAAAATTATGTACAACACATAATACTCAATAATAGCAATCAATGACTATATTACTTAATTATAGTATGCTATGTAATGCCAGGAGCAGCTTCATATATCATGTGCTTACAAGATTCTTGATTACATCAAGCAGTTAAATGAGTGACTGACCTACACCAGATTGGTTTGTAGAAGTAACTTCTGATATTCCCAAGATAATAAAAATACCTAATGACTCATTTCCTAGAACATATCATTGTCATTAAGGTATACATGACTGTATTGATATTGGGTCATGTCCTGAATAGATTCACTCCCATAAAATTTTCTTCTTTTGACAGTACCATAAAGTTGCACAACAATAAACACTGTATATATTAGAAAGTAAAGATACAAAGTTTAGCATTACATAGGCATTTAAAATTAAACTGTAGAATTGAATTTATTGATATGGAAAGATGTTCACAATATATCTTTTTCTTTTGTGGTGCTGGAGATTGAACCTAGGGTCTCACACATGCTAGGCAAATGCTCTACCATTGAGCTACATCAGCAGCCCTATGATACATCATTAAGTACATAAACTATAAAGATCTCAGAATATTTTTTTATGCTTTTGTTAAACCTGTGTGTAATATTCTTGTATGCATAAACATACACTGTTTTTATTTCCTTAACATTTTAGTATGGAAATTTTCAAATAAGTGCAAAAATAATGGGAATAATATAATGAACAGTAAAATGCCCATTATACAACTTCAAAACATCAGTTTCTTGAAAATCTTATTTTATATCTTGTTTTGTAACAAGGAAAAAGTTGATTTTAGTTAAAACAAGCTAAGATCTAAGTATTTGTTTAACATTTCTCTTACTAATAGACTATACCTTAAAGAAAATCAGTAAAGTTTAGGAAAGGAAACCTCAATAATGTTCCTCTCAGTTGTCCAAGGTCACTCTCAAATTGTGCCTAATGTATTTATTTGAAAATTTGGTTTGCTCAGTTCTTTTCTCCATTTAAGCTTCTCAAAAATATCTACTGTAGTACCTCCCAATATCAGGGCAAAAAAGCACATCACTCTAAGGGCTTGTGTGTATGAAATAAATAACTTACTAAAAGCACATAGTTATTTTTATTTTTAAAATGGATATATTTTTAATTTTACCTATGTTTAATAGAAATAGAGTATTTTGAATTACTCACCATTGAATAACTTTGACACAGTAGAAAGATGAGCCACGTTGATCTTCTGGCTTCCTATCTTCTGAGGCACCTTGACAAATACTCCTGTGAACAAAGGTTTAAGAGTCAGAGCCTAGAATTTTCTCACCATTTAAGACCCTGTTCCTGCCCTTTGATTTGGCTTCCTTGGCTTTGAAACGCCCCTGTCTTTGAGAACTTTGGCTTGAATTCAGTACTTGCATGTTTTCCACTCTAGACCTCCTCAGACAGTATACCCTTACTCTACAAGTGACTTTCACTTTTTAGCACTATAGAAACTTGTGCAGAAACTTGTGCCTAAGGCCATGAAAGAGAATCTTGGACCCGTAACCATAAATGCTAATATACTCATTTATTTAATGAATCATTATTGTGTGCCAGCTATGTTTCTGGCACTTAGCTAGGGCTTGGGGATAATGTGATTTAAAAAAGGGCAAGCTCCTTGTCCTTTTTTTTTTTAAAACAGTTTTTATTGGTACATTTAGGTATACAATATAATGGCATTCATCATTGGAAATTTGTACCTTTACATAATATATCTTGGTTCTTATTTTTCCCCATTCCTCTGACCTCCCTTCAACCCCTCCACCCCTCCCTATTTATGAAGACTTTGTTTCCATTTTTTCCTTTTCTCATATTAATTCCATTTCCTTCTTTCCTTTCCCCAAACCCTCCCACTTCCTCTTCCCCTTTGTACCTTTTCTTCCTATTTCACATTATCTATAATACCTTTTGATCCATCTTTACACTTTGTTTCTCACACCAGAGAAACTATTTGGTATTTACGTGTCTGTCCTATTTATTTCACTTAAGAGTATTGCCTCAATGTGCATCCATTTAGCTATAAATGTCTCTAGTTTCTCATTCTTTATGGGTGAGTAGTACTCAATTTTTTTAAAGGAAAACACATTTTCTGTATCCAATCTCCAGTTGATGGGCAATTGGACTGTTTCCAAGATTTAGCTATTACAAATTGTTCTGCTATAGACATGGGTGCACATATATCCATGCCAATACTCTTACAAATCTTACTTCATTGCAACATCAACCAAAAAGTACAAGAGTCTACTATAAGTATCCTGTAAATCAGATAAGAGTGAGATGCAAGATGAGATTCAATCAGAGGCAAAATGCTATGAACCTATGAAATCAAACAGGTTATTCACTTTCCAAATACAATTGGTGGCACAGACGTAAGACAGCTGTTCTCATTCCAAAATGGAGAGCTAGGGAAGAAAAAAGAAGTAACAGGGCCCAAGTGAGACCTGAACTTTAGCTCTTGAGGATAATCTTTTGCAGAATCCTTGTCCTTAAGGAGACTATACTTCATGAAGGACACAAATAAAATATAAAGGTCATTACGTGATGGGATAATTGCTATATCATGTGAAGTAGTACATTCTATGAAGCATGAAACAGGGCTCCTAAGTGGATCATGGAAGTCTTCCAAAAATGTGATGCAGACAAGAGATAAGGAAAAGGGGGCAAATCTCCTATATCTGAATTTAAAATTTTCTTTGAATTAAAAACTTTCTCTTGTTCAATCATGAAGTATGGTTTCTTGATGTATAGGGATTGCTGAAACAGCATTTAGAATGGGAGCTACTTACACTGTAATGTCTAAGAGACACTAACATAAAAAGTTTGATTACTTTTTAAGGATTAGAAAAAAAAGTTATGAAAAAAGATTAGAAAAAAGATTAGAAATGCAAAAAGATTAGAAAAAATTATGGATTAGAAAATAAATGTGTTTCTTTCACAGAACTGTAGTGCACTTCCAGGTAGAATCAATTGCTCCTTCTTTCTATTCCCTAGCCTTTGTTTCCACACTACATGTGGAGAAGCCCTATTAGCCTCTCCTCCTCTGAAAAAAATTAATCATTCTACCTTCGAACCTCAGACGTCTGTGTAGTACCTAAACTTTATAGGCAATTTTAAAAAGTCTGTGGATTAAATTGATTTTAATTTTATTTTTAGGTTCAATCATTTGATTACTTTATCCTTAAAGCGCTATGTTAGTCTTCAGAAAGTTTAGCTTTAGTTTACATTTCTTATTTTTCAGTAAAAGAATGAGGTAGTTGTGGTAAAGGCATTTATCATGAAAGGTGAAATGTGATGTGAAACTCGTTTCCCGTTGAATAATTCATAACCCCCCTGCTCCTAAACCACTGTGAACTCCTCTAAGGTGGAGATAGTGGACACACAATTAATTAGGCCTGGATCACGAACAGAAACTGGACAACAAATGAAGAGATGCCTGTGCTCACCTTCACTATGCCTTCCTGTGGGTATATAGTCCTTGCTTTAACGTATTAATGCTAAAGACTTTATTTGGTTTGAATTTTTTAATTTTCCAATTTTCAAGTATATATCAGGCATTAGCTAACTCCTCATGTGGACTATTCTCTAAGTCTTTTCAGATGATAAATAAATGGCATGTCCATTGCAACAACCTGTTTGGGGCTCTATTTTAAATAATTTATATCTCATACATCCAGATATTCCCCACAGTAGACAGGTCTCACTATCACTTGCATATTACACAATAACCTTATTAGCCCAGACAAAACAAGATCCATTAATAGTTAGGAAAAGATTTATTACATTAGACTAAGGTTTGGAGTAGTGATGGGAAGTTAGGGCTTCCAGAGATCAAATTAGCTTTGCTTGTGATCTTGGAGGAAAACAAAAAAGATATTCATTTAGCTCCGGTTTTAAACTAGCACAACAACATTTTTTACACCAATATTTCTGGTAAACCTACTAATACTTTTGAGCATCTCTACCTTACTAGATGCTCCCAGGAATAAAAAATAAGAACAAAGTTGTTTTCTTAGTCTCTATTTCCCTTTCTGTGGGGAGCGGTGTCCGCCAAAAAGCTTCATTTTAATTTTACCCTTTGTTATAAATAGCCAGGAGACTATGTAATGGGGAACCGTGTCTCCACTACCTCCGATGTTTCCCTTTAGAGTTTGCCCTAGCAACAAGGTGAACCTTCTGTAACCCCAGGAAACAAAGTAGCCCTTGAGGGCGAGGAATGTTCAGAAAACTAGTAAACAAGGAAGCAGGTGTTTTTTGTATAAAGGTCATGATTAATGACCTAACTCACTGAGTGTATAAAAGCAGCGAGATGGAAATAAACTTGCTCGCTCGATCTTGGGAGCCCTCCCGACTCTGTCTCTTCTCTTGATTTTTCTCAGTCCTCCTTTCCCCCATTCAGGAACTGTTCGACTGGTGACGGCTGGTCCGTCACACCTTTCCATTTATTAAAGGAAAAATTATTTTATAATATCCAAACAGAGAAACATGTGTCAAATATAACTTTTGCTAGAACTTATTTAAATAACCATTGCCAGGTTTTACAGTTCAAGTTCAATGAATTTTATACCATTTTACTTCATTTAATTTAGACTTCTAATATTAGAATCATATTTTATACTATCATTAATTAAATCATTAATATTTTTAAAGATCTTGTCTTTTTTTCAAAATGAGGTATATTACATAAAATGTTATATAAATAATTTTTTTTAAAACAAGTAAAAATGTTTATCTTTGGAATTTTGATAGTAAATGCATTACCAAGACAATTTAGGTAATAATTTGCATACATTCTCCTTCTGATTTGACTCATACTTTTTTAAAATAAATTTTTAAAAAATGATGGTCTTTTAGGTCTTGAGTCAAGTGACTTATTAGAAATACTAAGGATGAAGATCATCAGTCTAGAAGTTGGGAATGCATTGTTAAAATATAACACTTAATAAGCCACTCTAGAATTTTACTGGATTCAAGTCCCAGTCTAGAATTTACATTCCTACAAACTTATAAAAAGTTAGATATGCTATAAATTGGAAATACATTCATTCACATAACCTACTAAATATCATAGCTTAGTAACACAATATACTTTAGAGTATAGATTTTTTTATCCTCATGATTGCCTGGTTGACTGGAAGCTATGGTTTGCTGATTCTCCCAGCATGTCAAGAGAGTATCATAATATGTATAATTAGCATAGGAAAATATCAAAATTCAAAGTATGTTTTCTATTAAGGGAATGCCACTTTTATGCTACAGTAAATTGGAAACACACATGGAGTAGTTAGCATTCTCTTGAGATGATACTGCATTTAAGCACAGATGTGAATAAAGTCAGAGAATGAATACTGGGAAATCAAGTAGGAAAAGAATTACAGGAGTATGAGCAATAGAGTAAGAACCATGAGGCAGAACCAAGCTAAAGGATTCAAGAGCAAACAGAAGGGTCACGTGGTAAAATAAAGTGAGACGTAGTTTTTGGAGATGAAGTAGTCAAATAATTTTGGGTTAATAATAGATAATATTTAACGACAACATAAATGATGGACTATCAAGGTAAAAATACTTTCAGAAGTATAAAATATTATGGAAATCAGGAACATATTTGGATACACTTATTAATAAGATTATATGATGTAGAGTAAAAGGATATTTTGATTGCTCTTAATTGAAAAGAAAAGTAAGTAAACTATTTCTCTGAGAAACTCCAAAAAGATACCAAAAATTGGGGCCAGACACTGTCCCACCCTCTAAGAATATGCACACTGCTCTATAATGTGAAACTCTCATAGCACCCAGTGTCTAGCTCCCAATATGCATAGAGGAGTAGTGTAACTCAGCACACTCCTGAGTAGCACCATGTTTGCAGGCAAAGGTCACTCTTCTTTCCAAAGAAAATCATATTTTTTCCTCCTGAAATCAAATAATGGATCCCCATTGGGAGAATCATAAAGATTATAAATATGTGTGTCTCCAAGAATGGAAATTGGCAACTTGTTCCTCAACTGGCTCGGTGATAATCTACTGAAGCCACCGTTCCACCTGGAGCCGCTGTGGTAGAGCAGTGTAGTAACTGTCTTCTTAGGGGAGTTGGGTATTTTCTGCCTGCACCTTAGGAGACACTTTTAGATCAAAGACAGCTGCACACTTCTAATCTTGAGATTTTTAAAGGACAAGAATTTGCTGGAGTAGCTCATGCTAACAGAGGAATAAGGGACTGTGGCCTACAGTTGGGTCCTGAGAGGGAATTTCCCCTCATTGCCTTCCAGAGTTCTGTGGCTCTTGGAGATAGAAGACACAGAAGATAATCTCAATGATTACCAAGCTGTATTTAAAGCATCAAGGAGGTAAGGAAAGGGGCTGGATAATGAGAGGACACTCCAGTTGGAAAGGGAGTTAGGGGCATGGATTGGTATCAGTGCCCAAGTAGCTGTGGTTTTTCCTGCTGAAGAGTACTCAGTGAATGATGTGGCCAGGATAATGATGAATATAATATATGAAAGACCAAGCACATCATTGGCGTGAGTTCTCAATGCCAGCATCTGCTGTCATTAGAAACTGGATTGAACCAAAGACCCAGGTCACACAGCCACACAGACACAGAGCTGATTATGTCTGCACTCCGCCACAATCCATTCCTCTCTCTGAACCCAAAACTGAGAGTGCAGCAATGAGGAGGGGAATTTCAACTTCTTTACTCCAAGCAGCCAGCATCAGACTTAATGTTGAGAGAAAAGGAAGGTAATCATATTTATGTCAGCTTTGTAATGAAAGTTTTAATTTGGACAAATGAAGTTCCAATAACAAATTAACAGGAAGTTATGGTGAGTATCAAATTTCTTTAAGGAATACAAGAATGAGATTTGACACACAATTGTTGGAAGCCTTAAGGATAATAGAAAGTATAACTATTTTCCATTTTTTTACTTTTATAAGAAATTTAATAGCTAAGAACCATAATATGTAGTAAAAACTACAACTTAAACTAATTTTAAAGTGTCCTACTAAAAAATGAAATAAAATTTAGTTTCTTTTGGGACAATTAAAGTAAGTATTACATTTTGAGAACTTGGCATTACAAAGAATGAAAACCAAATATAGGATTATTGCTCTATAATTGTTCTATTTTGCTCCTTCATTCTGAAAATGCTGTTTTTCAGAGGATGACAGCTGACCATTCAAATTCATACTAAAACCTACGTCCTTACTTGACAGAGGCTTTAGAGACTATGATGCCAGCAGGCTGATCTACATTGTCCACTGTTAAATATGAACATTTTCCCAGGACTACTTTCAAGTCACAGCTTATTTATCTTCCTCCTTAAGGTACCATAGGCTTGTTTTCAATATTTTCCTCACTTGTCATAAACTATAGGATTTGCTAAGAGTACAGGTACTCTGGTTAATGATCAAAATGGTGTGGACAGAGGAAAAGCATTGTTAAATATGAATACAGTCCTCACCACCACAAAATGCAACCATTTTTTCATAATAAAAAAGCTAGTCCAAAAAAGGGGCTCATTCAATAAAGATCAAGATTCCAAATCACAATTAAAGAAAAGAGTAATTTACTGATTTTGTTTTTTGCTATGTGACTTAAAGATACTTTACTGAAAATTGGTACCTGACACACCACAATGAAATTTGCAGGATATAATATTGTCCAGACACTACTGAGGTTAACTGTTAAAGACTGGTGAACTCTTTTCATATGAAATGCTTACATCTTAATTATGTATACAGAACATTGGTTCAACAACATAAAAATAGAGAACAGCATCTGGAAATTTATCTCATTCACTGTTCAGAGATTAAAAAGATTAACCATGCTTACCATTATTTTCTGCAAGTGAGTTCTTGTTCATGAAGAAATCTGCTGGTAATCAAATTCTGGCATTTCCCCAAGATACTGTATGAAAAGGATGCTGAGGCCATCACTACACACCACTCTGCAAAATAAGGACTCATTGGTTCACCAATTCTAGCATGCTTCCAAAATATTCCCAATAGTTCAGTTTTATTTTGCCCGGGAGGCTGGGTGTCAGGGATTGTATATAAGCACAGGTACATATAAGCAGCAAGGTTACAGTCAACACACTTTGAAAATTAAAGGTGCTGATGGGAAGGCCAGCATTGGCCAGGGCAGAAGCAGCACACATGCTCTCCCTCCCCTTCTCTCTCCATTTTCTGTTATATTCTTGGTGATCTAACCTACACAAATAACCAAAAAACTGAAACACAATACTACAACCCACAACAAATTTACTAAGAAGTCACAAATCAATTTAAAATCATAATTTCATAGGATTTTATTTTATTTAAATTTCATCTAGTTTCTCAGTTTTGACAAACTATGGATTCTTTCAGCCATGCTTTTCTCTTATTTAACCCTAAGGCCTTTGCCAGGTTTAAGAACTCCTTTTATCACCTAGACCTATTCTGTTCCTATAAATTTCTTTTGAGAGAACTAATATTTTTAGAAATTCACCTGAGAAACATTGTATCCCTATCTTATTTGAGTTGTACCTTTAGATCCAGCAGTAGAAGTGTACATGTATGACTACATAAAAAATATCTCCTTTGAAAATCTTTCACCAACTTCAAATTCAGAGTTATTCTTGTAGGTTATTTAGAATTTATTATAAGAAGTAATTATTAGTAAAAATACTTGCTGATAGTACTCAGTGCATTGCTAAGTGTTATATGTATATGCAAAATTTCTTCATGAACTTAGTGGCAGAAAAAATATTTTCTTAATGTCTTTCTTTCTTTTTAATAATGAGAGTTTTATAATTTTGTTATATGCCAGAAAGTTCAAAACCAAATTTACATTTTTATCAGTTGTCTTAAACAAAATGAAGAACATATTTGCATTTTACTTTTTCTTGAATGTGATCACTACTTTATTAATTTATTATATACTTCAGAGAAGTGTTTATTTGTAAAGATAATACAGATAAATAAATTTAGGTCATGTCCCAGGAAGAGTCTGTTCATGAGATTGCAAGTTAATCCCCTGACATGAAATTGATTAATCATAGGAGAGTTTGTTGGACTAATTCCAAAAATCCTGAGAATTAAAATGGGTTCAAAAGTGTTATGTTCATCAGCCACTGGTTTAATAACATTAAGGAGTCTGTATTGTATTCTCCTATACACTGTAAAATAAAAGGATTGTTTTAGCATTATTACTGTTAGTTAATTCTAAAAACCTTATCTCTGGTTTTTATTCTGTGTATCATTATATTTTGTTAAGCCCAGCAGATCTTAACATTAATGACCAGAGAAATGATCTCTGTTATTATGAAGACATATATAGCAATTGCAGAATGTCTTATAGAGGAACAGAGAAAACAAATCACGTTTTAACTAAAAACATAAAACAAAGAAAGGGGGAGCAATAACAGTAGTGACAGCTTGCTCTCCAGCACCAGGTTTATTTTTAATTTAAAAAATTTTTTATGGATCTGAGGATTGAACCCAGGGCTTCTACTTGCTAGGCAAGCACTCTACCACTGAGGTACTTCCCACCTCCTAACAAAGGGAAGGTTTTCATGCCTTCCTCCTGAGACACAAAGAAAGGTTAATTAGTTGTATTGATGCTCTCTATTTTCTCAGCCTAAACAAATTAAGATATGTGGATACCTTCAAAACTATACATGATGGAAGGAGATGGATCCACAAATGACAACATCCACATTTACTCAGATAACTAATTCATTTACTAATTTAACAACATTGTTTAGTCTGTACTGTCCATTTTCATAAACTAACCAATAAAAGCATTGCTTTAATATTAGCAAGATTTAACCCAGGTATAACTTTGAGGGATTCCATAAATCAGACAGGTCATTACAGACAGCCAAGCACAAAAGAACTTGAAATAAGCTAGGGGATGTTTAAGCAGTAATAAAAGTCATCTGCAACTAGCCACACTGGCATTGTACTTCTGTAGTTTGAGTCATCAGATGTTCATTGCTGTAAAATTGTTAAGTGTTGGAAGGACCACAAAATAATTTGCTGGCTGATAAAAATGCCTGTGGTCAAGTTGCTATTTCACTTGTTATGTAATGTAACATAACTACTGTGGGTTGCCAAGAGACTCAAATTCACAAATACATTCTTGAGGCTGCTTCTGCTATTACACAGAATGGTACAAACAGTTGATTCATGCCTGAAGAGGAGAGTAACCCTGGAAACATTTTCTTCACATTATGGTTTAGAACAAAAAGATTGTAAAAATGACCACCAAAATGGAAATAAGATATATAAATATTTGAAGAAAGACCTTTTCTCTAAGATGCATTATTTTCCTCGGAGAGATCGGAATTTTGAAATGATTGGCTTTGATTTTTTACCCTTATAGCTCCAAGAATAATTTCAATGAAATGCCTAAATACATGAAATGTTCCACTAGTAGATAATTTATGGTTAATTTCCCCCTTTTTCCTATCATTTTAAAAATTTTCTACTAAAATGTCATAAAATTTGTTAATGTACACTGTAGTGACTTTTCAGGACCCTGAATGAAGGCCATTAAAATAGAAAGGACAGACATATTTATTATCAAATTTTAATGTGCTTCAATCGTCTTTATTTAAATACCCTTAATTTCTGTTTTTCTGGTTATCTAGAAGAAATATCCTATCCTTATAGGATTCTTAAAAAAATCCAAAAAAGCAGTCACATACTAGTCTATGTATACAAAACTTTAGGGATATATAAATAATTTATTTAATTCAGAATCTTTATTTTGTGAAAGAAAAAACAAAAGTCATGAGATTTTCTTAAAATGAGTCCGGCAAGTTTTGTTCCAAAGTTTTACTGAAGAAGAATCTGTTTTCCTTTAAGAGTAAAATCATAATTTGCATTTTAGTAGAACATGAATATCAATAAAATACAGCAATATTAAGCCACTGTAATATTTCATTTGGAAATACTTTATTTTTAAAAGAATGTATAAAAGCAACTTAATTTCAAAATCCAGAAGTTTTACTATGTTAATGTTACCTCTTTATTTTTGGCTAAATTGTACTTCCCAAGTAAGTAGAGAGAAATCTTATATTGTTTACTGAATAACTTTAAGTAAACAAATGTTCATGCTACCCATCAGTGTTAAGTGATCTATTAACTCTAATATAAACCTTATATCTCTCTAGCCTCAAGTACAGCCTGGGGTTTCAGACACTGCTAAGAATAATTCCAATTATTGGCAGCCTAATCTCACACTTCATCATAAATCTCAACTTCTTCACCTATTCAGGTGACTCAGAGGCTAAATTAATATGTAGTGGAATTAAACAGGATTTATTTATTTTCTTTATGGTGATTTTTTAAAGGGATGATCATACATATACTCCTCCTCTCCTTTCCACATATATATTTAAAAACCCATATATTCTAGTGACAGGATTCTTGTCTGTTAAGAATTCACAGTTTACAAAAGGGACACAAATAAAAATTTTGGTAAAATGGGTAAATGTTATGATATCATGAAAACATACATTAGAAGCACTTAATCTTTTTTTTTTTTTTTTTTTTTTTTTTTTGGTATCAGGGATCGAACTCGGGTCCTTGCGCTTGCACAGCAGGCGGCGAAACCACTGAGCTAAATCCCCAGCCCAACTTAATCTGTTTTATAGGGATTAGAAAAGGCAATTTTAAGATTATACTTGAAACAACACACATATTTTCATACAGCATGTGAAAATGTTTTTAAATATATATACTATTCACTTTCCATAAATAAAACTGAGTTATCTGATAAGTCTGATATGTTAGTATTTGTAAATGACTTGACTTTTCTAGTAGAATCATGCCATGAAATTTTAAGATGCTAATATTTTTCTAATCTATATTGTATTTTTAACAGCTTACTTATAATTAATACCAAAGGAAAACTTTTGTAATATGAATGACACAATGGAAAACACGTCTGGTTAGTTTTAAAAATATTGGTGTTCGTCTTTGTGTGATGGTTCATTATATGATTTTGACTAAGCCATTTAACTTAATTAAACCTCAGTTTCTTCCCTGGAAACATGAGGAGGCTGAGTAGAACGACTCAAAATTCTATCTAGACTTAAACATCTGACCTTTATAAAAATTCTGCCCTATGCTAAATTTTTAAAAAATAGCTTTTTAAGTTCCTACTCCTAGACAGAGTTTATAAATTATTTTTGCTCTTGATCCATATAAAATGTGTCTTTGTTCTATTAGACACAAAATCTCTCTACTGTGCTAATCAAGACTCGTCAGGCTGGTTCTGCTTGGATCATCAGTGACTTCTTTCTTCACTTCAGTGCAGCCTACAGAGTCACCAATGGAGCTGAGAGAACTACTGCACTGCACACGTCCATCTCCACAGGGCTCTTCCTCGCCAGTCAGCAATGTATCCGTAAGTTCCCTTCTCTTTTCTCCCTAAAGCAACTTGTTTACAGGGGCATAAACTCCATCAAGGAATGTGTAGACCTCCAATTTATGTATCTACTGTTTAATATAGAAAAATATTTTTGAGATTTTACACAACATTATGTGAAGAAATAGTCTTGAATTCTTTCCATATTAGTACTTCCTCTCCTCTTCTGTCCCATCCATCCCTGTATTTTCTCAAAGGGGCTTTATAGTATGTGAAGGTACAGTACATGGTGTTGTGGCAGCTGCCTTTTAGTTTCAAGGAGAATAGAATGTGTTTTTAACTTGGACTTTATCTGATAAAGTATTTTTATTTCAGAAGGTATTTATGAGAAAAATATACATCTGAAACCATGCAAATCAAAATTATATTTATTTCTGTAAGAAAATAGTTTAAAATGTAAAAATCATATATATTTTGAAAAAAATAAGAAAAATTTCAAGAGAATTGTACAACTAAATTATCATAGTCAGATTTTAAAAATAAACCCAGTCAGATTCCAAACCACAAACAACTTCTCTGTTGTTCTCTTTAAAAGTTAGAAACTAACTACTAGCAGGGTTTTAGTGTATTAATTTGTACTCAGAATAATTTTATTTTCACATTGTAATTTATCTTCTCTGACATATTGACATATCATTTTTAATGAATTTATAATCCAAGAAGAAAAGTGTTTGAAAAATATAAAACTTCTAATGGAATCTGTAGTCTTCCTCTAGGAGGGGAAAATAGGTTCTGTCACTGACAGAAGTTTGACATGTTTTTCAAGAGATTTAATACTCTTCCATGATATTACAAATTAAGTCAGATTTCTCCAGGCTCCCTTCCATTTGTAAATGCTTCTGTATAATCCATAATGGTTTTGTGTCCTACTTTCTTTCCCCTCATTATCTTTAAGACTATTACTGCAGAAAACAATCCTTCAAGAAAACTTGCACCAAGCTCAGTTTAGTACATAAATATATTCAAGGCCTTGCCTATGTTAGATTTGAGTGAGTCTATATTTAATGTAAAATCTATACATATTTAGATAGATGAAGGTGAAATAAATATTCAAATGAAACAAAATATACAATTTTAATTTTTTCTTAAGAACTTTCTTTCGAAGTGTATCCCATGTACCCCACACTAGAGTCAATGAGTCCTTATTAAAAGTAGAGATGTTCAGGTGCCATCCCAGAAATTCCAGTGAATCTCTGGATGAGGCCCAGAAATCTTATATAAAACATCCATACAAGGTAATTCTTATTCATTCTTAAGTTTGGAAAGAGCTGATATGGTGTAGATATAAAAAACAAAGGAACGAGTAAGGTTGAAAGAAAAGCAGGAATTAAATAACTCCAGTTTTTAAAGGAAGTCACCTTTTGTTTTATTTAAATTTGCATAATTATATATTAATGGGGGGTTCTCTCTCCTTAGTCACCTTTCCCTCCAGGGAAGAGAAGTATTTATGCAACATAATGGTGATTAAGGAAGTGAGGGTATTCCAAAGGTACAGAAACTGAAGGAAGGACACATATTATTTTGGTGGTTTGTGTCAAAGAGGGAGGCTGGTCCTAAATTTCTTAAAAAATGTTTTAGCTTACAAAAAAAATCTCCATGTAAAACTGATGTGGCGGTGCCATTCCCTGAAATGAGTCTAGAGTGACATATGGACATATGCATTGAGGAATAGGCCAAGAGTTGCTGCATAGTTGTGCTACACATATTTAACACATACTCATTTCTCTTTCAACTGTAATCTGTCCTTATCCACATAACAACTCTGAGTGAGTTCTCATTGTGTTGTGAGTCCTGTGTGAACTCACATCATGTAGTATTTTATAAAGGCTATTTTATTGAATTTTGGTAATGCTTTCAGAAGTATTTATCATTATCACTCCTTTTAAAGAAATAAAGCGATTATAGTTCAGATTATCTGAGCTTACTAAGTGCTGGTACCAAATCTGAACCAGGTTTATGTGGTTTTAAAATCTAAATTCTTCTCCCTTTTCCTCATTTTCTACTCTGTGTGGGAGCTAACAGTGGTGTCTTTGGAATTTTTACACTATAAAAGAGAAATAGACAACATAAACACATACGTACATTGAGAAAATGTGAATATATAGGCAAATAAATAGAATATGGAGATTGATATGAAATTGTGCACATATATGCTGGTTGGAGAAAAAGCAGGTGTACAATTTTACTTTTATGTGTGGGCTTTCAAAACGTTTTAAAGGATGCACTGATTGCCTAACAATTTGCTTAAAAGTATCTTTGTATTTAAATAAGTTACGTGTGTGACCTAACTTCTGCACTATGTCAAAAGTAATCAGTGACTGATGGAGCAGTTCAATTACATCATCCCTGTTTTCTAAAAAGAGATTACAACATTTGCTACATTGAGAAAACTTGAGTTTATCCTAGTGCAGCATTTCTCGGAGCTAATTCATTGGTCAGGTGTAGCTGTAACTAATGGAACTTTGTTACTCTGTCTTTGTTGTCTGTTTTGTCTCAAAATATGTCACTGAGTCAAAACAAAAAAAATAAATACATACACTAAGAAAAAATAGCATTTTTTAGGCATTCAAATTAGCACTGAGATTTATAAGCATGTCTGATGGCTTTACAGGCTTGAGAATGGGGTGAGCTGAGCAACTGTGTAGCAGGTCTTCTGAGATGAGCCATCTGTCAAGGTTAAGGTTTCATGGAACTTCATTAAGAAGCTTTCCAAGAATGTTCCCTTGGGTCTCCTCTTTCTGAAGATATGGATGAGATTGTAAAGAATCCTCTTATAGATTCGTGGACTAGAGAGGGGGAAAGACTCAATGACAGAAACAAAAATGGGCCCCAGGGAGATGCCGTGTAAGTCACGCCAGACCAACCTTCTCCCAGCAGCATGAAATACATGACTCATGTGGGTGGGTGATTTCTGAGATTTTTAGAATAATAATTTCTAGATGACAGAGCTAGTCTTAGGGGAATCCAAAACACCATATAGGCATCATTAAATTGTAATTGTAATCTTTTATCTGAAGATATCAGATAATGTCTTTTCTGAAACTGTAAAAGCAAACTCAGAAGTATTTAGCACTTTGTGTAAAGTTGACTGTGAGTCAGTGCAGGTCAAAATAATTATTGCTATCATTTGTTTCAAACATACTATGTGCCAACTATCATAAAACATCATATATGTTTAATCTTTATAACAACCTTTGGTTATATTATTATACCCATTCTACAGATGAGGAAACTGAGATTCACACAGACACCATTTTTGCCCAGGGGTAATACATGGCAGAACTAGGAATTAACCAAGGTCTTTCTGACTCCAAAGACGATGTTCTTAATCACAGTGCTGTACCTTCTTCACACTGTCTCCTCGGTTTACACAGGTTATTTTACTACTCTGGTTTAATTGTGTTAATGTGTTAAAATATGTAAAATTTACATTTTTCAAAGAATAACATTATTATTCAATAAATAATCTTTGAAATCAATCTTTGAGAATAGTAGACAGGAAGAACTGCTATCTGCATTCTACAAAGTAAGGAAGTAATACACTTCAAGATTAGATAATTTGCATGTGACCACAGGAATGGGAGTCAGTCAATATTAGAGATAGAATCTGTGTTCCCAGAACACCTGTATACTAAGTCAACTATAGTCAAATAGAATCCAGATGACTATGTCCCCCAAGAATTATTGTTATCATTATTACTAATACCACTCTATTTGTGTAAAATATACAGCCTTTTTGTAATTGACAAAAAGTATATTTATCATGTATGGCATGTTGTTTAATATATATAATATGTTATAAAAATATAAATATATAAACATAAAATATTATGTATATATTAGAATAGCCAAATTGAGCTAATTATCATATACATTACCTTCAATAGATTTTTTAGTGGGGAGAACACTTAAAAAATGCTCTCATTTTTCAAGAATATTTTACATTCTACCTATAATCTCCATGTTGCACAGTAGACCTCTTGGACATATTCCTCCTGGCTAACTGAAATTCTGCATTTTAATATCATTTCTTGTACCCTGAAAGCCTGTCTGGACATGTGTAATGAAATTCAGAGAGCATATACAGTAGGAATAAGACATTCCCTGATTGTGTGTGTTACACACACACAACACACTTCCAACATAGGTTTCTTCATTTGGTACTTATCAACAGCTCTGTGAGGCAGATAACTTTAATATTACCATGACTTTCTTTACATGGCGGGAAATCAAACGTTACGAAGACCAAGTCTTTACCTTCTCTGATAGGAGATGGGCAGAGCTGAAGTCTGAGTCCTTGACTCTGCAGATCTGTACTTCCTAGTCTCTTTGCTGTCTCTATCATGTTGTGATCCCTGAAATCATAAGTGTTCCCTTGGTTAAACAGAGATGACTTTCCTTGGCCTTCAAACAATTAGCTTAACATCAGTGTCTCAACTTTTCTAATGAAAAGAATATGAAACATAAGGAGTGAATACATCTAAGATCTTTCAAACCAATCTTTCAAATTATACAGTTCATTTAAGTCATTATTGTGGACTTGGGCACATATTATTGGACTCAACAACAAAGCTAGGTTTGGGCTTCAAAGAGTTCTTAGTCCTTGCACTTAACTGTATACATTATGCTTAACAATATGCAGCTGCTCATAGATTGTTATGGTGCAAAGAGTCCAGTTTCTCCAAATTTGTTTTTCCAATTGAATTCCTCTCTAGAGCATAGAAGGCTGAATACAGACCCTTCTGGTACAGAGCAGAATTGATAAGGGTGGAGAGATACTGAGGCTCCTTTGCTGTCTTCTTGTCCTTTCAGACACATGTGAGGAGATAAGAGATTTTTGAATCCACATCAAAAACAGATTAATTAATTTTAAAATTACTCATCATTGTGATGGAGAAAACAATAACAATGGTGTCTATTGAGTATTTAATGTGCATCTGGAAGGTGCCAATAGCTCCGTGTTATTTTATTTAACTCTAGGAAGAACCTTTATGAGTTAGGCTCTATCACTATCCCCATTTGCAAGTGGGGAAATGTGGGCTTAGGGAGAATGTATCACTTTCTTAGAGTCATCAAGATAATGGGAAGAACAATCAGGATTAAACCCAAGCAGTTTGTTACCAGAGCCCAGGGTTCTTTATTTATGAGACAAGAAAATGAGTCATTTACATGTCTACCCTATGATTTGCCCTCCCCCCATTTTAAAAAATTGTGTAATAAAAGATAGTATTAGGGCCGAGTATTTAGCTCAGTGGTTTCACTGCCTGCCTTGTAAGCGCAAGGACCTGAGTTTGATCCCCGGTACCCCCCAAAATAAATAAATAAATAAATAAATAAATAAATAAATAAATAAATAAAGCATAGTATGAAAATGCAGTTATATTACTTATATACATGAAAAACTTTGTATATGTTGTGTGTGCCCCAAGACAGTTCCTCCTCTCTCAAAAATCAAAAGCAAATAAAAGGTAGGCCAGAGGTTGGACACACTTTTAGAAGAGCTTGTTGTAAGGAGATTCATGATTGGAAACTTGGTCTCCTGATATATTACTATTACATTTACTATTTGTATCTTAAAATCGTCTTGATTACTGAGTGATACAAAACCCAAAAATAACAGGAGATTTCACGAGATGGAATTTCATTGTGTTTAATGCAAAACAAGTCTGGAGATAGGAAGTTTTAGGCTAATAGGAAGGCTCACAAAGTAAATAGATAGCTTGGCTTCTATTATCACACTGTCCTACCAAAATGAACATATGTCTTCCCAGTTGTGACCTAATAAGGGTGCCTAATTTCCAACTAATGCATATATAGTCTAGCTATGAAAGGCACATCAGGATTTTAGCCACAAGCAGAAAGAGTCCATTGGTGAGAACTTGCTCATATGGTGATTCCCGTGGACAAGGGATACTTTTCTCTGTTCCAGGTAGCCATGTTCCTATCAGGGGTTTGATTATGAAGGAAGAAGAACAAATGCAACAAGTATAGGCACCTAGGACTCCATAATAGATACAGAGATAGAGTCCTTCATAATGAACAGGAAGCTGATGGATATATGGTTCTGAAGTTTAGATACATCAGCCATAGTTTAAGATTTGGTGGCTGTCAAATTGTAGATATAAATTAAACTTATGGACATTGGTAACTAAAAATACTTGGCTATATTGGATAAAATAATATTTGTTCTCAATTTTAGAGCATTAATATGTATAGAAATGCTACCTCATTCTAATATGAATCTTAGCATATTTCACTAAATATTATTAAAGTGCTAATGTATTAAAGTAGGATTAAATTCAAATATAATTAAGTTAAAGTGAGTATATAATGAACAACTTCAAAAATCACATGTTCCATTTGAAAATTAAAATTCAGAACCTATATTGTATTACCAGCTAGTAATTGTGGCAGAAAATTAATTAAATAAATAAACTCACTTTTGGGAACAGTTATGCAAACATTAACAGTGTCTATATATTTTTCAGTTGCTAAATTAATTCATCATATACAAAAATTTCTAGATTATTTTAGGAGTTATTCGATATGACTTATAGTGCTTGCTAGGGAAACAGCAACTAGAGGACACCAAGGATCTCAGCATATATTCCAACTGGCATATTCTCATTTTAAGGGCTACCAGGGTATAGGCATATTAAAACTAGCTTAGGATATAAGCAGTAAAGAAGTATCACTTCACTGTGGGTTTAATACTTGATTTATTTCAAATAATTAGCAATATTTTAGTTTGAAAATTATTCCAAATTATCTGACATTGTGGTCAACAGAAAGATACCTACATACATTATTTGAATAATATATTTGAATAATAGTGTGAAGGCCAGTATTTTAATAAATGTTAAATCTTAATTGTAATAGGATTAAGCATTTCTGGGTTATCTGAGGCAAGCCTTTGTGGAAATGAAAAAGCACCTGGATCCATTTAAATCCTCATTAGTTCTTGTAAAAATTAAGAAATTGAAACCACACAATATACAAATGGAAGCTAGGGGATGCTAGAACTTGTATGATGTTGAATATCCTTTCAGATTTCTCATGTGTTCTAAAAAAGATTAAGACCTAGGTCACTGGTCTTCTAGTTCAGAGCTCCTGCCACTGTTTCAAGCCAACTCTTGTAGGAGGTCTCCAGACAAAAATCCTGAAGTATATTTGGTAGGAAGAAAGATTATTTTACAGAAAGTTTTTGATAGTCTGGAGCTCTATATTAGCAGTCACAAGTGTGTCTCCAGCTCAGGTTTCTTAACCATTTATTTTTTTTTGATATCTTTCTGTGACATATTGGCACACTACCTGTTAATTCTTATGTTTATTTCTACACTTTCAGGTCAGAATTCCCTGTCTGGCTACAATGACATCCCCCATCTAGTTTGCTGGGGGAAACAACTGCTTTTTTTTTTTTTTTCCCTTTGGTACCGGGGATTGAACTCGGGACCTTGCGCTTGTGAGGCAGACGGTGAAACCACTGAAACAGCCGATTTTAATGTTGCTTACTTAAATCATGCCAAGATCATGCCAGTTTATTGTCTTGAACTGGAAAGAGTGTGAGGAAAGGCAAGCAGTGTATTAGTGAAATTAAATTTTATAATAGCTCAATGTATAAGTCTATAAATCCATACCTAATTATTTAATGATACCTTTATATTTCTGTACCTCATTTATCTGTAATGATAAACTTCTAGAGATCAGGGAAACTGTCAATATAAATATTAGTTTGTAATAACTTGCTTCATTTTATCTGTCTGATTGGAAACTTAATAAAGACTTTAATGATAACACAATGAAGATCATAGGCAAATTTTCTTACTAAAATTAATATAATACACCTATCTAGCAAAGTCTGATGATATTCTATCAGTCTTCACAATTTCCTTTTAGAATAGGTTGGAGAAAAGATATTACTCAAGTTTTATGACTGGGTGAATACAGGATTGGTTAAACTATGGATTTGTTTAACAGTTAACAAGTGATAGGTTTTCTGTCACTCGCAATATTTGCTAAGAATTTACTGCGGTAGTAAGCAATATTATGTTTTTTAAAATTTAGTTTTATGCTTGCTATTGCAATAACCTTTAGATATTTTATAATGTAATAATGCCTTCTAGAGCCATTTCAAAGATAATTATAATATGTCAAATATTTTTTAAAATATTGTGCTTGGTATCTAAATAATTTTACATACTGCTTGCATCAAATTACAGAATAGTAATTTCTCCCATTTGCCAGTATTGAGGGACATACTAAAAATGCTATAATAAGGAGGGGAAGAGGGGTAGAAGGGAAGTGAGGGGAATGGGAAAAAAAAGAAGAATCAAGATATATCATGTATAAAATTCCCTATGATGAATGTAATCATTATGTATATCTAAATTGTACCAATAAACTTAATTTAGAAAATAAAAGTACTATAAAGCTAAATTTTGTTTTTCTGTTAATAGTAGAGAATATAGTTCATTGCATTACATAGTATTCTTTTTATGAGGAACTAAGAATTGTGTCACTGCTGAACAGTTGCTTTGTTTTTCCTTATGTGTGCCATGAAGAATGTACCTGAGCAGGATTTGCTTGTTTGCTTATTTTGATTTTGTTTAGCTTTGTTTTTGGCTTCACTTCTAGAAAGCTACCAATTTTGTGGCCCAACTTAATGAAATTTCTATATGTGAATTATGTTACATACATAATCTTTAGTACTGTTTCCATTTAGGTTTTTACTTAATGTTTTACTTTCTTCTTGCATTTCTAAATTTAATTTAATAATACACATACATGCATACATACACACACAAACCACACACACAATATATATTCATATACTTCCTTAAATCAGTCTGGTACAAGATGGGATGTAAATAAAAATATTTATAATAAAAACAGTGAATATCTTATCATTTATATTGCTACCATAAAAAGAAAATATAAAATGGTTTTCTGGCAATGAGACTATAACCTTGTTATAATTATAACTTCTTTATAGGAACTATTCATAATTATCATTATAGGAAGTGCACACACTATAATTCAAACTAAGAGCCTATCTAATGCTATTAGATAGTTTAAAGATGTGTTCTGTGTGTCTATGGATAGGAAAGAAGTGTTATTTGTGGTTATATATGGAATAATTTGCTTGTATTTACTCTTTAAAATAGCAATAAATAAAAACATGATTGATGCACACATATAAACTTTTTATTTTGTTTCTACCTTGGAAATGTTGATAGCCTTGTGTTCTAGAAACATAAAAATGAGTGAAGATTTTTACCACAGTCTACTGGTGTAAATTTTCCACAAAGTAAAATTCAGCTGGAGCCTTTGGAAAGAACAAAAAGGCACAATTGTGTGTGCTAAGCTAGTGTCAAATATATAATAAATACTGAGTAAACATTAATTAATGTTTTGTATCATAAGCAGACTTAGGAAATTTATAATGTCATAAGATATTAGATGCTATTTCATTGTGGTATTGCTCCTTTGTTTTTGCTTTGACAGTATAATATGTAGTCAATGACCCCAAATAATATATGTCTCTGGAAACTAATGTTTCCTTACTTGCATTTGTTGCTTTCTATTTTATGATTGCAGATTTATGATAGAAAAATAGAGTACACAGTTGGAAAAACATGCATTTTAAATACAGGTTTAATAGAAATATTAGCCACAATTCTTGATAATTATGTGAAATGTTTTCTGAGATTACACTTTGTTTAATAGCAACTGTTTTCATAAGGTCTGACAAGTCTTTCTTTGTGTGTAATAGTCCAAGTTCTTTTCTGGAACTATGTCAACTCCAAGTACATTGAAAAACACTGAAAGTATACTGTGGAATTAACAAATGATTGGTTCAGTTAGTTTTAGTCAACTCCAGCTCCTCCTGGGAATATTTCTAGAGCACATGGTTAGCAGATTATATAGATAAATACTCAGGCCCCAGGCCTCAAATAGCTTAAGCTGCATCTTCACCATGATAGGGGTAAGAGGACTGACCAGAACAGAGGGGAGTCCATGAAGCTTTTCTGATGCAAGTGAAGATCAGGATCTAAGTCACCCCACATAGGAGGTAGCAGGAACAAAGGCAAAGAGCTCTGTGAAGAGGAAGGGGATGCTTTGCTAGGGAAATAACTTGGATTTTAAGTAGTCTAAGCCATCGTCTACATGACTTCTAACAAAACACAACTTCTAACAAGAATGATTCAGAGACTGAGGAGCCAGCAGAGAAGACTGTAATCAATTTAGTTATAGGACACACTTTAGTGAGAATTGGCAGAGCAAATTCAGTGACAGTGGGATTGACAGACATGTTAGATTTACCATAAGTGTGAGACTAGAACATGAAATGATCACAATAGCTTCCCAATACAACTGGCATCAACTTGTAGGCTGTCACTTAAGCCAACGAGCAATAAGCTAGGGCCCAGGGACCAGTCTGGCTCACTACCTGCTTTGTATGGCGCTTTGAGATAAGAATGTTTATTTGTTTGTTTGTTTGTTTATTGAGACAGGGTCTCCCTATGTAGTTCAGGCTGGCCTTGAATTCACTATGTACCCTGGACTGGCCTCAAACTCACTGTGATCCTCCTGTCTCAGACTTCTGAGTGCTGGAATTACAGGTGTGCACGGCCACACCCAGCTCTGATTTTCATATTTTTAATGGTTGAAAATAAATCGAAAGAAAAAGTATTTTTATAGTAAGTGAAAGTTAGATAAGAAATTTAAATTTTAGTCTCCAGAAATGAAGTTTTGAAACACAGCCATGTTTATTTCATTATGTATTATGTATTGCTGCTTTTCTTTTATAATGGTAGAGTTGAGTGATTATGACAGGAAACATGTAGCCTGGAAATCCAAAAACAGTTGTTACCTGGGCCTCCACTAAAAAGTTGGCTGAACTCTGGCTTAAGAAGCTGATAACAACTCTTTGGAGCCACCAACATTATAGATAATAGTGAATGTATTAATCACAAGAGCTTGGCTGGACTGAATGGGAGAGCATGAGACTGAGAACATCAGTGCTGCTTGCTCTGAGGAAGAAGGGACTCATTCTTGCCCAGTGTTGTGTGGGAGCTCATCCTGGCAGGCTTTCTTCTTAAGCACCATGACACCCGGTTTATTTTCCAGTGCTTGTCATGAAGGTTATTTGAAGTAGGACAACTTTTTCTCACCTTGACTTATTGTTACTATTTTTTTTTTAACCACTGTTTGAAAAAGTGATACATTCAGAAGTGATAATGATAATATAACATTGGACAATTTGGGCCTAATAAAATATACCCATAATTTAACTGCTATCTTCACCTGACTTGTCACTGATTTATAAATTAATTGCATGTGACCCCACATTGGAAAAAATATCATAGTAAGGAAGTAGTTTGATAACACTGATATAGTAGAATTCAGGAAGTCTACTTGAAAGTGAATTTAGGAGACTCAGTATTAACAGTTGGAGGTAATGATTGAACAAATGTTTGTTCACTTGCAAGAGAGAGTTAATTACACCAGTGTTTGGTGATATCTGTTTCCCTTCATTTTACTAACTTTTTGAGCACACTTTCTAACTATATCCAATTTGGAACAATTTAGTATTGAGTTACTTGCTGAAAGAAAGAGAGAAAAAGAATTAAATGGTAAATTATACCTAAATAAAGATAAGGGAGAAAAATAGAGTAGGGTGAGTTGGTTTGAAAATCAATGCCATATGATTAAGAAAGGAGCCTCAAACTCAAAATGCAAGGATAGTTCAGCATACAGAAATTAATGAATATAATCCAACGCATAAACAGTAGCAAGGACAAAAGTCATATAATCATCTCCATAGGTGCAGTAAAAGCCTTTGACAATATCCAAATCCATTCATGATTAAAACCCTGAAGAAAATAGATATAGAAGGACTTTATCTCAATCTGATAAAAGTCATTTACAACAAACCTACTGCCAACATGATAACTGAGGAAAAACTGAAAGCTTCCCCTCTAAAATCAGGAATAAGAAAAGATGTCTACCATCACCACTCCCATTCAACATAACCCTGGAAACGTTAGCCAGAGCAATTAGGCAAGAGAAAGAAATAAAAAGATATGTATAGAAAAGGACAAAGTCACAATGTCATTATTTTCAGATGACATTATTCTCTACTTACAAGACCCCAAAATTTTATTAAAAGACCCCTAGAATTAATAACCAAATTCAGCAATGTAACAGGTTACAAAATCAACACACAAAAATCAGTAGTGTTCCTATACACTAATAATGAATTCACTGAGAAAGAAATTAGGAAAACAATACTATTGGCAATAGCATCAAGAAAAATTAAATATTTACAAATTAACCAAAGAAGTGAAAGGCACCTACAATGAAAATTACATCACTTTGAAAAAGGAGATTGAAGAGGACTGTTATGGCTGTGTCTAGATGTCCCCCCAAAGCCTCATGCCAGTCATAGGGCTTTTGCAGAGGAGGCTGAATCTAGAGTGTGATGCTGGGTTTAAGGGTGTGTGATTACTAACTCAGTCCACTGATTGGTTTGGCACCTCCCCCCATCCTCAGTAGCCAGGATAATATAAAAGAGGCAGAAAGTTGCTGCTAAGGTTCTCTTGTTGCTTTTGCTACCATGTGAGCACCATGAATTGTTTCTCCTCTGCGACACCCCTGTGTTATGTGCCACCCTGCCTTTCAGCCAGCCTATTATGGACTGAAAGCTCTACAGACTGTGAGCTAAATAAGCCCTTTCCCCTTTAACTTTGAATGTTAGGTATTTTTGTCTCAGCAAAGAGAGAAAAGTAACTAAGACAAGGGCATTAAAATGGAAAAACACTCCACATTCCTGAATAAGCAGAACTAATGTAGTCAAAATAGCCACACTCCCCAAACTGATATATAGATTTAACACAAGCTCAATCAAAATACCAACAGATCTGGAAAAAACAATACAAAAATTTATGTAGAACTAGAAGAGACTCAAAATAACAAAAGAAATTCTGGGTAACAATAGCAAAGCAGGAAGTATCACAATCCCAGACTTGAAGTTATATTATAAGCTACAGTGATTAAAAAAACATCATGGTACTGGCACAAAAACAGACATGTGAATCGATGAAAGAGAATAGAGGAAGCAGAGACAACCTAAGACAAATTAAGCTATTTGGTCTTTGACCATCTTACTCCAGAAAGAATGGCTATCATAAAAAGGATTGAATAAGAACAAATGCTGGTGAAGCTGCTGGGAAAAAGAAACCCTTCTACATTGCTGGTGGGAATGTAAAGTAGTACAACCACTGTGGAGATCAGTATGCAGATTCCTCAAAAAACTAAAAATAGAAATTCCATTTGACCCAGCTATTTCCTTTCTATGAATTTTCCTGAGTTAAAAAATCATCATATTACAGTGATACATTTATAGCCATGTTTATAACAGCACAATTTATAATAGCTAAGTCTTGAAAGCAGCCTCTGAGTCCATCAACAGATGAATGGATAATAAAAATGTGGTATTCGGCACGCCCTACCGAGATCCTGAGTCGCACAGAACATGCCGAATCAGCCCACGGCAGACAGGCAGGTCTGCCCATGCCCTACTGAGGTCCCCAGTCGCGCGGAATACGCCGAATCAGCCCGATGCACACAGGAAGGTCTGTGCAGGCCCTACCGAGGTCCTGAGTTGCACAGAAGACACTGAATCACCCCGCTGCAGACAGGCAGCCACCTGGTTCCACACTACAAAGACATAGAGGACACCAGACCAGCAGACCAAGGTACTGAGTCCCGCTGTTCCTGGTCCAGAGGAAGGGGCTTCCCAGTCACCATCCCTCCCACTGCTCCCAGCCCAGAGGAAAGGGCTTTTGGGCCACCTTCTGTCCCGTTGCTCCTGGCCCAGAGGAAGGGGCTTCCAGGCCACCATCCCTCCCACCGCTCCCAACCCAGAGGGAGGGGCTTCTGAGCCACCATCC
Source organism: Heterocephalus glaber (assembly GCF_053883595.1). Classification (NCBI taxonomy): domain Eukaryota; kingdom Metazoa; phylum Chordata; class Mammalia; order Rodentia; family Bathyergidae; genus Heterocephalus; species Heterocephalus glaber. The sequence continues at coordinate 58,298,616 of NW_028258325.1, read as the reverse complement.
CACTGCTCCTGGTCCAGAGGAAGGGGCTTCCTGGCCACCATCCCTCCTGCTGCTCCCAGCCCACAGGAAAGGGCTTTTGGGTCACCATCCCTACCGCTGCTCCCAGCCCACAGGAAAGGGCTTTTGGGTCACCATCCCTACCACTGCTCTCAGCCCCTGTCCCACCTCACCCACCTCAGAGGAGGTAATCCATGCAGGTGCTAACAGCCCCCCGCCCCAGTCAAAATGAGAAAACACATAAATAAGTCTCAAAACCAGACTTCCAGATCACCTACAACAACCCTAAAGGGAAATGAGATGGAACACTCTGATACTCAACCACCTGGACCCACTGAACTGGCAACAAAAGGGGATCTGGAAAAAATGAAATCAGAAATAATTTCTCAGATAACAGGAGAAATTGGGCCCCTAGTGCAAGACATGATTAATCTACAGAGGAGCTCAGGAATATGATGGAATCCCAACATAAGGAACAAATGGAATTCATAAAACAGATGCAAATAGATTTCCAGGACATGAAAAACTCCATTGAAAGTCTACACAGCAGAATAAGCCAATGTGAGGACAGAATTTCACACATAGAAGATAAGATTGCAATTAGTGACCAGGAAAAGAAAAATTGCTTCAAAATTATAAGGGAACATGAGAAAGCAATCCAGCAGCTGCTAGATAATGCAAACAAGACTAACATAAGACTGATTGGGCTCAATGAAGAAACAGGAGAGAGTGGAGATAACATAAAATATCTCTTCACAGAAATGATGGGAGAAAACTTCCCAAGCAGGGGAATAGAGCTTGACATACAGATAAGTGAGGCATTGGGGCTCCAAATAGCCTTGATCAAAAAAAATCTACACATAGGCATATAATTGTTAAGATTCCAGAAACACAGCAGAAGAACAAAGTTCTCCAAGCAGTCAGAGAAAAGAAACAAATCACATACAAAGGAAAGCCCATTAGAATCACAGCAGACTTCTCAACACAAACCATAAAGGCAAGAAGAGCTTGGAGTGATGTATTTCAGGCCAAAAAGGAAAACAGCCTCCAACCCAGATTGATGTACCCTGCAAAACTATCTTTCAAAATTGATGGAGAAATAAGATACTTTCATGACAAAGAGCACCTTAGGAACTTCGTGAATACCAAACCAGCACTTCAAAGAATTTTACACAATATCCTAGGAACAGACATTGAGGATCACAACCCCAGAAAGCAAAGCAGAATGAACCCATCTGGCATGACAAGAAATTAAATGTAAAGAGGGAGAACCCAACAAAAAGAAAAAGTCATGGCAATGACAAGTCAATACGTTTCAGTTATAACCACCAAAATTAATGGTCTCAATTCACCAATCAAAAGAAATAGACTGGCAGAATGGGTCAAGAAGCAAAATCCAACAATATGCTGCATACAAGAAACACACTTAATTCAAAAGGAAACTCATAGACTGAAAGTTAAAGGGTGGAAAACAATACTGCATGCGACAGGAACCCAAAAAAAAGCAGGAGTAGCTATTCTCTTTGCAGATCAAGTAGATTTCAAACCAACACTGATTAAGAGAGATGAAGAAGGACACTACATCCTTGTGAAGTGAAGAATCCAAGAGGAAGAGATGACAATCATAAACATGTATGCACCAAACACTAGTGCACCCAACGATATAAAACAAATACTAACAGACATGAAAAGTCATATATGCACTAATACAATTGTAGTGGGGGACCTCAACACCCCACTGTCACAAATAGATAGATCAACTAGACAAAAAATAAGTAATGAAATACTAGAACTCAATACAACTCTTGAACAAATGAACTTAACAGATGTTTTCAGAGTGTTCCGCCCCACAAAATCAGAATACACATTCTTCTCAGCTGCACATGGGTCATTCTCCAAAATAGACCACATACTCACACATAGAACATGTTTAAGTAAGTGCAAAGGAATTGAAGTTATCCCCTCTATATTATCAGACCATAGTGCGATGAAATTGGAGATCCATAGCAAAAGAAACTCAAAAAATTTCATAAACATGTGGAAATTGAACAACACACTACTGAATAACCAATGGATGACACAGGAAATAAAAGAAGAAATCAGACAGTTCCTTCCATTAAATGACAATGACAATACAACATATCGGAATCTATGGGATGCAATGAAAGCAGTCATATGAGGGAAATTCATAGCAGTGAATACACATATTAGGAAAAGAGAATGAGACCAATTAAACAACCTGATGCTGAACCTCAAGCTTCTAGAAAAAGAAGAGCAGGACAACCCCAAAGTTCATACAAGGGAGGAAATTATAAAGATCAGAGGAGAAATCAATGCAATGGAGACTAAGAGAACGATACAAAAAATCAATGAAGCCAAGAGTTGGTTCTTCAAAAGAATCAACAAAATTGACAAACCCTTAGCCACCCTTGTCAGAAAAAGGAAAGAAAAGGCCCAAATCCATGCAATTAGGAGTGAAAAGGGTGAAAATACAACAGACCCAGCAGAAATCCAGAGGATCATCAATACCTACTTCCAGAACCTATACACCAATAAGATGGACAACACAGAAGAAATGGACAGATTCCTAGATACATATGAATTACCAAAGTTGAATGAAGAAGACCTAAAAATTCTAAACAACCCAATATCAACCAATGAAATTGAAAATGTAATTAAAAACTTACCAACTGAGAAAACCTTGGGCCCTGATGGCCTCACTGCTGAATTCTACAAGACATTTAGAGAGGAACTGCTGCCACTACGGTTTAAACTCTTCAATGAAATTGAAAGGGAAGCAATACTCCCAAATTCATTCCTGGAAGCAAGCATCACCTTGATCCCCAAAGCAGAGATCCAACTGAAAAAGAGAACTATAGGCCAATCTCATTAATGAACATAGATGCAAAAATCCTTAATAAGATACTGGCAAACAGAATGCAGAATATCATCAAGAAGATAATACACCCTGATCAAGTGGGATTCATCCCAGGGATGCAGGGATGGTTCAATATACGAAAATCAATCAATGTAATACACTATATCAATAGAGCCAAGGACAAAAACTACATGATTATCTCCATAGATGCAGAACAAGCATTTGACAAAATCCAACATGCATTTATGATAAAAACCCTACAAAAAATTGGAATAGATGGTCTCTACCTCAAACTGAGAGAAGCCATCTATGAAAAACCAACAGCCCATATCATACTAAATGGTCAAAACCTGAAATCCTTCACACTAAAATCAGGAAGAAGACAAGGATGTCCACTATCACCACTCTAGTTCAATATAGTTCTGGAAACATTAGCCACGGCAGTTAGACAAGAGAAAGAAATAAAAGGAATAAAGATAGGAAATGTAGAAGTCAAATTGTCATTATTTGCAGATGACATGATACTGTATATAGAAGACCCCAAGAACTCCACCAAAAGTCTTCTAGACTTAATAACCACATTGAGTCAAGTAGCTGCTTACAAGGTCAACACACAAAAATCAATAGCTTTCCTCTACACAAATGACAGACTCACTGAAAGAGAAATAGGGCAAATAATTCCTTTCACAATAGCATCAAAAAAACTGAAATACCTAGGAATCATCCTAAAGAAAGAAATCAAAGACCTCTTCTCTGAAAACTATGGCACTCTGAAAAGACAGATTGAAGATGATATCAGAAAATGGACAGACATCCCCTGCTCCTGGGTAGGAAGGATTAATATAGTGAAAATGGCCATACTTCCAAAACTGCTATATAGATTTAATGCAATTCCAATTGAGATCCCAGCAGCATACTTCATAGTCCTTGAGAAAACAATCCAAAAATTGATTTGGAACAAGAAGAGACCCAGAATAGCAAAAGCAATTCTAGGTAACAGAGACATGGCAGGGGGTATCACAATCCCCAACCTGCAACTCTACTACAAAGCTACTGTGATAAAAACAGTGTGGTACTGGCAAAGAAACAGACTTGAGGACCAGAGGAACAGATTAGAAGATGCAGAAACAATGCCAGAAACAATCAACCATCTCATCTTCCACTAAGGATCCAAACACCCTCACTGGAAGAAAGATAGCCACTTTAACAAATGGTGCTGGAAAAATTGGGCTTCAACTTGCCAAAGATTCAAACTAGATCTGTATCTCTCACCATGCACTAAACTAAAATCAAAATGGATTAAAGATCTAAATATTAAAATAGAAACTCTGAACCAGTTGGAACAGAGGTTAGGTAGAACCCTTGAAGACATCGGTGTAGGAAAAGATTTTATGAACAAAACCTCAGTTGCCGGTGAGCTAGCACAAACAATCAACAAATGGGATCTCTTCTTATTAAAAGGCTTCTGCACAGCAAGAGAAACCACCAGCAGTGTGAAGAGACAACCCACAATGTGAGAAAAAAATCTTCACCTGCTCTTCCTCAGACAAAGGTCTACTATCTCGAATGTATAAAGAACTTAAAAAGATCAGACCTCCAAAATTTAAAGACCCAGTCAAAAAATGAGCATCTGAAATGAACAGACATTCCTCACACAAAGAAGTAGAAATAGCAAATAAATACATAAAAAAATGTTCAACATCACTGGTCATTCAAGAGATGCAAATGAAAACAACGCTGAGATTCCACTTCACTCCAGGAAGAATGGCTGCTCTCATGAAATCAACCAATAACAAATGCTGATGGGGCTGTGGGGAAAGAGGAACCCTGCTCCACTGCTGGTGGGAATGTAGACTGGTGCAACCACTGTGGAAATCAGTATGGAGATACCTCAAAGAACTAGGACTGGAAGTCCCATTTGACCCAGCTATTCCACTGCTGGGGATCTTCCCCAAAGAATTAAAAGAATCATACCACAGTGATATATGTGTGCCCATGTTCATAGCAGCGCAGTTTGTAATAACTAAAACTTGGAAACAGCCCAAATGCCTATCAACTGGAGACTGGATAAAGAAAATGTAGTTTTTTAATAAAATGGAGTACTACTCAGCCATCAAAAATGAGAAATTAGAGCCTTTTATAGCTAAGTGGATGCACATTGAGGCGATACTCTTAAGTGAAATAAATAGAACACACATGTGTATATACCGAATTGTTTCTCTGGTGTGAGAAACTGAAAGTGTAAATAAAGATTAAATGTATAATAGGTAATGTGAAATAGGAAGAAAAGGGGCAAAGGGAAGGGAAGTGGGAGGGCTAGGGGAAAGGATAGAAAGGATTGGGATTAATATGAGAAAATGGAAAGATAGGAACAAAATCTTTGTAAATAGGGAGGAATGGAGGGGTTGAAGGGAGGGCTGGGCAAGGGTGAGAAATAAGAACCAAGAGAGACTATGTAAAGGTGCAAATTTCCAATGATGAATGTCATTATATTGTATACCTAAAATGTACCAATGATTAGAATGAATAATCGATAATGTAAAATAGGAAGAAAAGGTCCAAAGGGGTAGGGGTAGTGGGAGGGGCAGGGGAAAGGAAAGAAGGGAAAGGAAAAGTGATGAGAAATGGAAAAAATGGAAATAAAGTCTTTGTAAATAGGGAAGGGTGGAGGGGGTGAAGGGAGGGCTAGGAATGGGGATAAAATAAGAACCAAGATGCATTATATAAAGGTACAATTCCCAATGAGAAATGTAATTATGTTGTATACCTACAATGTACCAATAAAAGAATTTAATACAAAAAAATGTGCTATTCATATACAATGGAATATTACTCTGCTATAAAGAAGGATAAACTCGAGCCATTCATAGGTAAATGGATGCAGCAGCTCAAGACCATAATGTTAAGTGAAATAAATCAGACATACAAGTTTAAATATCACATTGTTTTTCTTATGTGAGATACCCAAAATATAAATAAAGGATAAACGATAGCAAATCAAGAGATCTTTTTCAAATGAAAAAGGGAATTAAATGCAGGGAGGGGGAGGGAAGAAAGGAAAAAGTGATTAAAAAAGAGAACTGAAGAAAAAATGGAAATAGAGCATTGAAAATGGGAAGGGGAACAAGACTGGAGGGAACAAAGAGGGATGGGAGGAGAAGGGAAATAAAAAAAGAACTAAGATGTGTTATGTACGAGTGTGAACTCCCCACTATAAATGTAATCATTATATACTGCAGACATGTACTAATAAAAATATTTTCAAAAAAGATCAAGACAGGGAAATATAATGTTTCATATTACAAACATCCCAGTAATGTGGCTATAATCATTATTATTAATTAAAATAATTATAATGATAATTATTGGTATTTATACAAAGATTTTTTTAATTTGGGAACTCAAACTAATAAAATATTTTATCATCTTTTATTATTACATAACTGACCAGATTAGGAGGTGTACGGTATTATAATTCTTGACTTTCATGGGGAGAAAATAAGAGAATTGAATCTGCTAGTACAAAAATATATAATACCTAAATTGATGTGAAGATTCAGAAATATGCTTTGAATTGTTTGTTCAGTGTCTTTGCTTGGGTTCTCTTTTTCCTTTATTCCATGATAACCCCCTCTTGTCTCCCACTAAGCCCTCAAAGACAGCATGTCAAACATGTCACCAAAATAGTTTCAGGAAGTGAGGGCCAGGAAAGAAGGTCACAGTGGTGCCTTGCACATGCTAGTGACGTAAACTTCACCAAAAGCCATGTATGCTCTTCCTCAGTTATTTTTTCCTCATAAATTCCCTCTTTTTCTCTCATTTAATTAAAAAAAATCATGATTTTTGTGGTTTTAAAAAATTCACCATAAAACAAAATTAAATATAAATTAAAATTCAAATTGCTATTTTAGTTCTCATTCCACTTCTTACTGTTAATAATTTGATGTCTTCTATATACTTTGCTCTGCACACATCTATATAGTTTTATTTTATAAAAACTAAGATACAGAATACATATTATTCTGCAATGTTTTTCATATTTAAAGGTCATAAAGTCACCTTTTTCATTTCAATACATGTAGTTTTACACTTCTCAATTTAGTTTCTAGTTTTTTGGGGTTTTTTTTGTTTTTTTGGTACTGGGGACTGAACTTGGGTCCTTGCGCTTGCACAGCAGGCGGCGAAATACAGTTCTCAATTTAATGGCTGCACGATTTAGATTTAGGGTTTTTTTGCCTTAAGTTATTGTAGAACAAGTACAACTTATCTGATATGTCACAATTCTATATAACAATCATGTACATTTGATAATTTTATCATGTTTCCTACAAACATAAATTCATATTCTTCACTTGGCTTGCGCTAACATTAGTTGAGAAATCCTCCCCTTCCCCTACTCCCCCAAAGTCTTGCTTACGTCTGCTATATGCATCTCCTTTCTTTTGCAGCAGATGAACAGCAGGCATTCAGAAATGAAGAGACAAATCAGTTTGGGGAGCTTCCTAAGCACAATTACACACAGAAGAGTAACCTCCTTGGAGAGGAGTATTTTTATACTGCAGCAATTGCCATTCTAGGAACAGGTGTTTGGGATCCCACTCGGGAGAACTGGAGATGGTAGAGGTTGAGGAGGGGATGATAAAGTTTCCCTGGCTATAGCTGCATGGGAAAGTCAAAGAAACAAGGAGAGCAAGGAGCGTCCCTGGAGTCTTCTGGTACACACCAGTGCCTTCGCTGAGGAAGAGTCCTGCAGCGGTGATGAACACTGCTAGCTAGGCACAGCCAGGATGTAATGACAGTGTAGACCAATGTGGCCATCACTTTCTGTTCTTATATCACCAGAAAATGAGTCCTCTTGATTTCTGTAAGCAAAATTTATTTATTATGAAATGTTTTGCAGTTTACAAGAAGTTTACGTATTCATGAGCTCCTTTGGGGTCCCAGAATGCTTTAGTAGACAGAATGGGAACCCTGTGCCTCATTGATGGAAGCTAAATGATTTGTTCAATTTACACAGCTGATAATGAAAGGGGTAGACTTGCATTTTTCTTTATTCCTATTGAAAACTCAATGCTCTACCTTGAGAATCACATAATTTCCTTCAAGTCTTCATGCACCAAATAGGCAGAATTCTAGGGGGAAATAAAGAAAGAAAGAAGGGCATCCACTTACTTTCATAAGAGCATAAGAAATTTATTTACTTACTTTTTATTACAGAAAATTGGATTTCATTTCAGTATATGAGCACATGCATATACATAATGTGATTGTTTTTCACCCTTCATTACCTCCTTTCCCTTTTCCTCTCCCTCCTTATGGTCCTTTTCCTCTTCTCTCAGTTTCTCTCTACTTTCCTGTCATAACTTCAAAAATTTACAATGGTATCACAGACAAACTCCTTAGCCAGCTCTCACTTATTATTTTATTTTCTGTGGCTTTTCAACATGCTTATAATCCAAGGGAGTGGCCACTTACCAATCAAATGAAAACCAGTTTGATCAACGCGTTTCAGTAGCATGTGTTTTTACAGGCAGAGTAAGTGGAAAATATTGAGGACGTCTCATGCAGAAAAAATTTCAAGCTTCAAGGTAAATTTTAGCTCAAACACTCAGGTTTTTAAAAAGAGAACTCTGGTAATCTCTTGTGTGCTTCCTCCAAGTTTGGTTTGGAAATAAATCAGAAAATTAGGAGTAGAATAATATTAAAAATTCTATCTGGAAGCTGGAATGGTTCGAGTTATAACGAATTTTGCAGCCTGTTTAAAATTCTAGAGTGCTAGAAACACACTTTAAGCAGGCACCCAGCTATTTTATAGCTTGTATATAACTGGCTCAATAAGAAATAGCTAATAATTACATAGCACTTGCTACAGGCCAGGGAGGCAGCATGCAGGCACTTTATACACAGAGCCTTTAATCCTCACACTAATTCTATGAGATAGGTACTGTTACTCTCATCTTTGTTTTAATGGATGAGGAGACAGACACAGAGAGGTTAAATTGCTCACCTCAGAGCAGGCAGCCTGAACCAAAACTGACCTCAGCAGCTGGGAATCAGGCCATGTTCCAACCAAGCAGTGCACTACTATCTGAATATCCTTCACTCCCCGGAAGTATTTGTTTTACCCGAAGCATAGATGTGCTGTTCATTGTGATATAACCCATCTGCTGTATTTACTTTCTTTTTCAGGATAGCTGTGGTGAGGGCCAGGAAAAAAGCTTGTGTGCGGCCCTGGGTTATTGGCCTCATCATCTTTTTATCCCTGATTGTGCTGGCAGTGTGCATTGGACTCACTGTTCATTACGTGAGATACAGTAAGTATGAGCTGCCCCAGCAGCATGTGATTTACCCCACATACTTCCTCCTGTAGCTTCCTGCTTTGCATGCCTCAGGCTTGTTCATTAATTCCTGTGATTCATTTGGACAGCCAAGACAAAGAAATCTTTGCCTGCTTCATGCCTCTTTTAATCCCACAAACCCATTAAGATTCTTCCTTCTGACTTTGATGTGGCAATTCTTCCTGCCGGGAATAGTATACTCATTTTCATATTAATTAATAAGTGCTAATTGAGTGTTGAGGAAGACCACAATTTAACTAGAATCCAATATCTTGAGTTATTTGAAGTCACAGGGCAATCATTCTGATTTAAAGTACTTTAACTCATTGAGAACTTGATATCCAAATAAACCAATTACACAACTAAGGATTGTGGAGAAATAGGCTTTATTCAGCAATAGTGAGTTGGAAAATGTTCATAGTGGTAGAGTGTTTAGTAAGTACCTCTTTCTATTATTTAAAATGTTATCTTGGGATATGTTGTAAGTGATTAAAGAGGACAGGATATGGTGAGAGGGTTAATTATAAACAGGCTCACTCTATGGTTATCAGACATCTCACTACCATGTGAACTGCCAGTTGCTATGTTATTAGAAATGTCTCCAGGGTACTTCCAAACTATTCTTCAATAATATAACAACCCTTCTGAAGTTTCCTTTTACTCTGCTTTGGATTTTAATTAGTTGACTCAACTATGACCTGTTAGTTTGATACCTCCATGTGACTAGATTATGCTTTGATATTCAAGGTCCTGAAACCATAGAAGTTAATCACTTGATTTCAATTTAATGGGGAATTTGCTAAACATGCTTTCTATAAAAAGAGTGATCTGTAACCTGGTTATCTTCTTCCACTACCCACACAAATCCAATTTTAATTTCCAAAGCAAAGAGTATAACTTCTAAGTAGTTTAAATAAATAAATATTTAAAACAGAAGTGTGTGTGTATGTGTGTGGGCTAATGCACATATGTGCATGTGTGTTGTAGAATTTGCCCATATGCAGGTCTTTAAATTTGAGATATATTCATTTTAAGAAGAGGGAACTCTCTGAATCATGCTTTTAATAAAAGAGAATCCTAAAATAACTACAATTCTACAGACTTGTTAGGAACATAGTGAGTCCTATCATGTTTTAACCATCATTATTTCTTCTCATAGATGTCTAAGACTATAGTTTATTCACTAATATTTCCAGAACTTTGCAGAATTCTGGCACATGCTAGGTGTTTTATAAGTGAGTGATTGACAATCATAAACAAATGAATCATACCTACCATATTTTCTTGAGATTGTCTGATTTCATAAAAAATCCCTACTAATGCTAAGTCCCTGATGACCTTTGTGAGGAAAATGTTTCTTGCTGTCTCCTTTGCCCCTTTAGAAGTCAAGTTTTATTAGATTATAAGTCTATTCATATGAACACAGTGAAAACCTGAAAAATTTTTCCTGTAACTTGTTCCTGGATCTCATTGTTTGGATGATGAGTTCAGAAATACACCACACAACTCTCGCACTGCCCACACAGTACACCTGGATAAGCAACGATTATTGCAATGTCTTACATTTGTGACTTGCCCTCTGTTTGGGAACATAAATTAATAAAACAGTAGGTATAACCATGAGCATTTAGGAGTCCCCTTGCTAAAATAACCAATGCAAACCGAACAAATCTGTTGTTAGAAATATCTAAATATAGAGGAAGGTGATTTGATTTGTAAAATATTATTTTGACACTTACTACACAAAGCCCAGTTTAAAATTCTGTGTGTAGTCTGTGTTCAAATCTTTTGTGGCTTCATTTTTGCTTCTCTATGATTTTGATGTCAGAAGGTAAATCTGTTAATGAGTAACATAATTGCAAGTTACAGAATCACAAACCTGCTAGAAATTATGAACACATTTGTATTCATCCAAACATATTACTTTTGTGTTAATATTGCCCATCTTTTTAAATAACTAGACATGCCATATAATTCTGGAAGCTGGAAATATGTTTTTAACACTCACTGGCCTATTTTCAATCTACAGAGCAAAGTAAAATTTTGAGTGTAGGTAAGTTGTTTACATAATTGAAACCATTTGACATTGCCAACATTTGACCATGTTTCACTTGTATAAATGACAATTTAAAATAATTTAATCTAGTAAATAATCCATAAAATCTAGACAGAAGATTACTGAAGGGTCTGTTATACTATTTAGTGTGTATGAGTATACATCAGTACCACCTGGCATCATTTTAGAAATACAAACTTTTAAAAAAATTTTAATTCATTAGTACATGTTTGCAGTTCATGCAGTTTACAATCATCTTGGGGAGTGATTATATGTACATACCACAACTTGTTTCTTCTCTCTTTAAATCCCTTTTCCCTTGCCCCCTCCAATTCTATCCCACTTTTTCATTCTTGTTGATACTATTAATCTTATGTTATGGCATATAATGTTTACATTAATTGAGGTTATTAGGTCCCTGTGGATGGCATATCTTTTTTTTCCTATTTCCTCTTCCTCTTCTTCTCACTCCTCATGCTTTTTTCCCTTGGACCCCTTCCCTAGAGATCCATCGCCTTGACTCCTTCTATCCATCCTTTATTATTCTCTTTGTTTGTACTTTGCCACACTCAAATGAGAGATAACATACAGTAGTTAAGCTTGTGTGTCTGATTTATTTTATTTAGCATTATATTTTCCAGGTGCATCCATTTTCCTATAAATGTCTCAAATCTGTCATTCTTTATAACAGAGTAGTATTCTATTATATATAGATATCACATTTTCTTTATCCAACTGTCTGTTGATGGGTAAACAGGCTGTTTCCAGGATCAAACTATTATGAGTTGTACTGCTATAAATATTGGTGTACATATGTCACTGTAGTATGATGTCTTAGGCTCTTTGGGGAAGGTACTAGCAGGAGGATTGCTGGATGATACAGAATTTCTAATTTTAGTTCTTTGAGAAATCTCCATACTGATTTCCATAATGTTTGTACTAGTTTACATTCCCACCAACAAATTCTTGGATCCAACTTTAGACCTAATGTATTAGAATCTGCATGCTTAACAGGATCCACAAGTGGTCCATTCATACTCTGTACTTTGAGAAGCAGCATTGTAGAACAATGAATCAAGCCACACAGGACTACACATAGATGTAAAAAAAAATACAAATATAATGGAACAGTAGTTTGGAAAGATAGTTACATTATTTTTTAATATTTCAGTAAATTAAAACCCTACTTGAGACTGTGCATTGCCAGGGACATTCCTGAATTTCATGTTACCCTGGCCATTCATAGCAGGGTCATTCAGGAAGAGCGAGGTGAAAGGATGGTAGAGGGGCAAAACCTCCTTCAGTCTTCACTAAGATCATCATCACGAGGAGACTGGACTTTCCGTATCTTCACTCTGACACTTTCTTCACGTATTGCCACCTATTTCCAGGTCTTGTTAGAGGTTGGCTTCAATTTCATTCTCTGTCCCATCGAGTCTTCTGGATGACTAGGTGGTTCTTTTGCTATTTATCCACAGGTTTTTGTGTATAAATTTTATACTTAAAAATCCCACAGCTCAGACTGGCATTGGTTGTATTTTACTTCAAGAAGCAGTGTATTAAAAAAAAGTCTGTGCTTCACTAATTAGACCTTGGCTTAATTCTGTGTTTTCTGTGTATGTCACATTGAGGTTTGGCAAAATATTTACATTTCTCAGATTGGAATCCCTAGATATGGATCATAATGCCTTCCCATCGAGTCATTGCACATTAAATGAGATATACAAATGTGCCTGAGATACTGGTGCTCAGGGTGAGTCTCCTTTTCCTCTGTGGTTTAAGTGAAGTGGAAAAGAATGTGAAGGAATAGAGAGAAGAGAGAGGTTGAGATTAGATGAGGACAATCCATTTTCTATAATAACTATATGAAACTCTCTTGGACACTATTGTATTCTTAATGTCTGTCACAAGAAAGTAGTCAGCATTAATATTCATTGAATGAATAAATAAATCTCTTACGGTTCTGACCTTGGTTTGTGTGTAGGAAAGAAGAGGGAAATTTATACTGTCCTAGGTCATTAATAGGCCCCAAAAGTGGGTTGTTTAAATTGGATGCTGAGTAGAGACAGTGGCTAAGGGGTGTACAAGACACCTCTAAGGATGGTGGGAGGAAATCAATGGAGTGGCAAGGGAGCCCAGTGAGCTGACAGTGCCACCATAGGGCTATGCTGTCTTTTCTGAGCTCCTAGCATTTTAATTTCTACTCTTATCTCTTCAGCTAAAACAGATTTTCTCACACTAGGTCCTTGTGACCAGAATTGACGTGCCATTTACTGAATTGGAGAGAAATCTGCTGTTGAAACATTAAGAAAAAGCATTCAACCTTAGAAAGCTTCTAAATCATCCTTATCTATGTGCTCAGATAGCATGAGTTCCCATCATAGTGGTTTATTCAGGAATGAAAAACACAGGAGTAATCGCTCACACCCACAGGGCCATATTTGTTCAATGGCCTAGGAACACCAGGTATTTCTCACAGTTTTAACATGCTGAAGTACATGATGATAAATGTTGTTGTCTTTTATTCTGAGATAAGCCTGAAGAAAGATGATGAAGATGACGTCCGGCAGAGGAGCATTCCTTCCTGTCTTAGTCTTTCTAGAAACCGCCAAGTGGAATAATAATGGTACTCCTCATGCATCTGATAAAAATTATTATGAGTTGTTGTCTCTTTTCTTGTAGATAAAAGGAAGACCTACAATTACTATAGTATGTTGCCATTCACAAGTGACAAAGTATATGATGAATTTGGAAGAGAGGGTTCCAAAAATTTCACAAAAATGAGCCAGAAAATTGAACTAATGGTAAGCAGCTTTCTCCATTTGCTTTCACCTGTTATCATGTATTTTATTATCCTAGCTTCTAAAAAACTCATTCGGTTGATCCTTGGGTATTTTTGAAAAATGGTAAGAGGTCATACATAAGGACTATAAAACAAAATTAACACTACATGATTCAGAAGAGTGTGTTTTTCAAGCCTTAACCAAGTGGCCTTTAGTCATTCGTGCCCCTCCTACTCACATTTTCTTAGCTGCTGCCACAGTTTTGATTAGTAGACTCAGGAACTCTGGGAATGTGAAGGTGGATCAGATATGGTGGTTGTATTATAGACTTCCTAACTAAGAGGCTGTGGACAAAAAATTGCAAAGATTGAAACAATTTATACATACATAAATAGGGTTTTGCCTTTTCAAAATACGTAACCATGGACCAACTTTTGGTACACATTTCTACAGGAATCCCATAGATACAGATCTCTATTCTTAAGGCATCAATATTCATCTTGAGAGTTGAATCAAATATTTGAAGAACTTGAAAAATTAGCACTATAGGCCAAAAGAATAAGGGCTTGAGTAATGGATTCTCATCATTATCAGAATATTTAAAGAATAATTTGGGCTTTTCTTCTGTGGGGTAATAAATAGTATGATATCATGGAAAGGACACTGACCAAGAAATTGGAACCTCTAATACTAATACCATTGACAAGCCAGTGGTGTGCCACTTGGCACATTTCTTTGTCATTCTGGACACATTTCCTTACATGAAAATTAAGGTGTTAAATTATATATTTTTCAAAGTGTCTTCCAGTTTCAATATCTTGAATTACAATAGAAGTGACTTGTATCAGTTTTTCTTTACTATGATGAAATACCAGAGGCCAGCTATTTCATCAAGAAAAAAGGCTTATTTTGGCTGATGGTTCTGGAGCTGGAAGGTCCAGGAGCCAGATTTGCTGTGGTTCTTTTACTGGCAGAATCTCCAGGCAGCACAGTGTATTACATGGCAAACAATGGGGAGCGTGTGTGCATGTGGTTTTCTTCTGCTCTCTCCCTGTCTTATACAGCCACCAGGACTCAATTATGAGGCTCTACTCTAATGACCTTATCTAATCCAAATCATCTGCCAAAAGGCTTACCTATTAGCATCATGGTAAGTTTCAACTTACACATTTTAATACCTCACAGTGAGGGTTAAGTTTCAACACAGGAAGTCTTGGGAGAAACACAAACCATATCAACTATAGCATGGCCATACTCCTCCCCTCTGACAAACAGTTGAGTACAGTGGAAGCCAGAGGATTTGATTACCTTGCTGAAGAAGAGGTCAAATCCTGGTTATATCTGTACATGCAAACAGCAAATCAGGAGCATCTATGAAGAAACTGTTCTTTAAGGCAAGATATAAATATATTTGTAAAATAAAAAAGAAAATGATATTTTAAAAGTCGAGAAATGATGCAACTGTTTTCCTTGTTTTTTGTGCCATTCGCCAAATTAAAATTTAATGTAGATAGGACTCTTTAATACCTCCAATTTTAATAATATTTTTGAAATTAGTTGATAAAAATAAAGTCTTAAGTAAAAATGTCCAAGAAAATAACTATTTAGAGGACTTATTTGTCTTAAAATTGTAGGAACTGTATTTAGGTCCAAAGATCAGGAGTCAATGAAATGTAAGAGTCACCAGGATGTAGTAACTGTGTGTAGTAAATATTCAAAATAAATATATATATTTCATTATATATTATACATTATATAAATATATTATATATTTATATTTATTATACATTTATTTATATTATTTTGTACATATACAAAATAAAACCCGGAAACCATAAAATGTTTATTTACTTAAACTCCTAATTTAAAAAATTAAGTTCACTAGAAGTATTTATAATAGCAAGAAATATAGTTAAAAATACATTCTTCTATCTCAGTAGAATAACGCTCACATATATGTTTGTAACGTATTCCACCTCACATGGGCTTTCTCAGAGCATTTCAGGGCCATTCTGGGTGCACATTGTGCCAGGATACTTGGCAACTTTTTCATTAGTTTTGAGAACTACATGGCCCTGCTATGTACCCATTTCTGTAACTAAAGTATCACTTGACAAAATTATTTCATTTTCTCTGTCCACCTAGAGGAAAACTCTTTATTTCAGAATGTAAATACTGACCTTTACTTTTCAAAGGACAGCTGGGTTTTAAATTTTTATTTTTTTTAATTTTTTTTGGTACCAGGGATCAAACTCGGGACCTTGCACTTGCGCCACAGGTGCTGGAACCACTGAGCTAAATCCCCAGCTCTTGGTTTTAAATTTATAAAAAATTTTTGAATTTTTTATGTCTTTCTCAGTAATATAGCAGAAGTCACTTCTGGCCTCACTCTGCCTCCCAGATCCTTTCAAGTGTAAGGCAGAGGGCAGCAGGAGTCACAGGGTGTGAGACCAGGGAGGAGTCCTCTACAGCACGTTGGGAACATCTGTCAATGTTGTTTGTTTTGTCTTTTAAGAAAAATTTCCCTAGAGCTTTGAATTAACTTGTTGAATAGCAATAAATTGTGTTTGCTGACACATTTTAAATATTTTTGAACAGGTAAAAAACACATTTAATAAATATCCACTAAAGGGAGAACTTGTCAAGTCTCACATTATCAAGTTCAGGTATGTAGACCTAAAATGCTGATTTCTGTATTTAATTTAAAGCTTAGCTATTATCTTGGTCACAATAAAAATATTTTAACATATTAATAACATAATTATATTCAACAAGCATTTATTTTATACTTATCCTGTGTAAGTCACGGTTTACAATGTACCCTACTCATCCTTTAAATCTGATAGTGAGCATTTGCAAGGTGCTTTCAAGGGACAGTGTAATGGTGCCTATATGTTGAAATTGTTATGTGGTGATCTCACACACTTCCCTTGGTTTAGTTTGCACTACCCTACATAAAACAGTGTAGTGGAAAATTGTTTTTAGCTCTTGGTTCTCTTCTTTATCAATTTTGCTTACTTTCTTCTATTCTACCTCCTTATGCTCCAAATGAATACCAAATCTATTGATAAATAGACAAGTTTGGAATATAAAATTTTAAATAAAATGCCATATTCAGATATTAAATAATATATTGTCTTAAAGCAATTTTTTTAAAAAAATAAGAAAACTGTTTCAAGTATTATTCATTTTTATTACTTAAATTCTTTTATTGGTACATTTTAGGTATATAACACATTTACATTTCTCATTGGGAACTTGTGACTTTACATGATGCATCTTGGTTCTTATTTTTTCTCCATTCCTGGCCCTCCCTTCACCCCCTCTACCCTTCCCTGTTTACAAAGACTTTGTTTCCATTTTTTCCATTTCTCATCATTTTTCCTTTTCCTTCTTTCCTTTCCCCTGGCCCTCCCACTACCCCTACCCCTTTGGACCTTTTCTTCCTGTTTGGCACTATCAATTATTCATTCTAATCATTGGTACATTTTAGGTATACAATATAATGACATTCATCATTGGAAATTTGCACCTTTACATAATCTCTCTTGGTTCTTATTTTTCACCCTTGCCCAGCCCTCCCTTCAACCCCTCCATTCCTCCCTATTTACAAAGGTTTTGTTTCAAGTTTTCCATTTTCTCATATTAATTCCTTTCCCTTCTTTCCTTTCCCCTACCCCTCCCATTTCCCCTTCCCCTTTGCCCCTTTTCTTCATATTTCACATTATCTATTATACGTTTTAGTCCTTATTTACTCTTTCAGTTTCTCACACTAGAGAAACTATTCAGTATTTATACACATGTGTCCTATTTATTTCACTTGAGAGTATTGCCTCAATGTGCCTCCATTTAGCTATAAATATCTCTGATTTCTCATTTTTTATGGCTGGGGAGTAATCCATTTAAAAAAAAACACCACATTTTCTTTATCCGGACTCCACTTAATGGGCATTTGGGCTGTTTCCAAGTTTTAGCTATCATAAACTGTGCTGCTATGAACATAGGTGCACATATATCACTGTGGTATGATTCTTTTAATTCTTTGGGGAAGATCCCCAGCAGTGGAATAGCTGGGTCAAATGGGACTTCCAGTCCTAGTTCTTTGAGGTATCTCCATACTGATTTCCACAGTGGTTGCACCAGTCTACACTCCCACCAGCAGTGGAGCAGGGTTCCTCTTTTCCCACAGCCCCGCCAGCATTTGTTATTGGTTGATTTCATGATAGCAGCCATTCTTTCTGGAGTGAGATGGAACCTCAGTGTTGTTTTCATTTGCATCTCTCGATTGACTAGTGATGTTGATCATTTTTTCATGTATTTATTTGCTATTTCTACTTCTTTTCGGAGAAATGTTTGTGCATTTTAGATGCCCATTTTCGGATTGGGTCTTTAAATTTTGGAGGTCTGATCTTTTAAAGTTCTTTATACATTCGAGATAGTAGACCTTTGTCTGAGAAAGAGCAGGTGAAGATTTTTTCCCACATTGTGTGTTGTCTCTTCACACTGCTGGTCGTTTCTCTTGCTGTGCAGAAGCCTTTTAATAAGAAGAGATCCCACTTGTTGATTGTTTGTGCTAGTTCACAGGCAACTGAGGTTTGGTTCATAAAATCTTTTCCTACACCGATGTCTTCAAGGGTTCCACCTAACCTCTGTTCCAACTGGTTCAGAGTTTCTATTTGAATATTTAGATCTTTAATCCATTTTGATTTTAGTTTATTGCATGGCGAGAGATATAGGTTTAGTTTTAGTCTTTGGCAAGTTGAAGCTCAATTTTTCCAGCACCATTTATTAAAGAGGCTATCTTTCCTCCAGTGAGGGTGTTTGGCTCCTTTATCAAGGATGAGATGGCTGAGTGTATCTGGCATTGTTTCTGCATCTTCTAATCTATTCCACTGGTCCTCAGGTCTGTTTCTTTGCCAGTACCATGCCATTTTTATCACAGTAGCTTTGTAGTATAGTTGCAACTTGGGGCTTGTGATACCCCCTGCCATGTCTCTGTTACTTAGAATTGCTTTTGCTTTTCTGGGTCTCTTATTGTTCCCAATGAATTTTTGTATTGTTTTCTCAAGGTCCATGAAGTATGCTTCAGAAATTTCATTTGGGATTGCATTGAAGCTATATAGCAGTTTTGGAAGTATGGCCATTTTCACTATGTTGATTCTTCCTACCCAGGAGCAAGGGATGTCTTTCCATTTTCTGATATCATCTTCAGTCTCTCTTTTCAGAGTGCTATAGTTTTCAGAGGTCTTTGATTTCTTTCTTTAGGATGATTCCTAGGTATTTCAGTTTTTTTGATGCTATTGTGAAAGGAATTATTTGCCCTATTTCTCTTTCAGTGAGTCTGTCATTTGTGTTGAGGAAAGCTATTGATTTTTGTGTGTTGACCTTGTAAGCAGCTACTTGACTCAATGTGGTTATTAAGTCTAGAAGACTTTTGGTGGAGTTCTTGGGGTCTTCTATATACAGTATCATGTCATCTGCAAATAATGACAATTTGACTTCTACATTTCCTATCTTTATTCCTTTTATTTCTTTCTCTTGTCTAACTGCCATGGCTAATGTTTCCAGAACTATATTGAACTAGAATGGTGATAGTGGACATCCTTGTCTTCTTCCTGATTTTAGTGTGAAGGATTTCAGTTTTTGACCATTTAGTATGATATTGGCTGTTGGTTTTTCATAGATGGCTTCTATCAGTTTGAGGTAGAGACCATCTATTCCAATTTTTTGTAGGGTTTTTATCATAAATGCATGTTGGATTTTGTCAAATGTTTTTTCTGCATCTATGGGGATAATCAAATGGTTTTTGTTCTTGGCTCTATTGATATAGTGTATTACATTGATTGATTTTCGTATGTTGAACCATCTTTGCATGCCTGGGATGAATCCCACTTGATAAGGGTGTATGATCTTCTTGATGATCTTCTGCATTCTGTTTGCCAGTATCTTATTAAGGATTTTTGCATCTATGTTCAATAGTGAAATTGGCCTGTAGTTCTCCTTTTTGGTTGGGTCTTTCTCTGCTTTGGGGATCAAGGTGATGCTTGCTTCCAGGAATGTATTTGGGAGTATTACTTCCCTTTCAGTTTCATTGAAGAGTTCAAACAGTAGTGGCAGTAGTTTCTCTGTAAATGTCTTGTAGAATTCATCAGTGAAGCCATTAGGGCCCGAGATTTTCTTAGTTGATAGGTTTTTAATTACATTTTCAATTTCATTGGTTAATAATTGGTCTGTTTAGAATTTTCAAGTCTTCTTCATTCAACTCTGGTAATTCATATGTATCTAGGAATTTGTCCATTTCTTCTGTGTTTTCCATCTTATTAGCATATAGGTTCTTGAAGTAGGTATTGATGACCCTCTGGATTTCTGCTGGGTGTGTTGTAATTTCACCCTTTTCATTTCTAATTGCATGGATTTGGGCCTTTTCTTTCCTTTTTCTGATAATGTTGGCTAAGGGTTTGTCAATTTTGTTGATTTTTTCGAAGAACCAACTCTTCACTTCATTGATTTTTTGTATCATTCTCTTAGTCTCCATTGCATTGATTTCTCCTCTGATCTTTATAATTTCCTCCCTTGTATGAGCTTTGGGTTTTTCCTGCTCTTCTTTTTCTAGAAGCTTGAGGTTCAGCATCAGGTTGTTTAATTGGGCTCATTCTGTTTTCCTAATATGAGTATTCACTGCTGTGAATTTCCCTCGTAAGACTGCTTTCATTGTGTCCCATTGATTCCAATATGTTGTACTGTCATTGTCATTTAATTGAAGGAGCTGCCTGATTTCTTCTTTAATTTCCTCTGTGACCCATTGGTTATTCAGAAGTATGTTGTTTAATTTCCACATATTGATGAAATTTTTCCAGTTTCTTTTGCTATGGATCTCCAATTTCATCGCACTATGGTCTGATAATATGCAGGGGATAACTTCAGTTCCTTTGCACTTACTTAAACATGTTCTATGTGTGAGTATATAGTCTATTTTGGAGAATGACCCATGTGTAACTGAGAAGAATGTGTATTCTGATTTTGTGTGGTGGAAGACTCTGTAAACATCTGTTAAGTTCATTTGTTCAAGAGTTGCATTGAGTTCTAGTATTTCATTACTTATTTTTAGTCTAGTTGATCTATCTGTGACAGTGGGGTGTTGAGGTCCCCCACTACAATTGTATTTGTGCATATATGACTTTTCATGTCTGTTAGTATTTGTTTTATATCGTTGGGTGCACTAGTGTTTGGTGCATAGATATTTATGATTGTCATATCTTCCTCTTGGATTCTTCACTTTACAAGGATGTAGTGTCATTCTTCATCTCTCTTAATCAGTGTTGGTTTGAAATCTACTTGATCTGCCAAGAGGATAGCTACTCCTGCTTTTTTTCAGGTTCCTGTCTCATGGAGTATTGTTTTCCACCCTTTAACTTTCAGTCTATGAGTTTCCTTTTGAATGAAGTGTGTTTCTTGTATGCAGCATATTGTTGGATTTTGCTTCTTGACCCATTCTGCCAGTCTTATTTCTTTTTATTGATGAATTGAAACCTTTAACATTAATGGGTATAACTGAAACATACTGACTTATCATTGTCATGACTTTTTCTTTTTGGGGGATTCTCCCCCTTTACATTTAATTTCTTGTCATGCCAGATGGGTTCATTCTGCTTTGCTTCCTGGGGTTGTGATCCTCATTGTGTTTTCCTAGGATGTTATCTAAAATTTTTTGGAGTGCTCGTTTGGTATTCATGAAGTTCCTAAGGTGCTTTTTGTCATGAAAGTATCTTACTTCTCCATCAACTTTGAAAGATAGTGTTGCAGGGTATATTTATCTGGGTTGGAGGCTGTTTTCCTTTTTGGCCTGAAATACATCACTCCAAGCTCTTCTTGCCTTTATGGTTTGTGTTGAGAAGTCTGCTGTGATTCTAATGGGCTTTCCTTTGTATGTGATTTGTTTCTTTTCTCTGACTGCTTGGAGAACTTTGTTCTTCTGCTGTGTTTCTGGAATCTTAACAATTATATGCCTATGTGTAGATTTTTTTTGATCAAGGCTATTTGGAGCCCCAATGCCTCACTTATCTGTATGTCAAGCTCTATTCCCCTGCTTGGGAAGTTTTCTACCATTACTTCTGTGAAAAATTTTTTTATGTCATCTGCAGTCTCTCTTGTTTCTTCTTTAATTCCAACCAGTCTTATGTTATTCTTCTTTGCATCATCTAGCCACTGCTGGATTGATTTGTTATGTTCCCTTACAGTTTTGAAGCAATTTTTCTTTTACTGTCACTATTTGCAATCTTATCTTCTATATCTGAAATTCTGTCCTCACATTGGCTCATTCTTCTGTGTAGACTTTCAGTGGAGTTTTTCATCTCCTGCTAATCTGTTTCCATGTGTTTTATGGATTCCATTTGTCTCCTATGTTGGGATTTCATCATATTCCTCAGATCCTCTTTAGATTTATTAATCATGTCTTACACTATTAGCACAATCTCTGCTCAAATCTGAGAAATTATTTCTGATTTCATTTTTTCAAGATTCTCTTTTGTTGCCATTTCAGGGGATCCAGGTGGTTGAGTATCAGAGTGTTCCATCTCATTTCCCTTTGGGATTGCTGTAGGTTATCTGGAAGCCTGGTTTTGATACTTTTTTACATGTCTTCTCATTTTGACCTGGGGGGAGTGCTGTTGGCTTCTGCGTGACTCACCTCCTCCGAGCTCGGAGAGGTGGGACAGTGGCTCAGAAGCCCCTTTCTCTGGGTCCGGAGCAGTGGGACAGTGGCTCAGAAGCCCCTACCTCTGGGTTGGGAGTGGCAGGATGGACAGTGTCCCAGAAGCCCCTTCCTCTAGTCTCAGAGTGGCTGGACAGTTGGTGGCCAGTAAGCCCCTTCCTCTGGGCCAGGAGCGGAGGGACAGATGGTGTCCCAGAAACCCCTTCCTCTGGTGAAGTATTATTCTAATGACAAAACTTAAATGACTTTCAAGTCTGTTACTTAGCTAACATCTCTGAAGCATTACTTGGACCACTTTCTTCTGAAAATTTTGTAAATATAGCTTGAGAAATAATATTTAAGAGGATGAAAGAAAAATGGAACCCTTTGAAATAGAAAAGGAAATTTCTGAGTAAGGCATCATTGATGCTAAAGATGAGAAGCTTCAAGGGGAGCATCGTCAGAAGCAACAAACATTCCTGAAGTAAGTAAGTAAGTGCTGGAGGAACCCACTGGACATGACAACCAAAAGTCATTCGTCTGCCACTAGAAAACAACTCACTGGGAATGGAGGAGGAGAAGCAGCCTAGAATGAAGTAGATATACGGCAGAGTGTATTGATCCTGTTAAGAAGGTCTGCTGTGATTAAGAAGGTGGAAGATGAATTGATTAATGTGGTACAGAGGATTTTGTTTGTTTTTAGTCAGAATATGACTAATTCAAGAGAAAGAAGAAGGAATAAATAATGAATAGTATAAGATTGCTGAGCTATTGAAAGATTTGAGACAGAGAAAATAATAATCAAGTTATTTTCTTTCTAATTACAAAGGCAGTATGAAATTACAAAACTTCAAATAATTCAATATTATATAAAATAGAAAGCAAAAGCCTCTTTCCTGGGAATTCCAACCTCAGAATAACATATCCTTAACAATTTATTGTGAACATTATTCCAATGACTGTATAAAGATCTAGTCTAATCTTTGACTGTATAGTACAGTATTTTACTAACAGTATGTGTCGGTGCTAATTTAGCCAGTATCCTATTGTTGAACAACTTATTTGTTATTTATGTTTAGAAAACAAGGTTACAATGAACATATTCACACATATGTCCTCTTTGCACACATAAGAGTGTATTTGAAGATTTATTTTCAAAAAGTGGCAAGTGCTATCAGTGAGGAAAAATACTCAAATTTGTAACATAAAAAAAAAATCTCACTTCCAAAGGATAAAATTCTCATTTATTACTATTTATAGTTTATGAAAACAAATGTTGATGAAGTGTATGGTGAGGAATAAGAGTGATTTGGAAGTGACTGTGAAAGGAGGGATTGAGTTGCCAGTAAGGTGACACCAAGGTAGTATAAATGTCAGTAAGCCTAATTAATGCTTTCTCTTGAAAAATATTGTCAGAAAAGTCCTACAATTTGATGAGGCTTTCCAAAAGCCTTAGTATTAAGAGTTGTTTAGGAGAGTCTGAAGCTTACTTAACAGAAGTCAGTAGATTTAAGTCACTAGAATTAAACTCAATAGCCAAATGCACAATTGATTTTGTATTTACAACACATTTCACTTGGTAATTTTGAACGGTTAACAAGATAAGTGCCTTTGTATATCAATAATCATGCACTTAACTATACGTTTTCGTGGTTAGGAAACAGTGAGCCTATTACCTTGCCATCAGGGTAGTTGATTTGGAGTTTCCGCAAATAGTAGACAATAGGAATTTAGAAGCAAATGTTTATGGTTTTGTGTGTGTGTGTATTACCATAAATCAACAAACTAACCTTCTTTCCCTCCCTCCCTTTTTTCCTTCCTTCCTTCCCTCCTTCCTTTCTTCCTTCCTCCCTCCCTCTCCCCTTCCCTCACTCCCTCCTTCTTCCTCTTCATCTTTCTCTTTTTCCCTCACTTCTTTCCTTCATTCCTTTGTCTTCTATTTTGGTTCACAGTCAAGAGGAACATGGACTGTTGGCTCATATGCTGCTCATTTTTAAAATTCGTTCTACTGAAGATCCTGAAACCATTAATAAAATTATTCAACATGTTTTACATAAAAAGCTGAAAAATGCAGTAGGACCCCCTAAGGTTAATCCTGATTCAGTTGAAGTTCAAAGTAAGTTGATTTATCTTATTTTGTTTATTTCTCTTAGAAAATTTCTATATATATTAGATTTGGGCACTCATTTTAATTTTTCAGATGTCCTTAATTCTGGGGTTTGCTACCAGCAGGACATTGCTTTGTAAGTAAACTGTTCTTAATAAAGTATCTTAATTTTTAGAAGGACCCTAAACATATGCTTCCCATACAAGCTGGCCATTCATTCCTGGGCAAATTATTCCATATTTGGCCTTACACTTTGGCTATATTATAGATTATTATATATGTATTATAACATTATACTATATTATATATAGTATATAATATAGATATTATACATTAATATATTATATAATATATAATCTATATTATATATAGTATATAATATAGATATTATACATTAATATATTATATAATATATAATCTATATTATATACTAAAGATTATATATAGTATATTATAATATATATTATAAATAGAAAATGTTGCTTTATATATTTCTTTTCTTTTTTTGTCCCTTCTAATTTACATTTTGTGAATATAATATATAGATGGAGTGGTTCATGTCATCTACACATTTGCTTTTTTAGATAAATCTTGTTGTAGCTTCTTTCCTTAAACCATTTACTAATGAAAACATAATTTACTTGTACTTATTTTTGGTATCTTTTGCAACTATCATCAAAAGGCCTAAATAAGGGTTTTTGTTTTGTTTATTTTTTTTTCAAGGATGAAAAAGAACAAAACAAGTAGCCATGGTTTTTACTATTAGAACATAAAAATTATAATATCTTCTATGGAAATAAAAGTCTGAACCCTATGATACAGAACAGCGCAGGTCTATGGAAATACTATATATACCACAAGTAAATTTTCTAGTAGTCATATTTAAAAAGTTGAACATATGAAATTAATTTCAATAATTTATATATTTAACAGTACATTGAAAGTAGTATTTCAACAAGTAATCAATGTAAAACTATCAATGAGATATTTTACTTTCTTTTTTCTACTACACTTTGAAATTTAGTGTACATTTTGTTTTGATGGTATATTTTAATTTAGACTAGACAAAGTCAGGAGCTCACTGGCCACATGTGGTTAGTGGATATAGTAATATATGGCAGCATTATATACTAGGGGTAAGTGGAGAGAATGAATACAAAGTGCTAGGGTAAGAGATGCTCCATCTAAGTAGAGACCCAAACTGGTAGTCAACTACTCTACTTGCTTTGGTAGAAGGTTTTAGCAGTAGCAGGCCCAGGTACATAATTCATGCACTCTAGTACAAAATGAAAATGTCAGGCCTTTTTTCACAAAGCAAGAAAATGTGACTGTATTTCACTTTGTTGCCTTACAAGGAAAATAGTGCACAAGGCTAAATTGACTGCTTTTATTTGTCTTTTGTATATGGCACAGTGTACCAACCCTCTCTTTCTTCTGCTAACTGATGAGTGATGAGGAATTGAAGGGAAAGGAACTCAGCGTTTCCTTATCTTTCCATGTCTTTCTATGTTATTTTCAGCAAAAGCCTTTGGCTAATCCACAGAAGTAACAGGAGAAAAAAGGACATGACAGGGTCTTATGTTCATGTGTGTTTATTGGAATTTGCCCTTACTTTCTTCCTGGGTTCTAAGAGTGTTCTGATTTAAACAAAACATTTGGATCCCTGGGACTGTCAGTGGCTTCTTGTTTCATAGTGATAGGCAAGGCACACTTACTCATACTTGCTTGGAGTCTGGCTGAACACCCACACATTGTGGATCCCAAAATCTGCTTTCTGAATTTGAATTGTGAATGATATATACAAATAGAGTGGCAAGCATTGTGTCTATCTGTTCAGCTTACTTTCTGCTCCATTATCCTTTTGGACTTCTCTTTCAAAGCACAAGTTACAGATTAAATTTTTAAGAATTTCTCTATAGCAACAGCACAGCATTAAACTAAACACCAGGACATTCTTAGTATGGGGCCCAGTGTGGGCACACAAGTTACACATCTGTGAAGACTATCTTGGCAGTAGTCCCAACATACAAGGAGGACTTTGCCTAGGAAAAGCGAGAGAGAAAGAGAGAGAGAGAGAGATGAATAAGTTATTTGAAGCAAAGAGATCAAAAGTGGTTTCCTTAATAGTAATTTAAGTGAAATGGTCAGTTCTTTATGTTTGCTATTTTCCCCGGAAATAATTATATGGAGAAAGCCAAAAAGAAGAATTTCTAGAATACATATTTCCAGAAAGTCGGTACTATTAAATAGTGAAAAAGAAATTAACAGATTGATGTATTTGCATTTAGAACATCTGTCATGCCACGTTCAAATAGAATACTTCTATTATTGGATATCCACAAAACGTGAGCGCTTAGAGTATTATGCTTTTGTTGTTTGAGTTAGTGTTTTCATAGGGTTAGGGTCAGACTTTAGAGAAGTCAACAAGTGAAGAATTATTGGCTCAAGTTGAATGACAGTTTGATGGCATACTCTCTTTCTAAAACCAAGACACAGAGATAACTTAAAAAAGGTTAATAGTGTTTCTAATGTGTGTGAAGACCAATTTCTGGAGATGCCACTTGGATGTGTTTTACAGGTGGGACTATACCTAGAAACTGAGTAAAATAATCTGAAATAATGGTTAGTAAAAGTATCATTGCAGTTAGGGAGTAAATACTGTGGTTTAGATATTTCCCAAAGAAGGACTGTAGATTAATGGAGTCTTATTTTCTGGTATAAAAATTCATATTCTTGGACTTTTAATAAAAACAACTGAATTACAATTATTGGGGAGGGAAACATGAATTTGCATTATAAACATGCTCCCATTGACTATTACACACATTAAAGTTTAAAGTGCACTGCTCATGTCCCGCCTCCTCTACAAAGCAATGAAAATTCAATGTCTATGATAAATTATGTTGCTTTCTTTATAGCTCAGTGGTATTGGCTTATAAAGGAATTTTGCAGACTTCTAGTGTTTGAAATATTCAGAGGCTTAGTACAATTCTGATGTGCTGACCTAATTCTATACCACTTCTGCGTATTTCAGAAATCAACAATACAGAATCAGACAGCTATCTGAACAATTGTAAGTTTAATATATTTATTAAGATTGTATTAGCCATATTGTCAAAGTGCTGACTCTAGTCTTCCCTTTTCCTACAGCAGAGTGCCTCACCATGATTCAGATAAGACATTTACTAGTTACAGAATTGGCAATACTACATTTATTTTTAAAATGGAAGATACTGTGTTACTCGTCAGTTAGGAATGTTTATTAATTTATCAATTTAACTACTGAGCCAAAAGATAATCCCATTATATAAATGACGTATGTCTTTGCCTTGTTGGGCCTCCACAATAGAGATACAAAAGGACAACATACAATCCTGACCTAAAGCAGCTCATATGCTAGGACTACTTTCAGGAGACTAATGTATGAGCATATAGTTCCAGAATCAGCCAAAGGCACTTTTATCACCCAAGGTAGCATGTACTCCTGTAGCATTTTTTTCATGATTGTAGGTGGTAATGCTACTGAAAATATCTAATATGTGTTAGGCCAGGGATCCTGCACAACATTCTGTGATGCACAGAACAACTGCCCTTCACATAATTATATGATTCAAAATGTCATTGGTGTCAAAGTTGAGAAACCATATTATAAATAATTCTGAGGAAAAAATATATACACAAATGCACATATACAATATATACAAACATACAATCTGTTTTGTTGTTATTGCTGTTGTTACTGTTGTTAAGAAGCATCAAAGAAGTCATAACTAACCAGTATGGAGGCAGGGAAATTGAGAAATCTGTCTTGGAGAGATTTAAACCTTACAAGATGAATAGGAGTTAACTATTGAAACAATTTAGATCTACAGAAGGGTAAGAACAAGAGAAAACATTTGATACGTAAACACAAAGTAGAAGAAAGCTGGTGTGTGGTAACATAAACTGATACTTAGAACAGCTTCTATTATTGTGAATGGTATTGTTTTCCTAATTTCTTTCTTGATGGGTTCATTATTGTTATATAGGAATGCTATTGATTTTTGTGTGTTGTTTTTGTATTCTGCTAAATTGCTAAATTCTAAATTTGGTTATTAATTCTAGGAGTCTTTTGGTGGAGTTTTGTGGGCCTTCTATGTAAAAGATCATGTCATTTGCAAATAGTGATAATTTGGCTTCTTCATTTCTATACATACCAATTTTATTTCTTTTTCTTGCCTGATTGCTCAGTTAATGTTTTGAATATGTGTTAGTTACTTTTCTCTTATTGCTGAGACAAAATACCTGACACCCAAAGTTAAAGGGAAAAGGGTTATTTGATTTATAGTTCATGGAACTTTCAGTCTATAATCAACTGGCTCCAAACCAAGATGGCTAGGGGCAACAGTTCATGGCAGCAGAAGACAGCAAAAGCAACAAGGGACTTTAACAGTGTTTTTCTGCTCCTTTTATTTTATTCAGACTACTGCTATTAGGGTGGTGCTAAACCAATCACTCACATGTAGTGGTTTAATAATCACATGCCCTTAATCCTAGCATCACACACTCTAGATTCACCCATCTATGATCTCATGAGGCTTTGGAGGGACATCTAGACTCAAACCATAACAGAGTACTATATTAAACGGGAGTGGTGATAGTGGACATCCTTGCTTGATTTTTGCTTTTGAAGGGAAAGCTTTCAGCTTTTCCTCATTTTATATTATGCTGCCAATAGGTTTATCATAAATGGTTTTTATCAGGTTGAGGTCCTTCTATATCTATTTTCTTTAAGTTTGTTTAAAAATTGTATGGGTTCTCTTACATGAGAAACCTGAGCTACAAATAAATCAAAGGACAAATAAAAAATAGACAATTAGAAATAAGGAGGCAGGTATTGGCAAATGAGATGGGGACTAAGAGGTGTTGGAAGGCAAGGAAAAAGGGACATTAAAAAAATTTAAGATGTGTCACGTGCATGTCCCAATTACCCACAATGAATATCTTCATTATGTACCAAAATATGTACTAGTAAACAAATTTTTTAAGATTTTATTTTATTGGTATATTTTAGGTATACAATATAATGACATTCATCATTGGAAATATGCACCTTTACATAATCTCTGTAGTAAACAAATTTTAAAGAAAACAAAACAACACAACTGTTAATTAGTGCATCATTTTTCTTTGGTAGGCTGTGGGACTCGAAGGACTAAATCTGTGAGAGAGAGTGTCAGGATTGTTGGTGGGACAGAGGTAGAAGAAGGAGAGTGGCCGTGGCAAACCAGTCTGCGGTGGGATGGGGTCCATCGCTGTGGAGCAACTTTAATCAATGGTTCATGGCTTGTGAGTGCTGCTCATTGCTTTCAAATGTAAGTCCTAAGCCCTGAAAATAATTGGGGTGAATAAAAGGCACTGTGTTCTGCTATATATTCATGAGTAGGTAGCACAAAAGAGTTGAAATCTCATGAATCTTAGTGAGAGGTTTTGTATTCTGGAATTGAAAATGGTGTCAAAATATATTTCTGAAGATAAATTATCCATCGATAAACATATGATAATCTGTTTTAAAAAAGCATGAACTTTAAAGCCTTCTCCGTACTTTAAGCTTGATATTAAAAAGAAGAACTGAGTATCCACTGAGTATCTTTATTGGAGATGAAAGCTGGACAGATTGTAGGATTGATCTCAATGAGGGGGGGGATTTCCATGTAGGAAGAAAGCTAAATTAGATATGAATAAATTGGGAAGTAGCAAAATATGCAACTGAATATATTGACTAGCTCTGTCATAAGGAATATAGAACTTTTCAACCCAGTGTCAAATATCTACAGAATATAGAACAGTAATGATTCATTAAATTGTTGTATGGTCTATATGGTTTCTAGAGAAATATATATATTTGTAGGTTGAGGGTGTGAAGCACATAGAATAAATGTAGTTTTCTAATTCTGTACAGGATATTATTTCTGGATGCACTTTGGAGTCACTGTTGGCCCATAACACCAAAAGGTCATTGGCTCTGCAGCGGGTGACTTGGCATTTACAACCTAACACATGAGCCACGTTAGCTTTTCCACCTGATCTGCCCCCGACCATGATTCTAAGATTGAAAGGGTTTATTTTTATAGATAGCAACTATTAAAAGTAATAAAGAAAAACCATATTGACAGCTTTGAACTAAATTATTTCATATAAATGATTAGATTGGTAGCACAGTAAAATAGAATTTATTCTTTATTTTTTCTCCTTAGGTATAAAAACCCAGGCAGATGGTCTGCTTCCTTTGGAGTAACAATAAATCCTCCAAAAATGAAAAGAGGCCTCCGGAGGATAATTGTCCATGAAAAATACACACACTCATTGCATGATTATGATATTTCACTTGCAGAGCTTTCTAGCCCTGTTCCTTATACAAATGCAGTACATAGAATTTGTCTCCCTGATGCCACCCATGAGTTTCTCCCAGGGGATGAAGTATTTGTGACAGGATTTGGAGTAGTACAAAATAATGGTAGGCGTCTAAAGAAAAACTTAAATCCTACTGGCTTAATTTGGGACTCCAAGACATTTAAGAAAAAAAATGTTTTTATTCCAAAATATGTTGATTGTTTGGTGATATGGACCAGGGTTAAGTCAAACTTTATGTCATTTAGAAGATGTATAAATTATTTCCTGCTTTGATTTACTATTAATTATATAAGTGCTACAGTAATGATGCTGGTAAAGTATCTGAAAGAGCAAATATATTTACTATCCACTGGATGTTTTCCTAAAGAATTAGCTGGTTTCAGAGATACCCAGTGGTGAAGATTAGATAATCGTAAATCCACTGTTCTCTCCAAACAAAATTTCTCCATAATCTTAACTTTGGATTAGAATTTACTCAAACAACTTGAGTTTCTTTCCTATGTACCTGAATTCTCTAGTTAGGAAAAAATTATCTTCTTAAATTTTAGTGTATCTAAATCATACATATCCTAAGATTAAATATTACCATCTTATCTAGTACTTATTAAAGACTTTCTTCAGGTTTACAAAGTATATGCATATCTACAAATAAAAAAACTTTTTTCCTTTTAGGTAACACTCAGAATCATCTTCGGCAAGTACAAGTCAATCTAATAGACACTAAAACTTGCAATACACCCCAAGTTTACAATGGTGGTATAACTCCAAGAATGTTATGTGCTGGTTCCTTAAAAGGAAAAAGAGATGCATGCCAGGTAAGTGGGTTTATCTATTAGTGACATAGGAGAAATGTAACTCCCAATTTGTTAAATGTCACCCATGCCAAGTTCATGTCCCCTGATATCAAAGAATAAATTTCAAGGGACAACAGAGGTTAAGAGTAGGAAAGAGATAGCTCCTGTTGTTGAGAGATAGCTCCTGACAGACAGGAGGGGTCTTGGAAGTGGGTTACCTCTGAGGGTGTTTGGCAGGGTTAATTTATACAGCAAAGTCACAATGTGGGTACAACATGAATCAAACTACAATTAACATATAGGATTAAAAGTATAGCTGCTTAGCTAACATTGATCCAGTTGGGAAGCAGGTCACATAGCAAGGGTACACAGAAAAAACAAAGGCATTTTGGGAAGGGATGGATCCAGATGCTCTGGTCACACACGTGAGCGACTGATGCCTATCTGGACTCACTGGATTAGGTGGTGCTAATTACAATATAATTCCAAGTTATTGTTTATTCCTTAGGGAGGTTCGCTGGCCTGGCCATGGTATCTTCATCTTGAGGCTTGGTCTTCAGATGCGCCTCCAGCCACAATTCTGATGTCTTTATTTTCTTGAGAGCCCAGTCCCTCTCTGACTGGATATTAATTTCTATCTAACCTAGTTGCCTATAATATTAGTGTGCTGCATAAGGTTTTGTTCACCTTTTTTGAAATCACTATTAATTTACATGAAGTTATAAAAAGATTATACAAGAGTTGTGTACCACTTTTCCCCAATAGTTGCATCTAACATAACTACAGTGCAATATAAAATCCAAAAAATTAACAGTACTACAAAGTGTGTCTAGGTTGATGGCATTTTGCCACTTGTAAAAATTTATGTCACCACCACTGAAATTAAGCTGAAGGCTATACCATCATTACAAAGATCTACCTTACTGTAGCACTCTCAGCCCCTGCCCATATTCTTAACATCTGGCACTCACTAATTTGTCCTCCATCTCTAGAATTTTGTGATTTCCAGAATGTCATATGAATAAAATCAAGCAGTAACTTTTTGGAATTTCTTTTTAATTTATCTATTGTTTTTGACTATCTGTAGAAAAACTTTAGTAATTCTTTTGTTACCTCTGTCTTTGTCTCTCCCTCTCCTTCTCTCTCACTCCCTCTCCATCTTCATACCTATATCTTATCATTGTCTACTGGTATTGACATCTTACCTGTTTAAGTGGATTAAAGAATAGAAAACTTATCTTCCTTCAATTCTCTTTTTACTTCCATGATCAGAATATCATTAAACTATTATAATAAATATGAATATTACATTTTCATATATATATATATATATATTGAGAAATGCATCATAGGATACTTTTCTTCAATTTCCAAACATAACTTAGAAAACTCAAGAAGAGAAGGAAAATATATTTATTCACAGGTTTGTTCTTCCTTCTTTCCTAATTTGATTATTCCTTTTTAAAAAAATCACTTTTTTCTGTTTTAGTAACTTCTATAAGCCATTCTTGAGTGCAAGTCTGTTGCTAGAAAATTTTTTTAGATTTCGTTTGTCTGCAAAAGTTTTGGATGAGTACGTCTACTCTATCTTGTTCTGGAGCATGGGCATCTTTTTGAACCCTGATTTTGGTATACAGGTTATAGGTTTGTGTTGTCAATTTTGAATCTTGGGCAGATGAAAATGTTAACCTCCACATCTTTATTCACATTACTGATAAAATCTTGGAGGGGAGCAAAAAGTGATTATTTGGGTACGTCACTAAATACTCTTGTAATATTTTTATTCACATATGTTTAGAGTATATGATGTTTCTGTTCATCTTAGGGGATCAGTGCATGTACTGAACATATCTTGATTCTTTTTATTCCCTTACCTTCCTTAGCCACCTTCCTCCCTCTATCTCTAGATCCCCTTTCCCTGTTTTTATGATTATAATTATAATAATAATTATTATTATTATTTAGTTCATGTTCACAACATATAAAGATTATCCTCACTGAGGGTAGTTAGTACATGTACATGATGCCTCATAAATCTTTTTATGTCCTCTTTTCGACCCCACCTCCACTAACTCTCAGACTCTTGGTGCCCTTCCCATTTGCAAAAGATCTATTTCCCTGTTTCCTTTTATCAATCCTTTATTTTGTTTTTTATTTGTACTTTTTTTCTTTATTTGTACTTTTGATGACTCAAATAATAGAAATGATATGATATTTAAGCTTGTGTGTCTGATTGATTTCACTTACCATTGTGTTTTCAAGGTATATTTTTCCTACAAATGTCTCAAATTTATCCTTATTTGTAGCCAAGTAATATTCCATCATGTATAGACACCACATTTTCTTTATTTATTCATCAGTTGATGAATAAAGCTGCTTCTAAGATTTAAGTATTAACAATTGTGCTGCTACAAACATTGGTATGCATGTATTTCTGGAATATGATGTTTTTAGGTCTTTTTAGAAGATACCCAGAATGGGAATAGCTGGGTCAAATGGAATTTCTGCTTTTAATTTTTTGAAAAATCTCCATGTTGATTTCCATAATGGTTGCACTAGTTTATTTTTCACTAACATTGTAGAATTGTTCCTTTTTTACTGCATCCATGCCAGTGTTTGTTATTATTTGATTTCTCTGTGATTTCCATTCTTTCTGGCATAAGAAAAATCTTACTGTTGTTTTAATTTACATTTCTTTAATGGCTAGAGATATTGAATATTTTTTCATATATTTATTGCCCATTGTATTTCTTCTTCAGTGAAGTGTCTATTCATTTCACTTTTTATTGGGTCTTTTATTGGGGGGGCTAAACATTTTAGTTCTATATATTCTAGATATTAGTTCTGTGTCTGAGGAATAGCTGACAACTTTTTCTCATTCTATAGGTTATCTCTTCAGTCTGTTGGTTGTTTATTTTGCTTTATTGAAGCTTTATAATTTGATGTATCTAATTTGTTGATTATTGCTGTTATTTTGTGTGGATTTGAAGTTTTGTTCATAAAGTCCTTGCCTACACCAATGACTTTTACTTGTTTACACCAAGAATTTTACTCATTTTATTTTCCAGTGGATTAAGTGTTTCTGGTATAATATTTAGACATTTGATCCATTTCTATTTTTGTTTAGTGCATGGTGAGAGACACGGGTTTAGCTTCAAACTTCTGCATATAGATAGTTTTTCCAGTACCATTTGTTGAAGAGGCTGTCTTTCCTCCATTGTATGCTTTTGGGTCCTTTATCAATGATCAAATAGCTGAATGTATCTGGAGTTGTGTCTGCATCCTCTATTCTGTTCCATTAATCTATGTCTACTTTTGTACCTGTATCATGCTTTTTTTTTTTTCAAATCTCTTCAGCCTTGTGATGTAACTTCAAATCAGGTATTATGATGCTTCCTGCTTTGCTCCTGTTGCTCAGGATTGTGTTTGCTATTCTTGCTCTCTTCTGATTCTATATGAATTTTATGGTTGTTTTCTCTAGGTATGTGCAAAGAATGCTGTAGGTATTTTGATTAGGATTGTGCCAAATTTATATATCAGTTTTGGAAAAATGACAATATTTGTTTTGCCTCTCTAGGAACAGGGGATATCCTTCCACTTTATGGTGTCCTCCTCAAACTCCTTTTTCAAAGAGTCCTGCAGTTTTCTTTGTGAAGGTCTTTCACTTTCTTGATTAAGTTATGTGCTACGTATTTATTGTGAGTAGTATTACTTTCCTAATTTCTTTGTCTGTGAGCTCATTATTGGTGTACAGGAATGCTCTTGATTTTTATGTGTTGATTTTGTGTCCTGCTACATTGCTGAATTTGGTTATTGATCCTAGGAAACTTGTAGTGGAATTTTTTGGGTCTTCTATGTACCAAATAATGGCATCTGCAACTAATGATAATTTGACTTCTTCCTTTCCTATACATGTTTCTTTTGTTTCTCTTCCCTGATTGCTCTGGCTAATGCTTTGAGTATTATGTTGGACAGAAGCAGTGATAGTGGGCATCCTTGTCTTATTTCTAATTTTAGACGGCAAACTTTCAATTTTTCTCTATTTAATATAATGTTGGCCATCAGTTTGTCATAAGTAGATTTTTATCACATTCAGATTAGTTCCTTTTATACCTATTTTCTTCAAGTTTTAAAAAATCATAAATGGACATTGTATTTTGTCAAATGCTTTTTCTGCATCTATTGATATGATCATGTAGTTTTTGACCTTCCTTCTGTTTATGTGGTATATTACATTTATTTATTTGTGTATATGAATCCATCATTGCAACTCTGAGACAAAACTTAGTTGGTGATGATGTATGATACATTTTTTATAAAATAACTTTATTATCAAACACACACACATATAGAAATTAAAACCATTCAAAGAAGAACAATGCAAGGGGAAAAAACTACAATAATATTAAAATACAGTAGAACTCAACCACAATAAAAAACTGAAAAGCACTTAAACATTTTTCCATATAACAAAAAAACATCTCAAGCACCAACAAGACACCAGAGGATGTGATTTGTTTCAGAAAGATCCCCCAAACCAACAGTGAACAAATAGTGGTCTGGAAAAAAAATTCCAGTTAGCTAGAAAATACAACATAAGCCAAGTTCTCCCTAATTTATATTTCAATACAGTCATATGACATGTGATGGAAACACAATCTGAGAAATATGTTATTAGGGCATTTCATCCATGTGTGTTCTTAATTACACTTTCAGCTTCTCACACCAGAGAAACTATTCAGTATTTACACATGTGTGTCCTGTTTATTTCACTTAAGAGGATGACCTCAATATGCATCCATTTAGCTATAAATATCTCTAGTTTCTGGCGATACTTTTGATGATTTTCTGCATTCTCTTTGCCGTATCTTATTAAGGACTTTTGCATCTATGATCATTAAGGAAATTGATGTGTAATTTTGATTTTCACCTGGGTCTTTGTCTGGTTTTGGCATCAAAGTGATGCTGGCTTCCAGAAATGAGTTTGGAAGTACTCGTTCTCTTTTAATTTCATTGAAGATTTTGAAGATATTTGGTGTTACAATACAATTTTACATATTAGTTATTAAACATCTTCTAAATTTCAGTGATTTCTCCTGGAAATTTCAATTTTTTATTTCTAATTGCATTAACATGAGTCTTTTCTCTCTTTTGTTGTGTTTGGCTAATGGTTTATATATTTTGTTTATTCTTTCAAAGAACCAGCACTTCAACTTGTTTATTCTCTTTTTTTCCTCCCCATTAAGTTTATTGGTACATTTTAGGTATAAAATACAGTTACATTCATCATTGGGATCTTGTACCATTACATGAGTATCTTGGTTTTTATTTTTTTTCTCCTTCTCTTGCCCTCCCTTTACTCCCTCCACCCTTCCCTATTTGCAAAGACTTTGTTTCCATTTTTTTCCTTTTCTCGTATTTTTTCTTTTCCCTTTTTCCTTTCCCCTACCCCTCCCACTTCCCTTGCTCCTTTAGAACTTTTCTTCCTGTTACACAATATCAATTATACATTTTAAAAATTACAATATCAAGATCTAGGAGACAATATCACAGATTTTACAGAATTTAAATGGATATAGAAAGCATATTACAAAAATCTTTTTTGAAATAAATTTGACAACTTCTAAGAAGTACCTTGGAAGACAAATTAATGAAACTAACTCTAGAGGAGATATAAAATTTGAATAGCACCTATTAAAGAAAATATATTCCTAGCTTGAAAACCTCCCTATATGACAACAGGCTCATATACATTTTAACTGATAAGTTATATCAAACATTTAAAGCAGAAGAAAGAAGGAACACTTCTCCCCTCATTTTAGGAACTCAATGTGCTAATCCTAAAACTGGATAAAGATAATAATAGAAAAAAGTATGAACATACATAGAAATTTGTTTAACAAAACAAACTATTAGAAGTCAGATCTGGCAGTATGTAGAAAGTGGTTCTGTTATCGGGATGGCAGTGTTGGTTCAGCATAGGAAGATCCACCCCCAAAAGTCATCATTTTAACAGAGGAAAGGAAAAAGCCATATGATCCTGTCACTAGTTGGAGAAAAAGTATTGGACTAAATTCTACAGCTGGTCATGGTAAAAGCTATCAGGAGACTAGAAGTAGAACAGAACCTTCTGAACAGATCAAAGACATGTACTCCATACTTCCAGCGAGAATGCCTTCTATGAATGGAGAAGATACAATGCTTTCTCCTTAAGGTGGGGAACAAGGGCAGATATGCTCACTCTTTATCTGTCCATTAAACTTTGAAACCTAGTCCCCACCAAAATAGTCTAGCAATAAGATGGAACAATTAGGATAGGATTGGCAAGGTAGAAGCAAAATCTTTATATGTAGATGAAATGATCATCTACAGAGAAAATACCCTCTAGAAATCTCTAGGAGCCTCTAGAACTTGTATTTGAATTTAGCAGGATTAGAAAGCACAAGGTATATATAAAAACTCAGGTCTATGTATATTTGCTATAAATGAAGAATTGGATATTGAAATTTAAAGTTATGTAGAAGTACAAAGGACCTAGAAAAGTTAAAAAAAAAACAAAAACAGTATTGGAAGATGTTTAGTACCTAATTTTAAGACTCCTTCTAAAGCTACAGTAATTAACAGAGTGTTGGTGTAAGGAAAGACATACAGATCATTTGAATAAAACAGAGAATCTAGAAATAGAACCACACATATGTGGTCCACTGAGTTTTGAAAGATTATTTAACATTAGCATTTTATAAAATATAAACTCAATTCAAGAGCCGAGGAAGAGATAGTGTTTTCAGCAAACAGCACTAGAACACCTGGTATCCGTATATAAAAAATTAACCTCAACCCTTTGTTTCCATACATGAATATAACTTGAAGGAATCTATAAACCTAAATATGAAAGCCTAAAAGTATAAAACTTTAAGAAGAAATTATAAGGGAAAATGTTTATGAATTCAGGGTAGGCAAGAGCTACCTAGTATACAAAAGACATCATGTATAAAAGAAAAAAATTGATAAATGAGATTCCATCAAAATTTAGAACTTTAAATGACATCATTAAAATGAAAAGTAGTCCTTAAACAGACCATATTTACAATGCATATAACCTATGACCAGAATACATAAAGAATCCTTACAGCTCATTAATAGACAACCCAATTAAAAAGTAGACATAAGATGATGATAAAAGCCAGTATAGCACAAGGAAAGGTGTGCAAGTCTAGAATCAGAAAAATACTAATCAGTACAATAACAAGATTGAATTATACACTCATTAGGGAGATGAAGTTCGAAGTTTTAAAAGCCTTGTCATGACTTTTTCTTTTGTTGTATTCTCTCCCTTTGTGTTTAATTTGTCACAACCAATGGATTCATTCTGCTGGGTTTCCTGGGGTTGTAATCCTCATTGTCTTTTCCTAGGGTATTGTCTAAAATTTTTTGGAGTGCCAGTTTAGTATTCATGAAGTTCCTGAGGTGCTCTTTATCATGAAAGTGTCTTATTTCTCCATCAATCTTGAAAGATAGTTTTGCAGGGTACATCAATCTGGGTTGGAGGCTGTTTTCCTTTAGGGCTTGAAATACATCACTCCAAGCTCTTCTTGCCTTGAGGGTTTGCATTGAGAAGTCTGCTGTGATTCTGATGGGCTTTCCTTTGTATGTGATTTGTTTCTTTTCTCTCAACTGCTTGTAGAATTTTGTTCTGTTGGATTTCTGGAATCCTATTATATGCCTATGTGTAGATTTTTTTTATCAAGGCTAGCTGGAGTCCTATATGCCTCCCTTATCTGTATGTCAAGTTCTTTTCCCCTCCTTGGGAAGTTTTCTGCCATCACTTCTGTGAACAATTTTTTTATGTTATCTGCACTCTCTCCTCTTTCTTCATTGACTCCAATCAGTCTTATGTTATTCTTCTTTGCATCGTCTAGCAACTTTTGGATTGATTTCTCATGTCCCTTTATAATTTTAAAGCAATTTTTCTTTTCCTGCACTAATTGCAATCTTTTCTTCTATATATGAAATTCTATCCTCACATTGGTTCATTCTGCTATGCAGACTTTCGATGGAGTTTTTAATATCCTGGAAATCTATTTGTGCCTGTTTTATGGATTCCGTTTGGTTCCTATGTTGGGATTCCATCATGTTCCTCAGATCCTCTAGTTTTTTATCTGTGTCCTCTCTAGATTTATTAATCATGTCTTGCACCATGAGCAAAATCTTTGCTGTTATCTGAGTAATTATTTCTGATTTCATTTTTCCCAGATCCTCTTTTGTTGCCAGTTCAGAGAGTCCACGTAGTTCAGTATCAGATTGTTCCATCTTGTTTCCCTTAGGGGTTGCTTTAGTTGATTCAGAAGTCTGTTTTTGAGGCTTTTTTACATGTCTTCTCATTTCCACGTTTGGGGAGGTGGTGCTTCTGGCGCCCATGCGGCTCACCTTCTCTGCCCTAGGAGCTTGGGATGGTGGCAGTGGAGCTTCCTTCTGGGTGCTGGGACAAGCTCAGCTTCTCTGTCCTAGGAGTGTGGGATGGCGGCGGGGGAGCTTCCTTCCAGGTGCTGGGACCGGCTCACCTTCTCCAACTTGTTTTTTCTCTGTATCGCTTTTCTAGTCTCAATTTCATTAATTTTTCACTCTGATGTTATAATATCCCTTCTTAAATTTGGTTTGTTCTTGGTTTGTTGTTCTTTAAGTATCTTGAAGTTCAGCATTAGGTAATTTATTTGTGATCATACTAATGTGAGCATTGATTGCAATAAACTTTCCTTTTAGGACTGATTTTATCATGTCCCATAAGTGCTGGTGTGTTGTACTGGCATTGCTTGATTCCAGAAATTGCTTAATTTCTTCCGTGACATGTTGAGTATTGAGGATTGTGTTATTAAGTTTCCAGGAGTTATATTTTCTGTGGTCTCTTTTGTAATTGATTTCTTGCTTCAAGGCACTGTGATCTGATAATAAAGATAAGGTGATTTCAATTCTTTTGTATTTATTTAAGTACTAGTGTGTGATTTATTTTGTAGAAAATTTTGTGTGCTGCTGAGAAGAATGTGTATTGTGCTGTAGTAGGGAAGAAAACTGTAGATATTTATTAAGTCCATTTGTTCAGAAGTATAGTTCAACTATGATATTTCTTTGTTGATTTTTTTATTTGGTTGATTTGTCTCTGTTAAAGTGGGGTATTAAGCTTACCCTTATGATTGTGTTGATATTTATTTGATCTTTTATGTCCTTCAGTATTTGATTTTTTGAAGATAGGTGCTTCAGTATTTGTATCTCTTCCTGTTGAATTGTTCCCTTAACTAGTATGCAATGAATTTTGCCTCATCTGATCACTTTCAGTTTGAAACTTACTTTGTCAGAGACTAAAATTGCTATCTCTGCTTGCTTTCGGGGTACTGGTGCATGAAATGTTGTTTTCTATCCCTTAAATTTTAGTCTATGAATATCTTCTTTGATCGGATGTGTTTACTCAATGTAACAGACTATTAGATTCTGATTTTTTGGTCCAGTATTCCAATCTATGTCTTTTAATCAGGGAATTGAGACCATTAACATTGAGATTTGTTACTAAAAGTTGTTGACTTTTTCATGACATTTTGTTATTTTTGTTGATAACTTCTTTATTTTGATTTTTTGTTCATATATTTGCCTTGATTGATGTATTCATTCCATCTGAAATTTTGGCTGTTGGTTTCATTGTCTCTAAGATATTCTTGAGTATTTTTGGAGTGTTGGTTTGGTGTTCATTCATCTTTTAAGTTGTTCCTTTTCTTGGAATGACCTTATTTATCTTTATATCTCTATATATTTTGAAAGAAAATTTTCCAGAGTATGTTAATGTGGGTTGCAAGTTGTCTGCTTTTAGGATTTGAGATACTTCACTCCAGACTCTGTTGGCCTTTAAAGTTTGTGTTGA
This sequence comes from Heterocephalus glaber, assembly GCF_053883595.1. NCBI lineage: Eukaryota > Metazoa > Chordata > Mammalia > Rodentia > Bathyergidae > Heterocephalus > Heterocephalus glaber. The sequence goes on along the minus strand of NW_028258325.1, from coordinate 58,256,674 downwards.
GAAGTTCACTGTAATCCTGATGGGTTTAATTTTATATGTGGTTCTTTGCTTTTCTCTGACAGCTTTTAAGATTCTTTTTGTTGGACCTCTTGATTAAGATGTGTCATGAGGAGTTTTTTTTTTCTTTTTTATAATTTGGTGTCCTGTAAGACTTGCTTACATGTATGAAATCTTTCCTCCTATCTGGAAAGTTTTCTTTTGTTTTTTTTTTTCAATTACAATTGGTTTTATTTTTTATTTTTATTTTTTTATTACTTAAATTCTTTCATTGGTACATTTTAGGAATACAACACATTTGCATTTCTTATTGGGAACTTGTACCTTTACATGATGCATCTTTGTTCTTATTTTTTTCCCCATTCCTAGCCCTTCTTTCACCCCCTCCACCCTTCCTTATTTACAAAGACTTTGTTTCCATTTTTTCCTTTCTCATCATTTTTCCTTTCCCTTCTTTCCTTTCCACTGCCCCACCCACTACCCCTACCCTTTGGACCTTTTCCTCCTGTTTTGCATTATCTATACATTTGTATCATTGGTACATTTTTGGTATACAATATAATGACATTCATCATTGGAAATTTGCACCTTTGCATAATCTCTCTTGGTTCTTATTTTTCACCCTTGCCCAGCCCTCCTTTCAACCCCTCCATCCCTCCCTATTTACAAAGATTTTGTTTCCATTTTCTCATATTAATTCCATTCCCTTCCTTCCATTCCCCTACCCCTCCCATTTCCCCTTCCGCTTTGCCTCTTTTCTTCCTATTTCACATTATCTATTATACGTTTTAGTCCTTATTTACTCTTTCGGTTTCTCACACTAGAGAAACTATTTGGTATATATACATGTGTGTCCTATTTATTTCACTTAAGAGTATCACCTCAATGTGCATCCATTTAGCAACAAATGTCTCTAATTTCTCATTTTTATGGCTGGGTAGTACTCCATTTTATAAAAAAAACACATTTTCTTTATCCAGTCTCCAGTTGATGGGCATTTGGGCTGTTTCCAAGTTTTAGCTATTACAAATTGTGTTGCTATGAACATGGGTGCACATATATCACTGTGGTATGATTCTTGTAATTCTTTGGGGAAGATACCAAGCAGGGGAATAGCTGGGTCAAATGGAACTTCCAGTCCTAGTTCTTTGAGGTATCTCCATATTGATTTCCACAGTGGTTGCACCAGTCTACACTCCCACCAGCAGTGGAGCACGGTTCCTCTTTCCCCACAGCCCTCCCAGCATTTGTTATTGGTTGATTTCATGATAGCAGCCATTCTTTCTGGAGTGAAGTGGAATCTCAGCATTGTTTTCATTTGCATCTTTCCAATGACCAGGGATGTTGAACATTTTTTCATGTATTCATTTGCTATTTCTACTTCTTTGTCAGAGAAATGTCTGTGCATTTCAGATGCCCATTTTCAGATTGGGTCTTTAAATTTGGGAGGTCTGATCTTTTTAAGTTCTTTATAGATTCATGATAGTAGACCTTTGTCTGAGGAAGAGCAGGTGAAGATTTTTTCCCACATTGTGGGTTGTCTCTTCACACTGCTGGTGGTTTCTTGTGCTGTGCAGAAGCTTTTAAATGAGAAGAGATCACACTTGTTCATTGTTTGTTCTAATTCATGGGCCACTGAGGTTTTGTTCATAAAATCTTTTCCTACACCAGTCTTCAATAGTGCTACCTAACCTTTCCTCTATCAGGTTCAGTTTTTCTGTTTTAATATTTAGATCTCTGATCCATTTCGATTTCAGTTTAGTGCATGGTGAGAGATATGGATCTGCTTTTAATCTTTGGCAAGTTGAAACCCAGTTTTTCCAGCACAATTCATTAAAGAGGCTATCTTTCTTCCAGTGAGGGTGTTTGGCTCCTTTATTGAAGATGAGATGGCTGAGTGTGTCTGGCATTGTTTCTCCATCTTCTAATCTGTTCCACTGGTCCTCAGGTCTGTTTCTTTGCCAGTACCATGTTGTTTTCATCACAGTAGCTTTGTAGTATAGTTGCAACTTGGGGATTGTGATACCCTCTGCCATGTCTCTATTACCTAGAATTGCTTTTGCTGTTCTGGGTCTCTTCTTGTACCAAATGAATTTTTGGATTGTTTTCTCAAGTTCTGTGAAGTATGCTGCTGGGATCTCAATTGGAATTGCATTGAGTATATATATCAGTTTTGGAAGTATGGCCATTTTCACTATATTGATCCTTTCTACACAGGATCAGGGGGTGTCTGTCCATTTTCTGATATCACCTTCAATCTCTTTTTTCAGAGTGCTGTAGTTTCCAGAGAAGAGGTCTTTGATTTCTTTCGTTAGGTTAATTTCTAAGTATTTCAGTTTTTTGGATGCTACTGTGAAAGGAATTATTTGCCCTTTTTCTCTCTCAGTGAGTCTGTTATTTGTGTAGAGGAAAGCTATAGATTTTTGTGTGTTGTCCTTGCATCTAGCTACTTTATTGAATTTGGTTATTAAGTCTAGAAGGCTTTTGGTGGAGTTCTTGATGTCCTCTATATACAGTATCATGTCATCTTCAAATAATAACAATTTGACTTCTCCATTTCCTAGCTTTATTCCTTTTATTTCTTTCTCTTGTCTAATTGCCATGGCTAATGTTTCCAAAACTATATTGAACAAGAATGGTGATAGTGGTCATCCTTGTCTTGTTCTTGATTTTAGTGTGAAGGGTTTCAGTTTTTGACCATTTAGTATGATGTTGGCTGTTGGTTTTTCATAGATGGCTTTTATCAGGTGAGGTAGAGACCATCTATTCCAATTTTTTGTAGGGTTTTTTATCATAAATGCATGTTGGATTTTGTCAAATGCTTTTTCTATGTCTATGGAGATATACATATGGTTTTTATGTTGAAACCTCCCTGCATCCCTGGGATGAATCCCACTTGGTCAGGTTGGATGATCTTCTTGATGATCTTCTGCATTCTCTTTGCCAGTATCTTATTAAGGATTTTTGCATCTATGTTCATTAGTGAGATTGGCCTATAGTTCTCCTTTTCGGTTGGGTCTTTCTCTGCTTTGGGGATCAAGGTGATGCTTGCTTCCAGGAATGAATTTGGGAGTATTGCTTCCCTTTCGATTGCATTGAAGAATTTAAACAGCAGTGGCAGCAGTTCCTCTCTAAGTGTCTTGTAGAATTCAGCAGTGAAGCCATCAGGGCCCAGGCATTTCTTAGTTGAAAACTTTTTAATTATGTTTTCAATTTCATTGATTGATATTGGTTTGTTTAGAAATTTTAGGTCTTCTTTGTTCAACTTTGGTAATTCATATATATCTAGGAATCTGTCCATTTCTCCTGTGTTGTCCATCTTATTGGCGTATAGGTTCTGGAAGTAGGTATTGATGATCCTCTGGATTTCTGCTGGGTCTGTTGTATTTTCACCCTTTTCACTCCTAATTGCATGGATTTGGGCCTTTTCTTTCCTTTTTCTGACAAGGGTGGCTAAGGGTTTGTCAATTTTGTTGATTATTTCGAAGAACCAACTCTTGGCTTCATTGATTTTTTTGTATCATTCTCTTAGTCTCCATTGCATTGATTTCTCCTCTGATCTTTATAATTTCTTTCCTTGTATGAGCTTTGGGTTTGTCCTGCTCTTCTTTATCTTGAAGCTTGAGGTTTAGCATTAGGTTGTTTAATTGGGCTCGCTGTGTTTTCCTAATATGAGTATTCACTGCTATAAATGTCCCTCATAAGACTGCTTTCATTGTGTCCCATTGGTTCTGATATGTTGTATTGTCATTGTCATTTAATTGAAGGAAGTGTCTGATTTCTTCTTTAATTTCCTCTGTGACCCATTGGTTATTCAGAAGTGTGTTGTTCATTTTCCATGTGTTTATGAAATTTTTCTAGTTTCTTTTGCTATGGATCTCCAATTTCATGGCACTATGGTCTGATAATATACAGGGGATAACTTCAATTTCTGTGCACTTACTTAAACATGTTCTATATGTGAGTATGTGGTCTATTTTGGAGAATGACCCATGTGCAGCTGAGAAGAATGTGTATTCTGATTTTGTGGGGTGGAAGACTCTGTAAACGTCTGTTAAGTTCATTTGTTCAAGAGTTTGATTGAGTTCTAGTATTTCATTACTTATTTTTTGTCTAGTTGATCTATCTATTTGTGACAGTGTGGTGTTAAGGTCCCCCACTACAGTTGTATTAGTGTATATATAACTTTTCATGTCTGTTAGTGTTCGTTTTATATGTTTGAGTGCACTAGTGTTTGGAGCATAGATATTTATGTTTGTCTTCTCTTCCTTTTACATTGTTCCCTTTACAAGTACGTAGTGTCCTTCTTTGTCTATCTTAATCAGTATTGGTTTGAAATCTACTTGATTTGCAAAGAGGATAGCTACTCCTGCCTTTTTTCAGGTTCCCATCACATGGAGTATTGTTTTCCACCCTTTAACTTTCAGTCTATGAGTGTCATTTTGAATTAAGTGTGTTTCTTGTATGCAGCACATTGTTGGATATTGCTTCTTGACCCATTCTGCCAATCTATTTCTTTTGATTGGTGAATTGAGACCATTAACATTGATGGGTATAACTGAAACATATTGACTTATCATTGCCATGACTTTTTCTTTTTGTTGGGTTCACCCCATTTACATTTAATTTCTTGTCATGTCAGATGGGTTCATTCTGCTTTGCTTCCTGGGGTTGTGATCCTCATTGTCTTTTCCTAGGATATTGTCTGAAAGTTTTTGGAGTGCTGGTTTTGTATTCATGAAGTTCCTAAAGTGCTCTTTGTCATGAAAGTATCTTATTTCTCCATCAAATTTGAAAGTTAGTTTTGGAGGGTACATCAATCTGGGATGGAGGCTACTTTCCTTTAAAGCTTGAAATACATCACTCCAAGCTCTCCTTGTCTTTAGTTTTGTGTTGAGAATTCTGCTCTGATTCTGGTGAGCTTCCCTTTGTATGTGATTTGTTTCTTTTCTCTAACTGCTTGTAGAACTTTGTTCTTCTGTTGAGTTTCTATAATCTTAACAATTATATGCCTATATGTAGATTTTTTTTTTTTTTTTTTTGGTCAAGGCATTTGGAGTCCTATATGCCTCACTTACCTGTATGTCAAGTTCTTTTCCCCTGCTTGGGAAGTTTTCTGCCATCACTTCTGTGAAGAGTTTTGTATGTCATCTGCACCCTCTCCTATTTCTTCTTTGACTCCAGTTAGGCTTATGTTATTCTTCTTTGCATCGTGTAGCAGCTGCTGGATTGATTTTTCATGTTCCCTTACAATTTTGAAATAATTTTTCTCTTCTTGGTCACTAATTGCAATCTTATCTGCTGTATCTGAAATTCTGTCCTCACATTGGCTCATTCTGCTGTGTATATTTTCAATGGAGATTTTTATCTCCTCAAAATCTGTTTGCATCTGTTTTATGGATTCCTTTTGTTTCCTATGTTGGGATTCCATCATGTTTCTGAGCTCCTCTCTAGATTTATTAATCATGTCTTGCACTAGGGGCCCAATTTCTCCTGTTATCTGAGAAATTATTTCTGATTTCATTTTTTCCCAGATCCTCTTTTGTTGCCATTTCAGGGGGTCCAGGTTGTTGAGTATCAGAGTGTTCCATCTCATTTCCCTTTGGGGTTGCTGTATGTAATCTGGAAGTCTGGTTTTGAGACTTATTTACATGTCTTCTCATTTCCATCTGGACAGGGGATAATGTTGGCACCCGAGCAGCTCACCTCCTCTGAGCTGGAGAGGTGGGACAGCAGCCTGGAAGCCTCTTTCTCTGGGCCAAGAGAGGTGGGACAGTGGCTCAGAAGCCCCTTCCTCTGGGCTGGTATCGGTGGGATGGACAGTGGCCTGGAAGCCCCTTTCTGTAAGCCAGGAGCTGTGGGATGGCACCTCAGAAGCCCCTTCCTCTGGGCTGGGAGTGGCAGGATGGATGGTGGCCTGGAAGCCCCTACCTCTGGGCCAGCCTAGAAAGTTTTCTATTGTGATTTCTTTAAAGGGATTTTAAAAATTCCATCTAAGTTGCCTTCTCACTCCTCTCTTAACTCCATTTAGCCTTAATTTGGTCTTCTTAGCATCATCTACTAGGTGTTGGATGAATTTTTCTTGTTCTATCATTTTTAAAAGCTTCATTGAATAATTTACCATCTTTCTCTTGATTTTGAAAACCTGTGTTCACATTGGTCATTTCTGAAATGTATACATTTATCTAATTATTTTTAACTTCTAGCATTTCTGCCTGATATATTTCTGTGGTCTCTATCTTTGGTAAATTGTCCTTCTTGTTTTGAACCATTTGGTAACTTCTATGTTTCATTTGTTTTTCCCATATCACATTGGTCATTTTATATAATTCCATAAACTTTTTCATCATGTCCTCTTGAATTCACCAAGTTTTTTGTTTTTTACTGTAATATCACTGAAGTTTAGTACATGATTTTTTAAATATATATTTATTGGTACATTTTAGGTATAAAATACATTTACATTTATCATTGGGTGTTTGTAGCAGAACATGATGTATCTTAGTTCTTATTTTTTTCCCCATTACCTGTGGACCATTCACCCCCTCTACCCTTCCCTATTTACACAGAGTTTCATTCCATTTTTTTTTCTCGTAATTTTTCCTTTCCCTTCTGCCCTTTTCCCTTCCCCTTCCACCATCACCAAAACATTGGACCTTTTCTTATTTCAAATAATCAACTATTCATTTTAATCATTTTCATCCTTATTTACACTTTCAATTTCTCACACTAGAGAAACTATTCGGTTTTTACACATGTGTGTCCTATTTATTTCACTTAAGAGTATGGCCTTAATGTGCCTCCATTTAGCTATAAATATCTCTAGTTTCTCATTCTTTATGGTAAAGTAGTACTCCATTTTATAAAAAACCCACATCTTCTTTATCCGGTTTCCAGTCATGGGCACTTGGGCTGTTTCCAAGCTTTAGCTATTACAAACTGTGCTGCTATAAACATAGGTGCACATATATCGCTGTGGTATGATTCTTTTAATTCTTTGGGGAAGATACCGAGCAGGGGAATAACTGGGTCAAATGGGACCTATAGTCCTAGTTCTTTGAGGTATCTCCATACTGATTTCCACACTGGTTGCACCAATCTACATTCCCACCAACAATGGAGAAGTGTTCCTTTCTCTCCACACCCCTGCCAGGATTTGTTATTGGTTGATTTCTTGATAGTAGCCATTCTTTGTGGGGTGAGGTGGAATCTGTGTTGTTTTCATCTGCATCTCTCAAATGACCAGAGATGTTGAACATTTTTTCATATGTTTATTTACTATTCTTACTTCTTTGTCTGAGAAATGTCTGTTCATTTCAGATGCCCATTTTTGAACTGGGTCTTTATATTTGGGGGGTCTGATTTTTTTCAGTTCTTTATATATTCTCGATAGTAGACCTTTGTCTGAGCTACAGCTGCTAAATATTTCCTCCCACATTGTAGGTTGTCTGTTGTTGGTAGCTTCTCTTGCAGTGCAGAAACTTTGTAATACAATGAGATCCCAGTTGTTGATTCTTTGTGCTAGCTCCCATGCTACAGAAGATTTGTTCTTAAAGTCTTTTCTGATGCCAATATCATCAAGACTTCTACCTAACTTATCTTCCAGCAAGTTTAGTGTTTCTGACTTAATATTTAGATCTTTAATCCACTTTAATCTTAGTTTAGTGCGTGGTGATAGGTATGGATCTAGTTTTAATCTCTGACAGGTTAAAATCCAGTTTTTCCAACACCATTTATTGAATAGGCTATCTTTCCTCCAATGAGGGTGGTGGGTTCCTTTGTCAAAGGTGAGGTGGTTGAGTATGTCTGGAGTTGTTTCTGAATCTTCTGATCTATTCCACTGATCATTGGGTCTCTTTCTTTGCCAGTACTATGTTGTTTTTATCACAGTAGCTTTGTTTCATGTTCGGGATTGTGATACCCCCAGCCATTTCTCTGTTGGCTAGAATTGCTTTTGCCATTCTAGGTTTCTTCTGCTTCCAAATGAATTTTTGGATTGTTTTCTCTAGTTCTGTGAAGTATATTGTTGGAATTTCAATTGGCATTGCATTGAATCTATATAGTAGTTTTGGAAGCATGGCCATTTTCACTATATTGGTTCTTCCTACCCAGGAACAAGGGATATCTTTCCATTTTCTTATATCCTCTTCGATCTCCTTCTTCAGAGTACTGTAATTTTCAGTGAAGAGGTCCTTTGCTTCCTTTGTTAGGTTGATTCCTAGATATTTCATTTTTTTAGATGCTTTTGTAAAAGGAGCTATTTCCCAAATTTCTCTCTCAATGGGTCTGCTATTTGTGTATAAAAAGGCTGTTGTTTTTCGCGTGATGACCTTGTATCCAGCTACTCTACTGAATCTGTCAATTTGGTCTAGAAGACTTTTGACTGAGTTTTTTGGGTCTTCTATGTAAAGTATTATATCATCAGCAAATAATGACAGTTTCACTTCTTCCTTTCCTATCTTTATTCCTTTTATTTCTTTCTCTTTTCTAAATGCTATGGCTAATGTTTGCAGAACAATATTGAACAGGAGTGGTGATAGTGGGCATTCTTGTCTTGTTCCTGATTTTAGCATGAAATTTTTCAGTTTTTGACCATTTAGTATGATGTTGGCTGTTGGTTTTTCATAGATAGCCTTAATCAGGTTGAGATAAAGACCTCCTATTCTAATTTTCTGTAGTGTTTTCATCATGAATAGGTGTTGGATTTTGTCAAATGCTTTTTCTGCATCTATTGAGATGGTCATGTGGTTTTTGTCCTTGACTCTGTTAATATAGTGTATTACATTTATTGATTTATGAATGTTGAACCATCCTTGCATCCCTGGGATAAATCTGACCTGGTCAGGTTGTCTGATCTTCTTGATGACCTTCTGTATTCTGTTTGGCAGTATCTTGTTGAGGATTTTTGCATCTATGTTCATTAGGGAGATTGGTCTGTAGTTCTCTTTTTTGAGTTGGGTCTTTCCCTGGTTTTGGAATCAAAGTAACTCTTGCTTCCAGGAATGAATTTGGAAGCCTTGCTTCCCTTTCAATTTCCTTGATGAGTTTAAAGAGTAATGGTGATAGTTTTTCTTTAAATGTCTTGTAGAATTCAGCAGTGAAGCCATCAGGACCTGGACTTTTCTTTGTTGGTAATTTTTTATTACATTTTCAATTTCACTTATTGTTACCAGGGTGTTTAGAATTTCTATATCTCCTTCATTTAATTTTGGCAATTCGTATGTATCTAGGAATCTGTCCATTTCTTCTGTGTTTTCCATTTCATTAGAGTACAGGTTCTCAAAGTAGGTATTGATAAATCTCTGGATTTCTGCTGGATTTGTTGTGGCCTCACCTTTTTCTTAATTGCATGGATTTGAGCCTTTTCTTTCCTTTTTTTGATAAGGCTGGCTAAAGCTTTATCAATTTTATTTATTCTTTCAAAAAACCAACCCTTTGATTCATTGATTTTTTTGTATCATTATCTTAGTCTCCATTGCATTGATTTCTGCTTGGATCTTTATAATTTCCTTTCTTGTATGAGCTTTGGGTTTGTTATGCTCTTCTTTTTCTAGGAGCTTGAGGGTCTGCATTAAGTTATTTAACTGAGTTCTCTCTGGTGTCCTAATATGGGCATTCACTGCTATGAATTTCCCTCCTAGAACTGCTTTCATTGTGTCCCACAGATTCCTGTATGTTGTACTGGCATTATCATTTACTTGTAGAGACTGTCTAATTTCTTCTTTAATTTCCTCTGTTACCCATTGGTTGTTCAGGATGGTGTTGTTCAATTTCCAGGTGTTTGTGGGAGTTTTGTGGTTTCTTATGTTATTGATCTCTAATTGTATTGCACTATGGCCTGATAATATACAGGGGATAACTTTGATTCTTTTACATTTACTTAGATATGTCCTATGAGCTAGCATGTGATCTATTTTGGAAAATGACCCATGTGCAGCTGAAAAGAATGTGTTTTCTGATTTTTTGGAGTAGAACACCCTGTAAACATCTGTTAAGCCCATTTGTTCAATAGCTTGGTTCAGTTCTAGAATTTCATTGTTAATTTTTTTTCTAGTTGTGATAGAGGGGTGTTGAGGTCCCCCACTACAATTGTATTAGTGCTTATTTGGTTTTTCATGTCCATTAATATTTGTTTTGTATAGTTGGGGCCATTTGTATTTGGTGCATATATATTTAGGATTGTCATCTCTTCCTCTTGGATTGTTCCTTTTACAAGGATGTAGTGACCATCTTTGTCTCTCTTACTTAGTTTTGGTTTGAAATCTACTTTTTCTGCAAATAAGATTGCTACACTTGCTTTTTTCTGTGTTCCTGTCCCATGGAGAATTGTTTTCCATCCTTTTACTTTCAGTCTATGGATTTCCTTTTGAGTTAGGTGTGTTTCTTATATACAGCATATTGCTGGGTTTTGCTTCTTAATCCATTCTGCCAGTCTATTTCTTTTGGTTGGTGAATTGAGGGCATTATCATTGGTGGTTATAATTGACAAATATTGACTCATCCTCGACATGATGTTTTACTCTTGTTGGCTCTTTTATTTCTTATTTTCCCCCCTTTCACTTTAGTGTCCTACCTTGCATGGTGCCTTGTCTCTGCTGGGCCTCATGGAGTCGTGACATTCATTGTCTTTTTCTAGGATATTTCTTAAAATTGTTTGGACTGCTGGTTTGGTGTTCATGAAATTTCTCAGGTGTTCTTTGTCATGGGAGTATCTAATTTCCGAATCAATTTTGAAAGATAATTTTGCCAGATACAACAATCTAGGTTGGAAGTTATTTTCTTTTAGGGCTTGAAATACTTCACTCCCAGCTCTCCTTGATTTGAGGGTTTGTGTTGAGAAATCTGCTGTGATTCTGATGTGCTTCCCTTTGTAGGTGATTTGTTTCTTTTCTCTAACTGCCTGTAGAATTTTGTTCTTCTGTTGGGTTTCTGAGATCTTGCCTATTATATGTCTAGGTGTAGATTTTTTTTGGTCATGGCTGGTTGGCATTCTATATGCCTCACTTATCTGTACATCCAATTCTCTGCCTCTGTCTGGGAAGTTTTCTACTATTACTTCTGTGAACAGGTTTTTATGTCAGTTACTTTCTCCTGTTTTTTTATGGACTCCTATGAGTCTTATGTTATTCTTCTTTGCATCATCTAGCAGGTATTGGATTGATTTCTCGTGGTCCCTTACTATCTTTAAGAAATCTCTGTTTAGAGAAGCTGAGCTGGTCCCAGCACCTGGAAGGAAACTCCTCCACCGCCATCCCAGGCTCCTAGGGCAGAGAAGCTGAGGCGGTCCCAGCACCCAGAAGGAAACTCCCCCGCTGCCATCCCAAGCTCCTACGGAAGAGAAGGTGAGCCAGTCCCAGAACCCTGAAGGAAGCTCCCACACCTTCATCCCAAGCTCCTAGGGCAGAGAAGCTGAGCTGGTCCCAGCACCCAGAAGGAAGCTCCCCCACTGCCATCCCAAGCTCCTAGGGCAGAGAAGGTGAGTCGCATGGGTGCCAGAAGCACCCTCCACCTGTGGAAATGAGAAGGCACATAAACAAGCCTCAAAAATAGACTTCAGGATCACCTACAGCAACCGCAAAGGGAAACGAGATGGAACAATCTGATACTCAACCACCTGGACTCTCTGAACTGGCAACAAAAGAGGATCTGGGAAAAATGAAATCAGAAATAATTACTCAGATAACAGCAAAGATTTTGCTCATGGTGCAAGACATGATTAATAAATCTAGAGAGGACACAGATAAAAAAATAGAGGATCTGAGGAACATGATGGAATCCCAACATAGGAACAAAATGGAATCCATAAAACAGACACAAACAGATTACCAGGAGATTAAAAACTCCATCGAAAGTCTGCATAGCAGAATGAACCAATGTGAGGATAGAATTTCAAATATAGAAGAAAAGATTGCAATTAGTGACCAGGAAAATAATTGCTTTAAAACTTTAAAGGAACATGAGAAATCAATCCTGCAGCTGGTGGACGATGCAAAGAAGAATAACATAAGACTGATTGGAGTCAATGAAGAAACAGGAGAGAGTGCAGATGACATAAAAAACATGTTCACAGAAGTGATGGCAGGAAACTTCCCAAGGAGGGGAAAAGAACTTGACATACAGATAAGTGAGGTTTATAGGACTCCAGCTAGCCTTGATAAAAAAAACAAACAAACTACACATAGGCATATAATAGTTAGGATTCCAGAAATCTAACAGAAGAACAAAATTCTACAAGCAGTGAGAGAAAAGAAACAAATCATATACAAAGGAAAGCCCATCAGAATCACAGCAGACTTCTCAATGAAAACCCTCAAGGCAAGAAGAGCTTGGAGTGATGTATTTCAAGCCCTAAAGGAAAACATCCTCCACACCAGATTGATGTACCCTGCAAAACTATCTTTCAGAATTGATTGAGAAATAAGATACTTTCGTGATAAATAGCACCTCAGGAACTTCATGAATATCAAACCAGCACTCCAAAAAATTTTAGACAATACCCTAGGAAAAGACAATGAGGATTACAACCCCAGGAAACCCAGCAGAATGAATCCATTGGTTGTGACAAATTAAACGCAAAGGGGGAGAATCCAACAAAAAGAAAATATCATGACAAGGCTTTTAAAACTTTGAACTTCATCTCCCTAATGAGTGTATAATTCAATCTTATTATTGTACTGATGAATATTTTTCTGATTCTAGACTTGCACACCTTTCCTTGTGCTATTCTGGCTATTTATCATCTTCTTATGTCTACTTTTTAAATGGGTTGTCTATTAATGAGCTGTAAGGATTCTTTATGTATTCTGGTCATAGGTTATATGCATTGTAAATATGGTCTGTTTAAGGACTACTTTTCATTTTAATGATGTCATTTAAAGTTCTAAATTTTGATGGAATCTCATTTATCAATTTTTTTCTTTTATACATGATGTCTTTTGTATACTAGGTAGCTCTTGCCTACCCTGAATTCATAAACATTTTCCCTTATAATTTCTTCTTAAAGTTTTATACTTTTAGGCTTTCATATTTAGGTTTATAGATCCCTTCAAGTTATTTTCATGTATGGAAATAAAGGGTTGAGGTTAATTTTATATACAGATAACAGGTGTTCTAGTGCCATTTGCTGAAAACACTATCTCTTCCTTGGCTCTTGAGTTGAGTTTATATTCTATAAAATGCTAATGTTAAATAATCTTTCAAAACTCAGTGGACCACATATGTGTGGTTCTATTTCTAGAGTCTCTGTTTTATTTCAATGATCTGTATGTCTTTCCTTACACCAACACTGCCTTGATTACTGTAGCTTTAGAAGAAGTCTTAAAATTAGGTACTAAACGTCTTCCAACACTGTTTTTGTTTTTTGTTTTTTTAACTTTTCTAGGTCCTTTGTACTCCTACGTAACTTTTAAATTTCAATATCCAATTCTTCATTTATAGCAAGTATACATAGACCTGAAGTTTTATATATACCTTGTGTTTTCTAATCCTGCTAAATTCAAATACAAGTTCTAGGGGCTCCTAGAGATTTCTAGAGGGTATTTTCTCTGTAGATGATCATTTCATCTACATATAAAGATTTTGCTTCTACCTTGCCAATCCTATCCTAATTGTTCCATCTTATTGCTAGACTATTTTGGTGGGGACTAGGTTTCAAAGTTTAATGGACAGATAAAGAGTGAGCATATCTGCCCTTGTTCCCCACCTTAAGGAGAAAGCATTGTGTCTTCTCCATTCATATAAGTCCTTCTCGCTGGAAGTATGGAGTACATGTCTTTAATCTGTTGAGAAGTTTCTGTTCTACTTCTAGTCTCCTGATAGCTTTTACCATGACTTGCTGTAGAATTTAGTCCAATACTTTTTCTCCAATTAGTGACAGGATCATATGGCTTTTTCCTTTCTTCTGTTAAAATGATGACTTTTGGGGGTGGATCTTCCAATGCTGAACCAACACTGCCATCCCTATAACAAAACCAGTTTCTACATACTGCCAGATCTGACTTCTAATAGTTTGTTTTGTTAAGCAAATTTCTATGTATGTTCATACTTTTTTCTTCTATTATCTTTATCCAGTTTTAGGATTAGCACAATGTTGAGTTCCTAAAATGAGGGGAGAAGTGTTCCTTCTTTCTTCTGCTTTAAATGTTTGATATAATTTATCAGTTAAAATGTATATGAGCCTGTTGTTGTCATATAGGTAGGTTTTCAAGCTAGGAATATACTTTCTTTAATAGGTGCAATTCAAATTTTATATCTCCTCTAGAGTTAGTTTCATTAATTTGTCTTCCAAGGTACTTCTTAGAAGTTGTCAAATTTATTTCATAACAGATTTTTGTAATATCCTTTCTTTTTTTTTTTTTTTTTTTTTTTGGTACTGGGGATCAAACTCAGGACCTTGCACTTGCAAGACAGGTGCCAGAACCACTGAGCTAAATCTCCAGCCCTGTAATATGCTTTCTGTATCCTTTTAAATTCTGCAAAATCTGTGATAATGTCTCCTAGATCTTGGTATTGTAACTTAAAAAATGTATAATTGAGATTGTGTAATAGGAAGAAAAGTTCTAAAGGATCAGGGGAAATGGAAGGGGTAGGGAAAGGAAAGAACAGCAAAGAAAAAATATGAGAAAAGGAAAAAAATGGAAACAAAGTCTTTGCAAATAGGAAAGGGTGGAGGGGGTGAAGGGAGGGCAAGGGAAGGGGAAAAAAATAAAAACGAAGATACTCATGTAATGGTCCAAGATCCCAATGATACATGTAACTGTATTTTATACCTAAAATGTACCAATAAACTTACTGGGGCAAAAAAAAAAAAGAAATATCTGCTTTCATGGTCCTTAACTGCAGTCCTGTCTTCTATATCTAATATTCTGTCTTCGGAGTCTCTTAGTCTGCTCTGCATGCTTTCAATGGAGTTTTTAATCTCCTGAATATCTGTTTGAATCTCTTTCATGGATTCCATTTCTTTCTTATGTTGGTGATCAAGTTTTCCATTTCTTATGCTGGGCATTCATGGCTTCCAGCATGTTTCTGATCTCATCTATTTTCTTATCTGTTTCTCCTCTAGAGCTTCTAATCATGTCTTTTACTCTGCTCACCATGTCTGTATTTATCTGGGAGATTATTTCTGTTTTGAAATTTTCTAGAGCCTCATGCATCTGCTTTGTTACTTCCTGTGCTATCAGTTCAGGGTGTCCAAGTGGTTGCTTATCAGACTTTTCCACCTCATTTCCCCCAGAATTTCCTTTTTGTGGTGTGGAAGCCTGAGTTTGTGCCTTGCTTAAGTGTCTTCTCAGTTTTGTTTTTGGTACTGTCCTTGATTTAATTCCTGGCTTGATATTT
The DNA here is from genome assembly GCF_053883595.1 of Heterocephalus glaber. Taxonomy (NCBI): domain Eukaryota; kingdom Metazoa; phylum Chordata; class Mammalia; order Rodentia; family Bathyergidae; genus Heterocephalus; species Heterocephalus glaber. The sequence continues at coordinate 58,241,341 of NW_028258325.1, read as the reverse complement.
CAAAATTGCTTAATGTAGGTATTTTTGTTGCTTGTGTTTAAAACCCTTGTGGAATGATTGCTTTTCAGAGGTGTCTTCTAGATACAGCTTGTGTTTGGGTTTTGAGACTCTAATGACTCTGAAGCTATTATATTTTTCTTATACCAGGAAGGAAACTAATTAGATCAATCACAACATGTTAGCCCAAATGACATAGTCAGCAATACCATAGCATCAAGACCAGCTTAGAAAAATGACAATTTGTGGTGGTTATTAATCTATCACTTTTAACTATGTGTTAAATTAAATCCGAGGACTAACCCAACATAAGTTTATAATGAATAAACTTGTCAATATAGCATCTTTCCCCTTCGAGTTGGGGAGTTAAAAGGAGTTGGGGAGGGAAGGAAAGGTAAAAAGAACAGGTAAGATTAGCGGTGAGGCCAGAAGACACAGAAAGATCACACAAACTCTAAGAAGTTGTTAAAGGCAAGAGAAAAAGGCAGAATGAAAGAACAAAGATGTGAATAGAATCACCTAACAGCAACAGGGAGTCTAGATACCGAATTTACTTTCCTTTAAACCTAATGATAATCAAGAGAAGGAAAAAGAGAAGAAAAAAACAATAAGGGAGAAATCCAAATTCAGTGCAGAAAGGAACAAATGGGGAGATGAGGAGCAATGTGTGACAGCGAGAGAATGAGTGAGAGAGAGAGAGAGAAAGAAAAGATAAAAGAAAGAAAAGAAAGAAAAGTAAAACTTTGAAGGGTAGAAAAAAAGTAAAAATTAAGATTTAAAAATAAGAGAGAAAAAATTTTTTTTCTTTTTTGCAAATAGCAATAGAAATTATGGGCCTCCTTCAGGGTATGTCTCTTCTGTCACAGTAGGCAACGTAGGAATCCCTGTGCATATACAAGTCAGTGAGTCTCAGCAGTCCAGCAGCAGACCAAGTACAGTGGTCTGATGTGCCTTTATTGCAGAGATTCTCTTTACTTTTCTGCTAAGCTTCAGTTTTCATCGAGGAGCCTGCAAAGCCCTCTTTCTGTTACTAATTTCTGCTCTATCTTGTGGTGCTCAGGACAAGGGTCTTTATAATCTCCTGTGCCTCTGTAGTGTGGGACCAGGTAGCAGAAAAGCCAGAAGGTAGGAGGCGCACGGGGTGGGGTGGGGTGGGGGGCTGAGCGTTGGAGGCCCCTGCGCGGCTAAGCAGACCTCACAGTGCCGTGGCCGTGGCCCGGGACGGCCTCAGAGCTTCAAACTGCTTGTCTCACCTGGCTGGTCGCCACAGTTTAGAGCTAGTACATGATTTTTGCTGGAAGACTTTTATACATAAAACATACAAAACAAGGGTTTCAAAATTCTCTTAATTTTCCTTCAGTACAAATAATCTGATAATCCATAAAGAGTACTAGGAAAAGGACTCTCATTCATGCAATCTCTCAACTTCTACATGGTCACATAAGACTGGGCCTTGGCCCTGGAACACTTCCTGAACAAGAGATAAAGGGTCCTGACAACCTGTTGAGCTTTAGCAACTTGTGTGGGAATGTCTTTCCCTGTTTCTGACATAATATGATTTCCTTTGTGCTGTTTAAGCAGCAATGGCCCTGAGGCACACTCATAGAATTCTATATCTCATACCCCGTGGGAGAGAAGCTGAGGTTCTGCCACAACAGCATGGAATGGAATGTGTGCAGCTGCATCATCTGTATCAGCTTCATAGTGGATCCAATGGACAAGTGTAGTGACACACTGCAAAGGGCAGGATCTTGTGCTCTCTCTCTTTCATGTTGCTTTGATCAAATGTACCACCTGAATCTGGTGCGTTTGTTGTCTGTTTCTACAACTTCAATTTATGTGTTAAGTCTATTCTCTGGCGCAAAGCCTTTTGTGTCTATGGACAACTTAACATCAGAGTGTTGATAGTCATGAGAAATCCTTTCAATCTAGCAAATGCAAGAAATCCTTTAGGCTCAGTTCAGACCTTAAAGTACATGAGAATGTTCATACTGGTGAGAAACCTTTGAATGTAACAAATATGGGAATTCCTTTAGGCTAAGTTCAACCCTTAAAGTACATCAAAGAATTCATACTAGTGAGAGACTTTATGACATATATATGTAAAAGATAGTGTACAGTATATCAGTGAATTTATACCCCTGAGAAACAGTTGGAGGAGAATGTGAGAAGGCTTTTACATGTGCTTCAGTTTTTATAAAGAAATAAATAATTTATACTGGAATGAACTCTTTGGGAGGTTAATAATGTTGGAAATTTTTAGTTATGACCCAAATGTTCAGATTCAGGGACTTCGTAGAAGAGTTTTGTTTTATTGTATCCTTCTGTGTTTTAGTGTTTACCAGGTGGCCAAGATGTTTAGCAAAGGTTAGAAAAGAGATAATCACCAAGTTTTTTTAAACGCATCTTTAATCATTTTTTAAAGATCCACTACCTGGTGTTTGATTTCTTCTCCACTGGTGGACCCTGGGTCTATCTTGGGAGCATTTTGTTGCCCCATTTTCTCATACAGCGTCTGCCAAAAAATGTACACACATTTTAGCTGTTCACCATACTAATAATTGTCTGCAAGCTAATGGCCACCAGTTTGAGCACTTATAATTATAGAGGCCAAATGTAACTTGTATTAATTTAATTATGGCTCAATAAATTTAGTATTAAAACATTTATACAAAGTTTTCTTTTCCTAATGTGTATTAATGTCAAGTAGGGTGAGAAGAGATTATAGTTGATATGAAGATCTTTTTCATTAGTGACTTCCAATGATATGTTTTCAGTTTTATTTGTCCAGAGATAATATTTACCCCTTCAGCTATTTAAGTGGTTTGGACCATGTCACTGTTTTGAGGAAAGAATTACTACTGGTTATAACAGTATCAACAGATCCGATAATGTATCACTTATATGTGATAAACCTTGCATTTATACTTTCACCCTTTATCCAAATTTTTACATACTATATTCTATTGTTATTAGTCTGTGATATAGAAGGAGAAGTGAAGGGCAGGGATGAAGGGAAGGGTGAAAGAATAGTGTAAGTCAGTAGGAGGGGAGGTAAACAGGAGAAATAGCAATGGGTAAAAAATAGGAGATTAGATTCTTTTGGAGGTATTTTAGTATGATTAAAAGGTTAGTGTTGAGTAATTTAAGAAGATATTTGTGGATGAGAAGGTGGAATGTAAGGTAAGGAGAGGGGGTTTATTTTGAAATTGAGGAAAGCTATGAGGTTGCTGGAACCTGTTGATATGTTTATGCACCTGAAAGGAGGATAAAAGCCAGGGGAGGAAAAGGGGACTAGGTAAAATAAGAAAGAGGAAAAAGAATAAAATAGAGAGGACAGGTGTTTAATATGAGAGAAAGGAGTAACAGAGAGAGAGAGAGAGAGAGAGAGAGAGAGAGAGAGAGAGAGAGACCAGAATAACAAAAAAACTTGAAAAGAAGAATTTAAAACGTGGGAGAAACAAGTAAAAATGAGAAAATAGTACTGTTACAGAAGCTTGAATTGAAAAAACGAAATAGAGAGATGATAAAGAGGAAGAGAAAAATCAACACCTAAATCAAAGCAAAAAAAAATTCCATTAGGAACCCAAATCAAATCCTCCAACAAGAGAATGCACATGTGATTCTCATGTGACCACTATGTTAAACTGCCTGAGTGTTCACACAATTCCCTTCTTGCCTTAGTTATAGTCTGATTGCAGGCAGCAACACCAATTTCTCCACCTTTCCTTTGCACTCAAAACCTGAACTACCTCAGCCTGAAGGATTCTCTCCTCAGGACCAGCAGGGAGAATCTGATGTTGTCCTTAGTCTTGGTTTAGAGTCTTCCCCCATGGTATCATGGGAGTCACTGGGCACGTTTCTTCGCGGTAGGGTCCACTGGAGGGGATGGCAGGGCCATGCACCTGCGGAGTCTGCATCCCTGTTCATTTGTTTATCCTCTCTGCCCAGAGTGAGGGCCGCTTTCCTTGCCCACAGTGAGTGTGGGCAAAGATGCTGCCAAGCTGCAGCAATCCCAGTGTTTGGAGGGGAAGAAGGGGTGTGTGCAGTCAGTTCCAGGGGTCCAGCCTCTGCATTACCCATTCATTTCCTCAGGCTGTTGGGATGCTCTCATGATGGCTGCTCCATAAAGGAGTGGGGCACAGCCATGTGGACCAGTCATAGTGGCATTACTTCCCATTTTCAATGATCTAGATATTTGGTTTGAACTACACATATCATCTTTCTCATTAATTTTCTGTTTCAGTGTGTCAGTCTCTTCTCCACCACAGGAGAAGCCACTGTGGCTTCAGTGAATCCTCTCTGGGCACATCTGACATAACACCTTCTCTGGTCAGCCATGTTGGATTTTCTCCTCTCTTACAATTTTTAACTTTATTATTGTACAGACTTTATTCTACTCTCTAAGATCCATGTTCTTTTTTAAAATTCCATGGTGTTTGATATACTTTCCAATTTGAATCTATAAAATTGTATATGATTTATTTCTAAGAATTTTGCTTACAGGTTTTCATGTTTTCCTCCCTGTTTTTGCTTCAATTGGTTCCTCAATGTACCTATTATATCACATAGTTCTTTCCTGCCTTTATTTTTGGGTTGGTCCTTCTAGCAATGTTTATTTTGCAACACTGAACTCTTTCACCCAATTGACCTTCCTCCTTATCTCTGTCAAAGCTCACTTAATTCTATTTCTTTTTCTGATTTGTGGCCCTGATTGCTACTGGGGGAATACATGGAGAAAGGTACACAGGTCCCATTAAAACATCTTACAGAAAATTGAAGTTGATTCCATAAACAAACCTCCTAAAATGAAATCAAATGATAAAATATATGTAATTTGAAAATGCACTTATTTTTGTTGCCCTCTCATAGCTGGAATGCAATAGCTGACCCCCAAACTTTAAAGGAAGAAAGGTTTATTTTTGCTCATAGTTTCAGAAAGCAGTCCATGCATGTCAGACCCACATTAAGGGAGAAACAGTATGGCAGTGGTCACAGTGGAGGAAAGCTGCTTGCATTTTGGTGGCCAGGAACCACAAAGAGAGAAGGGATGAGCCTGGGCGGAGATCTACTCTTCTAGGTCATGCCCCTAAGAACCTACCTGTAACCAGGTCCCATCTCCTAACAGCACACTCAGCTGCTGAACTCAAGTATGGTGCCCCCATGATCCAGTCACCTTCCAAAATCCCCACCTCTGAACACATGAGACTTTGGGGGGACATTTTATATCTGGGCCACAACAACCCTCAACCTTGGTTATTTGAAGAGTCTATATTTGCAAATATATGTACTCACTAAAACATGTTTTTAACTCCAAAGTAATACTCAGAACATTTTTAGGATCACTAATAAGCATGAACAGAGTGGTAAAATACTCTTGTACCCAAAGTTCATGCTTCCGCTTGACATCTAAAATGGTGACACTGTACTTTTTAGTTTTGGGTTTGATTGTAACAAGTCTCCTTTTCATGGTCTATTTAATGCTATGTTTTTTTACAAGTTTGTGCTTGTCACTGATGATTTTACTGTTTGCAGTAGTCTCCAAGTGTAATGCTGAAGTGTAGTAGTATATAAAGACTATTAGGTGTCACATGGAGAAAATATGTACATTAGGTATGCTTTGAGTAACAGTGCTATTGACTATGAGTTCAGTGATAACATACCACCCATATGTATTAAATGAGTTATCTTTAAACAGAAGCACAGATACATTGGTTACATTGATTAGTTGGCAAAAATGTGACTAAGCAAGGCCCATGTGGTTATACTTTTTGTGTATTATTTGTCACATATGAGGGTATCAGAAAATTCTCACCAGTTAATTGATTTAAAAATTACAAACACATTGCTTGGCATGGTGGTGCTGGGAGGCTGAGGCAGGAGAATCATAAACTCAAGGCAGCCTGGGCAACTTACAATAGTTACTGAGCAAGTCCCTATTTCAAAATTTTAAAAAGAAAGAAAAGAGAGGGTGGAGGAAGAAAAAAAGAAAGAAAAGAAAGAGAAAGAAAGAAAGAAAAAGAAGGAAGGAAGAAGAAGGAAAAGGAAGGAAGAAAGAAAAAAGAAAGAAAAGAATTAAAGAAAGAGAGAAAGAAAGAAAAAAGAAGAAAGAAAGAAAGAAAGAAAGAAAGAAAGAAAGAAAGAAAGAAAGAAAAGAAAAGAAAGAAAAGGGCTGGAGACCCTGTCTTAAAGTAAAAAATCAAAAAGGGCTGGGTTATATCTCAGTCCAAAGATCCTGGATTCAACACTCAGTACTGCAAAATAAATAAATAAATATACAAACAAAAACATTATTTTAAATTTGGCTATGCTATTATTGTTTTCAGCTATTACTAATGTTCTTAGATTTAAAAGGATGAAGGAACTTTACCAGGAAGTTTGTATAACCTAGGGACTACTGGTTAGATTACTCTAGATTCTAGTTCAGTTCTGCTACTGATCAGTTCATGATCTCAAGCAAATAATTTCTCTGTGTTTTTGTTTCTTTATTGCTAAGCTGGACAAAATGGAAACGAGCTCTATGATTTGTTGAAAGAATTACAGGAACTAATGATTTAATATGCTAATTAAGTAAGAGCTTTGTAGAGTACCACACATGTGAGATGGATCCATACCTAGAGGCCCAGGATCTGCCAGGTACTGGAATGATCAGCCAGTACCTCTGTCTTATGACCTGTATAAAGAGACAGACTTCTAAGCTTTGCAAGACAGAAACAATTGGTATTAGTGGTTTTCTAGACGTATTTCCTGAATTTTACTTTGTGTTAGGCTTAGCACTTTATATTCATAGTCTTATTTCATCTTCGTAATATTTATCACAGGTATTATTAAGAGCATTTACAAATAAGTAAGTTAAAGGTCTTAGCAACTTGGAAAGCCCAAACTGGAGGTTGAAATTCAGGTGTCTGATTTTAACATCTGTGCAGCTTTTCAGTGATAGACTCTTTGACCTTTTCAGGGGTAGTTATGCCGCAATAATACGTGGCAACCACCGAGGAAGTTATTTTGTCAGATATATCAGATAAGTTAGGAGTATTATTCTTGTCTTAGTTACTTTCTTCCTACTGGGAAAAAATAGCTAACTTTCACAAGTTAAAGGAGGAATGATTTACTTTCACAATTTATAGAGGTTTCGGTCCATGGTCTCAGCTGGCTCCTGGGCAGGGCAGCAAAGCAGAGGAGAAACAGCTCATAGCATGATGTTGGGAAGCAGAGAGAGAGGGGAAGATCAAAGGTGTGTATGGGGGACATCCCCCTCAGTCCATCCTCTCAGTGACTCACCTCCTCCCACCAGGCTTCACCTCCCAACATCATACTTAGCTATAAAGTCATTAGCAGATTAATATACTGATAAGCTCACACTTCTGTGATCCAATCACCTCTCAGCAGCCCCAGCTATGAGCACATCAGGCTTTGGGGGACATCTAGATATAAACCATAACAATTTTCCAAAGAGATACAGCCTTCAGTCTCAAAGTGCTGAACTGTGAGGCCAAGACAATTCCCCAGGTATTGGAGTGAATAACTGACAGAGGGAATCACTTCTGGGTCTGAACACACTGAAGACTTTTGAAATTCATCACTTTGATTACATTTTTAACTGAGAAAAACAACATTCTTCTGTAATAAAATTAATTATGAATTACTTTTTCTTTAGGGTGACTCTGGAGGACCTTTGGTTAGTGCTGATGCTAGAGATATCTGGTACCTTGCTGGAATAGTGAGCTGGGGAGACGAATGTGGGAAACCCGACAAACCTGGTGTTTATACAAGAGTGACTGCCCTCCGGGACTGGATCACTTCCAAAATTGGTATCTAAGGGAAAACCAGTGCAAAGAAACTGTTCCTTATATATGTGATAAGTCATTTTTAGAGATGCAGAATTGCAGAAGAAGCCTTAAAAATCACACGGATCTGGTCCATCTCACTAAACTCTCTCATTGGTGCTTACTTTTCCATCCTAGCTCTTCACTCCATGTGAGCATCTTGTGTCTGCCAGATGCATTTGCCCAACTTACATTCATATATTTTCAGGAAGTTTTTTATCATCAGAATTTTGACTTGTTGATATAATTTTTTTGTGCAAATACACAATTTGAAGCAATGCCTTTCTTTGTTTTCTCAGCTTCTCTCATCTCAGTAAATTTTCAATTTCAAGGTTAGGTACAAGAAGTGAAAGAAAACATAAAAAGTATTTTTTAATGTATGGAAAAAGTATGAGGCATTTTTCCTTTGTGGTATATGGAAAATGATCATATTCATGATGAAAGGCCAAATAAAGAGAAATAGCAACTACTCAACACCTCATGATGGAGAAAGAATGGAAACTGACTTAAGGAAATATAGAGAGAAACCAGTGTGTAGCTTTATAAGTCTCTATGACTTTATAAGTTTCAGATGACTACCAAGGTAAAAATGAAAACAGTTCTGTTTTCTTATGAGTGCATAATTATACAAACTGTATGTAATGTGCTTGTTTTGAGTAAGTTAAAACGAACAATATTTATTTAACATGACACTCCTGAGAATGTTGACATATAACAGTGAAATGATTTAGTCATCTATTTGCTTGACATTATAATATAATCTATGAAGATGTAGACGATGTGGAAAATGTTATCAATCAATTGACTGAAAAGTCTTGAAATTTGAGACTAGAATGAAAATTTATTAAAGAACAATTAGCATATCTTATGTGGTAAAAATTGTATGGTTGAAGAGGAGAGAATGAAGACAGAATCAGCCCAAACTATTGACTGAAATTGGGTTGACTAATGGTATCACCAAATGCCTGTGCATCTCAAACTTTCCTATGCTGCAAAAGTTTAAAGGGAATAAGGCCCAGTAATTAGCACATAGCTGTAGTCATGCAGTTCAAGCTGGGCTCTGTCCTCATTTTGAGAGATGGCAGACGTGCTTCCCTATTTCCAGTCTGCCCATGGCCAGTGGTCCTGTTAGACCCTCCTGGCTTGAGAAGGGAGGGTATCACAGGACAGACGCCCTGCAGCCACCTCCATGATGCATCTACTGTAATACTGAATTGCTGACTGCTTGGATACAGAGAGGAGAAGAAAAGCTTTGCATGGGCCAACTTCATGATTTTAGTCTTGGTAGATTATTCTGAGCCCTTAGAGACAAAATGTTCAAGTGATCGGACCAAACTAAAGTTAGAACTGGTGCCATGGCAAATGATATGTTAATGATGAGATGCAGAAGTCTTTCACTTGACCTTTCTTCATTTTACAGAACATGCAAATGACCTGAAAAACATTGGCATATGCATTGATTAGATTTAGACATGTCTAAAATAAGATTTGAAAACTGATATAAATTAACAGTGTTGAATATTTTACATAAAACCTTTAAATTCCACTTAATAAAATGTTCTGGGGAAATTGAGAGAAATGATTAATTTAAAACAAGAATATAGGCACATTTCAAACTTTCAGTGTTCTATTAAAACTTGAGTGCCAAGTATATTCTGAAATTTGACTGTTAGGTGAGACCCTCTGAACTCTAAGAAGGTATAAGGAAGAATGGAAATCTGGATTGAAGAATATCTTCAAGTAATAATAAAAACTGTAGTAGAAATTCTGAATTAGAGTCTTGTAAAAGCAAAGAATACAATTTATCTTTCAAAATACATTTATAAACGAATGCATGATACTGCTATTATTAGCATGATGTTAGCATCATTAGTATTTTCCAGATTTCTGGGAATTAGATTCCAAACTCAAATAAAATTTATGGCCCATTATTTGAGAAACTCCCATACAAACTTGAAAAGATTTAAATTAAAGAGAAATTCTTGAATTTTTATTTTACAGTAGCATTATAGTCCTTGGAAAAATATTTTTGGTATTTCTATCTAGAAAAGATTTAAAAATTAGAGGTTTGAGTCAGTGAAGATAAGAGCAGTTATTCAAACTTTATTTGCATAGGGAAGTAATGCACACTCATATTCTTACAATAGTAATTTATTTTGAAAAATAATGTATTAAGATTTTTAGTATTCTTGAGCATATCTGTGGTACCTTTTTTTTTCCAGTTCTAGAGATAGAACTTCGGTCTTTCAAACTAAGCTACAGCCCCAGCCCTTTATTATTATTATTATTGTTGTTGTTATTATTATTATTATTATCATCATCATCATCAAGACAGGGTCTTGCTATGTGGTTCAAGCTTGGCTTGAGCTCACTATGTAGCCCAGGCTTGCCTCAAACTCATGGTGATCTTCCTGCCTCTGCCTTCCTAGTGCTAGGATTACAGGCATGTACCACCATACCTGACATTATTATTATTTTTACTGTTGAGGTAGTTTCTCATTAAGTCACTAAATTCTTCAAGCTGAGCTTGAATTTGGGATCCTACTGCCTCAGTCTCCCAAAGTGTTGGGATTATAGGAGGATGCCACCATGCTTGGCCTATGTTAGCCATTTTATTGAAGAAATTTAAGTCATGATTATGATATTTATTAATTATACAAGATGGCAAGCAGTTTCATTTTTACCTCTTTTCCCATAGCAGCCAATAATTTTCAGTATGCGATAATGTATCAGTAAGTGTTGGCTTTTTAATGTTTGCATTGTGCAGAAAACATAGATGTATTATTATAGTCATGTGACATAAGGCCACTTGAGTAAATGACAGGCCACAAAGGGGACAGTGGTCCCATTAGATTAAAATAGAATGGAGAAAGTTCTGTCCCCTTGTGACATTGTAGCCATCACATTTCAGCACAAAGCATTACGTATTTGTGAGAATGTACTTAACTTCTGCCATCTAGGTTTGCATAAGCATATACTGTGACTTTCACTAGGTGAAAAAGCCTAAAGATTCATTTCAAAAATGCATCCTAGGAGAAAATGTTGCACAACCATATTTTCATATTGATTTTTCAAAGTAATCCCAGACTTTACACTAATTCTGACTTCAACCAGTTATTTAAATAGTCTATTATACATTTTAGTCCTTATTTTGTGAAATAGGAAGAAAAGGGGCAAAGGGGAAGGAAGTGGGAGGGGTAGGGGAAAGGAAAGAAGGGAATGGAATTAATATGACAAAGTGGAAAAATAGGAACAAAATCTTTGTAAATAGGCGGGCAGTGGAGAGGTTGAAGGTAGGGCTGGGCAAGGGTGAAAAATAAGAACCAAGAGAGACTATGTAAAGATGCAAATTTCCAATGATGAATGTCATTATACTGTATACCTAAAATGTACCAATGATTAGAATGAATAATCAATAATGCAAAATAGGAGGAAGAGGTCCAAAGGGGTAGGGGTATTGGGAGGGGCAGGGGAAAGGAAAGAAGGGAAAGGAAAAATGCTGAGAAATGGAAAAAATGGAAATAAAGTCTTTGTAAATAGGGAAGGGTGAAAGGGGTGAAGGGAGGGCTAGAAATGGGGAAAAACAAGAACCAAGATACATCATGTAAAGGTACATGTTCCCAATGAGAAATGTAATTGTGTTGTATACCTAAAATGTACCAATAAATGAATTTAAGAAAAAAAATAGTCTATGCCTAAATCACTGTCCTATAAAATAGACCTAATATTGACTCATATAATTACTATAGTAATAAAACTGAGATAATGTTTGAAATATGCTCAGCACAAGTCTTAGAACATGCTTGATGCTCAAGAAATAGAAGGTATTATTCTAGTTTTGTTTTAAGCTATATGGTTTTTTGATTATAATAGTTTGAATATAATTCTTTGAAATGAAGAAATAATTAGATCCACAGAATGTGCTGCTTCATTGTTAATTATCATTTTACAAAAGATATTTTATTGGGGTCATTCCAAAGCCTGTTGTGGAGGTGCTCTTTCACTGAGATGATTTATTCTAATTTTTCATTTCAATTTGTAAAACTCATAAATATTATTGAGCATTCTGACTCAGGTATAACAGAACCTGCAGTCCATTTCTTTCTTTCTTTTGCTTAAATTCTTTTATTGGTACATTTTAGGTATACAATACATTTACATTTATCATTGAGTAATTGCAAATTATATTTTCATACTGTTGTAAAATATAATACAGAAAAATAGTATGCACCTTAGGCCAGTTTCTGGCAATGGTATCATTTGATTTAGCTGTAATATAATATTAAAACCAGGAAATTAAAGCAATAATCATCCTAATTCAGATTTCACCAGTTTTAAAAATACAACAAGTGAGTGTATGTGCATGAAAAATATATTTAGTTCTGTGTAGTTTTATCACTCACGTAGATCTGCGTGACCACCACTATAGTCAAGATGTTTGATCAAAGGATCTTTCATGCCAACCCACATCCACCTGGCTCCCTCCCTAATTCTGCCCCCTGGGCTGACTCCAATGATGAGAGGTCTGATGTCCATCTGTGTAATTTTATCTTTTTTTTCCGTACCGGGATCAAACTTGGGACCTTGTGCTTGCAAGGCAGGCGGCAGCACCGCTGAGCGAAATCTACCCAGCCCATTGTCATTTCAATAATTGTATATAAATGGAATCATATAGCATACAACCTTTTCAGCTTGGCTTTTTCATTTAGTGTACTTCTCTACAAATATATGTAAGTTACTGTGTGTGTGTGTCTGTAGTCACTTCTTTATAACTGTTGAGTATCCCATGATATAGTTATATTATAGCTTGCTTAACCATTCACCCATCAAAGGGCACTGGGCTCTTTTCAGTTGGGGGCCATTATAAATAAAATTGCTATGAACTTCATGAGTAAGATTGTGTGTGAATATAAATTTTACTTTTGTGGAATTAAGGGCCCATATGCTAAGTCCACATTTAATTTTTGTTCAAACTCTGTACCCATGAATTTTAGACTTGTTGAGTACAAATGATATTAGTGACTGGACTGTAAGCTCCATTAGGGTGGAGACCACAGCTGATTCACTTTTGTATCCTTCAAAGTTCACCAAAAAGTAGTAGATTATGAGTTTCTCAATAAAGTTTTAATATGGGCTAGGGATGTAGCTCAGTGGTAGAGTGTTTGCCTACCATGCACAAGGCTCTAGGTTTGATCTCCAACATCACATAGAAAAAATTATTAAAAATTAAAGATAGTGATAAAAATAAACATTACAATATGTACAAAATAAAAAAGAAAGAATGACTTTGAGTGAATAAGAATTAACAATATTGCCCTCATGAGTGTATTATGGCCTAATTTCTGTAATTCTGGACTTTACCATAGTACCTCCAAGCTCCTTGTGTTGGTTGATACTAAATCTTAGTCTTTACTTTCCCACACAATTCACAACAAAACAGACTGAAAGTATGACTTGTGTAATAAATTTATCTTTATGCCTGAATTTGCATCTTGATCTATGTCTAATGGCTTTCTGACACATATGTATTAGCTTCTATACCATACTTGTATAATAGATTCCAGAATCAGGTCATTCTCAATAAATATTTTTGGCCTTACTTTTTATAACCATGACTCTTTAATTTCATTGTCTTTTTATAATTTTTAATATATGACTCTTTAGGCAGAATGAAAGACTGAGCCCAGATAAATATAATTGGAAGGTCACCTTTAGTTAACATGATCCATATCCCATTCTTCTTTGGTACTCAATTGAATTTAAATTCATAGTGAATTACTATAATCACTGTCTTGTACATACTTCTCCTTTTCTTTCTTTCTTTAATTTTAATAAAAACAAATGGCCCTCTTTGATTTGGTCAGCATGAGCAAACAAACCTGAGCATGTGGACCTCTGGGGCCTTTAATATGATCACAAATCCATACCTTCATCCGCATACTAGAAGCTGCCTTCTCTCATTTACCTGGGAAATTTGCTCCAACAACTTTTCCCTCCTTCTCCTATATGTTCATATTTTTTTGGTACTGCCTTGATTTTAAAACAAATGCCAAACCAATTATCTTGACCCCAGGTCCCCCAGAAGCTGCTGCTCACTGAAACAAAAGTACTTGAAGAAATCAACTGTATTCACTATGTCCTAGAGCTTTCCTCCCTTCCTTTAAAACATGAAGTTATTTGCAATGACTGATTTATATATAAAACTGAATGAGCCACAGGTGCACCTAGGGTGTTTCCTGTGAGACTAGTGTCTGAATCTGTGGACTCTATAAAGTAGGTTGCACTCCGTAACATGAGTGGGATCAGCTAATCCTTTGAGGATCTGAACAAAGAAAAGGAAATGGGAGGAGGAATTCACCATTTCTTTCTTGTGAGGCAACTTCTTGAGCTGGGACACCTCACATTGCCTCATCTTCCTCTGCCCTCGGACTGACCGGGAGTAACATTGTCCGCACTCCTGACTCTCAGCTTTCAGACTTGGACTGAATTATAACGCTGGTTTTTGTAGGTCTCTAGATTGCAGACAGCAGATGGTGGGACTATAGAAAAGTAAAACAAAAATAATCTGGTCTGCAAAACAGGCTCCAGTAGCTATTTTGCAACATCTGTTCTGTGACCAGAGTTGGTCTTGTCAAAAAGAGCAGGAGTTCCCATACTGATTGTGTCTCAAGGACTGTCTATTCCATATCAAAAGTAACCTATTCAATCTTGCCAAATGTCTCTGGGGCCCACATCCCCCAGCATGGGTCAGCAAACATATAAAAGCTTTGCCTTTCAAGTCCCTTTGCATGGGCGCCTGTCTTTATGGCTCTCCTCTCACAGTGTATATTTCAGTAAGCTGTCTGCATTTATTCTACTCTTGGTAAATTCTTTTATCATTTATGCTACTAACCCTCTCCATACCATCTTGAATGACATTTGGTGAGCCATGTAGTGACATCTTCCTCCCTCTCTCAGCCCCTCTTTACTCTTGTGATTTTGCATGGTAGGCAGATTGGCCTGCAGGCAGCTGATGGTACCTGGCTGGGGTGAAATCCCCAGTGAGACTTGAACACCTTCTGGTCATGACCCTCAGCACCATGACCCATCAGGGTACAAGCTAAGGAGCTCCTTCAGGCCCCTTGCAGAAATCTTTACTTCCATTTGCAACTAGTGGACCCGGGCCGGGGCTACACTTCAGTAAGACTGAAAGGCAACAAGAAAAGGAGGATGACCCAGTATAGTCAGGAAGGAAAGAGGCCACTTTCCTTTCTTCACTCTCGCTTTTCCTCCTTTAATTGGTGATGGCAGCTCATCTAGAGTCTGTGCACATTGTGAGGATTCCCCATTCACTGTTTCATGGCCTTTGTTGATCCTTGGCTGCTGCTGGTCTCTGGCTTTACTCTGTCTCATATAAACTTCCTAGTGTGGAAGACCCACAACATGAGTGGCCAAGTTTTACATCTCTCCCAGACTGTGAGTCTCTTCTTCCTCTTGTAGCCATTCAGTGCACAGAACTTTGGGGAAGAACTGATGTCGGTACTTCTTAAACTCTTTGATCAAATGGAAAAGAAAGGAGCACTGCCAAGCATATTCCCTGAAGCTAGCATTACCAAATGTTAATCCCGGGCAAGGGATTAACACACAAAAACTACTCACCAATTTCTTCAGTGAACATAGATGCAAAAATCTTCAACACAATGCTTGAAAACAGAATATAATAGATCATTAAAAGGATTATACATCATGACCAAGTTAGTTTCATCCCATGGATGCAAGGATGGTCCAACATACATAAATCAGTAAATGTAGTATATCACATAAACAGATATGGTGGTAAAAATCACATGACCATCTTAAATTAAATACCACACAATTAACCTAACCAAGTAAGCAAAAGACTTCTATAATGAAAATTATATTCCTCTGAAGATATATTGAAAAGGACATTACAGAATAGAAAAATATCCTCTGATCTTGGATAGGCATCAAAATGGCTATATTACCAAAATGATAGATACAGTATAATCCTCATCAAAATAATCAGTTTTTTTCATATAACTAGAAAAAAATAATTCTATAATGTGTATGAAAATCAAAGAGTCTAGAATAACCAAAGCAATCCTGGGCAATAAGAGCAAGACAGGAGGCATTACGATCCCAGACTTCAAGTCATGTTACAAAGCCACATTTGTAAAAGCAGCATGGTGCTGCACAAAGACAGACACGTCAATGAACAGAATAGAACAGAAGATTCAAAAACAACTTGAAGCATCTTCAACAAAAGTATCCAGCTATGTATACTAGAGAAAAGATAATCTTTTTAACACATGGTGCTGGGAAAACTGGTTATCCACATGCAGAAGAACAATTCAATCTATATCTCTCACCTTGTACTCAAATCAAAATTGATCAAAAACATATACAAAATCAGAAACATTGAATCTACTATAAAGAATAGGATTGTTTTCCTTTTTTCTTACTCTGGGGGTTTATTCTTGGTCTATAGAAATGCTATTGATTTTTGTGTATTTACTTTGTATCCTGACACTTTGCTGAATTTATTAGTTTTAAGAATTTTGTGAAGTTTTTTGAATCCATTATGTAAAATTCCATGGTGAATCCACTGGGTACTGAGCCTTTCTTGGTAGGTTTTTTCTTTTTGTCACTATTTCAGTTTCTTTTCCTGCTTTGGACTATTCAAGCTTTTAATATATTCTTAGTTCAGTTTTGGTGATTTGTATGTGTCTAGGGATATATCCATTTCTTCTAAATTCTCCAGTTTATTGGAATGCAGGTTTGCAAAGTCACTACTTACTATCCTCAGGATTTTGGTGTTGTCTACTGTGACTTTGCCTTTTTCATTCCTTTTTTTTTTTTTTTCTTTTTTGGAACCAGGGATCAAACTCTGGTCCTTGCGCTTGTGCAACAGGCAGCGAAACCACTCAGCTAAATCCCCGGCACCCACCTTTTTATTTTCTAATTGCTTTCATGTAGGTCTTCTCTTTCCTTCTTTTGGTAAGTTTGATTAATTAACCAAACTTCATTTTATTAAGTACCAAATATTTGATTCATTAGTTCATTGTATTTTTGTCTCAATTTCATCAATTTCTACTCTGATTTTTATAATTTCATTCCCATGTCTTTTGGAAATTAAAATTAAATTTAGCAGAACCCAATTGCACAAAAAATAATGCCAAAAACCAACAAATGACATTATGTTAAGTTGAAAAGCTTCAGCACAACAAAAGAAACAAACAACAAAGTGAAGAAACAACTTAAAGAAGGGGAAAATTTTATAACCAGCTACTCCTCAGAAGAGGATTATTATCTAGAATATATAAGGAACTCAGAAAAATTAGACCAGCAAAAATAAAAGACCCAATGAAAAATGAACAATTGAAATGAATAGACACTTCATTGAAGAAGAAATACAAATGGAAATACATACATTTAGAAATGCTCAGAAACTAAAACAAAACTGAGATTCTAGCATGCCAGTAAGAATGACCTTATTAGGACTCAAAAAACAACAAATGTTAGTTGGGCATGGTGCCACATGCCTGTAATCCCAGCACTTGGGAGGCCAAGGCAGGAGGATCGCTCTGTATTTGAGGCCAGCCTGGGCTACATAGCGAGTTCAAGGCCAGCCTGGAAGAGCAAGACTCTATCTCAAAACAAAAACAAAAATAAATGTGGGTAAAGTCGGAAAAATAAAATCATATATTGTTGATGGAGTGTAAACTAGTTCATCCACTGTGGAAATAAGTATATAGATTTCTCAAAAAACTAAAAATAGAAATTCCATTTGACACACCGCACCCATGCCTGTTCTGTGTATCTTTCCTGAGGTCCTAAAGTCATTCTACTACATGAATGTATGAACACTCATGTTTCTGCAGCAAAATTCATAATAGCTAAATCATAAAAGTGGTCTATACGCATTTCAACAGATGAACAAATAAAGATGTGGTGTATATACACAGTGGAGTACTAGTTAGCTTACTACTTGTTGATCTGTCAGAGAGGAAAATATAGAAAAATAAGACAAAAATCCTTTGCTTTGAAAAACAGGCCCAAACTATTTTAGGACACATATCTTGTGGCCTGAGTACAGTTTTGTCACAAGAACCGATTGTCACACATGATCATGCTACAAGGCCTATTTAGCCCATACCAAAAATGACCTTTGTTCAATCTTGTTGAATGTTACAACCCCCCATGGCCCCTGAATGGTCAGCAACCATGTAAAAATTTGCCTCTCGTGTCCCTTTGTGTGGTCCCCTCTCTTGTTTGCCCTGCCATCTCTCACAGTGTGTATTTCAGCAAACTGCTTCTACACTTATTCTACTGTTGGTAAATTCCTTTACCATTTGCACCACCTGCCTTTTGCATGCTGTCTAACACAACAGAGATCACTCAGCTGTATGAACTGTATGAACAGATCTTTTAATAAATAATAAATTTTTCACACACAGATGATTCTCAAATTATGATAGTTTGACTTATGATTTTTTTGACTTTTTGATGGTGTGAAAGTAATACACATTAAGTAGACACTACATTTCAAAGCTTGAGTTTTGATCTTTTCCCAGGCTAGGAATATGCAATGTGATACTCTTTGTTAATGCTGGGCTGTATTAGCAAGCCATAACTCCCAGTTAGCTATGCAGTCAAGGAGATCAACAACTGATACGCTACAGAGTACTAAGCTGTCATGCTTGGTAGGTTAGGTGTGTTCAATGGATTTTTGACTTACAATATTTTCAATTTAGGATCAGAATATAATCCAATTGTAAATCAAGGAATATATATCTATCACTCGATTAATCTATCTTGCCATCTTATTGATACTATTTTACTATAAAACTGAAAAATACAGTACAGTTTTCAAAGTTATTAATAGTTTTCATGTTGCTAAATCTAGCAATTAATTCCCTTCTTATATGTCTCATCAATAGCATTTGGCTTGATCTATTTATTTATTTATTTATTTTATTTTTGCAGCACTGAGAATTGAACCCAGGATCTTTGCACTGAGCTACATCCCCAGCCACTTTTTTTTTGAGATGAGGTCTTGCTAAGTTACTAAATTTTCCAGGTTAGGCTCAAACTTACAATCTTTTTGCCTCGGCTTCGCAGAATGTTGGGATTACAGATATGCACAACCATACCAGGCTTATTCTGTTTCTTTTTAATAAACATTCTTTGTGTTTTACTCTTAATTTCTACTACTCACTTGTAGTAATGGGCTATTTGCAATTTTTTATTGTTACTCTTCCTGATCTTTTAATGTTGAGGTATTCCAGGGGTAAAACCTTACTTTGCTTTTGGTGATTTAATCTAGTCTCACAGTTTTAAATACTAGTTACATGATAACATTGCCAAATTTTACCTGTAGCTCTGAACGTTATCCCAGTTTCCAAATTCATATGTCCAATTTCCCAATGGTTATCTCCTTTCAGGTATGTAATCACCACTGCCAACTCAACATGTTTTTCTTCCAAATGTTTAATACCCACCATCTTCTCCATCTCAATGAATGCCATCCTTTCATTTGTTCAGGGCCCAAAACTTGACAACTTTGCCCACTATTGTCTCACATTCCATATCTGAAACTTTCCTAGTATTAATTTCTTGTACTCTAGTGTTCATTAATCATATGCAGCTGTTTTGTTGCCTTAGTATAGAATTTGTGCTAGGAAAAAAATGTGAATGCATTTATAAGGGCAGAATAATGTCCTAAAATCCTTTAATTTGTTTTGAGTTTCTGCTATCCACAATTTATCATCCAGTTTAAGGAGGGCACAGGGACTTCAGTTAGTCTACAACTTACTCTGTTTACTCTCAATTAGAATAAGCAACTTGTAGGTACATTAAGTGATAAGAATTAGTCTTCAAATTTTTCAACCTCCAAAATATGTATCTCCACCAACAATCTTTTCAACCAAATACAGTGTTAATGCTTGCAATTATCTACTCAATAGCTCCCCATAGCAATCTAAAAGGCCTGTCAAGTTGAGTATTAGAAAAAGACTAATTGCCAACTTTTACACCCTGGTTTTCTCCATATGTTAACCATCTTAAAGAGCACCCAGTTGCTCAGATGCCAGAGCTACACACCCAGTTAGTTATGCAATCATGCAGATCAACAATTGATATCCTACAGAGTACTAAACTGTTATACTTGGTAGAATAAGTATGGTAAGTGCATTTTTGACTTATGATATTTTCAATTAAGGGTAAGTTTGTCAGAATATAACCTGTTATGGCTTGTATCTATATGTCCTCCCAAAACCTCATAAAGTCACAGGGCATGGCTGGATCAATGGTGTGTGATGCTTAGATAAAGTGTGATCCTGGGATTAAGGGTATGATGCTGGGATTAAGAGTACTCCACTCTGGGTCTGAGTGGCACCACCCAAAAAGCAGGTATAGCCTGGATGAAATATAAAGGCAGGCTTTTTGCTCCTGTTTTGCTGCTTTGCTGTTTTCTGCCTGCCATGAACTATTTCTCTTCTGTGATGGTCCTCTACCATGCCACCCTGCCTTGTGGCCAGCCAACCATGGACTGAAATCTCTACAAACTGTGAACAAAAATAAACCTTTCCTCATTTAACTTTGGGTGTCATGTATTTCGTCTCAGTAATAAGAAAAATAATTAAGATATAACCCAATTGTAAATCAAGGAATATTTATCTACTTATCTATCTATACATCTTATTGATATTATTTTACTATAAAACTATGAAAAATACTCTAGATCCATCAGTAGATGCTGCATAGTTTACCCTAAAAATACAGTCGGCTTCAAATAATTTCTTACTGTCTTCACAGTCTAGCCATTTTTTCTCACCTGAACAACTACACAATCTTCTTAATTCTCTGCCTTCTATTCCTATTAAGCCCTGCCACTTGGCTTCTTTATTCATATGGAGGCCAGTGAATGTCTTTTGAAACATGAGTTCAATCAAATGAACCCAGCAATGGACTTCTTCCACACTTAAAGTAAGATTATAAGATCTTATTGTATTCCACAAAGTAAAAATAACAACTACTATTTTTTGTGAATCTCTTGGAAAATATTTTATCTTTCTACTCTTTCTTTACATTTCTATACTTGACTGGCAACTGCTGTCCCTCAAGAATCTCATGAATTGTTCCACCTCCACATTTTTTCCTTTCTCTCATTCAAGACTGTGCTCAATTGTCAACTTCTCAGACAGGCCTACTTTGATCACTTTATCTTGCATAGTAGCTGCTTTCACCCAACTTTGTCTTGTAGTAAATATTGTTCTTGACACTATAAACATGTGGTACATGCCCACTCCTTCAATCTTTGCCTCTTGTCCCATGATGGCATCGCCTAAATATTTGTATCTATTTCCAAATTTCCCTTTTATGAAGAGACCACTCATTAGGTAAGAGCTCACCTACTCAAGTAAAATTTGACCTAAACTAAATTCATCTACATATTCTCTCCAAACAACAAAATTTCTGAGGTTTCAGTTGTACATGATGTTTTGGGGGCATAATGTAACCCAGTAAAGTGTTCAAAACATAAGCCATTCTCTTTTGTACCTTGAAGTCACAACTAATCTGGAAGAAACAGCCCATCACTTCAGCTGCCTTTTATTTGGTAAGAGGGAGTCACTAAATCTAGTTCACATTCAGGGGAGAGAATTACACAAGGTTGTGAATTCTAAGAATTCAGAAGTGTAGGGGGCTATTTTAGAAAGTGCCTACTACAACTATGGACAAGTTGATCAAATACCATGACTCAATTTGATTACTCATTTTTTCTTCCAGTTTACTCATTTTATAAGTTTTATGTTAAATTTCCATAGAGAATATAAGGCACAGGAAATATTAGGTGAATGCTGCTGTCAGTACTCTAATGGGGAAAGCAGAGGCATTAACAGAGATAGCAGGGAACAGGTGCTTTAGGTCTTCCAAGGAGACCATGGAGTTTAGATTAATGGTGCAGGGCAAAGCTTCTAGAAGGTGATTATTCTGTACTTCCTTGTCTCTGCCTAATTTGTGTTTCTGTAACAGAGTCTCTGAGACTAGGTAATGTAAAATGAACAGAATTTATTGATTTACAGTTGTGGAGGCTGTATAGTACAATTTTCAAAGGCCAATATCTGGTAAAACCTTGTTTCAACATCCCATTAAGAGCAAGAGAGGTAGAGACAGGCAACACCAAAGAGGGGCAGACTCCCCTCTTACAGTGCTTTGACTCTAGCAATGTGGCATTAATCTGTTCATGGAGGTGGAGCCCATTCTCTTTTTTAAGTGTCTCAACCTTTACTCATGTTACATTAGAATCAAGTTTCAATGTGAGTTTGGGAGGCAAAATCATCTAAACCATAGCAGCATCATTGGTCTTACTCTTCCTTCATCAGTTGTTTCTGATCATTTACTGTGTCCTTAAAACCACAGCATGTCACTACACTTGATTCACAGCACAAGAATTTGCCCTATAATTTACTAGGAAAAAATTATTCACTAGCCCCTATAAATTCAACATCAGAAAAATGTACCTGCTTTTTCTATTGAGAATTTTATCTTTCTAGCTCTCAACTTTTGATCCATTTTGAATTTATTTTTGCATGTAATTTGAGGTAGGGGCTCCATTTTCATACTTTGGCATATGGATGATCAAACTCTCAACAGAATTTTTTAAAAAACAATTGTTTACCAATTGAACTATTTAGGCACCTTGTGAAAAATCATTTGACTATAAATGTGGAGCTAATACTGTGTTTTAAAATCCCATTCCATTAATGTATACATTTATCTGTACATTTATAACAATCTCTTTTAAGTTAGATTGCACTGTAATTGACCTTGAAATCAGAAAGTATAAGTTCTTCAACTGTTGTCTTTTATAACATTGTTTGGCTGTTTCTAAAACATTGTACATCTATATTCAATTTAGAATCAGCTGATCATTTTAATGAAAGAAGCTAGCTGAAATTTTGATAGGGATTTTATTCAACGTGTGTATCAGTTTGAGGAGTATGGCCATTTCAAAAAAAAAAAGTTCTCCAATCTGTACTTATGAGATAGACATCTATTAATTTAGATCTTTTAAAATTTCCCCCCATAATTTTTAGTAATTTTTTTTTTGGTACCAGGGATCAAACTCGGGTCCTTGTGCTTGCGAGGCAAGCAGCAGAACCACTGAGCTAAATCCCCAGGCCCAATTTTTATTAATTTTTACAAGATTATACTTCTGTTAAAAATTTCCTATGTACATTATTCTTTTTAGTTGTGTTTAAATGGTAATATTTTCTCTTCTTTCTTTCTTTCTTTCTTTCTTTTTCTTGTTTCTGATACAGTGTATCATTGTGTAGTTTAGGACAGCACACGTTGGCCTTGAAGTAACTTGTGGCATTCCTGCCTAAGCCTCTTGACTGCTAGGATTATAGGAATGTGCCACCACATCCAGATGTTTTCTCAATTCATATTGCATTATTCAGTGCAATTATAGAGAAATACGATTAATATTTCACATTAATTGGTCTTTAAACTTGTTTTGTGTTTTTGATCTTGGTAGTAGATTCCTTGAGATATTTTCTGTATGAGTTCACATGTTCTGCTAACAGAGTTTGCTTCCTCCTTTCCAATATAAATTCCTTTTATTATGTTTTGTTGCCTAATAGTCCTGAGACTAAAATCAAAATCAAACACAATACTGAATAGAAATGATAAGCATGGTCCTCCTTAGATCTAAAATGACCCCTCAAAACCTCATTTGATTATGGGGGCAATATATAAGTGAGTAACCCACTCAATGAGTTAGCTCATAGCTGGTTTTGTGCTGTGGAAAGGCAGGCCTTGTCTGAAGGAGGGAGGTCACTGGGGGTGAGGCCAAGGGTAGGTCCTTGTCCCCCCCCACCCATTTCTTGGCTGCTATGGCTTGTGCACCTTTCCTTCTTCAGGTATTTACATCATATCATTTATGTCATTTTTACCTCAGAGACAGCATACTAGGGACTGAACCATCTGAAACCATGAGCCAAATAAACCTCTCTTCCTTTAAATTGTGTGTCGGCTATTTTGTCCTAGCAATGGGAAAGCTGATAAATACACCTCATTTTGTTCCATTTTTAATATAACAAAAGCATTTAGTCTTTGCATTAGTCAAGGTTCTTCAGAAAACAGAACCACTAACATATGTGTACAGAGAAATTTGTAAAAAGAGGTTTGACATGAGAATTGGGGCCAATTACAGAAGGTGAGAAGTTTCACCATAGGTCCTTTACAGTTTGGTGAACTGGGAAACCTTCAGCCTGAGTTTGAAAACTCAGCAATGATGTTGAGTGCAACTTCAGTTTGACACAAAACACCTGCAAGCAGAATTAGGGTAAATGATGATAGTTAGTATAGGTTCTGAGTGTCTTCACAAAATGTGATCGAAGTGTGGTGGGTGCTGCTGCCAAGTGCCACCCAGTGGAAAGGCAGGCTTGTAAAAACACGATGGCATGTCCTAATCCACAATGTTCAATAAATCTGGTGTGGTATGACTTCTGGCTTGCCCTTAGACTCAAAATGACCATAAAAGGTAAATGTTTTAAATCACAGAAGACATAAGGGAAGCAAGACTGAACAACTACACATCACATTGTAAAGAACAGTCTGAAAAGTGCAAGAAAGCAGGTACTCTCCATACCTGTAGAGATACCCTCAAAAACCATTGATCTCATCAAGATTAAAATCTTTTAAATTTTTAGAAGGAAAGCAATAATTTAAATTCTAAAGATTACCTGAGTACTGTTAGAGCAATAGATTTCAAGCTGTAGTATTTATAAAGAATATTTGTCAAAGTACAATCTCATGAGCCCTACCTTCACATTCTAATATGCAGGAGATGGCAATATTGATTATGCTCCAAAGTAGCATGTAAGCAGTGCAGGCTGTAAAGAGTTAACTCCATAATTGGCTTGTTTTGAGAAGTGAGTCCAGCCAAAGCCTATGTGCTGAAGTCAGAGTAACTCACATCCAAATTTTGTTCCCACAGTTAAAATCTTACTAAAAGGACAATGTTCTAATTACAACCATATATTTTGTCTATTCTCTTCCTAATTTGAGAATGCCTTTTCTTGTCTTTTATGAGCCTTCCTTACATTAATTTTCATAGAAACTGCATGACTGCTCATCTTCACATGTAGTACTGCCCTTTCACATAGCTTGCCTTTACCCCAACTGATTACCAATAAAAATGAATGGCTTGGATGGACGTAGGCCTTTGTCAGTTGCATGGACATTGGTCATCCTGGCATCTCACTTTCTGTCTCTCTTAGTTCTGTCTTTTAATTTTTTTCCCCTCAGGCCTGTGTCATACATTGGGCATGAGACTGGATCCTATTGCAGAGGTTTAAAATAATATTTCAGGGCTCCCCAGTAATTGGCACCCAATGTGGGGCTCCAACCCATGACCCTGAGATTAACAGTTTTATGCTCTACAAACTGATACAATTGATCCAGAGGAGCCTAGGAATCTACATTTAAATGATTATTTACAGATAGACTGCTTGTAGTAAACATGTCTTTGAAAGTAGATTTGGCATAATTTGATGTGGTGTTGGTGTTTTGAAAGACCTGGCTATCATCAGTTATCTTTCAACTGGATGTTGTCTTCATGTAAATTTTTTGTCCTCATGTAAATTTTCATCCTATAATAGCTACATAGCACAAGAGAGAGTGGGGACGAGATAAGAGGATAAAGCTGCAGTGGCTACAACCCTGTAAATTGTCAAGGCTGGAAACCAATTCAATTGACAATCCAGCTTCTAAGAGTAGGGAAGTGAATAACTCACATAAAAACGAAAAAAAAAAAAACACACTCATATTACTTGAGCAGCTCTGAGTGGAAGGCGGCAAATCATTCATCCAAAAACTTAGGTCAGGAAAGAACTCAGGATTCATACCCAGAAACAATTTTAATCAATTAGTATTTATTGGCTTAAGAAAAATTCTGAGCATACACTCATCTTCATGGGAATAGTGCCATCATATCAGAAGCTTGATGATTGAGTGGAGTACTTGTTAAGGATTTATGTACTGATAAATGTTCAGTACTTACTTTCCTGTTCAATTTAAACCTAATAAAAAAACTAGTAAGTCCTGACACTTTTATGATCTTGGGAAAACTATTTTTTCTGATGATCAATAAGATATCTGTAGAAATATTTTATCAACACTTAGCATGTATAGAAACAAGAAGAATTAGTGTTCCTAGTGATATAGGACATATGATGTATGGGCCTCCAAATAATATAAGGGAAATATTACAACCTGCTAGATGTCTGACACTCTGATTTTGTGTTCTCTAAAACTGAAGAATGAATTCTAGGAACAACAGAGGTTAAGAGTAGGAAGAATTTATTGAGAGAAAGACAGCTAAGAGAGACAGAAAGGTGCCAGGAAAGTGGGTTTCCCAATGACACTGCTTCTCCTGGGTGTTTTATTGAGTAAAGCTACAAGGTGAGGTGGGTACAAAATAGGACAAAACTACGGTCAACTAATAAGATTACAAGTGTAGTCGCTTAGGTAGTATTTATCCAATGGGAAATCACAGGTGGGTATGAGGTGGAACAAAACTATGGTCAACCAGTAAGACTACAGCCAGTATAGTCATTTAGGTAAAATATTGATTAAATGAGGATCAAATGGGAAGCAAGTCACATAGCAAACATACATGGACTGAACAAGGATTTCCCAAAAGAAAAGGGCTAGGGAGGGTTTGGTCCCTACTCAAGGTGATTGATACCTATTTAGAATATCATTCACTGATGCTTGTACTCATTTCTCTTTCTTGAAGCCTCAGCCTTCAGTGATTGTGCCTCCAGCCACAATTGTCTTTTGTGCTGAGGGCCCAGCCTTACCTAACTGCATATGCAATTTATAACTAACTTAACTATGTACAACACTAATAGGATTACAGGACAGTTGATTACCATATTGTTCTGGTATTACCTTTTGAGATCTGTGTGGATTTCTTCCCAATTCCAAGTTCAGCAGTTTGACATTAGTAGCTTGATGAGCAGTGGAAGCATTTACATCATGGAAATCAGCAAGCACAAAACTTGTGTCTTCTTCTCACCCACCACCTCACACACACGCCCCTGCCGAATAACTGCACACTACTGAATTTACCCTATTCTCAGTAAGTACTAGAGAAAACAAATAAATTGCTATATTTTTCTATTTTCTCAACATACCTTAGACTTTTTTCTTTTATAAAATTTATTTTTATTAATATCTTTAAGTTTGACTTGTATGTTAAAGTTTCGAGGGACACCACTTCTTGGCACAAAATTCTTTCACTATTTTTTCATAAGAAAACCCTATTATGCACGTGATTGGCACCTACCTGACATTCACCTAATATTCAAATAACAGTTTTGAAGAAGAACCAAGACCTAGCATAGCTCTGAGCCAATGTACTGAGATTATAGTAAGGCTCTTACTAAAGTCATTACAGTATAAATATCCTTGAAATAATTTATCAGCAGAGGCAACAATCCAAGATTTACTTTTGTTCTCTATTGAGAAATGTCTGATACACTGAAAAATTCTAAGTTTATGTGGGTTGTTGAAATAAGAAATACATTTGGTCTTTGTTCTCAGTTACCTACATAGAGTTCTTGGAATTTCCTGTGATGGAAGTGTTTTTGTTACTCATAAGGCATCCTTTAGACTGCTGAGTTGTAATAGTAACAAATTGAATGATTTTTGTACCTAGTTAGTACAGCACCAAAGTTGTGTATTCATTTTTATTAACTGAATCTTATGCAGAGACACATCAATTGTGAACTGTAATTTCCACTGTGCACCAGTTTAACGTGGGCAAATGGGGCTATTGTCCCTTCAAAAGCAAATATTTAGAAGGGTTTCCAAGGGAACCAAAGAGTGAAAGTCTTTTTACTTATTTGTTTCACTTTTGTGTGCATTTTGTAAAAACCAATTACAGAATCATCTCTCCTAAGTCGTTAAATGCTGGTTGGTTCAAGAGTATGACAAGATGACTAAATCAAGAAGACATCGTCAAGGGCATTTCTCTACCTCTATCTGGTGAAAGCTGAATCCCTGTAGTTTCAAAGGGTAGAATGAATGGCAATTGTAAACCAATAAATCATACGTGAGGGCAAAATAAAAGTCTTGTTTGGTTGCAGAATAGATTTACAACTTCGGAAATATATATTCAGCTAGACTGAACAAGAATTCTGCTGAAAGAAGGTGGGTTTGGGCTTTAAACAAGCTCAGAAGTTGAAACTGATGAAAATACGGGTGGTGGTAAATTTTGTAAGTTTCTTGTAATGTCCAGGTCAAAAGGCAAAATTGGTCATTATGGTATTTCTCAAACCTTTCAAGGTATTGTTAGATTGTGAAAAAATTTCCCTTTGGCAGATTCAGTTCCCTACCCAATGTTTGTGTTTGCAATCTTCCTTCTCTCAGTAAATCCTAAGGCTCAAGCAATATTTTTGCTCTTTTTATTTTTTTTACCATTTTGCAGCCATTTTGACTTTTATTTAATCACAGCTGCCCCTTTTAGTTCTTCTGTCATTTAAAGCAGACATGGCCATCCTTGAGCTATGTTCCTTGAGGGACTCAATGCAGCATTCACTAGTCTGCTGGTCCGTTTCACTGTTGCATTCCTCCCTGAAGGCCTTTGGGGTCCTCTGCTTTCACTCTCTCTCTGTAGATTTGGTCTTCCTTTCATGCCAGCCAGGAGACAAGAGCTCGAGAAAAAGTGTAGATTGCTCCTTGCTTTTTCCATGTTATCATCTGTCTCTTAATTTCTCCATGGTCTCCAATTTTCCTATCAGAGCCTTCATGATTCCCAGGGATCCACCTCTCTCCTTTTCTTTCCCAAGTTGTTTATTTTCCAGTCTTAGGCTGATTTGTTGTTGCTCACTGATCCTCTATCTTCCTTGACTTGCAGAAAACTTTATTATTCAATTAAAATCAAATCCAAATGTGATGCGAATCACAGGCAATCCACTAAGACAATGAAGGTGAAACTTTTAGAGACTGAGTGCCAAATTGCAACCCCAAACCCAGTTATTCATCCCAAAGTGCCAACACTGCAATTAAACCTGAATACTGAGGTTTTAGTTTAGAAAAAACACTTCTACATTAACATCTTTGGTCTTAAAAAAGAAAAATAGTAATATATGTGGCATAGGATCACCACCACTGGGCTAAGAGATTTTAATATAGAAAGACACTTCATCCTTTTATATAGTCAAGCAGATACCACCCACTACATATATACTTTCAAGATAAACAATAACTAGTTTTCAGGTAAGAAGACTCGACACCATCACTTAAATATATAACCCATCCTGACACTACCTAATAATTACAGTGGCCATCTGAGTCATCCAATTGTCTTTACCCAGAGGAAAATTAAACATATCTTTATGAAAGGAAGTAGCTTTGCAACTTGCAGCAAGGTACCCACTGACATTATCCCTTGTTCTTCCACAGAAGTTAGGAGATTTTTCTTGTATGTTCTCCAGTTCTAGACACTTTCAATATTTCCTCCTGCCCAATTAATGAATAAAAAATATTTTCCTACTTATAAAACTCACATTTTTCTTCACTTCTGAGTTTTATCAACTTGAGCCAATTATTATTCCAAAGCTTTATGCCCATTATACTTCTTTGAATCATCTGATTATGTTTATCACCTTTTACTAGTGAAATATTTGTCATGTTTATATTTATATATTGGATATTTTTGTATATTATGGGGTATATTACTGGCTACATTCATGTTCATTTGTTCACTGCACACCCAATCAAAGGAGACTATACACTGTATTTTGATAAAAAAAAAAAAAGAAAAGAAAAGAAAACTAGAGACATTTATAGCTAAGTGGGCGCAGATTGAGGCCATACTCTTACGTGAAATAAATAGGACAAATGTGTAAATACTGAATAATTTCTCTGGTATGAAAAACTAAAAGTTTAAATAAGGATCAAAATGTATAATTGATATTGTGCCATAAGAAGAAAAAGTCTAAAGGAGTAGGGGAAGTGGGAGGGGTAGGGGAAAGGAAAGAAAGGAAAAGAAAAAATGTGAGAAAAGAAAAAAATGGAAATGAAGTCTTTGTAAACAGGGAAGGGTGGAAGGGGTGAAGGGAGGGCAGGGGAATGGGGAAAAAATAAGAACCAAGATATGTCATGTAGTGCTGGTTTGGTATTCATGAAGTTCCTGAGGTGCTCTTTCTCATGAAAGTATCTTATTTCTCCATCAATTTTGAAAGATAGTTTTGCAGGGTACATCAATCTGGGTTGGAGGCTGTTTTCTTTTAGGGCTTGGAATATGTCACTGCAAGCTCCTCTTGCCTTGATGGTTTGTGTTGAGAAGTCTGCTGTGATTCTGATGGGCTTTCTTTTGTAGGTGATTTTTTTCTTTTCTCTAACTACTTGTAGAACTTTGTTCTTCTGTTGAGTTTCTGGAATCATAACAATTATATGCCTATGTGTAGATTTTTTTTTGATCAAGTCTATTTGGAGTCCTATATGCCTCACTTATCTGTATGTCAAGTTCTTTTCCCCTGCTTGGAAAGTTTTCTGCCATTATTTCTGTGAAGAGATTTTTTATGTCATCTGAACTCTCTTCTGTTTCTTCATTGAGCCCAATCAGTGTTATGTTATTCTTCTTTGCATCATCTAGCAGCTGCTGGATTGATTTCTCATGTTCCCTTATAATTTTGAAGCAATTTTTCTTTTCCTTGTCACTAATTGCAATCTTATCTTCTATATCTGAAATTCTGTCCTCACATTGGCTCATTCTGCTGTGTAGACTTTCAATGGAGTTTTTCATGTCCTGGAAATCTATTTGCATCTCTTTTATGGATTCCATTTGTTTCCTATGTTGGGATTCCATCATATTCCTGAGCTCCTCTCTAGATTTATTAATCATGTCTTGCACTAGGGGCACAATTTCTCCTGTTATCTGAGAAATTATTTCTGATTTCATTTTTTCCAGATCCCCTTTTGTTGCCAGTTCAGTGGGTCCAGGTGGCTGAGTATCAGAGTGTTCCATCTCATTTCCCTTTGGGGTTGCTGTAGGTGATCTGGAAGTCTAGTTTTGAGACTTATTTAAGTGTTTTCTCATTTCGACTGGGGGGAGGGGCTGTTGGCCCCTGTACAGATTACCTCCTCTGAGCTGGGAGAGGTGGGACAGGGGCCGAGAGCAGCGGTAGGGATGGTGACCCAAAAGCCCTTTCCTGTGGGCTGGCAGCAGCGGGAGGGATGGTGGCCAGGAAGCCCCTTCCTCTGGTTCGGGAGAAGTGGGATGTTGGCTCAGAAGCCTCTACCTCTGGGCCGGGAATGGTGGGAAAGAAGGTGGCCCAAAAGCCCTTTCCTCTGGGCTGGGAGCAGTGGGAGGGATGGTGACCCCAAAGCCCTTTCCTGTGGGCTGGCAGCAGCGGGAGGGATGGTGGCCGGGAAGCCCCTTCTTCTGGACCAGGAGTAGTGGGATGGTGGCTCAGAAGCCCCTACCTCTGGGCCGGGAGCAGCGGCACTCAGTACGGTGGTCTGGTGGTCTGGTGTCCTCTGAGTCTTTGCAGTGTGGAAACAGGTGGCTGTACAGAGGAGTGTGGGTGGTCCAGTGGATTGTGGAAGGGGCGCGGACTGATTCAGCATGTTCCGCGTGACTCGGGACCTCGGTAGGAAGTGCGCAGACCTCCCATTTAGCTATAAATGTCTCTAGTTTATCATTCTTTATGGTTGAGTAGTACTCCATTTAAAAAAATACATCTTCTTTATCCATTCACCAGTTGATGGGCATTTGGGTTGTTTCCAAGATTTAGATATTACAAATTGTGCCACCATAAACATGGGTGAACATATATTGCTGTGGTATGATGCTTTTAATTCTTTTGGGAAGATACCTAGCAGGGGAATAGCTGGGTCAAAAGGGACTTTAATCCTGGTTTTTTTCTATTTTTTGTACCGGGGATTGAACTCGGGACCTTGCGCTTATGAGGCGGGCACTAGAACCACTGAGTTAAATCCCCAGCCCTAATCCTAGCCTTTTGAGGAATCTTCACACTGATTGCCACAGTGATTGCACCAGTCTACCCTCCCACCAAAAATGGACAAGGGTTCCTTTTGCCCTGCAACCCCACCAGTATTTGTTATTGGTTGATTTTTTATATCAGCCATTCTTTCTGGAGAGAGGTGGGATCTCAGCATTGTTTTCATTTGCATCTCTTGAATGACCAGTGATGTTCATTTTTTCATATGTTTATTTGCTGTTTCTACTTCTTCATCTGAGAAATGTCTGTTTATTTCAGGTGCCCATTTTTGAATTGGGTCTTTAAATTTGGGGGGGTGTCTGATTTTTTGAAAGATCTATATATATTCTAGATAGTAGACCTTTGCCTGAGGAAGAGCTGGTAAAAAACTTTTCCCATATTGTGGGCTGTCTCTTCACCCTGTTGATGGCTTTTCTTGGCGTGCAAAAGCTTTTTCATAAGATGAGATCCTAGTTGTTGATTCTTTGTGCTTGTTCCTGTGTGACTGAGGTTTTGTTCATAAAATATTTTCTTGCACCAATGTCTTCAATAGTGCTACCTAACCTATCTTCTATCAGGCTCAGTGTTTGTTTTAATATTTAGATCTTTGATCCATTTTGATTTTAGTTTAATGCATGGTGAGAGATATGGATCTGCTTTTAATCTTTGGCAAGTTGAAACCCAATTTTTTCAGCACCATTTATTAAAGAGGCTATCTTTTCTCCACTGAGGGTGTTTGGCTCCTTTGTCAAAGATGAAGTGGCTGAGTATGGCTGGTGTTGTTTCTGCATCTTCTAATCTGTTCCCTTGAACTTCCAATTTGTTTCTTTGCCAATACCATGCTGTTTTTATTGCAGTAGCTTTGTAGTATAGTTTCAAGTTGGGGATTGTTATACCCCCTGCCTTGTCTTTGCTGACTAGAGTTGCTTTTGCTATTCTAGGTCTCTTCTGGTTCCAAATGAATTTTTGGATTGTTTTCTCTAGTTCTGTGAAATATGTTGTTGGAATTTCTATTGGGATTGCATTGAATCTATATAGCAGTTTTGGAAGTATAGCCATTTTCACTATATTGATTCTTCCTACCTAAGAACAAGGGATGTCTTTCCATTTTCTCAAGTCCTCTTCTCTTTTTTCAGAGTGCTGTAGTTTTCAGAGTAGAATTTTTTTACTTCATTAGACTAATTCCTAGGTATTTCATTTTTTTGGATGCTATTGTGAAAGGGATTGTTTCCCCTGTTTCTTTCTCAGTGAGTCTGTTACTCATGTACAAGAATGCTATTGAGTTTTGAGTGTTGAACTTGTATGCAACTACTCTACTGAATTTGTTTATGAAGTCTAAAAGTCTTTTGGTGGAGTTTTTGGGGTCTTCTGTATAGAGTATCATGTCATCCTCAAATATGACAGTTTAACTTCTTCCTTTCCTATCTTTATTCCTTTTATCTTTTTCTCTTGTCTAATTGCTGTGGCTAATGTTTCCAGAACTATATTAAACAGGAGTGGGCATCCCTGTCTTGTTCCTGATTTTAGCGTGAAAGATTTCAGTTTTCAACCATTTAGTATGATGTTGGCCATTGGTTTTTCACAGTGCATTTTTTTCATCTTGTTGACATAAAAGAAGAGTGTTTTATAATGTGACTTGAATAACAGCAACAATATATTTTATTCCCATGGATTTCCTTTACCTTTTAATTGTAATTAGAGTTGATTTCCTTAGTAGAGAGGCTTACATTTTTGATATATTTTTATTGATCAGAAAAAGGGAGATTATGTTATTTTTCCCATATGAAGAAAAGTAAATGTATTTCATGGCAAATTTTAGAAACATTTCCAGTGACATTGGGAATAAGACATGTGTGCCACCTACTGCCACCCATACTGAACTCTGCACAGTTTGGTTTTTGGCCAAGAAGTCATAGGAAGAAGTGAAATAGGAGACCTAAGATCTGAAAAAGATTCAAAATCCTAGTACTGACAGACAACATAATCACCTACACATAATATTCAAAAGAATATGAAGATGGGTCATTAATATTAATAATATTGATATTAATAAGAGACATAACAGATTTGCTGGATGTGCTCCCTACCAAAAACCAATCAGTAACATCCCTACACATTAGCAATAAACATTAGAAATCTGAATATAAAAATAGTAATCACAGTTGTGAGAGAAATTAAACAGAGTAAATATAAAAACTATGTGACTTAGACTGTGTATATTTGTGAAATGAAAAGATTTAACAGAAGACATGAATAAATGGACAGATAAATGATTCTAATAAACAAGATAAAGTTGTTGAAACTTTTCAAACTATTCCATGAGATAAATGAAATTTCTGTAAAAATCTTAAAATCTGTAAATATTGTCTTGGAACTTAGTAAATATTATCTTGGAACTGTAAATATTGTCTTGGAACTGTAACTATTGTCTTCAAACTTAATGAGCTGATCCTCAGAAACAAACATAAAAATTGCTATCCAGTGTATATGTAGAATTCATATATATCCATAAGGACAAATGATTAGTAACCTAACAGGAAAAAAAGCTAATTGTATGAGCAAGATTCTCATAAGTGGAAACCAAAATTTCCCCCAAATATATGAAAGGATGCACATAATGAGGGGAATGCAAATATCATCAACAATTAAATGGAATTTCATATTTTATTATAATGTAATGGTAGAAATATTATATTGAATTGAAACCTCATGAAAAGTCATTTGTCAAAAACTTCTACCTGATTATATCTAGTTTCAATAAGGAGGAACAAGTCAGCATCATGAAATTGTTAAACACAGAGTTAGGATTATCCCTATTTACCACAAAATTGTTTCTTGGGTGTAACTCTTAGATGACCAATCCAAACTGGGCTATTATTTATCTTTAAATAGTCAAATCAGGGGAATTGTCATTCCTGGATGACTCCTTTCTTGAAATCATTGAAATGTGAGTCTCATTAACACTAGTCAGACAAGTTTCATCTTATTTGTTTTTTACATTTCACCCAGTCCATAAAAGCCAATCAAGCAATACTGGATGTAACACTTGAATGAAAAGAAGGCTCTTACTCTGTCACTCTACCATCATCATCATAATCTTCATCATCGTCATCAGAACGGCCATCACCTCCGCCACTGTCCCTGGTACCGTTGCAACCATTAGAACATTATGCACAGGTAAATGGAATTTTATTTTTGAGACTGGCTGAAAAACCTGACCAGTTTCCACGGTATCTGAATATCTTCTAGTTTTTATTAATTGATCGCTTTCTACAATTTAGTGTTTATTTCTGAGCTCTGTCAAGAAGCATGCTATAGTGTGATGTCTAAAGGGTTTTTGAAGTCCTGGAGAAAGTTTCAAAAGTAAAGAAAATGAGAAATTAATAAAGAATTGGAATTTAATGAGATTATAACTATTGGAAAAGAATATAAATATAGAATTTAAACATTAAGGAAACAAGACGTTTTTATAATTCACTCATAAGAATGCTATGTTTTCTAATTTAATTAAAATCAAATTTTCTAATATCAAAATGTTTTCTTACAAATAGAAATATCTGAAAAGAACTTTAGATTTTTTTTTAAGAAAAATGTTTTTCACAATATAGATCCTGAATTAGCAGCTGATGAAACTACAGGTGTTTTCCAAATTTCTTAGATTTATAAATGGACTCATTTTTACAGGTTTTCTTCCAGAGTCTTTGGAAAAAGTGAAAATGGAAGCCATTCAACCCTTTCAATTATTATGTTTCTCTGCTTTTTATTTACAACTCTCGCTCTAATGCCTGAACACCATGTTTGGGAGGAAAAGCATTATTTTTATAAAATTCAGAAAATTTTGCATTGGAAAATACTCTTCATTGTATGATAGAATTCAGGTGTGTCTAATTCAAATAGTTTACAAATTAAACCTTAATAAATGAAAACTACAATTTCATATGCTTTGCAGCTTAACTGCTAAAACCACACCAGAATGTGGTTTTAAGGATCTCTAACCTAGAGACTGATACCTGGCATAGGCTCTGAGAATAGAATTAGATTGAGACTAATGCTTCAATATTGTGAACATGTAATAACTATAATTTTATATCGGTATCATTATTGCAAGTTGATGAAGGCCAGTTGCTGATTATGCCAGAATAGCAATGAACTCTTACTTGAAATAAATTCAATCCAAAAGTGAAGTACTTAAGTTTACATAACTTTATGGGCTTGTTTTAGTTTATTAGTGATTAAATTTTAACAATTCTCTATGCTTAAAAAAAGATTTATCCTGGAATACAAATTTCTTCCTTCTAAAATGTGTGACCAAAACTTAATTGAGTAATTTATTTCACAAATGGATCTTTATTTGATACTTAAAACAGTAAGTTCAGCTATTATTAAAAATAATTTCTAGAATTTATGTATCCCATTTTCTAAAAGAAAATTTGACTTAATTATAAATGAATGTGATATCTTAGATATTAAAGAATTTCCTTAGTTGTTTTTGACAGGAATATGGGAAAATGCTGTATCAGAGATACAGCCAATGATATATATTCTTGAGGATTTTCCAGAGCATTCAAAAGTAGCTTTCAGAAAAAACCTCGTATAAGCATAAAGTAGTGATTATTTGTATAGAAATCATCTTATCATTTAGAATCACTATATTGGATATGGGTATTTGAGTTTCTCAGACTCATATGCACATCAGAGACTAAGCCAGCAGAATAACTGACTAATCCAAAACAAATTTGAGACCTTATTTCACAAGGCACTTTTAATAGTCATTATTAGGAGATATGTTACCCATATTAGTAGGGTGATAGCTACTGTTTAAGAAACTTTGTGAATGCATAGCCTTTTTTTGCTTAAAGGATGAGAATGAGCAACAGAATTCCAACATGAAAGCAGACATGGAATGCACCTGAAATAGAGAGTTTCTTGGAAAAGCTTTGACAATAGTTTTATTTCCAGGAAACACCAATTATCAAGTCATCAAAAGAGAAAGGTATAAGGAAGAGGTAGGATTAACAATGGAGAACATACAAGAGGAAATAAAACCAGGTGGAGTTGCACAGTTTTGGTATATGGTAATGTTAGAAAAATCTTAGCCACCTAAAAGACAAGGGATGAGGGAGGGATGAGAATGAAAACATTCAAATATTAATAGAGAATATCTCATCTTACAAGTTTATACCCTGATTACAAACTCTTCTGTTTTGCAAGGTTTATTTAGAGTGATGCAGAACTCAGAGTTTGTGGAAACAGATGAAGGGTCTTTTGAAATTTGGGATAAGAGTGCTTGTTTTATAGCTCTCCCACCAAATGACCAATTACGTGACACCATGTCATGACACCAGACACGAAGACTACTACTGTCTAAAGCTTGTATAAGTTAGGTTTAAGTCTGACCAAAAAATCTAACCATAACCTTAAAATATTTTGTTCTATTTGAAGCCAAGCCACTAAGTTCTGATTCTTTTTCATCTAATTGTTTGATTTTGATGACAAAACAACTAACCAATATATCCATTTATGTTACATAAGTAACCTACATTTGTGGAAGAAAAATTACAAAACATAGCTTAGGAAAAAGTAAACAGAAATGTATGTGTCTAACTTCATAATATGGAGATTATTGAAATTGACATATGGTGTGTCCTGGCACATTTGTTAAACCTATGAATGTTACACTATGTATTTAATTATGTCTATAAATCTTTTTATATCCATGTACATATCATGACTATAGCTCACAAAAATATAAGACCACATCTAGTATTTTATGATCTGCTTTAGATTAAAAGAAAAAAAGCTAATCAATTTTTCTTCAGCAATATGAGGACAGAATCTATGTCTATTTTGTTCACTGATGAATTTCCAGCAGCTACCACTCAAATAAGATTTGTACTCATATAAGATTTGTTATATGAATGAATGTTTGGGTCTGTCTTTGTGAGGCATTCCATGTTTGCAAGTAACATAAGAAAGACTAATGCATGTTATAAATACTGTTGTATGAAAGAGAACTAGGTAGATTTGGAGTGTCTGTCATCTGATTTGTCATTTTTTTTCTTTTATAGGTCCACCGTGGCTTCCCAGAGGCGATCTGGGCCTCTATAGTTGATAATTCTTGTTTCTCTTGGAATAACAGCAATTTTAGGAGTGATTATTGGTCTTCTTGTTCATTTTCTAGCAGTTGGTAAGTATTGACTATTTTCAGTATTAACGCATACTACTAAATGGGTTTATTTTAAAAAATTGATAAGAAACATAAAAAATTCTTTGGGAAGTTTTCTCATTTCCTTGATATATTATTTCAACATCATAAAGAAAGGCCTGGTGCCTCCTCCTCTCTTGCTTTTTTTTCCCCCTTACAGTAATATTGCATGATAATATACTTTCCTATATTGTAAAAATGTGTGTTAATTTTCCTATCCCTTTTTTATTCTTTTAATGCCAGTCCTATGAGATTAAAACATTACCTTTGTAACTGCATTTAACCCTAATTTCCTCATTTAAAATCTATCTTTAAGTAGATTACATTGACATTGAGAACTTCAGCATATTAATTTTGGGTCTCATGCAGACTTGAGCCAGTAATAAAGTGAAAATTAGTTTAAAAATGGCACTTGGAATCAATATAACTTTCCAGTAATACAACCAGGGTTAGAAATTTAAACACCATGGTTTCTGTGAATCTGGACATTGACAAATTGACAAATAAATCTGCCTATTTGTGAATACTGAGGTTAGTAGTCTGAGTGTAACATCAAGTTAGTAGATTCTAATTATTTACTCCAGATCGTTTGATGGCAAAGTTCACAGAGTAAAATCATAAAATAAAAGAGAGGGGCTTTCTCTACTGCAATTTAATCTTTGTGATTAAGAAAAAAATCTCAGAGGGCTGAAGTGCTGTGCCATGGTGATATAGCCAAGCTGAATTATGGCTGAATGAGTTTTTTCTATTTCCATACTTACTCTTTTCAGATCACCTTAGGTGACTTCTTAGACTCTGGCATTTGACTTTCACATGCACCAATTGCCATAAGGAAAAACTTAGAAAATGATAGGAAACAAATTTT
The DNA here is from genome assembly GCF_053883595.1 of Heterocephalus glaber. NCBI lineage: Eukaryota > Metazoa > Chordata > Mammalia > Rodentia > Bathyergidae > Heterocephalus > Heterocephalus glaber. The sequence goes on along the minus strand of NW_028258325.1, from coordinate 58,202,425 downwards.
TATCTCAGATTGGAATTACTTCTGAGTTCCAGTGCAATATATTATTTCAGTTAAGGAAGGCGTGTGGTACTAGGATTGAACCCAGAGCCTTCACCCTGAGCTACATCCCTAGTCTTTTCTTTTTACTTTTAAATTTTGAGACAGAGTCTGGCTAAATAGTTAAACTTACCCAGGCTGGTTTCAAACTCGTATTTCTCCTGCCTAGCCTCCCAGAATATAATTCCAAGATTACAGTCATGCTCCGCCACACCTGACAATGTAACATATTTTAAAGATGGATCAAAAGCACAATAGCTTTTGATATATATATATATATATATATATATATATATATATATATATCTCCAAAACAAAGTACCGTTGCATAGGAGTTCCTAATTTTGAGAAAGATATTGGCCAGGAAAAAATACCTCTAGGCATTTCCTGCTCTAAATTGTAGTGGCTTAGTGTATCAGGTATGCTGCAGGGAGAGGGAAAGACTCTCAGGGAATGATTCCAAATAGTGGAAAGCAGGGAGAGAAAAGGTACAACAGGATGTAGCACATCCTAAAAGTGAAAAATGACTTTTAAGATGTTTCTTATATTGGAACTGCTTAGAAAAATCAATTGAGTAATCACTAAACGAAGAGTGCACTTCATACAAAAAGCATAGATAGATAGAGGCTGCTGGCACTGCCAGTTTGAAGAAGGTCTGAGTATATATGCGGTATGATCACAAAATACAGTGAATATTTAAGTTTTAAAAATTGTTTTAAAAGACACACTGCCATTAATCCCCCCCAAAACACCCACTTCATTTTGAGTATTCTTATCCCATCATTCTTGCCACTTTGTGACAGAGTTATGAAAGTCCTCTGAGTCTTTTTAGTTGTGCTGTGGTAGCTGCCTCAATGCCCCGAATCAATTAAAAATATTTATCTTTCATAGTCATTTCAACTTTGGGGAAAAGCCAGAAGTTTCACAGTGCGAAATCTGGTCAACAAGGTGGATGAAGATATATCTAATTTGTTGTTGTTGTTTTGATTTTTTAATGTTGGATTTATTTATTTTTATTTTTTTATTAATTTTATTGGTACATTTTAGGTATAAATATAATGACATTCATCTTTGGAAATTTGCACCTTTAGGTAATCTGTCTTGGTTCTTTTTTGTCCCCTATTCCCTTGGCCTCCCTTCAACCCCTCCACCCCTCCCTTTTTACAAAGACTTTGTTCCCATTTTTTTCATTTTCTCATATTAATTTCATATCTAATGTTTTTATGAATCTACCTTTTTGTTGGATGGCACTCAGCAGCAGCATTCACTGTATTTTTTTTTAAATAGCAAAACATTTATTGGTACACTTTAGACATACATAATGCTAACACTCTTCATAGGGAATTTGCATCTACACACAATACCTCCTGCCTCTTTTTTTCCCATGTTCTTTTTTTATTGCACCTTGTAAAGACACTCAGGAAAGAGGACTTCTAGATGTGCTTTAGAAAATGGCAAGAGTGATGGGATAAGTGTGTTTGAGTTGAGGGGTAATGTTTTGAGAAAGATTTATGCCAGTATGTCTTTTACTCTAATAAAAATTTTTATTTAAACACACATGATAGTTTTGATCAGCCCTTATACCTAGAGGGTATCACCTGGCACCTACTATCACCTGAAGGGAAGAAGTTGATGAATGAATGCAGGTAGCTGCCAAGTGGATGTCCATTTCCTTCTATCCTTCTTTTTATTTTTCTTTCTGATTATTTTTAAACCTGTGTTAAATGCTAATTTTGAGACAAAGATGTGGATGGACATGTGGTTACTTCCTGTTTTAAAATTTACGAGTATTTTTTCATTTCACAGAAAAGATACACTATTATCGAGGTGATTTTCATATTTCTGGAGTCACATACAATGATAGTTGTGAAAATACTGCTTCACAAGCCAGCACAGATCTGAGTAAAGATATCAAAACCAAGGTAAATCAGAGATATATTTTACAAATTTAATTACACAGTTCATTAAAATGTACATGATTGCTCTTTTTTCCTCTCTCTCAACAGATGTCACATGCATTTGAAAACTCTGGTGTATATAAAGAGTATGTCAACTCTCAGGTCATCAAATATTTGTAAGTACAAATTCATTCTAGATCATATGGAAAAGCTCTGGTTTTAGATAAAAACAATTAAAAAAGACAAACATAAAGATTCAGAGAAAGGGGGGGGAGATAAAAAAGGAAGAAAGAAAGGAAAAAAGGAAGGGAGGGAGGAAAGGAAGAAGGTAGGAAGGAAAGAAAAAAAAGAAAAGAAAAGAACGATTTTCACAAACTAACCTGTTACTGTATTTAGCAAATACCTGTTCAAGGTGAGAACTGTTATCTACAAACCTATAATTGCCTCTATAATTGCAAGAGAGTTATGAGGTTGTTAGGGTGATCAATCCTCGCTGATTTCTGTGATGAAAGATAATTTTAACTTCAGGAAAAACAAGTCATCCACCTGGATTGTTTTGCTTCCCATTACTAGCTACCTCTTCATATCCATTCATACCCATCTGTCCACAACTTCCTTGAAATAACCCTATTGGTCAGCTTAGCAATTACTGTCCCTGTGATGGATATAGAACAAAATGAATACCTTAGGATAGTATTTACCCAAATGTACCTTCAAAAAGTTGTAAGTTGGGGGTAGTTGTTGTAGGAAGTAATGCAGGGAGAAGGATACGATATATGGGGAAAACATAGTAAAATTTGCCAGCATTTATAATTTAGTAATTGCCAGAATTCTGAATTCCCAATACAAAACAAGATTCAGTTAACCAATCAACCAAGGTACTTAATTGCTTACAGATAAACAAAACCCTTCAAAGACCCTTCCATTGATGATAATTATTTAAAAATAGAATTGTGGGTTTAAAAAATTGGGATTAATATGGCTTTTGATTTGAAAGTCTTCCAAAATGAATTCAATTCCTTTCCTAATTAATACAAATGTTACTGAATATATAGATTAACTGACCTTTTCTTCATGCTTTGAGGTTCTCTTTCTGAGCCTTCTCATTATACAGGTCTATTGGAACAGACTAGGTCTGTGTAAGAAATTACAGAAAGAAGCTTAGTACAAGCTACTGAATAGTTGCTAGAAGTTGAATTCTTCCTTAACTTTTTTTATTGATAACCTCAAAAAATTATTAGAAAAATTATTATATGAGAGCAATGGTTTCTATTTTACTGTGATAAAATCTCATGCCAGTAATTTATTGGCCAGTGTTCATTTTCCCACATATTTGAAATTTTCTTGGAAATAGCCTATATATCCCTCAATAGACGAATGGATAAAGAACATGTATTTGCACACAATGGGGAACTACTCTGCCACAAAGAAAGATACATTCGAGTCATGTGTACAAAAAAAGATGCACCTCTAGATAATAAAATTAAGTGAAATAAGTCAGGTACACAAGTTTAAATACCTCATGGTTTGTCTTACATGAGAAACCTGAAGTATAAATAAAGGATAGATAATAGGAAGTAGGGAGATCTTTTTCAAATGAAAAGAGGAACAAGAGATGGAGGAGGGAAGGAAGAAAAGGGATTTTAAAAAAAGAACTAAAAAATAGAAATAGAGCCTTTATAAATAGGATCACAAGTTGGAGGGAACAGTGAAGGATGGCAGAGAAGGGGACAAAAAGAATTAAGGTGTGTTATGTACATGTATAAACTCCCCATAATAAATGTAATCATTATGTACTATAAATACGTATTAATAAAAATACATAATGAAAAACTAAAGAAAGAAATATTCTAATCCCTAGTTTGGATTCCCCATCTTCTCTAATGACAGTTTATCTGAGCTCGGATGATTTTTAGGAACTCTTGCACTTTATACCTACTGGAACAGTATCTGTGTGTTATTCCTTAATATGTACAAAGGAATATAATTATGATTTGTGGAAAATCCAAGATGAACAGAAAAGAAGTGAAACAAATCAAGAAGCAGCACATTAGAACATTTCTTTTGTTCCTAGGCCTGATCAGAGTGGGTCAAGGGTGCAGTTATTGCTGACATTTAAGTTTGCTCCAGCGAGGAGGGGTAGCCTGAGGATGAAAATCAAAGCTGTCTTACAGCAAATGTTGACAGGCAACGTGGCATCCTGGGGTGCAGTTCCCACTTCCATTAAACTTTCAAGTATTTTACTTTTGAACACTTTTCCTCATTTACTTGTGTTTCCTGACCATTTAACAAAAACTACTAGAAAAAAATGAACCAAGAATTTTAGGAATTTTCAAGAGTATTTTTTCCCCTTATAGAGAGTAAAGAGAACTATCACTGGGAAAGAAATACAAAGATTTGTAAGATTATCAGGTTTTTTCCTCACTGAATTTTTAATGTCAGTATCATAAACCTGAGAACTTTGTGTTTCCATTACTTCCCCTGTTTTCTATACTACTTGGTAGAGATGTAGAGTAAGGTAAAAAAGATAACAAGTAGGAGTTAAGGAGCTGACTAATCAACACATGAACCAGTCTGCATGGCTAATATTGGGCATAATCAGGTTAGAAATACTGGTATTTATGTCCTTAGATTAGAGTTAACACCTTGATGATATCATATTAATTTATGGTTTTTCTATACTTTCAGAAACCAGCAAGACTAACTTTGAAATGTTTGTCAACAACTGTAAGTTAAAAGCTTTATTGTACATTTAAAACATTCACAAGTATTTCCACATTTTTTCTAAAAAAGATCGTGAAGTACCTCATATAGAAATTTATAGTACTCTTTTATAAGTACTGGATATACCAGACAAAAATACAAAAATTTTTGTAAAACATTGGACAATGAATTTTAATATTCATAAGGATTTGTACAAAAGTGTAAAATGAGAACTGATTTTAAAGAATGGAATACTGGGTTAAGGCTGTCATATGTAGATAAGTTAAAATAAAAAAGACAACCTTCTAGGACAAAAAGAAAACGCAAACCAAACATTTGCTACAGATAAAAAACAGTTCTATATTTTAAAAATTATTTCTTTTTGAAGTATCATGTTGCCCATAAACTATAGTCATTAAATTTGAATTAGATATGTACAGAGTATCAAATGTCACAAGGTGCCTGCAAACAGTATTGCATACTCCATGCAACATGTAGCCTCTCATGAAACAGTCTGCACTTTCAAGAATTTAACAATCTACTAGGGGAGAGGAAAATTTTAAATTTCAATAAATAAGTACAAGGAAAGGCAGCAGTTAAAAGATGCTTCAGACTGGAAAAGAGAACAAGTCAGTCTCTCAACCAAGAAGAATGGACACTGTGAAAACAGTATTTTGCAGGAAGCAACAGAATCTACTAAGATAAGCTGAATAACCACTGAAGGCTTTCATGCAATGGTTAAGGTAATATTTCTTATAAAGCATAATCAAAGATACCTGCTCTTGCAAACCCTTTTCCCTAGGCTGTGGGAGACAACTAGTCAACAGTACCACAGTTGGCAACTGGATTGTGAACAGGGAAAATGCTCTGGAAGGGGCATGGCCATGGCAGGCCAGTCTCCAGTGGAGAGGCCAACACAGCTGTCGGGCTGCGCTGATCAGCACCAGGTGGCTCTTATCTGCAGCTCACTGCTTTGTTCAGTAAGTTCAAAAGTTTTGACTAAATGTAGGCTTCTGGGTTCAGGTCTATTTTGGGTAGCATGTAAGGATTAACTTAAATGTGTGAAAGATCACTAAAATTATATGAAATTTGCAATCATATACAGAATTTATTTTTACTGGCATAATTGAAGGACAAGGAAAGAATTTAAATTTGGGAAAGGAGAGGAAATTTAAAAGAAGTAATTAACATTGACCAAATAGCTACTTGGGCTTGGCCTTAAGCGTTTTACTTATATCACTGCATCTACTCATAACAATAATTCTAGATGGTATAATTTAATCAATGTATTCATTTTTTTACTAGTACATATTTGCAATACATAATGCTTATATTCCCGGTGTGGAGTTGATACATATATATATATAACACATCTAAATTACATTTTTTTCTAAATTATAATTTTAATCCCCTTTCTCTTCTCTTCCTCTGCATTCCACCCATCTCTTGATCCCCTTCCCAATTGAGAAAGATCTATCTCCCTATTTCCTATTGATTGGCTTTCATTTTGCTTTTTATTTATAATTTGGGTTTCATATATGTATCGATATATATGAGATGTTTAAGCTTGTGTATCTGATTTACTTCATTTAACAATATAGCCTCAAGGTATGGCCATTTTCATTCAAATAAGTGAAATATATCTTTTGTTATGGCAGTGCGGTACACCATTGTGTGTAAATACCATATTTTCTTTATCCATTTATCTGTTGATGGAGATATAGGGTGCTTCCAAGATTTAGTTATCATGAATTGCTATGAACATGGGTATGTGTGTATCACTATAAGATGATGTCTTTAACTCTTTCAGGAAAATACTTAGAAGGGGAATATGGGGTCAAATGAAATTTTTAGTTTTAGTTTTTTGGGAAATCTTCATACTGATTTCCATAATGACTGTATTAGTTTGCATTCTCAACAACAACAGTGGGTAGAAGGGTTTATTTTTCCCTGTAGCCTCACCAGCATTTGTTATCTCGTTGCAAGATGGAATCTCAGTGTTACTTTAACTGGCAATTCTCTAATGGTCAGCAATGTTAAGAATTTCTTCACAAATTTATTGGCCATTTGTGCTTCTTCTGTGAAAGTGTCTATTTATTTCACTTGACCAATTTTGATTGGATCTTTTATTTTTGAGGATCTAATTTTTTTGAGTTCTTTATATATTTTAGATATTAGTTCTCTGTCTGAGGAATAGCTGGCAACATTTTTCCTATTCTGTAAGTTTTCACTTCACTTGTTTTTCTTCTGCTGTGCAGAAGCTTTTTAATTTGATATAATCCCCTTTGTTGATTCTTGAAATTGTTTTCTCTGCAATTGGATTCTGTTCAGAAAGTCCTTGCCTATGCCTGTCTTCTAGAGTTTTACCTATTTTATATTTTTTGAAGTTAAGTATTTCTGTTTTGACATTTAATTCTTAGATTTGACCTTAGTATATGGTGAAAGTTATGGATCTAGATTTAATCTTCTGCATGTGAATAGCCAGTTTTCCCAATACCATTTATTTAACAAGGCTATCTTCCTCCAGCACGTGTTTTTGGCTCCTTTGTCAAAGATCAAATAGTTGAATGTGCTTGGGGGTTGATTCTGCATCCTCCATTGTATGCCTTTGATCCACCTGTTGGTTTTTGTGCCGGTACCATGCTGTTTTTGTCACTGTAGCTTTATACTGTAACATCATGTCAGGATTTTGATGCCTCCTGTTTTTCTCGTTATTGAGGATTGCTTTTGCTATTCTAGGTCTCTTCTGGATCTGTACAAATTTTAGAATTGTTTTTTGGAGTTCTGGAAGGAATGCTGTTGGTGTTCTGATTAGGTTTGCATTAAATTTGTATATCAGTTTTGAAAGTATGGTCATTTGAACTATATTGGTTCTGCCCATACAGGAACAGTAGCTGTCTTTTCCTTTTGTGTTGCCCTCATAGATTTTCTTTTTCAGAATACTATAGTGTTTGTTGTAGAGGTCTTTCACTTCTTTATTTAGGTTCCTTCCTAACTATTCAAAATTTCTTGGTGTTATTTCAAGTGGTATTTTTTCCAGGTTCATTCACAGTGGGTTCATTACTAGTGCACAGGAATGCTATTGATTTTTGTGTGTTGATTTTGTATCCTAGTACATTACTGAATTTGGTTATTAATTTTAAGAGTCTATTGGTAGACTTTTTTGCATCATTTGTGTAGTGGATTACATCATCTGGAAATAATCATAATTTGACTTATTTGTTTCATTTAAACATCCCTTTTATTTCTTTTTCATGCCTAATTCCTCTTGCTAAAGCTTTGAGTATTATTTTGAATAGGAGTGGTGATAATGGACAGCTTTGTCTTGTTCCTGAATTTAGAGGGAAAGCACTCAGTTTTTCCCCATTTAATATGATGTTGACAGTAGGTTTGTCATAAATGGCTTTTATCAGATTGAGATATAGTTCTTCTGTATCTATTTTATTCAGTATTTTTATCATGAATGGATGTGGATTTTGTCACAGGTTGATTTTTTTTTTGCATCTATTGAGATGATCATGTGATTTTTGTCCTTGCTTCAGTTTGTATGATGTATGACATTTATTTGTTTGCATATGCTGAACCATCCTTGCATCCCTGAAATGAAGCCTACTTCATTGTGCTGTATGATATTTTTGATGATTCATTGTGTTCTCTTTGCCAGATTCTTGTTAAGAAGTTTTGCATCTATATTCCTTAAAGTCATCTATAGTCCTATTTTTGGGGTATATTCTTGTCAGATTTTGGAATCAGAGTAATTTTAGCTTCCAGGAATTATTTTGGGAGTACTCCTGCCCTTTGATTTCATTTTTTTAATTAAGTTTATTGGTACATTTTAGGTATACAGTACGATGACATTCATTATTGGGAATTTGTACCTTTACATGATATATCTTAATCTTCCCTGAAGTTTTTGTAGACTTCTGCAGTAAATTTACCTGAATTTGAGCTCTTTGTAGTTGGTATTTTGTTTATTACTGTTTCAATTTCATTACCTGTTACTGGATTATTCAGGGTTTTAAAATCTTCTTGGTTAATTTTGGTAATCATATGTATCTAGAAATCTATCCATTTTTCTCTGAATTCTCTGACTTTTTGGTGTACATACAGATTTGCAAAATAGTTGGTAAAATATTTTTGACTGTGAAAGTGTTCACTGTGATTTCACCTTTTTCATTTCTAATTGCACTGATTTAGGTCTTTTTTTGTTAGATTGGCTAAGGGTTTGTTTATTTTGTTTATCCTTTTGAAGAATCAACTCTTTGACTCATTCATTATATTTTTGTCTCATTTTTATTGCTCTGATATTTATAGCTGCCTTCCTTGTACTAGTTTTGTATTTGGAATGTTGTTTTTTCTAAGACCTTGAGGTTTATTGTTACATTTATTTATTTGGGCTCTCTCTGTTTTTAAGAAGTGGCACTCAACATCTATAAACTTCCCTCCTAGGACTACTTACATTGTGTCCCGTAAGTTCTTGTATGTTGTATTGGTACTATTATTTTGTTCTAGATACTGTTTTATTTACTTGATTTTTTTCTGTAGCCCATTTTTTAAAGAGTAGATTGCTTACTTTCCATGCATTTGTATAATCACTGTGTTTTCTTGTCATTGATTTCTACCTTCATTGCACTGTGATTTGATAATGTGCAGATTATATTTTCAATTCTTTTTCATTTACTTTCTTGGCTAGTATGACTTTATGTGGGCCACTTCATAGAAAGTTTATGTGCTACTGAGAAGGATGTATATTCCGTTGTTGGAGGAAAAACTCTGTAGATATCTATTAAATTCATTTGTTTGAAAGTTTTATTCAACTTTGAGATTTCTTTTTAACTTTTTGTACAGTTGATCTATTTGTGATAATGGGGTACTGATATCTCCCACTAGAATTGTGTCTGTGTTTGTCTGATCTTTTATATTCAGCAGTACTTGTTTTATAAGTTGAGTGCACCATTGTTTGTACCTAAATGTTAATAATTGTTATATCTTCCTTTTGGATTGCTCCCTTAACCAATATGTAGTGAACTCCTTTGCCTCTTTTCATCAGTTTGACTTGATGTCTACTTTGTCTGAATATAGGATAGCTACTCCTGTTTTGGGGTTCTCATTACATGGAATATTGTTTTCCATCCTTTGATTTTTAGTCTATTAGTTTCTTTTTTGGGTTAAATGTGTTTCTTATGTAAAGAATACTGTTAGATTTTGTTTCTTGATCTGTTCTGCCAGTCTGTGCCTTTTGATTTGGGACTTGATACTATTTGGAAAGTTTTCTGCTATTATTTCAATAAACAGGTTTTTTATGCCATTTGTGCTGTCTTCTAATTTTTCACTAATTCCAGTAAGTCTTATATTAATGTTCTTTTCATCATCTAGTATCATTTTATGTGGGCTACTTTGTAGAAAGGTCATGTGCTACTGAGAAGGATTTGTATACTCTTGTTGGGTGAAACACTGTAGATATCTATTAAGTTCATTTGTTTGAAAGTTTTATTCATCTTTGAGATTTCTTTTTGACTTTTTGTGTAGTTGATCTGCCTACTTGTGATAGTGGGGTACTGATGTCTCCCACTATAATTGTGGGAGTGGTTGGATCCATTTTTTCATGTTCTCTTGTTGTTTTTAAGGTATCTCATTAATTGGAAACCAAAAACAGTCCTGTTTTCTGGTTTTGACACTCTTTCCTGACACTGATTCTTTCTGCCATCCATATTTTTGATAGAATTTTTAATGTCCCAAATTTCTGTTTGGTGCCTTTTTGTAGGCTCTTATTCTTTTCTATGCTGGTATGTATGTTTTGCATACTTTTGTTTAGCTCTTCTATTTTTTATTAGCGTTTAGTTTTAGACTCACTGATGGTTTTGTTTATTTGGCTCAATATTTTATCACATATCTTCTATGAGCTGTCAAATGTCTTGTTAATCTGTTTGGTCATCTTCTCTGATGTCATTCTCAATAATCTGGGTGTATGTCTTTTAGTTCCCACCCCTTTCTACCCCTCTGTTCAGGTTTGAAGGAGTTGGAAGTCTTTGGAGACATTTTGTGTGGTTGTCTTCTCACGTTTCTATTTGTCTGTGTGTGTGTGTGTGTGTGTGTGTGTGTGTGTGTGTGTTGAGGGTTGGCAGATGATTGCAGTGGAAAGCTTTGTTTCTATTATGGAGAACTTTATAGTTTCTGTCTACTAATCAGTGGTGTCCTCTGGGCATAGCTAACTATTGTTTGGCCATTGCCTATGTTCTAGAATTCAACCACCTCAGTTTATTTGGGAATGGGAGTTGCAGATATTAAACTCAGTACCCAGATCTCCAGGAATGGAACACAGCATTGTTAATGACTCTCAAAGCAATCCAGATACTGACATCCCAAGAGAACCAATTAATAACAGTTATGTCACTTTGGCTATAGTAAAAATAATCACCATCAATAATAGCTTCAAATACAAACTATTAACAAACCTTAAGGACCACACTTTACCATTGAAAAAAGATATATAATTATAATATGTTACAGTATGTATAAGCAATAAGATAAACCAAATATTGACCTACTACTTACCTAAAGTAAATATCTACTAAACAAGACAATTTTACCTCTGCTAACACTAGAACAATATTCAACATGAATAGCATAATGTTCACTAGGTATACTGAGTTTCATAAAGCTTAGTTGTTTTACTAGTACAGCTAGAAGTGGTGGGGAACTGGATAATTAAATAAAGCAAAATTTGAGAAATTAATTAATGTATATAAAGAAACAGAGAAAAGTGAGATGGAGGTCCTATTAAGAAGTAAAAGGAAATTAATAGTGTTAATCATTCACAGCAATGAATAAACAAGAAAAAGAAGAAAAAGAGACCAAAATACATGAAATTAAAAAAAGATAAAAGGAAGGAGAAAAAATTGAAAGGGGGAGAGAGAAAAAAAGAAACTAAAAGAGGAAAGAAAAAAAGAAAGGAAGAAAAAACCCAATCCCCAACAAAACCTGGTGAAGGAAAGAAAGATATTAAAAAATAGAAAAATCACAAAAGGAGTGAGTTAAAGTAAAAAAAATTCCTGTGTTTTTGAATGAGTGATTTCTTTCAAAGATCTGTAGTCTTGGAATGCAGTCACAATTTTCTCAGCTAGCTGTAGGGCCTGTGAGTTTTTGAGGTGCTCTCCCCACACCAGAGGCCCCTCTGTCATCCTAGACTGTGATCACTGTCCCCCCAAGGCATGTCCTTACTCCCCTTGGTACATGGAGGAGGCCATCAGTGCTCTGCTCTGTGACAGATGTAGGCCACGGAGATAGGGGGTCAGGTGACTGTTGGACTTCCTGTCAGTGATCACACGGTCTCTGACCAGGAGTCGTCTTTGTCCAGGATCAGGTTGTTTGAATAGTCCTCACCTCTGCTGCTCCATGCTAAGGGAGAGGAAAATGTACAGCCAGCCAGGACCTGATGCATGATCTTGCCCTTGAGTTTTGGCAGTTATGGGGGGAGTATCTTGCTCAGTCTTGCTTGCTTGTGTCAGGAGAAGGGCATTGTGAGTCTGGAGGGGGAAGCCTTGGGTCAAGTGCAGGCCTGCCTGCCCACATTGCAGAAGGGGCAACAGCTAATTTAATCAATCTAAAGATGAAGAAACTACGAAAAGGTGATGATCTTTCCTTGGCTGAAATCATATAGTTCTTAAATAACAGAAACCAAATGCAAATTCAGGTATGTTTGGTTTCAGTTACCAGGTGCTTTTCTATCTTGCAATCTAGAGATTTGTAATGTAATCTAAAAATATAAATGTCATTGTTAAAAGTAGAAAGCAGTATAGTGTGGTAAATATCACATATATGATTGATAGTAAATGCCATAGATATTTGAAGAACGATGGCATGCTGTAATGTGAATATGTAAGATTTGATCTGGATCCTAAAAATATAATATTTCATTAATAATATGGGTAGATGAGAAAGAATAACATGCATTTCTAGTTGGGAAAAAGCTTCCTTTAATGTGTGGAGATTGAACAACATGAATTGTATTCCTCAGACAATGAAGAGCAGCTTGCTATTAGAGGAGATTTTGTAAAAGAGAATGTTAGAAAATATATTTAGACAATTTAATTATATCAGTTTTGAACAACTCTAAATGACAGAAAACTTACAGAGGTATATTTTACAAAGTAAATTCATAAAATTTGTCATACAGAAATGATTTTCAAAAATCATTTATAAGCCACCTTAGAAGTTAAGATTCTTAAACAACTACCTGGTGAAGGAAAGAAAATATAAATATAAATGTTTTTAAAATATAAATTTTTGGGTGTGGATCCTTAGTTGATTTTAAGGAAATGAAGTTTAAAAAGCTCTATTTTGAGCATGTGGAGTTTTGAAAATTGGAGACACAACATGAAGATCTTGAAACTTAAAACAACAACAAAAAAAGCACCAACCATATATGGGACAAGTGAGAATAATTAAATAGGATATTAAGTCCTAAATTGAGAAAGAGTCTCAGGGAGGAACTTGAGGCATTGGTCATGGAATCTAAATTAGAAAAGAGGAGGTACTGGCTAGGTAAATGTAATACAGTGATTGGCTGAGAAAGAGCTACAATTTTTTTATGTCCACAGATGTTCAGTGCCTGCCTCAGGCTCTCTGAACTCAGGGTGTAGAGCAATGAGACTAATTCTGGATCCCATTCATTTATAGGAGTGAGGATGCTCATGCAATGCTTGCCCAGGTCAAATGCTCAAAACGTGGATGGAGCTGATTTATCAGAGAAAATACTAGTGACCTCCTTGGGACCATGTGAAGAAAGCTGACAGATTTAGTGCTGTTTTTATGGGCTGCAAAGTTTATAACATCTCCATGTCAGAGACATTTTTATAGATAAGAATTTAAATACAGTGTTGTCTGGGAATTGAATGTCTTTAAATTAAATTGTATCCTCTAGGAAAGATAGTTCAAAATACTGGACTGTCAACTTTGAAACTGCAGTGAATCAACCATATATGACGCAAGAAGTCCAAAATATTATTCTTCATGAAAATTATAGCAGTAGGTGGTATCAAAATGATATCACTCTTGTGCAACTGGCTAAAGAAGTTTCTTTTACAAAGTCTGTTCATAGGATTTGTCTTCCAGAGACTAAAATGAAGCTTTCAGAAAATGACAACGTTGTAGTTACAGGATGGGGAGCATTTTATACAAGTGGTAAGGTCCTTTTCACAGTGTAATACCTTCGTAGGAATAACTATTTAACCAATCCACCAATCACTCATTTATGTGGTTAATTGGTGAGTATATTGAACAGAAAACCAAGCCAAGGCACAAAGCATGACATCTTATTGTCTTCAAGCTCTGAAAACTAAACTTTTTGCTTATGTGAATTGGTAATATTGAAATTATATGTGAAACAACCAATTATAATATAAATCTCAAAGAGACTACTGTAGTCTAGGACTATCATGGTTCTTGGTGACTTAAAAGAATCTGTTTTGTGCTATAAATGTTCTTTATTCTAACAAGGCTAAGATTCCCTATAATAAACAAACTTTATTATCTTTAGGTATACTTCCAGTGGTACTTCAACAAGCTTTTTTGAAGATTATTGACGACAAAATTTGCAATGCCCCATATGCATTATCTGGCTTGGTGAGTGATGAAATGCTGTGTGCTGGATACATGTCAGGAGAAGCTGATTCCTGCCAGGAACATATAGCTACATTATCCAATCATTTTCTCCCCAAATGCCAATTAAATGGATTTTATCAACAAAATAATTTATTTGTTGATTGTCACATAGTAGTTTCTTATTTATTTTGTTTCTGATCCCATTTGTGTGTCAGACTCCACCCAGCCTAGATGCTGAGAATAAAGTGGCGAACACAATTCCTAACTTCATACTTTTCAGTGAAAATTATACAATCAATTTGGTCTGATTTTCTACAGAAATCAGCAAAAAGAGCAACTTGTAGACCTAGAACAGTGACTCCTCCCTCTCTGGAGATTTGGCAGGGAGGGGACTGTGGTCTCCTTACGGGCTTCATCATGGACATTTAACTGTAGTGCAATGTTCATAGGAGCCAAGTCACTTTCTCCTTATTCAGGCTGTACTCTATCTGAAACCAAGTTTTGGTCTACCCAATCCAACATTTAACTCTGGGTAGTATTTTAAGTTCTGTGGCTTCCCTGAGTTTTGCATAAACTCAAGAGTTCCAGAATTCTAAGGCCAAATATGTCAGGAAGAATTCTACATAGTTTTGGGGAAAAATCGTTTCACAATTAAATTGTGAGTAGGCCTAGTTTTCCTGCCTACAGGCTGGCTGTGACATGTCAAGACATAACTCCATTTTTGCCTCTGGTCACAGCTGAGACCTCAATGGTGCTATGATGCTGTGACACTCAAAGGGAGGATTACATCAGCTAAAGTCATCCTGGTTCCTTGAGAACGGCATAGTAAGAGAAAGGTTTCACCTGGGGAGGGACAAATTCCTTATCAATTTAACTCCTCCCACCTGCTATTATTTTTTTTGTATTAAATTCTTTTATTGGTACATTTATTGGTACAATTGCATTTCTCATTGGGAATTGTACCTTTACAAAATGCATCTGGGTTCTTATTTTTTCCCCATTCCTAGCCCACCCTTCACGCACTCCACCCTTCCCTATTTACAAAGACTTTATTTCCATTTTTTCCATTTCTCAGCATTTTTCCTTTCCCTTCTTTCCTTTCCCCTGCCCCTCCCAATACCCCTACCCATTTGGACCTTTTCTTCCTATTTTACATTATCGATTATTCATTCTAATCATTGGTACATTTTAGGTATACAACATAATGACATTCATCATTGGAAATTTGCACCTTTACATAGTCTCTCTTGGTTCTTATTTTTCACCCTTGCCCAGCCCTCCCTTCAACCCCTGCAGTCCTCCCTATTTACAAAGATTTTGTTCCTATTTTTCCATTTTCTCATATTAACCCCATTCCCTTCTATCCTTTCCCCTAGCCCTCCCACTTCCTTCCCCTTTGCCCCTTTTCTTCCTATTTCACATGACCTATTATACATTTAGTCCTTATTTACACTTTCAGTTTCTCACACCAGAGAAACAATTCCGTATTGACACATGTGTGTCCTATTAATTTCACTTAAGAGTATTGCCTCAATGTGCATCCACTTAGCTATAAATGTCTCTAATTTCTCATTTTTGATGGCTGAGTAGTACTCCGTTTTATAAAAAAACCACTTTTTCTTTATCCAGTCTCCAGTTGATGGGCATTTGGGCTGTTTCCAAGTTTTAGCTATTACAAACTGTGCTGCTATGAACATGGGTACACATATATCACTGTGGTATGATTCTTTTAATTCTTTGGGGAAGATCCCCAGCAGTGGAATAGTGGGGTCAAATGGGACTTCCAGTCCTAGTTCTTTGAGGTATCTCCATACTGATTTCCACAGTGGTTGCACCAGTCTACACTCCCACCAGCAGTGGAGCAGGGTTCCTCTTTCCCCACAGCCCTGCCAGCATTTGTTATTGGTTGATTTCATGATAGCAGCCATTCTTTCTGGAGTGAAGTGGAATCTCAGTGTTGTTTTCATTTGCATGTCTCGAATGACCAGTGATGTTGAACATTTTTTCATGTATTTATTTGCTATTTCTACTTCTTTGTGTGAGAAATGTCCATTCATTTCAGATGCCCATTTTTGGATTGGGTCTTTAAATTTGGGAGGTCTGATCTTTTTCAGTTCTTTATAGATTCGAGATAGTAGACCTTTGTCTGAGGAAGAGCAGGTGAAGATTTTTTCCCACATTGTGGGTTGTCTCTTCACACTGCTGGTGGTTTCTCTTGCTGTACAGAAGCTTTTTAATAAGAAGAGATCCCATTTGTTGATTGTGCTAGTTCACGGACAACTGAGGTTTTGTTCATAAAATCTTTTCCTACACTGATGTCTTCAAGGGTTCTACCTAACCTCTGTTCCAACTGGTTCAGAGTTTCTATTTTAATATTTAGATCTTTAATCCATTTTGATTTTAGTTTAGTGCATGGTGAGAGATTTAGGTCTAGTTTGAATCTTTGGCAAGTTGAAGCCCAATTTTTCCTGTACCATTTATTAAAGAGGCTATCTTTCCTCCAGTGAGGGTGTTTGGCTCCTTTATCAAAGATGAGATGGCTGAGTGTGTCTGGCATTGTTTCTGCATCTTCTAATCTGTTCCACTGTTCCTCAGGTCTGTTTCTTTGCCAGTACCATGCTATTTTTATCACAGTAGCTTTGTAGTATAGTTTCAGGTTGGGGATTGTGATACCCCCTGCCATGTCTCTGTTACCTAGAATTGCTTTTGCTATTTTGGGTCTCTTCTTGCTCCAAATGAATTTTTGGATTGTTTTCTCGAGGTCTATGAAGTATGCTGCTGGGATCTCAATTGGAATTGCATTAAATCTATATAGCAGTTTTGGAAGTATGGCCATTTTCACTCTATTACTCCTTCCTACCCAGGAGCAGGGGAGGTCTGTCCATTTTCTGATATTTTCAATCTCTCTTTTCAGAGTGCCATAGTTTTCAGAGAAGAGGTCTTTGATTTCTTTCTTTAGGATGATTCCTAGGGATTTCAGTTTTTTTGATGCTATTGTGAAAGGAATTATTTGCCCTATTTCTCTCTCAGTGAGTCTGTTGTTAGTGTAGAGGAAAGCTATTGATTTTTGTGTGTTGACCTTGTAAGCAGCTACTTGACTCAATGTGGTTATTAAGTCTAGAAGCCATTTGGTGGAGTTCTTGGGGTCTTCTATATACAGTATCATGTCATCTGCAAATAATGACAATTTGAGTTCTTCATTTCCTATCTTTATTCCTTTTATTTCTCTCTCTTGTCTAATTGCCATGGCTAATGTTTCCAAAACTATATTGAACAAGAGTGGTGATAGTGGACATCCTTGTCTTCTTCCTGATTTTAGTGTGAAGGATTTCAGTTTTTGACCATTTAGTATGATATTGGCTGTTGGTTTTTCATAGATGGCTTCTATCAGTTTGAGGTAGAGACCATCTATTCCAATTTTTTGTAGGGTTTTTATCATAAATGCATGTTGGATTTTGTCAAATGCTTTTTCTGCATCTGTGGAGATAATCATATGGTTTTCATCCTTGGCTCTATTGATATAGTGTATTACATTGATTGATTTTCGTATATTGAACCATCCCTGCATGCCTGGGATGAATCCCACTTGATCAGGGTGTATGATCTTCTTGATGATCTTCTGCATTCTGTTTGCCAGTATCTTATTAAGGATTTTTGCACCTATGTTCATTAGTGAGATTGGCCTATAGTCCTCCTTTTCTGTTGGGTCTTTCTCTGCTTTGGGGATCAAGGTGATGCTTGCTTCCAGGAATGAATTTGGGAGTATTGCTTCCCTTTCAATTTCATTGAAGAGTTTAAACCATAGTGGCAGCAGTTCCTTTCTAAATGTCTTGTAGAATTCAGCAGTAAAGCCATAAGGGCCCAGGCTTTTTTCAGTTGATAAGTTTTTAATTACCAAGTTTTCAATTTCATTGGTTGATATTGGGTTGTTCAGAATTTTTAGGTCTTCTTCATTCAACTTTGGTAATTCATATGTATCTAGGAATCTGTCCATTTCTTCTGTGTTGTCCATCTTATTGGTGTATAGGTTCTGGAAGTAGGTATTGATGATCCTCTGGATTTCTGCTGGGTCTGTTGTAATTTCACCCTTTTCACTCCTAATTGCATGGATTTGGGCCTTTTCTTTCCTTTTTCTGATAAGGTTGGTTAAAGGTTTGTCAATTTTGTTGATTCTTTCGAAGAACCAACTCTTGACTTTATTGATTTTTTGTATCATTCTCTTAGTCTCCATTGCATTGATTTCTCCTCTGATCTTTATAATTTCCTCCCTTGTATGAACTTTGGGGTTGTCCTGCTCTTCTTTTTCTAGAAGCTTGAGGTTCAGCATCAGGTTGTTTAATTGGGATCGTTCTGTTTTCCTAATATGCATATTCACTGCTATGAATTTCCCTCATAAGACAGCTTTCATTGTGTCCCATAGATTCCGATATGTTGTATTGTCATTGTCATTTAATGGAAGGAACTGTCTGATTTCTTCTTCAATTTCCTCTGTGACCCATTGGTTATTCAGAAGTGTGTTGTTCAATTTCCACATGTTTATGAAATTTTTTGAGTTTCTTTTGCTATGGATCTCCAATTTCATCGCACTATGGTCTGATGATGTACAGGGGACAACTTCAATTCCTTTGCACTTACTTAAACATGTTCTATGTGTGGGTATGTGGTCTATTTTGGAGAATGACCCATGTGCAGCTGAGAAGAATGTGTATTCTGATTTTGTTGGGTGAAAGACTCTGTAAACATCTGTTAAGTTCATTTGTTCAAGAGTTGTATTGAGTTCTAGTATTTCATTACTTATTTTTAGTCTAGTTGATCTATCTATTTGTGACAGTGGGGTGTTGAGGTCCCCCACTACAATTGTATTAGTGCATATATGACTTTTCATGTCCATTAGTATTTGTTTTATATAGTTGGGTGCACTAGGGTTTGGTGCATAGATATTTATGATTGTCATCTCTTCCTCTTGGATTTTTCCCTCTACAAGGATGTAGTGTCCTTCTTCATCTCTCTTAATCAGTGTTGGTTTGAAATCTACTTGATCTGCAAAGAGGATAGCTACTCCTGCTTTTTTTCGGGTTCCTGTCTCATGGAGTATTGTTTTCTACCCTTTAACTTTCAGTCTATGAGTTTCCTTTTGAATTAAGTGTGTTTCTTGTATGCAGCATATTTTTGGATTTTGCTTCTTGACCCATTCTGCGAATCTGTTTCTTTTGATTGGTGAATTGAGACCATTAACATTGATGGTTAAAACTGAAACGTATTGACTTGTCATTTCCATGACTTTTTCTTTTTATTGGGTTCTCCCCCTTTGCATTTAATTTCTTGACATGCCAGATGGGTTCATTCTGCTTTGCTTCCTGGGGTTGTGATCCTCAATATCTGTTCCTAGGATATTGTGTAAAATTCTTTGAAGTGCTGGTTTGGTATTCACGAAGTTCCTAAGGTGCTTTTTGTCATGAAAGTATCTTATTTCCCCATCCATTTTGAAAGATAGTTTTGCAGGGTACATCAATCTGGGTTGGAGGCTGTTTTCTTTTAGGGCTTGGAATATGTCACTGCAAGCTCTTCTTGCCTTGATGGTTTGTGTTGAGAAGTCTGGTGTGATTCCGATGTGCTTTCCTTTGTATGTGATTTGTTTCTTTTCTCTGACTGCTTGTAAAACTTTGTTCTTCTGTTGTGTTTCTGGAATCATAACAATTATATGCCTATGAGTAGATTTTTTTTTGATCAAGGCTATTTGGAGTCCTATGTGCCTCACTTATCTGTTTGTCAAGTTCTTTTCCCCTGCTTGGGAAGTTTTCTGCCATTATTTCTGTGAAGAGGTTTTTCATGTCATCTCCACTCTCTCCTGTTTCTTCATTGAGCCCAATCAGTCTTATATTATTCTTCTTTGCATCATGTAACAACTGCTGGATTGATTTCTCATGTTTCCTTATAATTTTGAAGCAATTTTTCTTTTCCTGGTCACTAATTGCAATCTTATCTTCTATGTGTGAAATTCTGTCCTCACATTGACTCATTCTGCTGTGTAGACTTTCAATGGAGTTTTTCATGTCCTGGACATCTATTTGCATCTGTTTTATGAATTCCATTTGTTCCCTATGTTGGGATTCCATCATATTCCTGAGCTCCTCTGTAGATTAATCATGTCTTGCACTAGGGGCCCAATTTCTCCTGTTATCTGAGAAATTATTTCTGATTTCATTTTTTCCAGATCCCCTTTTGTTGCCAGTTCAGTGGGTCCAGGTGGTTGAGTATCAGAGTGTTCCATCTCATTTCCCTTTGTGGTTGCTGTAGGTGATCTGGAAGTCTGGTTTTGAGACTTATTTAAGTGTTTTCTCATTTTGACTGGGGCGGGGGGCTGTTAGCACCTGCATGGATTACCTCCTCTGAGGTGGGTGAGGTGGGACAGGGGCCGGGACCAGTGGTAGGGATGGTGGCTCAGAAGCCCCTTCCTCTGGGCCAGGGGCAGTGGGACAGAAGGTGGCCCAAAAGCCCTTTCCCCTGTGCTGGGAGCAGTGGAAGGGATGGTGACCGGGAAGCCCCTTCCTCTGGACCAGGAGCAGTGGGATGATGGCTCAGAAGCCCCTACCTCTAGGCCAGCTACAGTGGGACTCAGTACCTTGGTCTGGTGGTCTGGTGTCCTCTGCATCTTTGTAGTGTGGAATCAGGTGGCTGCCTGTCTGCAGCGGGGTGATTCAGTGTCTTCCGTGTGACTCAGGACCTTGGTAGGGCGTGCACCGACCTGCCTGTCTGCAGCGGGCCCACCTGCTATTATAAGAATGCTTTCCTTACAGTCCTCCTCAGCATAAGAACCTTGTAACCTAAGATCTTCATCAGCATGAGGTCTGAATCAACATAGGATTACCACACCCCCAAGTCACCTGATGCTTCCTCCAATTATTGTGTGTGCCCATAAATACTGGCAAACTCAGAGTCTTTGTCTTTGCCCACTCTGAGGCACTGACCTCCCAGTCCCCTATATACTTTGAAATTACAGAAGTCTCTATTGCCTTTTTTTCTTTAGCCCTCACCATCCCCCTTTCTAGGAAGTTGGAGGATTGATTGCCCTCTGATACAAACAGGATGAAATGATTTCAGTACCTAGGGGCTATTGATAACTGCAGAGAAGAAATAAAAGGAAATTTTTCAATAAGATAAGAAATAAGCTTCCTTTCTTTTTCTAGAATGATTCTGGTGGACCACTAGCTTATTTTGACTCCAGAAATATCTGGCACCTTGTTGGAATAGTAAGCTGGGATCAAGGATGTGCTAGAAAGAATAAGCCAGGAGTCTATACACGAGTGACTTCTTACCGAAATTGGATCACCTCCAAGACTGGACTCTGAAGGAAAAGTAACTGTGAAATGGAACATAACGTCGACTTCAGGATCATCTTGTCTATCACTTCAAGATCTTTTTCTTTTAATTAATGGTAGAGGGGTAGCTTGGGTCATTTTTTTTACTATATCAAAATACAAATATCTTTCTCAATATATAGTTGTACCTAAAACATCTTCATTTATTTACTTTTTTTGAATTGTTTATTTTATAAAAATATAAAATTATTTAACTACTTAACAAATATAGAAGCCAAGAAGAAAAGAAAAGCTGCCAAAATATTATTAATAATGTTGTAATTCTGATTTATCTTACCAGTACATCCACAATAGATCTTAATATATATTTAATAATTAAGATAAAATGCATATTTTCTAATTACTAGAGAATTTTGTTGTATTTACAAAATAAATTGTTTTTATTCTATAAATTATAATTGCATTTTGTTAAACTGGAATGTTGAGACAAATAATATACATTTATGTTTTTATTTATATGTGAGGTGTCTTGTGTGCCTCATAAAATCATATGATTTTGGACCAAAAAAGGGATATGAGAGGTTCTCATGTCTCTCATTTACAGATCAAGAAATTGGAGACTAGAGAAAAGAATATATTTGCTTCAGTCATTGTTTTTCATGTGTGATAGATGAATTTACCCTCATTGATTTTAGAGTCAAAATTTGTGAGGAGTTAAAGAATGATTTTTAAGTTGTGACTATTTATGTAACCTTTTCTTTAAATCTTTTTGTCATTTGTCTTCTCTTTCAGCAAAAGTGGTGTGAAATCCTCAAGAACAGGGAACTGTGAATATTTATGTTAGCAGCTTGTCTCATAGCTGACTTTGTAATCTCTACAAATAACTCATCTTTTGTAATTAATTTCCTGAAGTGAATAGTAGCCAAAAAATTTAAAGACAGGTAAAATAAACTAAAAAATGCTTCTTCATTCAGTTGTTTGTGGTGTTGCTCTTCTTCATTTTCAAGAAGGACTCAAATGATATGCATAATGACACCACGCTTATAACCCATGTGATGTGATGGTGCTTTCTTTCTATCTGGACACACAAATTTATTGAACACATTGATATGCAGGAATTGTCAGGTGCAGACACTCCATGTTTCTTCAGGTGTGCTACCTTTAGTGCTTAAAATAGGCAGTAAACATGCAAAAATATAATTTTGGATTGAGATAAATGTTATTAATGAAATAAAAGCTGACACGAGAGAATATTTGGACAGATAAGGAATACTTAGATTGGACAGTCTAAACAATTTCTCTGATGAGGTAGCAATTGAGATGGACCCAAAGGACAAAAAGACAAAATATACAAACTACTGAGATAGACATGAGGGAGGTGGGTGAATGGTATGGAAAAAAGCCTGGTGATAATTGAGAGGTGATAGAAGAGAATATGAAAGAAGGAGCTGGGCACTAGGGCAGGCAGGGCTTTGTAACCATGGCAATGATCTTGGATTGTCATTCTAACTCCAGTGGTGGTCACTGAGTTTTCTAAACAGAGGAAAAGGTGAGATAATCTGACATCCACATTGAAAATATTGCTGAAGAGTAGTAGGTTGGAGTAGAGGGTGATGGTACACCATGAGAACCAGGGAAACAGGTTAGAAAGCTACTGCAATTTCCAGTAGAAATGAGCATACTCATCTTTCTCCTTGGGCCATGAGCATATCTTTATGAAAGACAGAAAGGATGCTTTTAAAATGCAATTCAAAGTGGAGAAAAAGTACATAGTATTACTATTGGCTTTAGGGGTATTTCAGGTTGTGTAATAGTTCCCCTGTCTTATAGATAGTGAATTCAGAAGTCACAAATTTACAAATTTCATTCAATCTCATTCATTCCTCCATTCACCAGCTAGCCTGGAAAAACCATAATAATATTTACACCCAACTTTTTAGTGGATGGTTCCCAGTTACTGAATGATTATATCTAGTGAAAAAAATACACCATACTGAATAATCTTATCTTAAAATCATGGTCACAAGCCTTAGCTAGGTCCTTACTGTTTTCTGAATATCCTTCTGCACTTCTCTACCCATGACTCTTCTTTCTCCTAAATAGCCCATTTACTCCCTCTTTTTTCCCTTAACTCCTACACTTTCTTTTTTTGTTTTTTTTCTTCTTTCAATCTCTGGAAATAAACTTGGGTTTACAAAATTTTGTACACGGTAATGGGGTTTACATGATTTTCCTTTTCCCACCAGCATTCCCTGTCCTGCCCCATCATATACATACACTCTACCCAAAAGAAGTCAGAACTTTTTCAGGTCATCTCTTAGCTTTCTCATAAGACAGAGTGCTGTACCTATTTTTCTGCGTCTGGCTAATTTCACTACACATAATGTCCTCCATTTCCATCCATTATGCTGCAAATGATAGGATTGCTTTCTTCTATGTGGCCATTGTGTATATATTCCATACTTCCTTTACAGGATACTTAGCTTTGACTCAAGGCCTAAATAAAGCCATTATGTTTTTTTTTTTTCCTTTTTCTTTTTTTGGTACTGGGGAATTCAAGACCTTGGGCTTTCGAGGCAGGCGCGGAACCACTGAGCTAAATCCCCGCCCCAAAGCCAGTATGATTTACATGAGATTTAGTTTGAAACTCTCCTGATAATCTATAGGTTGGTTGGATTGTTAATCGAAGATATTGAGGGAAAACTTGTGTCTTGAGCTCTCCTAAAGTTAGGATTCATCACACCAATTTTTCAACATAGAAGTGTGTGTGTGTGGGGGGGGGGTGTGTGTGTGCACGTGCGCATGTGCAAATAAGCACTGTGAAAAGCTTGCACTGTGTATCTTTTGGTTGTCCAATGCTACTCTGCACTTTCCCTTGCTGCACAGCATCCTTTACTTTTAATTAAAATCTTAATGTGAACTTTTTCTGTAAATCTAATGAACCCTTTCAAATATTCACTCTTGTGAATCTAGCAAATTTAAATATTTAAAAGTGCAGCAGTGGTGTACTGTAGCTGCCTTGTACCAAGGAATAAGACTCACATATTAAAACTTTAGAAATAATATGAGCTAGTTGTGAAACACAGCCATAGTTGAAAATTTAATGTATGAAATACTCAATCTTATCATGTCTTAATTATTTTAGTACATTTTGTTATTATTTATGGTTTTGAAATTACTTACACCTATTGTATCTGTGGGATGTAATTGTGTAATGTGGCACTACAGTTCATCCCTTGGCAAATTCATAGTGATGTCCATATGGATATGTAGAAATTTATGAAGTATTTACATTTACAACATGGAAATTGGCAAATGCTCAAAATTATCTCCTATGTTCTGGCTCCGTGAATTGGTTGTTAAACACTAATAGCACATAAATGAATATAAATATTTCTCATTTATGCTTTTAAGGAAACCTTTCCTAGACAATGCAACTACAGCACAATTTCTATTTCATGGCATTATAAGCTAGATTTGGTCATTGTGCCAGACATGTTGTTAAATTCATTTCTCATAATTTTAATGCAAGGGTAAATTTCAGGTGATTCTGTTTTGAAATATTTCATAATGATGTGTCAAGGATATTTCACATTTTCAATTTAAACTGGTTAATTATTGCCAACAAACCAAACATGTTATAATATGTTCTTTATTATTATGCTTAATTGTAAAAATAAAAATTTTATTATACTTTCTTATGTTGGGGCTTTAAAAAGCCTTTTTATTTAAAACTTGTCACTGTAGGGATTCATAGCTGAGTAATCAAAACAGAATTCCAGTAGACAACATCTAATGTTTTATAAATCTAGGTTTATCCTCTTTAATTGAGACTTATCTACCAAAAACAAGATTCAGTGAGACAGAAATCACTAGTCAGAGTAATGAGAGATTATTTTCATGTTATCCTTCAAACCCGTTTGCTGAAAGAGAAAGGACCAAAAAGAATCAAGACATTCAATGATCAGAATAGGAAAAATAATGGCCAGAGAGATATTCTAAATAAACCAGGCTTCCTTTAAAAGAAAGTGCAAGGGCTGGGGATTTAGCTCAGTGGTTTCACCGCCTGAAGCGCAAGCAATGACCCAAGTTCGATCCCGGGCACCAAAAAAAAAAAAAAAAAAAGAAAGAAAGAAAATAATACAATCAGTACATTTGGGCTGGGGATTTAGCTCAGTGGTTACGACACCTACCTTGTAAACGAGTTCGATCCCCAGTACCAAAAAAAAAAAAAAAAAAAAAAGGAAGAAAGTGCAGCAGCATACCACCTAAGTTCTTAGCTTACCTAGATGGCCCTGATATAATATAATGGTGATGCTCAGAGGGCAAGAGACCCAGGGATCAGAAAGGCTCTGGGTGGACCTCATTCTCCGGCTTAGAATCCTGCTTCACCTCTGCCTCTCCCTCTTTTCAAACCTTTTAGAGAAGAAAACTCAAGTAAACCTAAACTCCCTATTCTGATTTGCAACTCCATAAAAACTTGACTCCCTCTTCCTATTCAGTTCTAACGCCCAGATCAGATCTCATCAGTCACCAGGAAAGCATTCTTTGACATTCCTAGGCAGATGTTCCAGGTTGCCTAGGACATAAACCTCTGTACTTTCCATAATTGTAAAAATGATCTCTTTATGATCTGAATCTTCTTTTAGTACATGAATTGCTTAAGGGTTCTGTGTCCCTGGAATTCCTCAGTGTTCAGAGAATTCAATTGTTGTGTCTAATTAAATAAAATCAATCTGTCTGCTACATATGTCTATTTTCTCTTCATCATGCCCTTGCATAAAACCTGTGTTTCAACCATACAGGGGCCTGTGCAAATGGTATACTCTGTCTGGGGTGCCCTCTTCCAACTTTCTTTCCAATGAACTGTGCTTTGAAAGTTAGATCGCACTTTTGTAAGGCTTTTTATCCACTACATTCTCATTGATTTGTGCCTATTGTAATTAAAGAAATATCTCATCCTAGAATGTTCTACAAAGGCAACAAACAGTTTATTTGTAAGTAATATTAATTTGGCCCTGAGTCCCCAAGAATCTGTATTTTATTGTCAATTATACCCTTACTTGTATTCAAATCCATATAGAAGATAAGATTTTAGTCCAACAGGTATACTGACATTTTTCTAAATTACATAAGGAATATGTTAACACATTATCCCTGTAAAAAAAATGAACCTATGATAGAGCAGGCTGAAGTTTCTTTAATTATCGCTTTCGGTTATGATCTATTTCTTCTTCAGAATAATCCTCATTTTGTGATTTCTTCTAGGCCTTTTCATAAATAAATACATGACTTTAAATACATATTTTAGCACTCATTTTAAAAGTGCAGTGTAAGTCATTGCTTTACATTTAAAGGTGCTATCCTGAATTATCATTATTCTGCATCTCATATTTACTCAATAATTTTCCTTAAAATCTTTCTATACAGAGACAGATCCATAACTAGCAGTCTGGTTCACAGCAAGGCATGTTAAGCAGAAAGAAATTTGAAAACACCTAAAAAAACCATAGAAAGGGCTGAGGTGTCACCCATAAACTAGCCTGGTCCCTGCTTATTCTCAATTGTTTTTCAGCCCCAGGAAGCCAGAGGACAGACAGTGGATACCATGCAAGAACACCATGTCTTATTGATGCTTTATTAGCAAATCCAAAAGCAGCCTTATTTTGTTTTAGAAGGCCTGTGAATTCCTTCTCCCTTCTAAATTTTGTCTAACCAGAAAAATATGATCTGTACGCAGAATCCCAACTGTAAGGAATTGTGGAGGTGCAGTTTGTAGCTATTCAGTCTGCTACATATAAAAAGGACTTAGAATGATGATGAGTGAGTCAGCTCACTCACTATATCTACCATAACCTCATTCCTTTTAACACTTGCAAGATACTCCATACATTGATATACCATAGTTTAATAATTCTCATAATTAATAATTTGTTTACATTTATTGTATTGCAAATTTTGTAATAAATATCATAGTATATTCCTGTTTAAGTGCATGTGCTAGGATAGATACTTAGACATGAAACTACTTGGTTATAAGGTAAATAGTTTTAAAAGTAATCACCACCAAGCTGTCCTCTAAAATTATTATCTCATGCAAATGAAAACAATGCTGAGATTACACCTCACACCAGAAAGAATGGCTGCTATCATGAAATCAACCAACAACAAATGCTGGTGGGGCTGTGGGAAAAGAGGAACACTCCTCCACTGCTGGTGGAAGTGTAGATTGGTGCAACCACTGTGGAAATCAGTATGGAGATACCTCAAAGAACTAGGACTGGAAGTCCCATTTGACCCCACTATTCCCCTGCTGGGGATCTTCCCCAAAGAATTAAAAGAATCATACCACAGTGATATATGTGCACCCATGTTCATAGCAGCACAATTTGTAATAGCTAAAACTTGGAAACAGCCCAAATGCCCATCAACTGGAGACTGAATCAAGAAAATGTGGATTTTTTATGAAATGGAATACTTACTCAGCCATCAAAAATGAGAAGTTAGAGACATTTATTGCTAAATGGATGCACATTGAGGCGATACTCTTAAGTGAAATAAATAGGACACACATGTGTAAATACCAAATAGTTTCTCTAGTGTGAGAAACTGAAAGTGTAAATAAGGACTAAAAGGTATAATAGATAATGTGAAATAGGAAGAAAAGGGGCAAAGGGGAGGGGGAAGTGGGAGGGGTAGGGGAAAGGAAAAAAGGGAATAGAATTAATATGAGAAAATGAAAAAATGGAAACAAAGTCTTTGTAAATAGGTAGGGATGGAGGAGTTGAAGGGAGGGCAGGGGAAGGGGGAATAATAAGAACCAAGAGAGTATGTAAAGGTGCATATCTCCAATGATGAATGTCATTATATTGTACACCTAAAATGTACCAATAAAAGGATATACAAAAAATTTGTTATCTCAATTCTAACTCCAGACATCAATGTATGAGTGTCCATTTCTCCACATTCCCACAAAATCTTGAAATAGTAAATATTTTTAACTTCTAAAACATTTTACTAAAGCTTTATGATAGTTTTACTCTATATTTTTGTAATTACTAATAATAAGATCAATAACCTTTGTACTTTAACTGGCCATCTGCATTTCTCCTATAAATACCCTGTTACAAACCTATATATCCTTAACAGTGAGTTTTTGAAATATTTTACTCACTTTTAGGATGCATCCAATATACTTTGGATACTAATCATGTATCTGAAACATATCTTATTTACTTAGTACCATCTAGATACTAAGCACTGTGATGAGCACGTCAGAAAGAAAAACACAGTATTGTTCTTGCCTTCAAATTCAAGCTGTTTGCACTGGGTGAAAGGACATCTCATCCACAGAACAGATTTAAACAGGAATCACAATCGTAGCAGATGACTAAACACCAAATGACTGCTGATGGGAGTAATTAGAGTTCGGGGGGGGGGGGGGGAGGATCAAAGCCAGTAAAGCTTTACAAGGAAGTCTTCATGAAGGAATTGGCAGCTAGCTGTGATTGTGAAGGATGGGGTAGAAATGATGATTGTGAGGCTGTTGGTGTTAGAGAACACGAATAAAGTTATGAAGGTAGGAATCACTTGCTACTCAAGAAAGTGGATAGAGAGAAATCTCTCAAGTCATCAAGATTTTGGTAAAATCATTGTTAAGATAACACAATGTTCTGGAATTTGTACAAAGCACTTGATTTGCATGGGTGCAGTTGATATAAGAGCCTTACAAGTATAGTCCTTTTATCCCACATTTTCACCTGTGACAAAGTGGACCTGGCATTGGAATAGAGGCCAGGCCCTTTCTGTTAACCATACCACTATGGAACAAGGTGGGTAAAGAGAGATGACATACTAATAGGAATAGAATAGCAACCAAAGAGGTTTATGTTTTATCCAGAAAGCTGGTCAGAGTTGTAAAGTTTCTTTAAAATAGATTAATGCCATGGATATGTGCTTCAGGAAGAAGAATCACACCAGTTACTATCAGCATTCAGATCTCTGCTTAATGCCTCCTCCTTAGAGAAGTCCACCTTGTAGAGAGCCACTCACGCAACTCACTGCTTTCTCCACAATCATCCTGCTTTATTTTCTGCATGGCACATGTAATTATCTCTCATGAAATAATGTATTCACTATTTTGTTAATATTTGTCTATCTTTCCCAGTGGAGTGTAAGGTCCGTGAAGGCAGGAACTTTTATTGTTCAATTCCCAGTATGAGGAACAGTGTGTAGCCCCAGAACCATGAATATTTATTAAATGAACAAATGGAAAGTTTATTTAAATACTATATGAAAATGGGCCAGGGATTTATCCCAGTGGCACCACGCCTACCTTGCAAGCACAAGGTCCTGAGTTAGATCCCTGGTACCCCCCTAAAAAATACTATATGAAAATGGCCAAGAACCTAGATATATGTATTCCAAATATATAAATGGCCTCCTAAGGTTTTATTTTCTCAAGAATTTGGTGTTTCACTCAAAAATCTAATCCATATTCATGTAGTAAAACAACTCTTTACTAGTTAACCAGTTCCTTTTCCTGTCAAGAATTAACAAAATAGAACTATTTCTTACTTCAGAACCTTCTTTTTCTTTTGTAAATCCATTCCTGCAAAAATATGTACAGAGCCCCAGTGAAATTTTTTAAATTAAGTGTATTTGAAATGAGGAATGACATAGAATTATTTATACAAAACAAGAGAACTTAAGTCCTTTTTCA
Source organism: Heterocephalus glaber (assembly GCF_053883595.1). Lineage (NCBI taxonomy): Eukaryota > Metazoa > Chordata > Mammalia > Rodentia > Bathyergidae > Heterocephalus > Heterocephalus glaber. Next base: position 58,172,144 of record NW_028258325.1, on the reverse strand, counting down.
GACTGCCCTGATGGGGACAGCTGGTTTTGCTGAGGAAGAACTCATGCCATGAGAGCTGAGAGAACATCTGAGTCAGAGCCCTGACTCACCGGTCCGTGGTGGTATTTTTTGGGTGGGCCTCTCAGATGACCAATTTAAGTAATATCCATTGTTTTGTTTTTTTTTCTCAGTATCCACCTCAGAGAATTTTCATTTCTTCCTTGAAACCATAGATCCACAGCTGTCATCAACTTGTTAAACAAGTTTCCCTTTAATTGCTTTCTGTTATTGTGCCCAGCCCTTAAAATCTCAACTATCTTTGTGGTTAGCACATTTACCTGAGAACCACTGGTCAGGACAAATGGAGTGCAGAAGTTTCCTGTATCTTTACTAACAGCAGCAACCATTACATCAACACATCATGTACAGGTAAGTGGAAATTTGCTTGCTTAAAATTCTGACAGAAATGGAATTAACACTCTTCCCTCAACATGACTCCCACCCCAGGGTTGCAGCAAAGCAATTGAATTCAGGCACGAAATGTGCAGTTTTCCCACAGCATTTTGGATTTTCTGCATGGAGACAACCTTGTCACAAACATGTATTTGTATCTGGAATCTATAGTTTTAAATAATTATTTGGGGAATGCTTCAGAAAAGTCACGTGAAGATTAATATCCTGTAAATAAAAAATAGTGTGACTGTGGGACTGTTGTCAACTGGTGAGGAGGTAGAAGAGAGAACATTTTCTTCTCAGAAAGATAGTGATAGTGACCACGACTTCCTTGTATTTATTTAATATTTCGTGTTTTCTGTCGAGCTTTAATCAACCTTACAGTACGCTGCTGTGCAGACAGATGTTCTCTATAGAATCATGTGAAAATCCAGATATGTTTACATAGTAAATTTTCATGAACCAGAATAGTATAATTATGTATAGGCATGTGCTATCTCCTTTAAAGTATCTAGGTAGCTAATTATGACAAATTTTAGGAAGATGCTTTCAGCTTACAAGTAATTCTCAAAATACATAAAATGTATCCAAATTAACTGAATTTAATCTTAAATATTTAATATTCAGATAAATGTATAACTGACATAAATATTTGTCTAAAATGTACATCATTAAATATATGTATTGAGGTGAAGAGCTGAGCCTTCATTTATACAAGCAAATAACATATATGCACATATTCACAATATCACTATTCATCTGAATCATGATTAGAAAAGGCACACTCACTGTGATAGAATATATTAGGATCATTTTTTCTTGAATTAAAATAACTTACTGTCATATGATTTCTTTTTTATTAAAGATGTTATTTCTTTCATACCCCTGTTTTCTTGTTGTTCACATCTTTCATTTGTTAATAAAAAGTGATAAAACATATAAAAATGGAAAATAAAAGCATGATTAATTTGTTCTGTTTTGCCCATAAGATATTCATCACCTTTATGCTGAATATATGATATATTTTATTTTTAGGGTACCTTCTTCTTTACTTTCACCATTTTATGCTTGTATGAAGCCATAACCTGAAAGATTTCAAAGGATTAAGCCATTGTTTCCATGGACTCCTAGTTCCTTAGAACAGATTTGACCCCTGACTCTGTGATTATCTTCTCAGAATGAGGCATTAATCTAATTACACAGCTGACCTCATAGGGATTTGGAAATATGGCTGATTCTGCGGGTTTATTTGAGACCCTACTGAACTTCATGGTTGCATATGGGTGCTTGAATGATGACTAGTTCAAAAGAAGAAAACGAACATTAGAATTGAAAGTAAAGATTTCAAAACCAAATTTCATAAATTTCAAATTTTTTCTTAGACCTATATTATCAAATGGGAAAAAAATCTCAGAAGAAAGCTATGCTTTTGATCCTTGCTAAATAAATGAGAATTTCAAGTCTAGGAATTTTTATAACAAGATATAAATTATACTCCGTGTGCTCCCAGTAATTTTTTGTGATTTTTCAGAAAAAAATTATATACGAATTACCAGAAATTGACTAATAGCAGAGTTTTCTGCTTCAAAAGTATCTGTTATTTTTAGGCAGCTATATGATCTCTGTTATGGTTTGTAGGGGTTTAGGTTATGGCTCAAAGGCAAATAAAACCCAGAAAAAACATCTGAGCTGTGTGACAAGAAAGAATCAAGATGGAAAAAAGGGAAGGGAATAGAAACATAAAATCCTATAGTAATTTTAGTGAAATAAAATAGAGAATTAAGAAGTCATTTCATTCTTCTGTTTTCAAACCATGGTGTTTAGATGAATTCTAAAATATCTCTTTGATCTCAATTTTTTAAAATCTAGATTTTTTTGTTTTAATAAGAACATATTCTGAAAGACCTCTTTTGAATTAAAGCCTTAAAAATAAAACTAGAAAGAGATAAAAACTATAAGAAAGAAAAACTATAAGAAAGAGATCATTAGAAAAACAAGTAAATAGTAAAAGTTTAGGGGTGACAGAAAAGTGAAGAAAGGGTGTGGTATACCATGCAGGAGCAAGGTTGTTTTGGCGAAGCAGAATGCCCACTCAACTAGGTAAATGGTGACCCTCCACTAACAGATCAACGGTATTTGGAATTTAATAGTGAAGAAGCAAAAGCTTGTAATATAAAGAGTTGTAATATTGGCAGACATCAAGCAATGAGAATGTAAAACTGAGCAAGCATATAAAAATTTTAGTCATCATTAGATTAGAAGTGACACTGTCAGTCTTGGAAAGAGAAACATTAATTTTATATAATATTTTACATAATAAACACTCTAATACACTGATAGAGTTTCACAGGCTTCATTATCCCCTGTCTAAGATGACACCTAAGTTTATACCTACACCCCTGGTTCCTCAGGTAACCACCAATCCAAGAATCTCAATAATGTACTGGAAATTAAAGTTCCCTTCAACTTCAAGATATAAAATTTTATAATTTTTTTCACCTCAAATTATCTCATTTTACTTTCCCTTATTCCGGCAGTAAAATCTATGTCATCTTTACCATAGTCCCAACCTTTAGGAATATAGTTAATTATCAAGTTTTGGAAAATATTCTACCCTTGTACATTTCTCTAATTTTCTTTTTCATTTATAGTACTGTCACTAAATATCTTGTTACTCCAGTCCTATGGGTTATAATAGTGTCTTTTCTTGCTGGTCTTCTCTTTTTATGTTCTCCTTTCTTTCAAATGAGATCCTGCACATACATGCATGCAGATTCCTTTCCTAAGCACTACAAGACCTCATGGTCATTTCCACAGGATGAAGTCAAAACTCTTTGGCCTAGCTCTGAAAGCTTTATATCATCTGGATTCCTCTGCTCTGGTTACTCTCCAAAATGGAGCTATCCTTCATCCCCCTTGGCTTCCTTCATTCCTGTGTGTCACAAATATTATCTATGATGTTAGGCACTATGCTGTGTTCTGGATATAAAAACAGGAAATGGACCACAACATGCCAGTGACTATAGGTGAAAGGCTGACATATAAAAGTTTAAAAGAAATTTTGAATGTCAGGTCACAGTGGCATTGGCTAAAAAAGGACATCAATGAAGAGGAGATGACAAAGTGAAGTGGTGAAGTTTGAGGGCAACTCAGTGGGCAGACAGAAGGTGTGGGGGAGCACAAGGAGCAGCTGGAGGCGTGAAGGTATCTGGAGGGTTCCTAGAACACTGAGTCATTTGAAATGATCAGAATACAAAGTGTTCAAGAATGCGATTAGATGGAAGAGGGATGGGAGTGGCATAGAGCAGAGGCACCGGAAGTTCACTTACAGAAATGTGAGGAAAGGGCAGATTGTGGAAGTACAAAGGACAAGTTCCCACGTGTGAAGGTGTATGATGAGCACACTTTTCTAATGCCTTCTGTTTACTTAGTGGAATAAAAATGTTATCAGATAAGAGTGAAGCTAGAGCAGATAGTGTTGAAGCTTTGAGAAAAATGTAAGAAGTTATCTTTCTAGAAGAATTATAAAACATCGATAGAGGATAGATCTTTTTTTAAATCTTGTTCTCCTGAAAGCATCAACCCAATTTATCTTCACCACTGATCTAGTACATTATACACATTTCCCCCACTTGCCACTTCTAATCTGAAAAATCTGACAATGTGCCCTGGGAGTTAAAGTTTAAATTGCAAATTTACAGGCTCTTCCAAGAATTCAAATTTACTAGATCTGGAGTAACATCTCAATCTGTATATTTAATATGCACCCCGAGACAATTCTGATTCAGGTCACTCTCCAGTCATACTTGAAGAATCCCAAATGTAGAAGTCAAAATCCCAACATCTTTGTGTGGGTTATCAAGGCTTATTCTTGTTGTGAGCTTTCTCTCAATCAATCAGGGTTTCTCAGAGAAACAGAGCTACTAGGAGATGGAGACAGAGACAGAGACTGAGACTGAGACAGATACAGATAAAGGTAAATCTATATAGCCACATATACTTAAATTTACTTGTAAACATATGTACACATACATACATGCGTACACACAAGCACACATAGAGATTTATTCTAAGGAATCAGTTCTCATAGTTGTGAGGATGGCAAGTCTAAAGGCTGTAGAAACATCTAGCGGCCTGGAAACTTAGGCAGGATTTCAATGTGATGATCTCAAGGTAGAATTTCTTCTCACAAAACATCAGTTTTTGTTGGCAAAGCCTTCCACTGATTGGATAGGGCTCACTCACACTATCAGAAGTAATCTTCAGTCAACTCATTGCAAATTTAATCACAGCCATGGAAACTGTTCACAATACCTAAATCAATGTTTGACCAAACAGCTGGACACCAGAGTCTAGCCTAAGCTGACAGGTAACATAAACCATCAGGCTCTCCAATTTCATCTTTGGCCGATTTATGACTCACAGTTGGCTACAAAAAAATGAATTGCTGATCATTCTTACACCATTACATATGATTCCTTCTTTCCTGGTTTTTAATTTTGTTTTGTTTTCAGGGAGGGGGTGTTGAGGCAGGGTCTTCCTTTGTAGTTCAGGCTGGCTTTGAACTCACTATGTAGCCCAGGCTGTCCTTAAACTCACAGCAATCCTCCTGCCTCAGCCTTCTGAGTGCTGGAATTATAGGTGTGCACCACCACACCCAGCTGGCTCCTTCTTTCTAGACTGTCTTTCATTTTCTTTGACTGGGACATTCTTACAGATCCTTCTCGAAACTTGAGCTGAGGCCGTCAACAACTATTACCTAAGTGAAACAGTGAAAAGATACAACTGTAGATTCATCCGGGCACACTTTAAAGATTCCTTGGACCCACTGTAATAAACTAGTGAAACTCAAACACTATCCTAGCCCATATAGCACTCTGTATTTGTGTGTTTTCTTTGTACATAAAACCATTATAAATAATATAGGATCATACTCATACTTTAAAAAATCGTGATGGGCTTAGATATAAAAAATGTCTAAGACATTTCCCCCCATGCTCCGGAGCTGTCAAGATCTTCACTTATTGATCCTGACTGCTGCCATCCACTGACCCTGGGAGGAAACTGATCTCAAGTACAGATAAGGTGACACCAAATCTCACATCTTGGAAAAGTGATTCCATAGCATACGTCCAGAAAAACGGATTGAAGCTCAAAACACAAGTTCAAGCATAAGTTTTAGGGCAGCATATTTCCCCCATCCTCCTTTTGTTCTCTCTTCCTCCTTTTCTCTTCCTCCCTCCTTCCCTTCCTGTGTCTTTTGCTACTATTGTGACTAATTGTGGAGCTATTAGGGTGTGGGAAAGAGGAAAGAAATGCAAATTTGAAAAGATTGTGATTTTTGTGACATTTTCTCATACTCATATTTTTTATTGGCAGACCAGTCACAGCTTCCCACACATCGGTGCCACTATGGATAGTTGCCCTCATTGTGTTTGGAGTGTTGGCAATTCTGGGAATAACTATCGGTCTCCTCATTCATTTTCTGGCAGTAGGTTGGTATATACTTATATACATATATATGTATTTACTTAGTTTTGTTGTAATTTTTATTTCCATTTCCATCAAAGATAAAGAAGCAATTGCAAACAATGAATTATCTCCCTTTACAATGACATTAGTAATCCCAGGGCTTAGAAATAAACATTATTAACATTTGCCCTATACTCTATTTCAGATATCTTTTGAATATATACAGGTTGAAGTGGGAATCCATTTAGATACATGACACATATAGTTAACTGACAGAAAAGATAACTTTATTATGATGATCTTACACATATTGTATTATTTTATAATTAAGACATCATATTTATTGTATATGAAGAGAAATAAATATTGAATTTCAATTATTTCTTCCTAACAAAGATATTAATATAAAAATTCCTCCTACATACCGTTTTTAAAAATATTGAAAAGCATGAAGAAACTTTGTGTCATTTTTAAAAACAATTTGTTTTAATTTTTGAAATTATACCACTTACATGCTATTGTGAAATTTAACAATTAACATAATTGTTCTTAGTTTTCTCTTACATTTTCCACTAGTTTGCTAGCAATACATTTTATATAGTCAATGTTTTAACACTTCATTCTGGTTTACAATAAAAATTACTATAGTTGTTTAAACTTTAATGTGTATTTAGATGAGATGTATGCTCACCATCAATATTTTTCCATGTCTTTGGCATACTTGAGTGTTGTTTATTTTTTCCTCCAAAGCGTGATATAACCATAGTTTAAAGAGTCAGGCAATTTTTAATGTTATCCTCCTCCATAGCCTCTATCTTTTATTTGTCAGAGAAGCCACTTTTAACTCTCTCAGGCCATTCTTAATGTTGCTATGTCACTATTTATTTTTACTCATTTGCATTATCTATTCACTTTTTACTATGGAAAATGGGAATTCTATATTCATTCATACCCTGGTCAGAGTGGTCATCTTAGGATTTCTTTTTAGAATGTTGTAGGGTTACCTTCAGCCATCTGTTAAGTTTAATCAGATGGCTGGATTTCCTACTTCCTTTTTATTATTTTATTCACTCAGTTGTAGGGGAGTGTGTGTGTGTGTGTGTGTGTGTGTGTGTGTGTGTGTGTGTATGTATGTGTTCCAAGATTTGGAAAAGGGTTATGATGGGAAGTATAAATTTTTGACAACTCACTTGTCTGAAACTATATCAATATTACACTTAACCTCAATTAGTAATACTGTATTGAATTCTAATTGTAAAAAAATTCCCTCTGAATTTTGCCCCTGATGTTCCATTGTCTTCTTGTTTTAAAAATTTCTATCAAGAAATCTAAAGACATTGTGATTTAAGAATTTTTGAGTGATACTTTTCCGTATCTCTCACCTTTTGAAATTTAGTTAGGTTTATGTTAACTGTGCACGTTACTTTGAAATTTCATGGTGATGTAGCATAGTCTAGAGATCTTTTCATTCATTGTGATGGCCTTAAGTTGGTTATTTCAGTTTGAAAACTCATGTACTACTTTAGTCCCTGGGAATTTTCTTACATTGTTACATTGATAATTTTTTGTCTTCTACCTTTTTTATAAACTTCTGGCAATGTTGACATGGGCCCTCTTAAATGGGTCTCTAATTTCTTTACATTTCCCTTTTTATTTTCCCTCCTTTAACCTGTTTTTATTAAAAAAATAAAATCACTTTCTTAAGCTTATTTTCCAAATATTTCATTGAATATTTTATTATATTTAATTCCAAAATCTCTTTTTAAAAATATTATGTATAGCATCTTGATCTTATTTCTTACAAAAATTTTCTTTGAGTATAATAATGGCTGAAAATGTCTACTTGAGTAGTCCCTTCCCTCCAAGATTTACTTTGCTTATCTAGCCATGTTTCATAATAGATGCTCAAATATTTTGATCCTTTGGTGTTTTCAAATTTAATTTTGGGGATTACAGAAAAGACCTGAAGGTGTGTGTGTGTGGTGGGGGGACCTTTTGACAATGGCTTTTACCATAGCTGCCCTATCTAGGTTGTTTCATTGAGAGAATCCAAATTACCAATATGTTTAGGTCTTTGTCTTGCATCGCTCAGGATACCCAGACAGAGGAAAACCCCTCTCATCTTTTGTATGCATATAATAGTGGTGTCTAGCATTTTGTAGACAACTTGGGAGGAGGTGAATTTAAAACTTTTGCATATTTAGAAATTTTGTCTCCAATTTCAATTGTCTCAGTCTCCTTGGGCTAAAAACCTTAATAGTTGGGGAAGACACTGGGATCTAGCTGTTTTAACCAATCTTCCTTACCTGTTGCCATTTAGGATTCTTTGGTTTAAAACAGCACTTACATTTCCCACTGCTATCTTGGGGTTCAGGCTCTTTGTCTCTTTCCTCCCTCCAGCTTCCATACAACTGTTGTTATCTCTTCTTCCCTTCTTACTTCTTTGTGGGTTGACTTTAAAACTAACACTTAAGCACTTTTCCTGTCATTTTTAAGGGGATTTTGGAAAAGTCACCTTTAGATATAGTATTAGCTAAATCTATCATCTTTAACTGAATATTCTTGATTGTTGAATTTTATGATTCATGTCCAGGGTAGCAATAGCTATATATCTTCTTGAAGTCATTCTTTTAAGGTTTTAAGCTGCTGGAATTTCTCAGAATTTACATATATTAATTAATAATAGTGAATCAAAAAATTGTTTACACTATCTTTTCCTTAGAAATTATTCCTTTATCTTTTATCTATTTGGTGTCAGAGCAAAGATCCTGAAAAATGTCCCTTTTATAAATGTGAATTATTTTGTCCTTATTTTTTTAACCTGAATAATCATAGGCTCTTTTATTTGTTGAATTCACCAAGCTAAGTCTGTCTTAATGTGTTTATCCTTAAATTTTTCATACAACACAATGGGCCATTTCAAGCTACATATTCAAACCTATTTGTTCAATTCTTTTTTCAGAAGCATCAGTCATGTATTTGTTAGATCTGCTTTGCTTTTGTGTCATTCTTTCCTCAGTAATAATTTAAATTTTCCTTTTCCATTTCATTTTGTTTATTTTGCTCAAACCTGTCCTGTATGTCACACTATTTTCAATCTATATGTCATATCCAATGTGGCTTTTACCTCTGACTTCCATTTATTCTACTTTTCTTCTTCATTTAACTATGTATATTGTTGAGTTCTTTTGTCTACAATATCTTCAAAACCTTAGGAATTAGTTGCTGAAACTCGCCCTTTGTTCCATTAATAATGCCTGCTCTTATTTTTATGTCCTTTCCTCTTTTTGACTGTAACGCCTGTATACAAGGTCCCTGTTGGAACCTTTGTAATTATTAGTCACTTTCTGTGATTTGGGTCACATGGTTTTTAAAGAATCCAGTGGGAAGTAGGCCTAGGAGTGGGTTATGGACTTGGAGAATTTGCAGCTTATGTAAAGGCTTTCGCCCAGAGCATTCTCTTATATCTTTTATTTTGTTTTTGAACTTAAGATGCATTCATCTTCAATTGTTAACATGTAGAAAGCCAAGTTGCCCCTGAGGAAAGTGGTCTAACTTGCACACTCTGAATTATAACACAGTGATCCCAGCCTCCCACCTTTTAACCCCATCTTACCTCCAGCAGATTGCCCTACCTGGAAGACTATTTCATATACAATAAAAACAGCACACTAGTATGATTTTTCTTCTGCCAGTCTACATTATGTAGGTCTTTACATAAATATTTTTTAGCTATTCCTTCAGAACCTAAAGTCTCATTATTTTAATTTTGGAGAGCTTTTAGAAAAATCTGCATCTAGCTCCACTTATGAGAAGTATCTTTGATCTATATCATTTCTCATGTTATTATGTATTTCATAGTTTAGGGCATGTTTGTATCATAAGTTTTGGTTCAGAGATGTGATTGTTTTCTTTAGCTTCCTTGGAACAAAGCCTGATATTTTTGTCTTTTCTTCTTTTTCTGGGCTTAGAGGTAGGAGAAGGTAGAAGGAAAGTTTTTACTTTATCAACCTTAAATAGAAGTCTCATAAGAATTCATGCTTAAATCCGGACATGACATCTAGAGCATTCTTCTTTCTTCTTCTTCTTTTTTTTTTTTTTTGGTACTGGGGATCAAACTCAGGACCTTGTGCTTGGGAGGCAAGTGCGGTGCCACCGAGCTACATTCCGGCCCTTAGAGCACACTTAAAACAAATGAATGTTTCAAGTTTCTTTTCAGAAATAAGTAGTAACTAATCGGGTAATGGAAAAAGTTATGCAATGCTTTCCTTCTTTCTGTCTCCTTACCCACCTTCCTCAATTTACACTGGCATTTGAGCTACTCATAAAGATGGAATGTTGTCCATGTGGAAGGCTTCTTACCACCAGGGGTCACTGTCACCTCTCTGGTGCCAGCTGAGCATGATGTTTGAATTGGCAGTGAGCCAGCACAGTTGATGAACAGCTGCAGTGTCCCACTAGGATAGCTATACTGAAGATACTCGGAAGTCGATTTCATTGTTTTACTACATGGTCTCTTAGCCTTGAATTGTCTTAGGTATTAAATATTTGAATTGTCTACTGTGTCTGGGAAAAGTGTTCCTTTCTAGTGTAGAAAAGCAAGTCACATTTTCCCAATTTATTAATTTACTTTAAGGAATATTCATGGCTGCTGAATGATGTAGTAGAAAGAAATATTTAGGAATCCAAATGAATTGAAAGATACACTGTGAACATTTAGTTATGTAAAAGAGGTTGAAGAGTTTTAAGCTCTTTTTTGCTGCTTATGGTATAACTTCATATATTACAATTGTAAAATTTGGCCTCTATAATGAAAAATAAATGACCCATGCATGAATTGGCTAACTGCAATCAACAATATTTATTTATAAATCACATATAATCAATGCATTTTCAGCATTTTGAGACTTCCTAACTTCTTTTTCTATCAATTTTGCACTGTAAAATATTTAACATTTATAATAACACTCTAGCAATACCACCAAACTAGTTTAGCTACCCCCCCCCGCCATGCAGACACTCATTTCTCTCTCACAGACCCTCCTTAGGAAGGTACCTTTGCCTCTTCCTTCCAGGCTACCTTTGCACTTTGTGAGTGTTTCTTTCTTGGGCACTTATCACACCACGACAAGTTTTTTTACTTGTTTACATATTTTGTTTTCACTGTGGTTTTCCTCTTCTTTTAATCCATATATAATAACTTGCAAATGAAAACTCAGGTTCATCACTGAATTGTATATATATATATATTAGTCCCTCATGTATTGATTTCATTTGTAATGACCCTGTCTCTTTCACAAGATGATACTCAAGGGCAGTTATCTTGTAAAGGAACATTTTCTTAGTTCTTGTTATACTTGTACACAGAACCTAGCACATTCCTAATTGCTGTATATATATGAAATATATCACATATTAGAGATGTGACATATATCAAGTAGCTTTGTATCTCTGAATTTTAGGAAAGAAATGTAATGAGTTAGCTGTGGGCTTTGGTGTGACACAGATTGCGCTTTTATTCTTGGCTCTTTGTAACAACCATACCATATTGGGCAAGTTATTTAATCTTTCTAATATTATATTTCACCTGAAAACATGTACTTCATAATGTCTGAAGTATCTTCATATGGTTACTATATTATAGTAGATAATACATAGTAACTATTTTAATTCATAATCAGACAATTGACTAGTGTAAACAGAAATCTCATTATAGTATGTATTCTTTTCTGTCTCAATCAAGGTGCTACTTTTATTCATGAACTTTCTTTGATGTGTGTATGTGTATGTGTGTGTATTCCACTATCAGTGCTACACCACTTTCCACAGTGCTTGTATTATGTAATCAACTGTACTAGAAAGATTCACATGAGTTTATTAATATCTATTTAGAATAATATATATCATTTGGTATTATTAGGCAAACTATATTTAGATTTGAAGTCCATTTAATTTAATTCTTGGATCATTTCTTTATCTTACAGAAAATAGGACTAACTATTATCAAGGAAGCTTTGAAGTGCTAGATATCCCATATAATAGAAATTATGAAAGGGAGACATCACAAGAAAATAACTATCTTAGTAAAATCCTTGAAACCAAGGTAAGTTAGCATTTTTCTATGTTTGATTGTTAATTATTTAAAATATAAAAATAGTAAAATTTGATATTTGACTCTGTTTTCTTTTAACAGATGGTTGATGCATTTCAAAATTCTGATATTTACAGACAATATATCAATTCCCAAGTTATCACACTGGTGTAAGTAACTAACACTTACCAACAAAAAGAGATCAAACCACCAGACATACCATTAGACTTCAAATTTCTTTGTTAAAAAATCTATTGAAAGCTTAGGTTCATTACACAATAAGTTACTAACATCTAAAACTATCATAAATGTCAGACCTATTGTTCAGCATAAAACCAAAGCAGAAATTAGGGCTATATTGTCGAGTTCATTACATCTATTGAAAATTATTGATCTTTAAATTATGAATGACTTATTCTTCTAATTTCATAAGTATTTATGTTCAGAAAACAGTCTCTTAGACAAATATTTGATACTCTAATATTTTTGTTTCTCCTTACCATAAATATGGACCCTATTTTCTCCTGTGTTTCTATTTGCAAGTTAGTTAAACCTCTAGTGGAATCTGTCCCTAAGTTTCTTCTTAGATGTAGTGTGGAAGACAACATATCCATACCCAAGCTTTGAAACCGAGGATCACCTTCTAGTCACCATAAAAAAGTCTAGTCTCCAAGCATGGAGAGAGGTTTACAAGAAGTAAAATAACTATACTGTGTTCCCTTCGCATGGGTTTGGAATAGTAAAGAATAGCACAGGGATCCCTTCAAATGAAGTTAGATAATTTAAACTCAGCTTTAGCCATTCAGTAGTCCTTGAGTCATGGGTGAGTCACTGTATCACCTTGATTTTGTTCTTCTATCCTATGAAATACAATGATAACACTAGTCATGCCTTACTCATAGAACCATACTCAGAATCAAAAAGCAAATGTGTGTGAAAATGTTTGAAAATCAACACATTTGCATGAAGGTGATTATTGGTTTTACTATCCTCAATGCCACCAATGCCTGCCTTTCTTCCCCTCTTCCTGGACTTATATGACCTGTGAAATTGCATAATAGATTATGGTTCCAATTTTAATTAATCTGAGGGGTCAATTTAGTGTTGGACAGAAATGGAAAACTAAAATTGAAGGTTCCAGACACCTCTCAGAGAAAGCCACTCTGCTTTGTTTTCTCATGAATGCAACTTCAGATCTCCTTAGGTAGCATAGGTCAGCTATAGCCACAGAGAGACCATAGGACAGAGTTTTTCATTCTGGCACACACTGATACAAAAATCAAACTTATGTGAACAGAGTGCTTTGTAGAAACTATTATTGATTCATATGCCAAAATGCTGAGTGTCCCTTAGAGAGACCCAAAGCACAACAGTGAGGCCTCAGGGGCTGACCTCTAGGATTCCTGACATTCTGCATGTCCATTGGCCCTGCCTCATGGGCCGTCCATCCTTTCCTCAGTTCCAAATAAATCTTCCCTGAATACCATGGTCAGATTAACCTCCTCATTGCTGCTATTCCTATGCCCTCATCCAACCTGACAATGTACACGCTGGGAGAGCAGGCACAGGGTGAAGGAGTACAGTGTGAAGAGCACAGGTTATAGAATCCATTGCACTGGATCTAAATCTTATTTTTGTAGCCACATATCCCTGAGAATATTACATAATCTCTCAGTACCTAAAATTTTCCTTGTATACAAAAAAGATAATGGTGCTTAACACTTCAGTGTATTGTGAATACAACAAAATATGTGCTAATAACTGTGGTGACAAAGTGCCAGGAAAAGTAGATGCCAAATAAATGCTAATTAATATTATTAAAATCCAATTATTCTGTGGTATTATTCCTTCTCCTCTCTGATGAAATTTTCTGCTTGATAATAAAGCAGCAATAAAAATAAGTTCTACTTTGCACATCACCTCTTCCATGAAAAGTTTCCCAATCATTTTAAGTGAAAAAAGACTTATCTTTCCTCTGAATACCTTAAAATAAATATCTTGGTCCTTATTAGAGTAATTTGTAAAAGTCTGAAAATTCCCTGAGGGTGGAACCCTGTCTTAACTTACCTTAGCATTGCCCAATGGCTCCTAACCAACTGAATATCAACAGCTCAGTAAATGACCAATGAATGCATAAATAAATGATCCCAGTTCTTAGATTATATCTTTACTCTATGCTTCAGCCTTTTCCTATTTTTTCAGGTTTGTAAAATTATTTGTCTTCTAAACTAAATAATATAACTTCACACATACTATTGCTATGTACATGTTGGCAGACTATTGAGCCAGTGCTTCATCTAGGCACAGTCCATAAAAGAGGAGAAGATTCCAAATAGGAAAGATCAGGAGCTGAAGAAGGAAATGATATTTTTAGCAGTACATAGAATCTTTATGTTTCCAGTCCTGATGGCAACAGTGTGACAGCACACATATGGCTGGTATTCAAGGATTCCAGAGCAAGGAAGGAAAACACAAGAAGAAGAATTGAGAGCATCTTACGTCAGATGCTGAGGAGCCAGTTGGGATCCTTGACCACAGACCCCACTTCTCTTAAGCTTGTGGGTAAGCTGCCCAGATGAGAGTGGTGCTGCTGTTGTCACTTTGTCCTGAACATGCAACACAAACACCAGGCACAACACTGAGCCTCACCATATTTTAAAATGAATGTCATTTAACCATAGAGCAATTACTTGTATTCTTCATTACTAAACACACATTCAAGTTACAATAATGCTATGCCTTATAACTGCTTCTCATTCTAAAGTAGACTTTAATATTTTAAACAATGTGCATAAGTAATGGTGTGATTTAATTTTCTTTTCATGATTTCCTATAACTTTCTGAAACATGAATATGTAGATCTGCCATTACAAGACAGGTCACTTTCTAAAAGTTAATTTTATATACTGAAAGAAATCAGATCATTTGTGGGGACTTCCTTTTTTCTAAGGGAGGTGAATTACAATTTTCCACTTTAGACAATACAGAATACATTCCAAATAAATAAAAATGAAGTCTCTCACATAGAACTGTGAAGTCGGTACTTCCATATTCCATGCACCTGTAGTGAAAGTAAAATTTCAATAAATTGATCTCTCTTTTCTATCCACTCTACCCTGAGGTTAAAAATGCTTTCTCAACACTCTTGCTCTGTTCTGTTGGACCAACTTTCTTCATTGCTCTACAATCAATAGATAGGTATGAAATTTACTGTGATTTTTTTGTTCTATTTCAGAAATCAGTAAATCCAACGCTGAAAAAATTATCAACAGCCGTAAGTTTGAATACTTTCTAAATTAAATATGAGATTTTTTGTTATTCTTGGCACAGTTATAAGTGCTTTTCATAAGAGAATTCATTCAAACTCCATAGCAATGTGAGAGATAGACATGATTGTAATCTCATTTTAGAAATGAGATAACAGAAGCACAAAAAAGTGAAATAATTGCCTAGATTCAGACTGTTTGTAAATAAGTGTCAAGGTCAAAGTTCCCTCCCCTAGGCAGCAGCTTCCTCATTCTCCAAGTTCTGCAGCATCTCAGGGGTGTCTGCCTGGGAAGAGAGAACCCAGGGCTCCTACAGATTCTGGTATGGATTACATTCCTTCATATCAGTTATGGTACTATCAGATTTAAGCATATAGGGCAACTGAACTCGCTGTCTACTCTGTAATCAAGTAAACATTATCTTGAGCTAGGCATGGTGGTGTGCTCTTGTAATCTTAGCGCACTGGGAGGCTGAGGCAGGGGAATCCCAAATTCGACCCCAGCTTGAGCAATTTAGTGTCTGATCCTGTCTCAAAATAAAAACTTTTCTAAAAGGGCTGGGAATGTAGTTCAGTGAGAAAGCCTTGCATTCCATTCCCATTGCTAACATCAGTCAATCAAGCAATCAAACAGAAATTATAACTACAAAACTAATAAGTAAATAAATATTATCTGTATTCTCGATGAACAAGACTGACCCTCTCTGACAGGCTGTGGGAGACGAGCGAGGATATCTGCCACACATGACAGAATCAAGGGAGGCTCCACAGCCCAGGAGGGCGAGTGGCCATGGCAGGCCAGTCTCAAAATGAACGGCAGGCACTACTGCGGGGCCACGCTGATCAGTGAGGTGTTCCTGGTGACTGCAGCTCACTGCTTTACAAAGTGAGTTCATTGCTGCAGACCAGGAAACCAACACCCCACGCTTCTCCATTTTTTTCCTGTTTCCCTGCTCAGTTCCTAGGTGGCACTTTCATCCTCAGAAGGGCCCTAGTTTGACAAACAAGTTACATTGCCTATCCAAGCCTTTCCCACTTTACCAGTGACCATGGGAAGTCTCTCAATTTTGATAACTGTACTTCTTCTTACCTGAGTCTTATCTCTCATCACTTTATACTCCAGTTGCTAAAATATAATATCCTATTTCATACTCCCTCCTCTCTCTTCACATGTCTACTCTACTCTCTTTTAGGCAAATAGGACTTAGTCCTGTCTCAGATGCTATTTTCCCTAAGAAATCTTTCTTTCCCTTAAACATACTGATTTAATTCCTGTTTGCGTTCCCACTAATTACACACTCAAGTATCTAAACAATTGTTATGACTGCCAGTATTTATGCTCATCTTTGATTAGACTTAGCTTCTTGAAGGCATATGCTATTTATTTTCAATTTATATCCCTATTGCCTTACATAGAATATGGTACAGGAACTCAAGCAAGATATTTCAAATGAATTAAAAAATAATATTGTACTATTGCAATGGAATACAGAGAGATGAAATACTACTATCATGAAAAGCATAGAGTAGATGCAGAATTTCCTCTATTTGCTATAGAATGCAGTATTTTGCTATTTTGAAATAAATAAAAAACAGGATTTTTGTTTCCTTAGGACGGATAATCCAAAAAACTTTGCTGTTAGCTTTGGCACTGAAGTGACTCCTCCCTACATGCAACATTATGTTCAACAAATTATTATTCATGAAGGCTACATTAAAGGTGAACATCATGATGATATTGCAATTATACGGCTCACTGAGAAAGTTTTATTTAAAAATTATGTGCATAGAGTTTGTCTTCCTGAAGCCACACAGATATTTCTGCCTGGAGAAGGAGTTGTTGTCACAGGATGGGGAGCACTTTCCTATGATGGTAAGTCCCGAGAGAAAACCTAACATCCTTTGTGAGTTTCAGAAGCAACAAGAAAAGTAAGCAATTGAGTTGCAGAGTCCAAGGCATTATTTGCCTCTGGCTATCAAGCAGTCTCAGGTGATTTCTTAAGGAATATTGCATCTGGAATTATGACTGTAAACTGCCTTGGTTTGGAATATTCCTAGGAGACCAGTATGGATATAGAACCTCCCTTACTAGGAGAAACTAATGGAGAAGATTCTGGCCCAAAGGTTTTGTCATCATCCAGTTGGTGAATTCTTCTCTCATCCCAGAAAGAATGACAAGGCAGAGAGTTAAGAGAGAACTAATTCCTTAAGCCCAGTATTGGACACCAAAAGATGTTACCATCTGCCTGATGGGTTCTTCTTTCTACCCAGAAAGAATTACTGTACAAACTAGAATCAAAAGAGGACCAAACAAAAGAATTTATTGTAGAGTGAAAGCAGAACACATCATCTATTTGTAAAGCAAAAGTAAAGAGCCCCCAGGCTAATGAACCTGGTGAAGGACAAATGGGTTGCCAAAAGGACTCCTGTCTAGGAGTTTTTATACACAAAAAGGAGTACATCTCAGCCAAGTTGAGATCAACTTATGGGGTTACAAGCAGGAAAGCTGGACTTAGAAGTGGGCCTGTAGGAACTTGGGATAGGTAGCAAGTGTACTTGTGCAAGTACCACTAATTATAACTTTTAACAGAGCAAAGGTGTTCTTTAGAGGGGTATAAGTATGTTCTATCTGGGCATGAGAATACCACCATCTAATTAGGTCTTTATTTACTGAGCCTCCAATTCGCTGGCCATGGCCATTGTGTCCTTCACTGTATCTTCCTGACTCCCTCCTCGGCTTGGCCCTTTCCCTGGCTGCCAGCCCTGTCTGCAGAACTCTTTTTGTCAGAATGCTTCCTACTCTTCCCTCTTGGGCCGGTGCTACTCTGAGAAATCCTCTAATCCTCCCAAGGGGTCGTCCTCATCCTCAACATCAACTTTTTCAAGAAACTGGTTGTGTAGATTATGTTGGGAGCCACTTCTCAGATTAGGAAGATGACACCTAAACCTTAAGTGATGGACCCAAAGCACAGTCACGTCTGTGGAGGGAGAGTGGTTCATTCCATTCTAGTCTCTTACAGTTTCAGGTTTGAGAAGGACTTTGAAAGGCAGCATTTAAAAGATGTTTCAAATTGTATTTCATAGCTTCAAATTATTTTTTCATAGGCTTGAGTGAGGTAATTGGGCAGGCCTTTTCATTCAAAGTTAAATGGTTAAAGAGCAACATTTAAACAGAGGTCTTCTGCATAGAGGATACAGCCCTGTTTCACAGTGGCTCTTTTGCTGATGACATTTATTTCCTCTAGGTAAATTCCCAGTGTTACTTCAGAAGGCACCTGTGAAAATTATTGATACAAACACGTGTAATGCTGAAGAAGCATATGATGGCATGATACAGGACACAATGCTATGTGCTGGCTACGTGGAAGGAAATATCGATGCCTGTCAGGTAATTCTGGACACTATTCATATTGACCACCTAGTATATAAATAACAGCTATTATTTTATGAAAGTCATCAACATGGAGACAGTTCTATGCTTTAGTTAATGTGTTCTTTGACAGTTCTGTCAGTGTCTCTTAGCTTTGACACTAAAAATATTCTTCCCTACATGTAACATGTATTTATAATTAACAAACACTTATGTTGGGCTAACACTGTCCTAATTTCTTTGCAAATGGTCATTTATTCAGCCCTCATCTCAACAATCTCAATATCTCAGCACTACCATTATTCTTTTTTAGATGAAACTGAGACAGAGGAATGCACAGTACTCACACATGGTCATACCCTAGTAAGTGTCAGGACTGCATACAATTCTCTGGGACCCAGCATCAGAATTTATCCTCTTACCACGTCTCAGTAAAGATCAGTCTCAGAAATGCCTGAGTCACTTTCCACCCATTGTAAAGTCTTCCTACCTTCTTATCCTCTTCGTGTAAGATGATTCTAGTTACTTTTCTCAGATATGAGACCCTGAATTTCAGGTATACCTGTGTTATGTGTTTCCCGTCTTTCTTGTAGAACTAGACTTTATAACTTCTCAAATCATCCCTTCTCAGATCACACCTTGTGCATGAAAGACCCAGAGAATGTATTCTGGTCAGTCACAGTTAAAGTTAGAAATACACAGTCATTTATATAATTTGCCTTTCTATAGTCTCTATGAAGCACCAATCACAAACTAATATATCCAAAAGGAAATGGTCATAATAACAATGTTCTTTGTTTTATTTAGGGTGACTCTGGAGGACCACTAGTGTATCCCAATTCTCGAAATATTTGGTACCTTGTTGGCATTGTGAGCTGGGGAGATGAATGTGGCAAAATCAATAAGCCAGGCATCTACACGAGAGTGACAGCCTACCGCAACTGGATCACCTCCAAGACTGGTGTCTGAGGGAAAAGCATCTTGTAAAATTAACACAGGTCATTGTCGCCATGACTCCTAGGCCTTACTTAACATGCTTTTCAAATTAATGGGTACATTGGCTGTTTGAAAGAATTATGGACCTGAGGGAATGTTTGTGAACTTTTATTTTAAGCACACTCAACAAGACAAAATAAGAAATCCTACTGTTTTTGGTCCAGAAAGGCTTAAAGCAAGAAAGTACGCTGATCAAAAATAACTTTTATAATACCATTTATTTTCTATTTCATTAACTCATGTTATAGTTATCTCACCACAGTACAAAGCTCTTGGTGTTTGTTATTACAACTTTGTAGAGTTATGAAGATGTATTTTTGCCCACAGGAAATTAGCAGACAACACAATGAGAGATTGGAATTACAAGGGTTAGGTTGGAGCATGCTGTGTCTGCTTTTATGTCATAGCTTTTGTGGAAGATATACCACTTTGGTATAATTCAAGTCCAAATGTAGCTACTGATTCCTATCTCTTATTTGTACTGGAACCTTCCTCAGTTGTCACAAACATTGTGAAAGAATTTCACAATGAAAGTAAACAAAACAATAGACTTTAAACTTACTAGGGACCAAGTATAATAATTCTGCAGTATTGGTATAGGATTTGATGGAAATTCCCCATTTGATATATATTTTTAAAGAATAACCATAAACAATGAAAATGTGTAATGTATTTTAATTAAAACAAATTAATAGTCTTCTTTGTTCAATGACAATTTTCTTGTTCTTTTATTTTTGTTTATTTTCTTAAGAATATATGAGTGGGTGTCTTTGTCTTCTGCATCATTGGAGAGGTAGAGGTGTGAGAAAGAGGGAGAGAAAGTGTGTGTGCACATGTGTATGTGTGTGTGTGTGACTGTGTGTGTGTCTGTGTGTGTGTGTTTCTAGCCAGCTTGAAGATGACACTGCTGTAGCCCAGGTTGGATCCATCCTGCCTGTGGAGTTGAGTCTGGGGGCCCCTGTCTTCTGGATGGATGTCAGTTTCCCATTAAGGAAGTATCTCTCCAGGATGCCACAGAGGCCAGAGTCAGCAACTTGCAGCCTAGGATGTACTGATCCAGTAGGGCTTGGCTTAGGCTGGTCCCCAGTGGTGTCACAGCATTCAGGCTGCTGTCCTGCTCATCCTCAGGTGGAAATCAGGCTGCTGTGCTGGTTTTGCATTTGCCATAGATGCCAGACACCCTGGCACTTCTCTACCAGTTAACAGATGTGGCCCACACCACCTCCCAGTGGCACATCCCCTTGATGGTAATAAAGGACCAGAGAGACACAGGACAAGGAGGAGGGCAAGTGTGGGTCGTCCCCGTGACTGACTGTGTCTGTGTCTGCAAGTGACATTTTGCAGGGCAGAAATATTGATTGTTGGCCATGTTCTTGATCCAGCAGTCTTTGGAAGCAAGCATAGATTCCTATTTTATGAACACAGTCTCCATAAGTTCAGTGACTTTAGTCTGTAATAATCTTAGAAAGTGAAAGTAGCTATCAATATTTACTGAAAACTTATATTAAGACACTTCACAAGTCCTTATAGGGTCTTTAAATTTTATTTAAGCTTCAATGACATGGAATGGATATATTAAGAGATAATCTTTTACTGCATTCCCCACACCCCAGGAAACATGAGTTTTACATTGTCTACTGATAACAACTTTCCATTTATCAAAAACAAAAAGTACACATACATCATAAATTCTGTTTCAAATGGCATTTTTAATTCTTTTATATCACATATAATCCCAGTTTCTTTTTTCTTTTTTTGTTAAATTCTTTTATTGGTAGATTTTAGGTATACAACACAATTACATTTCTCATTGGGAATTGTACCTTTACATAATGCGTCTTGATTCTTATTTATTTCCCATTCCTAGCCCTGCCTTCACCCCCACCACCCTTCCCTATTTATAAAGACTTTATTTCCATTTTTTCCATTTCTCATCATTTTTCCTTTCCCTTCTTTCCTTTCCCCTGCCCCTCCCACTACCCCTACCCCTTTGGACCTTTTCTTCCTATTTTACATTATCGATTATTCATTCTAATCATTGGTACAATTTAGGTATACAATATAATGACATTCATCATTGGAAATTTGCACCTTTACATAATCTCTCTTGGTTATTACTTTTCACCTTTGCCCAGCCCTCCCTTCAACCCCTCCATTCCTCCTTATTTACAAAGATTTTGTTCCTATTTTTCCATTTTCTCATATTAATCCCATTCCCTTCTATCCTTTCCCCTATCCCTTCCACTTCCTTCCCCTTTGCATATTTTCTTCCTATTTCACATTACCGATTATATATTTTAGTCCTTATTTACACTTTCAGTTTCTAACACCAGAGAAATTATTCGATATTTATACATGTGTGTCCTATTTATTTCACTTAAGAGTATTGCCTCAATGTGCATCCATTTAGCTATAAATGTCTCTAATTTCTCATTTTTTATGGCTGAGTAGTACTCCATTTTATTAAAAAACCACCTTTTCTTCATCCAGTCTCCAGTTGATGGGCATTTGGGCTGTTTCCAAGTTTTAGCTAATACAAACTGTGCTGCTATGAACATGGGTGCACATATATCACTGTGGTATGATTCCTTTAATTCTTTGGGGAAGATGCCCAGCAGGGGAATAGCAGGGTCAAATGGGACTTCCAGTCCTAGTTCTTTGAGGTGTCTCCATACAGATTTCCACAGTGGTTGCACCAGTCTACACTCCTATCAGCAGTGGAGCAGAGTTCCTTTTTCCCCACAGCCCTGCCAGCATTTGTTATTGGTTGATTTCATGATAAGAGCCATTCTTTCTGGAGTGAGGTGGAATCTCAGCATTGTTTTCATTTGCATCTCTCGAATGACCAGTAATGTTGAACATTTTTTCATGTATTTATTTGCTATTTCTACTTCCTTGGCTGAGAAATGTCTGTTCATTTCAGATGCCCATTTTCATATTGGGTCTTTAAATTTGGGAGGCCTGATCTTTTTAAGTTCTTTATAGATTCGAGATAGTAGACCTTTGTCTGAGGAAAAGCAAGTGAAGATTTTTTCCCACATTGTGGGTAGTCTCTTCACACTGCTGGTGGTTTCTCTTGCGGTGCAGAAGCTTTTGAATAAGAAGAGATCCCACTTGTTGACTGTTTGTGCTAGTTCACGGGCAACTGAGGTTTTGATCATAAAATCTTTTCCTACACCAATGTCTTCAAGAGTTCTACCTAAACTCTGTTCCAACTGGTTCAGAGTTTCTATTTTAATATTTAGATCTTTAATCCATTTTGATTTTAGTTTAGTGCATGGTGAGAGATATAGGTCTAGTTTGAATCTTTGGCAAGTTGAAACCCAATTTTTCCAGCAACATTTATTAAAGAGGCTATCTTTCCTCCAGTGAGGGTGTTTGGCTCCTTTATCAAAGATGAGATGGCTGAGTGTGTCTGGCGTTGTTTCTGCATCTTCTAATCTGTTCCACTGGTCCTCAAGTCTGTTTCTTTGCCAGTACCATGCTGTTTTTATCACAGCAGCTTTGAAGTATAGTTGCAGGTTGGGGTTGTGATACCCCCTGCCATGTCTCTGTTACCTAGAATTGCTTTTGCTATTCTGGGTCTCTTCTTGTTCCAAGTGAATTTTTGGATTGTTTTCTCGAGGTCTGTGAAGTATGCTGCTGGGATCTCAACTGGAATTGCATTAAATCTATATAGCAGTTTTGGAAGTATGGCCATTTTCACTCTACTAATCCTTCCTACCCAGGAGCAGGGGAGGTCTGTCCATTTTCTGATATCATCTTCAATCTCTCTTTTCAGCATGCTATAGTTTTCAGAGAAGAGGTCTTTGATTTCTTTCATTAGGTTGATTCCTAGGTATTTCAGTTTTTTGGATGCTATTGTGAAAGGAATTGTTTGCCCTATTTCTCTCTCAGTGAGTCTGTCATTTGTGTAAAGGAAAGCTATTGATTTTCGCGTGTTGATCTTGTAGCCATCTACTTGACTCAATTTGGTTATTAAGTCTAGAAGACTTTTGGTGGAGTTCTTGGGGTCTTCTATATGGAGTATCATGTCATCTGCAAATAATGACAATTTGACTTCTTCATTTCCTATCTTTATTCCTTTTATTTCTCTTGTCTAATTGCCGTGGCTAATGTTTCCAAAACTATATTGAACAAGAATGATGATAGTGGACATCCTTGTCTTGTTCCTGATTTTAGTGTTAAGGATTTCAGTTTTTGACCATTTAGTATGATATTGGCTGTTGGTTTTTCATAGATAGCTTTTATCAGTTTGAGGTAGACACCATCTATTCCAATTTTTATAGGGTTTTTGTCTTAAATGCATGTTGGATTTTGTCAAATGCTTTTTCTGCATCTATGGAGATAATCATATGGTTTTTGTCCTTGGCTCTATTGATATAATGTATTACGTTGATTGATTTGCATATGTTGAACCATCTCTGCATCCCTGGGATGAATCCCACTTGATCAGGATGCATGATCTTCTTGATGATCTTTTGCATTCTATTCGCCAGTATCTTATTAAGGATTTTTGCACCTATGTTCATTAGTGAGATTGGCCTATTGTTCTCCTTTCGGTTGGGTCCTTCTCTGCTTTGGGGATCAAGGTGATGCTTGCTTCCAGGAATGAATTTGGGAGAATTGCTTCCCTTTCAATTTCATTGAAGATTTTAAACAGTAGTGGCAGCAGTTCCTCTCTAAATGTCTTGTAGAATTCATCAGTGAAGCCATCAGGGCCCAGGCTTTTTTCAGTTGGTAAGTTTTTAATTACCAAGTTTTCAATTTCATTGATTGATATTGGGTTGTTTAGAATTTTTAGGTCTTCTTCATTCAACTTTGGTAATTCATATGTATCTAGGAATCTGTCCATTTCTTCTGTGTTTTCCATCTTATTGGTGTATAGGTTCTGGAAGTAGGTATTGATGATCCTCTGGATTTCTGCTGGGTCCATTGCAATTTCACCCTTTTCATTCCTAATTGCATGGATTTGGACCTTTTCTTTCCTTTTTCTGATAAGGTTGGCTAAGGGTTTGTCAATTTTGTTGATTCTTACGAAGAACCAACTCTTCGCTTCATGATTTTTTTGTATCATTTTCTTAGTCTCCATTGAATTGATTTCTGTTCTTATCTGTATAATTTCCTCCCTTCTATGAAATTTGGGTTTATCCCACTCTTCTTTCTCTAGAAGCCTGAGATTCAGCCTCACTCTGTTTTCCTAATGTGAGTATTCACCACTATGAATTTCCCTCATAAGACTGCTTTCACTGTGTCCCATAGATCCCAGAATGTTGTATACACATTGTCATTTAATTGAAGGAACTGTATTTTTTCTTCTTTAATTTCCTCTGTGACCCATTGGTTATTCAGAAGTGTGTTGTTCACTTTCCACGTGTTTATGAAATTTTTCCAGTTTCTGTTGCTATGGATCTCCAATTTAATCACACTATGGTCTGATAATATACAGGGCATAACTTCAATTCCTTTGCACTTACTTAAACATGTACTGTGTGTGAGTATGTGGTCTATTTTGGAGGATGACCCATGTGCAGCTGAGAAGGATATGTATTCTGATTTTATGGGGTGGAAGACTCTGTAAACATCTGTTAAGTTCATTTGTTCAAGAGTTCGATGGAGTTCTAGTATTTCATTACTTATTTTTTTGTCTAGTTGATCTATCTATTAGTGACAGTGGGGTGTTGAAGTCCCCCACTGCAATTGTATTAGTGCATATATGACTTTTTATGACCATTAGTATTTGTTTTATATAGTTGGATGCACTAGTGTTTGGTGCATAGATATTCATGATTGTCATCCCTTCCTCTTGGATTGTTCCCTCTTCCTCTTGGATTGTTCCCTTTACAAGGATGTAGTGTCCTTCTTCATCTCTCTTAATCACTGTTGGTTTGAAATCTACATCATCTGCAAAGAGGATAGCTACTCCTGCTTTTTTTCAGGTTCCTGTCGCATGGAGTATTGTTTTCCACCCTTTAACTTTCAGTCTATGAGTTTCCTTTTGAATTAAATGTGTTTCTTGTATGCTGCATATTGTTGGATTTTGCTTCTTGACCCATTCTGCCAGTCTATTTCTTTTGATTGGTGAATTGAGACCATTAATGTTGATGTTTATAACTGAAACATATCGACTTATCATTGCCGTGACTTTTTCTTTTTGTTGGGTTTTCCCCCTTTGCATTTAATTTCTTGACATGCCAGATGGGTTCATTCTGCTTTGCTTCCTGGGGTTGTGATCCTCAATATCTGTTCCTAGGATATTGTGTAAAATTCTTTGAAGTGCTGGTTTGGTATTCATGAAGTTCCTAAGGTGCTCTTTGTCATGAAAGTATCTTATTTCCCCATCAATTTTGAAAGATAGTTTTGCAGGGTGCATCAATTTGGGTTGGAGGCTGTTTTCTTTTAGGGCTTGGAATATGTCACTGCAAGCTCTTCCTGCCTTGATGGTTTGTGTTGAGAAGTCTGCTGTGATTCTGATGGGCTTTCCTTTGTATGTGGTTTGTTTCTTTTTTCTAACTGCTTGTAGAACTTTGTTCTTCTGTTGTGTTTCTGGAATCTTAACAATTATATGTCTATGTGTATATTTGTTTTGATCAAGGCTATTTGGAGTCCTATATGCCTCACTTATCTGTTTGTCAAGTTCTTTTCCCCTGCTTGGGAAGTTTTCTGCCATTACTTTTGTTAAGACTTTTTTTATGTCATCTGTACTCTCTCCTGTTTCTTCATTGACTCCAATCAGTCTTATGTTCTTTGCATCGTCTAGCAGCTGCTGGACTGATTTCTCATGTTCCCTTATAATTTTGAAATAATTTTTCTTTTCCTAGTCATTAATTGCAATCTTATTTTCTATATCCGAAATTCTGTCCTCACATTGGCTCATACTGCTGTGTAGACTTTCACTGGAGTTTTTCATCTCCTGGAAATCTGTTTGCATCTGTTTTATGGATTCCATTTGTTTCCTATGTTGGAATTTCATCATGTTCCTTAATTCCTCTCTAGGTTTATTAATCATGTCTTCAACTAGGAGCACAATTTCTCCTGTTATCTGAGAAATTATTTCTGATTTCATTTTTTCCAGATCCCCTTTTGTTGCCAGTTCAGTGGGTCCAGGTGGTTGAGTATCAGAGTGTTCCATCTCATTTCCCTTTGGGATTGCTGTAGGTGATCTGGAAGTCTGGTTTTGAGACTTATTTATGTATTTTCTCATTTCGACTTGGGGGGGCAGGGGGAGTGCTGTTGGCGTCTGCGCGGCTCACCTCCTCTGAGCTGGGAGAGGTGGGCCAGGGGCCAGAAGCAGAGGTAGGGATGGTGGCTCGAAAGCCCCTTCCTCTGGGCTGGGAGCAGCAGAACGTTTGGCAGCAAGGAAGCCCCTTCCTTTGGACCAGGATCAGTTCAACGGTGGCTCAGAAGCCTCTACCTCTGGGCAGGAATTCTGTAAATGCTGAGAACTTGATTAGCTCCAGTACAGTGGTCTGGTGGTCCGGTGTCCTCTGCATCTTTGTAGTGTGGAGCCAGGTGGCTGTACAGAGAAGAGGGCAAAGGAGTGGGGGGCGGGGGGCGTCCAGTGGACTGCTGCCGTGGGGCAGGCTGATTCAGTGTTTTCAGCAGGACTGGCGACCTCAGGATCACATCCGCAGACCTGCCTGTCTGCAGCGGGCTGATTCAGTGTTTTCTGTGTGGCTGGCAACCTCGGGACTGAGTCCTCAAACCTGCTTGTCTTCCACGGGCTGATTTGGTGTTTTCTAATCCCAGTTTCTTAACTGCTCAAAAACCAAGGCTCTTAAAGAAGACTTGACATATTTCATTTTCATTATTAATTATCTTAATAGTTAATCCACCTGGTCATAAGTAACATCATATTGTATTCATTGTTTTCATTATGATAAATGAAACAATGTGTAGCATTCTTTTAGTGTAACATTAGTTGTGTCAAGGCACAGTTCTAACCACTTTATCCAAATTAATGTGCTGCCCATTCTATGAAGCTATCACCACCCTAACTTTACAGAGAAGAAACTGAAGGGTTAAAGATCTCACCCAAAGATGCAGAACACCACCACTGTAGCCAACTTGCTCTTCACAGAATTTCATGATAAGGAAGCAACTTTGACCAGATATTTACAGCTCACATTACTATGGTTTTTCTTTCTTTGTTGGTGTTGTTTTATTTATTTGCTTACATGCTTTCTTGTTCCCAAGAATGAGAACTCCTTGTAGCTTTGGGTAATACTTCTACTAGCAAGAAGTCCATCCAGGGAAATGACACTAAAATTATTTTTACAAAGGCATTTACATTTGTAGAGTTCTTTGTATCTCTCACTTGAATCTAGTCATAAAGACTCTCTTAATTGTGGTCTAGTCAATGTGGTTGTCATTTCTTCTTCCTTCACTTACAGTGTTCTTGACAATTTCCAACCAGCACTAAACTTCATCCACTCCACCATGGCCTTTACTCTTAGAAGAATTAAGTTAATCATCCTTCAGATGACAGGTCTATGATTATAACACACATTCCTTATGGAAACCTACTTAAGGAAAAAAAAGCTAAATTATAGTTGATGTAAATACCTCAATAGTTTGTACAAAACCAAAAATAACTAGACCCTCTAATATTCTATTTGGCTTATGAAATTTACAATGGTTTCTCCAAGAAATAAATCTCTTTTCTATTTTTCTTGGTCATCCTATGTTTTCCTTTTGCAACCATACTTAAACATATTCAGAGAATATACAAGAATTCTCTCCACCATATCAAGAAGTAGGTTGAAGTTCCATTCCTAGAACACACTCAACATTATAGTACCCAAATGACTTTATATGCTAGGGAAAATTGATCCTTTATGTAGTCATTTTGTAAAATCTCATTGTTATTGTTAGTTTCAAAAGGCTCTTTAAAGTAAAACAATTTAGAGTCATTTCTGAAATTAACAATAAATATAATTATGGGTGTGTGACTGCTTATGTTTTCAAAACTCATATTGAGGATTGATTGCCATCGTGATGTTGTTTAGAGGTGGGATATGTGAGAGGGGATGGAGCTCTGAGGGTCTTGCTGTTGGAAATGTATCAATGGTGTTATTGGAGGGGTAATTTCTACAGTAGGGCAGTAGGGTGTGTTAGGTCCCTTTTTGTTCCTTCTTTCTTTCCCCCTCTTCCTCCAGCCATCTGTCTCAGCTTTTCTGCTTTTTTGCCATGTTAGGAATAGTGCTCCTCCCCTGTTGAAGACAGAGCTTAACCTTCAATCTTGGAAGTGGAGACTACCCTGCCTGGACAGCAAAACTCCTGGAGTTTTGATCTTGGACTTCCTGCCTTCAAAACAATGAAAAATAAACCTCTACTGTTTATAATTTACTTAGTATTGTGGTAATAAGGCAGCAATAATCAAATTTCTTTGCTTCTGTAAAGAACTCAACATCATGTTAATTAAATACTAATTAGAAAGGAAGAATAAATTAAGGATTCTGAGAAGCATGGATCAAATCAGAAAACCTAATCACCCACTTGACTTGACCTTGATTGGAAGCTGTAAGTGATTTAATAAAGAAAATGAAGACTATTCAGAAATTTCTAAACAGCAGTTCTCTTTTGCTTTCATTTATCATAGATATAAATAATAGACAAAAGGATAAATTGCTTTTTAAAATACAGGCTTCACTGGAGGAAACATAAGTCTTGTCAAGGAGTTACTTGAGAGAAGTGCATATGGTTAAAAAACACAGATTAATTGGGTGTATTAAGCACCCAATTTTGTCATGACAATGTGTCCATTTTTTTCATTAAGTTTATTGGTACATTTTAGGTATACAATATGATGACATTCATAATTGGGAATTTGTACCTTTACATGATATATCTTGGTTCTTATTTTTCCCATTCCCCTGCCCTCTCTTCAACACCTCCACCTCTCTCTTGTTAATTGCAGTTAATTATATATGATATAATATATATAATATATAAACTGGGATTATATATAAAAGAATTAACAAATTACAAAGACTTTGTTTATGTTTTTTCCTTATCTCATATTCATTTCTTTCCATTCTTTTGGAGTAACTTCATAACTTCTTTGAGTTGTCTGACAGAGAGAAAAAATAAATACCAAAACCAGTAAATCTATCCTTTTCTAAGAGATTCAAGAAGGAATCAAAGGCTGGATGCACACTCATCTAGAAGAGGCAGAGAAGATTCAAGGGTCTTGTTTTCAGGGTGGGGTAGGACTAGGGATTCTGGAGGCTTATCCTAGGACCACCAAGCTTCTATTGAACCCTGTCATCTTGTTTGTAAGCTTTGGATGTAGCTTCCATAATAGTTGAACTGGTCCATGTGAATCCATGCTGGAGCTTGTCTTTCTCTCCATTCTTCTTTCATTTGCCTCTGAGAGCTAGTTTATTAATGTGGGGTAGTGAACTCTATTTTTGTGAAAAGATCTATTTACTAAAAATACATGATTGTGTACTTCCTTTTGATCAATTAAAACTAAAAGAGCTTTATGAAGCTTAATTGGTAAATGTATTCAAATTAAGGAGAGTATACTATATTCTGTGTTTAACTGCATTGAGATACCATATGGTATTTAAGTTTGTGTATGTGGTTTATTCAACATTATATTTTCCAGGTACATCCATTTTCCTACAAATGTCCCTAATTCATTATTCTTTATAGCAGAGTACTAGTCTGTTATTATATATAGTACATTTTCTTTATCTAATCATCTGTTGATGGATATGCAGGCTGTTTGCAGGATTTAGCTGTTATAAATTGTGCTACTATAAACATGGGTATGCATGTATCACTGTGCTGTGATATCTTAAGCTCTTTAGGGAAGACCTAGCAGAGAGACAGCTGGATTGCATGAATTTATAATTTCAGTTATTTGAGAAATCTCCATGCTGATTTCCAAAATGGTTGTACTAGTTTACATTCTGATAATGAAGAGGTCTACAGCCATGCCAGCATTTTTTATTGTTTGATTTCTTAGTGATTGTCTACTTTTTTAGTAAGATAGAATATTAGCATTGTTTTAATTTGAATTTCTCTATTGGCCAGAGGTGTTAAGCATTTTTTCATATATTTGTTGACCATTTGCCTTTCTTCCTCTGTGAAGTGTCTACTCATTTCTCTTGCCTATTTCTTAACTGAGTCTTTAATTTTAAGTGGTTTAACTTTTTGAGTTCTTTGTACATTCTAAATATTAGTCCTATGTCTGAGGAGTAGCTGGCAAAAGTTTTATTTCATTCTGTATGTTGTCTCTTCACTTTACTGATTGATTCTTTTGCTGTAAAGAAGATTTTTAGTCAGATATAATCCCATTTGTTGATTTTTCTTGTTTTTTTCTTATACAATTGAGATTCTGTTTAGAAAAATCCTCTCCTACGCCTGTGTCTTTAAGTGTTTTGCCTATTTTATCTTCCAGTAGGTTCAATGTTTCCTTTTTAATGTTTAGATCTCTGATCAATTTTGATTTTAATTTATTGTATGGTGAGACATAAGAATTAAATTTCAATCTTCTGCAAAAAGATAACCAGTTTTTCCAGCACCAGTTGTTGAATAGACTGTCTTTTCTCCAACATATGCTTTTGGCCCCTCTGTTGAATATCAAATAGATGAGTGTGCCTAGGCATGTTTCTATATTCTTTATTCTGTTCCACTGATCCACATATCTGTTTTGATTCCAGTACAATGCCATTTTTATCACTACTGCTTTATAGTATATCTTGAAGTCAGGAATTAGTATGTCTCTTGCTTTGCTCTTGTTGCCCAAAATTACTTTTGCTATTTTGGGTCACTTTGGGCTCTATATAAATTTTAAGACTTTTTTTTTTCTAGATCTGTAAAGGATGCTGTTGGTAGTTTGATTGAGACTACATTGAATCTGTGTAACAGTTTTGGAGGTATGTCCATTTTGACAATATTGGTTCTGCTTATCCAGGAGCAGGGAACTTCCTTCCATTTTCTCATGATTGCTTCAATCTCCTTTTTTCAGAGTACTGTAGTTTACTTTGTGGAAGTCATTCATTTTCTTTGTTAGGTTAATTCCCAGCTTTTTCATTTTCCTAGGTACTTCATTCCATCCCTAAGTGTGGGCAGATCCTGGGGAGCAGCTGTGTAGCCCAGACCAGCGAGGCTGCAGCCAGATCCCAACTGGAGCTCCACTCCAAAGCCAGAGGCTCAGGCACATCCACCCAAGCCAAAGGCCTGACCAGAAAGGGGCTATACAGGCACAAAGGCTTCAGCCAGAGGCTCACCATACCATTGGCCACAGCCAAGGACCCACCTGGAGAAGAGTTGTACAGGCACACAAGCAATACCCAGAGGCTTGGCCCAATGCCATTGATAATTGGAAGAAGATGCTAGCCAAATCCTGTGCAGACAAAAGAAACTGCAGTGCATAGCCCCCAACCAAAGACCCTCCCAGGCAATAGCTACATATGGGCCCCAGTGAGAGGTACACCTAAATACCCTCTCAAGTGTGCTCAAGCCCCAGCCAGAAGCCCGCCCAGACAACAGGTCAGCTCAGGGATCTAGAAGGCCACCACTCTGAATGCAGGAATTGGTGTATTGGTGAGCAGCAGAGTAAAGGCTGCTCCTTGGCTTGCTGAGAATTCAAGACCACTGGATGAGCAAAAAGTTGCCTCAACAAAGACACAACAGGCTGCATCTGTTGAAATGAGAAGACACGTCAATAAGTCCCAAATCCAGACTTCCAGATCACCTAAGGAAACCCCAAAGGCCAACCAGATGGAACAATCAGATACTCAACCACCTAGACTCCCTGAACTGGCAACAAAAGGGGACCTAGATAAAATGAAAACAGAAATAATTTCTCAGATAACAGAAGAGATTGTGCACATAGTACAAGACATAATAAATCTAGAGCAGACACAGATAAAAAATATAGGAGCTGAGGAATATGAAGGAATACCAACATACAAAACAAATAGAATCCATAAAACAGATGCAAACAGATTTCCAGGAGATTAAAAACTCCATTGAAAGTTTATCCAGCAGAATAAGCCAATGCAAGGATACAATTTCAGATATAGATGATGGGATTGCAATTAGTGACCAGGAAAAGAAAAATTTCTTTAAAATACTAAGGGACCATGAGAAATCAATCCAGCAGCTAGTGGATGATGTAAAGAAGAATAACATCAGAGTGATTGGAGTCAAGGAAGAAAAAGGAGAGAGTGCAGATGACATAAAAAATTGTTCACAGAAGTAATGGCAGAAAACTTCCCAAATAGGGGAAAAGGACTTGACATAAAGACAAGCGAGACATATAGGACTCCAACTAGCCTTGATCAAAAAAAATCTACACATAGGTATATAATAGTTTAGATTCCATAAAACCAACAGAAGAACAAAATTCTATAAGCAGTTAGAGAAAAGAAACAAATCACATACAATGGGAAGCCCATCAGAATCACAGCAGATTTCTCAAAACAAACCCACAAAGCAAGAAGAGCATGGAGTGACATATTTCAAACCCTAAAGGAAAACAGCCTCCAACCCAAATTGATGTACCCTGCAAAACTATCCTTCAAACTTAATGGAGAAATAAAATACTTTCATGAAAAAGGGCACATGAGGAACTTAATGAATACCAAACCAGCACTCTAAAAAATTTTAAACAGTATCGTAGGAAAAGACAATGAGAATCACAACCCCAGGAAGCATGTAGAATGAATCTATCAGGCACATCAAGAAATTAACTGCAAAGGGGGAGAATCCAACAACAAAAAAAGTCATGAGAAGGACAAGTGAATATGTGTCAATTATAACCATCAATGTTAATGGTTTCAATTACCAATCAAAAGAAATAGACTGGCAGAATGGGTCAAGAAGCAAGATCCAACAATATGCTGCACACAAGAAGCACACTTAATTCAAAAAGAAATTCATAGACTGAAAGTTAAGGGGTGGAAAACAATATTCCATGTGACAAGAACCCCCCCCAAAACCAGGAGTAGCTATCCTCTTTGCAGATCAAGTGGATTTCAAACCAACACTGATTAAGAGAGACAAAGACACTACATCCTTGTAAAGGGAAAATCCAAGAGTAAGAGATGACAATCATAAATATATATGCACCAAACACTAGTGTGCCCAACTATATAAAATAAATACTAATGGACATGAAAAATCATATAAGCACTAATACAATTGTAGTGGGGGACCTTAACACCCCACTCTCACAAATAGATAGATCAACTAGACAAAAAATAAACAACAAAGTACTAGAACTCAATCAAACTCTTGAACAAATAAATTTAACAGATGTTTACAGAGTGTTCCACCCCACCTATTCAGAATACACATTCTTTTCAGCTGCACATGGGTCATTCTCCAAAACAGACCACATACACGCTCATAGAACATGTTTAAGTTAGTGCAAAAGAACAGAAGTTATCCCCTGTATATTGTTAGACCATAGTGCGATGAAATTGGAGATCAATAACAGAAGAAATTGCAAGAATTTCATAAACACATGGAAACTTCACAACACCCTTCTGAATAACCAATGGATCACAGAGGAAATTAAAGAAGAAATCAGACAGTTCCTAAAACTAAATGACAATGCCAATACAACATTTTGGAATCTATGGGACACAATGAAAGCAGTCTTATGAGGGAAATTCATAGTGGTGAATACTCGCATTAGGAAAACAGAGTGATGCTGAACCTCAAGCTTCTAGAGAAGGACAGAAGAGTAGGATAAACCCAAATTTCATAGAAGGGAGGAAATTATACAGATAAGAACAGAAATCAATTCAATGGAGACTAAGAGAATGATACAAAAAAATCAATGAAGCAAGGAGTTGGTTCTTCAAAAGAATCAACAAAATTGACAAACTCTTAGCCAACCTTATCAGAAAAAGGAATGAAAGGGCCCAAATCCATGCAATTAGGAATGAGAAGAATGAAATTACAATGGACCCAGCAGAAATCCAGAGGATTATCAATATCTACTTCGAGAACCTATACACTGAAAGATGGAAAACACAGATCAAATGGACAGATTCCTAGATATGTGTGAATTACCAAAGTTGAATGAAGATGACCTAAAAACTCTAAAGGACCCAATATCAATCAATGAAGTTGAAAACGTAATTAAAATTTACTAACTAAGAGAAGCCCGGGTCCCGATGGCTTCACTGATGAATTCTACAAGACATTTAGAGAAGAACTACTGCCACTATTGTTTAAACTCTTCAATGAAATTGAAAGGGAAGTAATACTCCCAAATTTATTCCTGGAAATAAGCATTACCTTGATCCCCAAAGCAGAGAAAGACGCAACTGAAAAAGAGAACTATAGGCCAATCTCCCTAATGAATATAGATGCAAAAATCCTTAATAAGATACTGGCAAATAGAATGCAGAAGATTATCAAGAAGATTATCCCAGGGATGCAGGGATGTTTCAACATATGCAAATCAATAAATGTAATACACTATATTAATAGAACCAAGGACAAAAAACGTATGATCATTTCAATAGATGCAGAAAAAGCATTTCATAAAATCCAACATATATTTGTGATAAAAACCCTACAAAAAATTGGAATAGAAGGACTCTACCTCAATCTGATAAAAGCCATTTATGAAAAACCAACAGCCACCATCATACTAAATGGTCAAAAACTGAAATCCTCACTCCGAAATCAGGAACAAGACAAGGATGTTCACTATCACCACTCTTGTTCAATATAGTTTTGGAAACATTAGCCACAGCAATTACACAAGAGAAAGAAATAAAAGGAATAAAGAGAGGAAATGAAGAAGTCAAGTTGTCATTATTTGCAGATGCAATGACACTCCATTTAGAAGACCCTAAGAACTCCAGCAGAAGTCTTCTAGACTTAACCAAATTGAGTCAAGTAGCAGGATACAAGGTCAACACACAAAAATGAATATCTTTCCTGTACACTAACAACAGACTCACTGAGAGAGAAATAGGGCAAACAATTCCTTTCACAATAGCATCCAAAAGACTGAAATGCCTAGGAATCAACCTAACAAAAGAAATCAAAGACCTCTACTCTGAAAACTATAGCACTCTGAAAAACGAAATTGAAGAGGATATCAGAAAATGGAAAGACATCCCTTGCTCTTGGATAGGAAGAACATAGTGAAAACGGCCATACTTTCAGAACTACTGTATAGATTCAATGAAATCCTAATTGAAATCCTAGCATCATACTTCACAGACCAGGAGAAAATAATCCAAAAATTCATTTGGAACAAGAAGCGACCTAGAATAACCAAAGCAATACTAGGTCACAAAGACAAGGTATGGGGTATCACAATTCCCAACTTGAAACTATACTACAAAGCTACTGTGATAAAAACAGCATGGTACTGGCAAAAAAAAAAAAACCCAAAAAACAGACCGGAGCATCAGTGGACCAGATTATAAGATGCAGAAACAACTCCAGACACACTCAGCCACCTCATCTTTTACAAAGGAGCTAAACACCCTCACTAGGAAAGATAGCTTCTTTAATAAATGGTGCTGGAAAAATTGGGTTTCAACTTGCCAAAGATTAAAACTAGACCTATATCTCTCACCATGCACTAAACTAAAATCGAAATGGATTAAAGATCTAAATATTAAAACAGAAACACTAAACCGGCTGGAAAAGGGGTTAGGAAGACCTCTTGGAAGACATTGGTGTAGGAAAAGATTTTACAAACATAATCTCAGTTGCCTGTGAACTAGCACAATCAACAAGTGGGATCTCTTATTACTACAAAGCTTCTGCATAGCCATAGAAACCACCAGCAGTGGGAAGAGACAACCCACAATGTGGGAAAAAATTTTCACCAGCTGTTCCTCAGACAAATGTCTACTATCTAAAATATGTAAAGAACTTAAAAAAATCAGACCTCCTGAATTTAAAGACCCAATCCAGAAATGGGCATCTGAAATGAACAGACATTTCTCAGACAACATATAGCAATAGCGAATAAACATATAAAAAATGTTCAACATCACTAGTCATTCAAGCAATGCAAATTGAAAACAACAGTGAGATTCCACCTCACCCAAGAAAGAGTGCTATCATGAAATCAACCAATAAAAAAAGGTTGGCGGGGTGGGGAAAGAGGAACCCTGCTCCACTGCTGGTGGGAGTGTAGACTGGTGCAATCACTGTGGAAATCAGCAAGCAGATAACTCAGAGAATGAGGACTGGAAGTCTCATTTGACCCAGCTACTTCCCTGCTCAGTATCTTCCCCAAAGAATTATAAGAATCATACTACAGTGATATATGTGCACCCATGTTCATAGCAGCACAATTCATGATAGCTGAACCTTGGAAATAACCCAATTGCCCATCAACTGGAGACTGGTTAATGAAAATGTGTTTTTTTTTATAAAATGGAGTATTATTCAGCCATAAAGAATGAGAAACTAGAGACATTTATAGCTAAACGGATGCACATTGAGATGATACTCAAATAAAATAATTAGGACACACATGTGTAAAAACTGAATAGTTTCTCCAGTGTGAGAAACTGAAAGTGTAAATAAGGACAAAAAGGTATAATAGATAATGTGAAATAGGAAGAAAATGTGCAAAGGGGAAGGGGAAATGGGAGGGGTAGAGGAAAAGAAAGAAGGGAAAGGAATTAATATGAGAAAAGCAAAAATGGAAACAAAGTCTTTGTAGATAGGGAGGGGTGTAGGCTTTAAAGGGAGGGCAGGGGAATGGGGAAAAATAAGAACCAAGATGGATTATGTAAAGATGCAAATGTCCAATGATGAATGTCATTATATTGTATACCTTAAATGTAGCAATATAATTAGTACAAAGTTAGAAAAAGATTATCATGTCATATGCAAATAATGATAACTTAAGTTTTTCCTTTGATCTATGTATCCCTTTTATTTCTTTCTGTTGCCTAGTCTGGCTAATGTTTCAAGTACTATATTGAATAGAAGAGGTGATAGTGGACATTTTGTTGTTCCTGATTTTAGGGGGAATGCTTTTAGTTTTTCCCATTTAATATGATCTATTTTCTACATCCCTCCTATGAACTTTTCATAAATTTCTGCTACCTGATGTTGTTCCAGAAATCATGGAAAGAAATACATGGAGACACAGAATTTAGGTAAAATAAAAGTTTACTTGCAAGCAGGCAGGACTGCCAGAAACTGGTCTGGTTGGAGTCCAGACCCTGTGTTCTTTGTCCACCACCTTTTATACTTTTGTCAGTCATTATCTCATCCCTAGTGGTCTTTGTTAAGTAAATAAAGTTCCAATTCCTGATTAATGGTTAGACACAGGTTGTTTCTGCTACTGATTACAGTCCTAAACACATGATAGTTAAGGCACATATATCACAAGTTTGCCCAAGCATTGCAACTTTGTTCTTCAGAGTTAAGATGTTATCTATAGTAGAGCTACAGATCAAAGGAGCTATATAACCTTCACTTAGAACAACAAAAGCAATGGGCTAAGGCAAGGTTTTAAAGGGATACACTACCTATTTTGCTTCTACAATTACTTTAATAATCTACTAAGCTGTCTCAAACATTTTTCCCTATTGATATCTGTTCTCTTCTCCCTTTGTGACACCTTGCTATGCCTTGGGAGAGGTGAGGGGGAGGCATTGGTGATCTTCTGTTTCCTTGGTTCCCCATTCTCCTATGTGTACCTGTGCTTTTTCATATATATATATATATATATATATATATATATAATCCTCTTTTTTATCTCCTGTTATGGGGTTTGTTGCAGTTTGGGGATTAGAGAAATAAGGAGAGTTTGTGGCTTGTATGACAATTTTAATAGCATGTTGCCTCTCTATGAATAATTTTCAGCTTTGTATCCCCAATGCTAGTATTTACTCCTTCTGTTATTTACTTTAAGTGATTTGGACTCTGTCCCTATGT
The DNA here is from genome assembly GCF_053883595.1 of Heterocephalus glaber. Lineage (NCBI taxonomy): Eukaryota > Metazoa > Chordata > Mammalia > Rodentia > Bathyergidae > Heterocephalus > Heterocephalus glaber. The sequence goes on along the minus strand of NW_028258325.1, from coordinate 58,133,621 downwards.
TTTGCCAAAAGAATTACTTCTGATTATAACAGGATCCACAGATTCAATCTTACAACACCTCTATATGATAGCTCTTACAGTTACTCTTCCCCGCTTTGTCTTTTCTCTATGCACAACATGACAGTTTATTATTTGTGGTTGTTCTGCAATGAGATAGGTGTGGTGGGGTGGGGACAATGGATGAGGAGTGTTAGACATTATGGGGATAGGCTCGAAGGGGGAATAGTGGTAGCTGTGAAGAAAAGGTTGATGTGGGTCTGAGTCCATTGGAACACTTTTAGTTGGGTTGAATTGTCAGTACTGAGAGTTTTCAGAGGATATTTTGTGGAGGCAAGAGGAAGGTATGGGAGGATGAGGTTTGCTTTGTGATTGAGGAAAGCTATGTTGTTGTCAGAACCTGATGATAGGGAGGACAATAGGTTAGGGAAGATATGGAAGAGCCCAAGGCTTAGGACAGGGAGAATTGAGGATTAATACTAGAAAAGACAGGAGTGACTGTGAAGGAGTGAAGTTTGGGGAATTTAAAAACCTGGGAGGAGGAGTTGATGTGTTTGGAAAAAAAATAAAGAAATACATTAATAATATTGTTTGGGGGGTCTGAGGTGAAGAAACTATATAGGGAGCTCAGACAAAGGAGAGAACCTAGATATCTCTATTAAATTAGAGCCAATAAACAACAAGTACACAAAAGTAACAATCTAATAAACACAGGAAATCCTAAAAGAATATAATGTAACCCCACATTACTAAATAAATCAAGAAATATTCAAAAACTTAAACCTATAAGATGTCCAATGGGAACAAAGATTAAATATTCCAGTGAGACACTGCATGTGTAACCAACATGCAGCTTCTTTGCCAGAGAGTCAGAGTGCTTGCACGTCACTGATCCCTCCACTGCAGTACTGAAGCCAACTGAGACTCAGGGCCTCTTTCTGCCAGGTTGCAGGCATTCTTGCAGAGTCTAATCCAGTCTAAATTCTTAGGTTAGGAACTTTTGCTGTCCCTCTCCCCAGGTTCACTGGGACAAAATTTTCCATGGAGTCAGGATTATTCCTATGCATGCAATCAAATTAGCTACAGCAGTAATAGACTAATCTGTTACAGTGGTGTCTCACAGGGTATTTGAGAAATAACACACAATGAGACCTTCTTTTGGGTCTCCCTTTCACCTGGAGAGGAAATCCACAGTTACAGTGTAAGCATCCTAACAATGCAAGTCTTGATCGATGGTAAATGTGCACTAAATGTGATGGCCATGTCTCCCCTAATGGTGAAAAATAGCATTCAACAGTAACTTTATAGAATCAGTTATGTAAAGCCCAGGGGGTTGGAGACCAGGCAGTGCCACAGGAAGGAAGAGAAGAAAAATAATTTTTTTTATGTCTTCTGTTATGTGGTATGGGAAGGAGAAAATAGGATGGGTGGGCGGGGGGCGGGGAAGGATCTTAATGATAGTAAAGGTATGCCATGTATTTAGAAGGGGATAGCAGGGAAAACTGGGTACAAAATCAGTAGGAAGAAGTGGGTATCAAAAGGATTCTATGACTGATATAAATATTAGAGAAAAAGTTAAAGGAAGACAAATGAAAAGAAGAAGAGGAAAAACAGAAAACTGAGGAAGAGTAAGACACAGGAGAAAGAAGTCAGGCAAAGCAATATGGATAAAAGTAGGATGGATATGAAGGGATAAGGGAAACTTCCCTTACCCTCTATAAACTATATTAGAAGAAAAAATGCAAGAGGAATAGAAACACACATATAAGACATGCTCATAAAAGAAAAAAGGGTAAAATCCTAGAATAAAATGGGGCAAAATGTAGAAAAGGAGGAAAACAGCAAAAATTATGACAAATGAAAAATAATACAATCAAGTAAAGAATAAGAAAAGAAAATTTTCTACTGCTTGGATGTGTGGCTATTTTCCTCAGCTTAGGGTTAAGGAGCAGAACTCAAGCCAGGATGTGTCTCTGTTCATGCTGGAAGTCTCAGGTGGCGGTCCAACCCGGAACGGTGCTGAGGGCAGAGATCTGTTCACAGTGGGAACATGGCACCAATGTGACCTTCCAATGCTGTGTAACTTGGCCTGAACCTGGCCTCTGACTACAGGATCCAGCTCCATGTTCACCAGCTCCAGCCCCTCAGCCCGACTCCCCCAGACTGCTCTCCAATCTGGCTGTCTCCCTGGCTGTCCTTCCCTCATCCACTTTGGGAACTTGCCAGTGTAGAGTGTGGCTTGGAGACCAGGGGCTGCTCTGGGATGCAAGTTCAAACACTCAGCCATTTGCTACAGCGGTGTTCCTGCCAGCTCTTGCCCTGTGATTGTGGCTGCGGGTGTGTACCAAGGTCACTCACTGACTATTGACCAGAAGGCCACTCTGGATGCAGTGTTCTGCCTTTCCTTTTCCCTACACTGCTGTATTGGAGTAGCTATTTCATGACCCTATTGAATTTCCATTACAAATGAGCCTGCTCAGTTTACTCGCCTCACATTTTCAAAAGGACAGTTGACTTCTTAATGCAGCAAGCAGCCTCTTAGTATTTCCCTACTACTAAATATATATGCTTATCTACTTTATTGATGTAATAGGTTGAAGGAATTTTCCTATCATTCATTGCAGTTTCTGGGTTGGCTGGGAGCCTGCGAGCAAAGAGCAATAGCGGTTTTGCACAGGGAAGGTACAGAGCAGGTTGTTCAGCCCGGCTATTGTGGGGGACCCTCCCCTCCACCGAGGAACCTGGAATAGTAAGTTTTGTCTCTTCCTCGGGAGTTACTTCCTTACAAATGAGTTGCCAGAGAATTTTGGTCTGAGAGCGCTCATTACTGCTGCAATCCATTTCCTGCATCCATGCAGGCAGACTACTGTACTAATGTTGCCAATTCCATATCCTCAATCCTAGATTATCCATAGCTGTCATTCTCAAACTTTGTAATCTTAGGATCTCCTTATATGTTAAAAATTACTGAGGACTCTAAAGAGCTTTTGTTTAATAGACTATGTCTATTGATAGTATTAAAGTGAAAATAAAAACTGAAAAATATTTAAAATAGATAATCTATTTAAGATGATTAGCTTGTTATACATTAACATTAATAACAGTATTTTTCTAAAATTACTATATAATTTTCAAGACAAAAAAGATAAAAATGGTATCATTTGAGTTTTGCAAGTATCTTTAATGTCTGGTTTAACAAGAAACAGCTAGATTGTCTTCTCTGCTTCTTTATGCAATCTATTGATTTGGTTGAACTATATAAGGAAAATTTTATGCAAGTGTGTAGTCAAAAGAGAATATTAATGGCACTTTACAATATTTAAGATATTTTCCTTTGAAATTACATCAAAACATAAGTTGTACTTTCTTCTATGTTTGAATTTAACTACATTAATAAAGTGTGACCTGTCCCATTAAAATTCATTGATATATCTTGCATCTTGAAATGCTTTTTTTATCAGTGCATGATTTGGAATTAATATTTATGTTTTCATTTTGTAAATGTTAGTTTTCTGAATGAAACAGATGTTTTAAATGTTGGCACCTTTAACTATATGTGTGAGAAAATTACACTCATTAATACCAAACTGATTCCATCATGAAGTCTTTTAAGTAGTAAGGGGCTTTCAGGTTTACAGGGAACATATAAACTTACCAAAACTCTAATTTTCATAATCCAGAGATTAATAGTCATCTATCATTTTTTCATTGTGATGGTTCACTTTGCTCATTTTTCAAGAAAATGACAAATTTCAATTCTAAAAAACAGTAGTTTGTCAATCATACTTTTGGAGTATGTAACAGATTTTCCATGATGAAAATGGCACATTCAACATGCAAATAACCAACCATCTAAGTGCATTTACTTGAGTCTATATTTTAATTCAAATATATAGCAGAAATGCCTATTTGTGCTTCTCATTTTGTCATTTACAATATGCAAAGCCATGTACTCAGGGTAAAAATTTGATATAGTTTATAATTGCTAATGTTTCATTCAGGACATTCTTAAATGAAATTAGATTTTCTTCACTCTATGTGGCTGTGAAAAATACAACAATGCAGTAGCTCCTGGTTCCACCTGGCACCATGGTTTCAGTATGGTGAGGTGCCAGAAGTTTTATTCAGTATTGTTTTTGCTGTATCAGTTTAATTTCAAAGACCTCTTGAGGGGGTCCCAGGGACTTTTAGGGGTCTGCAGACCATACTTTATAAATTGGTGCATGGTGGCACAAACCTGTAATCCCAGCACTCAGGAGGTTGAGACTGGAGGATCTCTGAGAGTTCAAGGCCAGCTTGTACTACTCAGTGAGTTCAAAGCCAACCTGAACTGCATAGAGAAACCCTGTCTCAAAAAAACAAAAAACAAAAAATCTGCTAATCTGTGTTAGCCCTTCTAGCCTATTATACAAATAATCCCCTTAACCCAAAACTAGCCAAGAATCATTTATCCATTGGGCTCATGACACCATGGGGCATTTTGAAAAGGCAACTAATCAACAATGGGGACTGGAGGTAATAAAAAAGTTTATCAGAAAAATTTTCCTGAGCTGACCCTTATAGGATGAACAAGAGGAGGCCAGAATGACTCCTTGGTGAGGAGTGGAGGTGCTGGGGAAGGGTACCCAAAGTACAGGAAGTACAGCCAAACCCTGTGATTGACTGTACCATCATTAGCTAACAGGTAGGCTACATTATATTGTGCTAAAGCACACCTAAATTTCCAGAACTTATGCATCAAAATTTATTTCTCACTGCCATGCTACCTCTAGTAGGACAACTCTGCAAGGCTGCTGGGAGAGCAGTCTAGGTTGCCTTCATCTCCTGGCTCTGCCATGGGCACATGTGGCCTCCACAGCCTCTGTGACAGATTAAGAAAGACCTGTGAATGGAACCACTCACAGAATTGAAAACACAGCCATCCACACTCTTAGACAGACTGCAAAAATTAATCTAATGGTCTTTCCTGACTTAGAGGTCTGGGAAACATAAGAAGGCACATGCATATTTTGAGAGCCACACACTTCTCTGGCCCAACAAATTTCCTAAAAATAAATCCTTGACACTAATTTCTATTGTTGCAAAATGAAACAAACAAAAACCAGTTTCCAGAGAGGAAACAGTAGAGAGCTCTGGTAATAGAAAAGAATGATACTGAGTGGCAGATTTATAAGTATCACGAAGGAATAGAAGTTGAGTCTGAAGAACTCTGCTAAGCAAGAGACTCTCTACAGCATGGTGATCTAATGTTCTGTCTATAATTGCAATGTTAACATCTTTCTTAAAGTGAGTAGAAGAGAAAAAAGCAAACAAGTACAATGTTTAAAGCAATCAGAGTTACACAGATTTGTATGTCCTTATATAAGAGAAAAACATATAAAAAACATATAAAATTGCTACATAGTTTGTCTCTACTAAATGATATATGAATAGAAAAAGACTAGAAGGAGATATAGGGCAACAGAGTTTACTTTTAAGAGTTTTTTTTCCTGTTGATATTAGGGTTGATTTTGATTTTCTAGAGTCTGTCATACTTTTCCATTATGAAAATGGTTACTTTGTAACAAAAGATTTTATTTAAAATATGTTAATATAAATGATACATTTTCTGTGAATCACAAGTCATTGGATAATAATAAGCAATGAGCATATTTCCCCACTCTAAATTGGGACATGTAGCTTGATATAGAGTCTAAAACAGAACTGAAAATTTTTTAGCCATCTTGAAAAATTCTATGGTTTCATAGCAACAAAAATATAAAAGGACATAATCATATTTCTTTAAGCTCAACTGGTAAATAAATATGTATACCATATAGATTAATTATTTATTCTTGCTCTCCACAAATGTGTTCTTGAAATTTGAGTTAATTGAGTTTTTATAAACTGAATTACATTTTAAATTATAAAATAGGTTGATATTTAAATAAATGAACTCTTTTAAATTATTTTTCCATATGTACCCTTATGTGATTTTTTTTTAAAGCTAGTAATCCTTTAAATTATCAGCCTGACACCAGGCTACTCTAGTTTTCTTTTGCAAACAGATGAGTCTCTATCACTTCTCCCACCAGAGGGTACTGTAGCCCAAGAGCCAGGCTTCAGCTATTTCCATAACTTCACAGCCCTATCATATCTTTATCTTCCAATTGCAACAGTTTGGCCACCTCTTCATATTCCTCTTCTAATTCTAGTTCTTACTATTGTACACATTTGCAGTTGTCTCATCTACTGAAATTTTGAACCCCTCAATGACATCCATGAGAGTTGGAATCAGCTTCTTTCAAAATCTTGTTAATATCTACAGTTTGACCTTCTTCCATGAATCATGTCTATTCTTAATGGCATCTACAATGATAAATCCTTCCCAAATATTTTAAATTTGTCTTTCTCTGATCCATCAGATATATTACCATCTACAGCAGCTATAACATTATGAAACACATTTCTTATACAATAAGTCTTGAAGGGGATTGGGAATGTAGCTCAGTTGTTTAGCATCTTGCCAGCAGGCAATGAGGCTCTGTGATCCCCACCACAAGGAAGAAAGAACAGAGAGAGAGAGAGAGAGAGAGAGAGAGAGAGAGAGAGAGAAGACAAGAATGACTCATAAGATGCAGAATGGATGCTGTGTCAGCAGGTATGCGGACAACATCACACTCATTATAAACCTTTGTCAAAGTTCTTGCATGACCAGGTACATTATCTACAAACTGTAATATTTTAATAGACAGCTTAATTTCTGAGCAGTAGATCTTAGCAGAGGGCTTAGAAATACTCAATAAAACATGTTTCAATCAGATTTACTTTAACCCAGACTCAGTTGTTCCATTTATAGAGCATAGGCACAGTACATTTAGTATAATTTTGTTTGTTTGTTTTTTGAGACAAGGTCTTGCTACATAGTTCAGGCTAGCCTTCAACTTAGTACTGTATATAGCCAGCTGTTGTAAATATATGATCCTCCTACCTCAACCTCCTGACTGCTGGGATTACAGGTATGCACCATCACATCCAGAAGGAGTTAGAACAATTCTTAAGGGTCTTAGCTTTTTGGAATTGTAAATAAGCAATGGTTTCAATTTAACATCAGGAGGTGAATTAAGCTCAATCAAGAAAATGAGCCTGTCCTTTCAATTTTGAAGCCAAGAATTGATCTCTCCTATGTAGCTATGAAAGGCTTAAATGGAATCCTCTACCAAAGTAAGGCTAGTTCATCTAAATTTAAAAAATATGTTATTTAGTGTGGCCATACTCACCAGTTATCTAGCTCTTCTGCATATCTTGCTATAACTTCTCCATCCATACTTGCCAGTTCACCATATATTTCTATGCTCTAGTGGGAAATTCTTTCCTTAACCCTCATGTATCAACTTCTGCTAGCTTAAACTTTTCTCCTGCAACTTTTCCACTTCACTCTGCATTCATAGAATTGAAGAGAGTTAGGATTTTGAGCTGGTATTAGATTTGGGCTTAATGAAATGTCAAGGCTGGTTTGACCTTCTAACTAGAACACTAAAATTTCTGCCAAACTAAAGCCACTTCACATTCCTACTATTCATGGATTCACTAAAGTGAGCACTTTTAATTTCTTCCAAGACTTTTTCTTGTGCATTCGCAACTTGGCTCATTGGTGCAAGAGGCCTAAGCATCAGTATATGTCATCATTTGATATGCCTTTCTCAATATGCTCAGTCATCACTGCCCACTGATTCAAATGGAGAGCCATGATGCTTTTTGGCACTTGAACACTTCAAAGCCATGTAGGTTATTAATTGATCTATTTCTAATATTTTTGTATATCCCTGAATACAAAGGAATGGAAAAGAGTCAAAGGACCAGTGAGACTATGGTTTAGTCAGAAGACACTGATAGGGAAAAGTTTTAGATAACTTAGTAGATTGAATATTAAGGTAATTGTAGAAGCAAAATAAGTAATGTGTTCCTTTAAGATTTGCTTTTCCCGTAACTCATTGTTTAAGGTGACAGTAATCTGACTCTTTAACCAGTAACTTCATTAACCTAACAAAGTTGCAATGTATGGGTGAATTTACAATGTATATGTGCCTATCTTCTGTCTGTGACTTGTAAATAGGAACTGGAATTGTATTTACACATCAAAGACCACTAGGGATGAGAAAATGGCTAAAAAAGATATAAAATGGAAATGCTGAACAAAGGAGTGCAGTTACTAACCAGACCAGTTTCTGGCAGTCCCACCCACTTGCAAGTAGAACTTTTATTATTTTACCCAAATTCTGTGTCTCTGTGTATTTCTTTTGGAGATTTCTGGAATAATACAATTAAGTTTGCCATCTCATATGGGCATTGTTTGTGATGCCCCCAAAACAGATAACAATAGTTACATCGAAGATCACAGATCATCATAACAGAAATAATAATAATAATGAACGAGTTTGAAATCTTTTGATAATTACCAAAACATGAAACAGAAACAAAGTGAGCACATGCTGTTGGAAAAAAGGACCCAATAGACTTGCTAGGTGCAGGATTATCACAAACCTTTGATCTGTATAAACACAATATCTGAAAAGCACAATAAAACTAAGTGCAGTAAAATGAGGTATGCTTTTATTATTTCAGACCTCAGATTCAAATCTATCAGCACCAGTGATTGTGTGCACTTTGGTGCTCTCCATAAACTGTGCTTCCACCTGTCTGACTACTGTAGTTACCACTTTCCAACACTCAAGTCCTTTGTCATAAGCTACTTGTGGATATTTTCAAACTCATAATTGTACCTTAATGACCATTTGTTTTGTTTTGTTTGTCTTTAATGACCATTTGTTAATTCCCCAGAAAGATTGAAAGAAATTCTGACTTTTCTTCTTTGGTAGGGGTTATTATTGCCTTCTTTTTATTTCAAGTCTTTTCATCTCTTACCTAAGTCTCAGAGTCTTGTAAGAGTCCCTCTTCACCTTTGTTGTGGTTTAGGCCTGAAGTGTCCCCCCAAAGTCTTGTGTATTAGACATGTGATTGGATAGTTGAAGTCCTGGTAGGAGGTGGGACATGGTTGCAGGAGGCAGGTCACTGGGGGTGTGACCCACCCTGAAGGGTGCATAAGAACACAAAAGTTCTTAGGTCCTACCTTCTCACTGGGCTTCCTGGCTACCATAGAATGAGGAGCTGTCCTCTACCCAGGCCCTGCCACCATTCTGTTTCTGCCTTGGACCCAGCACTGACTGAAAATGTGAACCCAAAATAGCTTCTTTCATGAGTGTTGAGCACTGTATCCCAGGGACAGGAAAGTGACTCAGCTACCTTTGTTCCTCCCAACCTTCATACTACTGCAACATCATGGTGTTCAGCTGTGACATGCAGAGATGAACTGAATTTGTCTTTTGCTAAAACCTAATCATTTGTTCTCACAAGTGACAGAGGATAGAATTAATCCTTCTTCTCTAGGTTGCTTTTCAAATATTATTCAAGTGCCCTTCAAATATTAGTTTCAAATCTGTTCCTTCATCATGGGCTTGTATAATATGAGCTCCTCATTCTTTAGCACACTAGGGGTACATTTCCACTTGTCAGTTTTTCCTCTTTACATCCGGTTCACCAAAATAAATAATCTTCTAGTTGCTACATAACTAGTAGAGAATAAAGGATGTCCTCTCATTCATGCATTCACAGAATTTAGGGCAAAAACATGACATTAGGAAAAGAAGAGAAAGGAAAATCTTAGCTCATTTTGTAGCTGGTTTGTTTTCAAAGGGTCATGAAAGCATTTTAAATTTTTTTCTTTCTCACATTTCCCCAAATTTTTATATAAAAATAGTTCATACATTTAATTAAAAACAAAGAACTTTCCATAAAAGCAAAGGACATGCTAGTGTGCATAGTACTTCACTTCACAAAAGCAAAATGCTTATTATTTCTCTGCCCTGATTTTAGGCTTTTTTTCAGCACCTTTAATTATTAATTACATTTTAGATGCTTGTAATAAAACATGTTTATAGCTTTATATATTTATTAACCCCTAAGCACTAATATCACCTTCAAACAGGTACTATTTTTAGATTCTCAAAAGAAGGATAAATAAGAAAAAACCACATTTTCTCAAAAACCACATGGTGACAAATGTATAACTCAAACTAATGTGGTATAATACAGACATCTTTGTAGAAGCGTATAGGGACCACTTAATACTCTTGTAGATCAGGAAATTCTTCTAAGAGGAGATGTTATTTTAGCTAAATTTAAAAAATAAAGTAGTTATGGATTTCAGAAATTATTTCTTTAAATAAGTGGGTAGGGACCAGGTATTTAGCTCAGTGGCACGGCACCTGCCTAGCAAGTGCAAGGTCCTGAGTTCCATCCCTGGTACCGGAAAAAAAAAAGGAAAGAAAAAATAATCACTAAATAATTGGGTAGAAAGCACATCATCTAAAGGGAAAATATTTACAAAATTAAGATATGATTCAACATATAGGTGTTTGCAAAATTACACTTACAACTTTCTTAAGCAGTTGAGGAAGTTGAGGAGTATGAGGCTGGAAGATTAGATGGGGCTTGTGTTAAGCTGTTTGAGAAAAGTAACACAAACAGGGAGAAAAATAATTAAACATAATTAAATGTGTATTTAGTGATCATCATCAAGTGTTCCTGAATTTACAAGTTTCCAGAACAGTAAACATTATTAATGAGTCTAATGGCCGAATAAGATATGGCAAAATATGCTTCTGCCTCCAGCCCTGAGAAGTCTAAACTAAGACATATGAAATAGTAGTGGGCAAAGCCAGGCAAAGTCGAAGTTAGGAAGTGTATTTATTGAACATTCAAGATGGAATAGTTGTTCTGGAGTGATCCAGAAAGACACTTGGAATAGCAGTTTAAAGAGGGGCATGGGAATACCAGACTTGTGTTAGAATTCTGTGCCTGCAATCACCACATATACTCATGCATTTGTTTATAAAGTAGAAATCATATAAGATTTGTTCTAAATAAAAGAATACAAAGCATTTACCACAGTGCCTAGCACACAGTAAATGAAAAAGGAAAAACTGGGATCCTGTGTTAAAGAAAGTAAGACTTGATGGGTAGAGAATTGGAATATTTCAACTAAAGATTTGAGAAACGGCTGCCATTTTAGAGGAGAAGAATAACAGACTTTAATTATGCAATTAGATGTCACAGGAGGGAACACAGGAGGAAATGCACACTACAGAGAGGAAGTTAAGCTGGGCGTGGTGGTGCATGTCTATAATTCTAGCACCTGGGAGGCTGAGGAAAGAGGATTGCTGTGAGTTCCAGGCAAGCCTGGACTACATAGTGAGTTCAAGGCCAGTGTGAACCATGTAGCAAGACCCTGTCTCACAAACCCAAAATTAAAGAGAGAGAGAGAGAAAGAGAGAGAGAGAGAGAGAGAGAGAGAGAGAGAGAGAGAGAGAGGAGAGAGGAAGATAAGGTTGGCATATGGAATGGCTTCATAGAGGTAATGCTCAGCTTTGGAATTATGGAAAAGAATCTCCAATAAATTATCCATTAGTGCTCCAAACAATGCCTGAGCTAAATATAGCATGTTATCTACTACTTTTGGATAGGGGTAAATGCTGAAATTCATAAAATATAAATTAATTTAAAAAGGTAATGAATAAATGTATATTTTACTTTTATCAACGAATTCTTCTTCAGGCCCCAACTTAATCACATCTAGAGAGCATTCTCTTTGTTCTGTCACCAGACATAATCCAAGGAGATCACCCAAAGAGCAGATAGGTCCTCAGCTCACCCGAGGATGTATTATGTGACTCAGGCAGAGTTACCAGACAAAGTAAGGGAATCTAGGGAAAGGATCCTGGATTAAGAAGCTGGAGGTTCTCCCTCTGATGAAAATGTTCTGGACCAGCCTGCTAACAGGAGGACCAGGTTATGGGTTTGCTGGGGTGGGCTAGAGTCTTGTTGACCAGTATCTTGGCTCCGGTTTGTAATTCTGGAGGAACTCTTTTGGTCTGAAAAAGGCACTTTGGTTCCCATGAGATCATTATTCTTGCTTGGGGTAGCAGCTTCAACTCCCATCCAGGGGTAACTGCTCCCAGATAGGGAGGTGACTGTGTCATGGGGACATCTGCAAGGCTCGCTCTTTCTGGGATCTGAGGAGACTGTAGATTTAAGACAATGACAGGAGACTTCTAGGCATCATGCCAAGGACTCCCAAATGGAAGTTGAAAAGCTGGCAATTGCATGTCCCTGAAAACCTTGGAAATTACTTTAGTTATACTCTTCTCATGGTATCCTTACTCTTTAAAGCAATGAGGTAAATTTAGTATTAATAAACCTTGTAAGATGGATACTCCTTAAGCAATTAACAAGCCTACAGCCAGGGCTGAGCTGAGATCCAACCCCCAATTTGAAGCTAATAAGGGAAACAAAAAGATGTAGGCAGAGATATCAAGCTGTATCCTGCTTTTAGTTATACCATTGGGCACCCACAGGCAGGTCCAGACTTGGTTCCTGTCACAGTTTTACTGACATAATTCCTGTGCCGCCTTTCTCAGAGATTCCTTATTCTATTTCAGTTTGCTTCACATCACCAAAAACAACCTGACATAATATTATTTGTTTGTGCTTTCTTTTTTATTCCTTGTATCTTCTCTCTGAGTTTAAATTACCATGAAGTCACAGGCTGTGTTGTATTCACAGTCATTACTGCAGCAACTAGAACAGTACCTATCCATGATGGATCTTCAGTAAATACTGGCTGAATAAGTCAAAAGACCCACAAAATACTAGTTTCAAAGGCATAATGTAAGACACATGAGTTAATTGTGTTATGCAACCATTTTCATCTTCTCAGTGAATAATCCAAATTTAAATTAGCATCAGAAAACTCTTGTCTCTTCATTATACTCATTGTTGGCTCTTTATATGAAACAGAAGTTCTCACTATTAAGTGAAAGTACAGGAGAATTGGCTCATTTACAATAAGAAATTTGAGAAAGAGTGAAAGTCATTCTAAAAGGAGTCAGCTTAAAACCATGAAAGAACATCAGTTTTGAACTATAAGTTATACCTATTCATTTCAGGGCTCAAGTGATGAAGATATTAATCAGAATTTTCTCTAACCCAATTAAACTTTTAACATGCTATTTTTTAAAGTTCTTTATTTAGATCTTGATTTTATACTGACTGCTTTATTTCCATTTTTTTTTATTAGCACTTTTTGTGGTATGTACTGATTACATTCCTCTTGGGGAGCTGGTACATGTGCATAAAGACATCTTAATTCTTTTTTCTACCCCTTCCTCTCCCCTCCCTTCTCCTTTCATCTTTTAGTCCCCATCCCTTTTGCAAAAGATCTATCTCCCTATGTCCTATTATCTGTCTTTTATTTTGCTCCTTATTTATATTTGGATTTCTCGTATAAGAGAAGCCATGTGATATTTAAGCTTGTGTGTCTGATTTGTTTCACTTAACCTTTTGGTCTCAAGGTGCACAGTAATTTTTTTTTATTTATATATCAATTGGTACATTTTAGGTATACAATACATTTACATTTGTCATTGGGTGTTTGAACCTGAATATAATGTATCTTAGTTCTTGTTTTTCCGCCATTACCTATGTGCCCTTCACCCCCTCCACCCTTCCCTATTTACATAGGCTTTGTTTCCATTTTTCTTTTTTTCTTTCTCATAATTTTTCCTTTCCTTTCTTCCCTTTTCCCTTCCCCTCCCACCACCCCTACCCCTTTGGACCTTTTCCTATTTCAAATTATCAATTAGTCATTTTAATCATTTTCATCCTTATTTACACTTTCAGTTTCTCACACTAGAGATACTATTCGATATTTACACGTGTGTCTTATTTATTTCACTTAAGAGTATGGCCTCAATATGCATCCATTTAGCTATAAATGACTCTAGTTTCTCATTCTTTATGGCTGAGTAGTACTCCAATTTATAAAAAAAACCATATCTTCTTTATCCAGTTTCCAGTTGATGGGCACTTGGGCTGTTTCCAAACCTTAGCTATTACAAACTGTGCCACTATAAACATAGGTGCACATATATCACTCTGGTATGATTCTTTTAATTTTGGGGGAAAAATACCCAGTAGGGGAATAGCTGGGTCAAATGGGACCTCTAGCCCTAGTTCTTTGAGGTATCTCCATACTGATTTCCACAGTGGTTGCACCAGTCTGCACTGCCACCAACAATGGAGAAGGGTTCCTTTCTCTCCACACCCCTGCCAGCATTTGTTATTGGTTGATTTCCTGATAGCAGCCATTCTTTGCGGGGTGAGGTGGAATCTCAGTGTTGTTTTCATCTGCATCTCTCCAATGACCAGTGATGTTGAACATTTTTTCATATATTTATTTGCTATTTTTGCTTATTTTTCTGAGAAATGTCTGTTCATTTCAGATGTCCATTTTTGAATTGGGTCTTTGAATTTGGGGGGGTTCTGATTTTTTTCAATTCTTTATTTATTCTAGATAGTAGACCTTTTTCTGAGGTACAGCTGCTAAAATTTTCTTCCCATATTGTAGGTTGTCTCTTAGCTCTATTGGTAGTTTCTCTTGCAGTGCAGAAGCTTTTTAATAAGATGAGATGCCAGTTGTTGATTCTTTGTGTTAGCTCCCGTGCTACTGGAGTTTTGTTCATAAAGTCTTTTCCTATGCCAATGTCATTGAGAGTTCTACCTAACTTATCTTCCAGCAAGTTTACTGTTTCTGTCTTGATATTTAGCTCTTTAATCCACTTTGATCTTAGTTTAGTGCACGGTGATAGGTATGGGTCTAGTTTTAATCTTTGGCAGGTTGAAATCCAGTTTTTCCAACATCATTTATTGAACAAGCTATCTTTTCTCCAATGAGGGTGATTGGCTCCTTTGTCAAAGATGAGGTGGCTGAGTATGTCTGGAGTTGTTTCTGCATCTTCTAATCTATTTTAATTAGATAATGTGCATTGTCACTTGGTTTCCTACTCATCCACTACAAGCACACTTTGACCTTGAACAGCCTCAGCCACCACAAAACAAGAAACAGGTCCAAGATTATAAAATGTAAAATAGAAACAAGACCTCATGCATTAATCATTCAATCATCAAAGCATATGCTTAACATTTGATAAGAAACTTGATATGGTCTAAAATACTCAAAATATAGTGATAAGTAAGGAGACAGCTGAAGTTTTCCTAATTTAATGTCATCTTGTTTGAGTCTTTATCATATTGGATATCCTGCACTCTTTATTCTGCTATCTTCAGATGATGATCATAAGGCAAGAGTTGGTAGTTGATATTAAGTATTTTGTGTGTCTAAATTTGCCTTTACCAAGAATGTGATAGTGTTGTCTTCACTCTACTTTCTTCCCACCATGAGGGGAGATGGTGGTCATGCTGTGCTCTCTTTTCCTAAATCTGGCTGTTATTCTTTAATAATGATACATTGGCAAATTTTCTCTGGATATTTGGAAATGAATGAATAGCATGCATTGATATAAATCACAGTAGCAGGCAAACAGTTGCATATGAGATAACCTGTTTACACATATACTGTTGTATTGCTACATCAGAATTATTTTGAATTGCCTGTCCCTTTAAAATACTAAGCTCCACCTCTTGTATAGCAAGTGAGATATTTTCAGTGATGTGAATAATTGTATGTGTAAGCCCTGACCACCCACCTTACCATCTCTTAGTACACAGGGCAGAAATTAGAGTCAGGGAATTTTGCACAGTTCTCTTAGAGGAACAACCTTCTCTACTGTTTTGGAGGCCAGTCAATATGGTTCTCTCTTCTGTTCCTCTTTTGTCTCTAAAAAAAAAAAGGATTAGTTTGCTGTAGTTCAAAGCTGTTACTAATCCTTTTTAATAAGATGAATATGATTTGACCCAGGGGAGAAAGACTAATGCTAGTGGATCTTAAGATCACAACTGTCTTTGTCTGGGGTTTCCTAGAAAACAGAGCCTGAAGCAATGACTTTATGGCATATGCAATTCTAGGGAAGGATGGAGGGAAAGGAGAAGCAGAAAACAGAGAGCAGACACAGGGCTATATTAACAACAGTACTCTAGCTTTCTATCAAGTTAGTGGGCCATCTTTGGAGAGCCTACAGGAGATATTATGTTCTGAATAGTCTCTCCAAGGAGAGAAAGGAAGACAAATGTATTTACTTTCTGTTAACTGCTGTTGGAACATTTCACCTTATGTCATAAAAACTATGACACACTTCGCAGTTCTACTACCTGGCTCCCTAGCAGCTCTAAAGAAGCTGATTTTAAAATAGCAAGAAAGCAGCCACAGCAGATACCACAGTGCATGGAATAAGCTAGTAAATGGAAACAGGTCAGTGACACTTGACACTTGGTTTATGGTAATCAGTACATCTCCATACATAGTTTCTCAAAAGGCACAGGGGAAAACCTTGGGTAGGAAACAAGAGAAGCAGTATAAAGAGTAAGGCCATGGCTGTCAGGTCCTGCTTGAGAACCTCACCAAGGAAAGAGAGCTTCTACCCCAGTGGAGTGGCTAGTCAAGCCAGAGGAGTACCATGAAAACATGGCCCCCACTATGAAGGCAACAACAAGCCTTCCTCCCACAGCCTGAAACTCCTCCTTTGTGGTTCACCCTAATGTGGTCAGTGCCAAGCAATATTCTGCAGTATCATCGGGAACATTCTGGAGAAAGTTGCTGTCTAGAGTCGAAGGAGTGCACAGAGACTGGATTCAGCCAGTGTCCAGTAGGGCTGGCAGGGCATGAGCTCATGATGTAGGATTGCAGTCATTATAAGAAAAAAAATATTTCTAGAAATTGAACTTGTCAAAGAAGGAAAAGAATAAGTCATTCTTAATTCTGACTTATGTAAACCAAAAATTTTAACAGTTTCCAAATCATATTACAGTTTTCACTAAAGCGAGGAAATATTAATCAAAGCAAATAAATAGCACTTGCACCATGAGAAATGTGAAGCCTGGTGAGGTAATAAAAAGAAAACTGTTTGAAAATAATAAAAACTAGATTCGAATTCCAATTCTGTTACTCATTGTGACCTGAAAAGTTGACTAAACATCTCACATCTCAATTTGGTCTCCAGTTTAATGGGAATAGTAATGTACACTTCATAGCATCATAAGGATTTAGAAAATGAAGTGAGGAAAGTGCCCAGTCCTGCAATAGCAAATTAGCAAATTGAATTAAATCAGACTTGCTCTTTCACTCAACTCCTTTGCACATTTTTCTCAAATATTTGGTTTCACATGCAAATATGTACACAGATCTCTTATATCAGCTACATTGCACTGATTAGGTGGGTGTTACTGTGATTTTGCTGTAGTCAAAAATTCTACTGAAGTAACAAAAACATTGCCTGAAGAACAGTGTTCTTGAGCATCAATATCTGGGTATTGAAAATAGCTCAGTAATAATGACATTTATTAAGCACTCATGTAACACAAGGCTAGTCTAAGTTTTTGACCTTATCTAAACTACCAATAGCTCTGTGATGTTGGCAAGCTCACTATATAAGTTAAAGGGTTTAGTAAATAATGAAAAGGCAAGGCACCTGGAGTTTTTTCCTTACAAAATATTTTATTATAAAATACTATAAGAAAAATGTAGTAATTATAAAAGAGTAATAACATAAACTAATAAATAGCAAAAACAAAATATTTTGTACATAATATTAGATTTTAAAATAAATAATACTTGATAATACAATTTCTTAGTTTATCATAAAATTTCTGAAAACTAAATTAGATTATCAAAATTTTTATCAATATGACACTATTCCATTAACTTTGACCATCTGGCTAAGGTAGTGTTCTCCAGGTTTCTCCACTGTAAAAATATACTCCCCCTTTCCATATTATATTATTTAAAAGGAAATCACCATTTGTAGCCCACACTTAGGGAGCAGGGAGGTATACTCCACCTTCTTGAGATCAAAGTATCTGCATAAATTATTTAGAAATTTCCACAAGGGATTTGTTTCTTCTTTTCAAATTATTTATTCATACAATCTATTTATATCTGTTTGGACTCTTGGGCATTTATTTTATATTTTGCATTGTAATCTGATGCTACTTTACTTATTTTGTTGCTCAGATTATTTTGGTTTGACCAAAGCAATACTCTGCATCTACAATAAACTAAATGTGAGTTCATAATGACATCTCCAGGTCTAACCCATTGCCACATGGGCCATTTAAACCTCAAAAGTTTTTAGCATTTTTATTTTTTTTTTCTTTTTTTGGTACCGGGGATCAAGCTCAGGACCTTGTGCTTGCGAGGCAGGCAGCAGAACCACTGAGCTAAATCCCCGGCCCTAGCATTTTTAATTTTGAGAACTCTCTGATACTTTCTCAAAAGTCACATACAATTTATAAAATATTGCTCCTGGACTAAGTGGATTTTATAGGATCTGACAACATTGAGATAAACTCAAAAATTATTAAAGAACAATTTTTCCTAAAAGAGTTAATCTTCACACAAACCAGTTTTCTGTAAATTTAAATTTTTAAATATAAATGTATAAATGGCATTTGATATTTCTTCTGTCATTTTCTGTAAATTATGGAGTAATACAAGAAATTAAAAGAGGCCCATGATTTGTACATAATTCAAAGCACCTATATAAGAAAAAATAATTTTAAGATTGTCTTTCTCATAACAATTGGTTTATCTAAAACTTCATGTGAAAATAATGTTACTTTCCATTGGATATGATCATTGTTAAATTTGATTTTGATTTTTAAGCCTTTAGATATTTTCTTTGCAGTACTGCAGAATTTTTCAAAAACCAAAGATCCTAAACTCTTTGGAGAACTTTAATATTTCCTTGATGTACTTTATTACAATATGTATATGTGTGGTTTTCTTTTGTAATAATTTAGTACAAAATTTATTGCCCAAACAGTGGCGGTCACTACAGCAACATTTAAGTGGACAGTTAAGACTTGTGCAGGCCTGCAAGACAACTCTGGAGACATGTAGATAGGGTAGTCACCCAGGGGCAATTGTCCTGACTCTATGTGGAGATCCGCATTTTCTTGGCCCATAGTTGCAGTCACCACCACTGCTGTCACTGGCTGTGCCCATTTCACACGGCAGCCCCTGAGGTTTGCAGCTCCCTGAACAGCCCCAGGTTTGCATGCACACAGGAGGAACTGGGCCTATTGCTCACTGTCTGTGGTGGACAGGGATGTGCGAAACTGACCCACGGGTGCAGGCATTGCTGTGTTACCACAACCACACTGAAGGCTATCAGTATGCTGCTATCAGGATCAGCATATTGTCTCTCCTCCATGCATGCTCAGAGATAAAATTATTAGGAGTTTCAAGACAGTGACCATTAAAGTGAAGGTTAAAACAAGCAAGGGTCTTTCCAGTGGGAGGTGTTCTATGAGCTGCACTGCTCTGCAGCCCCTGGGGAAGGGACACTACTACTCCTGTTAAAAAATTTGTAAACTGAGAGTCAAAAGTCACCTGCCTGAAGTCATAGAACTAGTAAGTAGCAGGTCTGGGAAATAAATTCCAGTACATCCAATCCCAAAGTGAAACTCTTAGTTGTGCTACTGTGTCTTATGGAAAATGTTCTCCTAAATGATTTTTTACCGAACATCTGGTTAATCACAGAAAGTGCTGATGGTTTATTCTACTGAGGCAGTGCATTGTCTTGCTATGAAAATTGCCTTGTTCTTTTCATCAAAACAAACAAAGAGGTCTGTGGTTCTCTTATCTCTGGTAGATTAAATGTTTTAGAATGAACAAATGGCTGTGAATAAAGCTTCTCTCTCAATTAAACTAGGGAGGGCCAGGGATTTAGCTCAGTGGCACTGTGCCTGCCTTTCAAGTGCAAGGTCCTGAGTTTGATTCCTGGTACTGCAAAAAAAAAAAAAAAGCTGGAGAGGGACCAGAGGTGCACTACCTGGTTCTGAATCCTAGCTGGGCCACTTACTTACTGAATGACATTGGTAAAGTTGCTTTAATTTTCTCTGCCTTGTTTCTTCTTTTTCTATCAATAAAATGGCAGTGACGATATCTTCCTCACTGGGCTCTCACTGAATATATAGTGAGTGAATCCATATAAAGTATTGAGTAAATTCCCTAGCATATATTAAGCCCTCAATACATGATAGTGCTGATGTGGCTTTAAAATTTCATTACCATTCTGTATTAGTGGTATAAGAAGTAAAGAGTTAAGAATTTGGATAAATTTTGATTATATTTAGATAATGGGATTGTGGATTTCAAAAATCTTCTTTTTATGTTCTTCTTTATTTTTTTTTTGTTGTTGTTGTTTGTTTTGTGAGACAAGATCATGTTTGAAATCACTATGTAGCCCAGGATGGCCTTGAGCTCTTGGTGTCCTTCTGCTTCCTTCTCCCAAGTTCTAGGATAATAGGTGTGCACACCACTCCCAGTAACCCTTGCTTATTTTCTTCATTTTAAATACTCTGATTATTTCTCTAAAAGAAAAAATAGATTTTATTTGGGAAATATAAAGAAGATATTTCTTACCATTACTGCTCCTTCCAAAAGCACCCAAATTCTCTTTTTCTCTCTTCCAACCCTTGTGTACACACACACAAACACACACACACACACACACACACACACACATGCATGATAATATAAATCCAGGAAAAATATTTACATCCATCCATCAGTCATACACTTTTTAGGAAAGTTTCCAGTTTTATCAAACAAAAACATGGAATACTCAGTTAAATTTGAAATTCAGTTATGCCAAAAAGCAATTTTAGTGTAAATCTACCTTAAATATTTCTTATCCTAGAAAATATGTAGTGGACTCCACACTTTGGCAGTACAATGCTGGAGGATAAGAGTTTGCCAAATAATGCATGGAACATATAGTAAAAAATCCTTTATTATTTATGTGAGATTCAAATCTGAGCAGCCTATATTTTATTTGATAACTCTTCTCTTTAACCCCGATAATAGATTAATGCTGACTTCCTCCTTTATGTGTAACCTGATCTAATTTCTGTCAATGTATTCACACACACACACACACACACACACACACACGCACATAAAACCAATGGGAAAATTTTTACTATTGAGATATGATTGACATGCAAAAAAGCTATACATATTTAATGTATGCATCTTGATGAATTTTAATATATGCAGTATTATCAAAGTATGTAGTGAATGTTTAAATTTTTAAAATTTATTTCAGTATGACACCTTGCCAGACTCCTCAGCACACACCTCTTCAAACACACATGTCCCATTGTTCTTGGTACTTTATTAATCAGTTCAAGAGGGCCTTTTTCTTTTTTAAGTTTATTGGTACATTTTAGCTATAAAATACAGTTTCATTCATCATTGGAATCTTGTACCTTTACATGACATATCTTGGTTCTTTTTTTTTTTTTTTTTTGGTACCAGGGATCAAACTCAGGTCCTTACTCTTGCGAGGCAGGCAACAAAACCACTGAGCTAAATCCCTGACCCTTGGTTCTTGTTTTTTTCCCATTCCCCTACCCTTCCTTCACCCCTTCCACCCCTCCCTATTTACAAAGACTTTGTTTCCATTTATTTCCTTTTCTCATATTTTTTCTTTTCCCTTCTTTCTTTTTCCCTACCCCTCCCACTTTCCCTATTCCTTTAGACCTTTTCTTCCTATTACACAATATCAATTATATATTTTTAAAATTACAATATTAGATTTAGAGGACATTACCATAGATTTTACAGAGTTTAAAAGGATACAGAAAGCATATTACAAAAATCTTTTTTGAAATAAATTTGACAACTTCTATGAAGTACCTTGGAAGACAAATTAATGAAACTGACTCTGGAAGAAATATATAATTTGAATAGCACCTATTAAAGAAAGTATATTCCTAGTTTGGAAACCTACCTATATGAGAACAACAGGCTCATATACATTTTAACTAATGAATTATATCAAATATTGAAAGCAGAAAAAAGAAGGAACACTTCTCCCCTGATTTTAGGAAATCAACATTGTGCTAATACTAAAACTGGATAAAGATAATAGAAGAGAAAAGTATGAACATAGATAAAAATTTCTTTAACAAAATAAACTATTAGAAGTCAGATCTGGCAATGTGTAGAAAGTGGTTTTATTATACGGATGGCAGTGTTGGTTTAGCATTGGAATTTCCACCCCCATAAGTCATACTTTTAACAGAGGAAAGGAAAAAACCATATGATCCTATCAGTAGTTGCAGAAAAGTATTGGACTAAATTCTACAGTTGTTCATAGTAAAAGCTATCAGGAGACTAGAAGTAGAACAGAACCTTCTCAACAGATAAAAGACATGTATGCCATACTTCCAGCAAAAACACCTTATATGAATGGAAAAGATACAATGCTTTCTTCCTAAGGTGGGGAGCATGGGCAGATATTCCTACTCTTCATCTATCCATTAAATTTTGAAATATAGGCCCAAACCAAAAAAGTCTGGCAATAAAAAGAAACAAATAGCATAGGATTGGCAAGGTAGAATTAAAATCTTTATATGTAGATGAAATGATCATCTACAGAGAAAATACTAAGAAATCTCTAGGAACCCCTAGAACTTGTATTTGAATTTAGCAGGATTAGGAAACACAAGGTATATATAAAAATTCAGGTCTATGTACACTTGCTATATATGAAGAATTGGATATTGAAATTTAAAAGTTATGTGGGAGCATAGAGGACCTAGAAAAGTAAAAAGAAAAAACAGTGTTGGAAGACATTTATTACCTAATTTTAAGACTTCCTCTAAAGCTACAGTGTTGGTGTAAGGAAAGACATATAGATCAATGGAATAAAACAGAGAATCTAGAAATAGAATCACACATGTATGGTCCAGTGATTTTTGAAAGATTATTTAACATTAACATTTTATAGAACACAAACTCAACTCAAGAGCAGAGGAAAAGATCGTGTTTTCAACAAATGGTACTGGAACAAAGAGGGCCATTTTCATGAGTGTCTTTAAGAGGTTAGATTTAAAATACAGTGAGTGCTATTGCTGAATGCTAGCCAATGGAAAGGCAGGCTCGTAAAAACATTACAATGTGTACTCCTTTACCTTAGTAACCAGATCTGGCACCATATGACTGTAAGTCAAAATGATCCCGAAAGATAAACATTTTGAATCCATTCAGGAAAACAAGACAGTATGACAGCCCAACTAAAGATGCTTACGAAACAGGATATCAAGAACTGCTTCAAAAGTGTCAAAAAAGACACCATAAGTGTGCTTGTGCTCCAAGTGAGGGGGAGTATTTGAGGGTGATTGATTGATAGCAATGAATATTCTACTGTAATCATGTTTTTATTTTAAACATTCACAGTATATTCTAATTACCCCTCATACACCCATGAAACCATGAACAAAACTATAATTTTAGACATTTGCAGCTCAGTATTCCTCCACAACATGCTCAAAGATTCACACGAGTTTTGCTCTCACATCAGCTTCAAGTTTTTGTTCCATTATACACAAACATATACATGCACGCACAACCAAACATTCAGAAATACTTCCCCCTTTTCTACAACATTTCCTTCTTACCATCACAATGACTCATTTTCTTCACTCTTGTGGTCTATCATATTTTTGAAGGGAATAAGAAAGCATCTAAATCCGCATAGCACGGAAGTAAAATAGTTTGAATCAGAGTAACAAAGCCTGTTCTTCTCGTCCCTGTCAGGGTTGTCTCTCCAATGACTGTGTGAGTCATAAGTTATGTTATGTTCCCTCCCTTGCTTTGTTGAATCACAGATGAGAATCCGGCAACAAATGTTCTGGTATCAGTTGCTGTAGTGACAAAGGACATTGTTTTTGCAAAGTTAAATTGGCCTTGAGCTGAACCTTCCATTTCTTTTCTTCTTACTCCTTAGAGTTTCATTGCTTTCGTTTTTAGCTCAGGGCTCAGCCTATTTTGGTACGAAGGATTGTGTCTTGGAACTTACTCCAGCTATCCAAACTACCCATCTCATTTGCATTTCCTTCTAATTGTTCAAGATATATTTGGCATTTTGGACTTCTACCCTGACTGTTCCTCAGTTGAATTTCTCTACCACATCACCTCTTTTTAAGAAGAGAGTCATTTGAATTGTAAAACCTTGCCTTCCGGAAAATGTTGGTGAGGCCAGAAATTAAGTTCATTCTTTCTAATGAACCATATAGACCTTGAGAGATCAGTCACTGACTGGGATTTAACAGTTCATATTCCTGTGGATTGGAGACAAGAGTCACCAATATTGGCAGTTACAGTTACTTCACAATCCTTACTTAAATTTTGGAAAATAGATACGTAGAAAACTTTAGTATAGAGACGACACCAACATTTATCAGTATCTCTCCCCAAATTAATAGCAAGCTAATATAAAGGAAAAAGTAAGTCTTTGTAAGTTGAAATTTTGGCCCTAGCATTCACTAGCTGTATAATTTTGAGTTTGATCATTAACCTTTTTGACCATTGGTTTATCATTTTAAAGGGGGTATAAAAATACTTTTATAATAATTTTCTTGTATGAATTAAATGTGATATAATGTAACATGTGGTACACTATAGAAACATACTAAATAGTTTTTATCTTTATATTATGCTCTCCTAATTAGAAATTTGAAGTTGCTAAGAAAACATTTTCAGATAAAAATGACAAATACCATTCTACGTGAATTTCCATTTTCCTCATGACTCAACTGTGACAATATAATGTTTCTATGAGAAAATGAGGAAAATGATGATGCATCCTTTAGCTATTTTGATAAGACCCTCAGTCATAACAATTGCATAATAAGAAAATGCCTTAAAACATACACCTAAGAAACTTTCAGAATTACTAAAGATCTTAGTCAAGGAAAAGCCCAAAGGTGTTGCAATTGTCAACCCTTTGATTTGTTTTGTTTTTATTCTAATCTTTCCAGTAGCCTAAATGATGTATAAATTAGCGCATTCATATTATTGCTCCTATCTCATACTATAATTTTAAAAAGAACCTTCCTATGTACATAGTTTTAAATGGTGACCTTACCATTTGCTTCATTCTTTCTTACTGGGTGAATTGTGTGGAGAAAGAGAGAAACAGAGATGGGAAAGGGAGGTCAAATTCTACTTCATGCTTTCTTTTGAGGTGGAACACCTGGTTGAGTGGAGAGACGAGTAAAAGTAGGAAAAGGTAAGACCAACAACATTGACACTGCAGCAGCTAAAGGAAGCAATAAAGTTCTAGGTGAAGCCCACAGTGTGGTTTGCCAAGGATCATTTCAGAAGCGGACTGCACATTCAATGGAGGAAAGATTGCTCAATAGGTAAACCCAAGATCAACTTCCCAGGAGCCATCCCATAGGTATAGGTGAAAAATCTGTCCCATATACTTCAATAGGGAAATGGAGAAGGGATTAGTGGGCCCAGGAGTGGACAGGAGCTGGGTTCAGATGGACTGCAGAGACAAGGGACTCCAACCAAAGCAAAGCCAAAACCGGCCTGCTCCCCAATCCAGACAGGACAAGTAAGTTGATGCAACACTTCAGTGTTAACAAGTCCGAGGTCCATACCAGAACCACCTAAGCCAAGAAGCATCAGGTGTCAAAAAGGGCATCTTTGACAGAAAAGGTAAAAAAAATTCTTCCATATCCTGATTATAGTGAGTAAATGTTCTTCATGCAACATACCCTAAAATAAATAAATGAAAATTAAAATGTATAGAGCAAAATCATAAGCCACAGCATCTTCCTGCACCTGGCAGCTCTAGTCAGATTTGTGAGATATCTTCAAGTTAACTTTGACAGCAGCCCCAATCTGAGAAGAATCCAAGGTCAACAAAGATAGACTCACATAGAACTTAATATTTTATAAGCATCATTTCTTAATGGGGATTTAATCCAAATCATTTAGTCCTGAATTCAGAAGCAGCAGAAGCAAGGACTGAGGGACCCAACAAAGCATACATCAAAAGCATGACTTAATAGGAAAGAAATTATGAAATATTTTGACTTATTCTTAATTGTTAATTTTTCTAAATTTTACATAAATATTAATATATTAACAATCATGAATTGTTTTAAGAAACTTATAAGTCTTGATGTAGCCTTATATAATGCACTATTTTTCAAATAGGATTTTGCACATTTATTTAGACAAGTCATCAAGTATTTAAACATTTGATGGGGTGCCAGCAATGCTAAAACAAGATTTTCAAACTTGCAGCTACAAGTTCTAAAAATCTAGCAGCTACACAACTCAATATAAATAGATATCTGTACCATTAGCATAACCAGAATTATCTGAGTATTTATTGAATAATTTAATAGACATGAAATGGTGCCAACCACTTAAGAATTCATTTCTGAAAATCCAGCCAAGTGAATTCCTTTGCCTAACTTTTGATGATTGTATTTCCTTCCTTTCTGTTATGAAAAATAATCTGAGATCTGTGGTTTTCTTTTTGCTGTCATCTTCATTAGAGTTTCTTTTTCTTTTTTTTAAAAAATTCATCCGGGTGTGGTGGCACACACCTATAATTTTAGCACTCGGGAGGCTGAGGTAGGAGGGTTGCCACGAGTTTGAGGCCAGCCTAGACTTCACAGTGAGACCCTGCTTCAAAAAACAAAACAAAATCAAATTTAGAAAAGCAATGTGATAATACTGATAAAACTTTACTTTTTGTATATATAATAAGTAGTGATCATTTTCCACCTTTCCTGCATACACAAGTGTATGTTTCCTACACTCAAAAACATTATCTTAGTACAGTAACAACACCAAAGTCAGGAAGCTAACTCTGATATATGATTACCTCCCAATTCACAGACCACATTCAAGCTCCTCCTGGTCCCAACCACAATCTTTGAAACAAAGAAATCCAGGATCACCGTGATTCAGAAGAGTTCTGTACTCTTTCTTTAGCTGCCACAGATTTGACAGTTTTGAAAATTATAAGCCACTTTCTGTAAGTATCTGTCAGTCTGCATGTTTGATAGAAACATCACATTATGTTCTTCTTATTATTACCAAGAATGTTAATATTATCATGTTCTTCTTAATCCTGTCTGGTAGAACACAATTTCAATTTGCTCTATTGTTGATGTTAATTTTGTGTATTTGACTAGAAAGATGTCTTCCAGGTCTCTGCGCTGTAATTTTTTGTGATAACTATTTTGTGGGATATATGGTGAATCTATGCAAATATTCTATTCATTTCCAACATTTTACTTGGTATATTTAGCACCCACTGATGCTGTATGGCAGAATTGTTAGATGGTTGCCACAAAGTGATTTTTCTAATTCTGCCATTTGTTGTACATTTGTTAATAAGCAACTTGCTGTAAGGAAAACTCTTATTTCACCCATTTATTTAGTCACTTGTTTATAATAGTATTAATTTTAATTTCCTGTTTTATTGAATGGATTATGATATGACATTATTATTAATTTTGATACTGAAATTGACTCAAATTTGATCAGTGGAAATCTCTTAACATTGGTTTCTGTGCTTTTTTTTGGCATGTTCCTACACTTATTTGAGTAATTCCATATTTTCTAGCAGAACAAAATGTTCCAGGATCAATTTGTAATTCCTGGGACCCAATCTTAGCATTAGCCATTTCTCCAAAGAACCCCAGTCTCTTTAGGGAAGAGTAGTATTTAAAAACTAGAACCCAAATGCTACTGAGTATTATCATTATTCTCAATGTATTGCTGCTTTCAGGCACTTTCAGTGACAGAGATGAAGAATAAACACAGATATATATTGTTTTTTCTTCTTGTGGGCTGCTCCTTCATCCTGTCCTAGCCTGCCCCATTGTCACACTCAGTTCAACTTATGGATTTCGGCCTAAATTATGAAAGAAGGAAGCAAGCAAGTAAGTGAAGAAAGGAGGGAGGATGACAAGCTTAACAGATTTCCCATCAATATTATGCTAATGTTTAGAAACATGAGGAGAGAGTTTATACTCTCTCAGTAGTATTTTCTCAGACAGCCTGGTCCCCACATCTAAGATACCCTATTGAAGAGTTGTTAAATATGTTAATTTAATATGTTTATCTCAAATTTAAATTCATATTTCCTTAATATTTATGAGATTATATATTTTTTCATGCATATTAGTCCTTGGTATTTTCTTCTTTATGCTTTTATGTACTAAAAAATAGTAATTCTTTATAGATAGTTTATTATAAGATTAAGTAACATAATGGGGCAATGGCTTGAAACCACGGATTTTATTTGCTTCTAAAAAATGTGTTAATTCAATATATTTTGTGTTAAAAAGAACAACCCAAGGGCCAGAGGTTTAGCTCAGTGGTTCCGGCACCTGCCTTGCAAGCGCAAGGTCCCAAGTTTGATCCCCAGTACCAAAAAAAAAAAAAGAACAACCCAAGACACAGTAGAAGTATTGATGGAGGAGAGAAAAACCATCAGCAACTAGTGTAAGAGGCTTGTGGAATTGGCTCTGAGATCCACAAGCAAAGCCTAGATAGGAACAGTTTACTCCTATGCTCAAAGAAAGGAGAAGAGATGGAGCATGTGGATTCATGGGAGGGCAGGTTTCTATAAAATGGGGACTCACCTTTGACTCGCTCCCATTTCCTCAGTAAAACAGACAATGAGACCATTGGCTGTGTGAGAAGGAAGAGGGAGTGTTTTCTTTAAAAAGTTGGAAATAATTGTCTAAGGGAATATAAGAGTAGAATACTACATGTCTTGTTCCTCTACAAGAAACACCTAAAATATTTCCACCAAAAGACTCCTAGAATTAATAAACAAACTCTGTAGTATAGCAAGATATAAAATCAACAACCAAAAATGAGTAGTGTTCCTGTACACTAATAATGAGCTCACTGGAGAAACAAATTAGGAAAAGAATGCCATTCATAATAGCATCAAGAAAACTAAAATACTTGGAAATTGACATAACCAAGTAAATGAAAGACCCCTACAATGATAACTACAATACTCTGAAAGAGAGGATCAAAGAGGACATCAGAAAATGGAAAGAAAACCCCTGTTCCTGGATAGTCAGAAACAATATTGTCAAAATGGAAATACTTCAAAAACTGATAGATTTAGCATGATCCCACTCAAAGTACCAATATCATTCTCACACAACTAGAGAAAACAATTCTAAAATTCATTTGGAACAAGAGACCCAGAATATCAAAAGCAATCCTGAGCAACATGGGCAAGACAGGAGGCAACACAATTTCAGACTTCAAATTATATTACAAATCTACAGTGATTAAAAACAGCATGGTACTGGCACAAATCAGTAGAACAGAACAGAAGATGCAGAAACAACCACAGACACATTCAGCCACCTGATGTTTGACAAAGGGGCCGAAAACATGCTGGAGGAGACATTTCTTAAAAAATAATTCTAAGAAAACTGGTTATTCACACACAGAAGATGGCATCTAGACTCATATCTCTTATTATGTACTAAATGAAAATCAAAATGGATCAAATATCTAAATGGTAAAACAGAAACACTTAATGTGCTGCAAAATAAAATGAGTAAAACTCTTGAAGATGTAGGCATAGACAAGGATTTTCTGAACAGAACTGCAGTTACACAAGAAATAATACCAAGAATAAACAATGGATGCACATTGAGGTGACACTCTTAAGTGAAATGAATAGAACACTCATGTGTAAATACTGAATAGTTTCTCTGGTGTGAGAAACTGAAAGTGTAAATAAGGACTAAAAGGTATAATAGATAATGTGAAATAGGAAGAAAAGGGGCAAAGGGAACAGGGAAGTGGAAGAAGTAGGGGAAAGGAAAGAAGGGAATGGAATTAATATGAGAAAATGAAAAAATGGAAACAAAGTCTTTGTAAATAGGGAGGGATGGAGGGATTAAGGGGAGGGCAGGGGAAGGGGGAAAAATAAAAACCAAGAGAGATTATGTAAAGGTCCAAATTTCCAATGCTGAATGTCATTATACTGTATACCTAAAATGTACCAATAAAATAAAATTTAAATATTTTTTAAAAGAATAAATAATGAGATCATATCAAATTAAAACCTTCTGCACAGCAAAAGAAACAACCAACAGAGTGAAGAGACAACCTACAGAATTGGAAAAAATGTTACCAGCTATTCCTTAGACAGAGGACTAATATCTAGAATATATAAAAACTCAAAAAACTTAGATCCCCTAAAATAAAATACCTAATTTAAAAAATAGGCTACTGAAACAAATAGACACTTCTGAGAAGCACAAATGGCAAATATATACATGAAAAAATGTTCAGTATTTCTGGCCATTAGAGAAATACAAATTAAAACCACACTGAGATTAGATCTTACTCTAGAAATGGTGGTTATCTTCAAGAAATGAAATAATAATAAATGATAGGCTGTGGAGAGAAAAGGAACACTCTAACACTTTTGGTGGGAATCTAAATTAGTAAAACCACTATGGTAATCAGCATGGAGATTCTTCAAAAATTAAAACTAGAAATTCCATTCAACCCATGTATTTTCCTTTTAGATATCTTCCCCCACAGAGTTAAAGACATAGTATTACAGTGATACATACATACCCATGTTTGTACAAATACACAATAGCTAAATGTTGGAAGCAGCCTATATGTCCATCAAAAGATGAATGGATAAAGAAAATGTAATATTTACACACAATGGAGTACTACTCTGAGACAAAGAAAGATAAACTTGAGTCATCTGCTGGAAAATGGATGTACCATATGATAATAAGGTTAAGTGAAATAAATCAGATGCACACTCTTAAATATCACATGGCTTCTCTTATGTGAGAAATCCAAAATATAAAGAGCAAAATAAAGTATAGATAATAGGAAATAGGAAGATAGACCCTTTTGCAGATGAGGTTAAAACATTTTATCTTGGTTTCACCTCAGATTTTTCCTATATGCAAATTATATCTTACATTTTAGAAATTAGTGGAAATTATATCTTTACTGGAAATTATTATTGTTAGAAATGGTTTGTTCACACATTGCTTGTTTTTATTTCCATATATAACTCCAACATGAACTCCAGAAAAACACGTTTTTCATCTTGCTGGTGTTTCATGTAATATCCCTGCTATTTTAAATAAGAAATCCTTGGACTCAGAATTTTTAACTACTTCCAGTAAGTGATTCTATTTTTTCTAGATATTTATCCATAATAACATTTTCAGGTGTTAGTTAATGCAAGATTTTAAATATAACAATAGTATTACATGAGAATTTTACTATAAAACTAAAATAAAAATTATATGTAGCATAGTTTATTAAAAATAGTTACTAGCAAGAGACAGTATACAAGTAGACAATGGACAGATCATATATAAAAATGAAACTCTGACCCATTATCTGTTCACTCAGCCCAGAGAGCCAACACAATTACTACAACCACCAGTCCCAGACATCAAACATCAACCCTTGTAGCAATTGGCCACTAGTAGCCAGGACTTGATTGTCAACTTGATTGGTAGCTGATAACTTACCTAATATTCGCTACACATTTCCAACTTAAGACTAACCAGAGAAAAATGAATATATGCTACTAAGCAATCAAATAAGCACCTTGTGTTCTAGTCGGTCTTATAGATTTACCATGGTGATTCTCCACATGGGATCTACCATGTTCCCACCACATTGCCTGCCTTTGAGTCTCTGCCAAATGCAAATGATGGTGGATGACTTTCTTGCTACTGTAAGCTCTGAATGTACGGTCTTTGCATGTTCTCATTTGGATGGCGTTGTATGTTTCTACATTAATAAATGGATGTAGATATAGATATATAGTTCCAGCAGCAAATTCCAGTGTCTAATTACTACAGAGTTGTTTAAATCTTGGCCAAGTACAGCTAGTAAAAACATCTCAACAATCAGATTTTATGTATAGTGTTTATGTTCAAAGTCTTTATGTGTAATTAATGCATTGCTTGGGATACTGTAAGCCCTAATAGCAACAATATGTTTTCATTCTGTTTTAAACTGATATATAAATGTATTAAAATTGTGTTACACTGGGGATTTTGTTAAATAAGTAGGTTTTAACTGTTCTTGTCACAGGAAAGTAATAAGGTAAAGAAACAAAAGTTAATCTACTTCTCTATAATAACTATTTGCTATCTATCCCTCTCTCTCATATATACATGTATATATATATGTCTCATAACATTATGTTGTGAAGCTCAAATATATAAAATAAAATTTATTTTTCAATAGTATACTTATATATGCAAATATATACACAAATGTGTATTTGAAATACAAGAGAGTATGCTGAGTTAACATTTAGATACACAAGCCTGAAGGTCAGAAAAGAAACCAGGAATAGAAATGTAAGTTTAAGAGTCATGAACATGTACATAGCATAGTTGAAACATAGGAAGTGAATGAAAGTAAATGCAATAAAGAAGATATACAAAAGGTGAGCCCTGAGAATTTCCTCACAGGGTCATATAGACAGGCTTGAACATATCTTCCTTGTTAATTATCAATAATTTAAAGCTACAGTGTAGCTACAATTATCTTCTTTGGATGTTTCTCAACCATCTTTTGAATTAGATGTTTTAACCAAACACTGAAGGAACTGTGAATGATTTAATTTCTGTAATATTTCTATTTGCTCAATCCTTCTAATCTTATGTGCCTGTTTCAGTCTTTTTTTTTTTTTTTTTGGTACCGAGGATTGAACTCGGGACCCTGAGCTTCCAAGGCAGGTGCCAGAACCACTGAGCTAAATCCCCGGCCCTGTTTCAGTCTTTTTTGTGTTACTATAACAGAATGCCACAGGCTGAGTAATTTATAAAGAAAAATTTGTATGTCCCAGTTATAGAAATTCCCATTTCAAGATGCTGGCATCTGGCAAGGGCTTCTTGCTATATCATTTTGTAGACAGCAAAGGTGAGGTGCGGGGGGGGGGCACTCACTTTTCTAACATGATCTTTCTTAGGAAAAGGATGCTCTTCCTGTATTAGCAACATTGATCTATTCATGAGGATACAGCCTCTGTCCACTTTTTAAACGTTTCAGTGCTGTTGCTTTGGGTATTAAATTTCCAGTGCATCAACTTTGAGGAGTGAATTCAAGCCAAAGCAAGTGAGACCATGTGGTGCAATCCTAGGTACTACATAAACGCTACAGAATTAAAATGCTATAAAGTTTCGTGGTAGACACTTAATAATAACAAAGTCATTTTATGTACCAGCAAGAACACTCTGAAAATTATCACTGAAGAGATTATTTCTCATTCATTTTCTTTTGCAGCACAAAGTGATATGAATGAGAAACAAAAATATTTCTTGAAACATAGACCCTCATATCCAAGTACTTTGACCACTTCTGACACTTTATGCAGCTTTGGTCACATTGTATAATCCTTTATAAAATGAGAATAATAATATTTTCTTTTTACATTTTGGAAGCGGTGAGACCTGACACAATATGTGCTGTCCTCAGCTCTCCCTGGGGAAGAACCATGGATAATGACAGAGGTGCTTGCAGGTCATTAGATGATGTCTCAATTGACCAGCTGTTGTTTTTAGCATGGTCCTGTGATTGGCTAAGAAAAGATAGCACATGACTGACTTCATATGAAGTTATGGTGATTATGTATCCCATTGCTGGTCAAACTGAAAGAGTTAAGAGCTGGGAGGAGGAGGGCAGGCGACTCTGCATGTGTTTCACCTGGTTTGAATCTCATAGGAAAGATTCCAGAGCTTTTATTCCAAGACGACTTGCAATAGCTGCTGGGAAAAGAAGCTGATGTTACCTAATGACAGAACCATTTCAAGATTACAAACTACATGGTATGAAAACAATGGTCAAAATAATGAATGCATGTTTTAAGATCTATTTGTTTTCCTTCTTTTTGCTCTATTATACTTTCTTATGATGAGATTTTTAAAAAAGTTTACTTCTCATGTTGTATTTAAACTCTGTGATGTTCAAATTTTATTCTTTCTGCATGAAACTTAAATGAATGCTTACATATTTCAATGTATTGTTAAGCAATGTACTTCCAGTCAATATAGAAATATCTTGGGAAGTTTATAATGACATTTGTTTTGTTTGAACAGTTAATCAATGTTCTTCAAAGTTTGTACCATCAGCTTCTGGAGATTCCTGAGATTCTCCTGGGTTGCTGAAACTATTTCATAATAATGCAAAAATATCATTTGCCATCCCACACTCTTAGCATTTGTACTGACAGAGCAAAAAAAAAAAGATGAGTATAACTGCTGATACCATAGTGTGAATTATAACAAATTGAGTATCAATTAGTGAGAGTAAGCTGCCAATCATCATTATATTTGCTGTTTCCGAGCAGGTACAAAAAAATAAAAAGAATTTCTATTTTACTTAGGACTGTCTTTGATGCAACAGTACAAATTGCTACTTTACTAAATCTTGAAATCTTGATCATTGAGAACAGATCTTTTTTAATGTGCTGGGTGACAAAATGAAAAGCACATGTAAACACTTCTACATACTGAAGTACAACAATTTATTGTCTTGAGAAAAGTTCTTAACATTTGAGTTGAAAAATAAAATAGCTATATAAATTTAGCATCATTTTTTCTTGAACAAATTCATCACAAATCATGGTTATTTTAGAACTAAGTTTTGGCAGTTTTTAAAATTTGCATTTATTTATTTATTCATTTTTATTAAGACATATTTGCACTACATAATGTTTACATTCCCTGTGTGGAGTTGATACATGTGCATAACACATCTTAATTTTTTTCAATCCCTTTCCTCCCCCCATCTCATGATCCCATTCTCCTTTGAAAAAGATCTATCTTCCTACTTCCTAGCTGCATCAAATGAAATTTCCAGTTTTAGTTTTTTGAGGAATCTCCATACTGATCTCCACAATGGTTGCACTACTTTACATCCCCACTAAACAAGATAGAAGAGCATCTTTTCCCTCCATAGCCTCACCAGCATTCATTATTATTTCATTACTTTCTTTATCTCTCTCTCTCTCTTCTTTCTTTCTTTTTTTTCTTTTCTTCTTTTTGAGACAGGGTCTCACTGTGTAGTCCAGGCAGGCCTTGACCTCACTATTAGCCCAGGCTGGCCTTGAACTCACAGTGATCCTCCTGCCTCAGCCTCCCTAGTGGTGGGATTGCAGGTGTATGCCACCATGCCTGGCCTTATTTGATTTCTTGATGAAGGCCATATTTCTGGGATAAGATAGAATCTCAGTGTTGGTTTAATTTGCATTTCTCCAATGGCCAGAGGTATTGACTATTTCTTCATGTATTTATAGTCATTTGTACTTCTTCAAAAGTGTCTATATTTAATTTGCCTGGTTTTTGATTGGATCTTATATTTTGAGAGTCTAATTTCTGTTTTAGTTCTTTGTATATTAGTCCATTGTCTAAGGAATAGTTGGCAATTTTTTTTTCCCATTCTGTAGTTTTCTTTTCACTCTGTTGGTTGTAAAAATTAATGAAGTGAGCCAGCCATTTGAAGGAATAAAATAAATAATTATTGTTAGTGATAAATGTCAGACTCTCAAGTAAAAATTAGAATTGTTAAAAGCTTGTATAATACCTTGTAAATTTGTCAGATTCCCGACACGTAAAGATTTTTCATAATGAGATTACAGTTTTATTATTATTGTAATGATAGAATGTATCAATATGTGGGAGATGTGCATGATTATGTGAACTAAGTGAATCGATACTTTATGAATACCCAGTGCATGACATAACCAGATTATGTATGGTAAAAGATCCGCTCAAGTATGACACAGACAAGTGGGTTTTAACATAACAGTGAAAAATGGCTGGGGAAGTAGTGCAGTGATAGAGGCCTTCCCTATAATGCACAAGGCCCTGGGTTCAATCTCTAGTAGACTCTCACCCACACACAAAACAGTAAAAAACAATTTCATTGATCTGACTTTAGATTCTATTCCTCATTCCAACTACATATCTGTGTGAAACAGAATTTTCTTAAAATCCATCAATTAAGACAACACATTGCACCGTAGTGAATTCTAAAAGAGAT
This sequence comes from Heterocephalus glaber, assembly GCF_053883595.1. Classification (NCBI taxonomy): domain Eukaryota; kingdom Metazoa; phylum Chordata; class Mammalia; order Rodentia; family Bathyergidae; genus Heterocephalus; species Heterocephalus glaber. The sequence continues at coordinate 58,097,665 of NW_028258325.1, read as the reverse complement.
AGACATATGACACTATTGATAATTCTTTGGAAAATATAATCTCTAAAAATAAAAATATGACAGTTATGTAATTGTTTATTATGTCAAACAATTTAAATATGTATTTTAAATTTCCTTATTTAAATGTCTAATATGGTAAATACTAATAACTAACTCATATAAACCATAGCTCTTTTGGGTCCACAATAATTTTAGAAGTATGAAAGGGACTTGAAACCAAAACATGTGAGTAACTCTAACTTAATTCTTTACAAAAGAGAAGTCAGTGGTAACAGAAGTATTAAATGATTGAATATTAATTTATTAGAATTAAAACTAGATTAAATATACAGAAGCCCACAGAAATCTTACTTTTTTCATTCAGTAACTCAGTGCATTCCATATTGAACATCTAATAGCTGTGGAGGTCAGAAGCTTTAAAAAATGCTATGCTTATGTTATGGGTGGCATTTTCTTGTCTTAATTAATGCCTATCTCTTATAGACAGGTATTTAATATTTCAGTTTTTTCACAGTCATGTTGAGGATCTCTAACAGTACGTAATTGTTGATGATCAGAATTTTGATTCTAATAAAAATAGTCCTGTTCTTTTCCTTGATCCAATTATTAAAATAATGAAATTGCAATTACTTTAGAATAGCAAAAGGTATCAGAAATTATGTAGTCCAAGTTTTCTTTGGGAAGAGATGGAAACAGGATCAGAGGCAGAAAATGTTAATGTGGTATGTGGCTACTTCTGGATTCCTAGTCAAATTTTCTTTTAACTATCCTGATAATTTTCCCCTATAGATTTTCACTTTCTGTAACATATATAATCTTTTATCTTGAGGGGTAAACATTGAATTATTATTTTATAGCAATTTCATAGTCCTAATTTTTGAAATTTTTACCTACTCCTTCAGTCCACTAGGAGGGCCCTATTGTGTTAAGTTAATGTTTTGAGGTATTAAATTAAAGGTTGAAAAATTCAAAGCTGAAAGTCAAATTTGGAACCTTAGCTTAATTTTGTATTTCCCTAGTTGCTGATATAACTTATATTTTATATATGGAATGGAGGAGGGATGGATATAAACATATATCTACATTTATATGTAATATTTTAATATTATAATTTAATATAATATTATATCAAATATATTAACATAATAGTATAATAATTTAATGTAATATTACATATTTTATATATAGTGATTATTTGGATAATACTGCCCTTTGAACTAGTCCTGAGGAATTATAGAGTCCACCAAAAAAATGTTTACACACTTCAGCAGTTCACCACTATGAGCACCTCTTGTAATTGTAGAGATCAAAGGTAATTTGTATTAATCCCATGATAACTCAATAAATTTAGTATTAAAATATTTATACAAGATTTTCTTTTCCTGAAGTCCATAGACATTTTGTGGTGGACTCTGTAGATTAAAAATATCTGAAGAGCTATGATTTGAGAACACTCTGAAGTTTATAACTAAAGGAAGAATTATTGTTCTGCATTTCAGAGTTAGGACAAAACACTTAATGTACAATTTAAATGGAAAAATGGTATATACTGGCTTTGCGTGTCATGGATTTCATCCACGGTCAGCTGGCTCCAAGGCAGGGCCACTGCATTGAAAGGGCATGGTGGAAGAAGCAGAAAGAAAGGGAAGGAGCCCGAGAGGAAGGGGGCCAGGGAAGAGATATGGCCCCCAGGTTCTCGCCACAATAGCCCACCCCGACATGCCCAGAAGTGTCCTTTAACAAACTCCTAGATGTTTTAAAAACCAATCAGTTTGATAATAACTAAGATCAACCAATCACAAAAGTTGGAGTATTATAATCTCCAGGTTTTTATGTTCCTTCTTTCACTTTTTTCTTTTCTTTTTAAACTGCTTTTTAATCATTGTCTTCTCTTCTATAGTCCTTACTCATCCTCTTTATTACCTTAAAACACTGTATGAATTTTCACATATTAAAAGAGACTACACTAGGTTATCAATTATGTTTCCAGCTTCACATATAAAATATTGAGCCTTGCATAAATGTGCCCCTGTTGCAATATTTTTTCTACACACTTCATCTTCTCTTTAAAATGCAAATAGTTTTCTTTATATAGGTCTTGTATATTTAAAAGCTATTACTCATATATGGTAATATTTTTGTTCTTTTGAGATAATTTCATCAGTGGTTACAGTTGGGTAATACTGATAGTTATAAATTTGTTATATTTATATTTTGAATTGAATCACATTGAATTATTTCATGATTTTGGCTGTTTTCCTCTTAATTAGCTTTGATTTTCTATGAAGAAAATCATATTGCCTATAGCTTTTAGTTTTTATCTAGCAGACTTCAATAGTTTAATGTTCTTTTATAATTTCTTGCTATCTCACAATATATAAGCACTTTTAAAACTTGTATAAAAAGTTTAAAATATTATTCAAATTCCTTATTGTAACAATAAAATGATTTAAAGGAAATTATAGCATAAATTAAAACTGGCTAGTAAGAAGTGCATATTCAATCAATACCTAGTATTACCTTTGGAAAGAGGTTTTGGGTCATCATCACTTGGTATAAAATAACTATTACTTTATGGAAAACTAAGAATCAATCATCCTCTTTACCTAAGTATATTTGTAAGTTTTAGTTGTTTTATTAAGTCTAGAAAGTTATATAATAATGATTAAGTCCCTGTTTAAAAATGGTTTCTATTCTAAATCAAAAAGTAGATAAGAAAAACTCCTAATATTTGGTGTGTGTCATTAAGCATATATTCCTTATCTTATTACTAATTGAGTATCTAATTATAGCTTTTATAAGGAAATACTGTCCAGCAAAAATTGCATCATGATTGGTTTCATTTATGAACTATGGGTATAATGTGACTCTTGACTCTTGCAGTGACAGGTACTTGAGTTATGCATAAATAGAGATAACTAAGGAATTAGTACACTTATTGGAGATGAATGACATAAAACACATGTTTAGGAAAGGACAGAGATTAATGAACACTAGTGTTATATGAATTTCTAATTAAATAAAAAATTGGCCAGATTCCAATGGGAGCAACAAGTATGTTGTAGATAGGGAACAGGCGTTGAGAAGAAATTGAGAAATGATGCTCAGGTCAGGGCCAGTCTTGGAAAAAGAAACTCCAAAGGTGGAGGAAACTTTTTGGGTGATACCCACTCCTCAGCCTAGGATTGGCTTTCATGTTCTGTTATTCCTGTTGTCTATACCTCCTAGCATGAGAGACCAAGGAAAGTAAATCAGTGCCCTCCTTGCTATTTTCAACTTAATAAGAAAGATCTTGTCAGTTTCAATTTTGAATTACCCAAGAGCCTAGGGAAACTATCAACTAATTCTGGAACTATTTATTGGTAATTCCCATTTGAATGGCTAAGGATCAAATTACAGCAATAGTTTTCAAAATCAGTGCCATAACCTGTTAGAAACAAATATACTTGTTTTGTGAAAAATATATTGGTGTAATTATGTGCATGTTGTGCTGTGACATGATTTTATTTCTTACTGTGGAATAGAGTAAAAAATAAAGCTTTAGTAGGATGTGTCAAAACCCCATACTGAGTTCCTGGGGTGCTCTTTATCACAAAAGTATCTTATTTCTCCATCAATTTTGAAAGAGACTTTTGCAGGGTACATCAATCTGGATTGGAGGCTGTTTTCCTTTAGGGCTTGAAATATATCACTCCAAGCTCTTCTTGCCTTGAGGATATGCACTGAGAAATCTGCTGTGATTCTGATGGGCTTTCCTTTGTATGTGGTTTGTTTTTTTTCTCTCACTGCTTATAGAATTTTGTTCTTTTGTTGGGTTTCTGGAATCCTATTATATACCTATGAGTAGATTTTTTTTTATCAAGTCTATTTGGAGTCCTATATGCCTCACTTATCTGTATGTCAAGTTATTTTACTCTGCTTAGGAAGTTTTCTGCCATCACTTCTGTGAACAGATTTTTATGTCATCTGCACCCTCTCCTGTTTCTTCATTGACTCCAATCAGTATTACGTTATTCTTTATTGTGTCGTCTAGCAGTTGCTGGATTGATTTCTTGTGGTCCCTTACAATTTTAGAGCAATTTTTCTTTTCCTGGTCACTAATTGCAATCTTATCTTCTATATCTGAAATTCTGAATCACATTGGTTCCTTCTGCTGTGTAGACTTTCAGTAGAGTTTTTCATCTCCTGGCAATCTGTTCGTATCTGTTTTATGGATTCCATTTGTTTCCTATGTTGGGATTCCATCACGTTTCTCAGCTCCTCTCTAGATTTATTAATCATGTCTTGCACTATGAACACAACCTCTGCTGTTATCTGAGAAATTATTTCTGATTTCATTTTTTCCAAATCCTCTTTTGTTGCCAGTTCAGGGAGTCTGGGTGGTTGAGTATCAGAGTGTTCCATCTCATTTCCCTTTGGGATTGCTGTAGGTGATCTGGAAGTCTGTTTTTGAGGCTTGTTTAAGTGTCTCCTCATTTCCATGGTTGGGGGGGCAGGTGCTGCTGATGCCTGCACTGCTCACCTTCTCTTCCCTGGGAGCAGTGGAATGGTGGCTGGGGAGCCTTCTCCTGCATAAGATCCCTTTTTTATCACTTAGGAAAGAAAAAGATCTTTAACGTGTTCTGCAAAGCTAGTAATGAAATTTTTATGTATGGAATTTCTTTTTTATTTGCAGGTCAAGGTAATAAAGAAAGAACAGATTGTAGTTCCAACTTTTAGAATTTACATATGGGGAAAATATGAATTGGAACAGAATAGGATATTTCAGCCTGTCAGTGTTAAGTAACTACTATGGGCCTATATATGACACTAACTGACAAGTAAGAAGCAAAAGATTCATTTTCTACTCTTTAGGATTTTAAGTGGACTAAAACATGATACTAAGTGACAACTAAGAAACAAAAGATTCAGTTTCTACTCTTTAGGATTTTAAATGAAGTTAAAGAGATAAAACTAAATGCATGGTATAATAGCAAATAACACACTTGCATTTCATTAAGGTCTAACTTGTGTCATTGACTATGTGAAAGAAAAATCTACCAGAGGAGAGGCTAACAATTCTGAGGCAATATATTACCACTACATTATCAGTAGATAATGATATAATGTTTATTGAGTGGGTATTTTTGGCAGATAATATTCCAACTCATATACATCTATTATTTAATTTGTTACAACTATTTTAAAAGATAGATGTTATTTTCATCTTTCTATTACAAATGAACAAACCAAGGCACTGGAAGATTAAGGGATTTAACTAAGATCACAAAGTTAGTGGTGGAACGATTTGGATTCAAGTAGTTTTTACCTGGGAACTGCACTTTAAACTGCTACCTAATCTGTCAGAGATTTCATTCAGGTGGTGGTAACTAAATTGCAATTTTATACAGTCATATTTAAATGAGATACAATAATAGAATTCCCTAATGGGAGGGAAGCTGTGATAACAGAAGAAAAGTTATGAAGTTAGTATGAGTGTTACATATTTTAAGGCTGACAAAGCTTACTAAGAGTTGAAAGTTCATCATCTGATGTATCATAGATGAATTTGATACCTAGAGGGTTCCAAATTTCATTCAGCCAATTCTTTTTTTTTTTTTTTTTTTGGTATCGGGGATTGAACTTGGGTTCTTGCACTTGCAAGGCAAGCAGTGGAACCACTGAGCTAAATCTGCAGCCCACAGCCAATTCTTGGTAAAGTAGAAAATAAAGAGCCATTACATTATTAGTAATGTCATATGACAAAAGCCACAGGTATGAACAACTAGTTTTTAATTAGTATGAAGGATAAAGAAAGGTTATGGAGTTCATCAAGGACAAGGCAGGCTGAGCCATCTAAGGCAGGCTGAGGAGAAACAATTTGAAGTAATAATTGTCAAAGTACTTGGATAGATATCAGGAAAGAAGTTGAAGACTGAGGGAAGGTTACCTTTAGAAATTTGAAAGCACATTTTTGGGATGTAGGATGGATCTATGGACTAAGGCAGAATAGTTTGGAGGTAAAAATATTAGTCAAGTTTGAGACACCTGACTAAGTTTTCTGAAAGTGAGTGGTGTCATATTTACCATTGGAGCTTTAGCATCATGCCAGGCACAGTGCTCAATAGACAGTAGGTGGTTAAAAGTACTTTTTAGGTAAATGGTTGAACACTTCATGGTAAGATAATGAAACAAAGACTCTTAATATGAAGGAGAAAAATAAGGCTACCATTTCCATGAGTGAGTAAGAGGGAGTTGAGATTGGGAGTTCCCTGAATAGAAGAAAGTTTTATGAGTAACAAAAATGGATTAGCTCATGAAAGATGAAATGGTTTGGAAAGGAGAAATCCATTGAACCTAGTGTAGGAACCCCTAGTCTGAGGGCTTGGAAACTTCTGAAGGACAGAAGAAAGTTTGTTAGAAGGACAAGGACACAAAGATATCATGCTGAGCTTGTTTCTATGTAACCTCTCTGGTCCTTTGAGAGTTGAATCATATCAAAGGATGTAGCAATGCAATTTTTGAACTAAAAAGTAAGCTGTATGCAATATTGATTGTGATCATGTTTGTGACATCATGTTGAAAACAGAGGAAATAAAAGGAACCAGGAAAAAGAAAAGGTAGAAGAATTAGAGACTGGTGGTAATAGTCATTCAGATAAATCTTTCCTGAAAAAAGAAAATGAGAGAAATAATATTTATTTAGTTCCTACTATTTTCCAGAAACAAATTTGAGGGCTGGAGATTTATCTCAGCAGTTCTGCCCCCTGCCCTGCAAGCAGAAAGACCTGAGTTTGATCCCTGGTACCAAAAAAAAAATAAATAAATAAAGACAGAAACAAATTTGAAAGAATGTTTCCAAAATAACCTGTCCTATTTGATTTCTGCTTGATATTCAATATCTGTATAAAAAGTAGACATTAGCATCTCTCTTCTACTCATAAGAAAGCTTAGATTCACAGAATTTGATAAACTAGCCCACTTTTTAAAACCTATGAGATCTAGAGCTTACTCAAAAAGCATGTTTTAGTCCCAAAAGCACTTTCCACTTCTCACATTGGGGTGGCTTACAACTTGAAAACTAAAAAAATCCATGAAAAGAAAATGCAGAAAAACTTTTTTTCAAAGTAAAAGTAGTGTACTACTCAGCTTCACATTACTGGAAATAAATACCCAGAACAATTTAAAGGCAGAGAGGTTTAACTTAGCTTACAGTTGCAGGATATTCAGTGCTTGGGTCAGATGGCAGCTGGGAAGCAGAGCAAGTGAATAGTGCCAGACAGGAAGGGGTAAGGAGCCAGATGTAGACCCTGAAGTTGCTCTACTGCGATCATCAAAACCCACCCCAAAATGTGCTTTCTCAAGTGCCTGGGTGGTTGCCAATTAAATCAAGTTGACACAGTGAAGCTTAACCGTCACATCCCACCCTTAACTCTTGACACCCAAATACATTTCTCCTTAAACTATAATTAATCCCCAAATAAATACAAGGTCATAATTCTACCTGACATGATACAACTATCAAGTATACAACCAAAAATGCAATAATCCCTTCCTCAAAGTCTCAAAAACTCCAGCTTTTTAAAAGTTCAAGTTCAAATCTCTTCTGAGGCTCAAGGCAAATGCTTAGCTGTAAAGTGCTATAAAAATAATAATAGTTTAAAAAGTTACAAAATTCCAAGGTACAATAGCACAAGGTTACCATTCCCGTTCCAAAGAAAGAAATAGGAGGACAAAAAAGAATAGGATCAAAGCAAGGCAAAACTCCAGAGGAGCAAACGTTAAGTTGTTCTATAGCTCTATATAGGGCAGGCATCTGGGACATAGGGTTATAAAATGTGTGCTCCAAAGGGCCTGTGTGGCCCCCACCCTATGGCCTTGATGGTTGTAACCCCTAAGGCCTTTCTCTTTCTAGGGCTGGCCCACCATTTTCCTGATGCCTCTGATTTTCTGGGGTTTCCCCTGCACCTATGAATTTATTCCCACATCTTCATGCACTGCCCTCTAAGGAGCTTTATGCCTGGCCTTCCAGTCAGTCCTTTAAAATCTGAGTGGAAGCCTCCATGACCCAACAACTCTTAACATTTTATATGATAATAAAACCAGCATCAAAATTCTCCAGCTTGAACAGTAGCCAGTCCTCTTTGGACAATGTCTACAGTAACCTCTAGGTGTCAGGACTATTGAGCACAGTAAAATGAATCCTGGAGAACCAATTTTCTAAGAGGCCCTCTCAAACACAGTGTGAGGCCTTCTCTTCTCAAATGAAATGTTTACACTTCTGCACGTTTGAGTCTGTGATGGGCAGGGTCTTGCTAATTTCTGAGATACCTTCAAGGTGTCTTTCTTCTTAACCCTGTACCAAGAAAAGTAAAACCTTGGATAGCAAGTAACTTGTTGTGTGACCATTCTGCAAAATGAGCAAACATTTATAATAAACTTTAACTTGATAAATGAATATGTCTTGCTTTATAAGTAGCATGTAATGGTAAACAACACATGAGCACAAGTGAGCAAACGGTTCTTCTTTCTCTTGTTATGGGATTGTGGGTAATAGTCTCCCAATAGCAAGAGGTTATGGAAGAGATATCATTTGCAGAGGAGAAGGAGAAAAAGCTGGAGGAATCTTCTACTTCAAATGAGATTAGGGAGATGCATAAAATGTGGAAAAGAATGCAAAATTCTGTAGGAAAGCACCACCCAAATAAGATATAGCAGTGAGAGAGATGAGTCTATTTAATAACAATGCAATGTCACATTTCTGTAAAATCCTCAAAAGGAGGCAAAAGTGTCATTGGATAGATTCCTTGTTAAAGTTTCATGAGAAGAAAAAGGTTCCACTGAGCCAGTAGACAGCAGCGATTCTGTTAGTGATGGTGAAAGCTGTCCTACTCAATAACCCTTCTCTCGTCTCCCTTCTAAAGTTTTTTAAAGCTAAGTGCAGGTTAATTTATTTATTTTTCTTTATATTTTGTATTTTCTTTATTATTTTGTATTTTATTATAGTACTGTAATCATTTTTATATGAAAATTTTGGAGCTGTGGAATGAATGATCTGATATTCCATTATTTCTCGTGGGGAAATTCACTTTGATATACAAGTGCTATGAATTACAAACATGTTTCCAGAGCAAATTATGCTTGGAAACCAAGGTTTCACCACACTTGGTTTCTTTTTCATGGTACTAATTTCTTCAACAGCCGCACTCCCTCTGCTACCAACTTTATACATGGTTTCTTCTGGTTCAAAATTTAAAGTTTTAGAATTTTCTCCTCTATTTTTTGGCCTCAAGTCTTACTATAAATTAGGCTAAAAGCATTCAGCAATACCTTTGCCACAGCCAGAATGTTGGGCTATCATGACATTTCTCTTACCAGAGTAATTATTTCTCTGGGCTAAGCCTCTGCCTCTTGCAAGTCTCAGGACATGGGCAAAATGTAGACAGATTTTCTGCAGGAATGTAAGACACATGGCTCTAGTTTAAACTCCAATGGAATCTTGTTCTGAATTGAAACTGCCTATGCCTTGTCTTTACTGTTTGGTTTCCTATTAGCATTCTGGTCTTCTGAGCTCCAAGAGAATCATCCAACAGGCTCTGTTTATATCATGATAGGACTTTTCTAGCCTGCATCTTCAAAGATTTCTGAACTCTTTTCTCAAACCAATTCCAAAGGCTTCTAAACTACATAGGCAGGTGCCATTATAGCACCTCACTTTCAGGTTCCATTTTTTTCCTATTAGTCAGCTTTCTCATTCCCGGGACACACTATCCAACAGCCACAATTTAAAGGAGGAGAGGTTTACTTTAGCTCAAGGTTTCAGGGGATTCAGTCCATGGTCAGCCAACTCCAAGATAGAAACGTCATGGTGGAAATAGTAGCAGAGCAAAGCTGCTCATTTCATGGTGGCCAGAAAGAAAGGGGCACAGGACTTGTGATTTAGCATGTTACCTGTATCTTTGACTATAAGTGGTGTTACAAGTAGCAAATTACTTGAAAATATATTATGCCCCCAAACCAAATAAATATTATATAATAAGAATAAAGGCTACAATGACTCCTATAGACCAAGAAATACATCAGTTCTTGAGGGAGAATATCTAGTTGATTTCATTGCCTTAGGAGATAACCAAAAAGCCACCTTGATGTGGCATTCCCAGTTCATCACTTTAATGTAGGGAAATCAATCCAAAGAATGTAATCTCATCTCATCATGTTTGTACATAATAATATAAATGTACATACTAAATAGAACAGCTTTTCAATATGGGGTTTGTGTGTTGCTCTTCCTGAATTTGGTCAACTCTTGTTTACAGGCCATTCTAATTATCCAGGGAATGGATGGAAAAGCATGCACTTTCTCGGTGGAGGCATAATGAGCCCTCTCCTTGTCAATTTTTGGTACAGGACTGATGACTAACTATAATTTTGTCATTCGATTTTGATGTTCTTCTTACATTTAGATGAAAATTTTAAGGACAGGTTCTTTTAGTGGAAGGATTCATGGCATTAGAAGTTGGTAATTTTAGTTTTCCCTTTATTTTGTCTACTCTACCCTATAGCAATCAACTCGCCTACAAAATTGGATACCAGGGTAAAGATTTTTTTCTTTTTAAAGATGACAAATATTAATTATCAGGAGATTATAAGAGCACACAACCACTGAAACATGGTTTCTTAAACTCCTTCAACCAGGAAACATTACACCAATGTTATTAAGGTTTTTACCTTCTACTCTTTTTAGAGAATCAAGGTTGAAAGCATTAAAAGGGAAGATAATCTATAAAGATATTGAGAATGTAGCAAAGAAAACTCCAGAAATCTAACTTGATGAAATGTTCTATTATAACAGAATTTTTATTTTTTCCAAAGAATTAAGTAATTTATACATGAAATATTTCTGTATCACATCACTCAAAGAATGAAAATAAGTAGCTGCTTCGTTATTGGAAACATATTTTTGTGCTATAGGTAATAGTCTATTCCTTTCAGTCTAATTACTGTTTTCTATGTTTCTGTCATGTAAGAAACACAGCAGATATGTAAGCATCTAGGTAGGCAACACATTTAGCTAGGAAACAGCTGGACTACAAAGTATATAAAAGTGAATTCTACATATAAGAATACAAAAATATATTTTGTAATTGCTATAAAATAACTTACATAACAAAATTTTTAAATATAAAGAAAGCTTAATTATAAATCTTGAAAACTAGAGTTTTAAGAGATTTTCAGTCTTGGCATTTTTATGATATAAAAACATTGATGCTTTACTCATCTTTGCAGTTTGCTTGATTATATGATCACTTGGAAAGTGGAAACAGCATGAAGAGACTTTGCAGAAAATGCTGTGTAAATTCCCAAAATTGCCTAAAAGCAGTAGATCAATAAACTGTTACTACAGATATTTATCAGCAAAGGAACCATTTTAGTAGTTTGTATTTGAGCAATAATAGAATGTCTATAACTTTGAAGATAGTATACTGAAGCAAGCTTTCTTTATTGATAATTTTAATATGATTTCTTTCTCATAAGCAATATTGCTTAAAAAGAAAAGTTTTCTAAAAAACAATTAGAATCTGAAAAAAAATTATTGATGACTGTAAATGTGAGCAACACTGCAACAATTGATCTCGGTTGTCAACTTGTTGGCTTGGGAGCTACCTAGCGGCTTATAAAGCACACCTCTGGGTGTGTCTGGGTGAGTCATGAAGCCTTGGCCTTGGGGTCTATAGCTACTTCCTAGCCCCTTCCTGCCCCTCAGTTTTCTCTAACTCCGTTTCCCGGCTTCCAGGAACTGGGTAGCTATGCTCTACCATAGCCTCCCTCCATGATGTCCCTGCCTTGGAACCAGCCAACCATGGACTGAGTCATGAGAAAACATTAGCCAAACTAAACCTCTCTTCCTTTAAATTGTAGGCATCAGGTATTTTTGTCCAGCAACAGGAAAGCTGACTAATAAATACAAACTCCAAGACCTCCTTTGGAGTTAAAAAAAAAAGTACATGTACTATGTTTTCATTTTCTCAGGTTCAGAATTAAATGAGCATATAAACATTTTCTCATTTTCATGAGGATGACTGGACAAAATTGAGTGCTCTCAATTATTATTATCTATTTAATCTAACTATGATGTCAATCAATTCTTATAATATCTTAGATAAAGCCTCTCAGTGTGGTCTCTTTTCTTGGGCCTTTGATAAATCCATTCTAGTCCTGAAGACTCATAGTTCTCTTTTTTCTGCATTAGCATCTTTTGGATGCTCATATTTTGGATCTATGTGCTCCTGCAAGGGGAGGAATGCTCCTATATTAAATCCCCTTATATTCTTTCTTTACTAGAGAAAAATAATATATTGATTGCTTAATAAATGCAAGGCAAAATTTTATTTAATTTAAAATCTATAATTAGACTGATGTGCATGCAATGATTTAAGGGTGTCTATTCCAGAAGTTATATTTTTCTGTTTCTTTCTTTAATTTGGACACTAACAAATATGATCAATTTGGAATTATCTTAACTTTCTTCTTGATGTTCTCCTGTCCTGTCATCTTATTTAAACATGATTAAAACTCATATTTCTGTACCTAGTGACTTTTTCTCCTCCAAGTCCTATGAAAATGTTAATTTTGTTCATATCTCATTCTAGAATCCTCAAAGGTAATTCTTGTATTTATTTGAACACACTTCTTGGATAGAGTAACTTCCTCCACCTAAACCATAGTTTCTTTTCTGCTGTTATTATTTACTAATACAGTATAAAAGACTGAGAGTATTTTCATGAATTTTAACAAAAAAGGATTAGGAGAGTATTAATGAGATATTAAACCTAAGCATTTAAACTATTTTTAAAGAATAGTAGAATAATTTTCTATCACCTTTGTACTTGATTTTATGTTTTTACCTTTGAAAAAAAATCAATGCTCCAAAGTTACTTTCTCTAAATTAAGTATAATTTTCATCATAAAGTGTTTGATAAGCTTTGTAAGTTATTTACTTGGAAATTTTTATTTCTACTCAAAATTTTATTGTTATACATCATTTACAAATAATGATTACTGATTTTACAAACAAAAATCTTCCTCGCCTCATTTTTCCATTAATCAAGTGACTTGGGAATTATTTCTTAACAATGCTTTTGCAGAATATGATAATATGACAGTATTAAGGTTGAACTCATTTTTATAGTACTTTAGGTAAAAGTATTCTGTATGAACAACAAAAAAGTATATTTATAACTCCTTATTCCATTAATATTTCCTAGCACTGAGACTTTAAAAGTAACTCTTAAAATTGTAGTAAATAATCTATAATTTTACTGATCTTTATTTGACATTCATGTTTTAAGACCTAAATGTCTAATGATATATGCAAGTATGTAAAAAGACTATAAATGCTGAGGAATTCACACCACTAAAATGGACTAAGCTATTCCTGATGATGAGAAAGGAGAAAGAAGTTTTTGTTTTACTTTCTTGTTTTGTTTGTTTGCCTTTTGGGAAGTAAATAATTTTTTTCAGTAAAATCTATTTTTAGCACTAAAAAGAACAATATTAGAAAAAAATAACACAATTTCCCCTTTTATTAGAAGGAAAGCTCCAAAAAGCTGTACAGTTCACCTATAGTCACTCTGCCAAGCTGGTAGATAGGTCTGGGTTCAGAACCCAGGGCTTGTCTGCTTCTTGACACTTCATGAATACCTCAAGGAAAGAAAGGAGCAGGTCCAAGGAGGAAGCAAGCAGTGACATCAGGACAGCTCTGTTGAGGAAGGACTGTCATCAGTGTACGCTAGTGGTTTTGTTTCTTTTTTTTTTCTTGGTGTGTGTGTGTGTGTGTTCCTAAACAAATTGGGGCCTCACCTTAATGCTGAGCATTCCTCCCCAGCAGGAAGAGTGTAGTATTCTGAGTCATTACCAGTTGCACACTTCCAGCTCTCTGTTGCTTGGAGCTTCTTTATGCAGGAATTGGCAACTACTTAGCTGTTTGGAAATGCTGGCACCAAATTGATCATGTTCTTATCAGGCTGTATCATGACTGCAGTCATTAAACCTGTCAGACTTGTCCCTTTTCTTATTGCCAGTGACTGTCTTTATTTTCCAGCCTCCTAGCCCTGACCTGGATGATACAGATCAGGTGGTGACTGAACAGAAGCTGCCCTAGTCCTGGGTCCATGATGTATGCGTAAGTACTCAGCTTTTCACAGTAGAGCTTCCTGTGGGAACTGAGGTTTACAGCGCCCGAGACAGGCTGTGCAGATGCTGCCTGGTAAAGATTACTTTAAAGAGTTATTCATGTGTGTTACTATGTTGTGGTGTGTTGTGCTTTATTTTGTTACTTTTGAATGTAAGGGTTTTTGAAAGAAAAGAAGCCAATGTGGTCTTTTCTTTCTAAATAACAGAAATAGAAATGATATGTAGTAACTATTAACTATATTACATTTAAACATTTAGAAAAGTCTGTGTTCTAAAGAATAAAATGTTTAACATAGTACATTTAATTTTTTTGCATATTCAATAACATGGTGTGAATTATGTTACTTATTTCAATGTATTGGGACAACAAAATATAAATTGAAGAGGAGAATCTATTAGAATTGTTATTTGTTCAACTCTAAATAATCCCACTGTTAGCAGTTAATGTTAGCAATGGGATTATTATATGTATCACATAAATAAAAAATAAAATTGCAATCCTCATATGTAAATAATTATTGAATTAACAAAATTTAGATTCCATGTGGCATTTTCAAAATTGAAGTCCAAAACAATTTACTCTTTGATGAAGTTAAGGTAAATAAATTTGTACATCTGTTTATAGTTACATAATATTCAGGTTATTGTTTTATAGAATTAGAAATGAATAACAATTGATTTCATTCAAACTGTAGTCTACACTGGCTTCTCATGGCAGTTCTTAATCTCTCTACAGATGCAAACTTTTCAAATATTCTCTAGTGACTGGTGTCTCAGACTTATGATCATTATTATTATTCAGTCATCAAAGTCTGCCTTAAGTTAATTACTTTAAGACTGTAAGCTTTCTCGCTCTAAATGATGAGTATTCTTACCCTCCCTAATTTACCTTCCAGAAACAGCAAGATCCTGAGGAAAACTGTGCATTTCACACAAAAGCTTCTCCCCACAGACCATTTCATGACAGCAAGACATGGCATACTATCCATACTTCTATTAAATACCAGAAAGTGTACCTTATCTTATTCTGTCCAAGAGTACAAGATAAGGACATAATAAGATGAAATGTACCATAGGGGAAAAACTTACTTTATACTTATATTTAACAAACATTCATATAAATATGATAAACTAGTAAGATCAGTATTAAAAATTCAGCAAGGAGCTTGCAATTCTTTTGTAATCATTTATCACAGAATTTTGTAGTGTGGCTTTTCTACTAGCCCTATTTTCTTCTTCCCAATTTATGGGATATCTATATTTACTCATTTCTCCACTCAAAAAGTATCACTACAGCATGAAATTTCTATATTGAAGCATCATCAGTTTTTATTCAGGGTGTACAGTTTTGAGGATTTTAAAGTATCCTTTATAATTGGATTCCAGACAAAAATATACATTGTGCATAAAGACAAGAGAAGGTTAGTAGTGTGCTCATCAAATTCATTAGTAAAAGTATTTGACCCAAGGGATCTAGTCTTGAAGAGGGAATGAATCAGATATGTTATAGCTTCAGAGCAAAAGTTCTGCCTTTGTCACTGTAGTGAAAGAAAAATAATCATTGTATTCTAGATCTAGTTTTGTAGTAATTTGTCTGGAAAAGTCACTTATCTCTCAAGTTCCTTTTACCTATACAATATGGAGAGAGGTTATAGTAAAATAAGTGGTGAGGGAGGTTTTATTTTCATTTTTGGACTGTGAAACAATTTTTGGTTTAATTATTTATTTTGCCATTATTAATTGTCTTTGTTGTATTTGAGTAGTAATGAAATAATATTCAATGTTAATCATGTTATTTTTATAGCATCTCAAATAGTATTATACCATGGAAACATTTCATTTACACGAGATTTTGCATATACCATGCTGTGATGTAGAACATTTCTTACTGTTCTTACTAGGTACTGTTCAAAACTATTTTTAAAATCACTGCAGTAGATATTCCTAAAGTCCTATCAATAATTTGATTCTATGATTTTAACTAGTTAACATAGGAAACATTAACTTTTTTAGTAAGAGAACCATTTAAATTATTCAAAATTATGTAATTTTTTCACTATTACGTATGTATATCTGTTGCCCTCAACAAGTGAAGCAAAGATAAGAGAAATAATTACCAACAGGTAGACTGTGGTGTCAAGAGGCAAATCAATAGGCCACACCTTGATGGTATAATCTGATAAATGTAAAAATAAGAATTACAAACAGGTTGCTATGAGAGTATCCACAAATCTTATAAATGCTTCTCAGAATGTGTGATAATTGAGTTTAGTCTTTAAAAACAAGTCAAAAAGTGTTGAAGGAAAGAGATATAGTCTTGAGCTCTCAAATATACTTACAAACATGTGGAAAATTGTTTAATGCAATGGAAATGATCAGTCTGATTATGAAGGGGCTTTTGTATCAGATTAAAAACATTTGGACTTTATAGTGGGAGTTGAGTAAAATTTAACCAAGAGGAAGAATGATGAACTTTGCAATTTAGAACTGTCGGGGACCAGTGCACTTTGGTGGCTATACAGTCGCATTTGCGGAAGTAGGTGAAGGGAGTGGCAGGGACACCACTTGCTTACATTTAGTTTCTGAGGTCTAAATGAATATTCCTCTTCACATTTGGTGAGACCTGGTAGTCTTCATTCAAGTTTCAAACTGAAGTTACTGTGACATTTTGTTCCTACTGTCACATTGTAATTATTCCTGAAGCATAGGCTTCCTCTTCAAACTTGCCCAATACATTACGTATAATCCTTTTGGCACTTAACTCTGTATATTTGATTACTTATTCAAAATTTTGTCTCTCCAGTTTAAGAGTTTTCTGTATTGCTAGTGCCAAGCACATTGTTTCTCCTACTGTAGACTCTCAACATCTGTACATTGCTTTACAATTACACATGCTTAAAGTCAAAGAATAGATACAAAGAAAAGAGTAGTGAAAGAAAGTTTCAGGTGTACTCTCCATTATATATCTATTAAAGAAAGTCTATGAGATATTTAAGATAATAACTCAGAAGGCATGTAAAAACCTGACAAGGGGAGAGAATTTATTCTAAAAAAATTTATTATGGTGTTGATGAGAATTTATTTTTGAAGAGATAAGAAGAATCAAATAAATGCTCATAGACTAGATTTTAAATTCCATCCATTCATTAATTCAACAAATAGTTGTTACATTAGTGTACAGCGTATAGTATCCAATTATACACAGACATATTGCATATACATGTATATTTTGCATACATACATTATATGTATATACCTATACACTGTGAGTACACATATGCATCTTAAATGGCACATTAAAAATACACAGGTACATACATACAAAAATAAAGCAAACATGGCTGCAATTTTTATGTTATTTACAATCTAAAGGAGGACACGTAATAGGCAATTAGACAAGTAGAAGTGAATTATAAACATGATAAATATGAGGTAAAAATTTTGCACTTTTTCAAAAAATGTTAATTCATCTCATTTCTTTAACTACTATCTTCTATTAAAGTAGATTCTCAGTTTAAATATTAACATACAATGACCTATTTTTGTTTATTTGCAAATAAATAAAAGCTAAACTTATGAAATACATTTTGAAAACATTAAATTCTGATAGTTTCCCATGTATTTAAAGAAGGCTTGAGAAGATCTGAATGGAAGCTTTTAACACTGTTCAACAAATGTAGAAAAACAACATGGAATCCGATACAGTATCTTGACCAAGAAGTCTCCATTACTTTAAGCACCTTTTTTTTAGTAGTCTTTACAGCTTTGGAATACTATGGGGTTAGGTATGTTACCATGGTAGATGAATATTTAGGGGTGAGTAGCAAGAAAGTTTTCATACTCTTAAATCATATAATCATTATATCTTCATAATTTATTATGAGGCATTGTGAACCTTTAGCATTTCAAAAATATTCAAAAGTCAAGTTAAAAAACTAGTGCAAGAACAAATCAGAGATATTTATTGTATTTGCTAGTGTTGATTCTGTATATTATTTTCTTCTAATAGTATATATGAAGAAACTTCAAGTTTTAACAGATTCCCTATAGTTACCCATATTTAAAAGGTACTAACTTATCTTTATGTTTTTTGAAAACTTTTATAATTAATTGCTTATTATCCCTCAATTTGAAAAGCAAGCTAGTTTGGGGCACTCAATAATTTATGTGACATTATCATTGAGAGAAGAGAACAGCCTACATCCTCCGTATCATATAATAAATAAAAATGAATTAATGTAAAATATCACTTTAGAAAATAAACAGTATAATCTACAAATGGGAATTAGATTAAAATGCCCATCTATAGGCTAAAAATCATTGAATACTGGCAGTTTTGTATGGCTCAAATTTATCAAGGGTCTAATTGGTCTTGTTTTTCCCAGAATAAAATAAATGGAATATCTAATACAATCTTCAGAATACATTACTTAAAATACTAAATAATCAAGGCAACATTTAAGCTCTTCATGGTATCTAAAAAACATTGACACAGATAATAAAATATAAAATAATCTTTATTTCACTTTTCAACAGGTGAGATAAGCTAAGGAAAGTTGGCAAGAGTGGACTCCGGAAAATAGAAAAAAAAATGCCTGTGCACCGCACAGTGCAGCATGTGACTAGATATTACCATAAGCAGAAAAGGAGGGACATGCAGTTAATCACTTGATCTACAAGATGTCAAACAGCTTAATTCTTTCATCTCTTTCAGACCTTACAGTCTTTGCCAGATTCTTGTATTTGTTTTGGTCTGACTCTTTATAATTACCCAAATAAGTAGCAGAAGGATCTAAGTTGTACATCAGTGCCAAATTACAAGAGAAGCAATACAAAGTAGAAAAAGAAAAATTATAGCTTTATCTTGATAGAATTTTAAAATAGATTAAAAATCAAGTCATTAATCTTGCTTCTATCTTTACCACTGAACTGATTATTTCAGTCTTACACTTAAACCTCAATTGGCTGTAACAACCTGTTGAGGATGGACTCTGACTTAGTACAGATACTGCCTCAAAACTACATAAAAGATGTTGTCCTAGTTCTCCTCTCTCCCACATTAGTCAGGCATGTCCTGCACATTAATGACCCACTGCCTGCCTTTCTCTCCCTTCCACAATCTTCTTACTTCTCAGTGGCTCCCAGTCCCTGATTGTACCTCATTTCCAATCTCAGACTTCAGTTGCTTTAGGTGGTTCTGGCTATTATTTCTGAGAAGTAAAGGGGAACAATATGTTAATATATATATATATTTTTAAGCATATTAACTAATGGATATCATAATTAAGAAATACCAGATAAATGAGTGAGACTAATATGAAATGTTAATATTAATGTTAATGAGCAGAATCTTTTTCAGTAAAGTTTGCTGAGGAAATATATTCTCTTTATAGAACATAAACTTGGGTTGTTTGACTTTCATAATTCATTATTTGGGGGCAACTAATTCTTACTTAGGACTGTTCCTATATTCCTTATTCCATGGTCAAATCAGAGCAGCAAGCAGTCAGTATTTACCACTTGTTCAAAATTGGCAAAACCATTACTTTCTCCTTGTTTCATTTCATTTATCTTCTTGTGGACAGCAGTTTCTAAAAGAACATTAAGCATTACTTGTAACTAAACTGTAGCAACATGAGAAGATTTTGGATTATTAGTCTTCTGTCTTTCACAAACTTAGAAATTTTGAGTCAATTTTTTAATAGTGTCATGTATCTGTAGTATGGGGATTTATTTCCCCAACTGTCTTAGAGATCACCAATAATTAGAAATTTGGATAACTAAGGTAGAGTTGAAGTTTATTATTTAGGAACATGTTAAAGCTAATAGTTACAATATTCCCATCTTATCATCCAACCCAAACAAGCTGATATTTTCAGGCCAGATTTCACATGTAATCATCATTCTACTCCCCCATGCCCACACATATACACAATTAAGTAAATCAAGAAGTTGGGCAGCCCTAAAATGTCCACATCTCTCAATAAGAACAAAAGTGTTCTATATTCATAATTTTCTTTCTGGAAGTGATTTAATGAATTTCATACAAGATATACAGTCTTATGTTAGGAGTTGTTTTAGGCACCTGTGAATGCATTATCTGCTTGAATTGTGTTATCTACGCATTAAATAATTGACATGCACATTATATAGAATAGAATCTATTTATTAGAACTGCATTTCTTTTATTCATATGCTAATGTTAAGGAAACAAATATTACATTCATAATATTTAACTGTTTGACAGCTTACGAGAAAATACATAGAAACTAGATTTCAAATCCCCCAGTATACTTAATGAAATATGGCTATTATTGTGCCTATAGCTTTAGAGAAGCTTTTTTTCCTGGCTGTAATTGCTTTTGGAGGTTTATCCAAAGCCTAATATAATTATGATTGGTGTCCCAGCAAATATGGATGTAAATTTTTGTTGACTTATTTGGGGAAAAAATGTGGGATTATCAGAATATAAAGTGCAATGTTGCAATAAATTATTATTATACAAATAAAATTTAATACTTACATTGTTTAAACTATACACATAGTTCATAAGTTTTCTTTAAAACTCAAAAGTAAAAATTCAATTGTCATGTTATTCCCACACTGACATGGTATGTCATTTTAAACTTTTGGCAATTAGGTGATTTTATTATAGCAAATAATTAGTTGTCAATGACCCTCTTGCTATATATCCAGACCTTTAAAAATTATTTGAAAAAAATACAAGTCTGATGAAATAACATTTGGGTTGCATGATATCTTAGTTAATTATTAAAGTAAAGCAGCTCAGCATTAGGGGAAAAATTTGGAGAATGAGGAACTCTTAAGCACCTTTGTGCACTGCATTCTAACCCACTCATCATCACGCACACGTGACCCTGCAGCAATGTGACAGAGAGATTCTGGGACATGGTAATTTTGTTTATTTAATATGCAGATTATGTGAATTGTAAATTAGAACATTGTTGATCTCCTTTATCTAGGACACTTATACCTTAACCATAGCTCCTCCCCCAAAGTGGATTGCAAAATACTACTAAAATAGAAACCTTTATACCAGATAAGCATACAGGGAAGTCAGTGAAGAATGCTGGATGTTCACTGAAAACAACTTGTTTTTAGAAATATTTATTTAATATTTAGTTACTTATTTTGCCAGAAATTGCACAGAAATAACATATTCTATTTGGAATATGTGCCATATATATATATATATATATATATATATATATATATATATATATAACAAATATATAATACAATAAAGCTGGAATTTATTACAAGTTCAAATTCATTGTAACTAATAGCACTTTAACCACTTAATCTTTAATGAAGAAACAAAATATTCAAGACTTTAGGAATAGTAAAACAAAAATATTCATCATCAATTAATAATACAAATATTTTTCAGAAGAGAGTGTAATTAACAGTAACTGAAATCTTTTTTAGTCACTATTTTAATTCCACCTTTTTTCCTGAGACAGTCCCACAAATCCAGTTGGAAGCAACAGAATTTCCTTTCTTGAGAAGCATTTTATGAGGTGTTGGATGACAACGATTAAAATTGTTTTCGTTGAACCAAGTAGACTTGAGTTAAAAAGAGAATTTATTGAGAGACCATTAGGCTAGCTAAGAGAAAGAAATGGGAGGGGGGGAGAGGGGGAGAGAGAAGAGAGACAGAGAGAGAGAGAAGAGAGAGAGAGAGGACATAAGCAGTGTGGATTCAGCTAGCTCGGTGTGTGATATGAAAGGAGAGGTAAGACAACATATATACTTTCCTGTAATTTAGCATTTTTGTTTGCAATTTGTATTATGTCAGTACTTGAAAATAGAACACATGGGTTCATATTTGAGGAAAAATGGATACTCTGCCTGATATCTTTGCTGAAGTTTAAAACCTAATGGAAAAGTCCTGTTGTTCTGCCTTCTGCATTAGATGGTATGCGTTATTATGTGTTAATTTTTTGCCCATGGGAACAAAATGCACCTTAATACCAGGCTTCCTGCTTTGTTCTGGGAAGTTATTATCATTGTTCTTAATTGTTGCATGTCAAGCACTGAGCTAGGTTCTCCTTATCTATGGGAAATACTGACAAATTGCAAGCCTGATGCTCATTGTGATTGTACTTATAGCTGAAAGTTTTCCAGGCCAGCTGGATTTTCTAGGTTGCAGCTATGCAAGTGCTTTTAAGAAATATGCATAAAGCAGGCCTGGGATTTAGCTCAATGGTAACACTGCCTGCTTCACAAGCGCAAGGTCCTGAGTTAGATCCCAGGTACCAAAAAAAAAAAAAGAGAAAGAAATATGAATAAAACAGAAGACAAACTTCTGCCTTTTAGGAACTCACAGGCTTGATGGAGAAATACACATTAGCAACTAATAAATTAGCATGAAACTCAAGACTGCCATGTAATAGACAATAAAATACAGGAGGAAAGGGAAAAAGATGTTAATTGTATGACAAGATGTTCATATGTAATCAGCAGGGGCACTATTTCTGCAATTTACATTTCCCTTGTGCAGTATCTCTGCTATTACTGAGTTTTTCTAGCATTTTCACATTTACTAAGTTTTTGAAATATTCAGAGAAATGTGGCACAACTGTATAGTTACATCATTTTTTGATGAAATCTGTATGATGTAACTATGGTAAATTTAAATGTTTGCTGTTCATTCTCATACTCAAATCTTTTTGGAACTATCTTGTACATCTCTTTGTTGTGACATCAGATTGCTTGTGCTAATTTCGTCTACACTGGCTCATTGCAGGATGTGAAGTCCACCATGCTTCTCCTCACAGGACACAACTGTCTCTTCTGTGTGTGCTGCCCTTCCCCTGAGTTTCACCTAATTGCATGATCATGAGGTCCTCTGACTTTAAATGTCCTTTGGGTTTAAATGTCCTCAGAGAAGCCTTCTCTGATCCCTCCTTGAGATAAAAAGTCCCTGTTACAGGGACATAAGACCACATTACATTTCTCATACCACTTTCTATCATGATAACTAAACAAATATAGATATACAAATATCTATAATATTTTCAAATCTCTGCATCTGTCCCTAAGTTGTAAATGCTATGAGTGTGCTTGGTTAACCATTCCAACATTATCCAGCAAAAATTTTAATAATTACTTGTTGAGTGATATATAAATGTTGGAATTATTTACTAAGCATAAGATTAAATACCTGTTTTCAAAGAAATATATTGTAATTAGCATATCAAGCATTAGTGAAAGCTGCTTCTAAATTGCATGAAATATAGACTGAAAGCTTCTCTCTGTAATAAATGCAATATAGATGCTCTTTTTTGCCTTTGAGAAAACTTTCTCTTTTTGATCATCAAAATAATTGAAAAGACAATGGTTTCTAATCACAATTTTTTGTTCTCCAGTTAAAAGTGATAGTTTCCTCCCAGATTCTAACATAGACTTTTCAAAGTATTAATCATTGAAAAGATCTCATGTCAGTGTATAAGATTTAAATAAACTGTTTTATTGATTTGTCTCTTTTTTTCCATAATTTAGCTTACAGAAATTGAATGGTCAAAGTTTTCCTAAACCATTCACCTAATGAAAATCTTACTAAGAAGGAAGTTTCTAGTTAAAGATAGTCTAAACATCAAAAACTGCCAATCAAAATGTACATAGGATTACCAAAGGATACTTATCCATAAGCATGAACCCCACCAAGATAATTTTTTCAGAAAAAAAGTAGTTCTTTTCTGTCATTTATATTTATGTGACTACTTGGTTGTTTTGTTTTTGTTTTTGTTTTTGGTGCTAAGAACAAAACCTAGGGGATGCACTAGTTGTTGTTAGAAGTTTGTCTAGTTGATAATCATAGGAGACCATCCAGCCTAATAATATATTGCCAATGGCAATTTAAGAAGACAGAGCATGTCCTAATCTGAATGTCTTTCTTGGTTTCAATTCCAGAGAGTAACTATGCTACATTCTTCCAGTTGTGATTTAAGGATTTGATATTTAAACAATATGTAAATTCTCTTCTTTTATACTATGTTCTCAATCAGCCCAAGTTTTTATTCTATTTTATTTTAAACACTTAATTGAGGTATGGTTGTGTGTTAGCTTTCTGTAACTAAGACAAAATACCTGAGATAATCAACTACATAGAAGGAAAGATTTATTTTGTCTCACATTTCTGGAAGTTTCAGTTCATGACCATATGGCTGCTACTCTGGGCCTGTGGTAGCATATTATGTCATGGAAGGAGAGTGTGGTGGAGGAGGTCTGTTTGCCTCCTCATGGCCAGGAGGCCTAAAGAGAGAGAAAGAAGGGGTCAGTGTCCCAGAATAGTCTTCAGGTCATGCCCCTAGTTATATAACTTCCCCCCATCCCAGTAGCACCGCAGGCTGGGGACTATGTCTTTAACACATGGCCCGTTGGAGGATATTTCAGATCACAACTATAAAAGGTTAAAATACAAAAACCTACTCCTATTTAATTTGTGCAAGTTGATGAGTTTGGACATAAGTATACATCCACTAGGCCATCACCACAATCAAGATTGTACATTTGTCTATAATTTCCAAAACTTCCTTTTTTACCCTCTTTATTTTTTTGTTTTAAAATTATTTCAGTGGAAAGAGTACTGAACATAAGAGCATTACTTTTGCTAAAATCTATCATCACAGCAAATTTTAAACTATATTGTTAACTATATGCCTATGGTAGATAGTAGGCCTCTTTAATAAATGTGATATCTATGCACTTTCTTGCTTTTGAGAGAACTTTCTCCTTTTGATAATCAAAATAATTGAAAATCAGTGGACATTATTTACGCATCTTACGCAAGGGAAACTTTGTACCCTTTGACTGACACCTCGCTATTTTCTCTTCCTCCACCCCAGTTTCTGATAACCAGTATTCCATTCTGATCCTGTAAGCTTGACTATTTTTGGATTCTTCATAAATATGAGATCATTCAGTGCTTGGAGTGTGTGTATTTGTGGGGTGTGTATGTGTGGTTTGTTTCACATAGCATAACGTCCTCCAGTTCCATATATATTAACACAAATGTCAGAGTTTTCTTCTTTTTAAGCCAAAAACAATCCATTTTCTTTATGTAGTCATCCATTTGTGAACTTTTAGGTTATTTAGGTTATTTCTGTATCTTGGCTATTAGGAATGATACAGTAGAGAACATGGAATGCAAGTATGTCTTTGATATCCTGACTTCAATTCTTACAGATATTATTTGACATGTGGGATTTTTTTTTAGACTAAATGTAGTTGTATGTGAAACCTTGAAGCAAATTCCATAACGTTTTCTATTGTTGCACTAATTTACTTTCCCATCATCAGTGGACAAGTCTCTTTTCTTCATATCTTCACTAACACTTGTTCTCCTGGGATTTTCTTTTGCTTTCTTGTTTCTGTTTGGATAATAACCACTGTAACAGATATCTCATCATTTTGATTTGCATTTCCCTGGTGATTAGTGGTGTTTAATATCTTTTCATATACATGTTAGCCATTTGTGTGTCTTCTTTGGTGATATAATCTGAAAAAATTAGGTTATTTGAATTTTTGATATTGAATTGTAGAAATTTCTTACATATTTTGAAGATCAATCCTTTATCAGACATGTGGCCTGCAAATATTTTCTTCCATTCCATTTTGTTGGTTGTTTCCTTTGCTATGCAGATGCTTTTAATTTGATATAATATCACTTGTCTATTTTGCTTTTGTTGCTTGTGCTTTCAGTTTCATCTGCAAGAAATTATTGCCAATTTATATCTAGAACTTTTTCCCATGTTATCTTCTAAGACTTCTATTGTTTCAAAGTTACTTTTGTCATCAGTCCATTTTGAGTTGTATTTTGTGAACAGAGTGAGACAGAGTTCAGTTTGATCCCTTTACATATGAACATCCAGTTTCCCAACAACATTTATGGAAAAGGCTATCTTTTCTCTACTTTATGTTCTTACATTCTTCTTATATTTTCTACTTATATTTCTCTACTTATACTCCTGGGATCCCTATAAAACATCTGTTGGCCTAGAAGCTTTCTATTTTGTTAAAGTTGTCTATGTACCCATTTTATGTGCACATATTATTTTGTAATATATAATGAAATCGGCTTTGTAATATGTTATGTAACCAGTATTTAGTATGTTATACAGCTTCTTCTTTTTTCCCAGATTGCTTTGGCTATTTGGGGTCTTTCACAGTTGTAAGTGAATTTTAGAATTATTTTTTATATTTCTGTGAAAAATGACATTGAGATTTTTACAGAGATTATATAGAATCTATAAATTGCTTTGGGTAGTAAGAATAATTTATAATTAATAGTAGGCATTTCAATTCATGAACATGGACTATCCTTCAATTTATTTGTGCATTCTTTAATTACTTTCCTGAATGTTTTATAGTTTTCAGTATACAAGTATTTTACCTCCTTAGTTAAATTTATACCTAGGTATTTTGTTCTTTTTGGTGTTATCATGTTTGATTATTTTCTTAACAATTCTAGTTCAGTGAAAAGATTATGAGATAAAACTTAACCCAAATCTTTGGGTTTAATTACCTGTGGTTTTAATTACCAAGGGAAGATCTGTGGAGGATATAAATAATTGACTTGGAATCCTAATTCTGAGTCCAAATCTTTGTCACAATACTTGCCAATTTTACCTTGTCCAAATTAGTCTCTAAGTCTTACCTCATCATTAAACAATGCTACAACTCATCATTGAATGAGGCTATTAACAACTACTGGATACACTTGTTGGGTGATCTTGAGATAAAATGTATCAACCAACCATCACCATGGCAGGAGAGAGATGTTTTAAAGTAGACATTACACAAATTTCCACCCCCAAGATGATATTTCAAGAGTTCCATTTAATTAATTATAGTTTAAAGTTGATGAATAATAGTGATTATCTACGTACCTTTTGTTATCTACTTATCATTTGTCATGTCCTTTGTATAGCACTTAATTTACATTATCTTTAAACATGGCAGTCCAGATGACTGTCATGATTATTATATTATCACAATTGTCCAGAAATTTAGGACAATTTTCCCCAGTTTTCATATGAAGAGATTGAAGATTATTAAAAGGATGTAAAGCCACCAAGTGGTAGAACTTCCAATTATGTGCAAATATTGGCAAATCTGTTTCTTGTTTACTTAATACATCAGGCAAGAGTGTCTGATTTGTCATAAGAATGGTCGTAAAATTTTTGGAAAGAGGATGTACTTAGTGAGAGATTCAACACAAGAGAAAAGCATAAAACCATGACACTGAAAACAGTGAAGGTTTTCATAACCAATGTATAAGCTTCAACTGGAACAGAGGGCTAGAAAAGTAAGAAAGGTTAAAATAGCTGTCCTTGGGGGCAGTAGTGTTGAGATTTAGTAATATTACAGCACCATGTTTCATATAGAATTTATATGAAGACAGTGTATTAGCTTTCCTTTTGTTGGGACACTATAGCCAATGACCACAATTTAAAGGAGAAGTTTAATTTACCTCAGTTACAGGGGATTTAGTACATGATCAGTAGGTTCAAAGGCAGGACCATTATGGCAGAAGGGAAAGAAGGAATAAAACTGCTTAGTTCATGAGTGCAAGGAAGCAGAGCAGGAGAGCAGCATCAGAAAAGAAGGAGCAAAAGACCAGACATAGACTCCAAAGTCACACCTTCATGAACCACCCAGACATACACAAAAGTGTACCACCATTCTTTGGGGCAAATATCAGAGCCAATCAATTTGACAATCCATCCTAATTACCACATCTCATCCCTTGTCAACTTCATACTCAAGCACATCTCCTTAAATAATATTTAATCTCCAAATAAAGATAATACCAAGCTCATAATACAACTATTCTATATAAAACAATAAATGCAATAATCCCTTCCCCAATATCTAAACAGTTCCAGCATTGATTAAAAAGTCCAGGTCACAGTCTCTTTTGAGTTGCAAGACAAATTCTTAATTGTTAACATTTTCAAAAATCAAAATTAGTGTACATAATCCCGAGGTACAGGGACACAGGTAAATATTCCCATTCCAAAAGGGAAGAATAAGGGGATACAAAAAAACTGTACCAAAAGAAATACCTAACCCAACAGTTACATATTTCGCATCAAGGGACTTGGTGATAAAGTGTGAGTTCCAAAAGGCTTGGGTGGTCTCACCTCTATGGCTTTACTGGTTGCAGTCCTCATAGTCTCTCTCGGGCTGTCTCTACTTACATACTCACATCCTGCAGCTTTTCTTGGCAAATGTTTCACATCCTTGCATTTCCAACTTCCTGGGGGTCTCACCTGTACCTTTGGATTCACTCATACAGCTTTACTCACTGCCTTCTCGGGGGCTCCTTGCCTGGTCTCCTAGATCTGCCTTTGAAATCCAGGTGGAAGTTTCAGTGATCCACAACTCTGGCATTCTGCACGTTAGTAAAAACCAGTATCTCATGGATGACACCAACATTTACCATCAGCAAAGGAGCCAAGCCCCCTTGGACTGTGACTGCAGCAGCCTTTGAATACCTAGATGGCTGAACACAGTGAAATGAATCCTGGGAAACCAACTCCATAGGAGGACTTTCTTGGGCAGGCATCAAAGTAACTGTCTTCTCAAATGAAAGGTTTATACTTTTGAGCTCTTGAGCCTTGCATGGGTGGGGTCTTACTATCTGAGGTGCCTTCAGGGCATCTTGCTTCTCATCTCTGTACAAAGTACTTGATTTCTTTTTAATAACATTAACCTCTTCAGCAATCACACTTTCTTTGGCCCAAAATTTGTACATGGTCCCTTCTGGAACAAAATTTAAGTTTTCCAAATTTACTGCTCTGCTTTTTGCCTCTAACTCTCACTATAAATCTGGCTAAAAGCATTCAGTACTATCCATGATACAGCCTGAATGAATGGCTGCCTTTGAATTTCCTCCACCAGTTCAATTAGTTCACTACCCTTAATCTCTGCTCCTGTGAAATCTCAAGACATGGGCAAAATGTAGACAAATTTTCTGCAAGAGTGTAATACACATAGCCTCCAGTCCAAATGCCAGTACAGCCCCTTTTCCAAACTGAAACTTCCTGAGCCCGGCCTTTCCTGTCCATATTCCTATCAGCATTCTGGTCTTTTTGAGCTCTGATCAAAATCACCCATTAGGCTCTGCTTACTGCATTCTAAAGGTACTCTAGCTCAGATGTGCAGTTTCCAAACTTCTCCCACAAACCAGTTCCAAAGTCCTCTAAATCACATGGTGATGTACAGTCACAGCAATGACCCAATTTCTCCAGTACTAATTTTCTGTATTAGTGAGCTTTCTCTTTGCTGGGACACAATACCTGACAATTACAACCTAATGGAGAGATTTAATTTAGCCATAGTTTCAGGGGAGTCAGTCCATGACCAGCAAGCTTCAGGAAAGCAACATCATGGCCGAAGGGCAAGGCAGAATAAAGTCATTTAATTCATGACAGCTGAGAATCAGAAGAGGGAAACAGCACCAGAGAGCAAGGGGCAAGACCCCAAGGTCATGTCCCCATAATCCTCCTAGACACCCAGACCTGTGCTCCACCACCCACTTGGCAGACCCCAGCCCCAATCAAGTTTTCACTCCATTCTAACTGCCATACAGCCCCCAATTGGTAAAATTTAATTTAGTTTAAATAAGGAACAAAAGAAAATGAAATTGAAATGCATGATAGCCTTGGTTTTAAGGGACTTAATTCTGTGTGTTTGATGAATGGTCAGAGTTGTACTCTCCATTCTCATCCATAGGCTCCTATTATCGCCATTTTATTTCATTTTATTATAGCCATTTATTTCTTTGTGAGAGCAAAGAAGAAATGTTCATACTGAAGAACAAAGACACTTGGATTTGATTATTTATAGGAATTCAGTTTTTATAGCATGTTAAATATATTGTGTCATTTTATTTTCTCAAAAAATTATGAAGTAGTAATTGTTACACTTTGCAAATGAAAAAAGTGTAGTACAGAGAGATTGAATATCATGTCTAAAATTGCACAGTTAACAAAGTATCTTAGTTAGAAGTAAAATGGAGCATCTAGAGTCTAGAGTCTATGCTTCCAACCAATATGCAATATTCTCTCCCATTTCAAATGTCTCAAAGCAAATCTACACCTTATAACTGCCCATAGAACAGACCATGGTGAAATTGGAGTCATTCTTGGTAATTTAGTTCTGCTCTACACATATTCCTGGCTAAACCCCAGGAGGAAGGGCCAAATCTGTGGATATTGCTCAGGTGCATTCAAGACTTCAGATAAAATGAATATTCTACTTGTTCTGTGTTGCTACTTCTCTCCATTGGCAAGTGTGTGTCATTGTGTGTGTGCCTTAAGGAAGATCCTTAACTTCAGCTGGCCCATGCTAAAGAAATGTTACGAAACACAGGTATTCCCAGAAAACAATGCTTTTGGGCAAGAAGTAGAGAAGACTGTGCCCAAATAGAATCTTTAATGTGTATCTGTGTTCTAGGCTGAATAGAAGTATGTTAATTCATGTGTAAGACAAAAAAAAAAAAAAAGAAAGAAAGAAAGAAAGAAAATTTCCCTTGGGACTGCTATTGTGAGGAAATCTGATTAGCACATGAATATTTATGCTGCCCATAGAAGAGTGTATTGCATTTAATTTATGTTTAGATATTTTATATTTCTTTAGTACTAAGGATACCTAACTATTTAAATCCTCATCTGGATGACATCATTTATCAGATGGATTCATTTCCCCCTTAATTAATTGTAGTGTTTCTTTGTAATGGATTGATGGATGACATTAGAAACAAATGTGGAAATAAGCCCAGAGATATAAGGACTTGAATAGTATTAGCTTACTCAATTAATGGATATTTATGTAGTCATAAAATGACTTCCAGCTACTTGGGAGGCTGAGCAGAAAGACTGGAAGTTGTAGGCCAACCTAGGCAACTTTGTGAGACCTTGTCTCAAAGTAAAAAATAAAAAGGTTTGGGGATGTAGCAAGTAAGGACAATGTGGGCCTCCAGTCTGTTCCTCTTCCACTGTTTTACTTCCTGGCGGTGCTTAGGTGAGTGGCCCTTCATCATTCTCTCCCACTAGGGTGTGCTGCCATCCCACAGACCCACAGCAATGCAGCCAACAAGCTAGTCTGAAACTGTAAGTCAGTGTACATCTTTCCCCTTATTAAGCTGGTTATCCCAGACATTTTGTCACATGATGTAAATGTGATAATTATATATCTCCCGAGACTTTTAGGACATGGTTCATGGAAACAGTATAGCCACAATCTGACTGGTTCCGTTACTTACAAGTGAAGACAAAGTTGCCTAGAAGTTTGCTATGTTGAAAAGAGTTTATAGAGATAACAGTTTTAGAGATGAAGATGTACTCTCTGGGTTGAGAGTAGGTAAAGGATGGAGAGCCCAATGAGAGAGAGATGGATCTCAGCTGTGCAACAGATCAGGCTGCCAGAGGCTCCATCACGATCTTCAGGCTCTGGCAAAAGAGTTCACATATCAAGGTGAAGCTCCATGATTTAGTCTTTCAAATTTGTCCCAGGGAAATTTATATACTAGTAGAGTTCCACACACCCTTTCTCAGGATGGCTTTGTTTAAATCTGTATTATGCATTAGCATTCCATATAAACATTAATTTTAGAAAAGCACTTTCAAAATCAGTTATCAGATTATCATAGGTTCCCTTGCTTAGGCCAAACACCTTGGGATTCTTACTCTTCTTTCTTACACATTTTGCAACCAATTCATTAGCAAATTCTTCCAGCTATAATTTTAACCTATATTCTGAATCCAGATAAACATTCTTGTCTCCTCACTGCTAATATCTTTGTCCAAGCAACAAACCCCACCTGAACTACCAGACCAGTCCCCTAAAAGCTTCCTGCACTCATCATTCACTCACTCCTCCCTACCCCATCTCCCACTCATGCTCCCTACAGGGTTATCCTTAGATCATTCCAATCCAATGGTCAAACTCCATAATGGCTTCCCTTCTGGGATAGCATAAAGAAGTTCCTATTGTGGGCTGCCAGGTTGTGACCTGGTCCACCATTATCTCTGACCCTATCATCTTTCCTCTTCCACTTTCTCACTGCATATTGGCCACCCTGACCTGCTCATTTGCAAACTCACCAGTCTTCTCCTCAGAGTGCGTATACTTGCTTTCTTATTTTATGGTAACATCTGGCCCTCAGATATCTGCATGGCTCCACCTTCACTTTGTTCATGTCTATTATATGTTACTTTTGCAGAGTTGTCTTCCCTGGTCACTGTATTCCACCACCTCCCCCAACCCCATTCATTCTTTATCCTCTTACCTGGCACTTTACATTTATGTATAAATTTGTTTGTCATGCACTGTCTCTACCATTAGAAGAAATAAGGAAATAGTCTATATTCACAATACATCTCTAGTACTCAACATGGAACATAGCAGATGTTCAACAAACATGTCCTGAATTCAACAAGCATGTGTGAAAGAAATTTCATTAATTTAGCATATTGTCCAGTTCTTTTTAAGTTTTTATTCATATATGTTTACAGAGCATGTTGACATTCTTTCTGTGGAGTTGGTTCTTAATAATATGTTTGACAGTCATAATAAACATAAAATCTTCTTGAGGTGAAAAATGTGATCATTCTTGTACAATTTATGCAGTGATCTAAGGTGTAAAAAATTTTTAAAAGCCTGATAGATTTTTAAAGGAAATATAAGGTTTATATGGAAACCATTCATATTCGTATGAAGTAAACTAAATTACTAAACAGAGATGCTCAGGTAGCTGCTGTCAGAAATAGAGCTAACTTTTCTGATCTTGGAGAATAGTCTATAATGTAATCTACAATATGCTTAATTTATTAACAAGGTAAAAATCACACAGCCAAATGGAGATTCCAGGTGATAATGAGACATGCATTGCATGAAAAAGCCTGATAAAGAAGAACATGGATACAATTAAAACCCCACCTCCATATGCAATGTCATCTAGAGACCAGACACTTCCTTGCCTAAAAGTGCCATAAAAGCTGTACACCCCTGTCCTTTGTTTTGGGGCAACTTGAAATTTCTTCCCTGACATGGTGCCTTCCTTATGCTAGAGTATAAGAATAAGAAGACTTGGTCCTGTTCCATCCACAATAATTCTGTCTGATTCTTCTCATAGAGAGTATAAACCCATAGAGTTGGTAACCCTGGGACCCAGATCGCTACCCCATATAGCACCATCTTGAGGATGGAGCCGCTGCGAGGAGACATTCTTTCCTCAAGGCCAGTAGTCTTCATATCTCCCCATCTCTGAGGCTCCATTGTCATTCCACCACACAACAGGATGCAAATCCAGAACCCTGAACAGACACAGGAGAATGGCTGTGACCCTGGCACCCCTGCCTGCCCGACAGCTTCCACCGTTTTAAAGTCTGCAACAATAAAATTAGTTCCTCCCCCTCTACACTTTTGTTTGTTGGCTTGACTGGGTTATTTTGAAAGACCTGTCTTTAAACACAGAAAATTCTGTCTTGTATTTGGTCAAGTTTGTTCTTAAAGATGTACCACAGCTTCTACTCCCAGAAGTTCATGGTCTGGCATACCAAGGAAGTTGTTCCTGGACCAGGGGAACTGCCATGCATGGACCCCTAGGACCTGAGGACAAGACTTCCAGGAAAGCCCCACCAAAAGCTGCTCCCAGCGGCCCCTGACCACAGCAAGATGATACCACTGCCACCACAAACACCTGCGGTACAGCCCACAAAGGCACTTAAAACAGCAACATTAGTGACAGCTGAAGAAGACACATGGAAGCTATCCTACTGCACTGACCCTGAACTGAAGCAGAAGCACCTACCCAACTGACACCCTTAACCCAGGCAGAGGAAAGCCTTTCACCACCACACAAAATATTCTACCAAATTTGAAGAAATAATGGACCAGATGCATAGATTAGGACACTTGAAACATGACAATAAGGAAAACATGACACTTCCAAAAAAGACATAGCTACATTCCAGTAATAGACTCCAAGAAAAAAGAAATTCATGAAATGCTTGAAAAGGAATTCAAAATGATGACCTTAGGGAAATCCAGTGAGAAATGGAGTGTAGAGCTAGACAATTCAACAAAATCAAAAACAATTCAGGATTTCCAATGAAGAAAGAAATTCAAAAAGGATATAGATATCATTAAAAAAAGAAGCAGACAGAAATCATGGAGCTTAAAAATTCAATGAATGCAATAAGTATGCAACTGATACCTTAAAGTGTTACATTGCTGCTGTGGTTTAAATCTACAGTATCCCCCAAAGCTTCACTCATTTGGAAAGTGATTCGATCATTGGATTGATCAGTGGATTTATGGGTTCAGTGGCTGAGCATGCACGAAGATCCCTGGGGATGTGACCAGGAAGGATGTATCCCCACACAGCTCCTCCCTTCTCTCTCTGATTTCCCACCACCATGATGTGATCAGCTTTCTCCACCCAGGCCCTCCCACTATGCCATTTGTGCCTGGCAGCCAGCCAACCATGAGCCAAAATAAACCTCTTCTCTTTTAAGTTGTGAGTGTCCAATATTGTGTCTCAGCAATGGGAAATCACACTCAGACAATCCCAAAGAGGGCCAACTTAATCTTTTCAAGTAATTCTCTCCCTCACTCAATCTATACCATCTTCTATCTTACTGTATTTGTTTGTGCATTCAGAGAGCAAAATTTATATCAATGAATTCTACTAGATATTATCATTTGATTCAAAGTAGTGTAATAGACTATTATACTGGTTTCTGACAAAAAACTATTCATCTTTAAAAATTGTAAAACACCTTAATAATTTAATCTTCGCAATAACATTGAGAGGTGTGTGTGTGTGTGTGTTTCTGTGTGTCTGTGTCTGTGTGTGTATGATTCTCAGAGAATCAGAAACATGCCAGGAACACATATGATCAAAGACTTGAATTTAGTTAGAATTTCTGAGGCTAAATTTCCTGTTTTTCCTAATGCTGCTCTCATATATACTTTATAACTATAATCATTCTAGCTTTCTTTCTGTGCAGAGTGTCAAAGACTTTAGTTTTCATATTTTGTTTATTTGAAAAGATTTTTAAAATACTAGGCACTTCCAAAGATGGTAACTATTTTATATGTGATCACCACACCCATGTCACAACAATGCCATTTTGTTTGGTGTTCACATTAAAATATTAAAGGATAAACTCAGAATATAAATCTTTTTCAGCCTATAAGGCCAGAAGTTATTTTGTAAACAAAAGCATGGGATTTATTTTAAATGTTATAGGTTATCTTTAGTCCAAAGATCAAAATTTTATTTTATTTAGGGTATTTTATTATTTTTTATTAGTATATGTCTGCCATATTTAATGATTACATTCATAGTGGAGACTTGGTACAGGTACATGACATCTTAATTCTTTTTCATCACCTTTCCCCCTCTTCCTCCATAGATAGATCTTTTGCAAAAGAGAAGAGGACAGAGATTTTATTTTAATTTTTTAAAACTTCTGCTGAATGGTTGATATATGGAAACAGCTAAAGTAGAGAATTTTACAATAAAAACTAATAGATTAATAGATTTATATCCTTAATGTTTGTCTTTCTAGAGATCACTTTGTTATTCATTTGGCAAAAAAAAAATCAGAAACGGTGATTTGCAAAAATTAGAAAAATAACATGCACGAGTAACATTCTCAGTAATCCTACTTAAGAAAGTTTACTCTAAATATAGAAATATGCTTTACTATAAATTGTCAGGTTAGGTTATCTAAAGAATTATATTTAATGATAAGACTGAAAAACGGAATAAAACATTGCAAAGGAAAGCCCTTTTCTTCAGTCATGGAGATGAACATGACAGTCTCCTGACTAATTGCATTATTTATTTTGAATCTTCAAAGAACCATAAAAGGCTTTTGTTCCTCGGTTTCAGATAAATATATTGAGGTCCAAAATTTAACCATCTTCCTGATAACAGCAAAGCCAGAATTAAACTCAGTTGTCCTGGATTTACTTCCATTATAAAAAGTCATCACAGTTTAGAAGATAAACATTTTCCATTTAAACTTTAGAAGGTTGCTTAAGTGGAAGGGTATGTTTGAGTAGAATTTTACTTCTCCATTTATGCATTTCCCAATTTTTACTTTAATTTTATTTTAACATAAAGAAAGGGAGTAAAATAAAGCAAAACCACAAATATCTCTCAAAACAACTAGAAACAAATGTGCTTAATTCCCTATTTAAATCAGGTTTAACATAAAGTACCAGAAAAGATTTAAGTGGTTCCATTTACCATCCATTTCATATTCAGACTTAATTAAACAAAAATTATCATGTGTAAGACAGGAGAAACATTTAGGAATATCTCAAGGTATGAAGAATTTTAAATAGCATCAAAATAAAACAATGCTTCTTGAAACTTGAGCCAGTTTTCTATTTAAAAATATTTATCTCCCATATCATAGCCAAGTTCTCTATGTTCATTACACTTAAGAATCCCATGAATACATTTAGTTTTGTCATCACAAGCTCATCACAAGCATTTCACAACAGCCCAACCTAAACACTTCTTTACAATACTCTGTATTAATTTTGCTGTTTGATTTTTTTTTTAACAAAATTTTCTTTTGCAGTTAGGGTAAACACCACTTCCTTTGCATTTGTGTAGTTTCTGCATACTGTTCTTGCCATTTACGTTTCAAACACAAAAATAAATATTTGGTAAAATTTTCTTCAACTTCCACCTGAGACAAAAGCCAGCATTCTAATTACATCAGACTGCTACAGCTGCTCACCAGACAAACAAAACTCATTTTACAAATAAATATGACTGTGACTGTGACCAGGGAATACAACAGTGTCCTTTACACTGACCCACTATTACGGTGTAATACTTGGTTATCACCCTCATATATCTGACACAATTTGATTCTCATTATTTCTTGCTTTTTGAAGAACTCAAGGTACAACAATAAAATCAACAAAAGAGAAAAAAAAGAGTGAACATAAAAAATGAGTTACTACAGTAACTCAAAATTTCCACAAAACAAATAAGAATACTCATTGCCATAGATTTTGAAAGTAGGTTTTGATTTTGGATGAGAAGGAGGCACTGCATATGGGAACATTAATAACTTTTTCTCTGGGTTGTGTAGCTTCAACCTTCACAGCTGCTTTTCTTAGAACTATGTAAACAAGCATTGGTGACAAAATTAAAATAAAACGAGACAGATGGAAGAGCATAAATTAGATTTTTTTGCTCAGGTTCCTGTTACGACAGTAAGTTGCCCTTTATTTACAGTATTGACATCTACACTGGAAATACTTTCTTTTCTTTTAATCTTCTTCACCTTCCACAATCATTGGCCTGGACTTCTAAATGCTTGAAAAACTAATCTTTTCCTTGTTTCATACCTAATCAATCACTCAGCAATGTTCAAGTATTAAAGTTACTGCCTCTTCTATTCCACAGCCTCAGTTAAGGCCTCCATGTCTCTCCTGGGCTCCCGTATGACCTTTAACCTGCCTATCTGTCTGTTCTCTTGTCTAATCCCATCCTCCTTCACACCTGTGGCATTATTTAAAGTTGCTACTTGATTGCAACCTGACTGGATCCCCAGACACTTCAGGGTAAATTTCTAGCTCCTCCTTTTGGGTAAGGAACCTCCTTATGAGCTCATTCCAGCCACCTTACTCTGTCTTGTCCTCTTCCACTTTTTCAGTGCTGAGAAAGATTTTTACAAGCTAGAAATACTTTGCAGGCTATACATTTTTTGAGGGCAAAAGCCTTGTTTTATTTATGTGTTTATTTCCAGTACTAACTATTAGTAACAAATGCTTTTTTTTTATATTTCTACCTTTTTTTTGTTGTCCCCCCACCATGTGAATTTCTCTGTTCTTATTTCTTGTTTTCCACCTAGTAGATTTTTTTTCCTCAAAGTTTTAATAGTGCCTCCTTCTTAATAGAATTGGCTGACACAGACCTTTAAAAATTAATTGCTATCTCCTGTCCAAACTTATTTTAGCAGAGTTCACACTTTAAGATAACTACTTGTTTCCATATCTTTCTCCTTTTTTAAAGTGTGAGCATCTTAAAGACAAAAGAGTATGTCTTAAAATCTTCAAACCTCTCGGAGCCTAGAACAGTTTCTGAAATATTATTATAATGTGTTAGTTACTGTTTTAATGATTTTCCATTACTTCATTTATTGAAAGTTTATCATACATATTTATTAAATAAAATTTAAATTATACAAACTTTTATAAAATATCTCACTAGAAAAATATCACAATATTGAACCCTATTTGAGGATTCAGAGAATAAACTAAATAAATGGCAAGTTTACAGTTACAGAAAGATAATCTTTTTTTATTCATTAAGTTTATTGGTACATTTTAGATATACAATATGATGACGTTCATCATTGGGAATTTATACCTTTACATGATGTATCTTGGTTCTTATTTTTTTCCCCATTCCCCTCCCCTCCCTCCAATCCCTCCAACCCCTCCCTATTTACAAAGACTTTGTTTCCATTTTTCCCTTTTCTCATATTTATTCCTTTTCCTTCTTTCCTTTGTCCTACCCTTCCCATTTCCCCTTCCTGGATAAAGATAATCTTGAAGGGAGGGGAGGGCAATGGGGAAAGAAAGAGGCATCAAGATATATCATGTACAGGTACAAATTTCCTATGATGAATGTGATCATTATGTAGATTTAAATAGTACCAATAAACTTAATGAAAAGATAAAAAATCAATAAAATAAAATATTTTCATAAAGGAGACTAGCAAGCGGACATAAAGTAGAACATAATAAATTGTTTTTTGTTGTCTTACTATTTTCTTTTTTGTCACAGACCAGTTGGATTTTCAGAAGCTGAATATCCACGAGTTGAATATCAAAGGAGACAGCAATTTTGGGACCCTATAAGGCTTGCTCTTTTTACCTTAACAATTGTAGCAATCATAGGAATTGCAATTGGTATTGTTACTCATTTTGTTGTTGAGGGTAAGTACACACATCATATTTCTGTTGCCTAAGTACTCCATGACTTAGTATCTTGAAATTCTCTGCTAATAAAATGTGACATTCACATGATATTAACATTATAACTACTAATCTTTTATTGGTGTTGAATTATAGGTTGCTCCTACAGTGAACTCTGTTACATATTTGCACCCAGTAAAATTTGAAATATACATACATTAGCAGATAAATCTAAGAAAATATGATTTTAAAAGGAATGAAAAAGTTATCTTTAAAATAAAGATGAATGACATCATGTGATGAGCTTAATACGTTTTTCTCAGATTCAGTATATTAATGAGTTTCCTCAAGAAACACTCAGGATATTAAAAGATTTACCTGAAACAAATCCTTTAACGGGCTAAAAGTGAAGCATTTCTTTTGAAGAAACCCCAGATTGTTTCATTGGAAGAGAAGATGGAAACACTGAGAATTGGTTCCTAATTATATGGCAAAGAAGGCAGTCAGTACCACAAATAAGCACATTGACAATAAAGTAAGATTCATTTGCCCTTCCCTCGATTTGTGTGCTTGTACTCAGAGATGAGGTGAATCTTTACCTAAAATTTTAGAGATTCACATCAGTGAATGTTAAAACTATTCTTGGAATACCTCTGAGGAAAAAATTAAATATCATCCAACGTGTTCAGCTTACCTTCCTACCACTTTTATTGGCGGAGGGGTGTTAATATCTATTTCTTAGAGTCTCATAAAATAAAAAACATAAATCAAGTTGTCCTCTGAAATTTTGTCTTGTTAACACTTTCTTTGATTTAAAAAGTAATGAAGTAGTTTTTTGTTTAAAATGCCCTCCACTACCAATGCTGGAGGTGTTCAAAGTGAGGGAATAATAAAAACAATGGCAAAAAAATTATTGTTTAAAATACTGTCATAGAGATTATGATAGGCTGAATGATGTCTCATCCTCACCCAAAGATGTTCATGTTCCAAATTTTAGAACCTGTGATGTTATTGTACAGCAAAAGGAGCATTCAAAACATAATTAAGAATTCTGGGATTGGAATACTATTGTGAATTTTCTGGATGGGCTGTCAATATAACTACAAGGGTCCTCATAGGAGAGGAAATATGGTCAAAGAAGAAATGAAGCAGTGTGATAACTTGAAGGAGGGAGGAGGAAAATGTATTATGGGGTCATGAGCCAAGTGATGAGGGCAGTTGCTAGAAAAGAGGAAAGAAGCAGATTTTCCTCTCAGAGTCCCCATAAAGCCAACATATGATGTTAGCCCGATAAAAGTGACATCAGACTTCAACATCCAGAATGGGACAAGAATATATTTGTGTAGGTTTAAGCCACTGAACAGCAATAAGAGACTACTCCAAAGGTAAAACACTCAGGATTTGAGAGAGCTATCACTAGGATATCCCATGAGGATACTGAAGAGTCGCCTGAGTAGAGATAGGTATTTAGTAAAAGAAAGAAGAAAGTAGACCGTGACAAAGGGTGAACAAGTAGAAGGGGATAAAATAAAGGCATCTAGGGCCGAGCATTTAGCTCAGAGTTTCCGCTACCTGCCTCACAAGCACAAGGTCCCGAGTTCGATCTCCGGTACAAAAAAAAAAATAGAGGCATCTAAGATGATATATGAAGCTTTAAAAGGAACATACACATTTTCATAATATAGAGAAATACATGAAAGAGATCACATTGTAATAGGATAATGAGAAGAAAAATTATTTTTAAAATACTGTTTTTAAAAATGTAAATAAATCTAAGGGAAGATGAATAGAGAAAATTAAAGATATGAAATAATCACAATCAAATAAGAACTTCAATAGACATAAGTTGTTATAGTTATATCACCAGGATTGATATACATTTAATAGAATAATCATAATTCTGAATAATTACAAATGATGAGCTTTAACTATATCAAAATTCTGACCAATACTCATTTAAAATAGATTTTAAAATAAGCAACAATAAAATAATCCAGTAACCTAGAATATGTTTCATTTATCAGTCCCTTCCAGCCAAAGACAATAAGAAATGCATCTATGCTTGGGGTTTTTACTGCTTAGAGAGAAGAGCATAAGCTGTGGGAATCACAGGGCTGCTTAACATAATATTATGAAAAAGGATGTATTTTAAGATTTTGCCTTGTGATGAGTGATTTGGGGAGAGTTGAAGGAACTCATTTTCTCTCAAATGGATGCCATCAAAAGGCTGGAATAATGCTGTGATTAGGTAGCTTAATAAATTTCAACTAGAAGATCTGAATAAAGAGAGATTAAAGCTGCAAATAAGCAAAGAAGCAGCTGTCACTCATATTGGTTAGGATAAGTTTCCTTTTGTTTTGCTTTTTTGTGTTGTTTTGAGTAATGTTCATGTCTTTGAATTCAGACATCTTATAGAATGGTCTGATTTTTGTCTTGACCTAATATGGCCACAGAGTGGCTATGTCTGATGTTGATGTTCTAAAGAATACAAAAATCTAGCCTTTAGTACCAAAGCAACTTCTGCATGTTGGGGGCTTGTTTTTCTGTTTCTCAGGTTTTATATTTGTGACCTGATACATTTTTGTGCTAACTGAATATTGTTTTAAGAAATAATTTCTGTGCTATTGGCTATC
Organism: Heterocephalus glaber; assembly: GCF_053883595.1. Taxonomy (NCBI): domain Eukaryota; kingdom Metazoa; phylum Chordata; class Mammalia; order Rodentia; family Bathyergidae; genus Heterocephalus; species Heterocephalus glaber. Next base: position 58,055,868 of record NW_028258325.1, on the reverse strand, counting down.
AAGTGCTTGTTTTTTTCCATTTCTGTTGCTGTAACAAATTATGTAATGCTGGGTGCTTATGAAGCTCACAGTTTAGGAGGCTAAAAGAAAAAAAAGGGGCACTCCATTGAATTGGTCTCTGGCAAGGGTCCCCTTGGCTGGGTCACAACACAGTGAATCACAACACGGCAGGAGCATGTATGGAAGAGATCACATGATGACATAGGAAATCAGAGAGTTTGAAGGAACCAGTCTTGACATTAGTCCCTTCTGAGCCAGTGCCCCCAATGCCATCATCACCTTCCACTCAGCCCCAGAGTAGAGACCAAGCTTTCAACCCATGAGCCCTTGGAAACAAACAGCACCCAGGCCATAACAGTGCTTGGTAGAATTCATATCTCTAAATTTTATTCCTCAACATGATGAAAAGACTGATAAACTGCTGTATTACTTATATTCAGGATTTTTATTTAGATTCTCATTTTTTATTTTATCAAAGAAATATTTTTTTTTAAAAATGAAATCTTAGTAGAGCTTTAAATAAATATGACAGCATTTCACTTTTTTTGAGGTTCATCCCTACTCAAAATTGTTGCAAGAGTCATCTACCCTGTTGTATACAGCATTAATACATTTATTTTCATTATTAGCTTGGAATCCATTGTCTTAAATATTCCATAGTATTATACCTTGTATCTAGATGTTCCCCCAAAGCCTTATGCACTCATAGGTGGGGCTTTTTGGAGGTGGTTTGATCTAGAATGTGTAAATATTGATTAAGTAAGTGTGATATTTAAATCATCCATGGATTGGTTTAGAGTAGTTCTGGATGTAGATAATGAGAAGGCTTGCCCTGCGTGTGGATAGCACCATCCAATAGGTCTGTAGCCTGAATGGGATAAGAATCCTAAAAGTTCACTGCTTGCTGCTTGCTGCCTCCTTCCTACCTTGCCATGGACTGTTTCCCCTCTGCGATGCCTGTTTGTTATGCTACCCTACCTTGGTGCCAGGTGACTGTGGACTGAAACCTCTACAAACTGTGAGCTAAAATAAGCCTTTCCCCCTTTTAACTTGTGAGTGTCATGTATTTTGTCTCAGCAATGAAAAATTAACTAAGACACATAGTTTACTTATCTATTCAAGTGTTCTTGGACATTTATGTTGTTTTAGGTTTTAGAAATTAAAGCTATACCACTTCGACCTTCTTTTGCATATATCTTGATGTGTGTGTGTGTGTGTGTGTGTGTGTGTGTGTGTGTGTGTGTATGTATGCATGAATTTGCCTAGGAAGCATATAGTTATAGAATTAACTGCTGAATCATTGCACATATGCTTTTAAAAATTTTAATGGATGATGCTGCACTGTTTTCTTTCATTACCATGTGGTGATTCCCATTACTCCATATCATCAATACGTATTTGCTTACCTTTTGTATTTGGTAATTTCCTGTAGGTTATAGTGTTAATGTGGTGATTTTAATTGTATATACCCAATCGTTTTGAGGACCTATTCATGTATCAATTAGTCATTTAGACTTCTTGTTATTGTAAAGTGCCTGAGATTTTGCTCATTTTTATTGATTCATCTGTCTTTGCTGAAAGAGTTTAAGTTCTTCCCGACTATAAATTCATCATCAGTTACATATTAAAATAGCTTCTGTCAGTAAAAAAGTTCACTGTATATATACATGTGTATATTTAATTATAATATCTTCCTAACTATAATATATATGCCTATCAGTGCATTTAATTATAATATCTTCATAACTACATGAGGATCTTCACCCCCACAATTCACAGAGATATGATATCAACTAGAAAAAAATCAAACATTGAATTTAAAGTTTCTCTGCCTTTTTCAGGGTATTTTAGGGGGGTTTTTGTTTTTTTTATTTTTTAGTTACTAGAATTGTATATTAAATTATTTTTAACACACTTTTATGGTATAGATTAATTGGGAAAGTTATTTAGGATTAATTATTATATCTTCTAATAAGGTAATAATAAATCTGCTTTACAAAGGTGTGTGAAATTTTGAAGGATGTAGTATTTTCACAAACCTGATTTTCTGAAGTTTTTAAAATTGTTTTGTTTTTTGGTAGTACTGGTGATTGACTTTAGAACCTTTTTCTTTGTGCTATATCCTCAGTCTTTTTTGTTTTATATTTTGAGGCAGGATCTTACTGCCCTATGCAGTTGCCCACACAGGGCTCAAACTTGTGATCCTCCTGCCTTAGCCTTAAAGAATGCTGGGATTACAAATATTCTATTTTTAAAGTTAAATTTCCTGAAAAACTAAAGAATAAAATCTGCATTGAAATAGCTCACTTCTCTTCCCATTTTATAATACTGGATCTACTTCCCAGAATGTAGATACTATGTTCTCTAATGAAATGCAGAGTAAGATGAACCTTGATTTCCATCTTAGGTCCACCAAGTTGGATGATGTGGGACATGTTCCTTTCTACTTCTCTAAGCTTAAGTACGCATGTAAAGAAGTATCATTTCATTTATACTTCAAAGATTTGTTATAAAGATTAAAGTGGTTGATCCATTAGTATTTAGTACAGTGCATGGGATATAGCAATCTCTTTCAAATATTTGCAATTATGAAATTGGATTTTCATAGTGGTCTTACAGTTTAGGTTATATAAGATATACCTTTAATGTTCAATTTTTCCATTGGTAAAATGAGCTGACCATATAATAAAAACTCAGTAAATACCAATATCATTTTTTCACTTTATGAAAGCTCAATAAATATGGGCATTATTTAGTAAAAATGTTATTACTATCATTGTTATAACTAATATTTTTTTTCACTTTATTAAATTCTTTTATTGGTACATTGTAGGTATACAACACAATTACATTTCTCATTGGGAATTGTACCTTTACATAATGCATCTTGGTTCTTATCTTTTCCTCATTCCTAGCCCTGCCTTCACCCCCTCCACCCTTCCCTATTTATAAAGACTTTATTTCCGTTTTTTCAATTTCTCATCATTTTTCATTTCCCTTCTTTCCTTTCCCCTGCCCCTCCCACTACCCCTACCCCTTTGGACCTTTTCTTCCTATTTTGCATTATCGATTATTCACTCTAATCATTGGTACATTTTAGGTATACAATATAATGACATTCATCACTGGAAATTAGTACCTTTACATAGTCTCTCTTGGTTCTTATTTTTCACCCTTTCCCAGCCCTTCCTTCAACCCCTCCATTCCTCCCTATTTACAAAGATTTTGTTCCTATTTTTCCATTTTCTCATATTAATCCCATTCCCTTCTATCCTTTCCCCTAGCCCTCCCACTTCCTTCCCCTTTGCCCCTTTTCTTCCTATTTTATATTACATATTATACATTTTAGTCCTTATTTACACTTTCAGTTTCTCACACCAGAGAAACTATTTGGTATTTATACATGTGTGTCTTATTTATTTCACTTAAGAGTATCGCCTCAATGTGCATCCACTTAGCTATAAATGTCTTTAATTTGGGAAAAAATCTTCACCTGCTCTTCCTCAGACAAAGGTCTACTATCTCTAATCTATAAAGAACTTAAAAAGATCAGACTTCCCAAATTTAAAGACCCAATCCAAAAATGGGCATCTGAAATGAACAGACATTTCTCAGACAAAGAAGTAGAAATAGCAAATAAATACATGAAAAAATGTTCAACATCATTGGTCATTCAAGAGATGCAAATGAAAACAATGCTAAGATTCCACTTCACTCCAGAAAGAATGGCTGCTATCATGAAATCAACAAATAACAAATGCTGGTGGAGGTGTGGGGAAAGAGGAACCCTGCTCCACTGCTGGTGGGAGTGTAGACTGTTGCAACCACTGTGGAAATCAGTATGGAGATACTTCAAAGAACTAGGACTGGAAGTCCCATTTGACCCTGCTATTCCACTGCCGGGGATCTTCCCCAAAGAATTAAAAGAATCATACCACAGTGATATATGTGCGCCCATGTTCATAGCAACACAGTTTGTGATAGCTAAAACTTGGAAACAGCCCAAATGCCCATCAACTGGAGACTGGATAAAGAAAATGTGGTTTTTTTAATAAAATGGAGTACTACTCAGCCATAATATAATTATTGTATCATATATAACTTACATTTACAGCTTCTGAGAGCATATAAATATGTATTAGAATCACTTTTACTTCTACATCATTCTAATGGTTGTTTTTACTCATCTGGGAAAGATTAAAAAGAATATTGGCAGTCATCTGTGATAAGAAATAAAATGCCTTTGTAACTCTGAATAAATCTTAATTTTAATCTTTTTTCAATAGAACTTCAATTATGAAATTTTATCAAGTATTCAAGATGTATATTGAAAAGCAGCTTAAGCCCATACATTTAATAATGGAAATAATGCATCTAATCCTGAAAAGATGGAGCCTTGTGTCTATTAGTAAATATTGATTCATTTATCTACTCATCCACCAAAAAGTATTAAGCTTCAATCTGAAAAATAAAAACACTCAAAAACAACAAAATGGAACATAAACTACTGATATGAAATGTCATTTCTAATACATTTTTCTCAACTTATTTTAAATGAAGAAAATGTTCTTTTTAAGATAGAAAAAAGTGCTTAGGGTCAATTTTGTAAATGGAAAAAAGAAGATTAAATATTGTGGTGATAATCTATTTTAACCAAGTAAATAATATTTTTAGCAGGAGAAAAATAAACTAAAGTAATTATACCAGTTACTTCTAGGTAGTAGGATTATATATTGTGTTTATTCTCTTATAGATACTTTTCTATTCATTCCAGGGTTTCTGATGTAGTACTTAAAGTGTTCAAAATATTTTAAAATGAAAATATAATTAAGAGTAGAATATTTATCACAGGGTCTGATGTATTATGCACTTAAATATGGACTGTTATAATAATTATTTCTTAATTTATTAGTTTTTTTAAAAAGCTCAGGCTATGATTCTCTTTTACCAATATTACATGAAATGTTGCCTCCTCTTCAAATAAAAAATGATGCAACACTTCTTACCAAGGATTGAAATTCAACTGAAGTAAAACCTAGAGATCAGAGCACTTTCACAGTTAGTGTCCTTGCACAGTTGAAGTCCCTCTCTCATCCTGGATGTTCAGGGACTTTCCTGCTAGGAGGTGAAGTCAAGGACAGGATTTAGGAGTGAAGTTTAGGGAAAAGGTAAAAGTGATAACAGAACCAAAATCCAAAGGAAAGAAACAGCATAGTGAATCTTGACAAATGCAGTTTGCTGCAGTTTCAACATTAACCCTAAGGGGAATGTGGAAAATGTACTGAAAAGGGTGAAAGGCTGTGAGACAAGAAAAATATTTGGTGTTTCATAGTAAAATTTGTGACAGTTGTCCCATGGACAATGGAAAATGATAATTCTTCAATTGGAAAAGTGATATTGATAAATTTGCAGTAGAGGACACTCTGGAGGATGGATTTGAGGAAAATTTGGAGGAAAAGATGCTGGACAAAAAGCTGTTATGTTTTCCAAGCAATGAGAGCATGAACTAGATCACTAGTGGTATTTGTGAAGAGGACAAATTTCTCAAATGAGAGGGGTCTTTTTTTAAAATGTCATTTTCTTCTTAAATTCTTTTCTTGGTACATTTTAGGTATACAGTGCATTTACATTTCTAATTGGGAACTTGGACCTTTACAAGATGTATTTTGGTGCTAATTTTTTCCCCATTCCTTGCCCTCCTTTCACCCCCTTCACCCTTCCCTATTTATAAAGACTTTGTTTACATTTTTTCCATTTCTCATAATTTTTCTTTTCCCTTCTTTCCTTTCCCCTACCCCTCCCAATTCCGCTACCCCTTTGGACCTTTTCTTCCTATTTTACATTATCAATTATTCATTCTAATCATTGGTACATTTTAGGTATACAATAAAATGACATCCAGCATTGGAAATTTGCACCTTTACATAATCTCCCTTGGTTACTTTTCCCCCTTCCCCTGCCCTCCCTTTAACCCCTCCATACCTCCCAATGTACAAAGACTTTGTTTCCATTTTTTTCATTTTCTCATATTAATTCCATTCCCGTCTTTCCTTTCCCCTACCTCTTCCACTTCCCCTTCACTTTTGCCCCTTTTCTTCCTATTTCACATTATCTATTATGCCTTTTAGTCCTTATTTACATTTTCAGTTTCTCACACTAGAGAAACTATTCAGTATTTACACATGTATGTCTTGTTTATTTCACTTAAGAGTATCGCCTCAATGGGCATCGACTTAGCTATAGATGTCTCTAATTTCTCATTTTTTATGGATGAGTAGTACTCCATTATATTAAAAAAAACACATTTTCTTTATCCAGTCTCCAGTTCATGGGCAACAGGGCTGTTCCCAAGTTTTATCTGTTACAAATTGTGTTGTTATGAACATGGAAGCACATATATCACTGTGGTATGATTCTTTTAATTCTTTGGGAAATATACCCAGCAGAGGAATAGCTGGGTCAAATGGGACTTCCAGTCCTAGTTCTTTGAGGTATCTCCATACTGATTTCCACAGTGGTTGCACCAGTCTACACTCCCACCAGCAGTCGAGCAGGGTTCCTCTTTCCCCACAGTCCCCCCAGCATTTGTTATTGGTTGATTTCATGATAGCAGCCATTCTTTCTGGAGTGAGGTAGAATCTCAGCTTTGTTTTCATTTGCATCTCTCAAATTGATGTTGAATATTTTTTTCATATGTTCATTTGCTATTTCTACTTCTTTGTCTGAGAAATGTCTGTTCATTTCAGATGCCCATTTTTGGATTGGGTCTTTAAATTTGGGAAGTCTGATCTTTTTAAGTTCTTTATAGATTCAAGATAGTAGGCCTTTGTCTAAGGAACAGCAGATAAAGATTTTCTCCCAAATTGTGGTTTCTCTCTTCACACTGCTGGTGGTTTCTCTTGCTATTCAGAGCTTTTTAATAAGAAGTGATTCCACTTGTTGATTGTGCTAGCTCATGGGCAACTGAGGTTTTGTTCCTAAAATCTTTTCCTACACCAATGTCTTCAAGAGTTCTACTTAACCTCTGTTCCAGCAGATTCAGTGTTTCTATTTTAATATTTAGATCTTTAATCCATTTAGATTTTAGTTTAGTACATGATGAGAGATATAGGTCTAGTTTTAGTCTTTGACAAGTTGAAACCCAATTTTTCCCGCATCATTTATTAAAGAGGTTATCTTTCCTCCAGTGAGGGTGTATGGCTCCTTTTTCAAAGATGAGATAGGTGAGTGTGTCTGAGTTTTTTGGCATCTTCTAATCTGTTCCACTGGTCCTCAGGTCTGTTTCTTTGCCAGTACCATGCTGTATTTAACACAGTTGCTTTGTAGTGTAGTTTCAAATTGGGGCTTGTGATACCCCCTGCAATGTCTCTGTTACCTAGAATTGCTTTTGCTATTCTGGGTCTCTTTTTGTTCCAAATGAATTTTTGGATTGTTTTCTCAAGGTCCTTGAAGTATGCTGCTGGGATCTCAATTGGGATTGTGTTGAATTTATATAGCAGTTTTGGAAGTATGGCCATTTTCACTGTGTTGATCCTTCCTACCTAGGAGCAGGGAATGTCTTTCCATTTTCTGATATCATCTTCAATCTCTCTTTTCTGAGTGCTATAGTTTTCAGGGAAAATGTCTTTGATTTCTTTCAATAGATTGATTCCTAGGTATTTCAGTTTTTTGGATGCTATTGTGAAAGAAATTGTTTGCCCTATTTCTATCTCAGTAACTCTGTTGTTCATGTAGAGGAAAGCATTGATTTTTGTGTGTTGACCTTGTATCCAGCTACTCTACTGAATTTGGTTATTAAGTCAAGAAGACATTTGGTGGAGTTCTGGGGGTCTTCTATATACAGTATTATGTCATCTGCAAATACGACAATTTGACTTTTTCATTTCCTACCTTTATTCTTTTTATTTCTTTCTCTTTGCTAATTGCACTGGCTAGTGTTTCCAAAACTATATTGAACAAGAGTGGTGATAAGTGGGCATCCTTGTCTTGTTCCTGATTTTAGTGTGAAGGATTTCAGTTTTTGACCACTTAGTATGATATTGCCTTTTGGTTTTTCATAGATGGCTTTATCAGACTGAGGTAGAGACCATGTATTCAAATTTTTTGTAGGCTTTTTATCATAAATGCATGTTGGATTTTGTCAAATGCTTTTTCTGCATCTATGGAGATAATCATATGTAATTTGTCCCTGGCTCTGTTGATATAGTGTATTACATTGATTGATTTGCATATATTGAACCATCCCTGCATCCCTGGGATGAATCTCACTTCGTCAGGGTGTATGATCTTCTTGATGATCTTCTGCATTCTATATGCCATTAACTTATTAAAGATTTTTGCATCTATGTTCATTAGTGAGATTGGCCTATAGTTCTCTTTTTTGGTTGGGTCTTTCTCTGCTTTGGGGATCAAGGTGATGCTTGCTTCCAGGAATGAATTTGGGAGGATTGCTTCCCTTTCAATTTCATTGAAGAGTATAAACAATAGTGGCAGTAGTTCCTCTCTAAATGTTTTGTAGCATTCAGCAGTGAAGCCATCAGGACCTGGACTTTTCTTAGCTGGTAAGATTTTAATTATGTTTTCAATTTCATTGGTTGATATTGGGTTGTTTAGAATTTTTAGGTCTTCTTTGTTCAACTATGGTAATTCATATGTATCTCGGAATCTGTCCATTTCTTCTGTATTTTCCATCTTATTGGGGTATAGCTTCTCAAAGTAGGAATTGATCCTCTGGATTTCTGCTTGGTCTGTTGTGATTTTACCCTTTTCATTCCTAATTGCATGGATTTGGGCCTTTTCTTTCCTTTTTCTGACAAGGTTGGCTAAAGGCTTGTCAATTTTGTTTATTCTATCAAAGATCCAATTCTTGGCTTCATTAATTTTTTGTATCATTCTCTTAGTCTCCATTGAATTGATTTCTTCTCTGATCTTTATAGTTTCCTCCCTTGTATGAGTTTTGGGTTTTTCCTGCTATTCTTTTTCTTGAAGCTTGAGGCTCAGCATCAGGTTGTTTAATTGGGCTCACTCTGTTTTGCTAATATGAAAATTCACTGCTATGTATTTCCCTTATAAGACTGCTTTCATTGTGTCCCCTTGATTCCAATATGTTTTATTGTCATTGTCATTTAAGGAAATGTCTGATTTCTTCTTTAATTTCCTCTGTGACCCATTTGTTATTCAGAACTGTGTTGTTCAATTTCCATATGTTTATGAAATTTTTGCAGTTTTTTTTGCTGTTGATCTCCAATTTCATCACACTATGGTGTGATAATATACAGGGGATAATTTCAATTCCTTTGCACTTACTTAAACATATTCTATGAGCAATTATGTGGTCTATTTTGGAGAATGACCTGTGTACAGCTGAAAAAAATGTGTATTCTGATTCTGTAGTGTGGAAGCCTCTGTAAACATCTGTTAAGTTCTTTTCTTCAAGAGTTTGATTGAGTTCTAGTATTTCGTTTTTTGTCTAGTTAATCTATCTATTTGTGAGAGTGGGGTATTGAGGTCCCCCACAACAGTTGTATTAGTGCATATATGACTTTTCATGTCCATTAGTATTTGATTTATATAGTTGGGCACACTACTGTTTGGTGCATAGATATTTATGATTGACATCTCTTCCTGTTGGATTGTTTGCTTTACAAGGCTGTAGTGTTCTTCTTTGTCTCTCTTAATCAGTGTGAGTTTGAAATCTCCTTGATCTGAAAAGAGGATAGCTACTCCTGCATTTTTTCAGCTTCTCGTCCCATGGAGTATTGTTTTCCACTCTTTAACTTTCAGTCTATGAGTTTCATCTTGAATTGTGTGTTTCTTGTATGCAGCATATTGTTGGATTTTGCTTCTTGACCCATTCTGCCAGTCTATTTCTTTTCATTGGTGAATTGAGACCATTAACATTGATGGTTATAACTGATATGTATTGACTTATCATTTTCATGACTATCTCTTTTTCTTGGATTCTCCCCCTTTACATTTAATTTCTTGTTGTACCCAATGGGTTCATTCTGCTTTGCTTCCTGGGGTTGTGATCCTCATTGTCTCTTCTTAGCATATTGTCTACTATTTTTTTGACTACTGGTTTGGTATTCATGAAGTTCCTAAGGTGCTCTTTTGTCATGAAAGTATCTTATTTCTCCATCAATTTTGAAAGATAGTTTTGCAGGGTACATCAATCTGGGTTGGAGGCTGTTTTCCTTTAGAGCTTGGAATAAGTCACTCTCCACTCTTCTCACTTTGAGGGTTTGCGCTGAGATGTCTGCTGTGATTCTGATGGGCTTTCCTTTGTATGTGATTTGTTTCTTTTCTCTCACTGCTTGTAGAACTTTGTTCTTCTGTTGGGTTTCTGGAATCTTAACAACTATATGCCTATGGGTAGATTTTTTTTTTTTTTTGATCAAGGCTAGTTGGACTCCTATATGCCCCACTTATCTGTCTGTCAAGTTCTTTTCCCCTGCTTGGGAAGTTTTCTGCCATCACTTCTGTAAACAGTTTTTTTTTTATGTCATCTGCACTCTCTCCTGTTTCCTCATTGACTCCAATCAGTATTATGTTATTCTTCTTTGCATCGTCTAGCAGCTGCTCGATTGATTTCTCATGATCCCTTACAATTTCGAAGCAATTTTTCTTTTTCTGGTCACTAATTGCAATCTTATCTTCTATATCTGAAATTCTGTCCTCACATTGGATCATTCTGCTGCATAGACTTTCAATGATGTTTTTGATCTCCTGGAAATCTGTTTGCATCTGCTTTATGGATTCCGTTTGTTTCCTATATTGGGATTCCTTCATGTTCCTTAGTTTCTCTCTAGATTTATTAATCATGTCTTGCACTATGAGCACAATCTCTGCTGCTATCTGAGAAATATTTCTGATTTCATTTTTTCCAGATCCTTTTTTGTTGCCAGTTCAGGGAGTCCAGGTGTTTGAGTATCAGAGTGTTCCATCTCATTTCCCTTTGGGGTTGCTGTAGGTGATCTGAAAGTCTGGTTTTGAGACTTGTTTATGTGTCTTTTCATTTTGACAGGGAGAAGGGTGCTGTTGGTGCCTGCATGGCTCACCTCCTCTGAGATGGGAGCAGTGGAACAGTGGCCCAGAAGCCCCTTCCTCTGAGCTGGGAGAGGTTGAACAGCAGCCTTGAATCCCCTTCCTCTGAGCAGAGAGTGCTGGAATGGCGGCCTGGAAGCCCCTTCCTCTGTGCTGAGAGTGGTGGAAGGGCCCATTTTGTTTTAAATAAACATCAGCTGTGTAGTTAATAAGGACTTGAATTAAAGATGCAGCCTCTGTGAACATGGGAAGAGATTTGAGCTATCAAATGGGTTGCATTAATAGGATTGAAAGACTAAATAATTGGCTGGATCTTGGAAATGAGGATGAAGCTAAACCTTGAGTGACCATATGGATGATATAACTGTTCACAAAGATGGAAGTGCAGGATGTAGAGCACTTTGAGTAAAAACAGAGGTAAAGGATTGGAAATATTATGGCCACTGGAAGGATAAGAACTTAAGCCTTAGGAAGCAAAAATTGAGGATAGAAATAGAGCTTTTCATTGCTAATGAGAAATTTCACAAAAGGAGGAATAAAACTAGATATCTTCGTAAAGCTAAAGTTGGGGTTTCTAAACATATAATTGAGTCTGAAAAAAACGAATTAAAACAAAAAAACCATAAAAGGTACACAGAGCATATTACAACTGTGTTCCTTAACAATGGCTGTTTTAGAGGTAGGTTAAGAGTAGATTACAGAGAATTAAAAGTGAGTGGGCAAAAAAGAAAGCTGAAATAATACATATAGACATCTATTTAAATAATCTTAGTAAAAGTATAGAAAAAAATTTAAAGCTTTTTCAATATAGCAACATATTACAGTGTATATGTGCTACATACCTAGTTTAGTAATTGGTTTTTGGAAATAGATCATGTTTACATAACTTTCAGCAATTGCTTTCAATATTCACTTCCATTGTATATTGGATGTCCAATTCTATAAAATGTCAATATATTCAGGAACATTTTCCTGAATAATTAAGTATTCTTTTGGAAACTGAATTTTTTCTGGCTGACTGAAATAATAAAATTACAAAATATTTTTATAGTGTCTACAGTAGTTTTGTACTCAATGGAAATATATTGCATTATATATTGCATATATATATATTGCATGACTGGGGACAAATAATTGATTACATTTAACTATGGATCTTTCATTTATTTTACCTTTCAGATGATAAAGCATTCTGTTACCTTGCCTCTTTTAAAGTCACAAACATCAAATACAAAGAAAATTATGGAATGAAATCCTCAAGAGAATTTACAGAAAGAAGTCATCAGATTGAAAGAATGGTAAGCTCAATAGAAAATGCACATGTTTCTGAGTACATTTTTCTGCAGTGCTTTGAATGTGGGTATGTTAGACATTACAGTTTCCACTACTGGGCTCTAGATCCACTTCAGAGGTAGAACTGGCTAGGGCAGTGGTGCCCCAGGTGTGGGATCCACTGCTTCATGAATCATATATTTTTCTTCATATGTACGGTGTGTTATGTCCTTAAGTACCTAACAAAAAATTCATGGGAGATAAATTTCTTGAATTATTTCATGTTGAAAAATATTTTATTTACTGTTTCACTCAACTGAGAGTCTGGATGAGAAACTTTAAATTGAGAATAATTTTTTTTCAGAAATTTATGATGTTCATTTTTATTACTTTAGTAAATAGGGCTGATGAGAAATTGTTTCCAATTAGTTGACCAAGTTTATCACCCACATTTTCAACAGTTTTTTCAGTTTTTGAAATTTCACAATGATGTTCCCTGGTATTTAATTTTTCTTTTGTTCATTTATAAGATTAATTATAAAATGAGTACCCAAGAACCTACCACCTAATTTAAAGTATGTTCTTTCATCTCTCTTTTTCAGAGGTTAAAAACTATTTTGAATTTCATTTAATCATTTATTTCCTATATGTTTCCCTATGTAGTGTACTGCATAATTTTGCTTCTTTTCAATTTTATGTGAACAGAATCATATCATATCCTTGTGTGACTTTGTCATGACTGATGAAGGGGTTACACCACGCTATGACATGCCACTGCTGTGCTGGAACACTCAGCTACCATTATCGTAAACTCTCAAGTCCAGTAATGAATTAAAGAGGCAGAGTTTAAAAAAAAAAGGAAGACAGTTTATTTGGAAAAGAGCAGGAAAAAGAGAAGACAGAGAGCTACTCTGGAAGAGTAGCAGGCATTGGAAAGGTGAATACCTACAAGCCTTAGTCCAGAGCAGCTTTTATTTAGGACTACTGATTCCTCCCATCCCTCATAGGGACACCTTGAAGTGGTCGCCATCTGATTGCTCTCTGACTGTCTTTGATCCTAACCAGGACACCTCTGTCTCCACTTTTTTTTTTTTTTTTTTTGATACCAAGGATTGAACTTGGGTCCTTGCGCTTGCGCAGCAGGCAGTGAAACCACTGAGCTAAATCCTTGGCCCTCTGTCTCCAGTTTTACTGGCCATTTGATTCCTTTCTGCCTTTTTGTGATGGATAAGTGTGGGAAGGGGGAGCCTCATAGAAGTGCAGCTTAGAGTTAGAAATTAACTAAAGGGGACATGTGTATCTGGTGCAGGGTATAGTGATGTTAAAATGAGAATATAAGTATATGTGTCGAAGTATGTGTGTCTTTTATATATTAACTAAGAGTCCTTAGGTGACTGCCCCTTGTCTCCTTTGTATTTTATCCAGTGAGAGTGGGGGCTGGTTACCACAGTCTTTCATGTGCCTGGCGACTTTCCTGTTTTGCCTGTCCACTCTTGCTACTAAATTCATAAGAAAATGAATTATGTAACCTGGCTCCTTCCCCCGGTCTGGTTTCTCTCTTTCTTTACCTTTGTCTTTCTAATTGCTGAAGTCTAACTGCAGAGGCAAAAACTGCCTTTAGTAGGATTTCTTATTGATTTCTATAATAAAGTTTAATGAGGTCCTATTTTATCCTTTTTCCTGCCTATAATCTCTGTTCCTACAATTTCATCTATTCACTCACCCTCATGGTTTCAAGATTTTTCCATTTTTAAAACTAGAGTTCAGTTATTTCACCTCTGTGTAGACTACTGTAGTAGAGATACACTACTTTCTTAACTCATTTCATGGTTGGCAAACATCTGTCTGCATTTTTCATAGCTAAGGAACATCCTTACCTGTTTCCTAACTCATGTGCTGGAGCCTCCCCAGGTGATAAAACCAGCAGGGGTTCACTGAGGCACCAGCCCAGCTCAGACTCAAGCAGATTTTGAACAGCTATTTCAAAAGTGTATATAAACATTTGCAAACTACTAGAAGAGCACAAGAGAGCTCATGATTATCTACGTCCTCCTAAAAAGTGTATCAATTTGACTTTTCTGTGTTGCCATGCAAGGAGTATGCATTACAGGATCTCATGGATTTGATTTGCATTTCACTGACTATTAAGTGTTCATCAATGGGTAATCATTTGTATTTCATCTTCTATAAATTCTTACTTATGATTTGGGGCCATTACTTATTGCATCTTTGTCTCTTTTCTTTTCATTTTATTAGAAACACATTTTCCTGGAAATGAATCTTCTATCCATTTTATGTACTTAATTGGTCTATTTTCCATTTGTCACTTTCTTTTTTCATTTTATAATAAATTCGAGTGAACAGAGGTTCTGAATTTTAAAGCAGTTGAAGTATCATTCTTTCCTTATCAGTGTCCTTTATATTTCTATAATAAATCATTTCTGATCCTTCAGAAAATTCCTGGTTTTGTTTTTTGCTGGTAGGAGTTTTGCATAAGACTTATCTTATATAGAGTTGATATTTCAATGTGTTTTTGATTTAGAGATTCAACTTCATTTTCCCCTATATAAGCAGTTTTATTAGCACTACTATTGGATAGTCAGTCCCTCCCAGCTGATCTGTGCCATCTCCTTGGGAGATGTTGCTGGACTTTCCTCCTGTGCTTGGCCACCTTTCATTTTTTTCATGTGTCAATGCCACCCACAACACTTTAGCCTTTATAGTTGGAAAGTAAGTATTGGTACCTGTTACACTGGTTTCTTACTGCTGCCACAGCAACTTACCACAAAGTAAGTGGTTAAAAACAACAGAAATTTATTCTCTAACAGTTAGTTCTAGGCCAGAAACAAGAAATCAAAGGCTCTAGGGAAGGATCCTTCCTTGCATATTCTAGCTTGTGGCCAGTCCAACATTTCTTGACTTAATGCTGGATAAAAAAGAAGCTCTCTCTTACGGGTCTCCATCTTTACCCAGCCTTCTCTCTGCTTTTCTACTCCGATAAAGGCCCTTATCA
Organism: Heterocephalus glaber; assembly: GCF_053883595.1. NCBI lineage: Eukaryota > Metazoa > Chordata > Mammalia > Rodentia > Bathyergidae > Heterocephalus > Heterocephalus glaber. The sequence goes on along the minus strand of NW_028258325.1, from coordinate 58,040,537 downwards.
TCAGGTTCAAAGCCTTCCCAAATAATCTATGGTGGTTTTCCTTAATTTAATTATATCTCCAAGTAATTTTTGAAAATAAGGTCACATTCCTAGATTCCTGGATTAAGAGGTAGGCCACCATTCAACAGAGAACACCTAGGATTATCATATTCTTCTTCTCATGTATTTTGGCTATGTTGGCCCTTTTTTAAAATACTAAGGAACATATGAACAAAGATATCTCTTCATATTGGGGTTTTGATTTAACTTACATCAAATTTAGAGACTGGTGTAGAAATAATTGATATCTTCATTTATTTAGAAATTATTTGATGTATTTTAATAAACCTTTAAATTGTTTTCCTTAAAAGTCTTATAAGTTAAATTCTTTTCACTGGTATCCACTCTATTTTGGAGCCATGATATGTTTTCAAGTCAGTTGTTATTTGATCACCATTTATGATCAGAAAGACAACTAACATGTTATACCACAAGTCTGAAGAAGTTTCGCTCTGAGCCTAACTTTAAGTTTTTATCAATTTACTGCTTTTTTAAAGTACATAATGGGTTTTTACCTAATTTACTGCTTTTTTAGTACATAATTTTGTTTGTTTGTTTGTATTTATGGTACCAGGGATCAAACTCAGGACCTTGCGCTTGCCAGGAAGGTGTGGCAGCACTGAGCCACATCCCTGCCCCTGTACATATTGTTTATATTCCTTGCAAGGAGTTGGCACATGTACATCTGAATTCTTTTCATCCCTGCCCTTCCTCCCTGACCTCCATCTTTTGATTCCTTCCCATTTGAGAAAGATCTATCTCCTGATTTCTTATTATCTTTTACTTTGTTCATTTATAATTTGAATTTCCCATATAAGAGAAACCATGCTATACTCAAGCTTGTGTGTCTGATTTATCTCACGTAACATTAAGGTCTCAAAAGATATGTCCATTTTCCTACAAATGACTCAAGTTTATCTCTATGGCAGAGTAGTACTTCATTGTGTGTAAATACCATATTTTCTTGATCTGTTCATCTGTTGATCAACATATAGGCCACTAACAAGACATAGCTATTATGATTATGCCTCTATAGACATGAATATGCATGTATCCCTATAATATGAGGTCTTTAACTCTTTTGTGAAGATATCTCAAGGAAGAATAGCTGGGTCAAATGGAATTTCTATTTTTAGTTTCTGAGAAATCTCCATACGGATTTCCACAGTGGTTTTCTAGTTTACATTCCCACTAATAATGTAAAAAAGTTCCTTTTACCCCACAGCCTCACAAGCATTTGATATTATTTGATTTCTTAATGATGGCCTTTCTGGAATAAGACTGAATCTCAGTATTTAATTTGCATTTTTCTGCTGGCCAGTCATATTGAGCATTCATCATGTATTTATTGGTCATTTGTATTTCTTCTTCTGAGAATTGTTTCCTCATTTCACATGCCCACTTTTTAATTGGGTCTTTTAATTTCTGGGGTCTAATTTTTTGAGTTCTTTATATATTCTAGATATTAGTCCTCTGTCTGATGAATATCTGGCATTTTTTTCCATTTTGTTGGTTTTCTTTTTACTTTATTGGTTGTTTCTTTTGCTCTTCAGAAGCTTTTAAATTTGATATCATCTCATTTTTTGATTCTCAATACTATTTCCTGTGCAACTGGAGTTCTGTTCAGAAAGTCCTTGCTTACACCTGTGGATTCCTTAGTTTTACCTATTTTGTCTTCCATCCAGTTAAGTGTTTCTGTTTTAAAATTTAGTTCTTTGATCCATTTTAACTTTAATACATGTTGAGAGATATGAGTCTAGATTCAGTCTTCTGCATGTGGACAGCCAATTTTCCCAACACCATTTATTCAAGAGGCTGTCTTTCCTCCAGTGTGTGTTTTGGGCCATTTTGTTATAGATCAAATAGTTGAATGTGCCTGGGGTTGTTTCTTTATCCTCTCTTCTGTTCCATTGATCTACATGTCTGTTTTTGTTCCAGTAACATGCTACTTTTACTACTATAGATTTGTAATATAACTTCAAGTCCAGGATTTTGATGCCTCCAGCTTTGATCTTATTATACATGATTGGTTTTGCTATTCTGGTTCTCTTTGTTCCATATGAGCTTTAGGGTTGTTTTATCCAGTTCTGTGAAGAATGTTGGTATTTTGATCCGGGATTCCATTAAATCCCTAGATCAATTTTGGAAGTGCGACCATTTTGACTATATTGGCTTTTCCTATCCAGGAACAGGGGATATCTTTCCATTTTCAGAGTAATGTAGTTTTCATTGTAGAGGTGTTTTACTTCCTTAAGTTAATTACTAAGTATTTAATTTTTCTTGGTGCTGTTTTGAATGGTATTTTTTCCTAATTTTTTTCTCAGTGGGTTATTTGTGTACAAGAATGACCCTGAGTTTTGTGTGTTAATATTTATCCTGCTACACTTCTGAATTTGATTATTTATTCTAAGTGTTTTTGGTGAATTTGGGGGGTCTTCTATGTAGAGCAGCATGTCATCTGCAAATAATGATAATATGACTTCTACATTTCCTTTAAACTTCACCTGTAGAGGAATGTTTGCTACTTAGTTAGCAAGGATATTTTCTTGCTTAAGAACATAATGAGGTAAGTGGCTGAAAATGCAGCAGCTGACACTATTTCACTCTATTTGAGTCAGCAAAGGTGTGTGAAGAACCACAACAAATAACCACAGGAATCCTTTAGCATGGTTCCAACACATTCAAGTGTTTCATCACCAAACATGTGGACTGAAGCAATCTTTTATAGGTATATATCTAGATACATTTATAGGAATAAGGAGAAATAACTATTTAAGAAGAAAATCTATGAGAATGACAGGGATGTACAAAAGAACACTCTCTATATAATATCTTTTCTGGCATAAGGAGTAGAAAAATCATAATGAGTAAACTAGGGTACCACCTTAGATATGCATGTCTGAACAATGACTGTAGCATCTTTAGATCTCATTTTCTAGATAGAGAGATAGGTGGGTGAGTGTTTACATAGGTAGATGGATAGACAGCCATACAAATAAATACAAGGATAATTATTTCAGGGCTTAGACTAACTCCAGGGTCTACCGAAATGTTTCAGTTGCATTTACTGAAATTAAAAATTATATTATATGTATATATATATATATACACACATATATATATGTGGGGGACATATTTTTCTAAGAAAAACTATATATGTACTTATATGTGTGCATGTGCATTTTTCTAAGAAAAGTTTTAATTTTTATTCTCCCTAGAATTTATGACATAAAACTCATTAAGAACTATTCAAAGAGATCCTTTTCATTGATTATTTTCTTACTGATTTTTAATGCTGTATGTAAAAGAGACTGGCTCTTGTAATCTCTCTTTTTAGTTCCTCTTCTTTTTGTACTTGGTGCTTTCAAGTACTGAGCCTTTTATGTTTTGTTTGTTTTTGTTTGTTTGTTTTTCATTTTTAGACCAGATAGATTCTTTCCTTGGCTGAGTCCTCTCCACTCATAGTGTTGTCTATTGGTTCTCAATCAGAGCAATTCTGTCCCTCAGAAGACATTTAGCAAGGAAAGATACATTTTTGTTATCGTACTGGGAGGAAGTCTGTTAATGGCATCTGGTATCCAGAAACCAGGGATCTTGACATCAAGACAAATTTTCCATCTGGCCCAAAAAGTTGATAATGCTGAGGGTAAGAAATTCTAATCTAATTTATGTATTCTCCCATAAATTATTTTTCAGTTAAGTTTCTTTAATTGGCTGAATTCAAGACATGAACTCAATCTCATTTACTAAAGAAATCTTAGTTTTGTCAGGGTTATGAATTTTTCTCTATCTTTGTATCCAACTAATTTTAATGTGATCATCAACAAAGAGAGGCATATAGTCAAGTCTGTCATCTTGAGCCAAAATCCCCTCATTTACTTGTCATTAAATTTACTATTTCAAAATTTCTTAGTTTATAAAATCAGTCTATCCATACCAATACCTCCATATTCTTGAATACTCTTGTTTTCCCTTCTCTTTATAATTTCTCATTCTACTTTAACTTTCATAAAAGACAATAAAGAGTTGGCCATAGTAATCAAGCAAGAGTTGTCTAGTTGATTCCAGTGTCTTTACAGTGAAAATAATTTATTGGTCCTTATCTTTTATCACCAGAAACTATTTGGTTAATATCTTTTCTGAAGTGTAGAAAGCATCACATATTGTTTCAATTTTAGTTACTAATTTCTTTCTCTTTTACTCTTCCTTTAGGTAGCTGCTTTTCATATTTTTTAAAAGATTCTTTCCACTATGAACAAGTAAGGATTTGGCTTTCATGATTATTGAAGATGACAATGAAAAAGCGTTTCCTATAACTCATTCTTCCATTTATTCATCAACCCATTATGCTATTAACCCCTCAATTAATTTGTTCATCTCTTTGTTTAATAGATCTTTAAATAATCCTATACTCTAGGACTCTGTCAAGTACTGGACATTATAAAAATGTCTTATGCTTATTGGTGACCGAGGAAGATAGTAAAGTGTTATATCCATCTTTAATTATTTATTAATATAACAAATTATTAATAGTTTAAATCATGGCTGTCCAGCAAAAATTTTAGAAATAGTTATTGTTTCTAGCATCTTTCTGTGTTCTAAAGACCACTTGAACCCACAGCCACATGTGTGGTAGGGTTTGTAATAATTAAAACAAATAGTGATTGGTTTCATACTGAGAATTGCTGGTTTGATTATTTTAAAATTAAGGAGTAAAGTATGACTATTTAATTTGAGGCAAAACACAAAAGATTTATTGAGTACCTGCCCTAAGATGAGCACTGTGCTAGGCATTATTCTAACACAGCCTGGTCTCCATCTCCTTGGAATCTCAGGGAATACTGCAGTCCTGCAAAGATTCCACATTTTAAAGCTATAGAAACTTGTTTGTTGAAATAAAAATAAATATAAATAGAAGTTTTGGTGTTTTCCATGCCCTCTGTGATACATTGACTTTACTGTAGAAATAAATGTTCAGACTAATATAAAAAGTTAATACTATGCTATGACAGTTATAGTTGAGTAGGTAGATGACTTCCAAATTGAAGACTGGGAAATTCCCATAACTCCCATCTATCATGAAGCATATGTAGTGTCAAAAGTTTACAAAAGTTGGCTCCCTTTTTTTCTAACCTTATGCTTCAATGATAGTGTTATGTCCAGTGGTGGACAGCTCCCCACACCATGTCATGCCATGCCACTGTTCTGCTGAAAATGCAGCTCCCAGTGATCCTAAACCCAGCTCCAGTAAAGTACTAAAAAAAGTTTAGTATAACAAAGGATGGTTTGTTTGGGGAGAAAAGATGGAAAAGAAAGAGGATAAATAGCTACCATGATATGGCAGGGGGCTTCAGAGCTGAAAGCCTTGCAAGAGGTCCTATCCCTGGGGATAAGTGTCTTATTGGGGATGGGTGTCTTCCCATCCCCTAGGTGGGCATTTTCTACATCTGATCTGTTGCCTTGACTGTCTTTGATCCTAACCTAGGCCTTCTGGCCATTTGGTTTCCTTCTGTCCCTTTGTAAAGAATAAATGAAGTAAGTTGCTTAAGAAGCTGGCTTACTTAATGATTAAGTAAAGGGGACATGTGCACATGTGTGTATCTGGTGCAGCATTATACTGATATTAAAGTGAGAACATACATGTGTATATTTGTAGGTGCGTGTGTGTGTGCACATGTGCATGTCTTTCATATTAAATAAGAGTCCTTAGGTAGCTGTTCCTTATCACCCTTGTATTTTGTGGGTGGCTGATGGGAGCAGGCTTTCCTGGTAATTGTGGTGCCTGGCGCCTCTCCCAAGCCTAGCTAGCTTTTCCCTCCTTTGTCTTTTTAATTACCCTAACTGCAGAGTCTACCTGTCAGGGTAGAAACTGCTTTTGGTCATAGAGGAAGAAATTACTTTCAGCAAGTTTCCCTGTTGATCTTAATAAAGTTCAATGAGGCCTTTATCCTGTCTTTTCTCTACTTACAATGCCACCTGTCTCTACAACAGCTTCCACTGAAACCCTTTCTGTGGGGTTCTTTGTGTTCTAAAACTACAATATAGTTTGAAGGACCATCTTTAAGGGGTTTTTCTTTCTTCCTTTTTTTATTTCAAGGAAATAACACTTGTAATACAAAAACTCCCTTAGAGACACAAATTTTACTTTTATTTTTTGTTTTCTGTTTTTCCTAAGTTTTTCTAATTTTACTTTTTATTAGTACAGCTTATTGAATCTCTGCATAGCTAGAAGCTGAACCTTTCCTGAAAATGAGGGATGTGTGATAACAGAGCTTCCAAAACAAAGGAAACACTGAAATAGATGCATTACACAGCCCTCTGTGGCTCCAGCTAATTTATACATGTATTATTTGGATCCCAAAAAGCAGAATCTATGATTGAAGTTTCTTTTCAGTGATTTCTTAACCAAGAACTTTCAGAAAAAAATGTTGTAAGGAAGCAGAAACAGCAGGAAAGAACAAAGAAGGAAACTAAACAAAGATAAGGTTTCAAAAGTGCAGCCTCAGCCTGATTTGTGCAGGAGACCCTCGGAGCCTGAGGCTCTTTGTAGAAGGCAGAGGGTGGGGCTGTTTATCTTATCATAAACAGAGCTACCCAAACTTCCCAGGGCAGTGAGGTACTCAGGTCAGACCAGGGCAAGCCTTGGAGAAGTGCAGGTGTGAGCTGTTATCAGTCAATTTAGAGAAGGGAGGGACAGGTACACCCACCCACTAAATGCAGTGTGGGTAGAGAATAAATATATGCTGCAATTCTTCTTTCATCACAGTTCATCATCGTGTAAGTGAATCTAGATTCTTAAGACATTTCTAAAGAAAGAAATGCAGATTTGCTCCATATGCAGCATGACAAACACTATATCCCATTAGCCTGGGCCTCTAGATCATCCAGGGCATGATCCTGACTCTGCTTCTCTTTCTTTGCAGGCTCAGTACATGATACAGTATCCTGTATTCCCACAATAGCACACTTGGGCAGCAAATAATAGAAACCCAGTTAACAAACAAATTGGAGGTACATCGATAAAAACATAATGAGAAGATTGGGAAAACCTAGGAATTCATTTGGCCTCAGATATGGCTGGATTTAGGGGACAAGACAATGTTCTCAGGTGTTTTCTTCCTTTTTTTAATTCTCCACATGGCAAATATGATAGCTAGTAGTCTATCTTTACATTTTTCTAGGTTAGTGACTGAAGCAGGAAAAGAGAATTTTCCATAACTGTCCTTAAGGAGATGTCTGAAGAATCAAACATGTTGTCTGATTGGACAATGTTGGAACATATGTCCATCTCTGTGTATTAACCACAGTGGCCTGGAGGATGAAACTGTGCTCCCCTTGTGTGAGTGGGGAAGGGGTGTGTGCAGCTCCCTATGAACCATATGGACGATACTGAACCACCTCATCCATTCTGCAGTTCATTTGATGTTTCCACCTGAAGGTCTCAATGTTCTCAAAGCTATCACATCTATATCCTAGTCTTGGAAATTGCTTCCTTTCCCATTCTCTCATCCCTGCTTTTTCCCACTCAGCAAATGATATTTTTGTCCACCTACTTATATACATTTCCCTTATCATCATGTCTAATCCATCCACAGGTCATATCTCTGCCTTGCATTTATTATTTTCATTTGGGACCTAGTTGTATCATTCCTTATGGAGGCGATCATAGTTATCGCTGCTTCCACTTCAGAAGCCCTCTAATATTCTAATCAGAATGCTCTTTTGAGCTGAGTACACTGCTGTACCTGTAATATCAGGATTCAGGAGGCTGAGGCAGGAGGATCACAGCAAGTCCCAGGCCAGGGTTACATAGTGAGTTCAAGGTCAGCCTTAACTACATAGCTAGACTGGTTCAAAAAAGAAAAATAAAAAAGATCTTTAGTAAATGAATTATTATTCGTTTGCTTAAAATTGCATAAATCACTACCAAATATATTTAGAATAAAATCTAATCTTCTCATCAAGCCTCCAAGCACCCATGTGCTTTTCTGTAACCACTTCCCTGATTTGGACACTGTCTTTGTTCACTGTGCCTACGCTTACTGGCCTTCTTTTGGATTCTTGGGAAATTTTGTTTCTTCCACATGGAAGATTGCCCTGTGACCTTGCTTTCTTATGCTGTTTCCTTCAAATTTAATTTAAGCATCATCTGAGGAGGGAACCCTTCTCCAGCCCAGTCCCCAGCTGCTCTCCTATATTATTTTGCTCCACTGACAGCCTCTGGTAATTAATGTCTTTTTGTTTGTCACTGTATGTGTCTCTGTTGTACAAGGTGAGGGCTTACTACTTTTTTCTCAGTACTCTTTATCCAGTGTCTGTCACAGTGAATTAAACCTAGGAGACTCCTAACTGACTGTGTTAAATAAATGACAAAAGGGGAAGAGGACATGCATAATGAAAGAGTCACAAAGGGAAATAAAAAGTATTTTTAAACAATGTTGGTTAAGATTAACCATTACTAGAGAATCAATCTTTACTGAAAATATTCTTTTCCATCTATTGAGTACAAGGCTCTCTGGAGGCCAAGGTCAACACAGCACTGCCCTAGCCTCACAGGAGTTTATAATATTGTTTATGTATGGAAATGAAATCTTAGATAGCAACATGATATGACATGAGAGCTGCCATAGTACAGTGTATAATTATCAAAGTGCATGGTTTGAATGATGAATATGTATAGAAATCACAGGAAGAAAATCTCTTTGAATTAGCAGAAGGCTTTCCTTGGGAGGAAAGGGAGAAGGAATCCATTTTCTTGTATATTTGTACTCTTCTTATTCACATTTCCCTGACAATAGTAGGAGATCTGCAAAACTTGCCTGACTTAATTTTTGGAGTAGACACTAAAAAGAATTTCCTCTCATGCATCCAGTAACTACTAAGTCCTCCTTTCTCGAGGACTTAATCTAAACACAGTTCTGACCAGAGGAAAAGTGTATAGTGGAGCTCAAAAACAGTAAGTGGGTGGGCAACAGGCTGCATAATCAGAGCTATGGCACATATATTGTTTTGGATATTTTGTTTTTAATGTTGGAATACAAACCAAGGACTGCAATCAGATCTAATTTTAAAGTGAATGAATACTTTTATCATCTGCATGGATACTGTATTTCTTAAAAAGGAATAATTACTAGTAAAAATCTAAGGTTTGAGCCATGAACAGAGACTGAACTGAGTATCATAGTATGTACTGAGTTCCTGCTAGAAAAAAATCAATATAAATTAAGCTTCCAGAAAATGATTACAGCCACAATTAGGTGTCTAAGGAGGGAAAGTTCTCATAGCTCTTATAAAACTTGAAGCAGACTCTCTATTAACTCTATCATGGATTCCTTTTTTAAAATTTTATTTACTTTTATTAGTACATGTTTGCAGTACATAATGATTACATTTGCTGTAGGGGATTGGTACATGTACATAACACATTTCATTTCCTCCTCCCCCGCCTCCACCCATCATTTATTTTTCCAGCATCAGATTCATTATACAGATTGAAAACCAGACTAAAAGGCCAAAGGACATCTAAAACATGTACTAAGTCAAGGTATAGTTTTGCATTTTTTTGTTTTTGTTTTTGTTTGTTTGAGACAAGGCCTTACTATATGGTTCAGGCAGGACTTAAACTCACTATGTAGCCCAGCTTGGCCTCAAACTTGCAGCAATCCTCCTGCCTCAGCCTCTTAAGTGCTGGGATTATAGGCATGTGCCACCTCACCTGGCCCAAGGTATACTTTTAAATACATTGTTCACACTAGATTATAGTATCTTTTTTTTCTATTTATTCATATTATGTCTTTCATTTCACACTGTATATATATATATAAATATTGAATTTTTCATATAAGAGAAATGATGTGTTATTTAAGCTTGTGTGTCTGAGTTACTTCACTTAACATTATGGTTTTAAAGTGCATCCATTTTCCTACAAATGACTCAAATTTATCCCTTTTCATGGCAGAGTAGCACTCTACTGTGTATAAATACCACATTTTTATCCATTCATGTGTTAATGATTTTTTTAATATGTAAATTTGATTTCCCATGATGCAAGCATTATTTTTTTATGTTAAATATCTTTTGTCTACGAAAATGGTTCATTGTCTTATAAAGTGTAATGGCTGATCTTGTTTTATTTTGTTTTTATTTCTCTGTTCCTGCACTTAATCTTATTGGTATGTGTATATTAATGCCTGTGAAAGTCCAAACAAGTGTTCATAAAACATGGGGAGAGAGAAAGGAAGAGAGAGAGAGAGAGAGAGAGAGAGGGAGAGAGAGAGGGAGAGGGCAAGAAAGAGAGAGAGAGAGAGAGAGAGAGAGAGAGGGAGAGAGAAACTGTTACTTCAAAGTTAGGACAGAACCAGGCCAGAGTCAGCTAAGGGGTAAGATTTTTGTGGTCGCACTGAGGGAGCTGAGCTACAGGGAGTGTAATATATGCAGGTTTGTATTTCAGGGATATCATTGGTTTCTAGCATTGTGAAGGAACCACTGCAGGGACAAAAGCTAGGGATTTCTGAGAAGCTGATTTTAAAGCATAGCAAGAGAAGTGGATAGGCCATTTAGGAGGTGAAATCTATTTGGTGTTGTTATTGGTTTAGAGGAGTCAGGGAGAGGGAGGAATAGGCAATATTCCCTATTCTCAGAGGAGAACCTCATATAAACCTATGTGGACACCATGCTTGTAACTTCTGTCTTCAGACTCTCAGTCCAGTACTCTTCTGCCTTAACAGTCAACTAAGCATCTGGTAGGAAATCAGGGCCCTTCAGGAAATCAGTTCAATGAACATTCAGAATCTTTCAAAAGTTCAGACTGGAAAACTGAGGACTGAAATGCTGATGATCTAAGTCGTTGTGAAATGAACATCCCATCCTCGTACCAAAGTGTGGCGGCAGAGCCAAGGGACAGTGGTCATCACATGGTGCCTCACACAGCTCAGTGAGGGCGTCACCACTTAAGGAATCAACAGATATGGTTATTAACAGTGGGCTGGACTTTCAAAAATGATGCAGCAACCAGGATTGTTTTTTTATTGTTGTTGTTTTGGGTTTTTTGGAAATAAGGATGCTGCCTTAAAAATAGCACACACTCACTTGTCAATAACTAAAACTGATGCTACAATTTTCCAGATGCAAGAGAAGGTGTGAAAAATGTGATATAATCTTATTTCATTCTCCAATCAACAATATGAGGCAGAGATTCTTGTTATCCCATTTTCCAAAGGCTTAGCAAGGTTGAATAATTTTCTTGATAGGATTAGAGCCCAGGTTTAGTATCATCACTGTGAAAAGCCAGTTTATGTAGTGGGTACTTAACTGAAAATCTTGTCTTTGCCTCATGTTTCTAGATAAGACAATGATTAATTAATATTTCTCTTAAGACTAATATATATATTTTAAATCAGATGTCTAGGATATTTCGACGTTCTTCTGGAGGAGGTCGATTTATCAAATCTCATGTTATCAAATTAAGGTATGTAAACCTAGTCTGTAACTTCAACTCAATTGTGTTAAGATGAAGTATTTAATCACCATGATTGCTCAACTACCCTGAGAAAACACATCCAGAAACACAGACATTTCACAGGCCTTAAACAACACAGGTCACACTACCTAACTATTCCTCATGCACAGTAGATGTCAAGTGCTGGCTGATGGGAAGGTCTCAGATAGTAGATTGAAAAGCTGCCGGAAGGGTGAAGATGGTGCCATTGACATCGCTAATGAAATGATTTCCCTCTCTAAGCTCTTTTCCCTAATGATTCAATTATTGGCTGATCACCAAATGCCTACATGCCAGTGCTTCAATACAACCAAGGTATATTTCACATCCATGGGACAGGACTTATTCAAAGGGTCAGAAGTGGAGGCTGAGAGATAGGTGCTGGTGGGCCATGGGTGGAATCACTGCAGGACCTTCTGCTTCTGGTTGACAGACAAGGCAAGAGCAAGAGCCTGGATATTGATAGAAGAGGTTTTTCAGGGCCAGGTTTCAGAGGTTTTCAGGGGAGACCTCATTTCTGCTCAGATCTCATTGGCCACAGTTCACTACAGAATTTCACTTAACTTGAAGAAAGGCTAGAAATGAAGTCTAGCTCTGTGCTCAGGAGACAAAAGACACTGGGTTTGGTAAACAAAAGAATTGTCCCTACATATCACTCTGAAGAATAATGACCTCAGGTACAACTTCTATTCAAAAAGCCTTAAACAATAAATACTGTGAGTGCATGTCAAATGTGAATTTATGAACATCTCCTACCAAACCAGTTGAGCTGTGAACTAGAGAAGAGCAAAAGATAATTTTTTCAGGCCTATACCTTATCCAGTTTTTCTAGCATGTTGCCTTTACTTCTCCAGTGCTTCCAACAACTCCTGATCATTATACATCCATTCCAATTCCTTTATCTACAGATGAGTTTAAAATCTTGGTGTCCATCATCCATATGTTTCTTTAAATTGAATGAGCCCTAATAGGTAGAAGCTGTTTGTGAGTAGAAAAATGGCACCGTTTGCCTGTGTTTTGCCTTTCAGTCCATATGAAGAAGGCGTGAACATTTTTATGGTGCTGATGTTCCGGTACCCATCCAGTGATAGTGTTGAACGAATCAGGAAGATAGTTGAAAGGACTTTATACCAAAGTCTGAAGATCAACCAGTTTCCTTTGACTATAAGTAAACCATCATTTAGACTCACACGTAAGTCTTTGTTTGGATTTTAATATGCCTTTTTACAAACCTTTGCTTGTAATCCCTGTCATTTTCCATAATATTTAGATGAATGTATTCTCACAGTTTAAGAATTCATCACTGATAAACATCAGTGTGTAATTTTCTAAACTCCTTTACTGTTTCCTAAGCAAAATCAAAAAATAAAATATTCTTGGATTTTATTTTCAAGTAAAATTTTACAATTTGAGCTAAGTATCAAATCAGAGTAGAGGATTATTGATATATTACTTGGTTATGAAAAATTCCATGCTGTTTTACAGCATGGATACTTTAAGTAATTATAATTTAAATTCTTCAAATACTTAACATCTCTATCAATGACAATTTGAACAAAAATAACACGAAAAAATGAATATATAATTCTGCCAACTAATTCTTGTCTTTTCATCCTAGCTATTGACAGCAGAAAGATGAGGAATCTTCTCAACAGTCGTAAGTTCCAAAATCAACAATTAACTCTCCATTGCACTATAAATTAATAAAAATAGACACAGAGGAATTGAAAGCACAATTTTTAAGCTTTTTTGCTCATTTATATTTTCATGAACCAAACTACTACTCCTTGTATTTTTTTATTATTTTTAGTATCTAAAGTATTAGATTTACAAATCCATGCCAAACATAATTATCTTTTATAGCCTATGAAATATGGTTAAAAATTACACAGTACTCTAGATTTTATATTAGTATTCCCTTTAAATATTTCTGTTTTAATATCCTCTCACAATTTGGGGGAGTGCTTTTAGATGGTAAGGAGTTATGATTTTTCTTCATAAATTTTTTGTTTTCTTCCATTTTATTGAAATATCTGATTTGTATATTTTCTGCGTCTTTGACAACCCTGCCTCCCTACACCCAAGCATATTTTGGGTCTTTTATGGACAAATATATGCCTATTAAAATGTTGTAAGGACACTTTCAAATCTTTTCAAAGGTAGATTTAAAGTCTAACTTATGGAGGATTTGAAATTAGGGAATAAGAATTTTTTTAAACTAGACTATCAAATTTTAGAAGATGAAGAGAAGATCATTAATTTAAGACTGAAAATGATTCTCTTTACTGATGTCAAAGGCAAAGCCTCCCCTACATTCAATGTTGAGCCTCCTCTCATTAGTAAGGTCTCAGCTGGCTTGGGTGTGGATGGTCCTCATTTTATGTCCCCCTCTGTCTCTTACCAACTGGGTGACCTCTGGCAATCTGTGTTCCCTCTCCAAGGCTTAGTTTCCTTGTTTAAAAACTTGAGAAAATATATAAATGTATCCAAAGCATTTAGCAGAGGATCTATACATTTTGATACTCAGTAAATTATGTTTATTGATGAAGGAAAAGTCAAAATTCTGAAAAACATTCAAAACAAAATCAAAAATCCTTTCTGAACCTTAAGAGATGTGCTGTTTGGGTGCACTGCCACACCAGCTCATGGAGAAATGAATCTGCCAGAGGGAGCAATTCCCTGAACCTGAAAGTTTTGCAAGTTTCGTGATACACCAGGCTGGTGGGTTTGCTCCTGACCTGGACCTCCCACTGGACTTAAGAACTTATGATAACTCCAATTTGTGTCAGTTTCTAGTTTCTGATCCACTTCAGTTTTGCTTATTTCCCTCAAACAGTTCCACACTATCATCCTCGCCATTGCTAGTTGTAAAAGCCCAAGCCTATTTTGGTGGAATCCTTGCTCAGTATAACTCAATGTACATTTCCCTATGTACAAATCTTTCCTGTTCCCAGAATAGATTTCTTTGCCGTATTTAAGCTCATTTATGATTTCATGTTTTACTTTAGCCATCTATATGTGCTTTATAACATAAGCCAAACTTGGAGTGAGTGCCTTGAAATGTTAGTTAGAAATGTTAGAGGCTCTTCTGAGCCTCACTACAATCAGCAGCGCTCATAAATAATAACTTCAGAGGCTGAGTGCTGGCAATTGTTGGGGCAATGCTTTTCGAAATAACACTATCCGATACAAATTAGGATCTTGTTTCCTCCTTTTCCAGACAAACTAACATGAATTTCTGTGACAGGCTGTGGGATAAGAATGACACTTTCAAACATGCCGTTACCAGCGTCATCCTCTACTGAGAGGATTGTGCAGGGAAGGGAAACAGCTATGGATGGGGAGTGGCCATGGCAGGCCAGCCTGCAGCTCATCGGGGCAGGCCACCAGTGTGGAGCCAGCCTCATCAGCAACACATGGCTGCTCACAGCCGCTCACTGCTTCCGGAAGTAAGTCCGCCAGGGACGGCTGGAAAATCCTTTCCCAATTCTCTCTTGCCATTGATTCAGGGTACAGGAAGAGCCAGTCTCACCAGCCTATTCTCTGATCCACTCAGCGTGGATCCCACTCTGTCCCTGAACACAGTTATCATTGGTAATTTTTACCATATACTTCCTCTATTGCCATGATACTAGCGCTATCTTTACTACTGTATCATGGATTATTTTAGTATAAAGAATATTATACCTGTAACAAGTTTAATTTCTTCCACATAGTCAAGAAACAAAGAAAAAAATTCTGTTAGTTATTTACTTCATTGTAAATATTTTGAGGGTACCCTTGCATTTGCTTTGGATCTTGGTTCTTTCCTAAAAATCAACTTCCCTAAAAAGCACCAGTGTGTTAAGTTCTAATGTCATGATCCCAATATATGTTATTCATCTTTAACCCTGGCTTTAGTTTTTACGTGTACAGCAGTATTTTTAATAAAGAATTACAGACATTAAAAAAAGAGGCAAATCAGCCACTTAGTTTTGCCCTTTTCCTCTAATTTTTTTTCCCTTTTCCCCTAATTAATACAACTTCCCACTGTCAATATCCACTATTACTTTACAAATAAAAAATATCATAGACATCCCTCCTGAAGCTTGCCCTTCTCATCACAATATCCAAGATGCCCCATGGGCTTGTGTGATTCAGAGAGGTGTGTGGAAGGCAAGAGAGGCCTGCTTACCTTGTTGCAGTGCCTTCACAGTATGGCAGACATGATATATAACCCAGCAAGACCACTGTCTTGGTTGTAGCTCTCATGACTCAGTAGTGTCAATTCACATACACAGTCACATACAAACCCACTGTAAAGCCAGATGAAGGACACACCATATTTTTACCCCTAAGGTTTTACCATTAGGGTAAAGAAAGCATTTCCTTTAAAGTCTCAATAGGCAAAGCCTCTGAGTAAAGCCCCTCTGCCTGGCCAGTGGCATTTTTCACAGACTCTTCAAAAGCAGCCCAACCTTGATGATTCAGGGAGATTTTTATCATCTTTCTATGAGTAACAGCCCAAATGATTCCATTGTTTATGGGATAGGGATGCAATGAATATGACCTAATGAATTTAAAATAATTATCACTTGCTTACTAGAGAAGAGGCTCATTTAACATATATTTATGAATCCAAAAAAAACTAACATCATGCCTCAGAGGCGAATCTGAGTCCCACTCACTTGTTAGGACTCTCTGATTTATTCATATTCACATAATTCTTCAGTCTTTAAACTTCTGTTTTTGTATCATTCTTGTTAGTTTACAACTTATCTCTGGTTTATGTAAATTAAATTAAATAAAAGCAGAATTCCAACTTAAAGTTTAGTTGAAGAACATAAGCTTTAGTGATTAAAATATTTGTTTCAGTGGGTCCATTGCAATTCTTGTGGGCTGGCAGACCTACTTGAGAATTAGCCATTGAGCAGAATAAAGTACAAATTTCAGGTGGCTTTGATAAGAGAAAATTTGATATTGTGATTGGGATGATAGTGGACTCAATACAGAGGAGAAGAAAGATTGGATGAAGTAAGTTTAAACACTTTTAAGGAAATTTTGAATGAGAGAAGGGAGAGCAATTTGGCAATTGATGTGGTTGTTATGTCAGAGGAAGTTGGTTTTTTGTTGTAGTTGTTTGTTTTTGGTTTTTTTAATATGGGAGACATAATTCAACAGAGCTGGGCAAAGTGGTGATCCTGGCAAAGAAGGATTCAGTTTTCGGAATGATGTAATTTCATGTAAGTTCATAGTGGGATATATTTTTGTTTTTTGTGTTTTGGGTTTTTTTTGGTACCGGGGATCGAACTTGGGACTTTGCCATAGTGTGATATATTAATGTGAAAGGAAAAAGAGTATTTTGAAGACAATATAGCTGTTAGGCAAATAATCTTCAACTTTTTGTAAATGTAGTTTTAATTCAGAAATCAATTTATTTCAAATCTTACATTTAAGGCAAATCTTGGCACCTTTATGTCTATGAAAAATTATCTCAGTCTTCGTGAAAGAGTTTAGGGTAGAAAAAAAAGTTCTTCATGTGATATTAGGAGATCTGGACTATATCTTTTTTATTTTAACTGGCTAGGAATGACTCTCACCAGGAAAAGCCTCTGAACTTTTGGGTCTCAACATCCTTATCCATGAAGTATGTTGAACTGGGTGGCCCCATTTTGTGAAGTTTCCTCTCTCACTGACAAAGCATAAAGGGATGGGATAATTCTATTTTGTTTTCTTAGCTCATGAGCTCCTTATTTTCTATTATAGCTTCCCAGAATTCTATTTTCTAGTATCTGGATTCCACATGAATGCTACAGTCCTAAGATTCCTGGTTTCAATAAAATCTTCTTTCACTATATAAATAAGTAGAACGGATGAGGAAGGAAGCCCTTTCCTGTGTTTGGGTTCTTTGTACTCATCCCTGGGGTAGTGGAGAGTACTTAGAAAACCACTGACCTTCAGGCTTTCATTATTCTTAAAAGTTGATGATTCACCAACATAGTAATCACTCATGAAAGAGGAAATCCCCTTTTAAATTATCTTGTTTATTTCCTTCTACACAATTTACCCTCCCCCAGAGAATTTTAAGTTTCTATATGTCTCCAGTCATTCTTAATGGGGATAATTCTAAAAAGAGTGAAGTAGGGGCCAGGGATTTAGCTCAGTGGTGCCGCCTGCCTCTCAAGTGGAAGTCCCAAGTTTGATCCCTGGTACCAAAAAAAAAAAAAAATGAAGTAGACTTCAGAAAAAATTTGCCTGCGATGTGACCTTCTGGGAGAGTAATCTGTGTAAAGGGAGAATTGGTAAGCGGGATTGACCAGGCTGGCTAAAAGGGTGGTAGAGGCTATGCTTCCAGTTAGGGCCACTTAGCCTTTGATTATCAGGGAGGGGTGTGGCCATAAGTAGATCAACAATTCAGTGGAAATGATGGCTTGCAAAGTACACAAATTACACTTAGCCTCAAAAATCACCATAAAGGGCCAGGGATTTAGCTCAGTTGTGCCGCCGCCTGCCTCACAAGTGCAAGGACTGGAGTTCGATCCCTGGTACCAAAAAAAAAAAAAAAAAAATCACCATAGAATCCAGTAAACAAAAGCCAACAACTGAGTCATAAAATAAGAATGAATAGCAGATTTAATTCAGAACAAAAATGCTTTTTAGTGTGTGTATGACCTACAACAAATTAGAATTACTTTCTATATATTTCATTGAAATTAAAGAAAAACAGGAACCAAAAGAGTTCCTAATAAGCCAGTAATTTTAAAATTGAAAGTTAAAAAATTGGAAATCAATCTTATCAATTAATAAATTGTACACAATTAAGTGCAATTAGTCACAAGAAATCTTTTTTTTTCAGAAAGTCCTATAAATTCTCTCATCATAGGGGTCTTCCAGGAGCATAATTCCAATAGTTGGGGAGAAATGTAGTCTTAATGTTTTTAAAGGATAAAAGTAAGCATTATGAATTTCACTCTTTTACTTTTTATAGGAATAAAGACCCAAGTCAATGGATTGCTACTTTTGGTACAACTATAACACCACCCGCAATAAAACGAAGTGTGGGAAAAATTATAGTTCATGAAAATTACTATAGAGATACAAATGATAATGACATTGCTTTGGCTCAGCTCACTAACAGAGTTGAATTTTCAAATGTAGTTCAGAGAGTTTGCCTTCCAGATTCATCTATGAAGTTGCCACCTAAAACAAGTGTATTTGTCACAGGATTTGGGTCCATTGTAGATGATGGTAAGTAGTTTAAATCTAATTTTCTTAGTACTTGAATGCTTGAATTTGAACAAGCTGTTTTAGGGAATCCATCTTAAGCTTTTCATAAAAATATTGACAATGTCTCTGTGTATGTGGCCCTGGCAGAATAAGCATCTTGGGTTAAAATGTAAAATAATGATGTCTGTGTCTCTGAATTCTCAGTTGGGGCGGTGATACAAAAAGGGACAGGTTAATACAGAAGAAAAGAACAGACTGTATTAGTAATAGAAGAAAGAACAGACAGGGAGTAACTAATTAATAATTGTGTACTTCTAAAATGTAAATAAACACTTTTTAATCAGCATATACTTTAAATCAATCTTTTTTTGGCAAAAACTTCGATCTCTTTTTTATTTTTTAATTTTTATTAGTATAAATTTGCAATACATAATTACATTCATTTTGGGGAATTGAAAAAATATATATGTATGGCATCTCAGTTTTACATGTATTTCCCCTCCCACCCCTCCCCACCCCAACTCACCTTTTTCCTTTATTTTAATCCATCATTTTAATGAGAATTTATGATGGTTATAAAGATGAAAATAGGTTATGAATGTTTTGAGAATTTTCATTTTTTCATTAATAAAATCAGCATTTTTCCTCTATCATACCTCTTAAGGATATTATAAGAAATTAGGTCTAAGAATTTTAAAAATTGAAAATAGGAGCCTTATGTTTCTAAGTATTGCTTTACTGTGCTCTAAAGAGAGGGATTACCTAAACATTGTAAAGTAAAAAATAAGATATACCTAAAGTCCTCCAAAGGGTATCCTGAAGGAAGTCAGAGACAAATGCTATTATATCTTCTTTTTTTTTTTTTTTTTTGCTACCAGGAATCCAACTCAGGACCTTGCACTTGCAGTGCAGGCAACGGCAACACTGAGCTAAATCCCCAGCCCCAAATGCTATTATATCTTAATCTAATTCTTTCTTTTTTGATAGAATTCTGCTAACACAAAAATTTTTCAAAATGTCCCATGCCTATCCAACATAGCTTTGTGATTCTTGTTTCTTTTTATTTTCTCTCCCCTTATTGCTACCTCATGAATATTCACCAACAGCCAAACCCAGAATCCCTTACAATAGTCAGGTATGCAGCACCCTCTTCCAAAACCCAGACTGTTCTGTGCTGGCATTAGACTGCTGGCACACATGGGCATTCATTTCATTTCCATGCTACAAGACATCCCTAAGTAGAATGCTATAGAATAAACTAGGGCAACTGTGTCCTAGTTTCTATCTACATAGCTTTTGATAAATCAATAAATTTCCATGGCTTTGATTTCCTTATATGGAAAATGTGCCAGTTGGACAAGATCAGTTATGAGCTCATAAAGAGGCACATACATAATATTTTTTCATAATGTATAGATATATGATCAACAATATGATATAAAACTAGGGCATGAATATTTAGGGTTTCTTGCATGCACAAACTTAAGAGATTGTTATGGTTTGAATCTAAAATGTCTTGCAAAGGTCATGTATTAAAGACTTGGTCTTCAGCTGGTGAGTTTTTGCATGATGATTGGACCATGAGAGCTCTAACTTCATTAGTAGATTACTTCTCTAATGGATTTATAATTTGATGGTATTATTGAGAAATCCCAGAAATTTAAAAGATAGGACCTAATTAAACAGAGTACATTGTGGTGCCCAGTCCTTGGAGTCCATATCATGTCCCCAGTTCTTTCTCCCTCTGCTTCCTGGCTACTGTGTGATGGGCAGCTTTGCTCTACCACATATTACTGCTGCCATGATGTTCTGCCTTGCCACAGACCCAAAGCAATGGAGCCAGCTAATCATGGACTGAAACCTCTCAAACTGTGAGCCAAAATAAATCTTTCCTCCTTTAAATTGGTTTTCTCAGGTATTTTGTCACAGCAAGGAAAGTGACTAACAAATGTAGAAAATGAAATTAAGGGATAATCAAAGTTAAGAAATTAATCTTGTGCTTTTGCTCCTAGAAATATATCACTTACCTCCCTTCTATGTCTTAGTTACAATTCTGTTTGATATATACATTGTTTATTTCTTTGTGTGTGTAACAGGACCTACACAAAATAAACTTCGGCAAGCCCGGGTAGAAACCATAGGTACTGATGTATGCAACAGAACAGATGTATATGATGGTCTGATAACTCCAGGGATGTTGTGTGCTGGCTTCATGGAAGGAAAAGTAGATGCGTGTAAGGTAAGTGCAAAGTCAAGGTCAAAACTTTAAAAGTAACATTACCATTAGCTATTTCTAAGTTTGGTATATATTTTACCTGGAAGAAAAAAATGGCATCAAATTCACCTAGATCTAAATTTATTTAATAAACAAATGTTATTGTATTGTTTTTACAGTGTGCCAAGACAAAAACTAAGCACTTTTTATACAGTATTTTATTTAATATAATGAGATATAAAAGGTATTATATTTATTCCTATTTATAAATTAGAAAATTAAATTCTGTCCCTATTTTTGGTTCACACAATTACTTTTATGATCCATTGTTATTTTCTTAAATGAAATTTTAAAAAACCAAAGGATAGAGAAACTTGTCCTCTGTAGACCATGTCATTTATCTCTCTCATCACCTCTTACACAAATTGTTTTCATGCTCCAACTCCCTAGGCCCTCATTCCTCAGTTGTATTAATATGTACACCTGAAATAGTTTCCTATCCTAAACCTAAGCTGCAGGATTAACACTGGCTGGTGGAAATGCTGGACTTCTAGTTTCTTGACGTCTTCATCTCCAGTGAACTCTGTTCTTCCTTGGCCACCTCAAATCTCATTTTTAAACACTGGGCCCTAGCATCAAAAACTGTTCCATCTCAAATTCTCATCTTCCTATTGGACCAGCATTCCCTTTCTTCCCCTCTCTCCCCACTTTTGATCTACTCCTGGGTCCCTGAATATATTTTTTATGTTACCTCCTAACCTCACTCCCAACACACACTTTTACTATCAAATATTTGTGGAAAGATTCTATACCTATTAATTCCAGTTTTCTTAATACTCATTAATTCCTCAAACCATTTCAATGTAGTTTTTGCCCTGCTAGTTCACCAAAATAGCTTTTTCAAGCTCTCTAATGACATCTATGCTCTTAAAATCCAACAAGTATTTTAAATTGTATTCTTTTTCCACCTTTTAGCAGCATTTAATAATGCTTACCATTCCTTTCCTTTGAAATACTGTCTTCCTTTGGTGTGTAATAATTTTCCACCCAACCTTCTCTCCCTACTCCATATCCAGATGATTATCTGATCTTATGGATTTTTACCTTCTCTTCATCACCATTATTCCATTGTCTTATCCCTTTTGCTTCCTTCCTCCCCCCATCAGACAACTCTTCTAGCCCTACTACTTATTGCCTCATTATTGCTTTTATGATTTTAGTGGGTTTATCAAATAAAGGTCAGATTTATTTCTAACAAGAAGATAATCTGATCATGTCTAATCCTTCCTTAAAATGCTTCAGTGACTTTTTTAAGCCTTATGATAAAAATCAAAAGACTTCTTAACAAGCCCAAGATCCACAGGGCTTCACCTGGTCCACTTTACCTCTACCTCTCCCACCTCATCACAGCCCACTTTCCCCTTTCTGTCTTCTTTTTTCCTCTCCAAGCCCCAGCCACCTGCAGGCCTTTCCACATACAAGGCTCCTTCATGTCACAACACATGTGCAGTACTTTTCCCTCTGCCTGGAACATATTTCATCCCCACTTTCCTTTTTATGGTCATCTTCCTTCAGCAGTCAGCTTTATTATACCAAGTTACATTCCCTGACCAGTCAGATTCCCCTGTGGTGTGTTTCCATAGTACATTTCACAGTTGTAATTTTGCATTTGCTTGGGGCTTAATATTGGGTTTTTTTAACTTAAATTTTAACCATAAGGGACTTTTCAGTTTGGGTCATTATTGTATCCTTAATACCCATAAAAATCCTACTGTACATAATAAGAACTCAATGAATAGTTGATAAAAGAGTACATTAAAAAAACAGTTGAAAGAGACATAGGAAAGTAAAATATCTTGCCCAAGGTCATGTAGCCAGCAATTAACAGAACCAGGCCTAAAACTCAAACAGCTCAACTACAGTGAAAACACACTTTTAACCTCTCCATGTATATCTATGTGCTTCCTTAATCTTCTTTGTCCCAAAACAGACTTAAATAAGCTTTTATAAAATTCAGCAAGGAAACATAAATTCCAAGTAGGAAAATAAAAGAAAAGGAGGCCAATAGACCATCCATTGTAGGTCAAGCTAATAATATTCAAGAGAGAGCTTTAAAATTTTGTCTTCACCATGACAAATAATTCCATATTTAACATTTGTGTGCATAAATGTTACTAAATTAAACTCACAAAAATAATCCATGAATGGTCAACTAGAAATACAACCATTCCATATGAATAAAGGTTAGGCATTCTAAAAATAACAATGCACTTTAAAATTTAACATAAAATCTTAACTAAATTGAAAAGAGCATTATATATTCTATTATATTCTGGCTGTGTGCTCTATGTACTAATTTCCTTTTTATCTGTGGAAAAGAAATAATTATAATGACCATTTTGCTAAATTAAAGTAATGAACAACTTCAAATATGTATATTTTTTATTCTAGGGTGATTCTGGTGGACCTCTGGTTTATGATAACCGTGACATCTGGTATATTGTCGGTATAGTAAGTTGGGGACAATCATGTGCCCTTCCCAAAAGGCCTGGGGTCTACACAAGAGTGACTAAGTATCGAGATTGGATTGCTTCAAAGACCGGTATCTAACATGGGTGGTTTGTGATTTACATCCATGGCCTGTGGAGCTGAAACTCCTCATATTGTATATTATTTAAATTCCTATGTTTGGAATCAGTGCTTTTGTTAGATGTCAAAAACTCTTCAGGACTGGACCAGTGTAATATGAGGCAGCCTTTGTGTACATATGACCAAACTGTCCCTCTGACATGAAGAAGACACAGCAAATGACAGATACCACTGATTTCTCACTCAAAAGGGAAACTGTGATACTTGTTAATAAATGAATGCCTGGAGATGCCTTCCCTCTATTGAAGATGAGGAGCATCATTTTCTACAGGGTATGAGGAGCTGCCAGGCTATCACATTCTTACCTCACGTAATACCTGGAGCAACTGGGGTTCTTCTGGTGAAAATCAAATGGCAGTCTTTCCTGAAAATTCAGGGCTTCCATATTCTGGAACTGATGACTGCACATTTAATGGACAGAATGGAGGACCGTATAATCTTCAATGTAACTTGAACTCACACCTGGGTTTATATCCAATAGTACAGGACACTATCATTAACCACAGGCGTTGTCATTTATTTAAATATTTCTGAACTTGCCATTAACACTGTGTTATGTACTCAACGCTAACTTCAGGAAGCTTGTGTTGCAAGAAGCGTTTCTGAGTTATTCTGTAATAGTATCTTGTCACCCATACATCAATTCTAGTCAGCCCTGAAAAAAGAGAAAGAAGAATCCTGGGAGCATATGTCCATGAGTAAAAGAAGGATAAAAAGCAGGGAACGATTACTAACACAGTTTGTTGCAAATGATTATTAATAGGAAAAACACTCTAAATTTTTGATGGAATGAGCTATCCAGTCATTTATTTAGAAATGTCTATATCAGAATATGACAAGTGGTGCTTTTGTTAAGTTTTCAGCTCTCTGAGAAGTCAGATGTCTATCACAGTGTCAAGTTGGGAGAGCTGTTTTGTGTAAAACACTCAGAACAGAGCTGGGCTTGTGTTGAGTGCTAAATAGCTGATCATCTGTTGTCATGCTCTTGACTACAGAGAGCCTCTGAACTCACTTTTAACCCTCAAATATGAGACCTCAATTTGTTGCTCTGACTTTTCAGAGAAAAAAATCTTGCCTATTCATTTCTTTAATGATTGAAACTTTTGTTTCATTACATATACATATTTTATATGTAATATATGTACAAAAAATAAATATAACTAAAAATATCCAAGTTGTAATTTACATCTCAACAATATATCATAAACACAGAAGGGTCAACCATGCACACTTAATCTTTTAAAAAGTAAATTTCACCAAATTCTAAGTTAATGACTTGTAATAACTAGAAATGATCAGGAAAAGGAGAGTTAAAAGCTTAAATTCTTACACTTATTTCATTTACTTAATTTAAATTCTTATGCCTGAAGATAGCAAAAAAACAGATAAAGCTTTCCGAAGAATATTTAGTACATTAAAGATGAGTTTGATTGATGTTGGACTTATGTTAAAACTAATATAATCTCTTTTGGTAGATACAGGAAAGCAAATCTGTCTACAAAAAAAAGTCACTTTTCCCTATGTAAGTTCTATAATAATGAATATATGCTTTTATGTAATTTTATTTATATAAGACTGTGATAATTTTTCTGTATAAGTATCTGTGAAACTATTTATACTGATTAACTATTTCTTCTCACTTCAATTCAGTGACATCTTAATGCAAATAAGAACATGTAGTGGTTAAAGTGGATTGCCAATTTGATTGGTTTTGGGATCAACCTAGCAGTGATAGCAAACATTTTAGAGATGAGTGCCCAAACTGCAATACATAACCCACTTATTTATCACAAAGTGTCAACTCTGTAATTAAATCTGAATACTGAGGCTTTAGTTTAGAAAATCCAACTCATACATAAACATATTTGTCTTAAAAGAAAAATGAATAACACACATGCCATAAGCTTGCCACCACTGGCCTAGCGGATTAGTAGAGCACACTTCTGGATGTGTCTGGATGGGTCATAGAGGTGTGTTATTAGCGTCTATAAATAGTCACTTGTACTTTCCTCTGTGCTGTTGTTTTTCTGTGGTGCTTCCCTGCCAATATAAGCTAAGCAGCTTTCCTCTACTATTCCCTTCCACACTGGTGTTTTTGTCTTGGAGTCTGCTGACCATGGACTGAATCCCCTGAAACCCTGAGCCAAACTAAACCTCTCCTTTAAGGTGTGGGTGTTCGGTATTGTGTCTCACAAATAGAAAACTAACATAGGAAATTTGTATCAGAAAAATAGGGCCATGGCTGTGATTATGCCTGACCATATGGTTTAGAAGGCTTTAGAACTGGCCTAAGGGAGGTGTTGGGAAAAGTTTAGAGATGCTAGATGAGAAGCCCTAGACTGCTGTAACCGGAGGCAGATGGGTAATTCTGGTCAGAGCTCAGATGACCACAATGCTGACAGAAAGGCAGAAAGGCCAGGCTCAGGTTTCAGTTGGGAACAAGGAGTTCATTGGCAATTTGACTAGACCCCATGTGTTTTACACTCTGGCAAGAAAAAAACTGACTTCATTTTGCCCACATCCTGTGACTTTGTGGAAGACTGAGATAAAGCGTGGTGCACTAATTGATGTGGGACAGGAAATTTCAAGACAGCCCAATATTCAGGCTGTGGCATTAGTACTGTTAGCTGCTTTTAGCCAAATTTATATTGAGAACTGAGAACAAAAAGTAAAGAAGAAAAATTTGAAAAACTTAAATTTTGGCCTAGAAAAATCATGTGTAAAGTTGATGCCAAGAAGGTATGATTGTTCAAAAGATTAGCAACATTAAAAAAAAAGAAAAGACTGTACAAGAATAAAAACAAAGATGCCTTGAGGTAATCAGAAATTAGCAAGACCCAACCTATCACAGGCACAAGAGTGAAAAAGTATAAACCTTTCATTTAAGAAGAGAGTTCCTGGGACACTTGCTTGAGGAAAGCTGCCTACAGAATTGATTCTTAGGACTCATTTCATTGTGTTCAGTCATTCAGGCTGCCACAGCATAGTCTGAGGGAGCCTGGTTATGGCTTTTGCTAACAGAAGACCTTGATGTCATCTGTGTGATGCTGGTTTTACTGGAAAGCAGAATATAAGAGCGGTGTAGTCATGGAGATGGCTTCCACCTAGATTTCAAAAGAGAATCTGGAAGACCAAAGAAGGAGCCCCCTGAGAGGACAGTTTTTGAAGTTGTAGGAGTAAAACCACAGGTGCAGTGGAAACACAAATTTGGAGCTGGCAGAAGCATGGAACATCTGCTGAGGAAAATCACAGCAGTGAACAAAGCCGGCCTAAGAGAGAAGTAATCAAAACTATAAGAGTTGGGTCACCCAATCTCTCTGGAACAAACATCTCACCATTTTCTCTGGAGGCTGGATATGAATCTATAGGACTTTATGTTTGCCCTGCTGGGTTTTGGTACTGCTTGGATCTGATTTTTTCTCTCTCTCCTTTCTTTCCTTTTTTAATGGGAGTGTTTACCTAGTACCATTGTATGTTGTGGTATGTAAACCTGTTTTTCTTTTCTGTTTTTCTTTTCTTTTTTTACAGGGATTCACAACTAAGAGTTTGCCTGTGTCTCATAGGAGACTTTAGCTTGGACTTTTAACAGTGCTGGGTGGGACTGCTCAGACTTTGGGGAAGGGACTATTGTATTTCAGTTATATGTTGGGTAGTTGTATCACGTTAGGCAGAATTATGACCTGGTGTTTATTTAGAGATGAAGTGTAGTTTAAACAGGTGTGTTTGAGTGTCAAGTTGACAAAGGGTGGAATGTGATGGTTAAAGTGGATTGTCAACTTAATTTGTTTTGGTGTCTGCCTAGAGAATTATAAAGCACACTTTGTGGTATTTCTGGGTGGATAATAGAGATCTGACCTCAAGGTCTATATCTACTCCCTTACCTTTTTCTCTCTGGTGTTGTTCCCTTGCCCTACTTCTTTCCTGCCATATACTAATAATCTTTGCTTCACTATGCCCTTCTACCATGATCTTTCATTTTAGAACCAGCTGACCATGGACTGAATTCTCTAAAACTGTAAGCCAAATTAATCCTCTTCTCTTTTAAGGTGTGGGTACCAGTATTGTGTCCCAGCAACAGGAAAACTGACCAATACAGAAGAAAAAATATGGTCACAAGAAAATCTAAGCAATGGAAAAGTGGATTTTTAAAACAGGATTTCTATCCTATTTTAAGTTTGTTGTTTGACCTATTATTGAATGATGTTATAGGAATTATATAATGTTTTACATCATATTTTCCATCTGTCAAATGGGACAATAAGCTATCTACCTCATGTCATTTTTGTGAGGCTTTCCTGATGATAATGAAGTTGAAAAGTCAAAGAATGTTTAAGACTTACTAAAAAATGCAAGGTTTACTGTAAAATGATATCAATACAAATAATGCTGAAAATACATTAATGTTATAAAGAAGTTTGTTTTATGTTTTTACTGCTTTGTGGATTTTTCAAATATACTTGTAGTTTAAAACTAACTGATGAACAAATAGTAGGTGTTACCTCTTATGTGGTGACACTGTAATAATATTCTTCATTATTTTCGTAGGGAAAAAACCAAACAATTTGCCAGACTTTTTAAAGAGACAGATCATCTCTATTGGGCTAATTGTCAATAATTCGAAACAAAACTCCCACATAATCTTAGTGGAATTTTGGGTGCTGAGAGAACTAAAGAGTTAATTTATAACACCAGAACAAATTGGACCAAAAGTCTGTGCTGGTAGTTGACTATCACTCAGTGATATCTTCATCATTCAGCAACAATAAGAAATCAAAATGTATTTCCGGAATCTACTTTGCAATTATGTACACTTTTTTGTTAGTATATTTATTTGTCAGAGAAAGGATGTGTGAGAAGCATTCTTTCATGTAATCATGGAAATGAAAAATAAGCTTACTACATAAGACTGAAATTACTAGATTCATAGCTTTTAGGACAAGGAATAATTTAAGAGATTATCTACATCAACCTCCTTTTTTGAGTAAAAGGATATCAAGGCCAAGAGTATTTCTTCAGGGTTATATAGTGGGGTATAACAGTGAAGGAATAGAATCCAGAAGTTCTTGTATCTAGTCTGGTCTTTCTTCTGATATATCAATATGAGTTACAGAGGTCCAGAGCCAGGAACACCACAGTTCTAGAAGTTCCTGAAATTAAATGACAATTGACAAGAAAGTGCTCCTTCTAAGAAAAATTTGAGGTCAGCTAAGCTCATATGATATTCACCAAGTTCTGTTGGTCCAGACCAGTTTATGATTAAGACAAGAACCTACTTAAAAGGCTACATAAAGCCTTAATACAGCTCAAATCGGAAATCTACACAATGTTTTAAAATGAGCAGCAAAAGCTTTTGAACCTTATTAAATTGTCAATTTTTTTGTTTCTGATCTTTTTAGTAAGTAATCCATTAAAAAATCTGTTTTACAAACAAAACTATAGAAGTCCAAAACCTTCAGACAGCTAAAAAAAGTTTTAATTAAAATGTGTTTGTAAATCCTTACAATGAACATTATTTTAGTTTATTTTTTCTTCCTTTAAATCTTAACCATAACTAATAAGAAATTAGAAAAAGAGCTATATTACATAATTTTAAAAAGAGAATCATACCTTTCCTCCCAACTGTCTTCAAGCTGTCAAATGTAATATTATCTACCTCATAATGTTGTGACACTTTTTAAAACTAAATTATGAAAGAGAATATTTAAAACTTGCTCCAAAAGTCTGGGAATGTAGCTCAGTAGAAATATACCCACCTAGCATGGGCAAAGCCCTAAATTTGATCCCCAACACACACAAAAAGTGCAAAGCATATTAACTACATCAACACTGGACAGGCATGCTGCATGTATGTTGAGACTGTAAGGAAGAGTTTATATACTGTTAGCATTTTCACCTGTTGTGCAGTTTTGTGTATATCACAAATACTTCTGTTTTCTGAAAATGCATTTAGCATTTTCTCATGAGAAGCATACAATGAATCTTATGTGGCTAATATTAATTTATTAAAAAAGAAAAATAATAGCCAATTCAAATTAATTAACTTATTAGCTTTAAGAATAAACATAATCTGGATGTGAGGGTGATCTGGCTGTGACATCTGTCACCCCATTGATTACCAGGATTGATTCGGCTGACCTGGCAGGCTAGGCAGGTGTTCTCTTCCTCCTTCACCACTCCATGTGTGTCTCCCAGGAAACTATGTGCTCTATTGAAGAGGATGACCACCCACGATAGAGGAGGACCTTGCCTCAGTCAACAGTTCATGAGTAGCAGTGCTCCCCTGCTAGAACCTCCAAACAAGCTCTCAATAATAAACATAATCCAGCTTTATTTTATTAAAGTATGTTTTACCATAGTATGACCAAGGAATCTATAATCATTCTACTTGGATCTTTTCCAATGCTGACAGTGGAAATACCAAAAGCAGTCCAGAGGTGGTGTACAGAAAAATACTATTTTGCCTGTGATCTAAATTATTGGAGGTTCACAGAGCTATGCAATAGAGAATATGCTAACAATGTGTCTATAAAATTCTATTTTTAATACAATTTTGTTCCATTGTTGGAATCCATGTTCCCAACTTTTCCTTTAAAATGTAATATAGAAGATAAGGAAATCATCCTTTCTAATCATTCTTTTCCTCTCACTTCCAAACTCAAATAGTTACCATTAAAAATGTTTAAATTCCCCTTTCTAAATATATCCAGGAAGAAACTTTTCATAAGCCCGTAGAACTGCCATATTAATGGTTTTAATAATAATCCTTAATCTATATTCAAAACAAGTACTCTTTGTTCAACTTCAAGCCTATATCTTCCTCTTCTGATCTAGGTGGAGATTCCTCAATTCTTGGAATAAATTTTCCAGTCCACTAATATTTCTCCTATAAAATATACTCTTAGGAAAAGAGAATTAGAAGGTTGTATGTTCAAGTAGAGCTGCACTATGAAGAAAAGAAGTACAGTATTTATAAATGGAGAAGAGAATAAACAGAATCTGAGACTAAAAGGAAGCCATTAGAGAAATGATTATTAAGCTACACTACTTGATAAAAAGTTTCATAAAATAGTTGAAGTTAAAAATAAATTTCTTTTTTAAAAACTGAAGGAAAAAATGATTTAATACCTCTTTTTAAAATAATTAAAGGAACATTACAGAGTTGTACTAATTTAAGACAGTATTTTTATTTTCTAATCCTTGCATTTATACCCATATATTTTGGAAGTTACATAATAACATGTATATTATTATGTGCTTTTTCTACTGAGGTTATAGTTTATGTGTGTGTGTGTGTACATAATGACCATATTTTTGGCATAACCATCAGTTTTAATGGCCACTATTGAGTTGCCATATCACATAGTTATATCATAGAGACATCGCCCAGAACATCAGCTTAGTCAGTTAGCTATTTAATTTTAGACAAGGGTCAAGAACTTTAAACTATGACATCTTCCCCTTTCATGCTCCATAAATCCTCAGTGTGGTACTAGATGAAGGCCTTTCTTTCTTCTACTGTGCTTTTTCTATTATGTGTTTGGTTTCTGTCCTCCCCTATACACATTGCTTTTTGCTTCTTCCACACTGGTTGAGTATCTCTGTACCACGATCAAGGATGGCATCTGTCCATCTATCTCAAATCCTTGGATACCATGGTCATAGAAGAACGAGCCAGAGATGAGCTCCGTGGCTTGACACCTTTTTCTGTGAAAAGAACACTGACACACCAGTCGAGGTGGGTTTTAATCACTATTACTGCAGTATTTTGTACACATGTCTGCACATTGTTTACAAGATTTAAGGCCCACCTCAGGCTGACATGAACCTCAAGGGGGAGCCTATCCTATGTAATTCTGCTCACAAGTGGGAGAATCCCTGCACTGCCCAGATTTCCACAGTGCTGCCAATCCTGGCCGGCTCACGTCTGTAACCAAGTCCTCTAACTTTTAACTTTAACATTAGCACTTAAAGCTGGAGCAAGCACTCAGCATGTTAGGAGGCAGCTGACTTATTGTGCGGGGCAGAGATAGCTCTTTGGAGTGGTGCCCAGCAGGCTAGCCCCACCGACTCCTCTGTGAAGAGCTACCACGAGAGGATGACTTCACAGCCCTCCTCCAAGTGTGTGTTTGGGTTCAGGAGAGTGAGAAGAGGCTTTCAACCACTCCTCTCAAAACCACATCATTTCAGTATCCCAAATACACTCAATTGCCTTTGTAATGAATGTACTTGTCTTGGATAGATTGCTTTTAAACCATTTTAAACTATTTTTATAGCTAAAGTTCTTCACTACTATAAAGGCATCTTCTTTATTATAAAATCTATTTAATTGCTATTCACAAAGGGAAACCAGAGCATTAAGAGGAAACTATTTATAATGTTGGGATTACAGATTCTGTAACTTTGCCAGCCTTCTGTGAAACCTGCTCTCTGAAGAAGTGGTGGTATTTCATCTGCTTTGCTCTTAATTTTCTTATTCTACTGCTGAGCAAATGTTAAGTACAACTTTTTACTGAAGGGCAATCTGCTGGATTCAACAGAAGCAGCAGCTGTCCCTTCTTGCCCCAGCCTTGACCAAAACATTAGAGTCATCTGTCTTGTATGCAAAGCCATCCCTCTACTTAAGGTGACACTACATTCACACCTGGCATCCACACAGCCACAGCTGGCTGCAGTACTTGATAGCACACATACCTCTTGCAGCAGCTAACACACACTTGTATTCGTTGTCACACTTGTTATGGAGAAGCCATAGCATCAAACCTAAAGGGCAACTGTTTTATAGTTTAATGAAAGTTTCATTGACAAATAAACTGAATTAATTGGAGCCCCTAAATTTATCATCATTTTTCTAACTATGTTCACTTATATTTCTCAATTATGCTTAAGGTAAAAAATAAATACATATATACACACATAAATGCAGAAACAAAATCCCACAGAAAAGTACTTGTAGAGTTTACCCACTAAAGTTCCAGGTGGTATCAAGACAGAGCATTGCCATCTTGGCCCAGCTCAGGCCCTGCCATCCAGAGCAATCGTGCTCCTGTTACCTGCATGTGGCTCTTCTTGCAGAGTCCATGCCCTTTAGATTGCTACTTCCCATTTAGGTGGGACATGAAACAGGAGTCCCTTGTGTTCGCTGAGTAGGAAGAGGTAGCATCTTATCCAAGGAGCATTTCCTCCCTCCCGGCTATTCCAGGAGCAAACCTTGGGGCCCTGGGTAGTCCAGGCTTTTCCACCTGAAGCTGTCCTGCCCCTCTTCCCTGTGAATTCTCCATCCCTTGCACTGTCTCTCCCCTTCCCCATTGCCCAGCAGTCTGAGTATGGCTGGGGGCCCATTATGAAGTTGACTAGCTTAGGGAAGACTCCCTCTCACTAGGCTTTCTTCCTACATATGGAATTTCCTTCAGCTTTAAGGAGAAGAGTGGAATAAATATTCCAAGGTATTTAATGCACTTTTACTTGTATAAAACTTTCTGTGATAGAGGCAGTATATATACCCCTTTATATGAGCATTAGGTCTTGATCTCCCAATGTTGTATGGATTGTATAATCTAAAACCTTCTGTAAAAAGCTCATTTGTGGTGCAATACACCCTTTGATTAAAATTCTTTAATCCAGATACACAAATAAATAAATAAAACCACTTCATTTTATCTCTCTCAAGTGATTATTTTTCTTTCTGGTTTTAATACTAAGTCAGAATTCTTCCTCCACCCAAATAAGAACTTCCAAATATTAATGTAGTCTTCTAACATTTTTTGCTGTACACAAGTACAGATTTATTTGCAGTTCATACATCTACCTGTACCACATCTTGCCCTTCATAGATACTGCCAACCTCTGGCTCACTGCCCACATTTGTTGAGGTTCTGGACACCTAACTCAGAATAGACCTCTCCATCAAATGCCTTCTTCATGGTGGTTAATGCCAGCATCCAAATGGATGATCTATACTTATTCTCCATCCCTAGGAATTGTAAATCCAAAACCCAAATGACCTTAACTTCTACTCCACTCTAGAGATTTGTTTTTCTTTTTTGTTATATCTCTCAGAATCTCCATGTCATCCACCTCGGAAAGACCACACTTCCTTTCATACAAACCTGGTGAACCACACTGTAAATAGTACAGACTGTTTTTCCATCATTATCATGGCCATTAGCTTGCAACCCACCAATCCAACAAACTCCCAGTCCTTGATTAATTCCAAAAGTCAGAAGAAAGATCTTCTTTCATGCTTGGAAGTAGTGAGCAGAGTTTAGAAAAATTCAATCAATTTATTAATACCATCAGAAATGGGATATCTCATTTCTAGGACTCCTTACTCTTAAAGACACCAGACATTTATTTCACTTCTCTTTTGAAAACATGTTCTTCACTTTTCCTCAATGGTTGTTCGAACAAAACATTTCCCTCACCACCAGGAGTCACTATGTTGCACATAACTACACTGAAAAAATAAAGAACAGATAAGATTATCCAAAATTTCCACAGCCTCACTTTCACAATTTATTTGTATGTTTGTATGTTGCTTGCCTCCTTCCCTCTGTCCTATCAAAGTGTTTTATCACAAAGACCACAATAATCTGTTTTACTATTTCCCTCTGTTCTGCCCTAGAATTTTTGGTTAATCACTTTCTCTCTGGCCTCCCCCCCTCCATTTCTCTCTCTATGTTTCTCTCTCTCTCCTCTCTCTCTCTCTCCATATACAGACTTTACACACACACACCCATCACACCCATACACATACACACACACACACTTTCTCATCTGGTTTCTTCTAATTAGGCTATCAATATTTTCAATTTTCTTCTATCATAAGAAAAAAGGAATGGTGAGAGGGAGGAAGGGAGGAAGGAGTACCTTTAGAGCTTGAGCCCTTAACCACCACACTATGAATCTTTGAATTATCTTAGATGCTTCCCTCTTCCTTTCCTGTCAGTAATTTCTATCTTCATCACCTGCAAACCTCTCCTTTCCATTCCTGTGGCTACTGCTTTGTTTGGATGCCCAGAATCACCTGCCTGGTTTGCTTGAAGAATCTCAAACTGACCTTCCTTCTTCCTTCTTGGCCCCCTCATTCTCTGCACCAGTTTCAAATATGTCAGTGTCCCTAGTGTGGCTTGAAGGTGTCCCCTAAAAATCAGTGACAGCAAGTAGGATCCAATATGGGTTATTGGACCATGAGGCTGAAGCCCTCAGGAGTAAGTCAATATCACCACAGGTTAGGTCAGCTATTACAAGAGCACTTTTTCCTGACATCGAGTCCAGTTCTTTCTCCACCTTTGGCGTGACACTTACCCTTCTCATCTTCCACCGTCGGATGCATGGCAAGGAGGCCTCATGGCTATGCAGAAGATACCAGCACTTACCTTCCTAGCTTCCAGAATCATAAGCCAAGTGACCTGTTTTTATAAATAAAATCACCCAGCTGTGATTTGTTAGCAACACAAACTGGATTAAAACATCGCTACCTCTTAAAGCAGGTATACTTAATCTAGAACCCAACAAGTTAAGTGGAAAAATCCCTTTGTCTTCATTTCTAGTAACCTGTAACAGAAATTTGGTATTTCTTTAAATTATAAAATAGGTGCACACACAGAAACAGTAACAAGTTGCACCAGTGCATGTTACCAAAAGAAATGGTAAATTTTTAAAATTTCTTTTAATAGTTGTTGCATATATAGCAAAATATGATCATATTCATCACATTTTAATTTATAAATTATTTTTATTGCCATGAACTATTATTAAATTTTTGGCAGAGATGCATATTTATTATTATATCATAAATTTCAAAATATTTTTACTACTATGTTTTCATATGTATTTTTTAACTGCATATAAAAACATCATTATGAGAGGAGGTACATAATCTTCACCAGACTGCTAAAGATGATCATAGACATGGTACAAAAAATAAAAGATTAAGAGCTGTTGACATCTCCGGTAAAGACAAAATCCATTTTCTTGATATATGAGAATTTCATCATTCCCCTCTTCTCATTCTGTATTTTAAATTCCTATATCTTGCCTTTTCTCTGTCCAATTCCAGCTCCATTTCTCCCTATAGTCTTTAAAGAAGTATTTGTAGTGCTGTAAACATACTGTGATGCTTTTTTCTTCCGCAACAGCTTGGCACGAGAGCACAGGTGTAGTGAAAACCACCACTAAGTCAAAGCCAACATGGGAAAGGAAAAGACTCCTATCAATATCGTTGTCATCGGACTCGTGGATTCAGGCAAGTCCACCACTACCAGCCATCTGATCCACAAATGTGGTGGCATCGACAAAAGAACCATTGAAAAATTTGAGAAGGAGGCTGCTGAGATGGGGACGGGTTCTTTCAAGTACGCCTGGGTCTTGGATAAACTGAAAGCCGAGTGCGAGCGTGGTATCACCATTGACATCTCCCTGTGGAAATTTGAGACCAGCAAGTATTACGTGACTATCACTGATGCTCCAGGACACAGAGACTTTATCAAAAACATAATTACAGGCACATCTCAGGCTGACTGTGCTGTCCTGATTGTTGCTGCTGGTGTTGGTGAATTCGAAGCTGGTATCTCCAAAAACGGGCAGACCCGTGAGCATGCCCTTCTGGCTTACACGCTGGGTGTGAAACAACTCATTGTTGGTGTTAACAAAATGGATTCCACTGAGCCACCCTACAGCCAGAAGAGATATGAGGAAATTGTTAAGGAAGTCAGCACCTACGTTAAGAAAATTGGCTACAACCCTGACACAGTAGTTTTTGTGCCAATTTCTGGTTGGAATGGTGACAACATGCTGGAGCCAAGTGCTAACATGCCTTCGTTCAAGGGATGGAAGGTCACTTGTAAAGATGGCAATGCCAGTGGAACCACAATGCTTGAAGCTTTGGATTGCATCCTGCCACCCACTCGCCCAACTGACAAGCCTTTGCAGCTGCTCCTCCAGGATGTCTACAAAATTGGTGGTATTGGTACAGTCCCTGTGGGCAGAGTGGAGGCTGGTGTTCTCAAACCTGGCATAGTGGTCACCTTCGCACCAGTCAATGTCACAACTGAAGTAAAGTCTGTTGAAATGCACCATGAGGCTTTGAGTGAAGCTCTTCCTGGTGGCAATGTGGGCTTCAACGTCAAGAAGGTGTCTGTCAAAGATGTTCATCGTGGCAATGTTGCTGGTGACAGCAAAAATGACCCACCAATGGAAGCAGCTGGTTTCACTTCTCAGATGATTATCCTGAACCATCCAGGCCAGATCAGTGCTGGCTCTGCTCCTGTACTGGATTGCCATACAGCTCACATCGCTTGCAAGTTTGCTGAGCTGAAAGAAAAGATTGATCGCCGGTCTGGTAAGAAGCTGGAAAATGGCCCCAAATTCTTGAAATCTGGTGATGCTGCCATCGTTGACATGGTTCCAGGCAAGCCCATGTGTGTCGAGAGCTTCTCTGACTATCCTCCTCAGGGTCATTTCGCTGTTTGCGATATGAGACAGACAGTTGCTGTGGGTGTCATCAAAGCAGTGGACAAGAAGGCTGCTGGAGCTGGCAAGGTCACCAAGTCTGCCCAGAAAGCTCAGAAGGCTAAATGAATATCACCCCTAACACCTGCCACCCCAGTCTTAATCAGTGGTAGAAGACCGGTCTCAGAACTGTTTCTCCCAATTGGCCATTTAAGTTTAATAGTAAAAGACTGGTTAATGATAACAACGCATCATAAAACCTTCAGGAGGAAAGGAGAATGTGTTTTGTGGACCATTTGTTTTCTTTTTGTGTGTGACAGTTTTAAGTTATTAGTTTTTTAAATCACCTTTTAATGGAAACAACTTGACCAAAAATCTGTCACAGAATTTTGAGACCCATTAAAACAAAGTTTAATGAGAAAAAAAAAACATACTGTGATATCCCACGCTTCACCCAGTCTCTGCAATAGATAACTCTTCTTTATCACTTTAAACGTGTGCTTGCCAAAACTGTTTGGCCAATTTAACATATTGTTAAAATATTTATATCAAATTTTCACTAAAGCTAGCTAATATTATTAAATGTATAGTTTAAAGCACAGAAACTAATGTTTTGTTTTGGTGTTGTGGCAGACAGAATTCTGAAATGGTCCTCTAAGATCTGCCATAGGATTACTCCTATGGATATGATGAGATATGTACAAGCAAAAGAGACTTGTAGTTGTGATTAAAGTTATGATTTCAACATTTACTTTTCCCTGTTCTAGAAGCTGGGAAGTCTGATACTAAGACATTGGTAGATTCAGTGTCTGGTGGAGATATCACATTCTTATTTCCAACTCTGGTGATGGGAGAGGAAAGGAAGTTCTCTAGGGTTGCTCTTCAGAAGTAGATATTTTCCTAGTAGAAAAAGTCAGAGAGATTCCAAGTCTGAGGAAATATACACTTAGCTTTCTTGAAGGTGGAGGGACCATGTGTCAAGGAATGTAGAAGCCAAGGGCAGCACTGGCTGACAGCAAGCAAGCATCAGGCCTCTTAGTCCTACAAGGAAGCATTCTGTCAATAGGGTAAAAGTGCTTGGAAGTAATTCTTCATCATTCCCTCCAGATAAAATCCCAGCCAGACACTTTTTCTGTCTTTAAGACCTTTAACAGAAAACAAAGTTGAGTTTGCCTGAATGTGTGACTAAGAGATTAAAAATAGATAATAAATGACTGTTGTTTTAAGGAGATCAACTTGTGATAATTTATTACACAGTAACAGAAAATTGATAATAATATAAACTTTTTTTCTTAAGGTACTAGGGATTGAACTAAGGCCTTCACACTGAGCTACATTCCAGCCCTTTTTTAACTTTTTGTTTTGACATGGGGTCACACTAAGTCCCTAAATTACCCAAACCAGGCTCAAACATTGAACCTCCTTCCTCAGCTTCCCAGAGTGATAGCATTACCTGCTT
The DNA here is from genome assembly GCF_053883595.1 of Heterocephalus glaber. Classification (NCBI taxonomy): domain Eukaryota; kingdom Metazoa; phylum Chordata; class Mammalia; order Rodentia; family Bathyergidae; genus Heterocephalus; species Heterocephalus glaber. The sequence continues at coordinate 58,002,023 of NW_028258325.1, read as the reverse complement.
TAGAATATTTTATTTGTCATTTTGAACATTTTCCCCTCTCTCTCTCTCCCTCTCCCTCTTTCTCTCTCTTCTCCATATTTATATATATATTATTTATAATTATTATTCATAAGTCATACATTTCTGTTTTGCTAAAATTTTTTCTCATAATGAGGGACAGATGGAAAAATAGGAATATTGACCATCAAACTGAAGTAAAGAAAGATGCAGTAAGCATTAAAATGTGGACAGGGACACTGTTTTAGACCTCAATGATGCCATCTTTACTATTTCCTTCATCCTTGATTCCCAACAAATTTTTGCCTTTACCTAGACAGACCCTGTATCTCCTTTCACCCAATAACTCAAATAGACAGCTCTTCCTTAGGATTTCAGGACAGCCCCTGCTTCTTTGGCCAACCATTATAAAAGGAACTCTAATCCTTCAAACTCACCCCAGTTGCTACTTCAATATGTTCTTTTGCTTTGCTGCCCCTTGAAAAATGACTCTTATGTCTCACACTACCTCTATTCTTAATTTTTTTGGGGAAAAACTATTGCATCTGGTGGGGAGGTCTCTCTGGGGGGTTGGAGCCCTCCATAATGACCCTCCGCCTCTCTTTGGGTCCTTCACCTCACTCCAGTGAAGAATGAAGAAGTGGGGCTCGTAGTGGAAAATGGAGTCAAGACTGATATGCAAAGCAAAAGTTTATTTAAAGTGAAGCAAATGCAGAGGAAGCAGAAGACCTAGCAGAAGTGAAGACCAGTAGAGTGAGCTGCAAGATAGGGGGCATCCTGCTCAGAATGCCCTATGAGTTTGAGGTACTTTGAATTTATAGGGGTAAGCTGTTTTTTAAAAATAACTGTTTTACTGATTGGTGCAACCTAGGCCTGTGAGACCTAACTAACTCCATTTTAAAGTTTGACTCCATCTTAAATATAAGACAGTAAAGTGGCCTTGACATAAATTCCACTTCACTGAAGTCAACTATTCCCCTAGTCTCCTTTGTGCCCATAAACTAATGATAAAATGTCCTTGCTGTGGGACAACAGATTAAAAAAAGAGACACAGCTCCTAACTCAATCCTCTGTCTGCCCAGAAAACAGATGCTCCCGGGCCCACTATCTATAGAACATTCTGTCAATGTGCTGATTGTTCCTTTTTCCCATAAACTCTACATGTAGCCACCCCTCAACCCCCCATGCTTGCTAAATATCAACCAATCATGTAACTGCTAAATGGAACATCCCCAAACCTTGCGGTAGCCACAATAAAAACCCTGCTGATTTGGAATTTGGGGCTCTCAATCCTGATCCGTTGTGTCGGTGATGGTTGAGTGCCCCTGCTCTAGCTTGAATAAACGACCCTAGTGTGTTTACATTGGAAATGGCTCCTTGGTGGTCTTTGGGGACTTTGCGATCTGGGCACAACAGGCCAATCAGGGTCTTAGCCTTTGTTTCTGGGAAAAAACAAGGTCAGTTGGGAATTTCTTAAGCATGCAGTAAATGTGAGTAATATGTTCACAACTAGTACATCTAAAACATATAGTAGGGTACATTTCTCAAGCACATGGTACACAGATAAGCTTGTGATATTTTTATAATCATTAGCCAAAGATAAGCATGTGATGATTTTACAATGTCATCCATCTGGGTCTTCCCCTGAGGTTGTTTTGTTTTGTTTTGTTTTGTGTGTGTGTGTGCCTGCCTCTGTGTGTGTGTGTGTTTGTGCCTGCCTCTGTGTGTGTGTGTGTGTGTGTGTGTGTGTGTGTCTGGCCTATGTCCTTCTAATCAGCCCCAACAAAATTGGCTCCAACAAAATGTCTCAGTGTTGTGGCAAAGTGGAACAGCTCAGTGTTACAGCCCAGTGGTTACAGCTTAAGTGCTTACAACTCCAGCAATTTGAAGACTCTAGAATATAAAAGTTACTCCAAGAGATGGAGAAAATCTTTATTAGGTGGCTGGCTTAGAGGAATTTGCTCATTCTGAATTCTGAGCGTCAAGTTGCAGTGAGAGTCAGTTTATATACAGTTGGGGAAAAGAACTTGAGAGGAACCTTTTAGGGCAGAGACATAGCTAGAAGCATAACCTCTTGGGGTGGAGTTAACAGGACAAACACTTTTGATACAACAAGCTGATACATGTGCAGTACAAACAGTTACAAAACACTTTGATACACTGGGCAGGAAGACCTGCAGCACAAATAGTTATATTTGTAAAACAGAATATTTTATGGAAAACAAAAATAAAAGCATGGGGCGGGGGCGGGGGGCGGGCAAAGGCTTGCTCTATTGTGCATTATTGCCCCATCATCAGAACACAAAGCCCAGCTGGTACAACATGAGATCATTTGCCTCAGCCTTCACCTACCACTTGCTGCATAACCCCTCCTGAAAATAAGCTATTAACAATCCTTTCCTCACCACCAAATGAAATCTCCTTCATTTTATGAAAGCGTTCTTACCTACTTTAGGCTTTGGATCCCAAATTTCTCACTCACTGTAAAACCCCTCTGAGGTTTCCCACAGAGTTCCCTGACAAAGAGTGCCAGAAACAGACTTAATTCCCATTTCCTTTTGGGCTCTCAAGTGGGAACTCACTAAGACTCTCACTTTAGCCCTACTCAGTCCTAATAAACCTTTCTTTCTATTTCTAACCAGCAAAAAGGGACCAGTAATAAGGTTACTTGTATGGCTAGATGGACACTCCCTCCAGCCTGTTACCTATTTATCCAAACACCTCAACCTTGCAATAAAATGTTGGGCTCTCTGTTTACAGGTCTTAGTGGCAGCTGCACTTATTATCCCCTAGGCCAAAAAGATTACTCTCCACTGGCCCCTAAAGGTGCACTCTTCACACAGCCTCTCCAATCTTCTCAGCCATCATGCTTCAACACTTCCCTCTCCATCCCAAGTTCAAGTCCTACACTCTCAGTTCTTACAATCCTCAGTTACTTTCTGGAGCTCATCTGTCCTAAACCCTGCCAACCTCCTTCCAATACCTGACTCCCCAGGCTCTTCCCTTCAACCTGATTGCACTGAGTTCCTTGATTTTACTCTCACCTGCTTCCATCACAGAACCTCAGAACATATTTCAGGGTTCCCCAACTTGATTATTGATGAAAGTGTCAAAGACCATCCTGCCCTGGCAGGGTATGCTATCATTGAAAGCTATCATGATACCAAACCTTTCTACCCTCCCTGAGAAGTATGGCAGCCCTCCCCACAGGGACAACTTCACAGCAGGCAGAACTCATCACACTCACTAGAGCTCTCAATCTCACAACAGATAAAACCATCAACAGTTACACTGACTCCAAATATGCATATAATATCCTACACTTAAACTCCCAAATCTGTCATGAAAGGGGATTCCCAACTGAAAAAAATACCCCTATACAAGATGGTTCCCTAATTCAAGAGTTTCTAGGGGTTGCTCTTCTACCCCACAGCTGCTGTCATTCATTGCAAGGGCTACCAAAGACCTAATATATGGGATAAACATCTCAGACATATCATTTGCAGAAATAATGAGGTCGATAGAGTACGAAAACAGGCAGCTACCAACCCTCTCTCCATCCCTCACTTCCTCTTCCCTCTTATACCTTATTACTCACCCCAAGAAATAACTCTACTCAAAGAACAGAGGAGATGACAAGAGGAACAGTTGTGGCTTCTCCATGAATAACTGGTCCTTCCTGAAAGCTTGCAAAACAAATTCCTTTCATTTTTCCATGACTAGTTCCATGCCAGATCATTCATTCTCTCTGCTCTAATTCCTACATCCTCACATACATCTCACCCCTAGTTTTAGGACCTCCCTGCAAAAGACTGTCACTCAATGCCCCATATGCCAAACCACCAACACCAGGAGCAACCTCAGACCTCTCCCCTTCTCCATCCATCAATTTTGGGGATCCTTCCCCAGTACTGACTGGCGAATAGACATTACTCATATGCCTACAGTAAAAAAACAAAGATACCTCCTTGTCCTAGTTGACACTTTGTCAGGATGGATAGATGTCTTTCCTATGTCAAACAGAACATTCTCCATAGTAGACATCCAACCTCTATCCAAACTGATAATGGACCTAAATTTACTTTGCAGATCAACCAACAAGTAGCTTCCTCCAGAAATATAACCTGGAAGTTCCACGTCCCATATTGACCCCAATCCTCAAGTAAGGTTGAAAAACCCATGAGTTCTGCCTGCTGTGAAGTAGTCCCCGTGGGGAGGGCCACCATACTCCTTGGGGAGGGTAGAAAGGTTGGCTATCATGATAAACACAGCCTAACCAAGTTTTCCCTCTAGATCCACTTAGACTGGACTAAACTCCTGCCCTTTGCCCTTTTCAAACTCAGGTTTCTTCCCTGAAAACCTCTTATGCTCATCCCCTTGGAGATTCTTTATGGAAGGCCTCTCATTGCCTTCATATTCCCTACCTCCAGTTCAAACCTACCCTCCCTTCTTTCAAATTCCTTTCAAATCTCCCCAACCAACTGGGACACTTGCAAGATCGAGTAGACTCCCAGGTTTCAGTCATCCTCCAAAACCACAGAGGCCTTGAAATCACAGGGCCAAATAATTATACCTACAAATCTATTTTGTCAGTGATGGGGGCAAAACACTTTCATGAATGGGCTTCCAAACTCATTGAAGGATCCTCCTGACAGAGTTCTCTGCTAGATAAAAATGGCCCTGACAACCCTGCCCCTTAAAATGGCCCCTGCCTACAGGAAATAAGTCACTCCAGAGAGAACAAAGACCTGCTTTTTCCCACCTTTCCCCCAGTTGTAGCCAATCATCTGCCACCACCATAATCCCCTAGCCCTTATAGACCCACCCAGCCAACCCCTGGTTGCTGTTCTCGCCATTGTTCAAGACAGCCCAGCAGCTCTGTCCCTTAATAAAACCCCTCCTTTGGGTGTTTGTGTTTCAGCTCATTTTATTTCTCACTTCCAATGATCTGTTTCCCCTTCCTATTCTTTGGCTACTACCCCTTAATAGTTATTGCTCTTTTTTGGTCCCCTTAATGCTTGTTACTCTTCTCCCCCCCCCTCCCAGAAAATTAATCTATTCTAAAGATTTTTTTTCAGGAATGAATAGTAGCCTTTGTCAGGTAACTACTTGAGAATACCTTCAAATGGGCTTCTTTCTCCAAAACAATAACATATTTTCCTATACCCCTTTAAAATTAGGAATGATAGAGCCCACCTGCCATCTCAGAGAGATGTAGGTCTCATTTTACCTAAGTCATGAGAAGTCCCCCGAGGACATGTCAGTAGGACACAGGACATGTCAGCAAGCTAAAAGCCCAATGTTTCTCTGATCCACCCTCACAAAAGCCCACCAAAAAACACTGTTAAAAAAAAGCTTCTTAGCCTGTAAGAGACACCTTCTCTGTTCTGCTCACACTGAGAGGTTTAGTAATAATCCTGCTTAGACTGCTGAGTTCACATCCCTCTTTTCTGCTCAGTACGTATCAGATCCTTAGCATTTGCAGTGACCTGATAAGTGCACTGAAAGACATCACAGTTTTACTCCTCAAGTCGCTAACAGCAGAAATGAGTCTAAAAACCTGAAAATAACTGTACTGAAACTACAAGATTACTCCAGGGGAATGTGTGGCTCAAGGTTCATTGAGATAGTATGAGAACTGGGGAAATTAGAGGAAAGAGAATCCTGGTGGAATTACCTTAGCATACAAGGTCTCAGATTAGATTCTACAGACCCAGTGTAGACAGATTCTAATTCATTACCTGACTCCAACAGTGAGGTGGAGTTTGAGTTGAGAACTATAACACAAAGAAGAGAAGACACTTTCCCCACATGGAACAAAGACTTAATGGGAACAAAGTATTGAACTGACAGAGAAGAAAACTGCTAACTCAAAGAAAGCAGACGATGATATAGCTAAAAACTAGAGCATACAAAGAAGAGATGACCAGTTAGTGAGGGCCTTTCAGATGGCAATTGGTTCAAAATATAATTTAATCTTTACACCTTAAAGCAGGATCCTCCTTTAGAAGAGCTACAAATGAAGTACTGGGTCAGATATAATATGAATGTGCACCATGGCACTGAGAGAATCCATCACAGTCTATCCAAGGATTCATGGAAACCTCTGATCTTGTCTCAGGATTGTCCTGGAAAGAGATGAACAACCAGGCCTGAGACCAGGTTTGTATTGACTCACAAGGAAGAGTGCTACCTCTCGAAAGACAAACACAACATTTCTCATAGTACCTAAAGGGTGTTGTTTCAGTTTGGAGCTTGATATTGTTTCACTTTTCTAATTAGCCAGAACCAGGAAATTCTTATTTCCTGTAACAAAGACTTATCAAGCGATTCTTTACCTCAAACCAAGCTATTGGTTAACATTTACACATCCCAACTTGTTAAACTAGTTTCTTTCAAATCTTTAAGTAGTCTTAACTCCAGTCAGTTGACAAGGCTGAAAGAATACTCAGGATCCTGCTTATTTGGAGAAGAAATCACAAGGAAGAAGGAAGGTGGAGGAGTTTGCATTCTCATGTATCAGTAAGTTCAGTGTTAATTCATATTTGAAAGATTTTTTTTCCCATTAGTTTGGTCTCCAGTTCAAATTGGAAATTATTCTGAGCTGACAATGTAATCTTTTTTCCCTCTTATTTTGTTGGAGAAAATAATGACATGACTTTAATAATACTGTATTTCAAGAAACTGTGCTAATGATTTTTTTTTTGATACCAGGGACCGAACTCGGGTCCTTGAGCTTGCAAGACAGGCGGCGAAACCACTGAGCTAAATTCCCTGCCCTGTGCTAATGATTTTAAATTTAGTATTCAAAGAAAAAAACTAATGTTGGATTAAATTAAAATTTAATTTAGTTGGATTTTAATTGAAAAATTTAGTATGACAATAAGATAATCACAGAAAGATAAGAGGAAAAGCAGAGATCTTGAAGTAAATTTGTAATTCTAGAGCAGTACAATGAGACAAAAAAGAAAGTGAGTCTCCCCTCTCCCAAGAGTTCAGAATATATAATGCTCTTTTGTAAGTCTCCTAAATTATGCACTAAATTGATATAAAAAAAGAGGAAATATCTAAGTTGTATAAGAAGCATCACATTTCAACTCTCATTCTGAAATTGATAAATATAACTAAAATTCAAAACAAGATAAGAATTTAATATTCTGTAAGAAATATTTTACTTGTTTTATCCTAAGTTCTTTTTTTGGTACATTTTACGTATACAATACATTTACATTTATCATTGGGTGCTTGTATCTGTACATGATGTATCTTGGTTCTTATTTTTTTTTCCCCATTATCTGTGCAGCCTTCACCCCCTCCACCCTTCCCTATTTACACAGACATTTCCATTTTTTTTCTTTTCTCATAGTTTTTCCTTTCCCTCCTTTCCTTTCCCCTTCCCCTCCCTTCATCCCTTCATCTTTGGACCTTTTTTCCTATTTCCAATTTTCCAATATTCATTTTAATCATTTTAACCCTTGTTTACACTGTCAGTTTCTCACACTAGAGAAACTATTCGGTATTTACACATGTGTGTCCTATTTATTTCACTTAAGAGTATGGCCTCTATATGCATCCATTTAGCTATAAATGACTCTAGTTTTTTGTTCTTTATGGTGGAATAGTACTCCATTTTATTAAAAAACCAATTGATGGGCACTTAGGCTGCTTCCAAGCTTTAGCTATTACAAACTGTGCCGATATGAACATGGGTGCACATACGTTGCTGTGGTATGACACTTTTAATTCTCTTGGGGAGATACCCAGCAGGGCAATAGCTGGGTCAAATGGGACCTCTAGTCCTAGTTCTTTGAGGTATCTACATACTGATTTTTACAGTGGTCGCACCAGTCTACACTCCCACCAGCAATGGAGAAGGGTTCCTTTCTCCCCACACCCCCACCAACATTTGTTATTGGTTGATTTCTTGATAGCAGCCATTCTTGGTGGGGTGAGGTGGAATCTCAGTGTTGTTTTCATCTGCAACTCTCGAATGACCGGTGATGTTGGGCATTTTTTCATATATTTGTTTGCTGCTTTTATTTCTTTGTCTGAGAAATGTAGAAATGCTTTACTTTTTAAACTAAACAAGAAAAATCTAACAGCAATTTTTACATAGCACATAGAAAATGAGAAGTGAATAAATTATCTAATATTTTTGTATTAGAATTAGATTTAGAAGTCTATAGAAAATAAACTTTAAACATTTTAGTTCTCATTTTCCTGTCTGATCCATCTATATTTAAAAAGTATTTTTTCAGCATTCAACATTAATTCTTCATCTACAAATAGGAGGTAAATTAGTACAAAATAATCAGCATTAGGAGGAGACTACAAATGCCTTTTCTTATAATGCATTACCAGAATAACATTTTTCATTATTAGTACGTGGATATTTGTATATAAAATTTAATTAAACACAAGTAGATTTCTAGAACTCAGTTCCTCTAACAGATTTAATTCTTTCCAATCATTTAAAAGGTTCCACTTTCCACAAGCTCACTTTATAGTCAGAAATTAAGTTTTATTTTGTTAAAAGACAACATAAATAAGCAAATAAAAAACTTTTCACATTAATTTCTCATAACTTTATAGAACTATTACACATTAGGATTTACTGTTTAAATGCATATTAATAGAAACAGGTTGATTGTTATTATTATATTATTATTATTTTTGTTTATACTTAAGAGGATCTCCAATCTATGGAAAAATTGATGATGCTATACTAATAGAAATAATTCAATTAATCCATTATTTCTTTAATAGTTACACATTTTTTTCAAGTACTATTATTATGCGCCTGGAACCATGCTTGGCATTGGGGGGCACACAGTTTGAGTTAAGTTTCTGTTAAGGTTTATATAACTGGAAATACTGTATTATAGCTGATTAAAGTGAAAAGAAAGTCAGCAGAAAGATAAACAGACAAATGATAAAAGGAAGGAATCTAAAAAATAGAGTGAAATCAATATCTGGAAAAAACAAAAGACCTACATCTGGTCAACAGATCATGAAATCATTTGGGTATCTATATTCTTGGTAAACTTAAATTTTAAGGATTTTTCAATTGAGCCCTCAATGTTGGAAATCCTTGTGAATTATACAGTCCTAGTGTTTATTCAGATAATCAGTATGCCAATTTTACAGATTTTTATAGTATTGGATTTGGGTTTTGTTAGCTTTGTGGCTTGGGGGAAGACAAAATGAGTACAAAAGGTGTTAAAAATCCACCTCTCCTTCCCACAATTTGTCAGAGTTTTCTCCAATTGGACTACACAAATAGGTCTTTCTTTATTAGTTTTGTCACCTGTGAATAATGTGAGGAAAATATATCATTCTTTTTTGTACATACCGATATCAATTACAATGTTTGGCACATATATATTAGTTGAGCTATTTCATTATTCTTCAAATTTATTTGGATCCAACTAATTTCCAACCAACAATTCATTACCTCTTGATTGTTTAAGTCTTCTCCTCTTGATTCTCATGAACTTCACAGGCATTTTTAGTGGCACCTTTTTGTACAGAAATGCCTCTTTACTTCCCTAGTAAGCCACTGCATTATAGTGGTGTAATTAAGTGTAAATACACTTATGCTATTTAATCCTAAGGCTTTCCTAAAATGAGTAACTGTGAAATAGATGTTTTAGGTGATTGCATTCCCACAGTGAGGTTCTAAGCAATTTTGCACTTCTCTTCACCTCACACAACAATGCTAGTGTCTTTTTTCACTTGGTAAGACTTATCAGTGGATTTTATTTCCCATGTAGATTGTTACAATCAAGTTTTGTTTCATAACAATAGGTATAAAAGGATTTTCTCAAATGCAAACATAAATGTAGAAAAGAGTCTAATGCTTTTAATTTGGAGATCAAATTTGTCATTTGAGTGAGAGGTTTCCCTTGTGTTCTATGCTAACAACTTAGGCTCTAGGAGGTCAACATTGTGTGTAGAACTAGATGGAAAGAAATTGAGAGGAGAGAAGGCCCACAAACAGAATGAGAGCAATTTTTTTCTGAAGTAGCACAATTACAAGTTTAAAAACACAATTAAAAATCTGTCAGGGCTGGGAATTGAGCTGAGTGGTGCTGCCGCCTGTCTCACAAACACAAGGGCCTGAGTTTGATCTCCAGTACCAGAAAAAAAAAAAAAGTCTATCAGAAGGTGTACATATGCATTATATAAACATAGGCACACAAATATACATACATTCACATTTTCCTTTTTAATAATAAATATTTAAAATAAGACAACACATCTGTGTTAAAATCTTAACATATCTTTGTTAACATCTTAACATATCTGTGTTAACATAACACAAACATATCTGTGCTAACTTTTATAGTTAGGCATTTTTACAGAAAATACTATAATCTTTCATTTAAATGTGTTCTATTTTTAAAATTTTCAACACACACTGGAATAAATATTCCATTTATTAATGTATTTGAAATATTATTCTCTGTAACAACAATCTTCCTGGCTAATTTTTGCACACAATCATAATTATTTCCTCAAAATAAATTATTTTCTTCACATAGTTTAACAATTCCTGAAATGGCATCCCATGATTACCAAAACATTCTACATCCTAAATTTCTTTTTACATTGATGATTCCCTATAATACCCTGAATAATTGAAATATAGTCCTTTCCTCAAGATGCAGTATTCTTTATGGCCTTCTCTGTTAAGGGTTTCTCATTTTCCCATACTGCCAGATACTTCATGATTAAAGATTTAGTGTTTAGACCATTACTCTCCATGGCCTTGTGAAATTCTCTTGTTCCTTTGATGTTTGCTCAGCTCTACTGTCCACTCATTTTCTTCCTCAGTGCTACCATCATAGGCGCCCTATTTATTGCACTTACTGTACATTTCTATATCATTTTCTACTTCTAGTTTTACATTTACCCTAAGCAACATTTGTGGCTTGTAGTAGAAGTTATTCATTTCCTTGATCTCTCATCTGCATAATCATCTCTTCAAACATTACTCTCAGATCCACACCCTGTCTTTGTCATGACTTGGAATTATTCTATCTGAATCATAACATTAAACTTCTATCACTATTCTAAACTTCCTTCTTACAGTCCTCTCCTGCATCAGATTATTGAAAAAAACTCACTTTTTCTTCTAATTCTTTAAATTATTCAAATGTATCAGCTGCCTCCTCCAACTCATAAATACGCGCACACACACACACACACACACACACATGTACATGCACACTTATCTTTGTTTCTCTTGTGATCTCTAGGTTCCTCATTTTAAAAAATTCTTTAATGACATCTTAAACTTCACTACCTTCTCTTGCCCTTTATCTCTTTCATCATTCATACTAGCTACATTCTAGATAAAATATAAACTATCTGAAAGTTTGTTCATCTCTACCCAGAGCATTTCACAAATGTCCAAAGGGCATGTATTAATGCAAGCCCTGAACTCTTCCCTGCATTTATATATCCCCTTTTGTCTGTTTTCTGCAAAGACTATTCCAGCTTCTCTAGCTTCCTCAAATTTCCAGTTCCTATCGCCTTGCCCTCTCATATTCTACTACTCAAAGAGAGAAAGTGATTGATCTTTTAGATGAAAATTCCTTCAAATTCTTCATACCAGACCAACAATTCTAGCTGCATCAATTCATATTTTCAAGAGGATGTTTACAGTGGCCCAAGGTTCCCAATATATTATGTCAAACCATGTGAAAATGTTAATACATGACCACATTTAACCCATATGAAAGAAAATGTCATATGGGTGGACCTTTTATAATCCATACATATTTAAATACATTCTGAACCTAGTCTCTCTCCCAACTTCAGAATATCTACTGATGAGTTTTTGCCACTGCAAACATACTAAAAAATATCCCATCCACAAGAAAAAAAATTCCTCTATTGATGCCACATACTGAGATGACTTCTCTTTATTTCCATTCACAAACTCATAAAAAAGTTTTTGATATACTATCTCATTTCCTTGCTTTTAATTTTTCTTCCAACTGTATTTTTACTATCCTTTTTTTTACTTGTATGCCAATGTAAATATATGGGAATAATTTATTGTGTTGTTTGTAAGTGAATTAGCCCTCCTCACCTAAAAGTTTAGCTTTTTCAAAAAGGAATAATAATCTCCTAGCCTCTCTGTCTTTTGGGGTCTTGAATGTCACAGCCCAGTCAGTGTTAAAGGTGCCTTGCTTATCATATAGGCACCATGTGACCCAAGAGTGCCTCTCTCACAGGGTGTGCTTTGCACTTTCTATTTTTCTAATGTGCCCCATTGGTCACAACTGTAATAATTCTTCACTAGCCCATGCTATACAGAGAGAAATAATAAACAAATGACAGAGCTGAGGTGGACTCAACCAATTACTACTTTTGTGTTCCTGGGAAATCTCTTTAGTCTCAGTAGCCTCCACTAAAAATAGAAATAATAATGTTTGCTATATGAACCTCACATAGTTGTTGGATGGATCAAATGTTATGGAGCATGTTAAAAAACTTCAGAAATTTTAAACAGTAAAGTGTTACATAAATTAAAGTTTTTAATTATCACCATTTTACTATTTGTGAAATCTGTGGTTCACCCTTACACCTTACCATTTTTTTTATTCCAAACACATTTGGAATAAGGTGGAGCAAGGGTAAAGGACCACACCCTGCCTTCTCTGGGGCCCTCAGACTCTCTACAGACACTTTCCTCAGACTCTTATTACACAATGTAAATGTACAAGGCAAGGCAGAAAGGGCCCCCAGCATTTCAGGTAGCTTATCAGATACATGCAAATGCCATTGATATTTAGCTGAAGTAACAGAGTCTCCCTCTAGCAGGTGTTATGCGCTGAAAAGTTAGAGTGAGTAACAGGAAAGTGGGGATAAGAGAATTATCTAGACTGTGATCCCTTGATTGCAGTGTTGACAGAAACCTCCAAAGAGGGCAAGTGCTCTATGTAGTGTCCCCACCACCTTGATCATAACACTACTGTTTACATTTTTCAAAGCATCTAATTGTGTTCTACAGAGTCAGTCAGTCACGACCACTTATTTACTGAAGTGAGAACTACCTGTTTCTTTCTTATAACATCTCTGTGGGAATTATCTCCATCTTATAATTAATAACTCAAGCTGCAGTACATGAGTCTAACCACATGACTTGTAAGTACCAAGAAATTCTGTCTAAAAACAACCCAGGCTTTTTTCTGATAAACATAACACCCCTTTGCTGATGACCAAAATCTTGAGAGAAAAGTAATAGGAGAAAATTTTTTTTCTGTTCCATATTATGAGAGATGTTATGCAGAATTATCTGAAACAGGCACAATATTGTGTAAAAATTCACTTCTTTATCCTGAAACCCATTGATGTATAGAATCAGGTTGTCTTTGAACATCTTTCAAAGTGTCTGAAACATAATAGTGTTTGGTAAACAGATTAAGATTCAACTCAGCACATCTAATGTCAAGTATGGTGACTTATACTATGTTATATACTTGAGATTTGCTGACAAAAGAGCTGTTTAGTGTTATCACCAAACACTCGACAAAATGCCAACTCTGTGATGTAACAGATATGCTAATTGTCTTGGTTGTGGTAGCAATTTCACAATGTATACATTTATAAAACATGATATGAACCTTAAATATATATATATATGTATATATAATTTTGCTCTTACCTTAATAAAGTTTGTGGGGTAAATACAAAGAATAAATAAACAACTATTTAAATATGAACTATTAGCCTTATTCTTCCTCATGAAACAACAGGAACCTACAGAACATTCATGTTTTTAATTTTACTTTACTAGTACATGTTTGTAATACATGAAGTTTACATTCATCTTAGGAAGTAAGTACATGAGTATAACATTCTTAATAAAAGCTAGATCACAGACAGACAAGATTGTGCAGATCATGAGAATTTTTCATCTTATCTTGATAATTTACTTTTTTTGTTTTGATAATTTTTTAGATAGTCCCACTACATAGTTTTAGGCTAATCATGAACTCACTATGAACCCCTTGAACTCAAGATAATCTTCCTGCTTCAGCCTCCCAAGTGGTGAGATTACAGGCATCTACCACCATGCCTGATTATTGTCTTAATTCTTGACTTCTGCTTCTTTCCAAAGTGATCTAGACTAATTGTAGGAGTATAAGACTAAAATCCAGGCTTTTCACTTCCCCATCCCATACCTACTTCACTTACATTGTGCTGGCTTGGCAGTAAGGAGAACAATGTCAGCCTAATGACATAGCCATGATTTATCAGCCACTGGGCCGAGCTCTGTGCTGAACATGACTGTAGCAACAAGTGGAAAGGCAGAGAACACAGGCACACGAATAAGATAGATCAAAAGCACATGGTGGATGGCATATGTGTTAATGGGAGATCTGGTTGTAGGTGTTGTGAGAAAAACACTGGATGGAGTGAGTTTAAGGAACAGAATAGCACATGTTAAGGGAGGACTCCATAGTAAGTGTGGAGAAGTAAATTCAATCCAGCAAATGGAAGAATTTTCTTCTAAAAATGTAAATTATATCACAGCCCTCACATATTTACAGTTGTCTTATTTAGTCCTTAGGATAAGTCACAGCTCGCCAAGACCTCAAGAGCCCCCATGATTTGATCCTTGTCTATCTCTGGCTGGCTTTCCTCACCTTTCCTGGCACTCACCACGGCCCAGCCACACTGGATTCACTTCTCCAGGAACACAACAAGCTCACTTCTGTCCAGCTCTCAGAACCTGGTGAAGCTTGTTGCTCTTGTCCCAGTTTATCGTGAACCGTTTCCTCCCAGGTCACCTCTCAGCTCTAATTGCATTTCTTCAGAGATGACTTCCTGCCTCCCAACTGTGCAGGCTGCACCAGATGCCCCCACCCATCACCTCCATACATCAAAGTTTATTAATTAATCTTAATAATCTTGGGAGTGAATTTATATTTTGTGATCAAAACAATTAAGTAAATTCCACAACAGTGGGGAATATTGTCTTTATTGTTCACCACAGTTTTCCAGGCAATAATACCAGGTTTCAGTACATAATGAGATCTTAATAAATTTGAGGCATGATCTAAATATATGTTGAATTTTTAAGTTCTAAAAATGTATTGCAGTAAAAGACACATTGCTGTGAATCCTCCTCAGAATACTCTCCTTTGCTTTGAGCACATTTATCCCAACATTCTTCCCACTTTCTGAAACAGTTCTGGATTCTTTTATCTTCAGACCCACTGTTGTTGCTGCCTGAATGTCCTAAATCAATTCAAAGCATTTAATTTTCATTGTCATTTTGATTTTGGAGAACAGTCAGTGGTTGAATGGTGACAGATCCTATGTATGAGGTAGTTGACAACACACTGTAATAACTGTACGTGCTGCCTTTCCATTGAATGGCACCTGACAGCAGCGTTCACCAATTTTTTTTTAATCTCAGCTTGTAAAGACATTCACCAATGAGAATACCAGAACTGCTTCAGAACATGGCAACAACAAAGAGCAAGTGTGCTCAAAGTGAGGAGGAACATTTGGAAGGGGCTTACTGTCAATGTGTCTTTTACTGTAATTTTAAAAAATTTAAACCCACAGCAGTTTTTGTTTAGCCATTGTATTTATCAAATAAATGAATGAACAGTTAGATAAAAGAATTTACACTCTATGCAGTGAGACATATCTTGGGGTTTTTGAATTATAACATCACATCATCAGAACTTACATTGGAAAATAATTTTGACAACATCGTATGATGTGTTGGAGAGGGCATTATCTGGAAACAGATTTTTTAATGGCTAAGGTGAATGTCCAGATGAAACACATTGAAGGTCTGCAGTAGGCTGGTGTTAGGAAATGAGGAGAAAAATAGAGACACAGTTCTGAGGTAGACTGGTTTGGTGAAAGGGTCCCTGGAAAGGGACCTGTTACACCATTCCAAGCTTCAGAGCATTAAGACCTGCTTTAAAACATGATTAAAAAGTAAAAGAAGAGAGAAAAAAGAAACGAACAGACTAAGGTAGACAGAGTGAAGTAATAAGACAGAAGAAATGGATAGAAGGAAGAAAAGTGAGAGAAAAACCTCTATGGGAGAGCAAGAAAAAAATAAAAGTCTGGTGAGAATGTAAAAAAATTATAATATTTACACATTGTTAATGGGCAGGTAAAATGGTGCAAGGTTAAATAGAATTATTCTACAGTCCATTCTACTCTTATATGTATACACTAAGGAAATAAAAATACATATCTATAAAAAACTACATGAACTTTCATAGAAGCAGTATTCATAATCATCAAAAAGTAGAAACAACACAAATGTATGTCAGTTGATGAATGGATACATAAAATGTGGAAATATACATAAAATGGAATATTATTTGGCAATAACAATGCAACTTGAGAGCACAATGTTAAATGAAATAAGTCAGATACGCAAACTTAAATATCACACAGCTTCCCCTATATGAGAAACTCAATATATATGTACATATATATATACATACATGTATTTGTACATATACATATATATATATAAATAAAGAGCAAAATAAAAGATAGATATAGATAAGTAGGAAGTTGGGAGAAGTTCAAATAATTCCCCAAATTACCTATTCCATTGTTTCAAAAATATTTTAACATACATGCCAATTTCTTCCATTTACACTACTAGTTTCTCTTAGTTCTTGAAAGTTTTGTGCTATTATCTGTTTCTTCTTTGTAAGAGTCTTTTTCTCTATGTCTTGTATTCTGAGTAACTAGGATTATGATACATGATATATTAACTGTTGTTATTCTCTTATTGTTTTGTTATTAAATTTTGTTTTATTCTTTATAAAAATAAAAAAAAAGAAATGAAGTCTTGACACATTCTATGACATGAATGAATTTTGAAAACATTCTAAGTAAGAGAAGTCAGATATGAAAGACCACACATTATACAATTCTATTTATGTGAAATGCCCTGAATAAGCAAGTCTATAGAGAAGGAAAGTAAATTGCTAGTTCCCTAAGGACAGGGGGAAATGGGTAGTGACTGTTAATAAATATGGAATATGTATCTGGGAATATGAACTGTTAAAAATATAGATTGTGAAGTTAGGAGTGTATGTGCATGCCTATAATCCCAGCTACTTAGAAGGCTGAGGCAGGAGGATTGTGAGCTCAGGCCATCCTGGGCAACATAGTGAGACCCCCTCTCTTTTAAACCAGCAAATAACATAAAATATAGATTGTAGTGATGGCCGAACAACTTTGTGAATGTACTGAAAACTATTAATTTGTATACTTTAAACTGTTGAACTTTAGGTTGATAAAAAGAAGACACACAGCTTGTCAGAAGACAAAATACAAATATGAGAATTATATCTTAATAAAGCTGTTAAAGAAATCAAAACAAGGAAAGGAAGAAATGGAAAGAGAATAAAGACACAAAGGAAGAGATCAAAAGCTTCTTGAGGCTTGAGGGGTATTTTCATTAGATGTAAAATCTCTCCACAGCTCTTATTCCTCAAAGTTGTCCAAGTCACCATCCACTTCACCCTTCCTTTTCAGGTACTTAGGCAAATTCTCCAGCAGTTCCAAGTAATTCTTTCAAGAGTTCTTTCTGACTCAAGGAAGACTCTGGTTGATTTTCAAGCTTTGAAATTTATTTTTCAAATAAAAACTATTTGGACAGATTCAGTGACAGAAGGTATTCATTAGAAAAGATCTGTAAATAATACATTTGTTCAAATTTCAACTTTCAAAAGAAGCCTTACATCTTGTGAAGGTCAAAATTTGATGTTAAGTGACCAGAGGAAGAGAGATGATCATGACAAATGAAGCTTAATTGAAAACGTTAATAAAAAAAAAAAAAGAAAGAAAAGGAAGAAAGAAGTAGCACAGGCAGAAGTGTTGGTAACAAGCTGCTCTGACCCAGCTTGCTGTCTCCAGTGGTCTCCGTCATTCTTTTTGGTTCTTATCAGGTTCTAATTATCTCAATATTCTAAATTTCCCCCAAGAAATATTTTTCTCATGGGAAGTCAAGTAAATTTAAAGCTTTCAAGGGAAACACTCTCTTTGATTACTCTTTTTCAAATCTTTAGCAACTAAAATGTCAGTTAATCATATTTTAATTATGACATGAGTCAGCTTTCTAGTTATGAAACATTATGTCTTTCTTATTTACATTGTGTAAGGTTATAAAAACAGCACCCACTGTTGTCAGCCCATGAAATATAAGTGAAAAGCCAAATCTCATTTAATCTTTTACATACCTTTAGTATTGTGCCCACATCATCAACTTTATGAAAGTCTCATTGTGTCTGGTGGTGCAGTCAGAATGCTGATCATCATTATTACTAGGCCACTGTTATGAAAAATAACTCCACCCCCTACTGGTATTTACATGGTGAAAACGTTTTCCTAGTTATTTCCTCTTCCCAGGTCAATAAAGTAAAAACCTTCAACTTGATGATCCACCATCTTATTTCACATTTTACCATATTTATTATCTTTGCCAGAAACTCTTTCCCAATGGATGCTCCAATGTGTGTGCACCACAGAATGCCTGTTTCTGAGCCTGTGGTTCTCCTATAGGCTATGATTTCCCTCCTCCCTCAAGCTTGGAATCTCTTTTGTCTGTGGGAACACTCCCCGGGGACAAGCAGGGTTTGTGAGGCTCCTCATGTGGCCCCCAATCTTGTCAGAGTTTGTATGCAGTTTGCTACTCAGATGCCACAGTTCTGGGCACCAGCCTTCACCTCAGGTACATTCGTGAGCCCGATGACCACCATTCAGCACACTCTTCCCACCAGCTAACTCCACTGCATCTGTGTGCAGACGCCTTGGTATCACTCTCAGCTGCTTTTGAAAAATCAGACTGCCTGAAAATAATAATACTAAAACAACCAAAACTCTAAAGTCTTTACCACTTCAGTTATTGGTGTAAGTGCTCTTACACTTAAACCATTAATTCATTTAGTCTTAGTTATGATCCCACAAGAGGATGTTATTGCTCCCATTTTACTGAAGAAGAAGCCAAGGCACAGGGAAGATGAATGCCGGCCAACAGTGAGGGAACCGGGATGAGAATTCAGATGGGATCACTGCAGAAATTTACACTGAGTTCAATCCCTGGTACCAAAAAAAAAAAGGAAAGAAAGAGCAACTTACGATTTCAGTGACAGTAGGAGGATTAGCAGAAGAATGCTTTTCAAAAATGCTTTGACTCCATGGAAAATTTTCCACCCAGACTTGATGAGTGGGTAACTCGTCCCTGCTCACCTGTCTGGTGGGATGAATACTGTGAGGACTGGTCAGTTACGGTTTTCTTTTGTTTGCACAATAGATTTCTACAAGGCTGGATTTTCCTGCACTACAATGACCCCGTTTAGTCCTCATACTGAGAAAATCTTCCCTAAATTAAATTCTCTGAATTGTAAGGATTGGGGAAGGGGAAATTCAAGAAGTAAAGAGAGAACTGTCCCATAGCAAATTTAAGAATAAAACTTGTAATTTTATTTTGACACCAGGTAAATAATCTTGTTTCTCCTCTTGCATGAACAAAGAAACTCAATTCAAGCAAAATTCTGATTTTGTGTTGCAAACAGTTTACAGCAGTTTCCTACTTTATGATACATTCTTTATTTTGTAGACAAACATTTCCCAAGTACCCAGAGGCACAAGCTTTCACTTGTCTACAACTGGCATGGAAATTAGTCACTGTTTAAATTAAAATTAAGTTAGAACTAAAAGAAACAGGGGGAGAAATATTTTATTTAAAGAAAAGTAATCTAGGGATAAGTATTTTGGAGTGTATCTGCATGGTTAAGGAAATAAACTAAAAGAATTTCTGACTTGTGACACTACATAACAATGTAAGTCAGTCCCAGTGATGTTTCTGGTGTGAAAAATGCAATAATTCAATAGCTAATCATATTTTTTTGCAGATGAGGATTTTTTTGGAAAACAAGTTGGCTTTTTGAATTGTTTTCTGTATCTGATTTGGAGAAAGATATTGAGAAAACACATCCAGCCTTATTTAAAACTTTGAGTATAGTTTAAATTTGGGCATGATTTCACAATGGCATGTAACTCTATATTATAGCAGTTACTTTATGTGTCTCTAGATATACATTCCTGAAAATAGGAGGCTATGAATTAATCATTTTTATCTCTAGCAGATACTTGATTGACATTTGCTCAGTAAATGTCACTGAATGAGTTCATGATTGCCATAGTCTTCTAGTAATAAAGGACAGGAGTATGTTATCAGCCCCTGCCTCTGCCTAGCTCTTCTAAAGATACTTCCAGTGTTTGCAGATTGTAATGCTCTTCTCCTGCCACTGAACAAGTAGTAGCAAGTTGGAGTGACTGTGTCTTTCCAGAAATTCAACTGAACTCAAACTGGTGCTACCTGAAAAGTTGATGGTTCTGGGGTAGGAAAATGCCTCTAGATTCTTCTTTGCCCAGACCCAAGGATACCAGGGCATCCTCAGTCCTACCAGATCATTGCTCCCCACAAGGGTAATTCAACTGATCTCTTCAATTGAAGAACCCACTTTACACTTCTCTGCCAGGTACCAATCCCAGCAAAAGTGAATTCCTTCTAGTTCCTAATTTGGACAGAACTTTGGTGTGAGAAGTGACCAGAACCTTGAACTCTCTGAACAATTTTCCTGTCCAGATCCCCTATGAATGAGATTTCTCTGGAAGATCCATGTCAGCACTCTCCGAGTCTGTCTCAACTCTATAATTGTTCATTCACATTTTGCATTTAGACTGTGGGTCCCAACACTGAGAATGAACAGAACATTGTTGTGTTACCCTGTTACCACAAATGTTTCCCATTTGTCAGTTATTTGCATACTACTTCCATGCTTTTTACCATATTTGCATTCCACTGTTACCTGTATTGCCTTAGTATTTTTCTTAAAATTGATCTTCTATTTACTCAAACAAATATAGTCTTATCTTGTGAAATAACATTTGTAAAAATCATAGTCTTGAAATATTGTAACCCTATGTAGTAGATACTCATTATATCATACCAGAGTTACTGGGTTCAAAGTCCTGAGTCATCACTATTTGTTTCTTCATTAGACTGCCTTTTCCTAGTTGTGCTAATTATTTTTACTTATCTTCTATTTTATTTTCTTAACTCTGCCCTATTTTACATGTTTTTCACATCATTATAGATTACACGTTCTATAAATGGGAGTTACAGGTTTAAATATAAAGGTGGGGAAAAATCTCCAGCAGCACAAGAACTATTTCTAGTTCCAGTTCTCTCAATTCTTAACTTTGAGGTTTTGATAATCTAATCTCTGAACCTCTGTTTGTTCATGTTAGAATGATAAAAATGATTAAAAAGTTACTTTCTAGGTTTATTGTAATCTGAAGCACATGAATATATATCAGTTTGTTTACAAAAACATTTTTTCAGAACACCTAGTATTATGGACGAGAAAACATGAAATAGTAGTCAACTGAAAACATAAAATTGAATGCCAATTTGATTTTTGATTGTTTTTTCAATATTCTATAGAAAGCATGTTAAAATATGTGGTACCTTAACACTTTTGTTTGCAAACAACTTGGTTCACAAACAGCAGCATTTGCCAAAGTTTTGTTTTTCTTTGCAAACTTTGCATTGGGTAACAACAGGACCACAGCCATCTTTCCCACACAAACACAAATGTGTCCATATTTTCCAGAATCTTGGAACAAATTAAGTTTGTGAACCAAAGCAACACTGTATTACCAAATGAAATATGAGCTAAGAATTCCAGAAAAAAAATTCTACACCAAGGAGATTAGTCAATCTTCAAGTCCTATTTGTTTTTTGTTGTTGTTGTTGTTGTTGTTTGTTTTTTATTTTGTTTTTGGTACCGGGTATCGAACTCAGAACCTTGTGCTTGCAAGGCAGGCACAGTGCTGCTGAGCTAAATCCCCGGCAAGTCCGTCCTATTTGTTTTTAATATGTATCTCTCTCTCTGTCTCTCAAAAGGCCAGGTATCCTGGAGAGAAGAACACTTTCACTGAAACCATGGATGATTGTCCTAATTACTACAGCCATTGTATTGGCTCTGGCAATAATTATTGGTCCCCTTGTTTATTTTTTAGAATATGGTAAGTATGTATCTCACTGTATTACTTTATAAATTTGAAGACAAAAATAATTTATTTCAAAGCCTTAATATTTTCTAATATTTTAGAATGAAGTTTTCCTTTGAATAAATTTGCATATATTTGAGAAATAAACCTTTATCCAAAAGTATTATTTCTAGTATTGAAAATTTGGAATGGTTAATATAATATTTCTTTAAAAATAAAGTAAATTAACATGCTGTATTACTTATGATGTAATAATATTCAATAAGCTAAGGGCAAAAATTGTTTTAATAGAAATTCTAACTTTGAAGTAAACTTATGAAAATGTTAATACTTAGTGTGTTTAGCATTGCTATAGCCAAATACTCAAAGCTGGATGTTCATAAAGAAAACGAGCTTAACTTGGCCCAGATTCTGGAAGGTATCCTGGATGACTGCACAGTGAGGGTCCCGTGCATCATGGCAGGGAGGACAGTGTGATGACAGGAGTGGATGTGAGAGGTGAGGTGCCTGCGGAAGGGACGACAAGGCATGAGAAGGAGCAAGAGACCAGGGAAGGGCATGCTGCTTCATAACTTTCACAGAGCTAACCCGCACCTGTAGACCAGATTAATCTCCTCACAGGGCCAGTCAGATGACTGGGGCTAGGACCCAGTCATCTCCCATTGGGCCCCATCACTTTTAACACCATTATGCTGGGGGCCAAGCTTCCAGCACACCAAACTTTAGGGGACTGAGCATATCCATTCGTAACAATAATATTCCTCAATCCCTCTGCTTCTTGTGTTTATACAACTCAGATGAACTAAACAGAAGTCACCCTTTTCTGTTCTTCCTTCCAGATCAGACAACTCAATATTACCAGGCCTCCTTCCAGATTCCCAGTATTGACTACAATCCAGACTTTTCGGTAGAACACTCAAAAATTAAGACTGACCTGAAACAAAAAATCAATAATGAGGTAAGTGTGAGCTTTGTTGGTATTATTAATACTCAGGAAAAAAAATGGCAGAAAATTTTTGTTACAGGAGGCAGTATATTGAATTACAGATAAGTCAACGTTTGGAGTCAGAAACCTCTATTTTCCAATTTTGTGAATAATAAGAGGTAAATTGAGAGCAAGTGAATTACGTCTATCATATGGTTGCCAGATAGAATATATAATGCCCATTAACATTGTAACTTCAAATTCTTCTGAAAATATCTTCATGAAGCATTTGAAGCATACTTGTATTAAAAAAATCATCCATTGTTTATCTGAAATTCAAATTTACTTTGTTTTTATTTGCTCTGTCTGGCAAGTCTGTTCAATGTTATTTCAAGAAGTCTACAAAAATACATTATATAAAAGATCGCATACTAGACTAAAAAAACACAAGCCCCAAAGAAAAATACATAGTTCAATAACAAAATGAATCCTTCAAGTTATCCAGAAATAACTCAATCATTTAGGCACAAGAAATATTACCACATACTGTTGAATAAGAACATACTTGTAGACAACCCTGACACATTTCCCACCAGGTAACTAATGCCAAACATCCACTTCTGAAAAATATACCACAGGAACCTACAGACCAGCTCTTCCACTGCAGACTTCAGTTGTGCCCAGAGCCTCTGGTGAGCCCATGCTGACCAGTTAAAGATGGCAGAACATTCTAACCAGGTTTAAAATTATTTCCTTAGTCATTTCATAATCAGAAGCAGAAGCTGTTAACATGAGTTGCAGAATGCAATTGAGTGAGGTGGGCATGTCTTTCCAGCAACTTATCCACAGGAAACTTTGATTTGAAAAGGGAAGGACAGAGTATGGGTTGTTATTACAGGAAGCAATTTATTGAACTGGAGACAAACTATCATTTGGAGTTCCAAACATCTAGATTCTTATTCCTGTTTATCTTTGTCACCTGAACAACAGGAAAAAATGATTTGACTTATCAAATTCTCAACTACAAAGTAGGGATAATTTCACTCACCTCTCACAGATGGTTGAGGATTAATAGATGTAATGAGTTAAAGTGTGAAAAGGAATGTCTGAGTAAATGCTTCCATCTGTTTCCAGTGCTCTCCCAAAACTTTCACACTCCTCTGCCAACGCATTTAACACCGTATAACATTATTATTGTATATACCTGTGTCTGCTCCAGCTTGTAAATTCACTTATGCCAAGCAATGATGGCAAATCTTTGATGGCTAAGTTTACTTATATTTCTGATGCCTCTCACAGGGTCATTAGAAGGTAGGACCATGAAAATACTCAGCAAGTGTATGACTAGAAAAGAAACAAGCAATTCATTAGTGTAGGTCCTGCCCTACACTACTAGTGTAGGAAGTACAGTAATTTAGATCAGAAGTCAGAGAACTGTAAAATATAAGATACTAAATATTCCCAACTTTGTAAGTCATATAGTCCCTGTGCAACTACTCAAAGCCTCCATGGCTCTCTAGACAGTGGATTAGAATTGCTTTTAATGCTTTTCATGATACTTTTGTATAGTGATTGCATTCAAAAATTTTTACCATGCATACATATTAGCTTTGTTGTATAAATGACATATAGGTATATAAAACTGTTTCCTTAAAAATTTTCCTTTCTAATCAGTTACAAGGAAAACATGACCTTTTTTCAACAACTATTCCTATCTCTATAAACTTCTCACCAACTGATCAATGGCTCCACATGATGTTTCACTGACGAAAATTTCATAAATTAACCTAGATGAGTGAAAAGCTGTTAACATGCACCATGTTTTACTCTTTGGCATTTCTTCTCCACTAATTTGTGGAATTACCTATTCAGACTGAGGTTCACTTGAGGTTTGACAGATGATGAATAATTGTCAATAAACAGGCTTATAAAACTACAGATTCTGTAACACGACGCAGTTTTATAAAGGAATGATTTGATCTAGGAATTTTCACCACAGAGGTATTATCCAGTATAGGAAGTCTGAAAACACAGTGATGATTACTTCTAAGGAACTATCTATTGTATTTCTCTTGGTAAGTTAATGGTTTAAGAGAGGTGTCCAATACATACATGTTCTCCTCCTTTCCTACATTTACCACAGAAACAAAATGACCTAAAATTTTTTAAAAGTTTGAAGCACCAATTTTTTGATCACATCACATAAGACTGATGACTGAGTTGGAAAGGCCTTTGGAAATTAGTCCATACATCAACTTCCAAAGACACTCAAATCTCTATCCTTCCAACCTCTAAATTGTATGATAGATGGTGGAACACTTAGCTTAATTCCACTAGGTGTCAGACATCTGTGAACACACACCAAATTGTTCAAATATCAATATCAATTATGGGGATGGTTTTATGATAACAGGATATTGCTTAAAGGATCTTTTTGAAGCTAACTGTAAATGATGTTTGTATTCAATAGGCTTTAAGCATTGTGATACATTAAAATGTGTAAAAATCATATTTAACAAAGTTGTGTTTGTTTTTTCTTTTCTCAGATAGATAAGATATTTCAAAGATCCAGTCTACACAATAATTACATCAAGTCTCATGTTGGCAACTTCAGGTAATCATAACTGATTAATTTGTATGATTAAAAACAACTGAATTATTTAGTTACTTTTCCAATAATTTCTTTGTGAACAGAACCTAAGGTTTCAGATATAGCAAGAGAAAAAGCTGGTGTGATGTTATTACATTGTTATTCCTCCTGTATGAGGTATTTATAGTGGGTGAACTTTTTTTTTTTTTTTGGTACCAGGGATCGAACTTGAGTCCTTGCGCTTGCAAGGCAAGCGATGGAACCACTGAGCTAAATCCCTGGCCCAAACTTCTTAAGTAATAATGAAATATATCTCATTGGTTGTCTATTTAAAGACTTTTGCATTTCAATTAAAGATTCTAAAGTCATTATGTCTCAATTTTACTTAATTTATTTCCCAATTTATTAACAGCTATATAATTCAATAATTTATATTAACATATATGAAATACATAAAGTTAGTGAATTTAACACTTTTGATTAATTTCCAGAAAAAACTAATTCTAGAGCTGTCAGACACTCATTCTCCCCTCTCTGAAATGACCAGGTTTTCCAAGCAAGGCATAATCCAGGTTTTCAAACCTGTGTGGTTAAAATAATTAAGTGGTGATATGTAGGTGTACCAATTCTCCAAGATGAATGTGATTATTATCTGTTGCAAACATATACCAATAAAAGAAAACCCACACGAAAAAAGAAATGAAGATTCTCAGGCCTTGCTCCAGAGTCACCAAAACTGAGCATGGAATCCAGATAGCTGTATTTTAACAAATCCTCCAGGTGACTTTAATGTTCGTTAAAGTAATATGAACAAATACATGAATAAATAAACCTGTATGATACATGAGAAATCACAACAAAATTATAGAATATTTTATGCTATGTTTTCTTGAACATATATCTAATAATTAAGTATTATTGTATAGCATATTAATTTCTGTGGCTATAACCTCACTTATTCCATTCCCCTTGTTTTACAGGCCAAATAATCATGGTTTGAAAGCAGACATACTGCTTAGATTTAAGTTTACTTCTAACAGTGCAAACACTATAAAGAGACAAGCTGATAAGATTGTGCATAAGAATTTGAAATCCAACGATAGCTTCTTGAAGATAGATACTTCCTTACCTTATCTTAGAGGCAAGAAATACTAATTTTCTCTTCTATTTTTATACATAATGATATTCAGTAATCTTCTCATCTACAGAGATTCTTTTTTTTCACTTAAATTCTTTTATTGGTACATTTTTTTATACAATACATTTACATTCATCATTGGGAACTTGTACCTTTACATGATGCATCTTAGTTCTTATTTTTCCCCATTCCCCTGCCCTCCCTTCAACCCCTTCACTCCTCCCTATTTGAAAAGGCTTTGTTTCCATTTATTTCTTATCTCATATTTTTTCCTTTCCCTTCTTTCCTTTCCCCTAACCCTCCCACTTCCCCTAACCCTTTGGACATTTTCTTCCCGTTTCACATTATCAATTATTCATTTTAATCCTTATTTATATTTTCACTTTCTCGAAACAGAGAACTATTAAGTATTTACACATGTATGTCCTATTTATTTCACTTAAGAGTATCATCTCAATGTGCATCCATTTAGCTATAAATGCCTCTAGTTTCTCATTCTTTATGGCTGAGTAGTACTCCATTTTATTTTTAAAAACCCACATTTTCTTTATCCAGTCTCCAGTGGATGGGCACATGGGCTGTTTTCAAGCTTTAGCTATTACAAACTGTGCTGCTATACACATGGGTGTGCATATTATAGCTAAGTGGATGCACATTGAGGCGATACTCCTAAGTGAAATAAATAGGACACACGTGTAAATACCAAATAGTTCCTCTGGTGTGAAAAACTAAAAGTGTAAATAAGGATCAAAATGTATAATTGATATTGTGAAATAGGAAGAAAAGGTCTAAAGTAGAAGTGGAAGTGGGAGGGTAGGGAAAAGGAAAGAAGGGAAAAGAAAAAATATGAGGAAAGAAAAAAATGGAAACAAAGTCTTTGTAAATAGGGAAGGGTGGAGAGGGTGAAGGGAGGGCAGGGGAATGGGGAAAAAATAAGAACCAGATATGTCATGTAAAGGAACAAGATCCCAATGATGAATGTAACTGTATTGTATAGCTAAAATGTACCAATAAAGTTAATGGAAAAAAAGAAAACTGTGAGTAAGCATATATTGCTGTGGCATGATTCTTTTAATTCGTTTGGGAAGATACCCAACAGAGGAATAGCTGGGTCAAATAGGACTTTTAGTCCTAGTTCTTTGAGGTATCTCCATACTGATTTACACAGTGATTGCACCAGTCTGCACTCCCACCAACAATGGAGAAAGCTTCTTTTCTCTCCACAACTCTGCCGGCATTTATTATTGGTTGATTTCTTGATAGTAGCCATTCTTTCTGGGGTAAGATGGAATCTCAGTGTTGCTTTCATCTGCATCTCTTCAATGACCAGTAATATTGAACATTTTTTCATATGTTTACTTGCTGCTTTTACTTCTTTGTCTGAGAAATGTCTGTTCATTTCAGATGCCCATTTTTGAATTGGGTCTTTAAATTTGGGGGGTCTGACTTTTTAAGTTCTTTATATATTCTAGATAGTAGTCCTTTGTTTGAGGTACAGCTGATAAAAATTTTTCCCACTTTGTCTCTTAACTCTGTTGGTGGTTTCTCTTGCAGTGCAAAAGAAGATGAGATCACAGTTATTGATGCTTTGTGCTAGTTCCTGTGCTACTGAGGTTTTGTTCATAAAGTCTTTTCCTATGCCAATGTCTTTGAGAGTTCTACATAATTCATCTTCCAGAAAGTTTAATGTTTGTGTTTGAATATTTAGGTCTTTAATCCACTTCAATTTTAGTTTAGTGTATGGTGATAGATATGGGTCTTGTTTTAATCTTTGGCAGGTTGAAATCCAGTTTTTCCAACACCATTTATTAAATAGGCTATCTTTCCTCCAGTGAGGATGGTTGGCTCTTTTGTCAAAGATGAGGTGGCTGAGTATGTCTGCAGTTGTTTCTGCATCTTCTAATCTATTCCACTGATCCTTGAGTCTGTTTCTTTGCCAGTACCATGCTGTTTTTTATCACAGTGGCTTTGTAGTATAGTTTCAAGTTGGGGATTGTGATACCCCCTGCCATGTCTCTGTTGCCTAGAATGGCTTTTGCTATTCCAGGTCTCTTCTGGTTCCAAATGAGTTTTTGGATTGTTTTATCTAGTTCTGTGAAATATGCTGTTGGGATTTCAATCAGGATTACCTTGAATCTATATAGCAGTTTTGGAAGTATGGCCATTTTCACTATATTGTTTCTTCCTACCCAAGAACAAGGGATATCTTTCCATTTTCTTATATCCTCTTTGATCTCTTTTTTCAGAGTGCTGTAGTTTTCAATGTAGAGGTCTTTTGCCTCCTTTGTTAGATCAATTCCTAGGTATTTCATTCTTTTGTATGCTATTGTGAAAGGAATTGTTCTCTAATTTATTTCACAGTGATTCTGTTATTTGTGTACAAGAAGGCTATTGATTTTTGAGTGTTGACCTTGTATCCAGCTGCTCTACTGAATCTGCCAATTAAGTCTAGAAGTCTTTTGGCAGAGTTTCTTGGGTCTTCTATGTAGAGTAACATATGGTCAGCAAATAATGACAGTTTAACTTCTTCCTTTCCTATCTTTATTCTTTTTATTTCTTCAGAGAAAGATTCTTTATTGCACCATAAAATAAAACTTTTAATTTAAAGTATCGCAATTATTTGATAATAAATAAATCCCCACACAATACCAAAGACTGTCTTTCTTTGGCTAGTACTGAAGTTATTATAAAAGAATTGTATGCTTACTCAAATGTAGTAGTATCTATTCCCTTTAAAAAATGTCTTAGTGTAATAGTTTGAACTGAGTAAGTCTGCCTGAGATAAATGCCTACACTCTGCTCCTGACACAATAATTGTAAAGGTTGGCTCTTTCTTTTGCAGTATAATTTATTTGGTTGTGTAAAGAAATTTAGGAAGTAAAAGACCATCTATTATGTTTATTTCTATTTTAACCCATTATTTATCTTTCTTTTCTGAATGATTCAGTCTCCTTCAGTTATCATCTGCTTTTTGTTTGGAGTGCTACATTTAGCCATTAAGAATGTATATGTTGGGCCAGGGATTATTTACCTCAGTGGTTTTGCCCCCTGCTGCTCAAGCGCAAGGATCCAAGTTCGATCCCAGGTACCAAAAAAAAAAAAAAGAATGTATATGTTAAAACAAATTCCTTCAGTTTTCCTTTTGTCACCAGGAAGATGGATCCTGATACTGCAAGGAACCAGCCCTGGTTGCTCAGTCCTTTGTGTCTTGAGTGAAGAGTTTAGCCATGATACATGTGTGGAAGTATAGGCAGAGTTTAGAGAGTTATACCTCCAGATGAGGAGGCACGCAGCTCCAGGAAGGAATCTTACACTGTGTGCAACTTTTTCACATGCAGGATTTAGCCCTGGGCCTCAGGGGAGTACTGTGACGATCACTGTATATCTACATGAAGTGTATGCTTATCAACACTTTCCTTAGAGGTTGCTTTGGAATTCCAAAATGTTACCTTGCTCTTTTCAGATGGTCAGTGCTCACTTCGGGGCCTTAACCTTGTAAGAAACTTACAAATGAAATTTAGGAAAGAGAAAAGTCTAATCTAAATCAGGTCTCAGCCCAAGGCAGAAGTCTTTACGGAAGGTTTCCTTTCCTGATATCATTAGGCTGTAGCCCACAGGCACGAGGCATGCTGTGTACCTTGCAGAAATGGACAGCTCCATATAGTAATGAACATACACAGTGTCATGAACATGCACAATGACTTTAACATGTCTGGGTGCTCCGTGGGGTTGTTTTGGCTCTCAGACCTAACAAAGGAGTATAAATATATCATACATGGAGGTCTGTATCTTCATTTACCTGTAGTGGGCAAAGTATGCTGTTTTGGAACTCTTTGTCCTTCGGGTCTGTTAATGTCTAAGTACCCACCTAACGTTTTCATCTAAGAATATATATATTTTTTCTCTCTATTCCTCAATGATATTTTCACTTGGCATGAGATTCTGAGCTGATTGTTCTTTCTTTCAGAACTTGAAACAGTCTATGTCATTTCCTTTTGGCTTCTATAGTTTCAGATGAAAAACTAATGTCTTTAAAGTAGTGTTCCTTCATAGATAATGTATCATTTTCTTTGTTTTTGAAGATTCTTTTTCTTGTCTTTAGTTGTGGTGGGTCTTGATGTGGACCTCTTTTAGTTTATTCCATCTGGGGTTTTCTCAGCTACTTCTTTTTTTTTTTTTTTGGTACTGGAAATCGAACTCAGGACCTTGTGCTTTCAAGGCAGGTGAGGTGCCACTAAGCTAAATCCTTGGCCCTTTCTCAGCTTCTTGAATGTGTAGATCTCTGTCTTTCACCAACTTTGACAAAATTTTAATCATAAAATTTTAACTCCTTTTTTAGTACCACACTTTTTAGTCTACTTTTAGAAACTTGATGATATGTTAGATATTTTGTTAGTATAGATCCCAGAAGCTTTGTTGATTTTATTTTTAAGTCTATTTTGCTCTGTTTTTCAGACTGAGTCAATTCTACTGAATTGACTTTGAGTTCAATGTTTCTATTCTCTATTAGCTTCACTATGGTATACTATTGGTACCACCAAACATGTTGGTTTGTTATTATTATTATTATTATTATCATTTCAGTTATTATATCTTCTGGTTCTATAATTTTCCATGGTTCTTTTTTTATTACTTCTATTGCTTTGCTGATATTTTGTATTTTTTCATTTGTTTCAAGAGTAATTACACTTTATTTCTAAATTATTTTTATGGAAGCTCTTTAGGTCCATGTGAGGTACTTCCAGTCTTTTATTTATCTCAAAATTAGTATTTGTTGGTTCTTTTCTCATTCAAATTTTGGTTTTCCTGGGTTTGGGATTTTTGTGTGTGTGGTAAGTAATTTTTGTTTGTATTCTGGACATTTTGCTTATTATGTTAGAGAGCTCTTGATCCTATTTAATTCTTCGATTTAGCAGGTAGTCCACCTGCTTGGGTTTGGAGTGCAGATTCTTACCTACTTTTGCTGTCAACGACAGGTTTTCAGACCCTTGGAGTGCTGTTCTGGTTTGCTGGTGCTGCCCCTCAGCTCCTTCTGCCAGTTGTGTACGTGGGAGTATGTTGTTTCTCTGTACTGCTTTGTCTCAGTGGGCTACAGGGTAGATCCAGGTATCTGCTGGTTGTGTCTCTGTTAGTGTTTCTGGGTGCCAGACAGTGGTGGTTGTAATATGAAGAATGGGGAGCCCAAGAGCTTCTTGTTGTCACTGGTTCTAGAAGAGTGGATTGCCAGGCTTTGATTCTCAGATAGGAGTTTGAGCCTCCTACTTGGCCTGTATTGTCCTTCACTTTTCCCAGTACTTTGCATAGACAGGGCAGGCTTCTCTTCAGATTATTTTACCTTTGCTTATTGATAGTTATAGATTTCAGGCAATTTTGGTTCCCATACAGGTTTTGTGTGAAATAAAAACAAAGCCCCCAAACTATCACTTGTTCTTCCTCAAATTCTGAAATGTTTTGTCATTTCATCTTTCCTGCTTTCAGAGTTCTTTTACTGCTATCTGATAATAATTTTCAGAGTACAGTCATCCCTTGGTATCAAATACCATATATAAAATGGTGTAACATTTGTGTATAATGTACATACATCTTCCCATATGTTTTAAATCATCTCTGGATTATATATAGTACTTAACACAATATAAATGTTGTATACTCATAAATATTTGTTATATTGAGTTGTTTGAAAATAATGACAGAAAATCCACATGATGTCAGATGAATTTTTTTCAAATACTTTCAATACCCAGTTTGAATCTACAGAAGAATCAACAAATACTGAGCACTAATATAATTATTATCACAGAAATAATAAGCACTAAGTATTTGATTACCTGACACATAAGATGCAGTAAATTATTAATTAACATTGCTGTTCATTTATTCAATCAGCAAGTATGTGTTCAAAATCTATTTGAGTCAGGAAGTGAAATATTAGCTTCATAGAGCTAATATTTTAATTGGAGTAAGAAAGATAATGATATAACTAAATAAGATAATATCAAATAGTATGATCTCCATGCAGAGAACAGAGTAGGAGACTGCTTAAATTTGGTTGTCATGGAAAGTCTTATGAGGAAAAGAGTTTTAAGCTGAGAACTGAATGATAAGGGGCAACCAACCATAAAAAGGCCAAGGGAAAAGCATCACTGCAAAAGAGGGCAGCTGCAACAGAGACTGAAGGCAGAAACACCACAGCACAGACAGGAAACCGGAAGACCGAGGGGGCAGTGAGTAAAGGTTATGAGCAAGAGCAGTCCAGCCTGACATCACAGAGGTCAGGTTGACCTCACAGTGACAAGGTTGCCAGACCTGATTTTTGCCTCAATAAAGACCATGTCACATAGGTCTTGATGAGAAGTCTGGGTTTATTCTAAATGCCAGAAGCCATTAGAGGGTTGTTATTATTGGCAAAACCTAATCCAAAGGGATAAAACACCCTGAACATAGTTCCTTTCATATGAGCTCAATATTCTACTTACTGGCACAAAGGTAATTCAACTAATTTGGGGGAATAGCCACATATTATGCCTTCCTCTGTTTGAAAAACATGACTCACAGGGTGACACGTTTGAGGGCTTATCATTATACTGGTGGATTTGACTCCAACAGGAAGCATTTATGGAGCAAACCCAGATGCCAGATTTCTGGGATGCTTTGAATGTTGTAACCACACTGCTGTGCAAATGAGAACAAAGGAAAAGGTCTCCAGACATAATAGAGACCTGTAAAACTGGTGTTCTTGTCTAACTTGTATTTTAATAAATTGTTATGGCATTGATATTTTGTCCCTTCAGGGCAAAAATATTCTTCTCTATGCCAATGATTTTATAGTCACATACCAGATCTTCCAGGGTTGCACATACACTCAGAAGAATTTAATTTAGCTGGGATCAGTGGCACCCACCTGTGATCCCAGCACTCTGAGAGGCTGAGCTGGAAGTTCACAAGTTTGAGCCCAGTCTGGGGCATTTAGTAACTTAGTAAGACCCTGTCTCAGAATAAAAATTAAGGAAAAAGGATGGGAATGTAGCACAAAGGCCTTGGGTTCAGTCCCAGGTATGACACACACACACACGCACACACACACACACACACATACGCACACACATACACGGAGTTAATTTACATATAGGCCTCTCTTTTTAATAGAATTTTATTCTATTGATTTTACATTAGAATTTTCTAATGCAGTTCTTTCCAGTCAGAAAAATTCATGTCATGAAAGGAAAGAGGAAAAGGAAAAATTATGAGAAAAGAAAAAAAATGGAAATGAAGTCTATGTAAACAAGGAAGGGTGGAGGGGGTGAAGGGTGCACAGATAATGGGGGAAAAAATAAGAACCAAGATACATCATGTACAGGTACAAGCACCCAATGATAAATGTAAACGTATTGTATACCTAAAATGTACCAATAAAAGAATTTAAGGAAAAAAAATTCATGTCATGGAAGCATAGTGTTTTAAATATAAATGGTCCCATTGTGAAGCACTGATTTTGGTTTTGCTTTTCCAGAAGTAAATGGAGCACAAGCAGAGCATGTTCTGAACAGCTGTAAGTTCAAGAATGTTACGGAGATGTTTATAAATCAAGAAGGAAACTTCAACACTTTTAGCGTTTCTCTACTCCTGTGTTTACTATTTCTCAAGTGTATATAATAAGTCTAAGTGGACATATGATTTAATTCTTCCTAGTGGAAAAAAATGCTACCACAAGTTGGGAATGTTTACACAGAATGCTTGAGAGTATATTCTTTCAACAATTTCCTTGTGTTTTATTAAATTTATCTGTATTTGGCTCACTATGTTAAACTAGAAAATTTTGTGTAGAAATTAAATGATATCCACTAACTGTAATATAGAACTTTCATATGGAAACTTATGTTATAATAGTGTAATGAATTGTAAAATATTTCAAAAGAGTAGAAATGTGACTTTTCTGCAGTAAATAGTATGCACCTAGCACTTAAAACTGTCAAATGTCACTGAGATAAATTACTGCACATAAGAATATAACCCCAAAAGCAGGACAAAAGCAAATTTTAAAGGGAACTTGCTTCAAATACCCCAAAGAAGGTGTTAAATAGTTTTAATATTAATTGTTTAAAATTAATAATATGGAATGGAATAATCATACCTCATCAGTGCAAATAATCATTACTCCATTATATGTGATATTAATTGCAATGAATTTTTAAGGCCAGGCCATATCCATAAAAGTTTACATCCATAACTAAATGTCAAATATACTTGAGCATGTTTATAACTCTGTAAGTAACCATCGTATTCCTTTCTGACAGGTTGTGGTTTAGGGATGGAGTACCCACCCGTGGAAAGAGTTGCTCATGGCCAGATTGCAAATAAAGCTGCATGGCCATGGCAAGCCAGCCTGCAGATGGACGGCATGCACTTCTGTGGGGCCTCTCTGATCAGTGCGGACTGGCTCCTCACTGCTGCACACTGTTTTGACACGTTAGTCCCAGGCTACACCCACCCACCACTGCCCTCGCCACTCTCTTACCTTCATAGCCAAGGATTCTGCTCGCTTTCTCATTTCTTTTGTGAACCTCTAAGCCCTAGCAATAGCACACATAATTGTTTACAGGCTTATGGAAATAGCAACAATTACTGGAGAACCTTAGAAAAAATCTAGCCTGTCTTCAGCTCTGTTTGAAAATGTGTTTTCCAGCAATCTCAATTTTAACTAGGAACAAGCCTACATTGACAAAACTTTACAAAAATTCACCAGATCTCCTGAGATACACTGGAGGTTTTTCAAAATTCTGCTAATGGCATCCAGACCTCCTATATATATATATATATATATATATATATATATATATATACACACACACACACACAAACATATATATATTTATCCCACATGAATATCTTTGGTGCTATACTTTTATTCTGTTTGTTTTACTTGAAGATTTGACATATGGGGTACATGGAAATAATAAAGAGATACAGTAACCCTTGTGAAATTCATACAAAATAAAATATTCTGAATAAAATTTCAATAAAAGAAAGCATAAAAACTATGTAAAATACAGCTCTAATTTTATCTTTCTCTGTTTCTGTCTGTTTTTCTTTATTTCTCCCTCTTTTTTTTCTGCATAGCTACACATACATTTATATAATTTGAGCATGGATATCAATGTATATATGTACCTATATGAGCATACATAAACATGTCTGATATTTATATTTTCTTCAATTATTCTCTATTATTTTTATAACAAAATGATGACGGTATATTTCCTTTAAAATTACAATTTCTCCAAAAGACTAATATATGCTATCTTACAATAGAGATTTGTTATTAATTAGTCTGAAGCAAAGCTATCCTTGGGAAAAGGTTTCAAATAAAAGTTTAAGGAGGTTTCCTTCAATATTATGTTTAAAAATTTGTCCTTTTATACATATGCCACATGCCTGTTCAAAATTCTAGGCAACTTTAGATCAGAAGGAAACCCACTGTGTTCCTTTTCATCTGTTATCAGTCACAAAAACCCTAAACTATGGATGGCCAGCTTTGGAACAACCCTGCGCTCTCCACTGATGAGAAGAAAGGTCCTGTCCATTATTGTCCATGAAAATTATGCTGCCCACAAGCACGAGGATGACATTGCCGTAGTGAAGCTCTCCACCCCTGTGCTGTTCTCTGAAAACGTGCACAGAGTCTGCCTCCCAGGTGCTACTTTTGAAGTCTTGCCAGAGAGTAAAGTGTTTGTCACTGGATGGGGAGGACTAAAAGCAAATGGTACGTATCTCGGTTAAAACAATGAATCAAAAACTTTTTTAAAAAGAATTTTAAAAAACTATCCTCTTTTAGAGTGGAGATGTGAAATAAAATACAAAACCAAGATGTGTAACTAGGCACATCTTCTTTCAGTTGCTCTTTTTCATATGTAGAGATTCTGCTGAGCTGCCTGATTCATAAGATTTATGCTTTGCAAGCTTCAGGAAGGATGCACTTCTGGAATGGGTCATACAACTGAACAAATAGTCTCAAGCAAGGAATCTGAATGACTGTTCCTTATTTGGCA
Organism: Heterocephalus glaber; assembly: GCF_053883595.1. NCBI lineage: Eukaryota > Metazoa > Chordata > Mammalia > Rodentia > Bathyergidae > Heterocephalus > Heterocephalus glaber. The sequence continues at coordinate 57,965,238 of NW_028258325.1, read as the reverse complement.
CTAATATTAAGCAGGACCCCATAGATCCATATACCTATGAATCTGTTCTTGAGCCTGAGACCCTAACAAAAGTTGACAAGTATGGCACTTGATATACTTAATAATATGCTGTAAACGTCAAGCACAGATTATTAAGTCTCGAAATAAGTCTCCAGTTCCTGTTTCTTGGTTAGACATTTTACATATGGTTTAATTTGTCCTCATATTCCTGATTTCTATTCTAGGCTCTTAATATGAATTTATGTCTTGTTTGTGTACCTTCCCAAAGTATAGCTGTGATCTATTCGTGCTCTATCAGTTGATTTTTATAGAAGTCTGCTTCCTTCCAATATGCACTTGAAACTTCTGCTGCTGTATTGAGTTTGCACAGATATACTATTTCCTCATCCTAGGGAATCTGCATTGTTCTGTAAGAAATGGTAACAAAGAAGGAGGGAAATTAAACTCTCCAAATTTTAAAATCACTCCCTGAGCAGAGTAGAAATGGGAGTAGCATCATTATACTTTGCCTAGAACTAACTAAATTTAATACCTGTTTGTCCCAGATTGGTACTTTGATGGTAATTTGGTATTTTGTCTGAATTTTTCAAAGCCAGCTAGTGTGCAGGTCATGTACAATGAGCTATCTACCCTGAACAATTGCATATTTTTTGAAGTAATATTATGGATTTGTAAGATATCAGACTGAGATTAATTAATAAATATTAGGTGAGGTTAACGTCTACATTTTGAAATAGATATGACTACTCAGCTCTTCTCTTCCTAAGACTCATCCAATCATATCAATTTAGAAATCTTCTTATCAGACAGCAGACAATCTACCATGCTCCCTTTAATCTGTGATCCTTACAAAACCTCAAATTATAGATGGCTAGTTTTGGAATAATTCATTTTTGTTCTCTGGATAGTTTCTTCCTTGAATAGTGAAAATGTAAAACAGCTTGTAAATATAAAGTAACAGTTTGAAAATGTAAAACAGCACTTGAATTAATTTTTAAAAGTTGAGATTAAAGAATTACACTTTCAAATTTAACATTAGCATCCTAGACCAATTAACCAAATTAAAAGGGGTATGCAAAAACTACAACTAACTGAAACACAGTTGATTAATGCCTAGGAACATCTAAAATTTTAAATGTCTCTGTAGAGAGCAAAACAGAATATTGTTGAGACACTTACACAATATTGAGATTGTGTAATAATCTGTACAATCATGAATTGATAAGTAGATTCTCTCATTGAAATATTTCAAGCAGAATCAGAAATGGAAAGATGAAAAAGTAGTCAATGACCCTTCCATGCTTAAAAATAATGACTGAAGTGAGGAAATTCCCTAGATTTCAGATAATATTTAAGGAGTGTAGAGAACTGGGACTTAGTTTTTCAGCAGAAATGTGAGCAAATATGACAGTTTCAAAACAGAACATTGGACTTCTTTATACTGAAATATTTTTATAAAACCCCTAGAAACCTAGATCTTTTCCTGTGAAGCTTTTTTTTGATTCATGAAGTTTATTGGTATATTTTAGGTATACAGTATGATGACATTCATCATTGGGAATTTGTACCTTTACATGATATATTTTGGTTCTTATTTTTTCCCCATTCCCCTGCCCTCCCTTCAACTCCTCCACCCCTCCCTATTCACAAAGACTGTTTCTATCTTTTCCTTTTCTCATATTTATTCCTTTCCTTTCTTTCCTTTCCCCTAACCCTTCCACTTCTCCTTCCCCTTTGGACATTTTCTTCCTATTTCACATTATCTATTATACATTTTAATCCTTATTTACACTTTCAGTTTCTCACAACAGAGAAACTATGTGGTATTTACACATGTGTGTCCTGTTTATTTCACCTAAGAGTATGGCCTCCAGGTGCATCCTGTGTAAAGCTTTTTATCACTATCCACGTAACACTGAAGTGCAGTTTTAAGGAGATTACATGTTTAACCCTAATCCCTACAATTCATCTAACAGCTTGCATTTATAAAGTGTGATCAAAAACTGTGGTGAATGCTTAAATTATAAAAGACACATGGCTACCAATCTCTCCCAAAATACTCTCCCTTACTTCAACCGCACTCATCCCATCACTCTTGCCAATTTCTGAAGCAATTCTGGAAGTCTTCTTTGTGAATACTTTTGTCACATCCTCATGGCTGTGTCCATGTCCTGAACTGATTCAAAACATTAACCTTTCATAGTCATTCTGATTTAGGGGAAGAGCTAGAAATCGCATGGTCCTGGAGATGGTGAATAAGAAGAATGAGGACAAACTGAAATGATTTTAGGAGCCTGCCTTTCCATTGGATGGCACCCAGCAGTAGCATTCACTGCATTTTTTTTTATCACACCTCTTAAAGAAGCTCATGCAAGAGGACTCCAGAACTGCTACAGAGAGTGGCAAGAATGATGGAATACATATGTTTGGAGCAAAGCAGAGCATTTTGAGGGGGATTAGTGACTATGTGTCTTTTACTGTAAAATTTTTTAGATGTAAACATTTACCATCAATCACCCCTTACATCAAAAACTGAACATGTAACTGACATGATTCATTTTTTAAACTCTAATAATGAACATGAGATAGGCATCATTTCCTTCTTCTACAAATGAGTACAATGATTTTTGCTAACTTTTGCAAGGTCATATAGCTCTTACACTATGCGAATAGTCCTCAGATTTGTATTTGCTATCTCCAAGATATTGAGCACAGATTTGCTCAAATTCATACTCAAATGAATCGCTCACCTTCTCAATTTGAACTTATAAACAGAGCTACATCTTTATGTGAATGATTAATACAGTTTTTTAAAATAGAAGCTATTGCTAGGGATTTAGCTCAGTGGTTCTGCTGTCTAGTTCGCAAGCACAAGGACCTGAGTTCGATCCTTAGTACCAAAAAAAAAAAAAAAGAAAAGAAAGAATACATTTAAAAATAAATAAATAAAATAGAAGCTTTTAAGGGGAAATGAGCACAATATAATGGCTAAAACAATACCACATGCAACTAAATAATATTTTCATATAATGAACCAATAAATATGTAGTTAATCAATATAATATGATCTAGTTCTTATATTGGCATTTCTACTTATGCTGGTATTATTCTGGTTAGCAAGTCAAGCTATTTTCAAAATAAACATGGTCTGCCTCATGAAGTAAGAAAATTCTATCAGTATTAAAGTTACCTCCTTGCTCTTCCTAAAGGATTCCCAATTCTGAAAATATCTTTGCAAAATGGTGCATTAGGTTTCCAAGTAAGATAAGATAAGCCATCATGGACTCTCTCAGGTGGTGAGGAATACCCTGGGTTTAAATCTACCATTTTCCCCCATTTAACTGTGTGACCATGTTAAGACTCCTAATCAGTGAGCTTCAGTTTTCTCATCTGAAACAGGGAACGTTCACATCTGTGTTTGGTGGTTGTTACAAGGACTAGATAAAATAGTAGGAGTAAATGTTCCAAACCTGGTATCTCCACAGAGAAGCCACCCCCAAATATAACTTCATTCTGAGCACTGTTATCCAGCTCAGAATCCTACGACTTCAAGGCTAATGTTTACCACTGTGTTCTTTAGAAGCCACAATGACAATTACCATAACAACAAGCTGAATATTATTCATCCGCTCATTTCTTTTCCCTTATTTAGGTCCATTTCCAAATACTCTGCGACAAGTGGAGGTGGAGGTCATAAGTAGTGATGTGTGTAATCGGGTGTATGTATACGGTGGTGCTGTGTCATCAGGAATGATATGCGCTGGATTCCTGACAGGAGAACGAGACGCCTGTGAGGTACATAGATTCAAAACCACAAAAGTGACTGCTGAGTAGGAATATCTTGTTGGCCATAGGCCAGTGTCTCTTCATAGAATTCCATGAAACTCACTTGCAGAGAAAGGGAAGTGCAAAAGGCAGGTAGAGAAGAGTCATAAGACATACTCTTCATTTAATACCTTAAGGAACAGAACAGTCTAAAATATAGCCATCAGTTATGAATTAGAACCCTGATTAAATTAATGGAAATGGATCATAGAAACCAAGCTAGCAAGCCATGCAATCAATGATTCAAGGCACAGTCATAACCAAAGTTTGAGTGTTAAATCCCTCCTAATCCCACCATGAGATGTGATCTGCAGATATCCGTGTGGCCATACAGCTTAGCCTCACTAGTACCTAAACATTTGACGTGAAGAAAAGTCTTGTTAGATAGAATTATACTATTTGAAACACGTAGTTAAAAAGTACAAATTTGTATATACTTATTTCTACTAAAGTGTTATCTCACAGACCTTCTCTAGAAAGAAATTAAATAAATAGTATTTTCTCCTGTGATGCAAAACTTTAATTTTAAGCAGTAAGCTTAAGGACAATACCAGTTCTGAAGTCTGGCTATTTAGAGTACTAAAATAACATAACTCAAATACTAAAGACTTCACTATAGCATTTAAAACTGGGTACAAGAAGTTAGCATTGCCTTAAAGAAGTTTGAGAATTTGACACGTTTGTGCACTTTCCTTACACAAAAGGGGCCCACTATTGATCTGCCATTGGTTGACATACAATGAAAAAAAAGTCATTCACTTATTCATTCAAATATTTTATCAACTGCAAGGTTCATAAGTGTCAGATTCTGAAGGAAACTTAAACATCTAAGAAACACAGTCCACTATGAATTTATAATCTAATTGGCATATAAGAAACTAAAACAAAAGAAGGAAAGATGAGGACTTAGCTGCATTTCTGGAATACAGATATCCTTCCATTCACCTTACTTCTTGAGAAGAAAGAGAAACTGTGAGTGGCCTGCAATACAACTGGATCACTGACCTAGGATCAGCTGACCTGCCTCCCTTGGTTAACACTCCCTTACTTCCTTTCACCATTAGCACAGGAAAACAAGGAGGACATGAATTAGGATGTGGGACTAAGGCAAAGAGCTCAGGAGCAACGCTAGATCAGGGTTTTCACACTCTGCACCAAATACCGTAGGGGACTAGGAAGAATTCGAACAGGATCATTTCTCCTATTTTAGAACTTGCAATGGGCTATCACATGATACTTCTTTTGGATTAAATAAGTCCATTGCCAAAAGATAAATTTAAAATCCTTTGTCTAAACCTTGGGCTGACTATAACAAAGAAGTCTTCATGATTTAGATACTTTAAATTTATCCACCAGGGCTAAGGATTCCTCCACCTTTGGGAGCAAAAATACTTTGAGTATACATATGCTTCAATGTCCTGGACATCTTTCCATCAATTAGTGTGACCAGAATGATGTCAGATTCTAATTCAAAGCAACAGATTATTTCCAGCTAACTGAATTAGGAGACACTTCATGGAGGAGGTGACATTTGACTCTTGAAGTCATCATCTATATATGAATTGGCTGCCTGGATTTAAGTTCAGTTTGGGGTCTCTGTTTTAGCCAGAGAAAAACTAAAAATTTTACAAAGGTAAAACTAAAACCATTGTCATTCCCATGTCTTTCCCACTGAAGACATTAATAAGGACTACATAATAAACTCAATGATCATATTAGTACTAATTTTAAATAAAATAAAATTTTATTAGACCTGGAAATGATTAATTTGCTAGACCTGCTGATGCTTATTAACTCTCATTTCTGACCTATTTCATTCATCACATGAACCATATTTTTTTCTTCAGGGTGATTCTGGAGGACCTCTGGTCATTGTACAAGATCAAAACATCTGGTATCTTATTGGAATAGTAAGCTGGGGAATAGGCTGTGGAAAAGAAAACAAGCCTGGACTTTATACCAAAGTGACTCATTATCGGGACTGGATTAAATCTAAAACTAACATTTAATGCAACAACTACCTCTATATCCACACTGTAAATGCCAGGTATAGTCTCTGGGATATTATGTTTAGCATGTGTGGCCATGTGTATTGTCCTAAAGTTCAAGCAGAGGAGTGTAGTCTGACAACCTTCCCCTTGAATGTGAAGAAGGCAGTCTTTCTTTCATATCACTTCCAGTGTTTTATCTGACCATGAGCACAGAAGACACTGCCACTACTGCAGCATCTCTGATTACCTCCTTGTTCACTGTTCTGGTCCTACACATACTATTTATTTTAGTGTAATCTGCCACCTTAATCAAAAAAAGTATCAACTAGCTGGCCATTTTCTACTTATTCCTGACTGAGTATGCCTCTCTGCCATGGTAGCTCCACAGTTTTTACTTTCTCCATCAAATAACTCTCATCATGAAGTTGTTGCTCTACTGAATAATTATTTTGGGCCAGTGATAACACAAATGATGGAGGGAGCACCACACAGAAAACTGGATGCAAAAGATGTCATGATTATAAGTCCACTCTCTTTCCCTTGGATGTCCATTTAACCTCTCTTTGAAACTTAAAAATAGTTGATATTTATATTTGTACTCAATGTAAAATCACCTTTCAGTATTAAAAAAAAGCCTAAAGGCAAAGTTGCTTAGCCTTGTTATTAATTTGAAATGTGAAGAGGCAAGAATTCAATGAGGAGTTACTTTTAGCTCCATGTCTAAAAATGAAAGAAGTCCCAATCCCTATGTACATTTACTTTTCACTTGTACTTTTCTTATCTCTTAATGCATTTTCTTTAAATAGTTTTCTTTTTAATGAGCTTCAGAAGAGTTGAGGGACCTGCAGAATAAGAAGTCAATATAAATTAGATATTCATACACAACTTACAAGAGAAGTCAAAATAAATTTAGAACATCATGAACAATTTGATATAAGATTGTGACAAAGACTTTATTGTATAATATTTAAATTTATTGTTAAAAATGGTAGGCATTGTTTGCAGAATGCTATTTATAAAAAATATTAACTGAGCTAAGAAAGTATCTTGGAATAGCTCAATTTTATGATAAAAATGATCATTTTCATATGTATTTGTGTGTTTTTACTGCTATACATGACTGTAGACCAGTATTAAACAAAACTCAAACTTATTCTGTGCATCTAAATTTCCCTTCTTTTACAATTTAATTAGTAAGTATTGGGCTAAATTTTTCTTAGCACAATAAATGAGAGTCTCTCTTACCCTACCTAATATTATATTGTATATATTAACATTTATTTATGGCAAAAAGTCCTAACTTACTCTCTCTGAATCATTACCACAATGTAGGGGTTCTCAACCTTTTTGCTATTGATATTTTGTCAAAGATAGGTCTTTGCTGCAGAGAAGACCACTGCTTTCAATATTCCTTACTGCTACAAACTAGATGCCTCTAGTACACCAACAAGTTGTAACAAACCAAAATAACTCCAGACACTGCCAAATTTCCCCTGGGGAGCAAGAGTACCTTCAGTTAAGCACCGCTATGATGGGGATAACTGGAGAAAAACAGTCATTGTTAAAAATTATGCATCCACGATCCTGTGGACACCAGCACCTCTTGTTCAGAACCCCCATCCCACAGATTCCAGTGTCCCTGGAGCTCGCTGCACAGGCCACATGGTATCTGAATCTGCACTGCAGAGGTGCCAAGGGGCCGTAAAGGCCACAGTTATGAGCCCTAGAAGATAGAGCAGAAGGGAGAGGGCCTCTCTGAGGCTTCTCCATGAAAAATGAAGCCCACTGGGAAAATGAAGAAAATCTCTGCAATAAAGGCACACTGGACCACCATGGTTGGTAAGTGGGTGGTATCAACACCTCCCATAGAAACCTGGGCTCAATTTGGGGGAAGGACAGCTGGATCCTGCAGTAGAACCTTGCAGAGTTCAATCCTGCAGGAGGTCAGGAACTTCAACTTGGGCATTGCAGCCAGAAATCAGCCTGAATGTCAGTGAACTACAGCTGGCTTTCTGAGGCTGATTGTCTTAGATCTACACACTCTTGCCCAGGTTGTCTACCAGGACAAAAGAGACGTACCCTGAGGGAGACCTTTTTATGTATTTTTTTCTTTTTTTTTTTTTTCTCTCTCTCTCCCTTCTTGGTCTGGATTTCTCTCCCTCTTTGTTCCTGTTCCTGTCCTACTTCAGATTGTTTTTCTCTCTCTTCCCTTCTCTCAACTGTCACTATTCTTATAGGAAAGTGAATACAGTTTCTACCTTCCCTATGGCTGTTAGTTTATTCTGTTCTTGTCTATGTTCCTTCACTCTGTCTTTTCCTCTTGTCTTCAACAGTCTCCCAAAATTTGAGTGATCTTCCTGCATCCTCTAGCCTCACTTCTAACCTTTTCCTCTCCTTCTATATGGCTAACGCTCCCTCCCCAACTCCTTCTAAAGCCTTATCCCAAAGGGTAAATTTGCTATATGGAAAGGTTTATTTACTGCAAACACATTTTGGGGTGGTCCTCAATTTTTATTTAGCTCACACCCTTAAAGGTTACAGATTAATTGCTACCACAAATTGTCAATTTCTACACTGTGTTTGATGCTATTGTTGATGCTGATTGTAGCAACTGGGCTAAGGTGTAGTGATTGATCTAATCAGTTGTCCTCCCTGGTATACTGAAAACAAGATTGCCTAAGAGTCATTAGAGACTCAAAGCCTAAAGACCAGCTATACCTGGAAGACACCTCTGAGAAGCAATCATTCCATAACGGTTCTAAATACAAGCAATAAAGATACTCACAATAAGTAATATTGAAGTATAAGCCCAGGAATTAAGCCAAAAAATAGCACCAACAAGAAAAACAGAAATGAGAAGACACCTAAACAGGCACAAACACAGACTTCCAGCTCACTACAGGGAAATTCTGGGGGGCAATAAAGTGGAAATATCTGATAATCAACCACCTGGACACCCTGAACTGATAGCACAGGAAATAACAAAACAGATGAACAAGGCTCCAGAAAAATTCAAAACATAAATAATTTCCCAGATAACTACAGAGATGGTGAGCAGAAGGAAAGACATGATTAGAGACTCTAGAACAGAAACAGATTAAAAAAATAGATGACCTCAGGACCATGATGAAAGCCATGAATGCCCAACATAGGAAAGAAATGTAATCCGTGAAACACATTCAAACAGATATCCAGGAGATTAAAACCTCCAATGAAAGTATTTGCAGCAGAATTAGCCAATGTGAAGATAGAATATCAGATATAGAAGACAGGATTGTGGTTAGTGACCATGAAGAAAGAAATTTCTTAAAAATAGTAAGGGACCATGAGAAATCCATCCAGCAGCTGGTAGATAATGCAAAGAATAACATAGGACTGATAGGAGTCTGCAAAAAAACAGGAGAAAGTGCAAATGACATTAAAAAAAACCCTGTTTACAGAATTAATGAAAGAAAACTTCCCAAACAGAGCAAGGAATTTGACATACAGATAAGGCATACAGGACTCCAAATATCAATGATCAAAAAAATTTACACCTAGACATATAATAGTCAAGATTCCAGAAATGAACAGAAGGACAAAATCCTACAAGCAGCTGGGGAAAAAAGAAAAAAATCACATTCAAAAAAAGCCCATCAGAATCACAGCAGACTTTTCAAGACAAACCCTCAAGTCAAGGAGAGCCTGGAGTGATGTATTTCAAGCCTGAAAAGAAAATAAACTCCAACCTAGAGCGTTGTATCCTGCAAAATTATCTTTCAAAATCGATGGGGAAATTAGATTCTTCCAGGACAAAGAACACCTGAGAAACTTCATGAATATCAAACCAGCACTCCAAACAATTCTAAACAATATCCTAGAAAAGAACAATAAGGGTCACAACTCCATGAGGCCCAACAGAGTGGAGCCATCAGGCAAGGCAAGAAATTAAAGGGAAAGTGGTAAAAATGAAAAATAAAAGAGCCAACAACAGTAAAATATTATGACAAGGATGAGTCAAAATCTATCAATTATAACCATCAATGTTAATGGCCTCAACTCACGAATCAAAAGAAATAGACTGGCAGAATGGATAAATAAGCAAAATCCAACAATATGCTGTATAAAAGAAATTACTTACTTCAAAAAGAAATTCATAGACTGAAAGTAAAAGGATGGAAAACAACTATCCATCTGACAGGAACCCAGAAAAAAGCAAGGGTAGATATTTTATTTGCAGATTAGGTAGATTTCAAACCAAAGCTACTTAAGAGGGACAAAGAAGGTCACTACATCCTTGTAAAGGGAAAAATCCAAGAAGAAGAGATGACAATCATAAATATATATGAACCAAATACTAGTGCTCCCAACTATAGGAAAGAAATATTAATGGACAAGAAAAACCAAATAAGCACTAATACAATTGGAGTGGGGCCCTTGATACTACACTGTCACAAACAGACAGATCATCTAGACAGAAAATCAACAATGAAATTATAGAACTGAACCAAACTTTTGAAAAAATGGACTTAATAGATGTCTAGAGAGTGTTCCACCCCACAAATTCAGAATATACATTCTTTTTGGATGCACACAAGTCATTCTCCAAAATAGATCACATGCTAGCTCATACGATATGATTAAGTAAATGCAAAAGAATTGAAGTTATCCCCTGTATATTATCAGACCATAGTGTAATAAAATTGGAGATCAATAGCATAAGAAACTGCAAGAACCCACAAACACATGGAAATTGAATAAAACCTTCCTGAACAACCAATAGTTCACAGAGGAAATTAAAGAAGAATTAGACAGTTTCTACAATTAAATGATAATGCCAGTACAACACACAGGAATCTATGGGACACAATGAAAGCAGTTCTATGAGGGAAATGCATAGCAGTGAATGCCCATACTACGAAAACAGAACTCAAATAGACAACCTAATGCTGAACCTTAAGCTCCTAGAAGAAGAAGAGCAAGACAAACCCAAAGCTCATGTAATGAAGAAATTATAAAGATCAGAGCAGAAATCAATGCAATGGAGACTAAGAGAACGATACCAAAAATCAACAAATTGAAGAGTTGTGTTTTTTGAAAGAATAAATAAAATTGATAAACCCTTAGCCGACCTTACAGAAAAGGAAAGAAAGGCTCAAATCCTGCAATTAGGAATGAAAAAGGTGAAGTTACAATAGATGCAGCAAAATCCAGAGGATCATCAACACCTACTTTGAGAATCTGTACTCTAATAAAATGGAAAACACAGAAGAAATGGACAGATTCCTAGATACATATGAATTACCAAAGTTGAACAAAGAAGCTATAACATTTCTAAACACTCCAATTACAATCAGTGAAATTGAAAATGTAATTAAAAATTTACCAACAAAGAAAAGCCCAGTTCCTAATGGCTTCACTGCTGAAATCTACAAGACATTTAGAGAAGAACTACTACCACTTCTGTTTAAACTCTTCAATGAAATTGAAAGGGAAGCAATACTTCCAAATTCCTTCCTGGAAGCAAGTGTTACTTTGATTCCAAAACCAGGGAAAAACCCAACCAAAAAAGAAAACCATAGGCCAATCTCCCTAATGAACATAGATGCAAAAATCCTCAACAAGTTACTGGCAATCAGAATACAGAGGGTCATCAAGAAGATCATATACCCTGACCAAGTTGGATTTATTCCAGGGATGCAAGGATGGTTCAACATATGTAAACCACTAAATGTAATACACTATATTAACAGAGCCAAGGACAAAAACTATATGATCATCTCAACAGATGCAGAAAAAGCATTCCACAAAATCCAACGCCCATTCATGATAAAAATGCTACAGAAAATTGGAGTAGAAGGTCTTTATCTCTTCCTGATTAAGGTTATCTATGAAAAACCAACAGCCAACATCATACTAAATGATCAAAATCTGAAAACTTTCATGCTAAAATCAGGAACAAGACAAGGATGTCCACTATCCTCACTTCTGTTCAATATAGTTCTGGAAACATTAGCCACAGCAATTAGAAAAGAGAAAGAAATAAATGGAATAAAGATAGGAAAGGAAGAAGTTAAACTGTCTTTATTTGCTGACCATATGTTACTCTACATAGAAGACCCAAGAAACTCTGCCAAAAGACTTCTAGACTTAATTGCCAGATTCAGTAGAGTAGCTGAATACAAGGTCAGCCCTCAAAAATCAATAACCTTCTTGTACACAAATAACAGAATCACTGAGAAAGAAATTAGAGCAACAATTCCTTTCACAATAGCAAGCAAAAGAATGAAATACCTAGGAATCAATCTAACAAAGGAAACAAAAGAGCTCTACATTGAAAACTACTACACTCTGTAAAAAGAGATCAAACAGATATAAGAAAATGGAAAGACATCCCTTGTTCCTGAGTAGGAAGAACCAATATAGTGAAAATGGCCATACTTTCAAAACTGCTAGATAGACTCAAGGCAGTCCCGATTGAAATCCCAACAGCATATTTCACAGAACTAGAGAAAACAATCCAAAAATTCATTTGGAACCAGAAGAGACCTAGAATAGCAAAAGCCATTCTAGGCAACAGAGACATGGCAGGGGGTATCACAATCCCCAACTTGAAACTATACTACAAAGCCACTGTGATTAAAACAGCCAGCATGGTACTGTCAAAGAAACAGACCCAAAGATCAGTGGAATAGATTAGAAGATGCAGAAACAACTGCAGACATACTCTGCCACCTCATCTTTGACAAAGGAGCCAACCATCCTCACTGGAGGAAAGATAGCCTATTTAATAAATGATGTTGGAAAAACAGGATTTCAACCTGCCAAAGATTAAAACAAAACCCATATCTATCACCATGCACTAAACTAAAATTGAAGTGGATTAAAGACCTAAATCTTAAAACACAAACATTAAACTTTCTGGAAGATAAGTTATGTAGAACTCTCAAAGACATCGGCATAGGAAAAGACTTTATGAACAAAACCTCAGTAGCACAGGAACTAGCACAAAGCATCAATAACTGTGATCTCATCTTATTAAAAAGCTTTTACACTGCAAGAGTAACCACAAACAGAGCTAAGAGGCAACCTACAAGGTGGGAAAAATTTTTATCAGCTGTACCTCAGACAAAGGACTACTATCTAGAATACATAAAGAACTTAAAAAGTCAGACCCCCGAAATTTAAACACCCAATTCAAAAATGGGCATTTGAAATGAACAGTCATGTCTCAGACAAAGAAGTAAAAGCAGCAAGTAAACATATGAAAAAATGTTCAATATCACTGGTCATTGGAAAGATGCAGATGAAAGCAACACTGAGATTCCACCTTACCCCAGAAAGAATGGCTGCTGTCAAGAAATCAACCAATAACAAATGTTGGCAAGGTTGTGGGGAGAAAGGAACTTTTCTCCATGTTTTTTTTTTCAATTCCATTTCAGATTTAGTTTAATAAAGTAATATGAATCATTTAAAGAAAAAACATTTAATTTTAAATTCTGTTCCATGCATAAAATTCATTTTTATATCATGGTTAAATTTAGTACAAACTATAAAAATGTTAACACCTATGTTTTCAACAGAGTTCTATTAAGATCCCTTAGAAAAATCATTTAAAGAAACAACAGCAAGTCATATACTGCTATGAGGTTAATACACAAAGAAAAAAAAACATTCACACAAATTACTGAAATTTTCAGTAAATAATTTTAGCCATTATTCTTAGTGCAAAATTTAAAGTTCAAAGGTTGTGTGTGGCTCTACAGCAATTACAATTTGCAATTTAAACTCTAAGCCAAATCTTTTTGCTCTAACCAGAAGAAGTCTAGTTTAAAAAAAAACAACAAAAAACTACTGGTTGAAATTTGCAAACCTTAAGAAGCATACCAATTGTGATCAGGACAGATGTGTCATTACTTAGCTTAAATTAATGGGAAGACAGTAAAAATGAGTTCCTTTTAAGGCTGAATTGCTGAAGGGTGAAAAAATCATTCAGAGCCACCACTATTACTTTAAAAAATTATCAGATCATTCTTATATTAAATGTTAAATGAATCAAAGCCAGACAGTACTGAGTTTCTACACAAACTTCTTTTTTTTCTTAAAGTCTTTTATTGATACATTTTAGGTATGCAACACATTTACATTTCACATTGGGAACTTGTACCTTTACATGATGAAACTTGGTTCTTATTTTTTCCCCATTCCTAGCCCTCTCTTCACCCCCTCCACCTTTCCCTATTTACAGAGACTTTGTTTCCATTTTTTCCATTTCTCATCATTGTTCCTTTTTCTTCTTTCCTTTCTCCTGCCCCTCCCACTACCCCTACTCCTTTGGACCTTTTCTTCCTAACAAAATCTTGTAAATAGGGAGGGATGGAGGAGTTGAAGGGAGGGCTGGGCAAGGGTGAAAAAAAATAAGAACCAAGAGAGATTATGTAAAGGTGCAAATTTCCAATGATGAATGTCATTATATTGTATACCTAAAATGTACCAATGACAAGCTTCTTTTGTATTTCATGTTGTTTACTGAGGAGTGAATAAGGGACTACTGTCAGACATGCCAACGATACTCCCGGAGGCTGGAGAAACTCCATGAGTCACTGCATAAGCCTTTTGGGGGAAAGAACCAGAAGTAACCGCTAATGTGACATCCTCATGCTCGCTCTTTGGCATCAGTTTGTCCTTCCATTTTTTGCACCTACTGGTTTGCTGGGCAGAAGTTTTCTTTGTATCCCGTAAACAGGCTCACTTCAGTGAATAGAACGAATGCTAGGAGTACAGCCATTTGTTTGTGCGAGTGCAGACTGGTCCAACCACTGTGGAAATCAGTATGGAGATACCTCAAAAAACAAGGATTAGAGGTCCCATTTGACCCAGCTATTTCTCTACTGGGTATCTTCCCAAAAGAATTAAAAGAATCATACCACAGCGATATATGTGCACCCATGTTTATAGCAGCACAGTTTGTAATAGCTGAAGCTTGGAAACAACCCAAGTGCCCATCAACTGGAAACTGGATAAAGATATGGGGTTTTTTTTTTAGTGAAATGGAGTACTACTCAGTCATAAAGAATGAGAAACTAGAGACTTTTATAGCTAAATGGATGCACATTGAGGTGATACTCTTAAGTGAAATAAATAGGACACACTTGTGTAAATATCAAATAGTTTCTCTAGTGTGAGAAATTGAAAGTGTAAATAATGATTAAAATGAGTAATTGATAATGTGAAATAGGAAGAAATGGTCCAAAGGGGTAGGGGATGTGGGAGGGGTAGAGGAAAGGAAAGAAGGGAAAGGAAAAAATATGAGAAAAGGAAAAAATGGAAACAAAATCTTTTCAAATAGGGAGGGGTGGAGAGGTTCAGAGGAGGGCAGGGGAAGGGGGAAAAAATAAGAACCAAGATACAACATGTAAAGGTACAAGATCCCAATGAAGAATGTAAATGTATTGTATACTGAAAATGTGCTAATAAAAGAATTCAAAAATTAATAAAATATGCATTCACAATTTCCTTTAATGAGTTTGGAAATATTGTTCTACTTTTTTTATAATCCTGATATACCACAAATTCTATAAATATCTATTAAGACCATGGTCATATCTACAGAATCCTAGCCAAAATTAATATATTTGAAAACTATACCTAATTGAAGGAAATTGGAAGAAGAGACATGGAAGGCTGAGTTACTACAAAAAAATAATTCATATATTATGAATAATATCTTACTAATATCCAGCTATATCTAATTAATATAATTTATATCTTCAAAATAAATAATTAATATTTGCATGCATAGCTAATTAATATAGAGTATGTCTAATTAATATCTGCAGAATGCATGAATAGATACCACTGAAAAAGTGGTCTATGAATTCAGCTGAAGCATAACAGCTCAACCTGTCACCCACTGACACTGCAGAGTGAGAACAACCATGCAGACCATCACTAAGTACTAAAAGATGCAGTACCCAATGTGTAATCACTAGTCATGTGAAGCTATTTAGATATAAATTAATTAAAATTAAATGTATTAAAATTTTGTTTTTCTGTGTTACAAATCATATTTCAAACACAAAATACCTACATGTGGCTAGTGGCTACCATTCTGACCAGCACAGATATAGAACATTTCTATAGTCACAGAAAACCCTATTGGACATTACTGACCTACATTATCCTAGGAAACTACTTCATAATCACTTATTTGTTCATATAACAAACACTTTTAAAGTGTCTGGTTAGGCACTGAGTATTCTAGACACTGAGTATGCAATTCCAGATAAAACCAAATCTCAACTCACAAGACTACATAAAGAGATCAAAGTATATTTTTAATTGCTATTAAAGTAGTGAACATTTTGGGGAATGTGATTAGACAGGTATGGCATGGTCATTTTAGACTGTCCTTCCTCTGGGGGCCTATTCACCACTGGACAGGGGGAGAAACTGTGTGTGTGTGAGTTATAGCAGGCCAGTCAGGGACCACGAGTGAGACTGAAATGGTCAGAAACTGACTTTTCAACTTGCCTTAGAAAAAGATCCCAGGGCATCTCCAATTAATAGTAAATATTAAAGAGTCAAAAAAGTTTTTGTTGTTATTTAAATAGGCAATGTATTTCTTATAACCCAGGAATATAAAATTAATGGCAACCAAACTAATGGAAGGACATCAGGGCAACATAGTCACACAGATTAAAAACAGCAAATTATATTTTAAACAAGTGGCCAACCTAGATAAAACAAGAATTACAATCTGTTAATGTCATTTTTTTATAGTTAAATCCAGAAACTGGGGAAACAGCAGGTCATTGTGGCCTACACTAGTGTAAAGGGAAAGCAACAAAGACCAAATATGCTACTATGCTGCCATCTTCTGGTCCAGGTTAGTTTTAACAGAGGCAATTGTAATTTCATTTCAAGATATAAAGTTATATGAGCAGTTTCCCAATATAGAGAATAAAGGAAAATCTAACACTCTCTCCCCAGTAATCTCCTAACCAAATAAAAATTTAAAGTTTTGTACATCACTTTACACTGTTCAATTGTATCTCACACATAAATAAATATAGCTATTCACTTATAAAGGGCTTTCACCTTTCTTCGTTTCAAGTATGGGATCATTATGAGTGCACCCACACTGTGTGCATGCTTGTGCATGTGTGTGTGTATATATGTGTGCAGATTATATTTTTGCCAAAATGATGAGGTAGAATAGGACAAGTACTCCCTCCTCGAAACAAAACAAATCCATCCCTGATAAACTATACAAGAAAGAGGGAAATACAAATTCTATGAGAATTGGTAGATAAACCATCCTGAACTACAGTGTATGGGAAGAGAAAGTGGTTGAGGCCTAGAGTGCAATGATACCAGTTAAGAGAAAGGTTTTTTAAGTTTGACTTCTGTGTTCTCCAAACACTGACAAACCTTATATTGTCTTGAAACAATATTTACCTACTTCTCATGCCAAAAACTAGTCTCAGCAAATCAGACCACAAATTCTGGAAGTATCTGGGAGAAATCTTGCTGAAGAGAGAAGTTTCAGGAAAAGGTAGCACTTATTAGTTGCTTTCAGCTGCTTTCTGCTCGTACTTTACCCCTCCAGACTGGTATTAACATCAAAAGAAACTGCTCCTTCTACTGCTGCTTCACTCTAAGTTTATCAGTACATTCCTCCTGTAAGCGTTAACTGGAGAGTCAGCAGATGACAATGAACAGTGACAATTATTGTGATCTTAAGGCCCTCTACCCTGGAATTCATCTCCAACCTGTTCCTTAAAACTCACCTTGATCTGGCCATGGTAGCACATGCCTGTAATCTCAGCACTAAGGCAGGAAGACTGACAAGAGTTGAGGCCAGGCTGGGCTACACGGTTCAAGGCCAGCCTGAATTACATAGATAGATGCTTTCTTAGAAAACCAACAAAACAAAGTAAAAAACTCCACAACCAGCCTGACCCATCCCCAGCTGTGGCCTATCAGGGATCCAGAGCCCAGAGAACCTGGGAAGCCCCCTTCACCCTGCCCCATGGCATGGTCTGCCAGGGACCCATCTCTGAACCCAGAGGACTTGGGAATTGAGTGCCCTGCCCTCAGTCCCCAGCACAAGGCAACAAAGTTGACAGCCAATAGCCCAACCTGACTGAACAAGAGACCAACACCCAGGAGGGGTCTCACTTCAGTACTGAACTGAAATCCTTCTACAAAGACTGACTGAGAGGCAGCCTTGAAAGATAGACTTGGAGAGGGTGAGAGCTAAGTAGGAATCTTCTAGGGTCATCTGGGAGGACTGGGATCAGCCTATTCTGCTGTGGGAAGCTAGGATCAGTGTGAGTAATTATCAGAGGGCAATCCTGCAGAAGAAGGCATTTAATCTAGAAGTATGTTTGAGCTCTGGTACTGCTGCCAACATTCAACAGAAATCAGTGCTCTGAATGACTATATGTCAATATAAGGAGGCCTAATTGTCTTTAATAAAATCAGAGCCCTCTTTGTTTTGGTGAAGATCTGCTTGTGAGTGGTTCCTATAGTTTATCAGTATCCATTTGACATTTGATCCCATTGTTGTCACTGAATTTACTGCAATAGGTAAGACTAAATATTAGTGGTCAGCAATTGGCTTTCTCTCTATGCCAATATGGCTTGTATGGGGGGATCATAAACAACACTGTGGTTCATTCCCAAAGAATTTGCAAAGCTCAACACACACACACACACACACACACACACACACACACACACCATGAAACAAAACAAAAAACAGAAATATGAAAAGCCAAGGGAACAAAAACTCTCAATTACGTGAAAATTGGCACAGGAGGCAATGAGAATGAAGAAAATGAGAGGGGAGAAATTATACATTATATAGCAGACAGGTTGAAAGGGTACCAACAAGGGTAAAACAGTTCTAAAAAAGTGCTTGGCAAAGTTAAAGAAGATATAACTAATCATATAATGACCACAAAGAAACAAATGATCAGTGAGTCCAGAAATACTAATAAATAGCTAGTGGGGAAAGAGACACAAAACATGACTGTTCACCACAGAAAAGAATGAGAGTCCATAAGAAAGTTCCAAACAGAAATTCAGGAGATTAAAAACATGATTGAAATTATGGGCAACAAAAGCAACCAGTGTGAAGACAGAGTGTCTTTCCTAGAAGACAGGAATGTGATCAATGATCAATTAATGATACATACCTTTAAAACAACAAGAGACCATGAAAATGGATATAACAGCTCCTAGAGGACTTAAAGAGGCCTAATGTAAGAGTAATTGGAATTAGCAAAAAAAAAAATCAGAAGACAGCACAATGGGCATAAGAACTATTTACACCATCAGTAGCAGAAAAGTTTCCAGACCTGGAAAAATAATTTAACATATAGATAAGTTATATCTATGTAAGAAACATATAGAAACCCAAAGAGCCATGATCAGGAAAAACTACCTCATACCCACAATTATTAAGATACCAAAAATACATTAGCAGAAATACAACACAAGATCAGAATCTGAAAGGCTGCTAGAAAAAAGCAATGAATCACCTATAAAGGAAAACCTAACAGAATTGCAACAAATTTCTCAACATAAACCTCAAAGACAAAGAGAGAATGAAATTGTTTCAAGCACTTAAGGAATACAACTTCCAACCCAGACATATATCATGCAAAAATATCATTCAAAACTGATGGAGAAATAACATACTTACATGACAAAGAAAATTTAAATAAATTCATGGCCTCCAAACCAACACTCCAAAGAATTCTCAGGTATATCCTAGGAAACAATGAAGCTTACAATGCCAAAAGATCCAATAAAATGAACACATAGTGTAAAGAGAGCAATTAAGTGCAATGGAGGAAAACAAAACAAGAAATTAATTCAATCACAGATGTAAATCAATATCTGTACATTATAACTATCAATATAAGTGGATTTAATTCACCAATCAAAAGACACAGATTAGCAGAACTTATCAAGAAACAAAATCCAACACTATATACAAGAAACATATTTAACACAAAAAGAAATTCATAGAGTAAAAATCAAAGGATGGCAATCAATATTCCCTGTGACAGGAATCTGAAAACAAGTAGTTCTAGCTGCCCTATTTTCAGACAAAGTAGATTTCAAGCCAAAGCTGACAAAAAGAGACAAAGAAGGACATTATATATTGGTTAATGGAACTACTCAAGAAGAAGTGTTAACAATTATAAACATATATGTACCAAACCATAGCAGACCAAACTTCATAAAACAAACTGTAATGAACATAAAAGATCAGACAAACATCAACATAAGTAGAGCTGGGGATATCAATAACCCATTATCACAAGTAGACAGATCACCTAAACAAAAAAATCAATAAAAAATATCAGAGTTTAACAAAACCATGGAACAAATGGACTTAACAGATATGTACAGAATGTTCCACACAACAACAGAAAACACATTCTTTTTTGGCTGCATATGGTATGGTACTTTCTCAAAAATAGATCACATACTAATTAATAAAGCATGCCTAAGAAAAGACAAAGGAATAAAAAATTTATCATGCTTATTTTCAGATTACAATGTAATGAAATTAGAGAGCAATAACCACAGAAACCTCAGAAACTATGCAAATTAAACAACACACTCTTGAATAATCAAGGGATTACAGAGGAAATTAAGAAATAAGACAGCTCCTAGAATTAAATGATAATGTCAATACAATATACAATAACTTATGAAACACAATGAAAACAGTCCCACAAAGGAAGTGTATAGCAGTTAATGCCCACATCAGAAAAATAGAATGAGTCCAAATAAATAGCTCATTGTTGCACCTCAAGGTCTTAGAAAAACAAGAACAGTCCAAACCCATAGGTTGTACAAGGAAGGAAATTATAAAGATCAGAGCAGAAATTAATGAAATGGAGACTTTAAAAAATCAATAAAAAGAATTAATGAATTGAAGAGCTAATTCTTTAAAAGGAAACATAAAATAGACAAACTTTTAGCCAATCTTACTGATAACGGAAAGAAAAGACACAAATTAATGTAGTTAGAAATGAAAAAAATGAAATTACAGTGGACACTGACAAAATTCAGAAAATCATCAGCAACTACTTCACAAACACATATACCAAACAATTGGAAAACTCAGAAGAAATGGAGAGAGTCCTAGATGATACAAATTACCAAAACTGAGCCAAGAAAACTTAAAAATCTTGAACAATCTTGCCAATAACAGGCAATGAGATTGAAGCAGTAGTAATAATAATTTTTCAAAAACTACCAACCAAAAAAAGCCTAGCACCTGATAGATTCACAGATAAATTCTATAAGAACTTCAGGAAAGATCTAACCTCAACATTCCTCAAACCTTTTAATAAAATTGACAGGGAAAGAGTACTCCCAAAATCATTCTCAAAAGTTAATATTATCATGTTCCCCAAATCAGACAAGGCTCCAACCAAAAGAGAGAACTATGGGCCAATTTCTCTAAAGAACATAGATGCAAAAATCCTCAAGAAGACACTGATGACAAATCATCCAAAAGGACATACACCATTTTTATCTTTTCTCATAATTTTTCCTTTCCTTTCTTTCCTTTCCCCTTCCCCTCCCGCTTCCCCTACCCTAAAGTCTATGTAAATAGGGAAAGGTGGAGGGGGGGGGTCTCACAGGTAATGGGGAAAAATAAGAACAAAGATACATCATGTACAGGTACAAGCACCCAATGGTAAATGTAAATGTATTGTATACCTAAAATGTACCAATAAAAGAATTTAAGAAAAAAAAAAAAAAAAAAAGAACATACACTATGGCCAAGTGGGCTTCAACCCAGGGATGCAAAGATGGTTCAACATACATAAATCAATAAATGTAATTCATCACATAAACAGCAGCCAGGACAAAAATCATATAATTATCTTAATAGATGCATTAAAAGCCCTTGACAAAATTCAACATCCATTCATGATCAAAACCCTGAAGAAAAGAGGAATAGAAAGACCTTATCTCAACATGATAAAAGCCATTTAAGATCAACCTACTGCCAATATTATATTAAATGAGGAAAAGTCTTCCCTCTAAAATCAGGAACAAGGATGTCCATTATCACCACTCCTTTTCAACACACACTTTGAAATATTAGGCAGAGCAATCAAGCAAGAGAAAAAAAGAAAAAGGGTATGTATAGGAAAAAATGAAGTCAAAATATCATTATTTGAGGATGACAAGACCCTTTATTTAGAAGACTCAAAAAACTCCACCAAAAGACTCCTAGATTTGATAACCAAATTCAGCAATGTAGGAGGATACAAAAATAAACAAACAAAAATCAATGGCATTCTTATATGCTAATAATGAGCTAACTGAAAAAGCAATTAGAAAAACAATACCATTCATAATAGAATCCAAAAAATTAATAAATGCTTAGGTTGTAGCCTAAGGAAGTAAAAGACCTTTACAATAATAATCATATCAGACTAAAAAGAAAATTAAGGAGGACATCAAAAAGTGAAAAAAGTATCCCCCTTCCTGATTTGGCAGAACTAATATAATCAAAATGGATATACTTCCAAAACCGATGTAAAAATGTATGTAATCCCAATCATAATTCCAACGTCATTTCTCACAGAACTACAGGAAAAAATCTCAAAATTTACACAGAATCAGACAAGAGCCAGAATACCAAAAGCAATCCTGGGTAACAAAAGCAAAACAGGTGGTATCACAATCTCAGACTTGAAGTTATATTATAAGGCTAGAGTGATTGAAATAACATGGTAATGGAAGAAAAACAAGCATGTTTATCAGTAGAACAGAATAGAAGAAGCAGAAACAATCCCAGACACATAAAGTTATTAGGTCTATGACTAAAGAGCCAAAAACATACACTTGAAGAAAGTTAAGTTCTTTAATAAATGATGCTGGGAAAACTGGAATCCACTCCACATACAGAAGGAGTCTAGACTCATAGATATCACCATGGATTAAACTAATATCTAAATGAATCAAAGATCTAAATGTTAAAGCAGAAACACTTAATCTGCTGAAATATAAAAGAAGGTATAACTCTTGAAGGCATAGGCATAGGCATGAACTTTCTTAACAGAACCCCAATGGCACAAGAAATAATACTGAAAATCAACAAATATGATCCTACCAAATAAAAAATCTTCTGCACAGCAAAGGAAACAACCAACCAAGTGAAGAGAAAACCTAAACAATGGGAAAAAAAATTTGCCAGCTATTCCTCAGAGGACTAAACATCAAATATATATAAAGAACTAAAAAAAAGAAAAAAGAAAAAAAACTCCCATGCAAATAAAAGACCCAATCAAAAAATGGGCAACTGGCAGGGCATGGTGGCACACACCTGTAATCCCAGCACTCTGGATTCTGAGGCAGGAGGATTGTGTTTGAAGCCAACCAGCCATCCTATTTTACATAGTGAGTAAGGCCAGCCTGAGTTCTACAGAGTGAGACCCTCTCTCAAAAAGGCAGATACACACACAAGCTCAAACATCACATGATTTTTTTTCTACATGAGAAACTCAAATAAAGAACAAAATAGAAGAGAGATAAGCAGGAAATAGGGAGAACTTCAAATACTTCCCCAAACTACAAATTCCATTGTTTTAAAAATGAAAAAAATTGCACATATATTGAAACATTTATACTACTAATTTATCTTAGTGTGTTGAAAAGAAATATTTGTGTTTTCTATTGTTTTCTTTTTGTAAGAGTCTTTTGGTTTTAGGTCTTGCATTCTGAGCAACAACTTTGAAGATAACAATGATACACAGTGCACCAGGCATTGCTGTTCTCTTATTATTTGATCATGAAATTTTTTTTTCATAAAATAAAAAAGATTTTTTTAAAACTCTCAACCAAAACAAACAAAACCCCCTCACTTTGACTAACACAAATAAAGGTCTGGCCTTTGACTCCTTCACAATTAATGCTGCCAAGTAAAGCACCTAATTCCTACAAGGAAACAGGCAATTATATTCTAAAATAATCAGACTCTGAATAGTACAACTTCCTGAAGAGGAAGCCAAGAGAGGAGATAATCCTTAAATCAGGCGCATAGAATAGATAGAACAAAAAAGTAAAATAATCATGACATCAGTGCTTCAAGAGATAAGGGAAGATAATGAGCTATTTGTCCTTGCACACATTGATTATCTGATACAAGAGTAAGAAGGCATAAAAAGTAACACCTAGAAATAAATATTAGACTGGAAAATATAAGAATAGAAATACAAAATGATAGTTGATGAGATAAATACTAAAATAGTTGCAATTGGAAATAATGAGTTGGAAATTCAAATTGAAGAACTGTCCTAGAAAACTAGAAGGAAAAGATCAAAAGCTTAAAAAGTTCTCAAAGGTATGGAAGATAGAAGTAAAAATTCTAGGGTACCAATTTTAAGAATGTCAACTGGGTAAAAAAAATTTAAAATGGAGATGAGGAAATATTAGAAAATAATGAAGATAACATGTTTATAATTTAAGAAAAAATAAAACTTTATATTAAAAGCCTTAGACTTCCAAATGGGAGAGATGAGGAAAATGCATTAAGGAAGATGCATTACAATAGATTTTAAAATATTAAGATAAAAATCATTATAAGAAGCTACCAGGAGAAAAACAGCATCCTACCAAAACATAAATAAGAATCATATGACATCAGATTCTCAGCAACAATGCTGCAAATAAATTGGCAATAGAGTGATACTTTTGAAGTATTAAAACAAAGCAACTGCAAACTTAGAATCTCATTTCCAGGACTCACATAACAGCTGTAAATCCCCACATGGCCCCTGCAATTCACACACTAATGAGGAATCACAATGGTAATTTGTATCTCCAGTATCAGTGTCAATGCAGATCCAGTTTATAATAGACCTTGAAAATAACTTGTTATTTCCAGCCTTTTTTACACAGTCACTCAGTAAATAAACTGTTATAGATCCCTTTGAGGAAGCACTTGAGGAACCATTGCAGTGTAACTAACTATAGTATAATCATGCTTTTCCTCCTAGGAACTCAGCCACTTCACCCTATGGGTGGAAGATTTGAAAATTGCCTCAAGTCTGGGAACTAAGAGATCTCAACTTTCTATTGTCCTCACCTAGCATCCCCTATTCTTTTATTTGTTCCCAGAAGGTAGCAAAAGAAGCAAGCAGCAAATAACAAGCAAAGGTAGCAGCCCTCTTTCTATCCCTTATATTCTGTTCAGGCTACCTCCCCTTAGGGCAGGTAGCACCCACACCCAGGGAGGGCCTTCCTATTATCCACTCCCAGAACTATCATCAAATTAATTTAGTAATCACACACCCTTGATTCCAGCACCACATACTTAATCCCAGCATCACACACTCTAGATCCAATCATCTATGAAAAGTCACCCCTCTAAGACTGCATGAGGCTCTGGGTAAACATCTAGACACAAGCCATAAAAATCATGTAAGAATCTAAATCAGGAAGCCCCCAGCTCTGTTTCGGCCCCACCCATGCCACAGTTAGGTCCCAGGCACCTGCAAGGCCCAGTCCCACTCCCCTGCCACACACTGCCTCTGGCCTCCTGGCTCTTCTGTTAACTGGTTCCACACTACAGAGGCACAGGGAATTATAAAGGCCCTTGTCCTGAGCACCACAAGGTAGAGCAGAAGTTAGTAACAGAAAGAGGGCCTCTCAGGCTCCTCAATGAAAACTGAAGCTCAGTGGAACAATAAAGGGAATCTCTACAGTAAAGGCACACCAGACCACCATACATGGTTTGGTACTGGCTTGCTGAGACTCATTGACTTGTGTATGCACATGGCTGTCTACATTGCCTACTGTGACAGCAGAGACATACCCTGAAGGAGGCCCATCATTTTTATTTTTTGCTATTTGCAAAAAAGAAAAAATAATTTTTTTCTCTTATTTTTAATTCTTAATTTTTACTTTTTTCTACTCTTTTCAAATTTTTAATTTTCTTTATTTCTTTTATCTTTTCTTTCTCTCTCCTATCTCTCTGTCTCTCTCTCTCTCTCTGTCTCTCTCTCTCTCATTCTCTTGCTGTCCCACATTGCTCTTCATCTTCCTATTTGTTCCTTCCTAGACTGAATTCCTATTTCTCCTTTATTTTGCTTTTCTTCTCTTTTTTCTTCTCTTGATTATCATTAGTTTTAAAGGAAAGTAAATAAAGTATGTAGCCTCCCTATTGCTGTTAGGTGGTTTTGTTCACATCTTTGTTCTTTCACTCTGCCTTTTCCTCTTGCCTTTAGCAATTTCTTAGAGTTTGTGTGACCTTCCTGTGTCTTCTGGCCTCATTGCTAATCTTTCCTGATCTTTCTACCTGTCCCTCCCTCCACAATTCCTTCTAACTCCCCATCCTGAAGGTTAAAGTTGCTATATTGAAGAGTTTATTCACTATAAAGATATGTTGAGCTGGTCTTGATGCTATGGTATTGCTGATTGTATCATTTGGGCTAACATGTTGTGATTGATCTAATCAGTTGTCCTTCCTGGTATAAGGAAAACAAAATAGTCTCAGAGTCATTAGAGTCTTAAAACCTAAACACAAGCTATATCTGGAAGAAACCTCTGAAAAGCAATCATTCCACAAGGGTTTTAAACACAAGCAACAAAGATACCTACATTAAGCAATTTTGAAATATCAACCCAGGAATTAAATCAAGGACAGTACTAAAAACAAAAATGAGAAGAAATTTAATCAAGGCACAAATGCAGGCTTCCACACCACAAAGGGCAAATTCTGGGGGGAATGAGGTGGAAAAGTTTGATAATCAACCACCTGGACACCCTGAACTGATAGCACAGGAAGTAACAAAACAGATGAATGAGGCTCTAGAAAAATTCAAAGCAGAAATAATCTCCCAGGTAAATACAGAGATGGTGAGCAGAGTGAAAGACTTGATTAGAGGCTCTAGAACAGAAACAGATAAGATGAGATCAGAAACATGCTGGAAGCCATGAATGCCCAGCATAAGAAAGAAATGGAAACCATGATCACCCAACATAAGAAAGAAATGGAATCCATGAAACAGATTCAAACAGATATTCAGGAAATTAAAAACTCCATTGAAAGCATGCAGAGCAGACTAAGAGAATCTGAAGACAGAATATCAGATATGGAAGACAGGATTGTGGTTAAGGACCATGAAAACAGAGATTTCTTAAAGATAGTAAGGGACCATGAAAAATCAATCCAGCAGCTGCTAGATGATGCAAAGAAGAATAACATAACACTGATAGGAGTCCATGAAAAAACAGGAGAAAGTACAGTTAACATAAAAGAACTGTTCACAGAAGTATTAGTAGAAAGCTTCACAGACAGGGGTAGAGAATTGGACATACAGATAAGTGAGGTATACAGAACTCCAACTAGCCATGATCAAAAAAATCTACACCTAGACATATAATAGTCAAGATCCCAGAAACCCAACAGAAGAACAAAATTCTACAGGCAATTAGAGAAAAGAAACAAATCACCTACAAAGGAAAGTCCATCAGAATCACAGGGGATTTCTCAACACAAACCCTCAAATCAAGGAGAGACTGGAGTGAAGTATTTCAAGCCCTAAAATAAAATAACTTCCAACCTAGACTATTGTATCCTGCAAAATTATCTTTCAAAATCAATGAGGAAATTAGATATTTTCACGACAAAGAACACCTGAGAAATTTCATGAACACCAAACCAGCACTCCAAACAATTTTAAGCAATATCCTATAAAAAGACAATGAAGATCACAACTGCATGAGGCCCAACAGAGAGAAGCCACTATGCAAGGTAAGACACTAAAGCGAAAGGGGGGAAAATAAGAAATAAAAGAGCCAACAACAGTAAAACATCATGACAAGGATGAGTCAATATCTCTCAATTATAACTATCAATGTTAATGGCCTCAATTCACCAATCAAAAAAAAAAAAAAAAACAACAACAGACTGACAGAAGGGATTGAGAAGCAAAATCCAGCAATATGCTGCATACAAGAAACACACCTAACTCAAATAGAAATTCATAGACTGAAAGTAAAAGGATGGAAAACAACTATCCATGTGACAGGAACCCAGAAAAAAGCCAGCATAGCAATCTTATTTGCAGACAAACTAGATTTCAAACCAAAACTAATTGAGAGAGATAAAGATGGTCACTACATCCTTGTGAAGGGAACAATCCAAGGGGAAGAGATGACAATCCTAAATATATATGCACCAAATACAAATGCCCCCAACTATACAAAACAAATATTAATGGACATGAAAAACCAAATAAGCACTAATACAATTATGGTGGGGGACCTCAACATCCCTCTATCACAAATAGACAGATCCTCTAGAAAAAAATTAACAATGAAATTCTAGGACTGAACCAAGATATTGAATAAATGGACTTAATAGATGTTTACAGAGTGTTCCACCCTACAAAATCAGAATACACATTCTTTTCAGCTGCACATGGGTCATTCTCCAAAATAGATCGCATGCTAGCTCATAGGACATGTCTAAGTAAATGTAAAAGAACTGAAGTTATCCCCTGCATATTATCAGAGCATAGTGCAATAAAATTGGAGATCAATAACATAAGAAACCACAAAACTCCCATAAACACATAAAAATTGATTAAATCCCTCCTGAACAACCAATGGGTGACAGAGGAAAAAATTAAAAAAGAAATTAAACAGTTTCTACAAGTAAATGATAGTGGCAATACAACATACAGGAATATGTGGGACATAGACAAACATAGATAAAATAGGAGCCAAACCGAGTTGGGATCTGCAAGCAGGAGATCCAAAAGTAGGAGATCTCCTGCTAAAGACCATCACCCCCCAGGAGGAACAAGACACTGGACTCATTGGACTAGTAGGAACTGAAGGTTATGAAGATTAGGCCAGACCAGGCTCCATTTCCTCATACCTCTAAGAGCCCATGGTTACAATGAATGGAGGGGGCCAATTGATGGACTTTATAACAGACAGTAGAGCCAAGCACTCAGTGGTGCTGCAATCTATTGTGCCATTATCCAAGGAAAATGTGACTATCATAAAAACCACTGGGATTCCAGAAAAGAGACATTTTGCCAGCCTAAACAATGTGTTATATGAGGGCAAGAATTCCAACATGAGTTCCTGTATCTGCTAAACTACCTAGTTCCATTGATAGGGAGAAACTTACTCCAAAAGCTACAGGCTCAAATTACCTTTGGGCCATAAAGAGATGTAACTTTAAGCCTGGCACCACAAAAAGCCATGGTATTAACCCTTATTGTTTGTCCCAAAGGCTGAAAAATAGAGAGTGTATTTATATAAGTCACAAAAGTCAGAGATAGATGAGCCATGTGGACTTACAAGTGAGATTCCATTCCCGGAGTATGGGTTAAAGACAACTCACCAAGTTTAGCTGTAAATAAAACACTGCTGATAACAGATCTAAAGCTGGAAGCAACTCCAATTTGCATTCACCATACATCCTCCCCCAGGAAGTCATGAAAGGTATTCAAAGACATTTAAAGCAGCTCTTAGAACATGGAATCCTTGCTAGATGCCAGTCATCCTGGAACACCCTGATCCTGCTAGTATGTAAGGCAGGGACAAGTAAATATAGACCATTACAAGATCTGTGTGCTGTGAATCAAGCCACTGAGACAATTTACCCAACAGTGCCAAATCTGTACACACTAATGGGACTTATTCTAGCAAGTGCTGCCTGGCTTACCTACTTAGATTTAAAGGATGTCTTTTTTAGTTTGTGCCTTGAACCAGTCAGCCAGCCTATCTTTACATTTCAACACCTAACCTGGCCTAGGCTTCCTCAAGGGTTCAAAAATTCTCCTACAATCTTTCAAGAGGCACTAGCTACCAACCTCAAGGCTTTCATCACACCAGGGGACAATAATACATTACTGCAGTATATAGATGGGCTCTTTCTGTCAGCTTCAACCTGAAAGGATTATTATCAAGAAATCTCCTTCATCTTCTTTAGAGGGCTAAATATAAGGTATCCAAGAAAAAGACTGCTGGCAAGAGGTCAAATACCTAGGCTGCAAGGTGACTCAGGGGGAATGCAAATTAGGCACAGAACTAAACCAGCCTGTCTGTGCCCTCCCAACCCTAACCCCTGAGAGCCTCCTCCATGACTATGAAAATGTTCTTAAGCTGGGGAGATCGCATAGATCATCCCTTCAGAGACCCAGATGTTGAATATTTCACAGATAAAAGTAGGCTTGTGCTAGAAGGGATCTGATGTGTGAGATATGCAATGGTGACACTGAACTCTGTGGTAGAAGCCCAACCTCTCCCCACTGGGACCTCAGTCCAAAACACAGAGCTTATAGCCTTGACAAGGGCTCTTTTACTAGAAAAGGACAAAAACCCCTAAAATCTATACTGATTCCAAATATGCCTTTGCAATATTACATGTACATGGGGCCATATGAAAGGAAAAAGAATTATTGACTGCTAGAGGAAAAGAAGATACAAAGAAAAAATTTACAGCTACTTGATGCAGGGAAAGTGGCTGTTATACTCTGCAGGGGGCAACAATGGACTGGAACATTAGAAGCTAAAGAGAACCAAAAAGCAGACAGAAAAGCAAAATGAACCATTATGACAGCCCCTCAACCTGAAAGAAGGACCCTAGCCATGCCCCTCATCTCTTTGCTGATAAAAGGCTAGGCATCCCCAAAGTATTCGGGCCCTGGTTCATAAAATAACTCCACGTGGATTCTCACATGAATTAGACAACATTAAAAACATTACTAGATCACCATTTCTATGTTCCAAGACTCACTGCCATCAGTGAGTTTGTTTGTGAGCATTGCCTGACCTGTGCCCAAAACAACCCAAGGCAAGGTGCCATCCAGCCCCCAAGTATCCAGGAAACAGGAATGTCCCCATGTAAAAACTTGCTTATGGACTTTACTGACCTACCTAGGTCCAGTGTCTATTGATATATTTTGTGCTTGTCTGCACCTTCTCTGGATGAGATGAGGCCCACCCCACCTGAAAAAAAAATGTACAAGAGGCAACCAAGGTGCTGTTAAGAGACATCATTCCAAGATTTAGACTACCCCTGACCTTTGGGTCAAACAACAGACCATCATTCATAGTGAAGATAGTCCAAGAGCTCACAGAAATGTTAAAGATAAAATAAAAACTTCACATAGCTTACCAGCCACAGAGCTCAAAAGAGATAAAATACATGAACTGGACAAACAACTGCTAAAAAATATTGTCAAGAGACCCACTTGAAATAAGATCAAGTCTTCCCCATGGTCCTCCTCTGAGTCCAGTGCACTCCCACCAAACAAACTGGGTACTTTATAAAATTCTATTCAGCCAGACACCCCCAATTGTAAGTCAAATTAAGGGTGATATTTATAAACTAAAAAAAAAATACCCTAAAAAAGATGCAGGCTTTAAATTAGCTATAGAAGACAAGAGTGAATGCCCATAAGCCTAACAGACCCAATACACCCCATCAAGCATAGAGACTTTGTTTAAGTCAATAAAATAAAATATTATCCAACTCTAGGACCCATATGGGATGGGTTCATACTATAATCCTGCCCATACTCACTGCTGTTAAACTTACAGGAACTGTGTCTTAGATCTAGTACAGTCAGCTTAAAGCAAACAGCTCAAGATGAGTAGACCAGCCAGCAGGATCCAGACCACCCAAACCAGCTGATCTTGTGGCAAGATCAGGACACCCCTGGAAATGACAGCCCTTCTCTAGTCACCATGGAAGATGACTAGTCTACATATGGCTGAAGCCTGAGGAAATGGTAGCCCTGCTCTGATTACTCTGGAAACTGACCAGTTCATGCATGGCGAAGCTTGAGGGTCAAGATAAAGTCACAATGTCAATATAAGTTTCTTATCCTCTTTGTTATAATTTTTTCTTTCCTCTTAGCCTGCTTGTCAAAAAACATTCAGTCAGCCATAGAGACTCTGATAAACAGACACATCACTACTTAATTCTTGGCCTTAACCAAATACCGACCTTTGCTCAGTAGATTGTACTGATCACCCCCTGTAACAAGAAAAAATTGATAAGAGTAATGATGATAAAGATGATGCTCTCTATTAAAACTTGTTACAGGAAGCATCAAAGGGGGGAATAAAGCAGTTTTTAAAGAAAAATCAGTTTTTCTCAGCCTTGAGAAGGCCTCCCCCCCACTCAGATCACTGCCCCCTTCCTTCCCCTGTAGCTATAACTCCTTGTTCTGGTACAGATAAATTGGAAACTATCTCCTGTGAACAAAATTTATATCATCTTGTTCTCACAAGTTTCACAAGGCTCTGTCTTCTTTCAAGGCTAAATTACAAAACAGTCTGCCCTTGTCCTGTTTCATGTAAACTCACTTGTTATATCACTAGAAAGACTAATGCCTTCCACCAAATATATAAAAAGTGGAACTACTCCTTTGTTCTTTGCTCTTCTTTTGGACCTTAGCCCATTGAGCTGGTGTTCACCTAAAAATAAATCTAATTAATTAATTTGATTAAATAAATTCTCCTCTTTCCTATTGGTCTCTCCTGTCTCTTGGATTCTGCATCACCAAGACTCAGAAATTCTATAATGTCCCATATCTTAGACACTTTTAAATTATATCTCAGTACATTTTTTTAGATTAGAATTGAATCAATCATCCACCTTTGTATTGAATTGTTGCAGAAAGAGGGGAGATTTTTCTCAACTGAATAAAGTTATCAAAGTTGTTAGGCTAAGACAAAAAGGATTACCCTTGCATTCTATGTACACTAACTAATGTGATTTTATCTTTCATCACTGCAGGCAATTGAAAAATAGTTTTGCAGGTTAATTTTTTAATTTACACATATTTCCGTGTTTATATACAAATACTTGTAACTAACTGCACTAACTGGCAACCTTGATTGGAATAAGCACGTTAACACATTCTCATCTTTCCATTCTATTTAACAGTCATGCCTATGATAGTCCTAGATCATTTTACCAAGCCATATCTTTTCTTCTCTATGGAACAAGGAAAACAAGTTCCTCCTGAAATTTCAAGGACAAGAACTTTCACAGGTGCCATCTTTCAGGAGACTCAGGGTTGCTGAGTAAGTGGGTTTCAAGCACAACCTGTCCACTTCAACTAGAACTTCTTAGTGTGATTTATCCATTTAATTTCAAACTAAATTCAGTTAGAACTAATGACTCCACTGTGACATCCCTCCTCTAAAAAAATTAAGTTTTTTAAACTGTCTTATTAGTATAGGTTAACAGTACATAATGTTTACATTCCTTGTGTTGAGTTGGTACGTGTACATTACATATTGCAATTCCTTTTTATATCCATTACTTTCCCTTCTCTCCCCTTTTCCTCCATTTTTGATCCCCTTCCTCTCTAAGAAAGATTTGTTCCCAACTTCCTATTTTCTTTTGTTTAGCTCTTCATATGTAATTTGGTTTCTTATTTTTTAAAAAGAAACTATGTGATATTTAAGCTTGTTTGTTTGATTTATTTCAATTAACATGGTCTCAAGGTGCATCCATTCCCCTACAAATGACTCAAGTTCATCCTTCTTTATGGCAAAGTAGTATTATATTGTGTGTGAATACCACCTTTTTTTGTTCATTCATCTGTTAATGGACATATAAGCTGCTTCTCAAATTTAGCTATTGTAAATTATGCTGCTATAAACATGGGTATGCATGTATTACTGTAATATGATGTCTTTAACTCTTTTAGAAAGATACCTAGAAGGGGAATATATGGGTCAAATGGAAGATATTGTTTATGTTTTGTGACACTAGTTTAATTTTGGTAGGAAAAAATGTGGTATGTAGATTATTGTGTAATGTGAGAAAGATTCTAAGGAGAGTATATACAGATCATGCCAACTAAATAGACATGAGATTAAGCAATGAATAGAGAGCATTTAAAGAACAATGTCCACATCAATTTAATGTATGTTATTATAAACATATTAACATAAATTCTAAGAGGTAGAAAATAATGCAGAACTTAAATGTAGAAAAATTAGAATACGTGTGTATAGAAATTTATGGGTCAACCACTTAAGAAAAAAATACTCAAGAAAACTGACATGAGATGGAAGTTGGAATGTTGTCAAGAGAAATATTTTTTTAAAACCCAAACATCATTTATTATGGAAACCAAAGAGAAAGCATTTTATGAAGGATAACTTTTAACAATATAGAATATTCTAAGATTAAAAAGGGCAGAGACTATAAATGAGAGCTGTACATTTGACCTTAAAAAAATTGACTAGTTTTTAAGAAAACTTCAATAATATGGAGAGGCTGGTTTTTGGGGGTGATTTTTTTGAATGGAGGTTTAGAGTTAGAGAAAATAATAAAGTCATTTATTGTAAATATCCATCCAGGGAATGTTCTCTCAGGTTATATTACTCGGCTCCACCTGCCATAACAAAAGACCACAGACTGCAAGGCTTAAACCATAAAATTTATTTTCTCACAGTTCTGGAGACTGGCAACCTGAGGTCAGCACAACAGGGATGTCAGGCTATAGGGAGGGCCTTTTCCTGACTTGCAGATGGCTGGCTCCTCCCTGTGGCCTCACAGGGCTGGAAGAAAACTCTGCTAAAGGGAGCAACAACCCTACTGTATCATGATCTCATTTAACCCTTACCAACTCACAGGGCCTATGTCCTAATGCAATCTTAGTGATTAGAGCTCTGTGTGTGAATGAGAGAGAAGGACACAGGCATTTAGTTCATAGAATAAATTATCATCCTTTTCAAGAAATCACCCAACCCTAGCTTATCTGTGAAGCGGGCTCACTATACACCTGCCAAAGCACCCCTTCTGTTGGTAGCCCCATAGTTAGAAAGTCACTAATGGTCCATTTTCAATAATTCTATATTCTCTTCCAATTTTCAACCTTTCAAATACTTGAAGATTATTTCCTTCAAGATATTAATAATGCTGAAATATTATGTTAGGTGTTAGCTTCATAGAAGTTCCTTTTAGTGTTGTGATGTATTGCTTGTTTTCTATATGATTGTACAAGTAAATATATTTGTATTATTTTAAAAATGGGTAGGAGTTGTTTTTTTTAATTAATTTTATTGGTACATTTTATTGGTACATTTTAGTATACAATTCATTTACATTTATTCATTGGGTGTTTGTACCTGTACATGATATATCTTGGTTCTTATTTTTTTCCCCATTACCTGTGCACCCTTCACCCCCTCTGCCCTTACCTATTTACATAGATTTCATTTCCATTTTTTTTCTTTTCTCATAGTTTTTCCTTTCCCTCTTTTCCTTTCCCCTTCCCCTCCCTTCACTCCTTCGTCTTTGGAATTTTTTTCCTATTTCAAATTATTGATTATTCATTTTAGTCATTTTAACCCTTGTTAACACTATCAGTTTCTAACACTAGTGAAATTATTCAGTATTTACACATCTGTGTCCTATTTATTTTACTTAAGAGTATGGCCTCGATATGCATCCATTTAGCTATAAATGACTCTAGTTTCTCGTTCTTTATGGCTGAGTAGTACTCCATTTTGTAAAAGAACCACATCTTCTTTATCCAGTTTCCAATTGATGGGCACTTGGGCTGCTTCCAAGCTTTAGCTATTACAAACTGTGCTGCTATGAACATAGGTGCACATATATTACTGTGGTATGATTCTTTTTAATTCTTTTGGGAAGACACTCAGCAGGGGAATAGCTGGGTCATATGGGACCTCTAGTCCTAGTTCTTTGAGGTATCTCCATACTGATTTCCACAGTGGTTGCACCAGTCTTCACTCCCACCAACAATGGAGAAGGGTTCCTTTCTCACCACAACCCCACCAGCATTTGTTATTTGTTGATTTCTTGATGGCAGCCATTCTTTCTGGGGTGAGGTGGAATCTCAGTGTTGTTTTCATCTGCATCTCTCAAATGATGAGTGATGTTGAACATTTTTTCATATATTTGTTTGCTGCTTTTACTTCTTTGTCTGAGAAATGTCTGTTCATTTCAGATGCCCAAAAAATGGGTAGGAGTTTTGTTTGTTGTGTTTTAACTTAACTTTTAAACCATACATGGTCTGGCCAGATGTTAGGCTTGAGGAGAGCAGTTTACATTCTCATCATGAGTTTCAGGTTCCAGTGAACAATCAGAGAAAACTCTTTGCTCTCAAAAACTTGTGTTTGTCTGACTTCACCTGTCTCTGTCTGAGACTTGAATTTATTTTTTCTTGACTAAAACACTTTTAAGGAAAAGAAGCACTTGCAAGGAAGATGTTGCTCCAAAACTTTGCAAAGCTAAGAAGTTGTAGTAAACAATAGACACTGAAAGCCTGGATACAGAATTTAGGGAGTGAGATACTTCTAGGGTTAGGGTTTGGAAAACTCAAGCATATACTAGAACTTACAATCATGTGTATGCCCAGGACAGGATACATGCTCATGAGAAGACAGCAAGCTTTCACAGACAGCTTTTCTATAAGCTCAGTGAAAGCAGAATATAAAGATTAAGAAAGAGTTATAAATGGCCTGGATGTATTAAGGGAGGCTCTACTCAGAGTCAATTTAAAAGACTTTGAAGAATTTCTTTCTTTCTTTCTTTCTTTCTTTCTTTCTTTCTTTCTTTCTTCCTTCCTTCCTTCCTTCCTTCCTTTTCTTTCTTTCTTTTCCCCTTCATCCCTTTCTCCTCCTGCTCCTCCTCCTGCTGCTGCTCCTTCTCCTCTTCCTCCTCCTCCTCCTTTTCCTCCTCCTCCTTCTTTCTTCTTTTTCTTCTTCTTCTTCTTCTTCTTCTTCTTCTTCTTCTTCTTCTTCTTTCTTCTTCTTCTTCTTCTTCTGCTGCTGCTGCTGCTGCTGCTGCTGCTGCTGCTGCTGCTGCTGCTCCTCCTCCTCCTCTTCCTCCTCCTCCTTCATTTGTTCTATTTCTTAAGCTTGATACATTTAAGGAAATCCACTACCTAACCACAATTCTGAAAATGTATGGAGCTTTATCCAATATTCTAAATCTGACCATCCCCTCAGACTTTCCAGTGCCCTCATTCTCAGGTACAGAAGAGATAAAGTTGGAGGTGGAACTAGTCCACTGCTGGTGGACATATTCTACAACTATAGAGAAGCAGAGCTCAGCCTCTTGCCTGCTTTTTTTTTTTCCTGTCTGCTCTTAATGGCTTTTCCTACTTGGAAAGAGGTAGAGAATTCTGGACTAAAATATTAAAAGATTTTGAGCACACCCCCTTTTGATCCAGCATGTCTTAATGTGAGGTATTATGTTCTCCTACATCAAGGGTTGTTTCATAGGGTTTTCTATATTTGTGTTTCTGTTAGTTCATTGATTGAAGTCATTTTCACTTTTTTTCTCTACTTATATTCCCTCTTCATCTCTCTTTGCTTATCTCACATTCTCAAATCTCTACTGCCTCCCACCTTACTTCTATAGAAATATTATGCTTAAAATCTTTTTTTCCTTTCTTTCTCTTTTAACATGTGTATTCACTGATAGTTGTTGCTTTGGTTCTATAGTGTCTTACTTTGTTTTTTCAGGTTCTGCCCCACCAAAGGTTTTTACCTGGGACTCCTAACTTTGTGTTTCGGCCAGCCCACTACTTGTATTCAATCTCCCTGAATCTCCTCTCACTTTCAATTCATGTTTATTTCCATGCTTTTCTTTCTGTCTTTTCTCTCTCAAGCCTCCCCTGTTTCTCCCTTTCTTCCATTTTAATATAATCATGAAAAACTCCATTTTTCTTTTTCTTTTTTCTCTTCCATTTAAAAAATTTTTTAAATTTAATTGTTTTTTCTCTTTTCCCCTGGGCTATCCAATATTATTATAATTCCTTTATCTTTATGGGTTAGAGAACTTGGAAAACAAGCTGGATATATTATATATTGATATGTGGTTGGTTCTTTGGACATTGGTGTTACTGGTTGTACTCTCCTTGTAATGTAGTGGTTGAGATTGAACCTTGTACTAAGAATGAGTTGAGTGAACACTTTCATCCTGACTTTTACTCAAACCTAAGGGCATGCCGCAGAGAAAAAGGCACTTACTAAAGAGATCTCCATAACAGTGCTAGAGCAAACTGATCTACAAATTTCCAACACAAAAACATGAGGATCAAAAGAAAAAAGGCTACAAGATGAGAAAAATGTATAACTTTCCAAGGGATAATCCCACAAATACTGAAATGGATGAAATGCCAATAATTCCAAAAGCTGATAGCTAAAATGATCAATGAGATCAAGTATGAGACAAATAAGCACTTGCATGAATCAGTTACCAAAATGGGTAATATGAGTTCAAAGAGGACATAAATAAATAACTGAGTGAATTAAAGAAAATAATACAGAATATAAAAGACTACTTCAGTAAAGAGATAGAGGTTCTGAGAAAGAATTATATTAAAAACCCAAATAAATCAAATAAAAAACTCAAATGAAAATCTCAGTAGTAGGCAAGATGAATCAAGAAGGATATCAAGACTTGAAGACAAGGTGGATGTAGTAAAACATTCACTCAGTAATAATGAAAAAAGAACAAGAAACAATGAGATTACCTAAGAGATACTGGGCATCTCTAAATGTACACACAAACATCACTGAGGAGAGTGTCAAAGTATAAGATAAGGTCATAAAATCCATAATGACTAAAATTATTACATAAAGTTTCCCACATCCAGGGAGTGAGATAATCAATATTCCCCAACCTTTGTTCATCAGGGGCTGGTTTAATGGAGAAAAAAACTAGTGGTCAGCTAGTTTCATGGACCAGGAGCACAGGGGATAATTCAAGTGCATTATTACATAATTCAAAGGCCACTATCATTTCTAATCTCAAGCAATTGATCTTCTAGCAGAGACAAAGTGGATTTGCATGGCTTATTCACACATAGGTCATAGATCATTCCCTCACAGTTAATGGTTCTTTTTTGTTTGGAAGTAATACTCAAAGTCTTTTTGACAACTGAGATAAGTGACTTACTTAGAGAAATAAAGCCCTGGTGCAATCTCTTTCAATATCTCTGCTAATATTTGAAAAAACGTCAAAAAGCCCTATGTTCACTTGTCACCCCTTTAAATCCAGTTTGGGCTTGAATGCAGCCACTTTTCCAACTTGAGCACTCATTCTTTTCTGAAATGACAGATTGAATTCACTGATGAGGTTGAAAATATCACATGAGTAAACATGTTTTGTGATTCATTCTATGTCACTGAAATGTGCTGCCAGTGGTGACTGTTTTTATAAAAGAACTCTCTGGAGCAGGTCTCATAATTCAAAAATGCTGACCAGTGATCCACCTTTAGAAAGCCATTTCACTTCTGTGTACAAGAGAAAACCTGAATGTTCTGTGTATATCTCCTTACAGAGCTTCACAAACAGATTTGAGTTAACAGCAAATACATTAATGTGATTGATAATTTTAATCACAGGTGACTTTTTTTGGCTAACCAGCATTTCTATATGGATGACACAGGGCATAGACTCACATTCCAAAGTGATCTCTTTAATCTGAGTAGTAAAACCAGAAAGCTGTCCAGTCATAGCTGCTGCTCCACCCATGCATATACCAATTCAAAAAGACCAATTCATCTTTCCTAATGTGTAGTTATTCAGACTTGAATAGCTCTCCAGCTGTGTTGTTAGTTGACAATAAAAGTGAACATAACATATCCTGATGCACATATTTTTCCTCTTGGAAAATAATTTGCAAAAAAACAAACACTGTCACCTTGTCAACATTGGTAGGCAAATCAACCTGGACAGTGTACCATGGTGTCTCCTTAACCCTTCCTAAAATTGTGCCTCAAAATGCCCTTTTATTTCCTAAATTCATTCAGTTGTGGTACTACTGAAAAGAAGAACATGTGCCATCCTTTGAACTGCAGCATCACATAAAATTTCATATCAAATATGTAGTATTTGATGCCTTAGTAGCAGGCAAAATAAACTCTTTACCAATAGTAAAGAGTTTCTTTGCTTTAACAAAGTACTTGGTCACTAAGGATAATGGTCTCAGTGCAGACACATTTCCTTCTGTTCTTCATGTTCATGTTTTTCTTTCAAAAAACTCCAAAGATTTTTT
Organism: Heterocephalus glaber; assembly: GCF_053883595.1. Lineage (NCBI taxonomy): Eukaryota > Metazoa > Chordata > Mammalia > Rodentia > Bathyergidae > Heterocephalus > Heterocephalus glaber. Next base: position 57,925,367 of record NW_028258325.1, on the reverse strand, counting down.
AATGAAGGGTTCTTGGTCTCCATGTGGCAAAGCAATTTTGAAGATTTCATAACTTTATCAGATAACTTGTTGCCACATATTATATAAAATGGACTTGGAGAATGGTAATCACCTATTGCAATAGACACATAATTTAAGTAGGACTTGGTATTTTCTTTTAAATGCAACTTTTTTTTCGCTGGCAGTCTTAGAGTCTTCTGCTGCTCATCATTGGATTTCCCCACTTTTCAAAAATGTTCTCTAAAATGTACCAATAAAAGAATTTAAGCAAAAAAAAAAGTTCTCCAGTGAAATTATTTGGTTTTCACTCATTTCTCTAGGGTCAGCTTGTGGACTTACTAAACTGTATTGGAGACAAGCATGTAGTGCAAGAAGGAGGCACAGATGGAAATGGTAAATAAAATAATATGCAGACCATGCATAGAATAAAATAAGTGTCAGATTCTGACTTAAAGCCTACCATTAGATGGAGCTATACAATTGAAGGACATCAACTTACTTGCCACCATGAATCCTGCCACCAGATGAAGCTTAATTGTCATTTGCTACTAATTGATAAGATTTTGATAGGAGACTTTAAGTAATTGATTTATTCTGGTTTCTGTGCTGGCAAATCTCTTTGCTAATATTAATCTATATCTGCAGCCACTCCCTGACACTAGTATCACTACCTCAGCTTCACCTCAGATCATCAAGCACCTGATATTTTCAAGGAGCTCACAATGTACATCCCTCACATGCACAGTTCATAGTAGGATTCCTACTTCTTAGGTTCTTGAGAACCTAATGCTGAACAACAGGAGGCAGAACTCAGGTGGTAATGTGAACAATGAGGAGTGGTTATATAGATCAAGTTTCACTCACTCAAAAGCTTCTCACCTCTTGCTGTGCAGACCAGTTCCTAACACCGTAAGTCTGGTCTGTGATCTAGGATTTGGTAACCCTTGTTTTAGGTGATAAAGTAAGTCTCAATAAACACAAAATAACTGAAACAATGTTTTATCTTCTATCATATATCAATGGAATGAAACTAGAAATCAGTAGTAAGAGAAACCACAGAAACTACACAAGCACATGAAACTCGAATAATTCACTCTTGAACAATCAGAGGGTCACTGAAAAATCAAGGAACAAATACAGTATTTGAGAATTGGTAGAGCACAAAAAGCAGTTCTAAGAGGGAAGACGGTAGCCAAGAGTCTCTAAAAGAGTGCTCCCAAATAAATAACCATGCATAACAAGGTCCTAGAAAAACAAAAAACAAGAATAAATGAATCCTAAAACTATTAGGAGGAAAGACACTATAAAGATTAGATCAGTCATTAAAAAAACTAAAACTAAAAACAAAAAATACAAAGGAGCAATGAGCTGAAAAGTTTATGGCTTGAAAAAAGGGGCAAGAGACCTAAACACTGCCCCAGTGTCAAGGAGCAGAGCTGCCCCCAGTTCCAAGGAGGAGCCTTCTGGGCCACCATAGCTCTGCTCCTAGTGCCGAGAAGGTGATCCCAAACCGAGAACCAAGGAGGAGGTTTCCAGGCTGCCATACCAGTGCAACCAGTGCCAAGGAGCTGAGAAGCTGCCAGCATGGAGGAGGTGAGCCATGGAGGCACCAGAAGCACACCCCCATCCCCCTTTGAAAAGAGAAAACAAATTAACAAGTCTAAACCCCAGAATTCCAGATCAACAAAAGCAAGCACAAAGAGAAATGAGATGGAAAAATTTGATACTCAACCACCTGGACTCCCTAAACTGGCAACAAGAGAGGATCTGGAAAAAATGAAATCAGAAATAATTTCTCAGATAACAGCAGAGATTGTGCCCATAGTGCAAGATATGATTAATAAATCTAGAGAAGGCACAGATTTAAAAAATAGAAGAGCTGAGGAACACAATGGAATCCCAACATAGGAAACAAATGGAATCCATAAAAGAGATACAAACAGATTTCCAGGAGATTAAAAACTCCATTGAAAGTCTACACAGGAGAATAAGCCAATGTGAGGGCAGAATTTCAGAAAAAGAAGATAAGATTTCAATTAGTGACCAGGAAAAAAAAAATTTTTAAATAGTAAGGGATGATGAGAAATAAATCCAGCAGCTTCTAGACGATGCAAAGAATGATAATATGATTGATCTGAGTCAATGAAAAAAAAGGAAAGAGTGCAGATGACATAAAAAACTGTTCACACAAGTGATGGCAGAAAACTTCCCAAGCAGGGGAAAAGAACTTGACATACAGATAAGTGAGGGATATAGGACTCAAACTAGCCATGCTCAACAACAACAACAACAACAACAACAAACAAATCTACACATAGGCATATAATTGTTAAGATTCCAGAAACCCAACAGAAGAACAAAATTTTACAAGCAGTTAGAGAAAAGAAACAAATCACATACAAAGGAAAACCCATCACAATCACAGCAGACTTCTTAATGCAAACCCTCAAGACAAAAGGAGCTTGGAGGGACATATTTCAAGCCCTAAAGGAAAACAGCCTCCAACCCAGACTGATGTACACTGAAAAACTATTTTTCAAAATTGATGGAGAAAGAAGATATTCTCATGACAAAGGACACCATAAAGAACTTCATGAATACCAAACCAGCACTCCAAAAAATTTTAGACAATATCCTAGGAAAAGACAAGGAGGATCACCAGGAAGCTGAGCAGAATGAATCCATCAAGGACAACAAGAAATTAAACACAAAGTGGGAGAATCCAACAAAAAGAAAAAATCATGACAATGACAAGTCAATACATATCAGTTATAGCCATCAATGTTAATGGTCTCAATTCACAAACCAAAAGAAATAGACTGTCAGAATGGGTCAAGAAGCAAGATCCAACAATATTCTGCATACAAGAAACACACTTAATTCAAAAAGAAATTCATACACTGAAAGTTAAAGGGTGGAAAACAATACTCCATATGACAGGAACCCCCTCCCCCCAAAAAAACACAACAAAGCAGGAGTAGCTATCCTCTTTGCAGATCAAGTAGATTTCAAACCAACACTGATTAAAAGAGACAAAGAAGGACTTTACATCCTTGTAAAGGGAACAATCTAAGAGGAAGAGATGACAATCATAACTATATATGCACCAAACACTAGTGCACCAAACTATTTAAAACAAATACTAACAGACATGAAAACTTAAACACTAATATAGTAGTAGTGGTGGACCTCAATACCCCACTATCACAAGTAGATAGATCAACTAGACAAAAAACTGAGCAACAGAATACTAGGACTCAATCAAACTCTTGAAAAAATGAATTTAACAGATGTTTACAGAGTGTTCTACTGCACAGAATCAGAATATACATTCTTTGCAGCTGCACACAGTTTGTTCTCAAAAATAGACCACACACTCGCTCATAGAATATGTTTAAGTAATTGCAAAGGAATTAAAGTTATCCCCTGTATATTAGCAGACCATAGTGAAATGAAATTGGAGATCAATAGCAAAAGAAATCACAAGAATTTCATAAACACATGGAAATTGAACAACACACTTCTGAATAACCAATGGGTCACAGAGGAACTTAAACAAGAAATCAGAAAGTTCCTGCAATTAAATGACAATGACAATACAACATATCAGAATCTATGGGACATAATCAAAGCAGTCTTATAAGGGAAATTCATTGCAGTGAATATTCATATTAGGAAAACAGAGTGAAACCAATTAAAAACCTGATGCTGAACCTCAAGCTTCTAGAAATAGAAGAGCAGGACAAACCAAAGCTCATACAAGGGAGGAAATTACAAAGATCCGAGCAGAAATCAATTTAATGGAGACTAAGAAAATGATACAAAAAATTAATGAAGCCAAGAGTTGGTTCTTCGAAAGGATAAACAAAATTTACAAACCCTTAGCCAAACTTATCAAAAAAAGGAAAGAAAAAGCCCAAATTCATGCAATTAGGAATGAAAAGGATGAAATTACAATGGACTCAGCAGAAATCCAGATCATCAGTACCTACTTTGAGAACCTATATGCCAATAAGATGGAAAACACAGAAGAAATGGACAGATTCCTAGATACGTATGAATTAGCAAAGTTGAATGAAAAAGACCTAAAAATTTTAAAAGACCCAATACCAATCAATGCAATTAAAAATGTAATTAAAAACTTATCAACTAAGGAAAGCCTGGTCCTGATGGCTTCACTGCTGAATACTACCAGACATTCAGAGAGGAAGTACTGCCAATACTGTTTAAACTCTTCAATGAAATTGAAAGGGAAGCAATAGTATCAAATTCATTCCTAAAAGCAAGCATCACCTTGATCCCCAAAGCAGAGAAAGACCCAAATGAAAAAGAGAATCACAGGCCAATCTGAACATAGATGCAAAAATCCTTAATTAACATAGATCCAAAAATCCTTAATAAGATAATGGCAAATAGAATGCAGAAGATCATCAAGAAGATCATACAACCTGACTAAGTGGGATTCATCCCAGGGATGCAGGGATGGTTCAACATATGCAAATCAATCAATGTAATACACTATATCAATAGAGCCAGGGAAAAATTCCATATGATTATCTCCATAGATGCAGAAAAAACATTTGACAAAATCCAACACGCATTTGTGATAAAAACCCTACAAAAATTGGAATAGGTGGTCTCTAGATCAACCTGATAAAAGCCATCTGTGAAAAACAAACAGCCAATATCATACTAAATGGTCAAAAACTGAAATCCTTCACACTAAAATCAGGAACAAGACAAGGATGTCCACTATCACCACTCCTGTTCAATATAGTTTTGGAAACATTAGCCACAGCAATTAGACAAGAGAAAGAAATAAAAAGAATAAAAATAGGAAACAAAGAAGTCAAACTGTCATTATTTGCAGATGACATGATACTCTATATAGAAGACCCCAAGAACTCCACCCAAAGTCTTCTAGCCTTAATAACCAAATTCAGTAAAGTATCTGGATTCAAGGTCAACACACAAAAATCAATAGCTTTCCTCTACATGAACAACAGACTCACTGAGAGAGAAATAGGGCAAGCAATTCCTTTCCCAATAGCATCCAAAAAACTGAAATACTTAGAAATCAACCTAACAAAAGAAATCAAAGAACTCTTCTCTGAAAACTACAGCACTCTGAAAAGAGAGATTATAGATGATATCAGAAAATGGAAAGACATCCCCTGCTCCTGGGTAGGAATGATCAACATAGTGAAAATGGCCATACTTCCAAAACTGCTATATAGATTCAAGGTAATCCCTAGAAGAGCCCTAGACTTGGAAAAGCAATTCTAGGCAACAGAGACATGGTAGAGGGTATTACATTCCCCAACTTTAAATTATACTGCAAAGCTACTGTGATGAAAACAGCATGGTACTGGCAAATAAACAGACATGAGGACTAGCAGAACAGATTACATGATGCAGAAACAATTCCAGAGATACTCAGCCACCTCATTTTCGACAAAGGAGTCAAACACCCTCACTGGAGGAAAGATAGGCTCTTTAATAAATGGTGCTGGAAAAATTGGGTTTCAATTTGCCAAAGATGAAAACTATACCTGTATCTCTCACCATGCACTAAACTAAAATTGAAATGGATTAAAGATCTAAATATTAAAACAGAAACACTGAACCAGCTGGAACAGAGGTTCTACTTCAGACGTAGAACTCTTGAAGTGATTGGTGTAGGAAAAGATTTCAGGAACAAAACCTCAATTGCCTGTGAAGTAGCACAATCAACAAATGGGAATCTGTTCTTATTAAAAAGCTTCTGCACATCAAGAGCAATCACCTACAGCGTGAAGAGTCAACCCACAATTTGGGAAAAAATTTTCACCAGTGGTCCCTCAGACAAAGGTCTACTATATAGAATCTATAAAGAACTTTAAAAAATCTGACCTCCAAAATTTAAATACCCAATCCAAAAATAGCCATCTGAAATGAATAGACATTTCCCAGACAAAGAAGTAGAAATAACAAATAAACATATGAAAAAATGTTCAACATCACTGGTCATTGGAGAGATGCAAATGAAAACAATGCTGGGATTCCACCTCACCCCAGAAAGAATGGCTGCTATCATGATATCAACCAATAACAAATGCTGGCAGGGCTGTGCAGAAAGAAGAACAGTGCTCTACTGCTGGTAGGAGTGTAGACTGGTGCACCCGTGTTTGTAGCAGCACAATTTGTAGTAACTAAAACTTGGAAACAGCCCAATTGCCCATCAACTGGAGACTAGATAAAGAAAATGTGGGTTTTTTTTTTTTTTTTTATAAAATGGAGTACTAGTGAGCCTTAAAAAATGAGAAATTAGAGACATCTATAGCTAAATCATGCACATTCAGGACATACTCTTAAGTGAAATAAATAGGACACACGTGCAAATACTTAATAGCTTCTGTATTTTGAGAAACTGAAAGCGTAAATAAGGACTAAAAGGTATAATAGATAATATGAAATAGGAATGAAACAGGCAAAGGGGAAGTGGAAGTGGGAGTAGGGGAAAGGAAAGAAGGGAATGGAATTAATATGAGAGGATGGAAACAAAGTCTTTGTAAGTAGGGAGGGATGGAGGGGTTGAAGGGAGGGCAGTGGAATGGGGAAAAAGTAAGAACCACGATGGATTATGTAAAGGTGAAAATTTCTAAAGATGAATGTCATTATATTGTATAACTAAAATGTACCAATAAAATTAATTTTTAAAAAAAAATGAACAAGATTTAGCCAAACTTACCAAAAGAGAGAGAAAGCCAACTAATGTTACCAGAAAAAAATAGAAAATCACAGTAGAACATTGAAACATAGATTAGAAATTATTTTGAAAATTTGTACTCTAATAAGTTGATGAATCTTAAAAAACTGAATTAATTCCTACACATATGTGACCTATCAAAATTGAACCAAAAAGATATTCAAACCTATAGAGATGAATAACAATGAGATTGATGCAGCAATAAAATTTTACAAACTAGGAAAAACCCAAGGCAGAGTGGATTTACCACTGAATTTTACTATACCTTTGGAGAAAAACTAACATCAATGCTTCTCAAACTTTTCATGGAGTTAGCATTATCTTAATACCAAAACATAGACTGAAAATTTCTCAGTAAGATTTTTTCAAATAATTCAACAACTCATTAAAAAGATCTTAAACTATGAGTTACATATGGTGACAATTACCTGTAATCTCAGCAATGTGAGAGGCTAAGGCAAAAGGATCTCAAGTTCAAATTCATCCTGGCAACTTAGTGGCTTAGAGAGACCTTATTTCACAATAAAACATAAAAATAGTTAGGGATGTGGATCAGTCTAAGGCCCTGAGTTCAATCCCCAGTAATTCTCCTCCCCAAAATACGATGTATCCTAGGGATGCAAGAATTGTTCAACATACTTTAATTAATAAATGTACTATGCCACATAAATAGAATCAAAGAACCATATAGTACACAATGATATTTGCAGATGCAGAAAAAATCTTTGACAAAATCTAACATCGTATCACAGTAAAAACCTATTTCAAATAGATGTAGAAGGAGACCCCATGACGGGTTCTTATCTGATCAGTGCTATGACACAAGGTTAAAAGAAAAACTCAAAGACAGAATTAAAGAGACAGAGAAATGGGGAGCCAGGATGACCAATGCTAGTGCAAGCAAGACTGAACAAACAAAGGCCCTGAACACCCAGAGCTATTGATATTTATTGGTGACATCATAGATTGAAGTAAAGGGGCTACATGAGAGAATGGGTAGTTGCTATGGTCACATTAGTGATGTAGGCAAGGCTTCTAAAGGAAACACAAAGCATTCTTGAATTAGGAACAGAACAGGGAAACTATAGGTTGTGGTTAATAATTAACCTTGTCTATTTAGTAAAGAAGATTTTAACTCTGGGAACAGAATTTGGGTAAGAGTCATACTGACCTCAGCACATAGGTTTCAGCTTGACTTGCTTCTCAAAACAAGCCAGTTGTGGGATTAACTCTTCACAGCCTGCACTGCTCAAAGCCTGATTTAGGCATAATCAATAGGGCAGTCCCCCATACCTTACCTCAAACTGATAAAAGCCATATATGATAAACCCACAGCCAGCATCATTCTGAATGGGAGGAAACTAAAAATATACCCTATGTGCAACAAGAACAATGTCTACTCTCACAATTCCTGTTCAATATATACTTGAAACATTAGCCAGAGCAATTAGGCAAAAGGAAGAAATGTAAGAGCTATGAATAGGAGTGAAATCATGTCATCTGGAGGAAAATAGATGAATCTCAAGATTATCAGACTAAGCAACATAAATCAGACTCAGAAAGTTAAATATTGCCTGTTTTCTCACATGAAAATCTAAAATACTAAATAAATAAATAAATAAGAGCTGATAGAAAACTAGATGGTAGATTTTAAAGATATAGAAAGAAAAGGGTGGGGGGGGGAAAGAAGAGAGGAAACAAAGGAAGAAGGGAGTAAAGCAATTGAAAATTATCAAGACATGTTAGATTCATGTGTTAGTTCCTTAAAATGAACATCATTATTTTGTACTACAAACATGCACACAAAAAATGGTAGAAGTTACAAGTTCATTGGCAGAGTAATGTGAAGATGTATGTATCAGAGACCCTAGAATATTATTCAGCCTTAGGAAGCAAAGAAATTTTGACATGTGGTACAATATAGATGACCTTGAGGATCTGGGGTGGGGGGACATTGGCCAGAGATGGCTATGAAGAGATGAGACTTTGGGGGTCACAAGCCCCAAATTTCCTGGAATGCATGGTTAGAGATAAAAAGCCTAAGGGCCAGAAGTCCAAGTAAGATCAAGACACATTACCTTAAGGTAGTGTGTCTGGCCCTCTTCTCCCCATACTCTGATTTATTACTTGAATTGACCCTAAGGCCAATTATGTGACAGAACATCCTGACCTTCCCCTGTCCTTCCTTTGTTCCCTACATGAATTCTTGCACAGAAGTCCTTCCTTTGTCCTTTATCCTTGCTTCCTGCCTCTATCAATAAAAAGCTACAGAAGCTTCGGTTAAGGGCTGTTTTTTCCTGAGACTTTCATGCTGAGGGGCTTGGCAAGGCAGCTCCACTGGGCCAACTTGGAGTTTAAGCTGGACATTGACTCTAAGTAATCTCTCATCTGGCACCATGCCCCAGTTAAGAAATATGACAATGACCTCATGTTAAGTGAGGTTAGCCAGTCACAGTAAAACAAATCCTATATGATTCCACACACATGGTAAATTTTATGTTAAGTATATTTCATCACAACAAAAAAAATTAAAAAGAGAGAAAAAAGGAGAGAATACTGAAGGAACAGAGGAGACAGCAATGGAAAGATGGAGGCAGATTGGAGTTATCAAACACAATCCAAGGAATGTCTGGGGCCACCAGAGCTAGAAGCAGCAAGGAATGGGTCTCTCCTAGGGAAAGCATGCCTTGCTAATTTTGAGTATGTTCTTCCAAAATGTGAAATAATAAATTTCTCGTTTTAACCCACAAGCTTGTGGTGCTTCATTAAGGCAGCCACAGGTTAATATAGAGATGTAGGAAGCCAGACCATCAGCTGGGAGTAGGAACGGAGGAGCAGGTAAAGGGGTTGAAAGAAAAGTGAGAGGGGAGAAACTGTTGCCCAGAAGGGTGGTAAAGTGAATGGCCTAGGAAAGGGTAACATGACTGCCTGTGCCCACTTATGTGTCAGTCAGGAAATGAAATCAGATTAGTTTGTTCATGTGCTTTCTTCCAACCCTGTTTATTTGTACAAGAGAATAGGCAAGCAGCACAGAAATTTGGATTTATCTGAAGTTATCTTTCCATCAATAAAGTACAAGTGAAAAAAAGAAAACAAATATAAAGAAATGTATGATATATCTAAGGAAATTATTTTGATTTTTGATGATTCTGCTTTTTAAAAAATTGCCCTAATTTCTAAATACATCATAGAAACATCCATAGGAACAGAAAAAACATCTGTTCAATTAATTACTGAGCTGTGATGGTTAAAACATTGGCTTTCTGAAATACCAAAGATGATAGAGTCTGAGCTACTATGAGCATTTTACCAGTAAGCTGGCTGATATTTTTCACCTTTTCATTTTCAATGTATAATATTTGTCACTTGTATCAATTTTAGAATTTTGTCCTGCAGAAGAGGACAGTAACATCAGTTGAAGAAAAACTCGGTCAGAGAAATATCATATTTCCCTTCATGAAGATATATCGCTATTGCCTCATTAAATAACCTTGTATGCTGTAATATTTTTCATCATAATATCACATTAACTTAGCCGGTAGCATAGTGAATTTGAGTTACATTGTCAATTTTCAAAAGGATATTTTTATAATAAATTTTAATTATAACTACAAGTTAATACATGTGCTGCCAAAGCAAGCACAATTATAAATGTTAGTCATAAATAACTGCATATAATTTATAGATGTATGAATTATTGAGATCTATTGAATCAGATAGATAAGTTGAAAGAATAATTGATTTCATGAATACTAAACTGTGACTGTTGACAACCATAATAGTTTATGTATTTGTCCCCACCACATCAGAGAAATCAGTTGGGACAGTGTAGTTTGTTTGAGGTGATACAACATAAAAAGTAGATTAAAATGGTGGCCAAAGACAGCTGGTCACCACCTCCAAGAGTTGTTACTCGATTCCAGAATTTGCATTAATATTCAACCACTAAATCTTCTACCCTCCTATAATCAAAAACCTAGAAATCTAAAAGCCATGACATTAAGGATAAGTTTTCTCTTTTAAACCCATGCAAATGAATTAAAGTCCAAATAATAATTAGCCAATATTTCTGTACTGCTTTTATTACATGATGTACTATTCTTCTTTAATTTTTATTTTTGTATATACATATTTGCAGTACATAATGATTACGTTCCTCATGGGTAATTGGTACAAGTACATATCTCAATTCACTTTCATCACCTTCCACTCCATTCCCTCCACTCATCCTCCACCCCTTGATTCCCTTCTTTTTTGCAAAAGATCTATCTCCCTATTTCCTATTATCTGTATTTTATTTTACTAGTCATTTATATTTTGAGTCTCTCATATAAGAGAAACTATGCAATACTTAAGCTTGTGTGTCTGATTTATTTCACCAAACATTATGGTCTAAAGGTGGATTCATTTTCCTACAGATAACTCATCTTTCTTTATGGCAGAGTAATATTTCTTTGTGTATAAATATCTCACTTTCTTTATCCAGTCATCTGTTGGTGGACATGTAGCACTGTAACAAGATTAAGCTACTATAAATTGTACTGTTATAAACAAAGGTATGCATGTATCACTGTAATATGATATCTTTACTCTTTTGGGAAAATACCTAGAAGGGGAACAGCTAGGTCAAATAGAATTTCTAGTTTTAAGTTTTTGAAAAATCTCATACTGAATTCCATAATGGTTGTACTACTTTACATTCCCGCTGACAATGCAGAAGGATTTCTTTATCTCTTCAGCCTGTCCAGAATTTATTATTTGATTTCTTGATGATTGCCATTCTTTCTGCAGTAGGTTGGAATCTTAGTGTTCTTTTAATTTGCATTTCTCTAATTACTAGAGATGACGAAGCTTTTTTGCATGTATATATTGGTAATTTGTACTTCCTTCTGAGAAGTGTCTATTCATTTCACATGTAGTATTTTAAGTATTTTACAAATCTTAACTCATTTTCACTTCACCAATATGTTACAAATTACAATTATTATTCCTCTATTTCAATCAGAGAATCTGTCAAGATTTGAATCCTGGCACTCTGACCCTTGAGAGTTCCTATATATAATGTTCTATGCCACACTTAGATTATTTCAAATGTACTTTCTCTGCTGCTGAAAACCTTCATCAAAAGCACTTTTTTTCCTTTAAATGGTACTCTTTGGTTGTAAGAGAATAATCAATTCTCTTTAAGTTCAATTAGTTGTTAAACAGAATAGGAGATCTTCCAAAATAGCAAGTTCTTCAAAATATTAAGTGAAGAAAAACCACTCTGTACAGAATGTCTATGGTACTTTTTATGAGATGCTTTTAATTTAATTCACTTTTCTAGGGATATGTGTGTGCATGAGTGTATAAAATGCCCAGTGTATAAAATGCCCAGCATGTTCTATAGGAGGAGAAATTCCTAATAACACAGTTGTCTCTGGAGAATGAAAGAGACAAAAATCAGGGTGTCACCTAATAAGGCTTCAATCTCATTTCTAAGATTGCAACATTCATGAAGAGCACATATACCTATAATCTGTGTCTAATTGAAAGTATTTCGTGCTTCTCTTTTGAGTTTTCTTAATTCTTTTTTTTTTTTTGGTACCGGGGATCAAACTCGGGTCCTTGTGCTTGCAAGACAGGTGACAGAACTATTGAACTAAATCCCCAGCCCCAAGTTTTCTTAATTCTGATAAATGCTTCTCTATACATGTTTATCATAGTAATTCATTTCAGGAAAACCTGGCTAGCTATTCATTTATCTATACTCTTGGAAGATATTTTAAAAGAAATCATTAATTATAAATAAATTCACCATGCCCCTGTAAGGCACGGAGATTCCTGTTGTCTCACAAGAATTTAAGGATTATTTCCTGAGTTATTGTATGAATCTGGGTTTTCAGAATGTTTGATTATTTTATTGAGAGCTTTTATGTGGTTTTTGTTAAGATTTTTTATGTCTAGTCATAATCTTCTTTAAATCCTTAATTGCAGTGCATTCCTAAAATATTTGTCATTCAAATTCTTGTGGCTAGTTCCTTCTTCTTAAAAAAATAGTCATTAAAAGAAAAAAAAGGCTAAATCCTATTTCTTGTTGGAACTGTTTCCTTCAAGCTGCTCTATAGGCTGGGGCGTCTCTGTTCAGACTTGTTGAACTAGTTTCATTTCAACTACTTGTAATTTGTTTCCTTATTTCTTACAGTGGTACATCTCTAATATTGCTAGAGATGTCATAAGGCCGATTAGAAGGTCGAGTTCAGTGGGTGCAGACCTACAAGATCATATTCCTCTTGTTGATGATGTATCGGTAAGTTAACTCTCTTTTGCAAATGTCTCATTTTCTGTAATGTCAGTGGCTAGATGCCTCATGCCAGGCTGTTGGTGTGGTATCTTTAGTGGATTTAATCAGCTTGTGACATTTCTAGAACTTTTATAGCAGTTTGGATTAATTAACCTCTTTGTTTAAAGTCATTTTATTTTGCATAAAAAGCTCTTATCACCATTATTCATGTTGCCAAGTTCAATAATTAATAGTTGGGATTTTAGAAGTTTATGAAAACTTACATTATCTGGTATCCTGACTGATTCTGAGACAGGGAAATTGTCATTTGTACTACAGCAAGCACTCCTTTTGTCAAATTTACTTTTTATATTCCCTTTCCTTTAGCTGTTTTTCTACTACTTCATGGCCAGTCCTTGTGCACTAATGCAGATTAGGAAGTCACTAGCTGCAAAAATACCTGTCTCCATTATAGACCACCCCAGACTTCCTTGAAGGAGAATGAGAACATAAGAGACCAAATTGGACAAAACATGTCTAAAATTTTTCCTGTCACATATTGAAGAAAAAGGAAAACATGATTTGTTTGGATTTTTTTCCAAAATGAGTTTTCTCATATGCAAAGAAGAGGAAAATATAAGATTTTTGGCATAGTTTCATGCGTAATAAAAATAGTGATTTTGAACAATCATAATGATATTTCGCCATTGTTTACATATATACTAATTTTCCAAACATTTTAATCCATTTTATTTCATTTCAGCATTAAACAGCTTTGTGAATTCTTTAGGACAGGTGTCATTAACACCCAAAAGATTGAATCTGAAGGTGCTTCTCTGGGTCAGACACTAGAATTATAGCTCTAATCCCTGGGTCTTCAACTCCTTAAAGTCCAGTCTTCCTTATTAATTGCTGCCTCTTGAGGTGGCAAAAACACCACCTAGGGAATTTCAGAGATGAGAACTAGATAAACATTGGCCACTAGGTTAATGAACATCCCTGGACATCCACATTCATATGACACACATTTGTATTAGTCCTTTAGAGAGTGCACAGCCATTGTCAAATGGTCACAGAAACTTAGAAAAGATCTTCAGTGCTTCACACAGAATTAGTATTCCATAAATATTTACTGAACAAACAAATGTAATATCTAGCACTAATGTTTTACTTACTTATTAAAACTCATTGTTTTAGAAAATTTATATCCCAAGTTTATGGAAATCATGGTTTGTAAAAAATAAGACCTCCAACTGCTCATATTTCATATTCCCAAAATTAGTCTTTTAAAAATACTAAGACTAATAATGATAGGCAGCAAAAGCACTCTTTTCTAATGAACACTGTACTTACGGAAATGTTTACAGCTTAGGGGAAGTAAATTACAGGAGTAAGATTAGTGGTCAGTGCATTGGACAGCATTAACACAGGTTAATAAAGGAGGCAGTGAGAAACAATGACTGGTTATGGTTTCTTGAAGCCAAGTTTCTGGCACACTACTCCAGAATTTGTAGGACTGCAGGAGATGGCAGGTCACACTCAAGTTGGTGAAAGAGTTGAAGAAAAGCAAATGCATGATAACTACTAGGACATCCTATGTCTCACTCATTCTAAAATATATTGTACAGTAATTTCACTGTTCCCATTTCTGTATTAAAAAGAAACACAATGTGGAAGCTGTATTAAAGTCATATTCATCTTATTTGTGCTATCATGTGATCTGCTTCTCTGTAATACATGTTTTTAGTGTAGCAACTTTTGGGTGACCATACCTAATGTGTTCTAAAACTCTTCTTATTAATTACTCAACTAATTACTAATTTATCAATTGAATATTGCCCATGCAATAAATTCATAGTGCCTATTGTGTACCACATATACATTAGTTAATTAATTCTACTTTGTAGATGAAGAAAGTAATTATCCCTATATCACAAGCTAATGAGAAGAACTAGAATTTGAATCTGTCAGGGGAGCCAAATCTTAAAAACTTGAAACTTAACTAACAGGTTATCCTTACATTTACTTCTTTTACTACAATTTTTAAGAGAAAAAAATCTATTCTTTAATTCAAAATTTGAGTAAAACGTTCGCAGAACTAGTTATACTGTAGGTTTCTCTCTAGTCAATAGATTGAAATACATGTTCATATCACTGAGATTTGTTTTGTTTTGTTTTTGAAACAAGGTCTTATAATGTAGTGCAGACCAGCCTTGAACTCATAATCCTACTGCCTCGGCCTTCTGAGTGCTGAGGTTACAAGTATGAGCTAATACACCTAGTTATCATTGAGATTTAAAGGCAAATTTATAACATCCTCTTCTTGATTGTACTTCCCTTTTCCAACTGCCTGGTATACAGTGAATAATATTTAGTAGATTCAAGGTGTAGAATGTCAGACAGACCTAGAGTACATAGAAACTAAGATTATAGGACTTTATGATCAGATAAATACATAATTCCTTTGTGGGTAGTGATATATTTGTAATTATTATAATAACAGATATAATTTATTACCTATTTACTAAATGTGAATCATTTTGTATGTGTTATCTTATTGATTATTTACAATCCTGGTATAAGTTAGGCCTAGTTTACAGGGGAGGAAGGAAAATTGGCCCAGATCACAGTTACTGAATTTCACATGGAATCTATCCACAACTTTCTATCCCAAACACATTAATAGATCTGTCCTAAAATGTCCTGGACAATGACAGGAAATTGACCCACTGGTGATACACAAATAATATAAGCAACATTTGAGTAGTATTCTACTGAAGGTTCTCAAGTCCATTATCAGGGTGATCTGGTTACAAACAGGACAATTGCTTTGGAGTCCACCAGGCAAGGCATTCTGTGCCCTTGGCTCTGGGTTGTGCTGCTTTTCCTGTTTGAACCTGTTTCCTAATTAGCAAAATGGCAACAAAAAGGGAGTCCTAATCTGCCATACTGTGGCAGCAATTATGTGAGATCACCTGAATGAAAACTCCTAGCTCAGACCAGGGCTTACTATGTGCTAGAGTCCTTCATTCACTCACCTCATGGATTCACATGTCTGGGAAGTAGTTATTAGCAGCATTTCACAGGTAAGAAAACTGAAGCTCATAGGGGTTTCTCAAAACACGAGTCACAACCAGGATCTGAAGGCAGAGTCTTCGGACCCTAAAAAGTAGGTTTCTATTTGCATACCAGAGTCCCTATAGAAAATGGTACCAGAGGGATGGAAAATTAGAGAACTTTCAAAAGGTAAGTCTCATAATTGTTAACCTAATAGAAATTTATTATTTGTGCTATTTTTGAATATTTACAGATAATAAGCATATAATACTTCATCATTTTCAATCTAATAGCAGAGACTGAGACAAAATATTCAATGTTATACCATGAATTGCATATGGTGAGGAACATGTCTTATTCCTTTCTATTTCTCTAAGTCTAGTATGATGCCCAAAACATAGAATGTTGTGGAGAACAAATATGTGTAGGTGGGTAAATGGATGCATAAGTGAAAAAAATAAAGGAGAAATAAGAGATATTAGAATAGGTGATCACTCCTTAAAAGTAATTTATTAGGAGATATATAGATATATATATATTTAGATGATATGAATATAGATGTAGATTTCATTTTGCATACATGTAAGCTTAACCTCCAATTTGATACATACCTTATAAATTTTAATAGTTGATACTACAACTTGTGCCAAAAAATGTCTTAAAGCTAAATACACACACACACACACACACACACACACACCATATAACAACTTTGAGTACAATCTTATCAAGGAAAGTAGAACCATTTTGATTTTAGTTTAGCATATGGTGAGAAATATGGGTCTAGTTTTAGTCTTTGGCATGTAAAAACCCAGTTTTTCCAGCATCACTTATTAAAGAGAATATATTTCCTCCAGTGTTTGGCCCTTTGTCAAAGATAAGGTGGCTGAGTGTGTTTGGTGTTGTTTCTACATCTTCTAGTCTGTTGCATTGATCCTCTGTTCTGCTTTTTGCCAGTATCATGCTGTTTTTATCACAGTAGCTCTGTAGTATAGTTTCAAGTCAAGAATTGTGATGCTCCCTGCCTTGCCCTGGTTGCCTAGAATTGCTTTGACTATTCCAGATTTCTTCTGGTTCCAAATGAATTTCAAGAATGTTTTCTCTAGTTCTGTGAGATATGCTAATGGTATTTTGATTGGGATTGCATTAAATCTGTATCAAATTTTGGGATATGGCCATTTTAACTATGTTGGCTCTTCCTACCCAAGAGCAGGAGCTATCTTTCCATTTTCCAATATCTGCTTTGATCTCCTTTTTCAGACTACTATAATTTTCAATGTATAGGGTTTTATTTCCTTTGGTAGTCTGATTCTTAAGTATTTCATTTTTTTGATGATATTATGAAAGGTGTTGTTTCCCTAATTTCTTTCTCAGTGAGTTTGTTATTTGTGTACAGGAGTGCTATTTGAGTGGTGACTTTGTATCCAGCTATGCTACTGAATTTGGTTATTAAATCTAAACGTTTTTTGGTGAAGTTTTTGGGATCTTCTATGTAGAGAATAATGTCATCTGTGAATAATGATAATTTAACTTCTTTCCTATCTTTATTCTTTTTATTTCCTTTTCTTCTTTAATTTCTCTGGCTAATGTTCCCAGAACTACATTGAATAGGAGTGGTGATAGTGGTCATCTTTTTCTTAGTCCTGATTTTAGAGTGAAAGCTTTCAATTTTTGACCAATTATTATTTTGGCTCTTGATATATAGATTTTATCAGATTGAGGTAAAGACCATCTATTCCAATTTTCTGTAAGTTTTTATCATGAATTAATGCTGGACTTTTTCAAATGTTTTTTCTGTGTCTATTGAGATGATCACATGATTTTTTGTCTTTGGCTCTGTTGATATGGTGTATTACATTTATTGATTTGTATGTGTTGAACTATCCCTGCATCCCTGGGATGAATCCTACTTGGTCATGGTGTATGATCTTCTTAATGATTTGTTGCATTCTATTTGCCAATATCTTACTGAGGATTTTTGCATCTAGGTTAATTAGGGAGATTGGCCTGTAGTTTTCTTTTTTGGTTGTATCCTTCTCTGGTTTTGATTTCAGGATAATACTTGCTTCCAGGAATGAACACTGAATCTGCTGGAAGAGAGAATAGGTAGAACTCTTGAGGACATAGGGATAGGCAAAGACTTCATGAACAAAACCCAGGCTACATGGGAAATAGTGCAAAGAATCAACAACTGGAATCTCATTCTATTAAAATGTTTTTGCACCACAAAAGAAATCACCAATAGACTGAACTAATAGAGTGGGAAAAAATTTTAGCTAGTAGTCCCTCAGATAAAGGACTAATATCTAGAACATATGAAGAATTAAAAAAAATCAAACCCCTCAAATTTAAAGACCCGATCCAAAAGTGGGCATCTGAGATGAATACATATTTCTCAGATGAAGAAGTACAAATGGCAAATAAATATACTGGAAAATGTTCAACATCACTGGTCATCTGAGAAATATAAATTAAAACAATGCTGACATTCCATCTCATCCCAGAATGAATGGCTAAGATCAAGAAATCAATCAACAACATATGCTGGCAGGGCTGTGGGGAATAAAGAATCCTGCTCCACTGTTGCTGGGAGTGTAGACTGGTGCAGCTGCTATGGCGATTCCTCAGAAAATTAGGACTACAGGCCCCATTTGACCCAGCTATTCCCCTGCTGAGTATCTTCCCAAACAATTAAAAGTATCATACCACAAAGATATATTGCTCCCATTTTTATAGCGACACAGTTTGTAATAGCTTAATCTTGGAAACAACCCAAATGCCCATCAACCAATAAATGTATTAAAAAGATGTGGTTCTTTTTATACAATAGAATAAAGAAAAATAAACTTGAGACATTTATAGCTTAGGGGATGCACCTTGAGACTATACTCTTAAGTGAAATAAACTGGACACACTTGTAAATATCAATCACATTGTCTCTTTGGCATGAGAAACTAAAAGGTTAAATAAAGACCAAAATGTAAAATAGGTAATGTGAATTAGGAAAAAAAATGTTCAAAAAGAAAAAGAAACTGTGAAGGGGAGGGGGGAAAAAGGCAGGGAAAAGAAAATAACAAGAAAAGAAGGAAAAAATGGAAACAAAGCTTTTGTAAATAAGGAGGGAAGGGCAGTTGAAGGGAAGGGTGGGGATTGGGAGAAAAAAAGGAATTAAGATATACAATGCGCAGGTACAAAGTCCCTTTGATGATTGTGCTTGTTATTTATATTTAAATTGTGCCAATAAAATTAATTTTTAAAAAAAGAAAAGTAGAACTATTTCATGATAAATTTTGTTCAATTTCTGTTAACAATCCTTTATTTCCTTATACTGTTCTTGTCAAATACTATCTTCCTTTTGTTGTGTCACTCTGGGCTACAGCAGAACACGTTGTTGTTGTTGTTGTTGTTGTTGTTGTTGATTCATGTTTCATTAGAAACATCCTGGACACTACGTGACACGTATCTATCTGAGCTCCTTTCAGGGGGGGCAATTCCAAGATGTCATTAAAATCCAAAATCTTACTGGTACCAGAATTAGGTACAGTATATATCCTCATACTGAAATAGTAATTTTCTCAGCATGAGTGATTTCTGTTAAGTGTGTAAAAATAATAAAAACAAAAAGATTAACAACAGCTTGCATTTGTTTATTTTTTACTGTATGCCAATCATTTTGTATGTATTAATGTATTTAATCCTATAACTATTAATTTTATTTCCATTTTACAAATGGGGAGAGCAAGACACAGAAAGGCCAGTGCCTTGCCTCACATTGCAGAGCTAGCAAGTGGCAGGGCTGGAATTTGGACTCAATTAGTTTGGGCAGTGAGATTTGGCTTTTATTCATGCTGTACTATTTTATACTAATTATAAATCAGTTCAATCATTTTTCATTCATTTAAACTACTTGTGATTGTGTTCTATCACTAATACAATGTATAAGCTCCATGACTCTATATTTTACTGTGATCTCAAGATGAAGAGCTAAATCCTTGTGTATCTTAGGATATCACTAGAAAAGACTCACTGATCACTGACAGGGTTCCCTAGAAGGCATAAGAACCTGAAGTTAATTTCATTGATGAGAGTTTGGTAAATGCTAGATGAAAGACAGGTCTTCAAGAACATGGGTAAATTCAGCCCAGCAGCCAGAGGTAATGAGCAGGAGCTGCTGTGTCCCATCAGGACATGATCCTCCACAGTGATGACATGCATCCTCAGAGCATCATGGAGAATTGGCCTCCGTCCCCTCAGCTTCACGCCCTCCTCTGCCAGCCTCACACTTCTCACAGTCATGCTGATTTTTTTTCCAGTTCACCCAATTTTCATCTCTGGAGCCAGGGTAACAGCATTTCCTGAGAGAGATGAGGATTGAAAGTCTTTTATTTTCTGAGTTCTTGATTTTTCTTCTTGGACACCCTCAACTCAGCTTGGTCTGAATATTTTCATCATTTTCTGCCGAAAATTTTCTTTGGTCTGGACTCACAATGATATTTTATCAAATGTTGCATTTCTCTTTGCCCTCAATCTTGCCTACACTGTCACTTATATCTGGGAACTAGATACCAGAGAATATACTAAGATTTCTCAGTTTCTTTCTTCATCAATCTTTTTAACAACAAAAGTATGCCATGGACCAACATAGGGTTGAGAACACATCTTTGAAACTGTTATGTGGAATGCAAGATCCCAAAAAGTATCGGGAGAGATGGTGACAAAAAAAAGGATATTTGAAAACCTTTTATTTCACTCCAATTCAGCAAATTTTTTTTTCAAGTATCTAAGAGATGGGTGATGTAGAGTAGGTACTGGTGTTCTATCAGCAGTACATAGCCGCACTATGTATCTGGAGTACATAGAAAACCAGGACAGAAAACCTGCCCATCTTTACTCTCCTTTGAGATCATTACAGGTTCTAACACTTTTGGAAGTGAGGATCCTATTTAACTTCACTTAAACTGTTTATTACCAAACCTATTTGAATATGGAAAATGTCCCACCCTTCATTCCTTGGGAACAATGCCTAAGAAATACCCCAATGTTCTATATGACTTATTCACTATCTTCAGGATCTTGTACACCACAGGGAAAGAAAATATGTGTACACATAGATAGCAAGAATTAAAATACACTGAGTCCATTTGGAAGAATGAAAAAAGTATCAAATTAAATAAAATCCATTAGTCTACAGACTTCCCCAAATATGGCCATTCATTTTTCCTGATTGTCCCTCTTCAAAACCCTCCTGCCTTCCACATTAGCGCTGTTAATATAATGGAATCCTCTCTCCAGAAGGAAAATAAGGGATCCTAAATTTGTGCATGCAAATTTAAAAATTAAATTTAAAAATTTAAATGTAAATTTAATTTAAAAATTAAAACAATATGCGTGCAAATTTAAAGCTAGATATTTATTTATCAGAGGACATGAAGTCACTGAAATGATTGTTTTCCTTGCAGCAAAAAGCTGAGCTTCTCAGAGGAACCACAGTTCTTACGAAGGAGCTTCTGGTTCCATTAGAACTTCCCCTTCCCCTAAGGATTGAGTTCCAGGCTAGGAAAAAAGGAGCAAAGTTTTCTGCATACATTGCCTCCTTGGAATACATCTAGTACCTTTTTAAAGTTACATGAGAGGTAGGTAAACTTGTAGGTTGTCCCAGAAGCTGTGCAACAATTCCTTTGTGTATGAGAACATACACTTTGAACTTCAAAAACATTTTATGTTTTTATGAAGACTTATTCAAACATAACTGATCTATAAATGAGCATTTTCATCTATATTTGTATAATAATAATATATTTATAAGATAGCAGGAAAAACAATCCCGAAGAGGAAAACTTTGAAGTTTTAGATAAAATGATACAGGATATGTGATCAAAGGTGGAACAACCAGAATGGCTGCCTTTCTGGGAAGGCTTCTTTCTAGGAAATCTTTGTGGGGTAGGGATGTCACAATGTCTCTGCTTAACTCATTTTTGAATTCACATACATGAAAATCCTCAAGGACCTGAATATTGCAATGCAGACTGTTAACAATTCATACTGCTCTATATATTATTCAAAGGTATATCCTCTAGTCTGCAAGACCGCAGAAAGTAAAACCACAAAAATCATCTAATTATTACCAATTTTCTTTCATAGAACCTTAGAGAAAACTTTCTATGAATACATCCTTCTAAAAACAGAATAATAAAACTTAATGACTGTGTAATCGCCATGATAAATGGGGTTTCATAGAGATTATAGAATGTATTGCTAAGAATAAGGATCATCTGTACCTCCTCTTTCTCTAGAATGCTGAGAGCCAATTTGGCCATGACAGGGGATTGACTTTTATTCTTTTCCCATTTAAGAGTTTCTTTTGTATTCCTAAAATTATTACTTGAATAAAATATCCTTATCTCTACTCAGAGTCTAGACACCAAAAGGTTTTATTAAGTGTACTTCTTTTAAAATCTGAGGTGATATTAGGCAAATGATTAACATGGCTTATCCAGAAAAGGCAATGTGATGATACATTTTATGTATTGTTTGTTTATGTCTATAAAAGTTGGGAGTAGATTCAAAGTTTATTCATATAGGATCAAGTAGCTACAGATTTGACAGTCCTCCTGCTGCTCTTATGATGTGATGTCGTACATTGCATGGACTATATTGCCTACTGGTTTTTGCTGAAGAACAAACACTCTAAATGACAACTTTTTACCCTAGTTTTTTGGGAACCATTTCCCCCAGGTACTTAAGGCTCCTCTTGGGGGGGTTGGTAATGTGACTGCCACAGCACCTGAACAGTGCATCAGCAGATATTGAACCCTTCTTCTGCTTATGGCCCCATTGTTCGCTCTGCAACCTTGTGACTTTTTATGTCTAGGTACAATGAATTCAACCTGTCATCTACTTTTTCCAATTGTTCTATTTAGAGGAATTATATATGATTGCAAAATAGACTTCAAAGCTTGTAAATGTTCTTGAGTTCTAGCCTTTTTCCCATGGTTCTTATTGTTTTTCAATGACTTGGTGCCACATTGATAGGAACCTCTGAGAAAATGAAAAGTTCAAAAATTGAGTATGTGTGAGTGGTAATAAATATTATCAAATAATACAGTAAAAAGAAAGTCAAACTGACACTGAAAGTAACTGTGTTTTCTAAAAGTTAGAAGACTCAAGTTTGAGAAGACTGTAAGTTCTACCACATATATGGGATAAATATTCTTTTGAATATTTTCTCATTTGGAGGGTGATTAAATTATACTGAACAGTCTCTAAAATTTGTTTCACTTCTGAATTTAGTTTTCAAGCCATTAAAGAGGTTAAGTAACATCACATCAGGAGCTCCTGTTTGTTGTTATATTTGACTATATCAGATCTTGTCCATCACAGGGCATACTTGCACAAGAAGTTCTCCAGTTTTTCAGATTCTCTTTTTAATCAAATAGGGCTCACATGGTTAACTTCCATACATAACAAAATCCTGGCCTCTCAAGTTCCACTGGGTTTACTGGATAAATTTATTACTTATGCCCAAAGTAAGAGAGTGGGTTTTATATTTTAAAAAAGGCTTTATTGTAAATCAACCAATATTTATTAAAAGTTCATTTGGCAAAAGCATTGCAGAAATTTCTGTGAATCAAATATTAAAAAGAAATATCTTTTGCTCCCAAATCATTTTGGTTACCAATATATACAAATTAAATGATGAACTAATAGATGTGTAAAAATCTTTACTATAGCTGCAATTTATAGAAATGGAGCAACAGAATTAGATGACCTGAGCCCTCTCAAGCCACTTGACTTTTAACAAAGCAGGCATCTTCTCCCTCAGCCTCTGTTATATCATATGAAAAGTTGATACAATACCTGCTTGACTATCATAGATTTATAAAGTTCTTACTCTGTACCAAGAACTTCATTAGGTTTTAGTGGTAAAAGATAAGACCAGCCATCTAGCCCATTAAGAAGTTCCAGTTATCTGTAGGAAAATATTCATGCAAACAAATACTTGATACAGTGTGATGGGCATAATTGTTGATCACAAGATGCTAAAAAAAAAAGCAGACTTGTTTTCTCCTCCATAATTGTAAATATTTCCTCATTTCCTGATAAGATGCAATATAAAGTATAAAGCACACATTTGAAATTTTCTTGACAAATGAATTTAACCAATGTGTTCAAGGCCTTTCATCTAAATTTCAGCTTGCAGGAAATAAAGGAGATAGAAGAACAAGTTAATTGACACCACAGGAAAGCATTCAGTCAAGTCCAGAAGGAGAGGTATTCAAAAGGACTACTAGTTTGGTCTCTTCAGCAAGCAAATGTCATTTTAAAATGTTAAAGGAATTAGTATTCTTTTATATTAAAAAAGTCTTAAAAGACATAGTCTTTGATTATGTTCAGTTTGTACAAACCATCTATAAAAATAATGAGGAACATAAAGCAAATTTGTAGACTTGGTACTAGAAGATATTGGAAAATTACTAATTTTTAGGAGTGATAATGATGTACTGGTTATGTTGGACATATCCTAATTAATACTGATTTGGTAAAAAGTCATGATACCTTATTTCACATTATAATGCAGCAGTAAAAAAGAATGAACTAAATATAACAAAATATAATGATGGGATGAACATATGGTGCTAATATTCTCATTTTCTGTGTCTGAAACTTTTCACAATAAAGATTTAAAACAAAGTAAATAATGCAATATATTTAAAATCACTTTGTAAAAAAGCACTGGGGAAGGGAAGAATAGTCCTTTTTCAAGCAAATGTACTACTTTGGGCTCTATTGCTAAGGGCAACCAAGCCTGACCACCAAAGATGGGTCACCAAGTAGTTCTAAAAATAAGAACCGGGAGCAACATTACCATTCCAAGATTCTGATCCTTTTAATACCTCTTCTCATGTGAAGATGACCTCAACCAAAATGGGAGACAAATATAAAAACTGTAAAAGTCAAGTTAGAACAAAGGTTTACGCAAGGAAAATGAAAAAAATCTGTAACCATTAAAATGTGAGAGTAACCAAATGGCTCTGTTTTTTGCAGAACAGTAGGATTCGTCCCCCAAAACCGAGCTCTGAAGCCATGGATGATTGCCCTTCTTGTTGTCTTATCACTGACCGTGGTGGGGGTGACCATTGGTCTTCTGACTCTCTTCTCAGTCTCTGGTAGGTAAAATTAGGAATTTCACTCAGCTTGATTTTATATTGCCACAAATCTTCATTTTCATATATGTAGAAGAAAATGTTCTCTGACTTGTGACTGTCCCTGTTCAGAATATTTTGTCCTATATCCTACAAAATTTCTGTCACAACAAATAATTTTCTGAGTGCTCAGGATATTGCATTAAGCAAAGTAGAAAATTTCCTGTCTCTGTAGGCCTCCAAATATAGTATTCCTTTAAGAATCTATATGAAATATTGAAAATAGTCATTGTACAAAATTCACTAGCAGAATTTCTAGTAAAAAACTCTTACCATTTATTATACACTGAAATAAAAAACTGAAAAATTATTAAAATTGGCTCTAAAAGACCATTTGCCAAGCAGCATTTCTAGGCCAAAAGAAAAGCACATGTCTAATAAACTTCAAAATGATGGATACACAATAAATACAACACAATATTATCATTTGTTTTTAGAAAAAAATACTTTACTCTTTCCAGAACAATATTCGATATTATATTTTATTTTCTAATATAATATATATATAATTACAAATAATGGATTTTGAAATTCTCCCTTTTTATAATTCATGTGTTTTTTCAGGGCACAAATGACTTACATTTTTTGACAAATCCTCACAGTGTCATTCTCACGTAGATGTATGCGTTAAAATGACTAGCTCAGGCTGCCTACTGAAATCTTACCTGTTGCCACCCTCTACAGACTTCAAAGTGAGTGACACCTGTTTTAGGAGATGAACAGGATTTAATACCATATTTCTGGACTCCATAACACAGTTGTAGTTTATACCAATGGCAAAAGATCTCAAATCAGTTCATTTGGTTGCAAAAAAAAGTTCCCTTTACTATGAGAGCAAAGTTTGATGAAGGGAAAGATTTATTTGGACAAATAAAGCATTATGGGGTCCAGAGATGTTTAGTTTAGAAGATTCTTGTCTTGTGAACCCTATTGCTTTGCTGGATACACAATCAAGAAAGCCATGTAGTCCAATCAAGCTGCCCAAGGACCCAAGTTGCTTCATGGTGGCTCCCCTCTTTACTGCTAACTCACTGTAGAGTCTTGTTCTCCTGGGCATTACTCCTAAGATTACCAGATCCCTTGGACACCTGAACTGCTCTTTTTCAGCCTTTCCTAATAGCCATGTGGAGACCTGACAGACTTATGCCTGTTATACCCCATTCCCTCCTGCTACCTCAGAGAACTTTTTCCGTAGGCTTCTGCTCATGTATCTTTCAGCTGTGCCTGAGTCTCTCATTACAAACCAATATTTATGAAGATGTTCATCTGCTTTTGCTTTTAGTTGGTCTTTAGATTTCAACTCAGCAAAGAGTAATGTAGTAATAAATCTCCAATATCCAGAGCCAGACTGTTGGGGCTCAAAACTTTACCCAGGGGCTTAAAGTTTTATAACACAAAGCAAGTTACTTAAAGCCACTCTGTCTCTCTTGCTTATCTGTATGAAAGAGATGATGCCAATCTTAGCTGGTTGAGAATCAAATGAATTAGAGAAGTGAAGTGCACAGAAATCCTGGGAACATGGTAGACAAACAATAGCTGTCAGTTACTGTTGTTAATATGAAAAAAATTATTTTCATTATTTTTAATGAAATTCAATTATAAAAAAAGTTCAGTATATATTTAATTAATATAAGCCCCATTATAGTTAGGTCTTAGCTCATGAAATGTTTGCCCAGATCTCTTAATGTGCTACTTCTTGTTTTCACCACAGGTGACAAAATGGAATATTATCATGGGACATTTACAGTCTCAGATCTCCACATCATCAGCAATTCTGGACAAAAGATCACCTGCCAAATTAAGGACCTACAGGAGATGAGTGAAAATTTGGTAAGTCAGACAAAAATTATTGTTGGCATAAAAATGCAAGTGAAGAAATTTTTGGATCATTTCCCTTAGTTCCAAATATGTGATTTTCAGACCACTCACATAAAAATCATCTTGCAGATTTCTAGGACCTCCCAGACCTGTGAAAGCAGTATCTGATGAGATGAATAGGTGAAGACAGGGGAATAAGAGAATCCATCTGTCTAAATAGTCAGTGGTTCTGATGAATCATTTTTTCTAACTCAACCATCTCATTTAAAGATGAGAGAACTGAGTCCAAGATACCCTAGGCCACTGCTTCCCTAAGACCAGCACAATAATTACATAGTAAATGGAATGCAGATACTTCAGGCATCAAAGTCGAGTTACATGATCATGCATTACCATCAGAGCATACACAAGACCTTTCACTGGTTGTCACTATGGATTTCTTTTCTGCTATCTGCATAACATAAGCCTATATAGCTGCCCCTACAGATAGCATTCTGGGTTTCATGACTATTCTTCTATTCTATTTATATTCATTCTTGCAAAAATAGTTTCTTATGTGCACATGCTTTAACTTATATCCTGCATATAAATCATTTTTGTTCCATGTTATTTTTAACTCAGAACTTCTTTGTAAAGATCTATCCATGTTGAAAAGTGTACTTCTACTTTGTTGCTATTAACTGGTACAGGATGAGTCATAGTTTATATCATCCACATTCTACCTGCATAAATGCCTAGCACTCCAAGAAATGTTATCCTAAACAGACTCCTACTCATTCCCTTATGGCCCCATGCAAGTACTTCCAGAAGCAAATTTCTGGATCACTGGGCATGCAGATACAGTGGACTTTTGACTTATGAACTCAATTCTTTTGTGAGGAGTCGTTGTAACTCAGGTTGGTCAATTGAAGGCTTGGGCTCCTCTACAGAGCCTACAAAATCCTCTCTCCCATATACAGGCAGATCTCAGTGTCCTTAGAGAGACACTGGCCCATGGCCCAGGATTTCTCAATTAACCTCAAGAGGAAAGGATATTGTAATGTTCCTTCTAGAACCCTTTAAGAGTTAACTCTGTATCTGAGTCCATCCATCTGGAAGCACATGCGGCCAGCATTTCGGTCATAATTCAAGACATCATTCATAAGTTAAAACTAAAATTCTAGTCATAACCCAAGCTGTCTATATGTCAGGCTGGTTATAACTTGAGGGTCCACTCTACTTAATTTGATTAATTGGTGCAGGATTGCTTTTCAGGATAGCTGAACCAACTATTCACTCCTTCTGCAATGCATAAGGATTCCCATGGCCCCACATCTTTGCTAACATTTGGTGCCTTAGGATGCACCAGCAGATCGGGTGTCTGGTGAGGGCCTGCTTCCTGGATCACAAAAGATCACCTTCCTATCTCATGGCCAGATTACATTCTCAAACCCCATTGGCTGTCATTGCCTTGGGGAATGGGGTCTCAAACTAGAAATCTGGGAATACATAGCATTCAATCTACAGCAGTTTATAGTCTTTGGCTTTGTTTTTTTTTTTCTCAGTATTATTTGCCAACTTAATATACTAAAATAGTATCTTACTCATGATTGAATTTGCATTTTTCTAATTATTAATGAGCTTGTGCACTATTATCTATATTTACTAGCTTCTTAGACTTTCATTTCTATAAATCACCTGTACATGTTCTTTGCCTGTTTTTCTTTTAGATCTTTTGTTTTATTTATATTGCTTTGTAGGAGTTTCTTATGTATTCTAGATATTAATAGCACATTGCTTATAGACCTTTTACTCTCTGTGTCTTATAATATTGACCATAAAGCCTAAATCCATAATGCCAGAGTAATCATACTCAATTTTCTTTGTGTTGTAAATATTTTGAGTTTTTTTTCAAGAAGTCCTTTTCTCTTTATAATTCATAAAATATTTAGCTATATTTTTTCTATTATTTTATATTTTAATTTTTATATTGTCTTTAGTATATCTTGAGAACACCTTTGAATATGACATTAAGGATCTAGTTTTAAATTTTTTATTTTACGAAAAAATAAAATGAAATTTTATAATCAAATAATAAGAGAATAACAAAAGTTATTCAGTTGTGCACTGCTATATTCAAAGTAGTTTCTCAGTACAAGACATAAACCAAAAATATTCTTACAAAAAAGAAACAAACACATAGTTTTGGGGGGGGTTGGGAGGTTTTTTCTTCAGTTCTTTTATTGGTACATTTTAGGTATACTACACATTTACATTTCTCATTGGGAACTTGTATTTTTATATGATACACCTTGGTTCTTATTTTTTCCCCATTCCTAGCCCTCCCTTCATCTCCTCCACCCTTTCGTATTTACAAAGACTTTATTTCCATTTTTTCCATTTCTCATCATTTGTCCTTTTCCTTCTTTCCTTTCCCCTGCTCCTCCTACTACTTCTACCCCTTTGGACATTTTCTTCCTATTTTGCATTATCGATTGTTCACTCTAATCATTGGTACATTTTAGGTATACAATATAAGGACATTCATCATTGGAAATTTGCACCTTTACATAATCTCTCTTGGTTCTTATTTTTCACCCTTGCCCAGCCCTCCCTTCAACCCCTCCATTCCTCCCTATTTACAAAGATTTTGTTCCTATTCTTCCATTTTCTCATATTAATTCCATTCCCTTCTTTCCTTTCCCCTACCCCTCCTACTTCCTTCCCCTTTGCCCCTTTTCTTCCTATTTCACATTATCTATTATACCTTTTAGTCCTTATTTACACTTTCAGTTTCTCATACTAGAGAAACTATTCAGTATTTATACATGTGTGTCCTATTTATTTCACTTAAGAGTATCACCTCAATGTGCATCCACTTAGCTATAAATGTCTCTAATTTCTCATTTTTTATAGCTGAGTAGCACTCCATTTTATTAAAAAACCCCACATTTTCTTTATCCAGTCTCCAGTTGATGGGCATTTGGGCTGTTTCCAAGTTTCAGCTGTCACAAACTGCTGCTATGAACATGGGTGCACATATATCACTGTGGTATGATTCTTTTAATTCGTTAGGGAAGATCCCCAGCAGTGGAATAGCAAGGTCAAATGGGACTTCCAGTCCTAGTTCTTTGAGGTATCTCCGTACTGATTCCCACAGTGCTTGCACCAGTCTACACTCCCACCAGCAGTGGAGCAGGGTTCCTCTTTCTCCACAGCCCTGCCAGCATTTGTTATTGGTTGATTTCTTGATAGCAGCCATTCTTTCTGGAGTGAGGTGGAATCTCAGCATTGTTTTCATTTGCATCTCTCTAATGACCAGTGATGTTGAACATTTTTTCATATATTTCTTTGCCATTTCTACTTCTTTGTCTGAAAAATGTCTATTCATTTCAGATGCCCATTTTTGGATTATGTCTTTAAATTGTGGAGGTCTGATTTTTTTAAGTTCTGTATAGATTCAAGATAATAGACCTTTGTCTGAGGGACAACTGGTGAAAATTTTTCCCACATTGGGGGTTGTCTCCTCACACTGCTGGTGGTTTCTCTTGCTGTGCAGAAGCTTTTTAATAAGAAGAGATCCCACTTGTTGATTGTTTGTGCTAGTTCACGGGCAACTGAGGTTTTGTTAATACTAATCTTTCTTTGTAACAAACTAAGATCATTTTAGACAACAACTAGTAACCTATTTTTCAAATATAATCAGGTAAATAATTTAATATATGGTATAATTACTAAAGTCATTGAATTTCTTGGCACCTGGTCCTAATCACTTTGCAGACATGAGTAATATGCCTGAAAATGAAAAACATGACATGATATAATTAAGGATTAAAGTGTACGATGAGGAACAATAAGTGCAGATGAATTTCAAATAAGGTCACCAAGGGTTCTCATGGTAGGAAAAGTTTTATATTATTTTACTCTTCTTTCAATAAGGCAGATGTTATTTTCTCCCCACCTTCCAGTAAGTTTGCTTTAAAAGAAATACAGGATGGGCTCATGCCTCATCCTGAGCCACTCCTGTTTATTGTTGCTAAATCCTAATAAAACCAGATTTTTCTCTTTTCTGTATGGGTGCAAATTAGGTGGTCAAGAAAGACAGGTTGCATATCCTGCTCTTCCTCATAGTTTGGGCTTCACTGATTTGAATGCAAATGGAGATCCAATAATAAAAGTGTTTATGCTCCTATGCTGCTAAAACTCATCCAGGTTCCCTGATGAATGGGACAGACATGGTTCTTCTCTCAGAGCATCCTCTAGAGAAAACTACAATAACCAGACACCAGTGAAGATGCTCCTCAGCTGACAGCTAGGCTATTTCTCAGTAGACCTATTGAAAACTTAAAATACTTCAAGTCAAAAACATCAGAGATTAGTCCAAGCTTACCCTGGTCTATCCTAAACATGCTCAGGAAGTTTACATTAGCCTACAGTGGGGAAAATTCATCTAATGCAAAGCTTCTTTTATAATAAAGTGTTACATATCTCATAAAATT
This sequence comes from Heterocephalus glaber, assembly GCF_053883595.1. Lineage (NCBI taxonomy): Eukaryota > Metazoa > Chordata > Mammalia > Rodentia > Bathyergidae > Heterocephalus > Heterocephalus glaber. The sequence continues at coordinate 57,893,801 of NW_028258325.1, read as the reverse complement.
TATTGAATATCTGCAATCAAATAGCGCTAAAATTACAGTGTAGAATATCATTGCTCAGAATTGCAAGAGCATCATACAGCATATTGCTGCCCCAGGAAAAGAACAAAATTCAAAAATAAAAGTACAGCTTCTACTGAATATGTGTGGCTTTCATATTATTGTAATGACAAAATTACATTAATAGAATTGTTTTAAATTGAGATTGACAAATAGGTAGATGGCTTTAGTTTATTATTCAGATTTTATGAGTTTGAGTAATACTGATTGAGAAAGTACTTCTCTTGGAGAATAAAGAAAAATATTTAAAATCATAGGATCATTACATATGTGATAATTATAAACTTGTAATCCATAATAATGGTAATAATTAACCATACGTCAAATGCCATCCACCCCACTGAGAGGCTTATATGTATTATCTTAGCTAATGTTCAATAACAACTTTATGAAGGTGCTACCACCATTGTCCCTAAATCAAGGTATAGAAAGGTTAATTTGCTCAAGGCAACAGTTGGTCAATGATACAGTTAGGTTGTTAAAGCACGTGTTCTGATTTGAGAGTCCATGTTCTTAATAAACTTCCATCCTCCATGGTGCTTGTCATCCAAAGAATCATGCATGTGCTTTTATTTCCATTTACCCAAAATACCTAGTAAAGTACATATCCTCAATACATTATTTTCTTTTTATTATTCAATTAACACAAGATGGCAACCACCATCAGCATTAGCAATGGCAACAGCTGGAATTTACACTGGATTTCTTCCCCCACCAACGTCCCCTCCAAAAAATATCTGCTCTTATGCCCAAGCAATTTTGTCTTCTCAGAAATACTAGAAACAGGGCCCAAAATTATCCTCAAAATATCTTTAAGGTTATGCATTCAGAGTTGTAGAGACAAAGAACTTAGAAACAGAAAAAGATGAAGAAAGGTAAGTAGTGGTACCTCAGTTCACAAACTTAATTTGTTTTACAATTTTGGAAAAGATGACCACGTTTGTGTAGGTATGGGAAAGGTGGCCACAGTTGTGTTTGTCACCTGATGCAAAGTTTGCAAAACAGTGTTTTGCCAAACGCTTCTGTTTGTGAACCAAATTGTTTGCAAATAAAAGTGTGAACCTAGGTGTCACTGTCTACCAGCAGGACACTCAGTTAAATGGCAAAGGTGGGAGATTTGGCTCTCATGGACCCTGCAGCAGGAAGTTCTACTGAGAAAAAAACAACTGGGTCAAGGTGAGCTTCAATTTAGCACAAATGTTGAAGGTGATCTGTAATTTGGACTTGCACAGAAAAGAAGGAAAGATGTCTGATGCATGGAGTTGGGTTATGGTCCTATTCCTAGAAAGGATGGAATTTCAAAGCTTGGAGAAAAAAATAATAAAGAGGTTAGCAAGAAATTTCATATTCAGAGATTGGACAAATAGGCTATAGAAAGTGGTTGTGTCCTTCAGTGAGAGCTCAGAGATGTGATCATTCTGTAACTGAAGATTAGGCATGACTAAAATGAATGATGCATGTCCCTGTCTCTGCCTTCAAAGTGTTCCATCTGAATCCTAACAGAAAGGGTGAAGTATTGTACATTTCATGTCTAGTCTGCAATATATCACTACCAAGGAGGTCCTACTATCTGCACTTTACAGAGAAGAGAACTAAGCTTCAGAAGTTAAGGTCCCCCCTGGAATGACAGCAGAGACTGGGTAGCTCCTGAGGCATTCTCTTTCACCAGAGCCATTTTACTTGTCAGTAAGACACTCAGCTGAGATAAAGCCTGTATGAATTCTTCTCTTACATAATTTTTAAATCCAAAAGATCATAAATCCATAGACCTCCTTTTCTTAAGCAATACATTGGATTTACTTGTTATGTAAGGATGTCCACATCCTCGTTTCCTGGCTTCAGCTTTTGATGGGGAAGGCAGCAGTAGAAGCACGCACAACAGAGAGCAAGGAAGCAACTGGATGTCTTTGTGCATGTTTATTCAACATAAACAAGCCTTAGTTGGAGGAAAGATGTGGATGAATATGTTTTCTGAGGGAAGTTTTCTGAGAAAGGAACCGACATGAGCCACCTCTAAACTTCTTAATAAATGTGTAAATATAGCAGTCTTTGATCTGCCAGGTAATGTGGGTTATCATTCATCACTCAGAAAATGCGGCACCTCATTAGATGCTATAGGAGGGGCTAAGAGAAATTTCTGTGTGTGTGTGTGTGTGTGTGTGTGTGTGTCTTTCTATCTCCATCTGTGTGTGCACGTGTATGTGTGTGTGTGAGTGTGTATGGCATTTCAGATAGAATAATCAAATTTAGAGATTTAAGAGCAACAAACCTAGAAAGGACATAAATCTTCTGAAAAATGACTTTCCTATGGTATTCTGGTTTTAAGTATCTTCAGTACAACTTAAATAAATCCAAGTTCGATTTTTTTCTTTTTATGGTAATTTGCAGATCTAGATTTTTGTGACACACTGAAAGTTAATATTTTATAATCTTTAATTGCAAACTTTTTTTTTCTTTTTTTTCTTTGGTACCAGGGATTGAACTCAGGTCCTTGCGCTTGCAAGGCAGGCAGCGGAACCACTGAGCTAAATCCCTGGCCCAATCGCAAACTTTTTAATTCTCAAATTTACATGTCTCCCAATCTCAATATAAGGTTCCCCAATATATTCCCAACTGCTATTACTTGGTCTCAGATGTCTGTTTCCTTCAGCATTCCACAAGGAAACTTTGAAGAAGGACAAGAGCAACGAAAGAAGTGACTAATACACAACATGACAAAAAGTCACACTCTATCTGCTGATCACATTACCTCCTGGGTTATGGTAATCTGAAAGTCACACTTCCACAGCACCCTACCCCTAGACCTCATATGACACCACATCCAACTTCTCTCACCAGCAGACACAGCCCTCAGCTCAGAGCTTTGGGAGTTAGACCGGTCAGCACTCAGCACTCAGGGCTCAGGCTGGCCATCCTCTATTCAGGCTTGAGAGAGTAATTTACCTCCAACTTCTTCAATCAAACATAACTAGAGTTTTAAATAGATATAATGACAACTGTAGCAAATTGCAGTAAAGGCTACTAAGATGATGACCTTATTTTTGGAGCTGGCTTTGCAGTTTCTTGTCCTCTTAGACAGCTCTCACTGCCTGACAGTGGGCAGAAGTTCTTGAAAAAGACTTCCCTGTGTGCTCACTCGAGGTCACCAACTGACAAGAGGACACCAGAAAGCTCTGAATTTGGATGACTGGGCTTCAGTCCTGGGTCTGTGCCTCACTGCTGTCAACTTGGGCAAGTCACTTCCTTATCCATATAATGCAGATAATAATAGCATTAGCTACAGAGGGTGATGTGAAAAGCAAATGAGCTCAAAGACAAGGGAATTCATACTTGGTGTACAGCTGGCAAGCAATAGTGATAATTATTCTTGTTCTTAAGAAGATTGTATCCTCATGACATGGGAGCTTTCCACAAGGAAACAAACTCCTGAAAATGGTCACAAGAAGAAATAACTCCCTTTGAATAACTCACATGCAATTTTCATTTTTGCTCTACCAGCATTTATATCAAGTATCTTTAAAACTATTATAAAAATTTCCTAGAAAATGCAAGGCTTTCTGATGAACACATCTTCATTTTCTTTTATTTATTCATTCATTGAACAAAAACATGCTGCCTGTCTATAACATGCAAAGAATCATGCTGATACCACAGAAAATAGAAACATGGATCACTATCTCTAGACCCAAAGGCATTGAAATTTAGTAAGGAAACACCCTATTTACATAAATAACTATGCTAAGAAATAGAAGATGTAAGAAGGATTTAAAAACTCAGACTGAGAAGGATAGGTTAATCTGAGGACACAGAGTTATCCTCAGATTATTATGAGGTGCTATCTGCAATTGACCATGAAGGATAATTGTGATTCAGAAAAGCATAGCTAGTAGAACAGGTGATCGGAGGGTACTACAGAATAGAGGAATCTTCTGCAAAGGGCCCTTGAGCAGTCACATGAGGGCTGCTGGGTCCACACTGTGCTGTAGTGTAGAAAATTAGCAGGCAGGCCAGGAGCAGATGCTGTGAATGGAGGCTCCAGTGCAATTTGACTACACTCTCTGTTTCTACCTTGAGTTCCATCCCTGTGGCAATGTAACTTCAGAGAAGGCCAAGGTAAGGATAATAGTTGCTTTTAGAAAATGTCTTCTGCACCATCCTTTGTGTAACATCCTCATTATAATTAAGAGAAAGCAACCAGATCTAAAGTTTTCATGGCATGTTTTGGATTTTTCCGTTCTTAGGAGCTCCTCTGGTGATATGTTGGAAGTCACAGCTTTCATATTCCATCTGCCAGTCTTCAATAGTGAAGGAATCCAAGGGTTGCAGCCCCAACCTTGAAACATCCACAATAGGAATAGGGAGACTGTTATGAAAGAAGCCGGTGGGAAGAAGCTGAGAGGGAAAGGCAGCAACATGTGAAAACAGAGCTGCATGGGGAAAGAGAGCTGATGGCTGGGCTTTATCTGTTTATCTGAGTTGTCAGCCTCTCCTTAACTCTTAACTCTTTAATTAAACACCCAACTAACCTTCAATTGCCTTTTTAGAACTTGATCTCAGTCCAGTTTTCAGCATTCCAAAATCATCCAGCAGAAAGCCGCACTGCCCTGAGCAGGGATCCTTTGTTCAGTGTAAGGAAACTAACTCCAAAAGTAAAACTCTACAAATGCCCCGAAAGGCGAGGTAGGATAGATGTATATATCACTAGGCCTCTTAGGTTATGCAAATAATAAATTTACAGCAAACTGGTTTACAGATTTGAAATTTTTTTTTTTAAAAAAAGCATTATTGGGCCAGGGATTTAGCTCGGTGGTGCCACACTTGCCTTGCAAACACAGGGTCCTGAGTTCGATCCCCGGAACCAAAGAAAAAAAAAGATCAGGGATTTAGTTGAATGGCACTGTTCCGGCTTTGCAAGTGTAAAGTCCTAAGTTTGTTCCCAGGTACCAGATAGATAGATAGATAGATAGATAGATAGATAGATAGATAGATAGATAGATAGATAGATAAAATTTTTAAAAAGCATTTTCCAAAACTGCGAGGAACTTGGGATGCCATTAAAGTGACAGAAAAATAATGTTTCAATGGTGTAAATCTTAATATCCCAAGAAACATGATTTCTGGGTCTCAAGAAAGCTCATTTATACATAAACTCTATTCAGCAATAATTGACATTCACATTTTCTTCAGTTTTCCCTCTATTGTATATTGATTTGCACAGGGACCCTTTTTAACCAGTTCCTGTATCTCCTTTCTCAAAGTGCCCCCAGGACTGCCTGAAGACACCTAATTAAGCTTCATCCCAGACTTAATTAATAAGGTTGATTTAGAGAGAGGTATTGGGATTTGAATTAGAAAGAATAAAATTCTCAATCATCATGATCACATAGATTCTGCTTGTGTTCTTCTTTTAGCCCCTATCTTCCCAGAAAACCTAGCCTTTTGAAGTTGAAATTGAGGCTGGGTTTAGCTACTCTTCTCAGCAGGTGCAATGCTAGATGCACATAGTCTTCCACAGAGTCAAAACCTTAATCCAGTCCCTTCACCATCAAGTTACAAACTGCCAGTAATCCATTGTGGGTGGATCTTACCCTGAAACTAGTTACAAGCCAGACTTCTTTTTATACCTAGTTGCCATTTACTTTTCTTCTTTTTAAAGCTAATCACTTTTCTCCCCTTTTCTTTTAGTTTCCCTTTTCTTTTATTTTAGACTTCCCTTCTAGATACAAATAGTACTGGTTGTGGGTGACATGAAATCATTACAACAATGATACTCTTAGAAAAAACATGTCTTGCAAAATAGTTTCATTTCTGGCATATAAACCCGAACAATCAAATTTGATTTCTTTATTTAGGTACAGATGAAAATACATTTTGGATACTAACAATTTATCTATATATTTTTTCCTTTTTGCAGTTTTTTTAAAACTGTATATCCTTTTATTGGTATATTTTAGGTATACAATATAATGTCATTCATCATTGGAAATTTGCACCTTTACATAATCTCTCTTGGTTCTTATTTTTCCCCCCTCCCCCTCCCCTCCCTTCAACCCCTCCATCTCTCCCTATTTACGAAGACTTTGTTTTCTTTTTTTCATTTTCTCATATTAATTCCATTCCCTTCTTTCCTTTCCCCAACTCCACCCTCTTCCCCTTCCCCTTTGCCCCTATTCTTCCTATTTCACATTATCTATTATACCATATAGTCCTTATTTACACTTTCAGTTTTTCACGCTAGAGAAACTATTTGGTATTTACATGTGTGTCCTATTTATTTCACTTAAGAGTATTGCCTCAATGTGCATCCATTTAGCAATAAATGTCTCTAATTTCTCATTTTTTATGGCTGAGTAGTACTCCATTTTTTAAAAAACAGCACCACATTTTCTTTATCCAGTCTCCAGTTGATGGGCAATTGGGCTGCTTCCAAGTTTTAGCTATTACAATCTGTGCTGCTATGAACATGGGTGCACATATATCATTGTGGTATGATTCTTTTAATTCCTTGGGGAAGATCCCCAGCAGGGGAGTATCTGGGTCAAATGGGAATTCCAGTCCTAGTTCTTCCAGGTATCTCTATACTGATTTCCACAGTGGTTGCACCAGTCTAAACTCCCACCAGTAGTGGAGCAGGGTTGATCTTTCCCCACAGCCCCACCAGCATTTGTTATTGGTTGATTTCTTGATAGCAGCCATTCTTTCTGGGGTGAGGTGGAATCTCAGCATTGTTTTCATTTGCATCTCTCTAATGACCAGTGATGTTGAACATTTTTTCATATATTTCTTTGCCATTTCTACTTCTTTGTCTGAAAAATGTCTATTCATTTCAGATGCCCATTTTTGGATTATGTCTTTAAATTGTGGAGGTCTGATTTTTTTAAGTTCTGTATAGATTCAAGATAATAGACCTTTGTCTGAGGGACAACTGGTGAAAATTTTTCCCACATTGGGGGTTGTCTCTTCGCACTGCTGGTGGTTACTCTTGTTGTGCAGAAGCTTTTTAGTAAGAAGAGATATCACTTGTTGATTGTTTGTGCTAGTTCACGGGCAACTGAGGTTTTGTTCATAAAATATTTTCCTACACCAATGTCTTCAAGAGTTCTACCTAACCTCTGTTCCAGCTGGATTAGCTTTTCTGTTTTAATGTTTAGATCTTTAATCCATTTCGATTATACTTGAGTACATGGTAAGAGATATGTCTAGTTTTAGTCCTTGGAAAGTTGAAACCCAGTTTCTCCAGCACCATTTATTAAAGAGGCTATCTTTCCTCCACTGAGGGTGGTTGGCTCCTTTGTCAAAGATGAGGTGGTTGAGTGTGTCTGCAGTTGTTTCTGCATCTTCTAACCTGTTCCACTGGTCCTCAGGTCTGTTTCTTTGCCAGTACCATGCTGTTTTGATCACAGTAGCTTTGTAGTATAGTTTCAAGTTGGGGGTTGTAATACCCCTGCCTTGTCTCTGTTACCTAGAATTGCTTTTGCTATTTTAGGTCTCTTCTTGTTCCAAATGAATTTTTGGACTGTTTTCTCAAGGTCAATGAAGTTTGCTGCTGGGATCTCAATTGGAATTGCATTGAAACTATATAGCAGTTTTGGAAGTATGGCCATTTTCACTATGTTGATCCTTCCTACAGAGGAGTAAGGGACATCTTTCCATTTTCTGATATCATCTCTAATCTCTCTTTTCAAAGTGCTATAGTTTTCAGAGAAGAGGTCTTTGATTTCTATTGTTAGGTTGATTCCTAGGTATTTCAGTTTTTTGTATGCTATTGGGAAAGGAATTGCTTGCCCTATTTCTCTCTCAGTGAGTCTGTTGTTCCTGTAGAGGAAAGCTATTGATTTTTGGGTGTTAACCTTGTATCCAGCTACTTTACTGAATTTAGTTATTAAGTCCAGAATACTTTTGGTGGAGTTCTTGGGGTCTTTGATATAGAGTACTATGTCATCTGCAAATAATGACAATTTGATTTCTTCATTTCCTATCTTTATTCCTTTTATTTCTTTCTCTTATCTAATTGCTGAAGCTAATCTTTCCAAAACTATATTGAACAGCAGTGGTGATAGTGGACATCCTTGTCTTGTTCCTGATTTGAGTGTGAAGGATTTCAGTTTTTGACCATTTAGTATGATATTGGCTGTTGGTTTTCCATAGATGGGTTTTATCAGATTGAGGTAGAGACCATCTATTCTAATTTTTGTAGGGTTTTTATCATAAATGCGTGTTGGATTTTGTCAAATGCTTTTTCTGCATCTATTGAGATGATCATATGGTTTTTGTCCTTGGCTCGGTTGAAATTGTGTATTACACTGATTGATTTCTGTATGTTGAACCATCCCTGCATCCCTGGGATGAATCCCACTTGGTCATGGTGTATGATCTTCTTGATGATCTCCTGCATTCTATTTGCCAGTATCTTAGTAAGGATTTTTGCATCTATGTTCATTAGTGAGATTGGCCTATAGATATCTTTTTCAGTTGGGTCTTTCTGTGCTTGGGGAATCAAGGTGATGCTTGCATCCAGGAATGAATTCAGGAGTATTGCTTTCCTTTCAATTTCATTGAAAAATTTAAACAGTAGTGGCAGTAGTTCCTCTCTAAATATCTTGTAGAATTCAGGAGTGAAATCATCACAACCTGGGCTTTTCTTGGTTGGTAAGTTTTTAATTATGTTTTCAATTTCATTGATTGATATTGGGTTGTTTAGAATTTTTAGGTCTTCTTCATTCAACTTTGGTAATTCATGTGTGTCTAAGAAACTGTCCATTTCTTCTATGTTTTCCATCTTATTGGTGTATAGGTTCTCAAAGCAGGTATTGATGATCCTCTGGATTTCTGCTGGGTCTGTTGTATTTTCACCCTTTTCATTCCTAACTGCATGGATTTGGGCCTTTCCTTTCCTTTTTCTGACAAGGTTGGCTAAGGGTTTGTCAATTTTGTTGATTCTTTCAAAGAACCAACTCTTGGCTTCATTGATTTTTTGTGTTGTCTACTTAGTCTCCATTGCATTGATTTCTGCCCTGATCTTTATAATTTCCTCCCTTGTATGAGCTCTGGGGTAGTCCTGTTCTTCTTTTTCTAGAAGCTTGAGGTGCAGCATCACGTTGTTTAATTGGACTCATTCTGTTTTCCTAATATGCATATAAACTGCTATGAATTTCCCTCGTAAGACTGCTTTCATTGTGTCCCATAGATTCTGATATGTTGTATTGTCATTGTCATTTAATTGAAGGAACTGTCTCATTTCTTCTTTAATTTCCTCTGTGACCCAGTGGTTATTCAGAAGTGTGTTGTTCAATTTCCATGTGTTTATGAAATTCTTGTGGTTTCTTTTGCTATTGATCTCTAATTTCATCACACTATGGTCTGATAATATACAGAGGATAACTTAATTTCCTTTACAGTTACCTAAACATGTTCTATGAGCAAGTATGTGGTCTGTTTTGGAGAACGATCCATGTGCCGCTGAAAAGAATGTGTATTTTGATTTTGTGGGTTGAAATACTCTGTAAACATCTGCTAAGTTCATTTGTTCAAGAGTTTGATTGAGTTCTAGTATTTCATTACTTATTTTTTGTCTAGTTGATCTATCTATTTGTGACAATGGGGTTTTGAGGTCCCCCACTACTATTGTATCAGTGCTTATATGATTTTTCATGTCCACTAGTATTTGTTTTATATAGTTTGGTGCACTAGATTTTGGTGCATAGATATTTATGATTGTCATCTCTTCCTCTTGGATTGTTGCTTTACAAGGATGTAGTGTCCTTCTTTGTCTCTCTTAATCACTATAGGTTTGAAATCCACTTGATTTGCAAAGAGGATAGCTACTCCTGCTTTTTTTCGGGTTCCTGTCACATAGAGTATTGTTTTCCACTCTTTAACTTTCAGTCTATGAGTTTGTTTTTGAATTGTGTTTCATGCGTGAGGCATATTGTTGGATCTTGCTTCTTCACCCATTCTGCCAATCTAATTCTTTTGATTGGTGAGTTCAGACCATTAACATTGATGGCTATAACTGATACACATTGACTTATCATTGTCACGACTTTTTCTTTTCATTGGATTCTCCCCCTGTTCTTTTAATTTCTTGTCATGCCCAGTGGATTCATTCTGCTGGGCTTGCTAGGGTTGTGATCCTTGCTGTCTTTTCCTAGGATTTTGTCTAAAATTTTTTTGGAATGCTGGTTTAGTATTCACAAAGTTCCTAAGGTGCTCTTTGTCATGAAAGTATCTTATTTCACCATCAATTTGGAAAGGTAGTTTTACAGGGTACATCAATATGGGTTGGAGGCTGTTTTCCTTTAGGGCTTGAAATACATCACTCCAAGCTCTTCTTGCCTTGAGGATTTGAGGATTTGAGGATTTGAGTTGAGAAGTCTACTGTGATTTTGATGTGCTTTCTTTAGTATGTGATTTGTTTCTTTTCTCTAAATGCTTGTAGAATTTTGTTTTTCTGTTGAGTTTCTGGAATCTTAACAATTATATGCCTATGTGTAGATTTTTTTGATCAAGGCTAGTTGGAGTCCTCTATGCTTCACTTATCTGTATGTCAAGTTCTTTTCCCCTGCTTGGGAAGTTTTCTGCCATCACTTCTGTGAAAAGTTTTTTTATGTCATCTGCACTCTCTCCTGTTTCTTCATTGACTCCAGTCAGTCTTATATTATTCTTCTTTGCATCATCCAGCAGCTGCTAGATTGATTTCTCATGGTCCTTTACAATTTTAAAGAAGTGGTTTTTTTCCTGGTCACTAATTGCAGTCTTATCTTCTATATCAGAAATTCTGTCTTCACATTGGCTCATTCTGCTGCAAAGACTTTCAATGGAGTTTTTAATCTGCTGATATCTGTTTGAATCTGTTTTATGGATTCCATTTGTTTCCTATGTTGGGATTCCATCATGTTTCTCAACTCCTCTTTTTTTTTAATCTGTATTCACTCTAGATTTATAAATCATGTCTTGCACTATGGGCACAATCTCTGATGTTATCTGAGAAATTATTTCTGATTTCATTTTTTCCAGATCCTCTTTCATTGCTAGTTCAGGAAATCCAGGTGGTTGAGTATCAAATTGTTCCATCTCATCTCCCTTTGGGGTTGCTGTAGGTGATCTGGAAGTCTGTTTTTGAGGCTTGTTTACATGTCTTCTCATTTCAACTGGAGGGGGTGTTCTGCTGTCCCCTGTGGGGCGCCCCCTCCTCTGAGGTGGGAGGTTTGGGATGCTGACCTGGAAGCCTCCTCTGTGCTGGAAGCTCTGGCCCACCAACCTGGAAGCCTCCTTTGCACTGGGAGCTGTGGCACACTAACCCAAAAGCTTCCTCCACACTGGGAGCCACCACATGTTGACCCAGAAGCCTCCTCTGTGCTGGGAGCTGTGGCATGCAGACCCGGAAGCCTACTCTGCACTGGGAGCTGCAGCACACTAACCCAGAAGCCTCCTCTGCACCAGGAGCCATGGCACATTGACCTGGAAGCCTCCTCTGCTCTGGGAGCTGTGGCACTCCTACCCAGAAGCCTCCTCTGTGCTGGGAACTATAGCATGCTGACCCCAAAGCCTCCTCTGTGCTGGGAGCTGCAGCATGCCTACCCAGAAGCCTGCTCTGCACTCAATTTATCTATATTTTAAATGTTGCCTCAGATCTTCTGTTTGAGGCTATTACCATATGTATATCTTTAGAATTATTATACTAGGTTATCTTCAAGTCAATGAACTACTTATTTGAAAATTTATTGCTATGTTTGCAAGGAAAGAAACTGAAATAAGTTTGTATCACATTAACAATGAGACAGTGTGACTAAGTGGAGAGATTGGGACCCTACAGATAGCAGGCCTGTGTTTAAGTCTCAGTTGATTACTATCTGCATGAATGAAGCCTAGAAGTTCACAAAATGTGTGAGTCTCAGTTTCCTCTTTTAGTGAAACAGGAATCAAAACAATTCTTATTTCACTGAGTAATCATGAGGATTAAACTAGGTAATAAATATTTTGGTTCCTAATGAAGATCCATGAAGTCCTGATAGAGCTAAAGATGTCATAGCTTGTCGCTTGGTCATGGAAACAGCCTTCCCTCTGTGAGTGTGTGTGCCTGTGTGTGTGTGCGTGTGCATGTGTGTGTGTGCATGTGTGTGTGTGTGTTTCAGAAAAGAGTTAGTTTTCCTTCCACTTCCTTCAGAATTTATTTGCTTTTCACATTCAGCTCACCTAATCTCCAACAGGAATTACCAGACCTGCATTCCGACAACACACTGTTTTCACCAAGTGAATATGAGGGGATAATTTAAGGAAACTCTGGGCATGATAGATCCTGAGCTGTGGCTGACAGTTAAAACTGCACAGAAGCCCAAAAGCAGTTGCTCTCTCTCTTCTTCCTGGGTCTCATAATCTGAGTAACACCACTTTGACTTGATATTCCGACATCACCTCACTCTTTCTTCCTTTCTTATTTACTGCAAAATCTATAATCCACAACAATTTAAAAGTATTTCTCTCTCCTAAATCCCTAATGCCCGTTCCTTGTGCCCTAGAACTCCTTTAAAGTTTCTGAGAGAAAGTTGAGACCACCAATGACAATACGAGAGCTAGAGCCCCACCAGCAGTTGCCTACAAACACATACTCAGCCCTTTATACTGTATGTGTCTACTCCTCACCTTTGAGTAACATATCAGTATCTTTGTCTTACAAGTCAGGAAATTGAAGCTCAAATCTGTTCAGTACCTTTTCCAAGGTCTCCTTGTTCATGATCCAGAAGAGGATCAAGCCCAGGATGGAGTTTGGCTTCTCCTCACCACTTTTCAAAGCCTTGTGCTACAGATTTTGAGATGATATCTTTGACTCCAAATACCTGACCCAGACATTAGAATTCCCTGAGGGAAATTTTAAAAATATGATTGCCTTGGGGTCTTTACCAGATCAATTGAAACCAAAATTCTGGGATAAGAGCTGCAGGATGCGTAATTTATTTTTAATTTAGCAAATAATTCCATTGTACTGTGAAGGTTAAGAATCACTGATCCAAATGATATTGCTCCTTTGAAAATGTTTCCTGTTGCTTTAACATTTATTCAACAATACAGTCCTATTATAAAACATCTCATTAACACATAGTTTCTTTCTTTCTGTAACAACAGGTGGATGAGATATTTATTGATTCGGCCTTAAGCAAGCACTATATCAAGAACCAAGTAGTCAGACTGACGTATGTATACTTGGGCAGAGGTGTGGTCATGAGCCTGAAAGCACAAGGGCAAAGGACAGACATGAGGACCCTTACATATTGTGTGACTCTATGGAATAGGCTCTTGGCTAGGATTTCTCATAAATATTATCTCCACAACAATCTCAAGATGTAGGGCTGACCACCACTTTGTATTTTTTAAAAATATTCAGTAACTTGACGATGAGGAAAAGTGATGAATTGAGTTCCCCAAGGGACAGTTACACCAAGTCACATAACAGCAACTAAATCTGTCAACTAGCTGTAAGGCCTGGAAGTTAGGCCTAGAATCTACCAAAGCCCACAGCCTTAGGAAAACCCACCCAGCAGCAAGAACAAAGCTGTATGCTTTTTGACAGATAACTCATTTCAAAAGTATGAAGAAGGCAAAATTGGCTACAAAATGAGACCATAAGTTTTACATGTTCTGAAGCCCTAGTGACAAGAGGCATGCCCAGACAAAAATATGTTCCTGTTGAAATAAGTATTCTTTTTGTTGTGGTGCATGGGGAGACTCACATCAGTGGCAGCAATTGCTCAGAGGTTTCAGTTGTGTTATTTTGAAAATTATGCAGCACAGCATGTATATCATAGACACAAACACATGAACATGTATAGACCTGAACTCATCTTCTTAAAGAAAAAGACTAGGTTCAGACATGGGTTCATTTGTAGGAAATAACTGCTTTTCTTACCAGCAGACTATTACTGCCTTATTGGTAGACTTACTTAGAATTTAGAGTTCTTCACATTTTTACTGACTTCCATCAGGATTTTCTAGTATTATTAGGATTATTTAGGAGGTTTAAAAGCATATGAATACTGGAACTTTCTAGATTTCATGCACTCTATTTTCAAATTCTGATCGGCCATAGCATTTCAACACATTATCACAATTTTAAGAATTTTTTTTATTTACAGCTCTTATCATTATGTAATTCTTGTAGAGGTCCAGAGAAAGTCTATCTGATGAATAGTGTTAAATACTGTGATTTACGGTCAATTTGACATAAAATTATAATTATATTTATCTTCATATTCCAGAGCCTAAATGGATCATAATAGCTAAAATGTCTCAGAAAGTGATTTGCTTGTATAGCTAAAAAATTCATTAGCTTAGATATTTTATTGTATAAAATAGGAGGCAAGGGAGTCCTGAGGTCTCCCTGTGACTGGTCATGAGGCAAGTCCAGAAGAGCCTCCAGGTCTTCACCCACCAAGGCAGATTTTGAAAACAAACCAGTAAATGGCCTCAAGTCAGAATCCATGGAATACAGTAGCAGTGGTCATGAGGAAGAACAAAGATTGGAAGTAAACACACAGCCCCTTGAAAATGTGACGAAAAATGAAAAAAGCATGACAGGTATCGAGGTGGAGAGGTGGATGTAAAACAAGAAATCGCATTTATTCGAGCATGTCAATGGCAACTTCAGTGCAGATGTCACCAAAGCTGAAAAATCAAAACAGCCTGAAGAGGATAAGAAGCCAAACAAACCTCCAAAACTGTTTGCACAAACCATAAGAAATGGCATTAAAAATGTGCCCTGTCTAGCAGCTGAAGCAAACATATCATTTAACAAATTCAGTATTGAAGAATTCAGCAAGGTGTTGGAAAACCATCCCTACAAACCCCTGAAAGACACTGAGAACCATAACAATGCCATGGGCTCCACTGTCTCTGGTACGAGCTGTGACACCTCAAGGACAAGAGTTACATCTTCATCTTCCAAAAGTCTGGCTTTAATTGCAAATCTGAAGTTTCTCCAAATTTAAAGTCAGACCAGCACACACAGTGAAGGTGACCAACCTAAAACCCCCTAGAACAGAGTGAGTAAAGACCCTCAAGATTGCTCCCCCATGCAGCCCACAGTCCTCTCCCTCATGAAACACAGGAGGCTCATGCTGGAGTAAGTGGTCGCCATCGAGGCCCTGACACAACTCTCTGAAGCCCTATCAGAGAACTCCTTACCATCCAAGTCAGAGAAGGAGGAAAAACAGCTCAGAGAACAGCTAGTCTGCTTAACAGCTGCAAAGCCATCCTCTACTCCATAAGAAAAGACCTTCAAGACCCTAACTTCCATGGGGAGCCGCAAAGCCTTCCTCATTGTCCTTCTCTGGAAAAGTGAAGTTCACGCCTGACAGCGGTGTTCAATGGCCAGAACACTCTGTCCAAGTCACCGATTGGCTCTGCTACTCACCAAGCACCCACCAAGCCTCTCGAACATCCAAAAGTCAAAAATTCAATATCTTTTTTAATACCAAAATCTAATTCTTCAAATACTTACAAAAGTGTTGTGGAACTGGGACTGGTCTTGATGATTTGCATCAGTTGCCACCAACAAGTTATAAATTGGGATACTGTAACTAATTGCTGGTCAGGAGTGAAATTTTGAATTCCAAGGAAGATCCATCAAGTCAGGACACATCTTACAGCCAAATTGAGGAAGATGTTGCAACGCAGCTAACACAACTTGCATCGATTATTAAATTATATAAAGCCAGAAGACAAGAATGCTGAGAGTCCACCAACAAGCCTTGTGGCGCATAATGCACAGCAAAAACATACTCAGGAGAAGGGCACGGTGCCACAGAAACCACATTCAAGTGTGCAAAACAATCACAGTTCATCATTAGGAAAGCAAAAGAACACAACCCAGAAAAAGGCAAAGTCTACCCCCAGAAGAGATCGGCGGGAAAAGAAACCCATGGTCATAACCTGTCAAGAAAACAATTAGAAGCAGCAGGAGCATATGTCCTATGAGTATAGTAAGTTACATGACATTTGGATTGGTTCCAAATTTCAAAGATTTGGTGAGTTTGGTCCACATGATTTTCCTCTTCTCCTGGGAAAAATTCCTCCCTTTTCCAAAGTTCTGAAACCACTGGCTCAAGCCACTACCACCCTACAACACAAAAAATTATTTCCTCCCCTCAGTCAGATCAAATTTGAGCAACATTCTGAATTAGCACAGGAGAAAATGGTGGTGAAGGTTAAACCACTGGATTCCCTTCCAGTGTTTTATCCTGAGGCCAAATCCCACCAGTAGGTGTGTGTGTATAAAGCCCACAGCCCTCAGGTACAGGCAACAGTCAATGGCAACCTGAAAGTTCACCCCTTGCCCCCGCCCTCCTGTCCACCTAACCAGTGTGCTAACCTGGTGGCCGGCACTGACCAAACACGGTTTCTGCAGGATGCCCTAGAGCACCTCAGACCACAGAGACTGGCAGCGCCACCCACTGTCTCTCCAGAAACCCTCTTACCAGACCCAGCACAGATTCTCAGGAACTTGAATGCAGTCAGTTCAGGCGGAATCACAGTGGTTTCCCCCAAAGGAGAAAGAGGAAGAGGAAGTCTGCTCACCTGGTATTGGAGCATCCGAGTTTTCCCCTGTGGACAGTGCACAGAAGAATTTTCATGATTATGCCATGAAGTTCCTCATTAACCCTGCCAAAAACCTAGTGGCTGCAACAAAAGATCCGGAAGTGCCAGCCTGCGACTGTCCTGATGGAGGTATACAAAAAGACAAAGGCCCATATTATACATACCTGGGGCAGGACCAAGTGTTGCTGCTGTCAGGGAAATCATGGAGAATGGGTATGGCCAAAAAGGAAAGGCGATAAGGATAGAAAAAGTTGTGCACACCGGAAAAGAAGGAAAGAGCTCTCAGGGGTGTCCAGTCACTGAGTGGGTAATCAGAAGAAGCAGTGAGGAAGAGAAGGTTCTCTGTTTGGTCTGGCAGCGCCCAGGCCACCAGTGCGAGACGGCTGTGATAGTGGTGCTCATCATGTGGGATGGCATCCCACTACCGATGGCGGACAGACTGTACACGGAGCTCACGGAGAACCTAAAGTCATACAATGCTCACCCGACAGACCGAAGATGTATCCTCAATGAAAACCGTACCTGCACATGTCAAGAAATTGACCTGGAGAGGTGTGGAGCTTCATTTTCTTTTGGCTGCTCATGGAGCATGCATTTCAATGGGTGCAAATTTGGTAGAAGCCCAAGCCCCAGAAGATTTAGAATGGATCCAAGTTCTCCCCTACACAGCTACAATGAAAGAATTACTAAAGGATGTAATCCAGAAAGAAGATATGTGAAACCGGAACGAGTCTGTAAGGAACACGTGGCCATGGAAAAGAACCTGGAAGATAATTTACAGAATCTGGCTACAGAATTAGCTCCAATTTATAAGCAATATGCGCCTGCTGCTTACCAAAACCAGGTATTATATGAACACGCTGCCCGAGAATGCCGGCTTGGTGCAAAGGAAGGTCGCCCTTTCCCCGGGGTCACTGCCTGCCTGGACTTCTGTGCACATCCGCATTGGGACATCCACAACGTGAACCACGGGAGCACTGTGGTGAGCACTCTGACCTGAGAAGATAACCGCTCACTGGGCGTTGTCCCTGAGGATGAACAGCTCCACATCCTCCCGTTGTACAGACTGTCCGACAAGGATGAGTTCGGCTCCAAGGAAGGCATGGAAGCCAAGATCCAGTCCGGGGCCGTGCAGGTCCTCCAGCCCACACGGAGGAAGAGGACGCGCTTCACGCAGCCAGTCCCTCGCTCTGGGAAGCAGCGGGCAGCGATGATGACTGAGGTATTGGAGCGCAAGATCAGGGCGGTGGAGAAGAGGCAGAGTCCTCGGGTCAAGCGGAATAACAACTCTGCCGTGGCCAACAACAGCCAGGCGACATCACTTCCCATCCCAGGCTCAGACAACACTAAATGCTACTCATCTGTCAGGCTCAGACAACACTAAATGCTACTCATCTGTCCCATCCATGCCTCACCCTGAGAAAGAGGCAAACCTGTCTCCAGTCTTCTGCCCCCGAAGCCTCCTCCCTCACAGCAACTCCAGTTAGGTACCCTAAGATAGGCTTGCTTACATTCCCGGGAGAAGCAGCCCTGCCCTCTGCACCACGCCTTCCACAGCACCCGCAGGTGCTCACGTAGCTGCTGGGGAGAGTGCAGCAGCTGCTGTCCCCACCCTGTCCTGACCCGTGCTGAAGCCCCTGGCTTACCCCGAGCCTCCCCCTGGCCTGAACATCCGGGCCAGCAGCCCCTCTTCCTCGCATCCTGCCTGGTGGATGAGGAGGAGCTGCACTGGGAAGGGGATGAGCCACTGTCAGGCGACGCCCTGTCTGAGGAGCTCCTGTCCCCTGCTGAGGAGAAGCTGCCTTACCTGGACGAGTACTGGTTGGACAGTGAGCACATCTTCCTGGACGCCAGCGTGGGCGGGGTGGCCATCGCGCCCACGCATGGCTCAGTGCTGATCGAGTGCTCGCGCTGCGAGCTCCAGGCCACCACCCCTGTGGCCAACCCCAACCGCAACCACCCCATGCACCTCTCCCTCGTCTTTTACCAACAGAAAAACCTGAGTCAGCCCCAACACGGTTTCGAACTCAACAAGATAAAGTCTGAGGCTAAAGAAGCCAAGAATAAGAAAACGAAGGCCTCAGGGCGGAAAGAGCAGGCAGCTGATGAGGGCACTGCCTTGTTCCTTGAAGTAAAAGAATTGAACCAAATCCCTTCTCACAAAGCATTAACGTTAACTTATGACAACGTTGTCACCGTGTCCCCTTACGCCCTCACACGTGTCGCAGGGCCCTAAAACCACTGGGTCTGAAGGCTTTTGCCCCCTTCTCAATGCCTTTGCTAGTGCAGTGTATTTTTTCAAGGTGCTGTTAAAAGAAAATCATGTTGTCGTTTACTAAATCTTCATCTCACCCATTTCAAGGCCGAGGTAAAAAAAAATTTTTTCAAAGGGGTAGGTACTTAACTGTGACTATATTTTGACAATTGGTAGAAGGTGCACATTTTAAGCAAAAATAAAAGTTTCATAGTTTTAAATACAAAAAAATAGGAGACAAAGCAGTTGAATGTATATTAATTAAATTTTATAAGAACAATAACAATTTTTCTATTTTAAAAGTAGGTGAAAACTCAGTTCCACAGGTGAAGGAAGTTGAACCTGTTTATATTAAAAATTCAAGAAACTGGGCATGTTTAATCTGGAGGAGAGTGGAAAACTATATATTATTGCTTTCTTTAAGTATTTTACATGGAAGAAGGAATTAATGTTTTATGTAGGTCCCCAACTGATAGACCTAAGACTTATGTCATGGAAGATAAAGAGAGACATATTTCAATTCAAAATAAAGAATTCATAAAATCAGACCTGACCAAAGAGAAGCCAGCCTCCATAGGGAAGGACATTTCCATCATTTTAACCATGGTGCCAGGGTTGGAGGATCACCTGTCATGGACCATGTAAAGCTGACTCTAGGTATCAGATATGTAACTGATTGGCCTAAGATAATGTGGTGGTTTCTTTCAACCCTCGGAGATTTTTATCTTGATGATGACTTTTTATGCCTGAGTCTTAAGTTCTGCAACAAGCCTTTACATTAGTGGTAAATCTGCACTCAAAACATACAAAGGCTGGACAAGAGAACTGTAAAATGGTCTTAAGTCAGTCAGTGTCATATAGAAGAATGTACAAGTGGGAGGTTTAACACCTGGCATTCTCAGCAATTAAGGCACAAATCAGGGAAGAAGACATAAGAAAGCACGTAGGACAATACCAGTAGCATTATCTGACTATGTACCTTTCTCGTATGTGTCATAGTCCAGAGGGACATAGTGTGACAGCAGACATCATCATGGTATTCCAGTTCCCATCCACTTGGCAGAGGAAAATAAGAGAGAAGAAAATCCATAGCACCTTAAATCGGAAGATAAGGAATACAAGAACTTTGCCAATAAATATTTCATCAGTTCAAGTTAATGGTAAGTATGTGCCTTTCTATGGAATGTGAATTTCTCTATTAAGTTCACATTTTGTGCAATCACAAATTCACCTGTCATTATTTTCATTCTAAATAATAGCTAGAACGCACCTGGAGGAGGACTGGGAATATAGCTTGGTTTGGCTGAATACTTGCCTAGCATGCTCAAGAACCTGAGTTAAAATTTTAACACCACAAAAATTATAAAGGATGAATATAATTCACACGGAAAAAATCAGCTTAAAGAAGTGATAGTTCTAGGGTGTACTATTCTGTAATGAGAACATGACTGATGTATCAAGTGATTTCTCTGAAAGTAGTTGATTAACATTCATCACAAAATAAAGACAAGCTTTTATTACCAACAGAGGGTTAATCTGACCCAGACACTGCCTCCCTGATTAACCAAGTGGAAATGCCAAGGAATGGTTGAGCAATATTTGTATTGCTGTATGAAACGTCGTTTGATAGCTCAGTTGACAGAGTGGGGAACTGTATTGCGGTATAAGACTTTCTGAAAAAAAAATTTCATTTATTGCCTTTACAAAGTATGGCTTAGCTGACTGCAGTGGTGTAGGCCTCCAATTCTAGCCACTTAGGAGACTGAGGCAGGAAAGTAGCAAGTTAGAAACCTGCTTAGGCAACAAAGTGAGACCTTGCCTCAACATAAAAAGGGCTGGGGATTCAGCTCACTGGTAGACTACTTGTCTAGAATGTTCAAGGCCCTGGGTTCAAGTTTAATCTCTAATACCTACACACACACACACACACACACACACACACACAAAGGATAAATTTGTGTATATATATATATGGCCATATTATGAAGTTTTTGTTAGCTTCTTTCCTGTGAGAAAATGGTGTTGCTGAAGCTATCAGATAAGTAATGCTTTAAAAATCACTAAACTAGAAAAAATATCCCTGGAACCATTTATCCATCAGTCCACTCCTCTCTTCTGATCACCCTTAGCTCATTACACTACCATCACTTGCCTAAATGGAAGAGAAGGAATGTTTATCAGGGTCCATCGCTATGCTCCTTACATGCAGTATATGATTGAATTTCTATGTTCCAATGAAGTAGGAAAATTGAACTTCATAGATGTAATAATCAAGCAAAAAGGTTGGGGAATTTAATAATTAAAAGGAGCTTATATCTCTAATTTCTTGATAGGCTTTATTAAAAAGGGGCTCTGTGCTTAAACACACTTTATAAATTTTGTGTATGATATTTGTCCCTTGGAAATCCACCCCTTACATCAGCGTGTTAGAGATTCTGAGAAATCAGCTGGACAGAAACCCGTTTACCCTTGTATGCTAAGCTGCTTTCTCAGCATCTGCTTCTAGTAAGTAGCCAAGTACACAATTCCTCTACAAATCCCAACACACACCAGATTTAAGACAGTCAAGCAAGTGATTTATAACAAACATGAAGCAGGATGCCCAGCCTTCCAAGGGTCTAGCTGACTCTTCACAAGGAAACTTCACCAGGAAGTGAGATTCTGAAGTCATGAAACAGACAGACACATTTGCTGATGTGACAAAGAGCCAGCTACTCAGGAAGTAAAGCTATAGACCTCTCCCAAACAGGAGGGAGGAGCCTGTCAACTGCTTAATCCACCTTCTTTGTGAGGTGGTGAGACACATGAATTTAGCTTGTGAAATAGCGGCCATTCTGATAAGTTACATGATATGATGTACTTAAGTGCCAATAATGAGTAAATCTTCCAGACATTTAAAAGACCAAACCATCTGAAACTAGAAATGAGGCGTGAAATAGTCATTGGTTGCCTGGTCTTATATCTTCTGGGATCAGTTTATAAATTTTCTCTTAATTTAGTAACTGTACTAGATCAAAAAAGTAGATGAACTGATGGAAAACTTAATTTAAGAGGAACCTAATTGTAACTCCACTGAGTTACCACAGGACCCCAAAAGTGGCCGATACCTTGTGCTCGTTTTCACATCTGTAAAATGCAGTGATAATGTTTATGCTTCCTGAAATCACAGAATTATTGTGAAAATATACAAAAATATTGTGTGAACAAAGAGGTTACATGATTAGTGTGAAACTATTAGATTGTGTGCATACTTCAGAAACCTGAAGCCATTCGTGTGAGTGACTAGTAGTAGAATAAAGTAACCTTGAAGGTTCCAGAATTTTCAATTGTATGGTGTTTACTAGTGTTTGGGAAAGGCTCATAGAGTAGCATCTTAAGGCAATTCTTAAACATGCAAAAATATTGTTCTACAGAAATATGTAACCTTGGAACTTCAGAAAAATAGAATTTAAAACAATTGACATTCTAGGTCAAGCCTATACATAATCCCTTAGTTTAAGATTCATCCAAAATTTATCAAGAAGCTATGCTTTGTTTTGACAAATAACTGTAAGGCAGATTCTTCACTAGATACGGTGTGTCAAAGCAAAGCTAAAATCAGCTTCTTCACATTACAAAAGTAGAGAAAAATAAAGGATGGATAATAGGAAGTAGGGAGATCTTTTTCAAATGAGGGCAAGAGATGGAGAGGAAAGAAAGGGAAAAGGATTTTAAAATGAGAAATGGAAATAAAGCATTTTCAAATGCTAAGGGGACAAAGAGTTGGAGGATGGGAGGGGAAGGAGACAAAAAAGAAATAAGATGTGTTATGTTCATGTACAAATTCCCCACAATAAATGTAATCATTATGTACTACAAACAAGTACTGATAAAAAATATATAATTAATAAAATAGTCACTGGCTGTGGTGAAGCAGCTCAGCATCTATATGTCAGGTGATGAAGGCTCTGTTTCCCACCATGACTTTTGCATTACGTAAAACTGAACAATAGGGCCAGGGATTTAGCTTGGCGGTTCTGCTGCCTGCCTCACAAGTGCAAGGTCCCAAGTTCAATCCCTGGTACCAAAAAAACCCCCAAAAAACTGAACAATAACTAGATTTCTCCCAACTTAGAAATGTGCTGGCGTGGTCACTTTCAAGACTGAAGTGTTAATATTTCTGTTCATTTCTATACTTGGGGAGTAAAAATGCTAGGTAAAAACTAGAAATCTTTAACAAATAAGTTACTTATTAAAGAAGTAGTTTACCTCCAAGTATGATCATTCTTCCCAAAAATTCAATTTTTAAGAATCTAGTTATGCTTATAACCATTACATGTGCCCTGGTATCATTCCTGAAAGTGGATCTTTTGCATCTTGCTGCAACTGAATTGATGAGATTTTAACTGGAGAATTTTAACACCATACAGTTTTTCCACTACTAAGAACAAATTAAATTTTTAATGAAGCAAGAAACTTACTGGCTTAAACTACATTTGTCAGAGAACTGAGCTCCTTCTGTAGAGTATGCACTGAGAATGTGTTCTCAGCAATTGATTCTTCACCACATAGTGACTTGGGCATGTTGTATTGGGTGTCTTTGAATTGAGTATTTTGAAAAACTCCTACTTCATCAAGTTCATTGTCACTAGTTTCCTGTGTGCAATTTACAGAAAGTTAGAATGAAACTCTTATTTTGCACAAAGGGGAGTGAGGCACTGACAAGGTAAGACTGAGAAACATGGCACTGATAGAATAAAGTAAAGTAGTTTATTACCATATGCTTATTAAGTCTTTTTGCACTTAACCATCAATAAAGTTTTCATATAATCTTCTGACTTATTTTTCTCTTTCATTAATTAAAATTGACAAAAGTTGTATATATTTGCTGAATACATTTTCACATATGTACACAAATTTAAATGTCTGTGTTTCCCTTAATCAGATTCTTAACTTGTTGCAAATTAACAAAATTTAATCCTAAATTTTGTTCAATAATTGACTTTTACCAATATTCAATGGATATTGGATAAAAATGTACCATAGTTTACTATTCAAAGAAGCATTTTGATCTTTAGAAACTATGTTTTAGAAATATTTTAGGTGACAATTTTCAATTTTTTCATTCTAAACCCCTGCGCTTTGGAATGTAAGAGACAGGAGAAACCACAGGTGAAACAGGAGGATTTAATCCCAGGATTTTAGGTGCACATTGGCCCAGCAGACTCACATCCAAAGGCTGAGCCCCAAACAAAGGAAAAGCTCCAGTTTTTATACATTCAGTCAAAGGGGGTTGGCCTACCTGGGAATAGGCAAGCAGAACAGAGACAGTTTGTCAAGTTATGACAGTTTTGCAACTTAACATATCCTAGTGGCCCTCGTCAGGTAAAAACAAGATATTATGAGAACAGGGGATTATAAAATTTTACTTACAAGGACAAAGTTGCTGGTTTTATCTCTATTAGAACAAAGAACTACAGTTCAGGTATTGCTTAGGTTGGAGAAACTTTTTGTTCCTCCTTTTTAAGTCTTGCTTCACCTTCACAAAAGAAAAAAGGTTTATGTGAAATCTTAAGTAACAAAAGAAACAAAAGCAGACCTGTTCTGGCCAAGGCTGCCTTTAAGACCCGGGCGCATCTACTGCTCCCTTTTCCCCCATACCTACAGTGGAATCCAAAGAGGCTTTCCTCTGCACTGGTAGGAAAACACAGTTTTGTGTTAATTGAAACTATGTGTGGATTTTAATCATCCACTATTTGTGTCTTGCTGCTTCAGACATTATCCATCTTATTAGAGGTTGCCTATCAATCTCTACAAAATGTACACATATGTTATTATATTAGATGGTTGTTCTCCTGACTGATCTACATTGTCTAGAATCCATATATGGTCAATGTCCTCTGATAATTCCTGGTCATTGAGACCAAGTAAGAGTATCGAATTATCATTCTTTATTTTATTTTGTTTTTCAGCAATGAGCTCATCAACAGGAAAGCTAATTTTCCAAGCATGTAAGTCTAGTTAGCTTACATAAATAACTTCAATTTTCACATCAGCAAAGATATCTTCAAGTACTAGCTAATGTGGCCCATATTTTCTTGGAAAAGAGTAATAATTGAACAATAGATAGCAATTCTCTTTTCCTAACTCTAAGACTGATTTTTTAAAAATTTATGTTTAAAAAACATTTTACATTATGACAATTCTGGAGAAATTTGAAGAAAGTATATACTTCTGCTTTGGAATAAGTGAACTTGTTTTTCTAAATTTTTAACGATTTTATGTAATGTGCTTCCTGCAGAAAAGTAGAATAATGACAAAATGGTAATGAGAAAGTGATGAACCCTGTTATTTAAGACTCAGTGGTTAAAGTTTACTTACTGGTCTCATATTCATAGCTGATGGTGGCTTCACTAACCCACTTCAATTCACTTTGGCCTGCATTTTGAAAGAAAATTGCAAAGAATTTGAGTAGTGGTATTTGTGTATTTGTCATTTATTCATGCAACAAATATCATTTAATATCTACCAAGTACCAGATGTCAGGAGCTGGTGGTATCATTGTGAATAAGTTCGGACTGTATTCAAAATTATAATTCAAAGATAGGGAAAGACATACTACAATAGTGTGATAAATGCTTTAACACATAAAGTACATACTGCTATGAGAGTCAATAAGAGACCATAATGTTAAGTGAACAAAATCAGACACACAAGCTTGAACATCACATGGGTTCCCTTATATGAAAAAGTTAACATATAAATAAAGCATGAAATAAAAGACAGACAATAGGATAAAAAGAAAAAGAAAAAGAAAAAGAGAGAAAGAGTGCGTTATTATAATCTAAATATGTTTCTGCTGTCCAAAACAGTGTGAGAGCTCACTTTGCAAGATTTCTATTTCTTTGGATATGTTAAGCTCTTTATTGTTGCTATAAGCATGGTCTATTTTGAAATGAAAAGTAAATTCCCAGAATAGGAAAATCTATAAAGATAGAGAGTAGCTCAGTGGTCGCCTAGATTTCAGGGAGAGGCATTGGGAGATGATACGTAGTGGGTAGAGTATTTTGATTTTAGATAACAAAAATGATCTGAATTTGATTGTGGTCATTGTTGTACAACTATGTCAATATGGTAAGACTTACTGAATCATACACTTCGAGTTTGTAAATTGTACACTATGCAAATTTTAGTTCAATAAAGCTGTTACTTTAAAAAGAAAAAAAAAGGAAAGAAATTTAGGTAGCCTGATCTTATGGAGTCGGAATATGATCCTGGAAATAAAACAGAGGTGAAGCCATAAGGCAAGTGACCAGTAGCGAGTTCCTGGGCATGGGAAGTAGTCCATAAAAACATCTTAAGACAAATGAGAATGTGTAGTCATCTCTTATAACTGACAAAGTATCAGCACAGCTGGAACTTGCAGTACTGGGAGAGGAAGGGGAGGGCTGTGATTAATAGTGATCAAGGACCAGAACCCCAATGAAACTTTTTTGCTTTATCAGGAGGACAATGAAATGTCTGAAAGGTTCAGACACTTCAGAAAGATCACTCAGGTTCCAGTGTGGAGAATTAATTAGATGAGCAAGACTTGAAGCAAGATGGGAAGTGGAAAGTACTCTATTCCTTCAGATGAGGAAAAATGGTATTCTAAACTCAGAGCAATAAGCTTTCTAAAACAGCTGGCCATGCCATGTTTGGAGTGTAATCAATACCAGTAAAATGAATTTTCTTTTTGATACTTAATTAGTTGGAGCAAGAAATAAATCTACCATTTCTTAGTGCAAATTGTGCTATAAATTGGTTTAATTCTTAGCAGGAATCCTAAGTTTGATGCACACAATAGAATACATGTTTATTCTCACAATAGAGAACATAATGTTTACTTTTAAACTTGGAAACTTTCATCCTGAAGAGAAACTAGTTGTGCTACATTAATCCAGGCACACCTTAGAGGAAAGTGGTCACTCAGAAAAGGAGAGTGGGTTTCTGACAAACAGGCAATTACACGTATGGCCAGAGGGAGTTGTTCCTCTAGCAAGGACTTCCTGTCAAGGTAACACCTCTGGACCACCTAAAACTGGAAAATAGTAATCTTACTGGGAGCTCCCAGAGTAACTAGATAGTTGATAATGCAAGTCCACAGGGTTAATTTGAAGTGTGTCAATCCTTTGCAGCTTAACAAAGCTTCAGTGGGTAATATATTCTATTTACTGCAAGCAGAATAGTGCACCTGGAAATACAGAAAATGGACAGGATGGAGTGCATGCTTACATAATAGTAGCTTTAAATATTGTATTACAGTCTTTTATTAGTTTCTCTGTATTGAAAATTAGACGTTCCCTATAACTTAATAATCTCATCTCTTTCAGGTTGTGGTAAAAGAGCTGCACCACTAGTAGTCAACAGAATAATGTCTGGAGAACTTGCACCTAAGGGTGCCTGGCCTTGGCAAGCTTCCCTTCAGCGCAGTAACATCCATCAGTGTGGGGCCACCTTGATTAGTAACACCTGGCTAGTCACTGCGGCACACTGCTTTAAAAAGTAAGGTATTGATCCTAAATAGGGTCCCTTTACTTCTAAAACGGTCAATGTTTTATCAAATTCTGGAGAATAGAAAATGTCCCAAATATTACTGAAGTAAAATTTTTTAAATTTCAGATTTTTTTCTAAAATGTTATATATGCATATTAATTTGTAAAAGTTGGTGGGAATATAGGAAGTAGTAATCATCATCCTAGTATTGATCAATTAAATCCTCATAGTTTTTTTTCCTTAAATTCTTTTTTTTTTGTATATCCTTTTATTGATACATTTTAGGTATACAATATAATGACATTCATCATTGGAGGTATGCACCTTTACATACTCTCTTGGTTCTTATTTTTTCCCCCTTCCCCTGTCCTCCCTTCAACCCCTCCATCCCTCCCTATTTACAAAGACTTTGTTTCCATTTTTTCATTTTCCCATATTAATTCCATTACCTTCTTTCCTTTCCCCTAGTCCTCCCATTTCTCATTCCCCTTTGCCCCTTTTCTACCTGCTTCACATTATCTATTATACATTTTAGTCCTTATTTACACATTGTTTCTCACACCAGAGAAACTATTCTGTATATACACGTGTGTGCTATTTATTTCACTTAAGAGTATTGCCTCAATTTGCATCCACTTAGCTATAAATGTTTCTAATTTCTTGTTTTTTATGGCTGAGTAGTACTCCATTTTATAAAAAGAAACCCCACATTTTCTTTATCCAGTCTCCAGTTGATGAGCATTTGGGCTGCTTCCAAGTTTTAGCTATTACAAATCGTGCTACTATGAACATGGGTGCACATATATCACTGTGGTATGATTCTTTTAATTTGTTGGGAAGATCCCCAGCAGTGGAATAGCGGGGTCAAATGGCACTTCCAGTCCTAGTTCTTTGAGGTATCTCCATACTGATTTCCACAGTGGTTGCACCAGTCTAAACACCCACCAGCAGTGGAGCAGGGTTCCTCTTTCCCCACAGACCCCCCCCAGCATTTGTTATTGGTTGATATCATGATAGCAGCCATTCTTTCTGGAATGAGGTGGAATCTCAGCATTGTTGTTTTCATTTGCATCTCTCCAATAATCAGTGATGTTGAACATTTTTTCATATGTTTATTTGCCATTTCTACTTCTTTGTCTGAAAAATGTCTATTCATTTCAAGTGCCCATTTTTGGATTGGGTCTTTAAATTTGAGAGGTCTGATATTTTTAAGTTTGTTATAGATTCGAGATCGTAGACCTTTGTCTGAGGGACAGCTGGTGAAAATTTGTTCCCACATTGTGGGTTGTCTCTTCACACTGCTGGTGGTTTCTCTTGCTGTGCAGAAACTTTTTAGTAAGAAGATATCTCACTTGTTGATTGTTTGTGCTAGTTCATGGGCAACTGAGGTTTTGTTCATAAAGTCTTTTCCTACACCAATGTCTTCAAGAGTTCTACCTAACCTCTTTTCCAGCCAGTTCAGTGTTTCTCTTTTTATATTTAAATCTTTAATCCATTTCTATTTTAGTTTAATGCATGATGAGAGATATTGGTCTAGTTTTAGTCTTTGGCAAGTTGAAACCCAATTTCTCCAGCACCATTTATTAAAGAGGCTATCTTTCCTCCACTGAGGGTGGTTGGCTCCTTTGTCAAAAATGAGATGGCTGAGTGTGTCTGGCATTGTTTCTGCATCTTTTAATCTGTTCCACTGGTCCTCAGGTCTGTTCCTTTGCCAGTACCATGCTGTTTTGATCACAGTAGCTTTGTAGTATAGTTTCAAGTTGGGGGTTGTAATATAACCTGCTATATCTCTGTTACCTAGAATTGCTTTTGCTATTCTGGGTCTCTTCTTGTTCCAAATGAAATTTTGGATTGCTTTCTCAAGGTCCATGAATGATGCTGCTGGAATATCAGTTGGAATTGCATTGAATCTATATAGCAATTTTGGAAGTATGGCCATTTTCACTATGTTGATCCTTCCTACAGAGGAGTAAGGGACATCTTTCCATTTTCTGATATCATCTCTAATCTCTCTTTTCAAAGTGCTATAGTTTTCAGAGAAGAGGTCTTTGATTTCTATTGTTAGGTTGATTCCTAGGCATTTCAGTTTTTTGGATGGTATTGGGAAAGGAATTGCTTGCCCTATTTCTGTCTCAGTGAGTCTGTTGTTCCTGTAGAGGAAAGCTATTGATTTTTGGGTGTTGACCTTGTATCCAGCTACTTTACTGAATTTGGTTATTAAGTCCAGAATACTTTTGGTGGAGTTCTTGGGGTCTTTGATATAGAGTATCATGTCATCTACAAATAATGACGATTTGACTTCTTCATTTCCTATCTCTATTCCTTTTATTTCTTTCTCCTGTCTAATTGCTGTAGCTAATCTTTCCAAAACTATATTGAACAGCAGTGGTGATAGTGGACATCCTTGTCTTATTCCTGATTTTTGTGTGAAGGATTTCAGTTTTTGACCATTTAGTATGATATTGGCTGTTGGTTTTCCATAGATGGGTTTTATCAGATTGAGGTAGAGACCATCTATTCTAATTTTTTTGTAGGGTTTTTATCATAAATGCGTGTTGGATTTTGTCAAATGCTTTTTCTGCATCTATTGAGATGATCATATGGTTTTTGTCCTTGGCTCGGTTGAAATTGTGTATTACACTGATTGATTTCTGTATGTTGAACCATCCCTGCATCCCTGGGATGAATCCCACTTGGTCATGGTGTATGATCTTCTTGATGATCTCCTGCATTCTATTTGCCAGTATCTTAGTAAGGATTTTTGCATCTATGTTCATTACTGAGATTAGCCCATAGTTCTCCTTTTTGGTTAGGTCTTTCTCTGCTTTGGAGATCAAGGTGATGCTTGCTTCCAGGAATCATTTCAGGAGTATTGCTTTCCTTTCAATTTCGTTTAAGAGTTTAAACAGTAGTGGCAGTAGTTCCATTCTAAATGTCTTGTAGAATTCAGTGGTGAAGTCATCAGGACCTGGGCTTTTCTTGGTTGGTAAGTTTTTAATTATGTTTTCAATTTCATTGATTGATATTGGGTTGTTTAGAATTTTTAGGTCTTCTTCATTCAATTTTGGTAATTCATACATGTCTAGGAATCTGTCCATTTCTTCTGCGTTTTCCATCTTATTGGCATATAGGCTCTTGAAATAGGTATTGATGACCCTCTGGATTTCTGTTGGGTCTGTTCTAATTTCACCCTTTTCAATCCTAATTGTATGGATGTGGGCTTTTCTTTCCTTTTTCTTATAAGGTTGGCTAAGGGTTTGTCAATTTTGTTTATTCTTATGAAGAACAAACTCTTGGCTTCATTAATTTTTTCTATCATTTCCTTAGTCTCGATTGTATTGATTTCTGCCCTGATCTTTATAATTTCCTCCCTTGTATGAGCTTTGGATTTTTCCTTCTCTTCTCTTTCTAGAAGCTTGAGGTTCAGCATCAGGTTGTTTAATTGGGCTCATTCTGTTTTCCTAATATGCATATTCCCTGCTATGAATTTCCCTCATAAGACTACTTTCATTGTGTCCTGTAGATTCCGGTATGTTGTGTTGTCATTACCATTTATTTGAAGGAACTGTCTGATTTCTTCTTTAATTTCCTCTGTGACCCACTGGTTATTCAGAAGTGTGTTGTTCAATTTCCATGTGTTTATGAAGTTTTTGCAGTTTCTTTTGCTATTAATCTCCAATTTCTTCACATTACGGTCTAATAATATACAGGGGATAACTTCAGTACCTTTGCACTTACCTAAATATGTTCTATGAGCGAGTATGTGGTCTGTTTTGGAGAATGACCCACATGCAGCCAAAAAGAATGTGCATTCTGATTTTGTGGGGTGAAACACTCTGTAACCATCTGTTAAGTTCTTTTGTTCAAGAGTGATTGAGTTCTAGAATTTCATTTCTTGTGTTTTGTCTAGTTGATCTATTTATTTGTGACAATGGGGTATCGAGGTCCCCTACTACTATTGTATTAGTGCTTATATGGTTTTTCATGTCCGTTTGTATTTGTTTTATATAGTTGGGTGCACTAGTGTTTGGTGCATAGATATTTATGATTGTCATCTCTTCTTCTTGGATTGTTCCCTTTACAAAGATATAGTGTCCTTCTTTGTCTGTGTTAATCAGTGTGGGTTTGAAAGCCACTTGGTCTGCAAAGAGGATAGCTACTCCTGCTTTTTTGGGGGTTCCCATCACATGGAGTATTGTTTTCCACCCTTTAACTTTCAGCCTATGAATTTCTTTTTGAATTAAGTGTGTTTCTTGTATGCAGCATATTATTGGATCTTGTTTCTTGACCCATTCTGACAGTCTATTTCTTTTGATTGGTGAGTTGAGACCATTAACATTGATGTTTATAACTGATATGTATTGAGTTATCATTGTCATGACTTTTTCTTTTTGTTGGATCCTCCCCCTTTGCTTTTAATTTCTTGTCATGCCTGGTGGATTCATTCTGCTGGGCTTCCTGGGGATGTGATCCTTGTTGTCTTTTTCTAGGATTTTGTCTAAAATTTTTTGAAGTGGTGGTTTGGTATTCATGAAGTTCCTAAGGTGCTGTTTGTCATAAAAGTATCTTATTTCACCATCAATTTGGAAAGATAGTTTTGTAGGGTACATCAATCTGGGTTGGAGGTTGTTTTCCTTTAGGGCTTGAAATACATCACTCCAAGCTCTTCTTGCCTTGAGGGTTTGTGTTGAGAAGTCTGCTGTGAATCTGATGGGCTTTTCTTTGTATGTGATTTGTTTCTTTTCTCTAACTGCTTGTAGAATTTTGTTTTTCTGTTGGGTTTCTGGACTCTTAACAATGATATGCCTATGTGTAGATTTTTTTTGATCAAGGCTAGTTGGAGTTCTATATGCCTTGCTTATCTGTATGTCAAATTCTTTTCCCCTGCTTGGAAAGTTTTCTACTATCACTTCTGTGAAAAGTTTTTTTTATGTCATCTGCACTCTCTCCTGTTTCTTCATTGACTCCAATCAGTCTTATGTTATTGTTCTTTGTATCATCTAGCAGCTGCTGGATTGATTTCTCATGGTCCCTTAGAATTTTAAAGAATTTCTCTTTTCCTGGTCACTGATTGCAATCTTTTCTTCTATATCAGAAATTCTGTTTTCATATTGGCTCATTCAGCTGTGTAAGCTTCCAATGGAATTTTTAATCTCCTGGAAATCTGTTTGCATCCGTTTCATGGATTCCGTTTGTTTCCTATGTTGGCATTCCATCATGTTCCTCACTTCCTTTATTTTTTTATCTGTGTCCTCTCTAGATTTATTAATCATGTCTTGCCCTATGGGCACAATCTTTGCTGTTACGTAAGAAATTATTTCTGATTCCACTTTTTCCAGATCCTCCTTCGTTGCTAGTTCAGGGAGTCCAGGTAGTTGAGTATCAGATTGTTCCATGTCATTTCCTTTTGGGGTTACTGTAGGTGATCTGGAAGTCTGGTTCTGAGGCTTGTTTACCTGTCTTCTCATTTTGTTGGGGGGTGGGTGTGGTTCCTGGTGCCGGCGGGGCTCACCTCCTCTGTGCTGGGAGCTATGCATGCTGACCTGGAAGTCTCCTCTGGGCTGGGAGCCATGGCACACTGACCCAAAGGCCTCCTCTGTGTTGGGAGCTGTGGCACCCCTACCTGGAAGC
The DNA here is from genome assembly GCF_053883595.1 of Heterocephalus glaber. Lineage (NCBI taxonomy): Eukaryota > Metazoa > Chordata > Mammalia > Rodentia > Bathyergidae > Heterocephalus > Heterocephalus glaber. The sequence goes on along the minus strand of NW_028258325.1, from coordinate 57,860,755 downwards.
TTCCTCCAGGCTGGGAGCTGTGGCACAGTGACCTGGAGGCCTCCTCCACACTGGGACCTGTGGCATGCCTACCCAGAAGCCTCCTCAAGGCTGGGAGCCATGGCACACTGACCTGCAAGTCTCCTCTGTGCTGGGAGCCATGGCACGCTGACCTGGAGGCCTCCTCTGTGCTGTGGGCTGTGTCCTTAAATTATTTTATTGGTGCACTTTAGGCATACAATATGTTTACATTAATCATTGGGTGCTCTTACCTGTACATGATGTATTTTGGTTCTTTTTTTTTTCCCCATTTCCTATGAGCCCTTCACCCCCTCCACCCTTCCATATTTACATAGATTTCATTTTCATTTTTTTTCTTTTCTCATAATTTTCCTTTCCCTTCTTTCCTTTCCCCTTTCCCTCCCACCACCCCTACACCTTTGGACATTTTTCTAATTCAAATTATCAATTATTCATTTTAATCCTTATTTACACTTTCAGTTTCTCACACTAGAGAAAGTATTCAGTATTTACACATGTGTGTCCTATAGTTTTAAATAAAGAAAACTAAGAAAGCAGAAGTCATCTTAACACAAACTATATTCTAATGGCATGTAGAATTAGTTCCTTGTCAAATAGCACTCTCCACTTAATACTAGTGTCTGTTTTTGCCAAAAGCTTGGGTCAATCTCATGCTAATGATAAATAATCATACTAATTGCAAAATGGAACTGATACCTTCAATGGATGCAGGAAGTTGGTAATTGTTATCACAGAGAACTGATCAAATCAAATGTATAACACTGACATATAAAAACCTTTTCAAAGAGAGATTGAAGATGATATCAGAAAATGGACAGACATCCCCTGCTCCTGGGTAGGAAGGATTAATATAGTGAAAATGGCCATACTTCCAAAACTGCTATATAGATTTAATGCAATTCCAGTTGAGATCCCAGCAGCATACTTCATAGACCTCGAGAAAAAAATCCAAAAATTCATTTGGAGCAAGAAGAGACCCAAAATAGCAAAAGCAATTCTAGGTAACAGAGACATGGCAGGGGGTATCACAATCCCCAACCTGCAACTATACTACAAAGCTACTGTGATAAAAACAGCATGGTACTGGCAAAGAAACAGGCTTGAGGAACAGTGGAACAGATTAGAAGATGCAGAAACAATGCCAGACACACTCAGCCACCTCATCTTTGACAAAGGAGCCAAACACCCTCACTGGAGGAAAGATAGCCTCTTTAATAAATGGTGCTGGAAAAATTGGGCTTCAACTTGCCAAAGATTAAAACTAGACCTGTATCTCTCACCATGCACTAAACTAAAATCAAAACGGATTAAAGATCTAAATATTAAAATAGAAACTCTGAACCAGTTGGAACAGAGGTTAGGTAGAACCCTTGAAGACATCAGTGTAGGAAAAGATTTTATGAACAAAACCTCAGTCGCCTGTGAACTAGCACAAACAATCAACAAATGGGATCTCTTCTTATTAAAAAGCTTCTTCACAGCAAGAGAAACCACCAGCAGTGTGAAGAGACAATCCACAGTGTGGGAAAAAATCTTCACCTGCTCTTCCTCAGACAAAGGTCTACTATCTCGAATCTATAAAGAACTTAAAAAGATCAGACCTCCCAAATTTAAAGAGCCAATCCAAAAATGGGCATCTGAAATGAACAGACATTTCTCAGACAAAGAAGTAGAAATGGCAAATAAATACATGGAAAAATGTTCAATATCACTGGTCATTTGAGAGATGCAAATGAAAACAATGCTGAGATTCCACTTCACTCCAGAAAGAATGGCTGCTATCATGAAATCAACCAATAAAGAATGCTGGCAGGGCTGTGGGGAAAGAGGAACCCTGCTCCACTGCTGGTGGGAGTGTAGACTGGTGCAAGCACTGTGGAAATCAGCATGGAGATACCTCAAAGAACTAGGACTGGAAATCCCATTTGATCCTGCTATTCCACTGCTGGGGATCTTCCCCAACAAATTAAAAGAATCATACCACAGTGATATATGTGCACCCATGTTCATAGCAGCACAGTTTGTAATAGCTAAATCTTGGAAACAGCCCAAATGCCCATCAACTGGAGACTGGATAAAGAAAATGTGGATTTTTTATAAAATGGAGTACTACTCAGCCATAAAAAATGAGAAATTAGAGACATTCATAGCTAAGTGGATGCACATTGAGGCAGTACTCTTAAGTGAAATAAATAGGACACAGATGTGTAAATACCGAATAGTTTCTCTGGTGTGAGAAACTGAAAGTGTAAATAAGGACTAAATGTGTAATAGGTCATGTGAAATAGGAAGAAAAGGGGCAAAGGGGAAGGAAGTGGGAGGGCTAAGGGAAAGGATAGAAGGGAATGGGATTAATATGAGAAAATGGAAAAATAGGAACAAAATTTTTATAAATAGGGAGGGCTGGAGGGGTTGAAGGGAGAGCTGGGCAAGGGTGAAAAACAAGAACCAAGAGAGACTATGTAAAGGTACAAATTTCCAATGATGAATGTCATTATATTGTATACCTAAAATGTACCAATTATTAGAATGAATAATCAATAATGTAAAATAGGAATAAAAGGTTCAAAGGGGTAGGGGTAGTGGGAGGCACAGGGGAAAGGAAAGAAGGGAAAGGAAAAAATGATGAGAAATGGAAAAAATGGAAATAAAGTCTTTGTAAATAGGGAAGGGTGGAGGGCGTGAAGGGTGGGCTAGGAATGGGGAAAAAATAAGAACCAAGGTGCATTATATAAAGGTACAATTCCCAATGAGAAATGTAATTGTGTTGTATACCTACAATGTACCAATAAAAGAATTTAATACAAAAAAAAAAGAATAAAAGATAGATAATGGGAAAAAAAAACCTTTTCAAATTAAAAAGATTCACAACAAAATGAGCAATTACCAGATGATAAAAACAGGACCTTCATTCATAAGAGTTTTCTTTGAATATTAAAGGATTAAGAGAGATTCTTTTTTTTTTTTTTTGCTTTCTAAATTCTTTTATTGGTACATTTTAGGTATACAATTCGTTCACATTTATCATTGGGTGTTTGTACCTGTACATGACATATCTTGGTTCTTATTTTTTCCCCATTACCTGTGTGCCCTTCACCCCCTCCTCCCTTCCCTATTTACATACACATCATTTACATTTTTTTTTCTTTTCTCATAGTTTTTCCTTTCCCTCCTTTCCTTTCTCCTTCCCCTCCCTTCACCCCTTCATCTTTGGACCTTTTTTCCTATTTCAAATTGTCAATTATTCATTTTAATCATTTTAACCCTTGTTTACACTATCAGTTTCTCACACTAGTGAAACTATTCCGTATTTACACATGTGTGTCCTATTTATTTCACTTAAGAGTATGGCCTCTATATGCATCCATTTAGCCATAAATGACTCTAGTTTCTCATTCTTTATGGCTGAGTAGTACTCCATTTTGTAAAAGAACCACATCTTCTTTATCCAGTTTCCAACTGATGGGCACTTGGGCTGCTTCCAAGCTTTAGCTATTACAAACTGTGCTGCTATGAACATGGGTGCACATATATCACTGTGGTATGATTCTTTTAATTCTTTTGGGAAGATACCCAGCAGGGGAATAGCTGGGTCAAATGGGACCTCTAGTCTTAGTTCTTTGAGGTACCTCCATACTGATTTCCACAGTGGTCGCACGAGTCTACACTCCCATCAGCTATGGAGGAGGTTTCCTTTCTCACCACAGCCCTGCCAGCATTTATTTGTTGATTTCTTGATAGCAGCCATTTTTGTGGGGTGAGGTGGAATCTCAGTGTTGTTTTCATCTGCATCTCTTGAATGACCAGTGATGTTGAACATTTTTTCATATATTTGTTTGCGGCTTTTACTTTTTTGTCTGAGAAATGTCTGTTCATTTCAGATGCCCATTTTTGAATTGGGTCTTTGAATTTGGGGGGGTCTGATTTTTCAATTCTTTGTATATTCTAGATAGTAGTCCTTTGTCTGAGGTACAGCTGCTAAAAATTTTTCCCATATTGTAGGCTGTCTGTTAGCTCTGTTGGTGGTTTCTTTTGCAATGCAGAAACTTTTTAATAAGATGAGATACCAGTTGTTGATTCTTTCTGCTAGTTCTCATGCTACTGAGGTTTTGTTCATGAAGTCTTTTCCTATGCCAATGTCTTCAAGAGTTCTACCTAACTTATGTTCCAGCAGGTTTAGTGTTTCTGTTTTAATATTTAGATCTTTAATCCATTTCGATCTTAGTTTAGTGCATGGTGATAGATATGGGTCTAGTTTTAATCTTTGGCAGGCTGAAATCCAGTTTTTCAAACACCATTTATTAAATAGGCTATCTTTCCTCCAATGATGTTGGTTGGCTCCTTTGTCAAAGATGAGGTGGCTGAGTATGTCTGGAGTTCCTTCTGTATCTTCTAATCTATTCCACTGATCCTCAGGTCTGTTCTTTTGTCCATACCGTGCTGTTTTTATCACAGTAGCTTTGTAGTATAGTTCAGGTTGGGGATTGTGATACCCCCCAGCCATGTCTCTGTTGCCCAGAATTTCTTTTGCTATTCTAGTTCTAAGAGAGATTCTTGACAACAGAGCCACAAGAGACAAATCTGAGATAAAGAAGAGTATATTCTATTACTGAACAGTTAACACTTGACTAATCTTTATTCCTCATGAGCACTGTTACACAACATAAATTTTATGAAATATAAGATTAAATTTCTGGTTTTATAGCAATTTTCATTTTTATTTTTCAAGATAATAGTCAGATCTTTTATCATTGATGTTTTTAAGTTTTAGATTCCTAAGTAGATTAACCTTATGAGCTTTCCTCAGTACTAATTATTATGGTGATAATAAGCCTTCTTGGGTATCTCAGCAAAATAAATGGAAAGACAGTTTTGCAGTAAAACATACCGTAGCCAGCTGCAGAGTTGGGTCATCTATAAGTTGGACAAATTATTGGACCTTGGTGTATTAGGAGATCTGATTGGTTATCATAATCAATATATCTAAGAGTATAAATCTATGTAGAGGCACTTAATACTTGTAGAATGTATACATATTAAGACTGTAGATTCTTAATATTCTTTTTACATGTTTTTTTTTTGCTATGTAATATTTTCTTTATTGCTTACAGCAACGTCAAATATTTATTTCCTTTATTTTAAAGAATGTGGATTGTTTGAACATTACCTTGATAGATGAATGCAGAACTTTAAACTAATTGAATTTGTTGTATCCTGAGTTGAAAATAGGCATAAATACTGATTTCTTCTGTGCTATGTAACTGAAGATTCAGAGTTGGGTTTGACTACTGTGATGTCACCAAAACTTAGTTTCACATTCCTCATGATATATGTATTTGTCTGTAGAACCAATCCTTAGAGATGTAACAATATCTTGCTTTTGTGACACACTCTTGACTACACAGCATATTCTACACTTCACTTGCAGGAAATCTATCTTTTTTCTTGGAAATTATTGTGCTTGCATTATTCCCCTTCTCTAAATTCCTTTCGCTCCTTAACTGAGGGTACGGTACTTCTCATTATTCTTCAAGAACTGTGTGGACTATGATGTGCTCTTTAGAGACTCCCTTGACCCCCTTCCACTGTTATTTCACTGTTGTTTGTATAACATACCATCTTGTTTATTTATATTTTTAATTTATTCTTATTAGTACCTAATGATTACATTCATTGTGAGGAGTAAATGGACATAACCATTCTTAGTTCTTTTTACTTGCCTTTTCCTCCCTCCTCCCTTCTTCTATCTCTTATAGAATCTTAATATTCAAAAGAATAGGCTGAAATCCGCAATCCTTTCTGCAGGTTATAGTTTTGGGCAGTATATCTCCCACTCATGGGTTCTTCACCAATTTAGCCAATTTTGTGATAGTAGTTCTATATCTGAAAATGTCTTTATTTCTTTATCCACTTAACAGCTGTTTCTTAGATTCTCTTTCTCAGGCCAAACATTAGATGAGTGAAAATCTCCAAACCATACATTTTATTTTGCTTATTAAAATAAAATTTTAACATCACCAACTTCCAGAGGCCCTGTCATATTGGTTCCCCTCCAAACGTTTAGTAATTATCAGTGGCTTTTTTTTGTTTTACATTTTTTAAGTAATATTTTTATTAGTACATGTCTGCAGTATATAATGTTTACATACATTTGTAGAGGGTAGGTGCATGTATTTAACACATCTTATTCTTTTTATTCCCCTTCACCGCCTCTTCCTCCCTCCTCCCTCCACCTCTGGGTCCAGAAAATGTAGTATTTACACACAATGGAGTACTAGTCTGTCATAAAGAAGGATAAGTCTGAATCATGTGTAGGAAAATGGAGCAGCTTGAGAGCATAATGTTAAGTGAAATAAAAAAGACACACAAGCTTACATATCACATAACTATCTTATGTGAGAAACTCAAAGTATAAATAATTTCACAAAACAAAATAAAAGATAGATGATAGGAAATAGTAAGATACCAGTGCCTTCTTTAAAATAAACTTTCAAGAATTAAACCCATAAAGATAGTATGACTGATGTCATATATGACAAGTTAAATAAGAAGCTTCTGGAAAAGACAAATAACAGAAGTTTAATGCAAGGGTAACATGTAGCTCACTCACAAAACCATTCTACTCAGAGGGTGACACTTAGGGAGGTCGACCTTCCATGGCCTACCAAAGACAACTCATTTCTTTATGTCCTAGGCAGCATATACTCCAGAATGGGCAGACGGTGTAGAAGTTGTGGAAGGGAAATGGTTGTGTTGAGTAACAAAAATGTAATGTTTAAAAAGTCCTTAATCATGTCAGAGTAATGAGCAACAATAAAATTATTAATTAGTAAATCATTAGTTAGTAAGTATAAATGGAGTGAAAAAACAGTACAAAAAGCAAAAATATACAATAACATGTGAAAGTTATTTAGAAAACTTTGTCAGAAGATAGCTTACTTGGAGTCTATTGTCCCCAAGACTGCATTGTGATTTAAACTGCATTTGAAATAAGTAGAGCCCAAGAGAAATGAGATGTTATTTAAAAATTCTATCTTCTTATAACTTTTTAGTGTGAAAAATTAATCCAATGAGAAAAGCTGACTCTTTGGGTCAGATACTACCTAAGACAGTGAGTTCAATCCTGGACAATACATATAAAGAGAAACTGACAAAATAAAATTATCTTAGAGAATCTTGACTGGTAAAGAAAAGGGAAAATATATCCCTTAATTTTAGGAGACAAAAGTGTTATCCTGAGAAAGCTCTGATATAAATGGTAGTTGTATTAGTAGATCTGAAATACTGTCATGTGAAAAAGAATTAGAAAATCAAGAAAGAACTTGCCAACAGACATACCTGCTCAAAGCTGAAAAGAATTCCACAGCAAAGGATGACCCTGCATCTGCTGCAGACCTCAGGCAGAGACAGTCATCCCTTGAGGATGTTTTTGTAATGATTACCACTGATAACTAAGCTCCACTGTGATACAAACATTTGGTTAAGTGCTCAAGATTTGTTTCATATAATTCTTCCATCCATTCTGCTAGTTAAGACCAGTTTGGTTAGCCCTTTTTCACTGAGGTGGATAAGAAAAGTCAAAAGACTTGCCCAGAGTCATAATGGAAGATGATGGAATTGAAAACATACATCTTTCTGATGCCAAAGCTCATCTTTCAAACACTGGATTCATGAGAGGATTACACACATTTTTTAATCTTTCCTACCCCAAGACTGATATTATTTCAGTTTATTAACACTTAAGACAACTTATCACTTTTTTTATTTTTTTAATAATAATCCACAAAATTCCAAGATTCCTCTTTTAGGGATTGTTTTCGGGCCAGGTGTCACCACTTTGAGTTTTTACAACTGACTTTGAAATCTAAATTCCTATGTATTTTGTTTATCACCATTAATTTCCATCATGATGATTTGGGCTCAAGTTAGAAGTTTAGAAAGCTTATTTTTAATCTTTACTTAGGGTCTCTAAGGAAGGTACTTTTTTAAGATTTGTCATATACAAAGGTAATAAAATACAAGCAATATTAAATATTATCAGACCACTGTTTGAAAGTTCTAGAATAGTCATTCATTCACACTTAACTAAATACAATTCAAGGTCTAATCTTTACATTTTCAATTCAAAAACCTTGATTTATGTTAAGTTCACCTAGGCATGATTTCATTGAGGAAACAGTTTCACAGCAATAAAACTCATAAAAATGACTTATAAGCCAAATCATCAATATATTTATGTATATGAACAATTATTTTTACAAGCCATCTTTACTTAGCTTTTCTCATTGGATTAACTTTGCACACTAAAAGGTTATAAGAAGACAGAATTTTAAAATAATAATCCCAGCATAGTTAACAATTGCAAAATTAGACTAAACTCTGCTCATATTGTTGCGGCAAATTGGGAGTTGAAATGATCTTGCAGAGAAAGGACGGTTGGGTAAAACAAAAAGAAGTTTATTGCCAGGCAATGGACAGCCTCAGGAAACGAGTCTTTCTAGGCTGACCTCAAGTTAAGACTGTTTTTCCTTTATATACCTTTTGCAGAGTAAGAAGTTCAAGTCAAAGTCACACAGCAGCGTATAGCAAGGAAGTGGCAAAACAGCAAGGGAATTTCCATGGTTTCAATGTTGGGGGTTTACATAAACAATTTCAAGGCTGGTTTTTTACTCTTTCCAGAAACAGGCCCACCTGGTGTTTTTCAACAAGGACATATTAACACAGAAGGGGTTTCAGCAGAAGCCCACACAAAGCACATAGACAGTATATTATTGTTATATTACCATTTTAAGTTGACACAGTTCATGGACACATTTTTACAGTAATTATCCATTCCAAGTTATATTTGACAGTTCTTTCCACCTCAATATGTTTATATGTTCTTTCTACGGCTAAAGCTAACCATTAAAAAATAAAGGGATTGAGAAGTTTCTATATTGGTGGTATCTGTTTCTGCTTATCCTTCATGAATGATGTTAGCTAATTAATCAGTTAAGTATGTGCATCTGGTAATCAACAGATATACTTCGGTGGGGGAGTGGGCCTTCCAGAGAAAACAGCAGAGTGAGACAGGTATACGAGCTATAACACAAATGGTTTAATGAATCTGGGATTAACTTTCCTTAAGTATAAAATAAAATCTTCATCAGATGATCTCCATCATTCCAAAATGATCTTTCCAATTCCTGTATGTACCATGATCCAAGCACACAAGCCAGAAGTCAGCTGCACTGGATCATCTTTTGGCAGATGACTGCAATCATCTTCAGATAGCTTTTACCACACTGACTCTGGACCTTGGATAATCCAGTGTCCAGTGAGAACTGCACATGACTTGAAATGTAAATAAGACTACATAACTCCCAGTTCAAGAACAAGGAGTGGGTTCCCTCATCACTTGGGTTAACTCTAGACTCTGATTCCGGCCGACCTCTCCACCTCACCCCAACATTCTTCCCTTTGGGTCCTAAGGTGAATCCCACTGGCCTGAGGCTGTAGGAGGTTCCCCTGGAGATTTGTCTTCCTGATATGGGGTTCCTTGTCAGCCATGTCTCAGCCTAAATGTGTTGTTTTAAAACAAAAATCTTTCCAAAATATCCCCAGTACTCTATGCATTACCTTATTTTATTTTATTAATAATCCTTATTGCTTAAGCTACTGGTCTCCTTTCTAATTTATTTTGATCTTTTTTTGTGTTCTGAATCTAACAGTCCCATAAGCTGGAAACTTGTGTCTTGGCCACCTCTTTACCCCCGTCACTTTGGTAATGTTCAGCACATGGATGCTTAATAAATATTTGCTGAAGGGATAACTGAATGACATTGTATGTGCTTTGCAGTTCTAAAATTCAATAAATTGGTATTAAAGTTCAGCTCTAATATGCCATATATTGTATATAATATGATACACGATATGCCATATATATTTAAACCTTCAAAATACTAAAAGCAAACTATATTTAAATTGCAACCAAGTATTGTCAGAATGGCATTTTCTAATATAGTTCATATTTTCTGCACAGTTCATATGTTCTGTTAATTTCTAAATTTTTTCCAGTAGTGTGAATCCACGCCAATGGACTGTTAGTTTCGGAACAACAATAAACCCTCCCTTAATGAGAAGAAACGTCAAAAGGATTATTGTGCACGAGAGGTACCGCTCCCCGGCGAGAGAGTACGACATAGCTGTGGTCCAGCTCGCCTCCAAAGTCACATTCTCGGACGATGTCCGCCGCATCTGCCTGCCGGCTGTCTCCGCATCCTTCCGGCCGAACTCGACCGTGTACATCACGGGATTTGGGGAGCTGTACTACGGCGGTGGGTACCTGGGTACCGCAGACCGCGCCAGGCCGGACCCCCGCGCGGCGATGCGAGCGCGGTCCACTGGTTTAGTTAGGGCTCTTATTTAGCAAGTCACAGAAATTCGCCTCAAATTAAATAAATTAGAAACAAAGACAAACGAACAATAAATTTGATCATGGTAATTTAGAAGTCAGTAGGTGCCAGAAGACAAGGCTAAAATCAGGAGTTTACAGGACATCTTGGAACTCGGAGTCCCTGGCTCCTTGCATCTCTTGGTCCTAGTTTTCCCATTTTGGCTTTGTTTGAAGGAATTCTGGCGCCACACAGTGGCAAAGGTTGCTAAGAGCAGGTCTGGGATATCCGGACGGACTGACTGTACTCTCCTATGCCTACACAGCAAAATTCGCTTTAATACCGAAAGGGTGATTTAAGGGTATTTATAAGTAAGAATAGTGCAGAGATAAATCATCAAAACATTTTGCCCTTTCTAAAGCGATTCAACTTGATATACTAACTTAATCCTCTATGGAACGTTGTCAGGTACTCTCAGTAGGACCTACTCTGGATTCCGCAGTGTGTTCCAAGAGAATATGTATAACAATAGAAAAAAAAAATTAACTCTGAGCTTGAAATGAAAGGAGACTCTCTGAAAATGACAAAATGCACATATAGAACTTTATATAATTTATTTGCATACAGCAAGCTATAAGGAACAAGGCTCTAATTTTCAGTCTCCACTGAGGAACTAGGAATGATCTTTCACTACATAGGAATAGGCATCATGGCCTCTATATTTTCTTCAGATACCCTGTATGGTTTAGGTATATCTCATGCGTGCTGGATATGCATTGCCTTAAGGTCATATTGTTAATGATAGAAATATTACCCACTGTACATGGACTCCACTGCAGTAGAAAGGCAAACCTAACATCTCCCTCTGTCCACACTTTCTATGAAGGGAAACACATCTTATCATGGGGTTTGCAGCCCATCTTCACAATGATGGGAGGAATATCATAAAGTTCCTGTGGCTTGGTGGGAAAAATGTTTTATTCCAGTATTTTAGGGTTATACAGATATAAATCTGCCATGATAACTTGTTAATAACACAATTTAGATTCTATTATAAATATTAGCATTTAGCACACATTTGAACCAAAACCAACAGTATAACATTAACTACAAGTATCCATGGGTCATTCCCCAGAATAAGCTATGTCCAGATTCATAAAATAAACCTTAACAAGCATGAGAGAATTGAAATCACACAAAGTATGCACTCTGACTACAATGGATTCAAACCAGAAATCAGTAACAGATAAGAGGAGCATCTTTAAATGCATAGAAATTAAATAACTCAACCATAAACAAAAAGGGAGCATCAAGGAAAAAATCTTTAAAATACATAGAGCTGAATGAAAACTAAATGTGCAGGATGCAGGATGCAGCTAAAATAATGAGCGAAATAAGTAGCTAATGTTTCCATTAGAAAAGAAGAAATATCTCAAATCAGTAACTAAATTCCCACTTCAAGAAACCAATACAGAAAAGCAAAGCATACAATGGCAAGAAATAATAAGAGTAGAAATGAATGAAATTGAAAATAAGAAAACAACAGAGAACACTGGTAAATAAAAACCTCATTCTTGGAGGCAGGCATGTGGCACAAGCCTGTAATCCCAGAACTTGGGAGGTTGAGGCAGGAGGATCACGGCAAGTTTAGGGCCAGCCTGGGCTACATAGTGAGTTCAAGGTCAGCTTGAGCTATATTGTGAGTCCTTTTCTCCAAAAAACAAAGAAACAAATAAAGATATAAATCTTCATTCTTTAATGAAATCAAAACTTTGAAGTTATTGAACACTCCCACAGTATATGAAAAAGTTCAGGAATGTCCAGAATTTACGAATTTTGCTTTTTCTAATTGAGAATATATTTTACCAACTAATTTGCTGAAAAATTTGAGAATTTACACCATCATCTGAAAATTTATCATATTTACATTATCCTTCCAGGCACTGGATATGATTTTTTTTTAATTTTTTGGCGTTTTGTTTTGTTTTGAGACAGAATCTTACTAAGTAGTTGTAGCTGGCTTTGAACTCACTATGTAGCCCAAGCTGACCTGAAACTAATGGTCCTCCTGCCTCAGCCTCTTAAGTCCTGGTATTACACCCAGCTGTACATGATCTTTTAAATTGATACTGTAATAGGCAAAAAAAAATGTATTCAAAAGACAGAATAAGTTTAAAAATCCCTTAGCATATTGCTGAGTTTTACACTTATATTTTCTGGGAATTTATAAAAATGTATTTGCAAACACCTCTCCAGAAATAAATCTCAAAGTGATCTTGAAATTCTTGAAATGGTATAAATATTAGTTTTCTATTACAATACTGCATAAATAAATTACCACAAATTTAACAGTTTAAAACAGCACTCTATTGTTATCTCACGGTTTCCATGACTAAGAAGTTCAGACATAGCTTAGGTGTGTCCTTTTCTCAGAATCTCACAAAACTCCAATCATGGTATTGACTATAAGGTGGGCTCATCTGTGCCTCAATTCTGTCTTCAGAGCTCACTGGTTTTTGACAGAATTTCATTTCTTTCAGCTGTAGAGCTCATGGCACCTTGCTTCCTAAATTCCATTAAGAAAGCATCTTAGACTTTGGGGAAGTTCTAAACCATTGATGAAAAAAGCCTTACCTAATTTGGTCACACCCAACTTGGATAATCTCCCATTTGATTAATCAGATTCAATCAGACCACAGATCTTATTACATCTGCAAAATACCCACATCTGTGCCATATAACCATTAACCTCTTAGGAAGAATGATGTCCATCATATTCACAGATTGGAAAAAGGGAATCACACATCAATCTTGGGAGTTATCCTAGAATTCTGCCTACCAGACTGTCATAGTTTCCTCACCAGTGTATAGTTTGACATAAAGAATCCCATAATGCTTGTGCTATTCTTAGTTTTCTACTGAGTCTGCCTGTCATAATACTGGTTTATAATTTGGAGCCCCGAATTTATGCAAAAGATGAAGCCATTATTATTTAATCCCATTATATATCTCAAAGCTCTTTATGAAATGTAATGGAAAATATAAACATACTATGATATTAATTTTATGAAGGCAAGAGAGAAGACTATCTAAGCATGCAAAGTCTATGGGAACAATCTGAAACCACAAGTAAGAACTTGATGAAAAGTGGAATGCCACCCTGTAAAAATAAACTGTTTTAAATTAAAGAGACAAAGATTTTACAGCAGAGACCAAATGTTTTTCTTGCATATAAAAGTATTTATAAAAATATGATAGGACATTGTCATTAAATGTGCCGTATTTTAATTTTATTTTTTCTCTAAAGCTGCTTATATTTTTGCTGAATTGACATTTGTACAGTGGAGAAGACTAAAAACAAATCAAAAAATAAAAAAAACTTGTTCTCTTGCATTAGCTAAGGATACTGACTGAAAAACTAAAACTACTTTCTTTTTCCTAAGGAGAATCCCAAAACAGTCTCCGGGAAGCCAGAGTAAGGCTCATCAGTAAGGACATCTGCAGGCAACCGTACGTGTATGGCAGTGACATAAAGTCCGGGATGCTTTGTGCTGGGTATCTGGAAGGCATCTATGATGCATGCAGGGTAGGTCAAAGAGAGGAAATCATCCCAATGTCATCATCTCAGAATTTTTATCTGGCCCAGGAATTATTCTGTATTCTTTACACTGGCACAAAATACAGACATCATGCCAACTCCAAAAGGTTTTAATTGTAAACTTCACAGTACAAACATATTTTTCAATGTCGTATTGAGTAAAATGAAATAAGGAGGGTTCCTTTGATGCTATCAAACAGACTGATCAACAAAATTAAAATTTCTTAATAAGCAGAAATACAAAGATTAATAAAACAGTCCCTTCCCTCAAGGGGCTCAAAATCTAAACAGGAAGCAACTATGTACAATAAATTGTGATGTGGTATCATAAATATCACAATGGAGAGCAAATACTTTTTCCTTGGGGGGGAATATTTTCAGGACAAGTCTCAGAAAAGTAATATTTCAATGAGGCATGAAGAAAAATAGCACTTACCCAGTTTCAGAAAATGGAAGGAATATTCCAGAAAAAAGAAAAAGCATAGCCACAATTATGAAATTACAATTCATACTTGAGGAAACCCCAAGTCCTCTGTGGGGTCTCAGTGTATCGAGGATCAGAGGTGAGAGGTCAGGGTAATGGTGAGAAAATAGAGAGGCATGTTGTCGGATCCTGGAGTTCTTCCTGGGGACTTCTCTGTCCTCTACAATCCAGCTGGAATGTGTATTTCCTGAAAAAGATGTGAGTTGTGTTCTTCCTGAAGGCACTTCCTTTTTAATGAGACTCTTGAAAATTCCAAGGAGGTGACTCTACATGGTGAAATGATGGGAATGGCACTGGCATCAGGTGGCAGAAAGCCTGACCTAGAGTCTCACATAGCACAGCAACCTCTGTCAGAAAGGAGCAGTGAGTTCTGTAGTATGTCAGCTGTGCAAGAGCAGCATCTGGCACAGGTCTGTTCTCAATGCCCAAGAATGTCAAGAGAGGCAGCTAGAATGCCAGGACTCCAGCAAGACGTCTATGCCTTGGGAAACTAGTGAAAGTCGTAATCAGGAGGCTTGGAGTAGGCAGGCTATGAGAATTCCCACACGAAGTGGGTACACTTCAGCAGGGATTGGAGAACATAGACAGGCTTCCCTAGATTAAAGAGTAGAAGGAAGATTCCTGCCTAACTGCAAAAATGAGCTCTTTTCATAGAAAAAGAGAAGTCATCAGGGCACTGATTCAGGCACAAGGATCCATAACAGGAACACAGTGTTGACAGTGGGTGCACAGGGAGAGGGCCTTAGTCTGCTGATGAAGAATAAATCCATGCACCAACATCATTCTCAAATTTACCAAATAATGACGTAGAACTCAACAAATCTCTTCTCCTATATATGAGATTAAGGGGGAAGGGTTAATTTCTCTATCAGAAGTCTAGCCAGACAAGACACAAGTACAAATGACAATGTATCAGGATTGCAGATATGAAAACCAAAAATGAAAAGTGTTTACAACTTAGGGCAGATCTGTGATTCTGCTGCTGTTTTTAGTTCAGTCAAGAGTTGATGAAATTAAAGACCCCTGGTTGTAACCGCTATTCAGGCAACCATTGGAGAACTCTCCGAAGGTGGTATTCAAAAGCATTCCAAAAACTAGTAGATGTGTTTGGAAAACTTCTGGTAACTGGGAACATAACATAGAGGAAAATTAACCCATAATCTTCCGTGGTCATTGTTTTGTCTATTCCGTTTAATCTCCTCATTTATTTATTCAAAAAGGCTGAAGAGTTGCACTATGTACTTGAACCGTGCTGGCTGCTGGGGATAAGTCAGGAGCAATCACGAGAGACCCCTAAGAAAGAGTGTCTGGAAGAAAAAGATCACTCTTCTATAAGCGTAAATGAGAAACAAAAATGATTAACAGGAATGAAGCTGAAGTGTCTGTAGTTGAACTAGCTCTTAGGACAGGAGTAGAGGTTAGCTAGGAAGGTTGGAAATGAGGATGGTGAGGAAGAGGATCACTGATGAACACAGAACTCAGAGCCCCGTGGCCCAGGGTTGGGTGGGAGGCTGGGAGGACAGGCTGGTTGGAGCCTTGCCAGTCACCTTCACTATTTGCCCCTCTTTTCTGAGGGCAATGGCAATCCATTTAAATGTTTTAATCAAGGTATTTATATTAAATTAGTTAATATGTACAAGTTCTCAAACTAGTTCTTGGCTTATTAGATGTTTGTTAAACTAAAGGAGTGGTTTGATCAATTGTGAGCCTCATGAAATCATTTTTGACACAGTAAAAAAAAATATTTGGCACAGTGAAAAAAAACTGGAGATGGTAGCAGTGGATCAGTTAGCGTGGATTGCTACTCCCAGTGAGATGTGGCCAGTTAGACTAAGAAGGAAGCTCTAAGACAGAGGTAAATGGCAGATAAAATTAGCAGATGAAGGTATGACTTCAGTGTGACTGGAGAGAGTGGGGAGAGTGAAGTATAACATCTGAATTTCTGACTAACAAATTAGATTAAAATAAATATTGGTTTTTGTTTTTATATTATGTTGTTTATAATTTCATATTTTACAGTTTCTTATTAACAAACCTTAACACTTCAGTGTGTGTGTGTGTGTGTGTGTGTGTCTGCGCGTGTGCATGCATGTGCACATATGTATGAAAGCCTCTAAGACCATCCATGCTATATTCTCTGCCTCTACCCTGCTGTGTCATTACCTGAGCCTTTGTCTGGTACTCACAGTTTTCTGTTGTGATATAGCAGCTTGGTGCTTTTGTGCCCTGATTCTTCCAACCTTGAAAGCTCCTTGCTCAGTGAATTTTTCCTGGGTGGTTAATAATTAAGAAGAAATGAGAATTAGTGGGAAGAAATAAAGGAAACAGCAATAGCATTTGTGCTACAGTCTATCTAGACTTATGATTTATAGGTATTCTGCAGATGACCCATAATGCAATCAACTGGAGCCCTTATTAAAATGCAGGTCCTGTGTCTTCCCCTGCACGGACAGACTCTCTAGACGTGGGCATCTGAGATCTACATTTAAGAAACTCCACAGAGGATTTTAGTTCACAAAGAAGTTTGACAAACCCTGATAAACCAATGTAGGTTATAAATCTCACCATGCTTATGGTAATATGACCATCTGACCTCACTTCAGGTAGCCCAATATATTTTTAATGCTCAGTATGAGTTTTGAATAATTGTGTGTGTTTCTATATTTCTCATATTGTAAGGAATATTGCTTGTTAAGGCATCTATTATATCTTATTTTCAGTTGATCCTCACTGTGAGGACTTTAAAATCCTCTATTTTCTAAGTAAAGAAAATGGAGACAGCATCATAATTTTGAATTCTTAAGCTGATATAATTGGCATCACATCTACTGAAAAACTATTTAACAGCACTTAGAGAGAGGCAGAGGCTGACCATCCATTACTGCTACTATTAGAGAATACTTAAGGTGGCAGAGTACTTGCCTATCATGTATGAGGTCCTGGGATCTACTGGAGGCTGATCAGCCCTCCCAATCATCTGACCAAGGGTACCACGGATGGATTTTTTTTAAAAAGACACAAGAGGGTGGGGATTTAGCTCAGTGGTCCCGCCACCTGCCTCACAAGAGCAAGGTCCCGAGTTTGATCTCCAGTACCAAAAAAAAAAAGGACACAAGACAAGATCTAAATAAATGGGGGCCTTGGATGGTCAAAGCTGTTATCTGGCTAAGACATCATCTGCTGGAGCTCGCCACTATTTATTGAACATGCAGCTTCTAGAAGGAGTAAGAGACAGTGCAGGGAACAGTGAAGTGGAAAGCACTGACACAAGCAGGGTTCTAGCAACAAGGGAACAAGATATTCTGGTAGGAACAGATCATTGATTAATGGGAAATGTGTTTCTTCCCATGGATTAATTTTTGTCTCTTTAGGAGTTTTCTGTATGAGTCATGCTGCCCTTAGCTGCACTATATTCTTGCCATCCAAGACGTCACAGCGTGAGGGATCATTGAGACCTCCACTGTAACCACTAGTGTGGGAAGTTGTTCCTTTCCCACACACCAACTGCTGGCTTTTCAGGCAAGCCATTGTGGGCTAATAGGCAGACTCAGACTTTTAATATGAAAAGCCAATTTATGAATTTGTAAGCTCGCTCAGAGTGGTCTCCACATCTGGGATCTATTTCCAAGACATGCACACACACGCACACACACACACACACACACACACACACACACAGTTCCAGAGCCCAGACTGGGTCCAGGAGCCTCAGAAAACCTTCATGTACAGTATATGAATCATGGGTATTCATGATGAAAACTGGGAACTATCTGAATTGATAAAGATTGAATTAGATTTTTCATTATATAACTCTCAGATTGATTTTGATGTGTTCTAATTTGTATAACCAAGGGTCAGAATTCTTAGCTCCTTTATTCTATTGCCTTCTTAGATATGATTTTAGATTGGTCAGGTTTTCTAGGTCTCTTTCTTATTCATCTGCAAAATACATAGACTGAAATATCTAAGCATGGAAATTTTACATTCAAATTCACCTCTCCTCTAAACCCATTAAAATGACCATGAGAAATACAAAAGTAGACAGTTTTGAAAAACTGCTTGTTACCTATAAAATAAGCTTTTCTGGGTTGGGGATTTAGTTCAGTGGTTCCACTGCCTGTCTCGCCTGTCTCGCAAGTGCAAGGTCCCAAGTTCGATCCCCAGAACAAAAACAAACAAACAAATAAAAAATATGCATTTCTGACTATCTGTAAATTTCACTTTTTTACATTATTAACCAATAAGAACAAAAAAAGAGAGAGAAAGCTGAAAAGCGAGTTTTTGACAAAATTTTTGAGAGAGAGGGAAAAAGTGCAGGAGTTTCAACTGGCTTAGCCAAAGTGAGTTTAAAACAAACATCTTGGATGGAGGGAGGGTTGGATACCAATTTTAAATAAAAGTCAACATTTTAAAGGGTCAGACAATTTTGAAGATTAGGGTCAGGCATGAGCTAGAAGCTAGAAGAGAATGGTTACATACTTCACAGAGAGTACTTAGCATCCCAGTTCTTCCTAACCTGACTGACCAAGAAAGCTCCTCCTCCATCTTCTCAGAGTATCACTCCAACAAACACACGTACACACACACACTCAAGAGTCAGGGAGTTTGCTCTCCACAGCAGTCAAATCTGAGGCCTTTTGAATTCAGCAACACCATACATAACAGAGAACAGAGGAGTTGATGGGTTGAAAAGATGGTGATTGTGTGAAGCAGCCCTCACTCTCTTTCCATGAAGAGCTTCCAATCTGACCTCCAGAACCAAAGATCAAGTTGAGTCGGATCCAGAAATGTAGCAATAATGTAATTGTACTTTTAAAAATCTAGTAGAATTGGAACATAACACCAAAAAAGTTTCTGAGGAAAGAAAAAAGAAAACAGGAGAAGATAAGAAAATTAGAACATAAAATCAAAGTGCCAGATATGAAATGAATAGAAGTTCTGAAAACAGAAAACATGGGACTATGTTCTAAAACAATCAGAGCTTTGCAGTTCTGAAGCTTATGTGCATCCTACTGAGAAAAGGGGCCCAAATAGTAGTGGACACAATAACTGAAGAGATTCTTCCCAAGGCACATCATCATAAAATGTCAAATCCTGGAGATAATGAGAACAACTTTCAAGTTTTAAAGGAGGAACCATCAAATTTCCACAGAATTTCTCAATAGTGGCACTGGAAGATAGAAGCCAGGGGAAATGATTTCTCCTGAGATTCCTGCCATGGAAACTAATCATCAAGTATGAGGATAGAATAAAGAATTTTAGACCAACAATGATTCAAAAAATGTCCAATTTATACCCTCTTTCTTAGCAAACCACCTGAGAAGTTACTTCAGTGAAATGAGGGGGAAAACAAAAAAGTGAAAATTAAGGGACCCAAAACATTTGTGCATTCAACACAAAAGACTAGTGAGAGTCTTGGAATCAGCTCCCCACCAGGCTTAAAGTAGTTATTCTAAGAGAGAAGAAAGGAAAGAAGTGTGTATGTGAAAAATGAGAGAGAGAGAGAAAGACAGAGAGAAAGACAGAGATAAAGATTGAGACCGAAAGTCTATGTGGAGATATGGGGACATTTTCAGAGGAAATAAAAGAATTGACATGTTATATGACATCATGAAATATTAATAAAAATTATGTTAGATGCTGATAGATTTTTTGAACATTAAACATTTGCCACAGATGTATAGAAAATTAGCCAAATG
This sequence comes from Heterocephalus glaber, assembly GCF_053883595.1. NCBI lineage: Eukaryota > Metazoa > Chordata > Mammalia > Rodentia > Bathyergidae > Heterocephalus > Heterocephalus glaber. The sequence continues at coordinate 57,840,580 of NW_028258325.1, read as the reverse complement.
AAAAGGAACATGTTATTAATTCTAGGAAATCAAAGTCTGCCAAAGAAAGGTAAGAATCAAAATATGTTACTCAACTCATCAGTAAATAACATTTACAAAGAGATATCCAAAATCAGAGATCTACAAGGTAATGATATTGTGAGGGAGAGTTTAAAGGGTGCTCTTGAATAGATAAACCCCCACCTACACAATAGAAAATCAGTGTGTACAATGTAAAGCTGGAAATAGCCATTTGTGCATGTTATTTGATGATAAGAAGTTAGATATTATGTGAAATTATTAAGCATGAAGTGTCTACATCTGGGACCATGCTAAGCCTTTTCATGTTCTTTTTATTGGCTTTTAACTATGTGTTGTTTACTCAAACAAAACTAAATTTTAATATAAAACATGCAGCAGAGTGAACCTTAAAGCTATTAATAATTTCAAAATCCATGTTTCAGTTGATCAGTTGATAAGTCTATATTGATTATGTATACATTGTCAGACAACAGATTGTATAGTTCATCAAAATATCTTAAATAATAAGCTTTATGTTTAGCTGATTTTCTTTCTCTATTTTTCTTTTCTTTTTTTAACTGTCAGGGTGATTCTGGGGGACCATTAGTTATACAAGATCTTACAGATACCTGGTATCTTATTGGAATCGTGAGCTGGGGAGATAATTGTGGTCAAAGGAACAAACCGGGAGTCTACACAGATGTCACTTATTACCGACGCTGGATTGCTAGAAAAACAGGCCTCTAACTCATCATAAAAGTTATGAAAAGAGCTGTATGCAGGTCATACGTGCATGAAATCCAGACACTCAGTGGGCATGGTACAATGGAGTGAGATTAAGTGACAACCTGGCAGCATGATACACTTTACATGATTTATTTTAGAGTCGCATTGGTTAAACAATAGTGCATAGCTAATTTATAAGATAATTTTTATTTGGAAGGTAATGGGTCAGTTTATCCTGCTTGAAATGACAGCTGAAATATTCAGCTCTTTAAATCAAGTAAATTGGAGCATAATGAAGATGTAGGACCAATGCTTGAAGACAGTCTGTGAGATTCTCGTGGTGCCTTTGCCATGGTGTCAGTCAGAAGCATTCTGAACTTTCAAAGAGGTCAGGAAACTCAATAATTCCCTATCATCTCTCCAGAACTCACAAATGCTTTTTTTTCATTTTCCTTATTCTTCCATGTTTTCCAAATGTTTCTCCACCAAAATAAATAAATAAATTTGCTGCTTTTAAAGCATTTTAGGCCCTCTTATAGAGGAGGTAGAAAACAAAGCCTGGCAGAAGAAACCTCTAAATTTTTTGTGATTTTTTTTTAACACACACACACACCACCCTACAGATATATTTAGAGAAAACATGGTTAACAAGATAGTAATTGCTTAATCAAAATGTATTTTTGTTATGAAAATTTGGGGGAAGGTGATGGTAACTAGTAACTTTTTATGGGTCCAGGAATTTATTTTAAAGATGCACTTAACATTTGTTGATCACCAGGGGGTGATTTTGTCCATTGTTACTGTAAGGTTAAATGACTGGAAACAATTGAGAATTTACTAGTAACCAGAAGAGTCAAAGAACATGGTTTTTCTACATAAAAAGGAAAGGTTTATCCCCTTGAATTTCTACCAAATTTACCCCTATTGATTGAGGGCTACTGCAATCATGGAATCCTAGTGTTTTAAGAAATTATGTTTTTAAATAAATATAAAAATGTACCACATGGAATACAGGAGCAAAGTAGTCTGAAAAGGAAAACATACTTTCTAAGCAAAGTGTCCCATTAACTCATTAGGAGAGTTAGGCTTCTGTATTCCATACAACAATTGAATGAAGGCTTCATGGAAACATTACTCTGTTTGGCAGTGCCTATCAAACACTGGGGCTTGCAGGCTGGCCATTATTTACTCACACAGCACAAATATAAGCCAAACCATTGGACAATGAATAATGGAACTTCTTTATTATTTCCTCCATGTACTATTGAGAAGAAAGTAATCCAGAAGAGATTCATAATTTATTCACAAAAAATTATCCATAATTTAAAGTCTCACAAAATTTTAAAGTTTAGAAAAGATTGCACAAGTCATACACTTATGTTGCCGTTGAGAAAACTGAAGCCAGGAAATATAACTGACTTGGTAATTTGCATCCTGAGTGGTCCTAAAGCCCAGGAACCAATTCCATATGCTCTTTTTCTTACAAACTATCTTTATGGTTGTTTACATTTAATAAATCATTAGATCTATGAAGTTTTCAGTAAAAACTATTGAATCTGTCTTAAATTAGGAAATGATTAAGGTTACTATTTTAAATGATTCACTTAGGCAGCTGGCTGCCAATTCTCTGAACTCATTTCAGGACACAGTTGCCTCATATAAATAAGTGTATATGATCATGTAAATTACTATGTGTTGTGGTGGTAAGATATAATTTTGACTTTTAGTGTGAAGATTCAAGAAATGATATTGGAGTTGTGAAATACATATTTGTAAACTGTGCATGCAACATTTAATTTTGGACCACATGTAAGAAAATATAGATATATCATTTAAAATTTAATAAAACTGGTGATCGGAGCATTCTACAAACAGTGTCACTGAGTCTATGTTTGGCCAGAAGCATGAATTTTTGAATCTCTCAACTGTTATAAAGAAATACATTTCTTTGATTCATTGGTAATTAATTTGTGTCACTCTGAAGCAAGATTGCATAACTTTGGTGCTCTTGACATTTTGGCTTTGAAAAGTCTTTACTTAAGGGATACCCTGTTCATTGTAGAATATTTAGCAGGATGCTACTAAAGACCCTTAGCATACCCTTCCCCCAAGTTATGATAACCAAACATACCTGTGGACATTGGCAAAAGTCCCCTATGGGTTAAAATTATGCCCTATTGAAAATCATTATTTTGAAGGCTGATAATAATTTCTTAGAAAAAAATTATGAAAAAAAGTATTAAAAAATCAACTGATGGGGCCGGGGATTTAGCTCAGTGGTTCCGCCGCCAGCCTCTCAAGCATAAGGACCCGACTTCCATCTCTGGTACCAAAAAAAAGTAGCAACGTCTTGAGTCGCGCGAAACGCGCCAAATCAGTCCGCTGCAGACAGGCAGGTCTGCGGACTCAGTCAGCAATCCACTGGACACCACCACCCCCACCCCACCCCTACTCCTCTGTACAACCACCTGGTTCCACACTACAAAGACACAGAGGACACCGGACCACCAGACCAATGTACTGGGTAAGTTGGAGTCATCTTCCCTCGCATCAGGACGAGGACTATCTTCAGGGGAAAGGCAGCTGGAACCTGCAATACAACTCTGCAGAGTTCAACCCTACAGGAGGACAGGGAGCTCAACTTGGGACTTGCAGCCAGAAATCTGCCTGAATCTCATGGGTCTGCGGCTAGCTTGCTGAGACTCATTGACTTATATCTGCACACTGCAGCCCACGTTGTCTATTGTGACAGCAGAGACATACCCTGGAAGAGGCCCTTCATCTTCATGGTTATTTTTTATTCCCAAAATTAGTTTTATTATTTTGTTTTTTTTCCTCTTTTCTTTTCTTTTGCTACTCTTATCTTTAATTTTTTTCCCTACTCTTTGCAAATATTTGTTTTTATCTCCTTTCTTTTCTTTTCTTCTTTCTTTTTCCTTTCTCTCTCTCTTACACTCACTCTCTTGCTCTCCCACATTGTTCATCTTCCCTTTTTGTCCCTGTTTTGGTCCTCATTCGGAGTTCTTCTTTATTTTCCTATTATTCTCTTTTTCCTTCTCACCTGTGTCCTCTGACCACACTGCTAACCTTCCCCTATCCTTCTTCCCATCTATCCCTCCCTCCCCAACCCCTTCTAACTCCCCATCCCAAAGGGTAAAGTTGTTATATTGAAGAGTTTATTCGCTATATGTTGGGTTGGGCCTCGATCTTGATTTAATTCACACAGCTAAAGGTGATAGATTAATAACTACCACCAAATGTCATTTTCAAAAATGTACTTGATGCAATGATGTGGCTGATTGTATCACTTGGGCTAAGGTGTTGGTATTGATCTAGTCAATGAACCTTCCTAGTATAAAGAAAATGAGACAGCCTTAGAGTCATTAGAGACTCATAACTTAAAGACCAGCTATATCTGGAAGACACCTCTGAGAAGCCAGCATTCCATAAGGGTTCTAATTACAAGCAACAAAGATACCTATAATAAGCAATTTCAAACTATCAACCTAGGAGTTAAACCAAGGAGAGTACCAAAAACAAAAATGAGAAGACATTTAAGCAAGGCACAAACTCAAACTTCCACCCCAACAAGGGTAAATCCTGGGGAAATGAGATGGAAAAGTCCCATAACCAACCACCTGGATACCCTGAACTGGTAGCAGACAAAGTAACAAAACAGATGAATGAGGCTCTAGAAAAATTCAAAGCAGAAATAATCTCCCAGAAATCTGCAGAGATGGTGAGCAGAGTGAAAGACATGATTAGAGGATCTAGAACAGAAACAGATAAAAAAAATAGATAAGCTCAGAAACATACTGGAAGCCATGAATACCCAGCATAAGAAAGAAATGGAAACCATGATTGCCCAACATAAGAAAGAAATGGAATCCATGAAACAGATTCAAACAGATATTCAGGAGATCAAAAACTCCATTGAAAGTATCCACAGCAGATTAAGGAAATCTGAAGATAGAATATCAGATATAGAAGACAGGATCGTGGTTACAGACCATGAAAATAGAGATTTCTTAAAAATAGGGACCACAAGAAATCAATCCAACAACTGCTAGACGATGCAAAGAAGAATAACATAAGACTGATAGGAGTCCATGAAAGAACAGGAGAAAGCACAATTCATATAAAAAAACTGTTCACAGAAGTAAGACTGGAAAACTTCCCAGACAGAGGTAGAGAATTGGATATACAGATAAGTGAGGCATATAGAACTCCAACTAGCCATGATCAAAAAAATCTACACATAGACATGTAATAGTCAAGATCCCAGAAACCCAACAGAAAAACAAAATCCTACAAGCAGTTAGAAAAAAGAAACAAATCACCTACAAAGGAACCCATCAGAATCACAGCAGACTTCTCAACACAAACCCTCAAATCAAGGAGAGCCTGGAGTAAAGTATTTCAAGCCCTAAAAGAAAATAACTTCCAAACTAGACTGTTGTATCCTGAAAAATTATCTTTCAAAATCAATGGGGAAATTAGAAACTTCCATGACAAAGAACACCTGAGAAATTTCATGAACACCAAACCAGCACTGCAAGCAATTCTAAACAATATCCTAGAAAAAAAGCAATGAAGGTCATAACTCCATGAGGCCCAACAGAGGGAAGCCACCAGGCAAGGTAAGACACTAAAGGGAAAGGGGGAAAAATAAGAAATAAAAGAGCCAACAAAAGTAAAACATCATGACAAGGATAAATCAATATCTATTAATAACTATCAATGTTAATGGCCTCAATTCACCAATCAAAAGAAATAGACTAGCAGAATAGATTAAAAAGGAAAATGCAACAATATTCTGTATACAAGAAACACACCTAACTCAAAAAGAAATACATAGACTGAAAGTAAAAGGATGAAAAACAGTTCTCTATGCCACAGGAACCCAGAAGAAAGCAGGGGTAGAAATCTTATTTGCAGACAAAGTAGATTACAAACCAAAACTAATTAAGAGAGACAAAGATGGTCACTGCATCCTTGTGAAGGGAACAATCCAAGAGGAAGAGATGACAATCCTAAATATATATGCACCAAATATGAATGCCCTCAACTATACAAAACAAATATTAATAGACATGAAAAACCAAACAAAACACTAACTCAATTGTAGTGGGGGACCTCAATACTCCACTATCACAAATAGACAGATCATCTAGACAAAAAGTTAACAAGGAAATTCTAGAACTGAACCAAGCTATTAAACAAATGGACTTAATAGATGTTTACAGAGTGTTCCACCCCACAAAATCGGAACACACATTCTTTTCAGCTGCACATGGGTCATTCTCCAGAATAGACCACATGCTAGCTCATAGGACATATCTAAGTAAATGTAAAAGAATTGAAGTTACCCCTTGTATATTATCAGACCATAGTGCAATAAAATTGGAGATCAGTAACATAAGAAACCACAAAACCCCAACAAACACATGGAAACTGAATAACACCCTCTTGAACAACCAATGGGTCACAGAAGTAATTAAACAAGAAATTAAACAGTTTCTATAAGTAAATGAAAATGCCAGTACAACATACAGGAATCCATGGGACACAATGAAAGTAGTTCTACGTGGGAAATTCATAGCAATGAATGCCCATATTAGGAAAACAGAGAAAACTCAGATAAATAACCTAATGCAGAACCTCAAGCACCTAGAAAAAGAAGAGCATAATGAATCCAAAGCTCGTACAAGAGAGGAAATTATAAAGATTAGGGCAGAAACCAATGCAATGGAGACTAAGAGAACAATACAAAAAAATCAATGAATCAAAGACTTGGGTTTTTGAAAGAATAAATAAAATAGATAAATCTTTAGCCAACCTTATCATGAAAAAGGAAAGAAAAGGCACAAATACATGCAATTAAGAATGAAAAAGGTGAAGTCACAACAGATCCAAAAGAAATCCAGAGGATCATCAATACCTACTTTGAGAACCTGTACTCTAATAAACTGGAAAACACAGAACAAATGGGCAGATTCCTAGATACATATGAATTGCCAAAATTAAATGAAGAAGATATAGAAATTCTAAACACTTCAATTACAATGAGTGAAATTGAAAATGTAATAAAATATTTACCAACAAAGAAAAGCCCAGGTCCAGATGGCTTCACTGCTGAATTTTACAAGACATTTAAAGAAGAACTAATGCCATTACTCTTTAAACTCATCAAGGAAATTGAAAGGGAAGCAATACTTCCAAATGCATTCCTGGAATCAAGTGTTACTTTGATTCCAAAACCAGGGAAAGACCCAACCCAAAAAGAGAACTACAGGCCAATCTCCCTAATGAACATAGATGCAAAAATCCTCAACAAGATACTGTCAAACAGAATCCAGAGGGTCATCAAGAAGATCATACACCCTGATCAAGCCGGATTTATCCCAGGGATGCAAGGATGGTTCAACATACATAAATCAATAAATGTAGTACACCATATTAACAGCATCAAGGACAAAAACCATATGATCATCTCAATAGATGAAGAAAAAGCATTCAACAAAATCCAGCACCCATTCATGATAAAAATCCTACAGAAAATTGGAATAGAAGGTCTTTATCTTAACCTGATTAAGGCTATCTATGAAAAACCAACAGCCAACATCATACAAAATGGTCAAAAACTGAAAACTTTCAGGCTAAAACCAGGAACAAGAGAAGGATGCCCACTAACACCACTCCTGTTCATATAGTTCTGGAAACATTAGCCACAGCAATTAGAAAAGAGAAAGAAATAAAAGGAATAAAGATAGGAAAAGAAGAAGTTCAACTGTCATTATTTGCTGATGATATGATACTCTACATAGAAGACCCAAAAAACTCAGACAAAAGACTTCTAGACTTAATTGACAGATTCAGTAGAGTAGCTGGATACAAGGTCAACACTCAAAAAACAATAGCCTTCTTGTACACAAATAACAGACTCACTGAGAGAGAAATTAGGGAAACAATTCCTTTTACAATAGCATCCAAAAAAATGAAATATCTAGGAATCAATCTAACAAAGGAAGCAAAAGACCTCTACACCGAAAACTACAGCACTCTGAAAAAAGAGATCGAAAAGGATACAAGAAAATGGAATGACATTCCTTGCTCCTGGGTAGGAAGAACCAATATAGTGAAAATGGCCATACTTCCAAAACTACTATATAGATTCAATGTTATGCCAATTGAAATTCCAACAATATACTTCACAGAACTAGAGAAAACAATCCAAAAATTCATTTGGAACCATAAGAGACCTTGAATAGCAAAAGCAATTCTAAGCAACAGAGACATGGCTGGGAGTAGCACAATCCCCAACCTGAAACTATACTACAAAGCTACTGTGATAAAATCAGCATGGTACTGGCAAAGGAACAGACCTGAGGATCAATAGAATAGATTAGAAGATGCAGAAACAACTCCAGAGACATGCTAAGCCACCTCATCTTTGACAAAAGAGCCAACCACCATTATTGGAGGAAAGATAGCCTATTTAATAAATGGTGTTGGAAAAACTGTATTTCAACCTGCCAAAGATTGAAACTAGACCTATACCTATCACCATGCACTAAACTAATATTGAAGTGGATTAAAGAGCTAAATGTCAAGACAGAAATACTAAACTTGCTGGAAGATAAGTTAGGTCGAACTCTTGAAGACATTGGCCTAGGAAAAGACTTCATGAACAAAACCTCAACAGCACGGGAACTAGCAGAAAGAATCAACAACTGGGATCTCATCTTATTAAAAAGCTTCTGCACTGCAACACAAACCACCAACAGAGCTAACAGACAACCTACAATATGGGAAAAAAATTTTACCAGCTGTATCTCAGACAAAGGACTACTATCTAGAATATATAAAGAATTGAAAAAAATCAGACACCCCCAAATTCAAAGACCCAATTCAAAAATGGGCATCTGAAATGAACAGACATTTCTCAGACAAAAAAGTAAAAGCAGCAAACAAATATATGAAAAAATGTTCAACATCACTGATCATTCGAGAGATGCAGATGAAAACCCTGAGATTCCACCTCACCCCAGAAAGAATGGCTGCTATCAAGAAATCAACAACTAACAAATGCTGGCAGGGTTGTGGTGAGAAAGGAACCCTTCTCCATTGCTGGTGGGAGTGCAGACTGGTGCGACCACTTTGGAAGTCAGTATGGAGATATCTCAAAGAACTAAGACTAGAGGTCCCATTTGACCCAGCTATTCCCCTGCTGGGTATCTTCCCAAAAGAATTAAAAGAATCATACCACAGTGATATATGTGCACCCATGTTCATAGCAACACAGTTTGTAATAGCTAAAGCTTGGAAGCAGCCCAAGTGCCCATCAATTGGAAACTGGATAAAGAAGATGTGGTTCTTTTACAAAATGGAGTACTACTCAGCCATAAAGAATGAGAAACTAGAGTCATTTATGGCTAAATGGATGCATATAGAGGCCATACTCTTAAGTGAAATAAATAGGACACACATGTGTAAATATGGAATAGTTTCACTAGTGTGAGAAACTGATAGTGTAAACAAGGGTTAAAATGATTAAAATGAATAATTGACAATTTGAAACAGGAAAAAAGGTCCAAAGATGAAGGGGTGAAGGGAGGGGAAGGGGAAAGGAAAAGAGTGAAAGGAAAAACTATGAGAAAAGAAAAAAAGGAAATGAAATATATGTAAATAGGGAAGGGCAGAGTGGGTGAAGGGTGCACAGATAATGGGGAAAAAAATAAGAACCAAGATATATCATGTACAGGTATAAACACCCAATGATAAATGTAAACGAATTGTATACCTAAAATGTACCAATAAAAGAACTAAAAGAAAAAAAATTAACTCATGTCTTGAACAATTACTATCATGTTTCCAAAGGAGATAACAGAATAAATGATACTTCAGTCAGCAGCTATTTCAGATACAGAATACAGACTGATCTGTACAAACACAATGCACTTATAGAATTTCTCTACCAATATGTGCAAAGCCTTCACTTCCATCTCCAGCACAGTCCATGGAATACAATTAGATATCATTAATCATTACTGTGAAGATAGTTTTATGAAAAATACCTCCTGACAAGTTTCTGTACTTTGAACACAATCCACAATAAGAAATACAGTACAGTTAATATAATAGTTCCATACATGTCCAGTAAAATAAATACATATCCTTACTATGTGAGACAAAATCTAATAATTTTTATTCTATCCTAGTCTATTTTTTAAAAAAGTATACCATCAAATAAGAGGATTGTACAATCTAATAAGTCAAACCTTTGTGTCTATAGAACATTCTAGAATAATAAATAGTTCACTACTACCAATGTTCAGTTGTTGTTATCTCATCTCCAATCTCCCCACTTTCAACATCTACCTACTGGATTTGCTTAGCAAACTGCTGCTAGGTTAATGTTATTCGATAATTTTACTCCACTGCTCTCAAATTTTAACTATTTTCCATTTTGCCTGAAAAATAAAGCCTAAAATGTGTTCAAGACTCTTTACAATCTATCAATGACCAGTAAATTATTTTTCTTGTCATTTGTGCATATATATATATTTTTTTCACAAGTTCCATAAGGATTAAGACTGACTTTGGGTGTTTTTTTTGTATCTTCTACAGTACTTAAAATAGTGTACAGCATGTTTTTGATAAATGATTAGTGAAGAAATAAATTAGAGACTGACCATCTTGGTGGGTTAGAGGCTCATGAGTTGCTTAGGAGATGCCCACCATGATCCACAGGTAATCAGATACTTGGGGCAGACAAAAACTCAATCATAGGAGGTAACCTGAAAGAAAAGCCCATCATATGAAATCCAGTTACCAGGGGTGTTTAGAATGAGAGGCAGGGCTGCTTCCTGATCCTGGCAGTGCTCACAACTCAGATCTGGTGAACATGCCACTTAAAAAAGTTAAACTCTCCCCAGCTGAAGAAGCCAAGTGCAGCTGTACCTCTGCTTCCACACATAACCTCTCAAGTTCCTCTCCCTTTGCCCTTCTCAAAAACCATTTTCTTTTTTTGTCTGCTTTTATTTTTAGTCTTTGTGTTCCCAATTTTTCTTCTTTTAGCTAATTTTTATTTTTTTAGTTTATTAGTACATTGTGTAGTACATACTATTGACATTCCTTGTGGAAAGTTGGTACATATACATAACACATCGCAATACCTTTTTTCATTCCCTCCCTCCTTCCTCCCCCCATCCCTAGATCCCCTTCCTTAGCTAATTTTTAAATTCTTTATTTCATCATCTGTCTCTCAGCCCTTTCTCTACCATTACTAATGCTTTGTATTCCTGGGTTACTGGAAGAGATAAAAACTTGCTAAACAAGCTCTGAACTACATATTATTATATGATTAGTTCTTTGAATTTTGGTACTATTAGTAGCTGTTCATTCCTTGCAGTTCAGTGCTAGGCATCTCCACTATAGTCCCAGAGCTTTCAAGCCAATGTTATCTACAACATTCAGCAGAATCCACTGCCTGCCTTGAAAGCTAAGGACCGGAGTTCGATCCCCAGTACCAAAAAAAAAAAAAAAATTCAACAGAAAAGCACAGGAATCATGAGAAAACAAGACAATAAGATGCCTCAAAAAACTCATAACTCCCAAAAAGCTGATCTCTTGGATATGGAAGTGAAGGATATTTCAGGCAAAGAACTCAAAAATGAAAGGGTTAAAATGTTGAAGAGATCAAAGGAAAAACAAGAAAATACATAAGATGTTCAATGAACTGAAACAGTATATAAATAATCAGAAAAAGCATTTAGTTAATAAGATATTCATAGAGTTTAAGACACAAACATCTGATTGAATTAAGGAACACAATATGGGATATAAATGACCATTTTAGTAAAGAGTTAAAGGTTATAAAAAAAGAGTTAGAAATTCTGGAAATGAAGAGAACAATTGAAAGCCATGCTAGTAGACATAAGCAATTTTAAGACAGAATTTCAGAACTGGAAGACAAAAATAATTTAGTAGATCACTGATTCAGAAGAGTAAGATCACTTCCAACAAATCATAAATGGTTAATTCAACAGCTCATGGGTAACTCTAAAAAATAACCTAAGAATTCTAAAAGTCAAGGAATGAGGGATTAAAAAAAGATAAAATAATGACTACCATCAAAATACAATCACCTTGTGACCTAGAGTTGAGACACCTGGAAAACACCAAATTAGTGAAGAAAAATAGAGCTTTAGGAATTAAGAAAGAGCCAACAGAAAAACTAGAAATCACAGAGAAACTGAAGACAACACAGAGAAAAGAATGAAGGATATGGAGCATTAACCCTGGCTTCAGGGAGCAATTGCTATCTCCACAAACACAAAGTAAACCAGACAGGTCTGCAACCCCAGGGAGAAACAATAGACCTCCAGCACTAGCCCTGCAAAACCCACTGTTACTTTAAACTGTAAATGCAGTGTGTGGTTTTACTGTGAAAGTGACTCCTTTCAGAAAGATATAATCTAGAGTGATATAATCAGAAGCCATTTGGGGAAGGAGTTTGTTATTTAAGCATGAGCTGCTCTAGAATCAGAAGTCACATAACAACTAACTTCAGGGCCTTTGGGGTCACCCTACCACAATGACTGGGAGGGAGATGACCACAAGACATCGTCATGGAAAAGGAGAAAACTAGTTGTACATCCTCTGAGAAGTTTAAGTGGTGATGATCTCAGGCTGTGTATGATATGGTCATCCCACACTCTGTGACAAGAAGCCAGGCTGGGCATGTGGTTTTCTGAGGGGCTGGGTCTGAAAGTAAAGACTGAGTCTATGTGACTACTTGGCCCCTTTGCTGCTCACTTGCAGAACAGTGCTCAGTGGTCTGCTTGCTGTTCCCATCTGCCAATGTAATCAGGTATAAGCCTCAGCTTGTGCCATGGTCGTATGCTGGGGAGGATGGATAGAGGAGCCTCTGAAGTGAGAGAGACACCTCAGGAGCCCACAAGCCAGAAGCTACTCAGAGATAAGAGCCACAGGAGTGAATAAAGCCCCAAGCCAGACACACCATTGGCTGACTACATCCAGTGGGAAAGGCAGTGCAGAATTCTTCATTCACACAGTCAAAAGTAGGTGGGGAATCAAAATAGGACTTAGTGTGACTCACCATCCCCCATCCATATTTGAGGTTCCAATACTACAGGCCCTGGAAAGAAACTCCTCACCCAAACATGCAGAGAAATCTTTTTGGACTTCTCTTTTTCTTCTTTTTTTTTTAGGTTGTTTTTGGTTTTTTTTTCTATCCACTCTGTTTTTATTCTTTTTTCTTTTTCCTTTCTTTTGTTGTTTATCTTTTTGTGTTACTTTGCCCTAATACTATTAACTTCTTTCATTCTTTAGTTGAATTTTTATCTGATTATTCTGTACTTTCTCATTTTCTTTTTCTTTCTTTTTCAAATTTTACTTTTTTCATTTTCCCCCTTTTCCACCCCATTTATTTTTACTATAATTATTAAGCTTTATTAATGCTTAGCTGTTTGTGTGATGCTATTCTATTATTGCTGAAATTTTTTTCTATTGTTAATGGTGGTGTCGTTGTTGCTTTTGTTTGTTTTTGTTTTACTTTTATTAATTTTATTGGTACATTTTAGATATAGATATCGATCATATTCATCATAAAGCATTTGTACCTGTACATGATATATCTTGATTCTTCTTTTTTTCCCATTCCCCTCCCTTCCTTCCAACCCTTCTTCTCCTTATTTACAAAAGCTTTGTTTCCATCTTTCTTTCTTTTCTCTTTGTTTTCTTTTCCCTTCCTCCCCCCACCCAGTTCCCCTTCCCATTTGAACATTTTCTTCCTATTTCACAATATCTATTATACACTTTGGTCCTTATTTACACTTTCAGTTTCTCATACAAGAAAAACAATGCAACATTTAATAGATATTTGCTGTATGTCAATATTTGGTTTGTCTTTGTGTTACTGCAGATCTCTTTTCTATTGTTGTTTTCTCCTCAGTACTGGGGATCAAACTCAGGACCTTGCTCTTGCCAGGCAGGTGTGGTATCTTTCTATAGTTAAGGATGGTATAGTTGTAGCTATTACTGGTTCTTATGGTATGTCAGTAATTAGTTTGCCTTTGACCCTATTATTACTGCTAATTTCTTTCCCATTGTTAATATTGTCATTCTAAGTTGGCTTTTACTGTACTCAATTATCTGGTTTGTTTTTGCATCATCATTACTATGGTCCATTTTTACCTCTCTGAATGGTATGGGGGATCAAGACTCCAGAAGAAGGTTGCACACAAAGACTCTCAAATACTGTGATGAATAGATTGCAAAAGGGTATAAATACCAAAACATAACCAAACCCAAGGGAGGCAGAATCTAATTAAAGAGATCTCCACAGTAGTGACAGATTCTCCATCCTTATAAACTTAAAGTCCAAAAATAATAGAAATATGAGAAATAAGATGTCCCTAGAACCCCTAGTTCCCCCAAACCTGATTTTAGAGATATTAAAATAGAATATAAATCAAAATATTTGAGGAGATAAAAGAAGAAACATAAGCAAGTGCATGATGCGCTAAAAGTGGATTTAATTAAACACACAAAAGGATTTTACTAATAACATGTTCAACAATCTTAAAGAAAAAGCAAACAATAAACTAATTGAATTAGACAAGACATGAATGTTCATTTTGCTAAAGAATTAGAAAGTATGAAAAGGAAAAGTCAGAAAAAGATGGTATAAAAATAAGCAGTGGAAAGCATGTATAGTACTCTTTACCAGTGTGAAGAAAAAGTGTCAGAAATGGGAGACAAGGTGGATGTAGTAGATAAAAATCTTAGTGATAACCTAAAAACAATAAAACACTATGCAAGCTGGATTCAATAACTGCTAATGATTCAAAAAATAAAAAACCTCAGAATTACATGAATAAAGGAAAAATTAGAAAACAATTCAAAAGGTATAAACACTGAAATCATAGCAGAAAATTTTCCAAATCTAAGAATACAATATTCAAGTACAAGAGGCATATAGAATCCCAAGGAACCATGGCCAAAAAAGTACCTCCCTATGAGACATCATAATCAAAAATCCAGAAAGTCAAGAAAGGAGAGAATACTAAAAGCTGTTAGGCAAACACATAAAGTAACTTACACAGCAAAACACATAAAGTAACTTACACAGCAAGTCTATCTAAACAACTGAGGAATTCTCAGCACAAATCTTACAGACCAAGAGAGCTTGAGACAAATTTTTTCAAGCCCTGAAAGAAAACGTTGTCAGAATTTTATGCCTTGAAAAATTAGCCTTCAAAATGGATGTAAAAGTAAAAAATGTTAACAACAAAGAAATCCTAAAAAAATACATGATCACTAAATCAGCACTGCAGAATATGCATGAGGCAGTCCTCAACAGAGAAGCCACCAGCACCAAAGAGCTCAAAGTAAAGGGCACATTTAATGGTATTTTTGTCATTTTTCTCGTCACTGGAACCCAATACTGACACCCACAATTTAAAGGATGAGAGGCTTATTTTTGTTCTCCTTTTTAGTCTATGCTTACTTGGCTCCAAGGCAGGATGGCATGGCAGAGGGGCATAGTTGAGGAAAAGCTCCTCATGTCATGGCACCCAAAGCAGAGAGGGCTGGGATGACCCAAGAAGGAAGATGTACTTTTCTTACATGCCTTCAAGATTTCTCGCCTATTGCCCTGTAGTGAAGTACTTGGCTTCTTTTAATGCTGATCTTTTCAGCAAGCACTTTCCTCTCCTATTTTCTTGGCTCTTCCTTTCTGGGAAATTAGTATCTAACTTAACCATCTCATTTAAAGATGAGAGAACTGAGTCCAAGATACCCTAGGCCACTGCTTCCCTAAGACCAGCACAATAATTACATAGTAAATGGAATGCAGATACTGCAGGCATCAAAACTGAGTTATATGATCATTCATTATTATCAGGGCGTACACAAGACCTTTCACTTGTTGTCACTATGGATTTCTTTTCTGCTATCTGCATAACATAAACCTATATAGCTGCCCCTACAGATAGCATTCTGGGTTTCATGCCTATTCTTCTATTTATATTAATTCTTGCAAACATAGTTTTTTATGTGCACACGCTTTAACTTATCTCCTGCATATAAATCATTTTTGTTCCATCTTTTTTTTAAACTCAGAACTACTTTGTAAAGATCTATCCGTGTTGAAAAGTGTACTTCTACTTTGTTGCTATTAACTGGTACAGGATGAGTCATAGATTATATTAGCCATATTCTACCTGCATATTCTACATGCATAAATGCCTGTGACCCCAAGAAATGTTACCCTAATCAGACTCCTACTTATCCCCTTATAGCCCCATGCAAGTACTTCCAGAAGCAAATTTCTGGATCACTGGGCATGCAGATACAGTGGACCTTTGAGTTATGAACTCAATTCTTTTGTGAGGGGTGGTTGTAACTCAAGTTGGTCAGTTGAAGGCTTGGACTCCTCTACACAGCCTTCAAAATCTCTCTCTCGTAAATACAGGCAGATCTCAGTGTCCTCAGAGAGACATTGGCCCATGGCCAAGGATTTCTCAAATAACCCCAAGAGGAAAGGATGTTGTAATGTTCCTTCCAGAACCCAGTATCTGAGACCATCTGGAAGCACATGCAGCCAGCATTTGGGTCGTAACTCAAGACATCATTCTAAAATTCTAGTCATAACCCAAGCTGTCTATATGTCAGGCTGGTTATAACTTGAGGGTCCACTCTACTTAGTTTGACTAATTGGTGCAGGATTGCTTTTCAGAATAGCTGAACCAACTATTCACTCCTTCTGCAATGCATAAGGATTCCCATGGCCCCACATCTTTGCTAACATTTGGTGCCTTAGGAGGCACCAGCAGATCGCGTGTCTGGTGAGGGTCTGCTTCCTGGATCACAAAAGATCACCTTCCTATCTCATGACCAGATTACATTCTCAAACCCCATTGCCTGTCATTGCCTTGGGAAATGGGGTCTCAAACTAGAACTCTGGGGATACATAGCATTCAATCTACAGCAGTTTATAGTCTTTGGTTTTATTTTTCTTTTCTTAGTATTATTTGCCAACTTAATATACTAAAATAGTATCTTACTCATGATTGAATTTGCATTTTTCTAATTATTAATGAGCTTGTGCACTATTATCTATATTTACTATCCTCTTAGACTCTCATTTCTATAAATCACCTGTACATATTCTTCACCTGTTTTTCTTTTAGATCTTTTGTTTTATTTATTTGTAGGAGTTCCCTATGTACTCTAGATATTAATAGCACATTGCTTATAGACCTTTTACTCTCTGTGTCTAATATTGACTATAAAGCAGAAATCCATAATGCCAGAGTAATCATACTCAATTTTCTTTGTGTTGCAAATATTTTGAGTTTTTTTAAAGAAGTCCTTTTCTCTTTATAATTCATAAGACATTTAGCTATATTTTTTATTACTTTTATATTTTAATTTTGATATTGTCTTTAATGTATCTTGAGAACACCTGTGAATATAACATTAAGGATCTAGTTAAAGAGTAAAATAAATGATAGATAATAGAAAGTAGGGAGATAGATCTTTTTCAAATGGTAAGGGGACCAAAAGATGGAGGGAGGGAGGAGAGAGGGAGAGGCAAAGGGGATGAAAAAAGAATTGAGATGTGTTATTCACATGTACCAACTTCACAAAAAGAATGTATTATGTAATACAAACATGTATTAATAAAGAATAAAAATTGGAAAAAAGTGCACTCTGGTTTAATGTTATTGTTTTGTAGCACATATGTTCTTCTTCCTGCTGATCTATGTTTTTAATAATTGGTACAGTGCCTGCAGCTGCACTGCTTCAAAACAAATTTTTGCATCATATCAATTTATTTCATAGCTTCTGAAAAACAAGGAAAATGTGAAAGAAAACAAGTTCAAAGGAAACTGTGGAAATTCAGAGCCTAATTCTCAGGCAGATTTTAATAAACAGATTTAATAGATTTTAATAATGTAATGATATTACTGGCAAAAGTAAGGATAAAATAATTATTAAATATACTAACTCATTATTTATTCATTAAAGGGCCCAAATGTGCCTCCCACATTTCTGTGATGGGAGGTGCATTGCTTCAATAATATCTCCCTGCAGCCTGTGCACTTCTAAGGGACAAGGATAGTACTGTAGGTATCCAGGCTCCTCCTTTTATTTTAATTTTCTGTCTCTGGTGAGTTCTGTTGGGAAATGTAGGTATGAGTAAGAGTAAAGTGTTAGTAAATTACATATAAGAAAGAGATGTCAATTGCAGGATTGATTTTGATGGAGGAATAAATTATAGCTACATTTATGAGTGAAGTATTAATAACTGCTAGCACCTCAAAGACCCTGGCATACCCTAGACCTTGACACTGGCCAGAGACAGAGTATTCTACACAAGGTTCTTACCTAAGCTAGGTGTGACTGACCTACCATTAGTACCTGAACTAGATATGCTATATGCTTTACAGATTTCCCAAGTGCCAAAAACTGACCAGGAGAATTCAACATGATACAGCCACTTTGGAAGAAAGTTTAGCAGGTTTTTTGTTTTGTTTTCTTTTGTTTTGTTTATAAAATGAAACCATCTCTTACTATAATGATCCAGAAATTTATTTCTTTGGTAGTCACTCAAATGAAATAAAACCATATCCATAGAAAACCCTGTACACAGACGTTGATACTTGTAATTGTAAAAACTTGGAAGCATTCAAGATGTCCTTCAGTAGGTGAATGGATAAATATATTACATTTTGACACTTCCAGACAATAGAATATTGTTCAGCACTCAAAAGAAATGAGCTACCAAACCATGAAAAGAACACAGGAACATTAAATGGTTATTACTAAGTGAAAACTTTGTCTAAAAACTACTCTGTGTGATACTTTACTGGTAGACATAGGACATTGTACTTGTGTCAAAAATCCATAAAATGTAAGAATGAACACTTCTGTAAACAATGGACACTGAGTGACAATGACATGTCACTACAGGCACATCAGTTGTATCTAATGTGCCATTCTGGTGTGGGGTGTTTATAATGGAGGAGGCTAGAGACCAGTGAGGGCAAAAGGGTGAGGGGTGGATCCTGTACTTCCCATTCAGTTTTCCTGTGAATCTAAAAGACTTCTTTAATAAAGTGTCCATTATAGTAAATAAACAGCTATGAGAACCTCAAAATGCCTAAGAGGTATGGTGAAATATAGAGGAATGTAGAGGTAGAAAGCAGTTTTGAAAGAGGGCAGGAAGTTGGCACAATTGAATTCTATAGCTGAAAAACTTTGTGGCTCAACTGTGTTTTTGGTAGAAAGCATAAAATCAGAAATTTTGTAATTATCAAGCTAAAAATCTTTTTATCAATAAGCACAGGCAGAAAGCAGAAACCAAAAGCATTCTTCTCAAATAACTGAGTATCTGAATTTCATGTAACTTAAAATTCTGTGAAACTAATGATGGTATGGACAGCAGGCCAGTATGAAGACTAAATAACAAGTTGGTGAGGGTGTTGGAGACTTCCAGGTAGTGTTTCTCAACACTGGTGAGGAAAACTGTAATAACAAGTAGGCTTCAGGAGTCATAAAAAGACCAAAAGCAAAACAAAATAATAATTCCTCAGATAAACCTAATCTATTCTTAACTTGAAATATATATTTGGATTTGGGCCTATTGTGTGATACTAGGAAGTATTCAAAATCACTAAGTATCTGTGCATAACCTGTTGAATATTTTGCACAAGCTATAGTGGTTGATAAGAGTAACATCACAGCTCAGAAAAAGCAGTAGGTCAAGTACCTCCCTGATGAGTTATGTGGTCCCTGTCCTCATAAACAGATGACCTAAAACCTGGCCCTGCTAGGGCCAATGCAGAAGGCTCTGCCATTGAGTTGGTCACTAATATCTATAGGAATTCTTCAGCTACCCTTGAGGGATCATCTGTATTCGTTACAGCTTGGTGGGTGAATAACTTCAAAATTCTCAAGTTAGTTAGGTATCCCAAGGAAGTGTTTTCATAAGAAACCCTAGTACCTGGCTTCCAGGATTAGAGAGTTGTCTGGCAGTTTTGCCCATTTGCTCAGTGAAAACAACAAACCAAAAGAAAGAATACTAATAACTATAATAGTGCAGATCACAGTAGTCTAAGCATGTGGTTCCATGGCATGGGTCCCCTGAAAAGGAGTACTTCTAAACCTTAAAAGTATGCTTGGCATTGAGTAAGTAGTTTGTCCTTTAGGAATCCTTTCCTAATGAACTGAGTACAAGAGGAGTCCTGAAGATGAGACAATTACCAACACTGGAGAATTGGTTTCAAGGAAGTAAGGCAGGATTCCTTTAAAGGATGAGATTGGAGTAGTCCTGATCATTGTCTATAAGAACTACACAGTTGACTCTTCGTTTCCAGACAAAACTCCTTGGATAAAAGTTGTTTATAGGTTGGTGTAAGTAGCCAAAGAAGAAAAGTATGAAGCTCAACTAGTGAACCTTAAATGTCTTTGAGGAGCCTTGTTCCCACTAAGCAAAACTGTTCTCACTTATCTTGCTAGAAATAAGTCCTACATGGACAAAACATAAATAGTTCTTATCAGTGCTCTTCTTGAAACTGTGCTAAAAGTGCTAACATAATCTCACTCCCTCATTTACTGAACTATTGCTGCCCAGTTCAAGTTCCCACCTGTGCCTCCAGCACCCACAGCTCCTTCAGCTTCACAAGAAATCTTGACTGGCAGCAGAGAAATAACCCGGAGCCACTTCTATAGATCAGCAGTCACAATCACAGGTGCCCACACTGCTGTCTCCTCATTCCCTCTGGTTCTGAGGCAATTAGTATTGATGGTACAAAAGCACAAAGCTACTCCTAGATTTTCGGGAAAACTATTCTAACACCACTCTGGCCCTCGCATTGCCTTTCATTGGACCAGTCTAAGGCTCTGTCAACATGTCCTGTAGACCACCTTCTGATTAATTATACTACCTTGTATTGACTCAAGTTCCTCATTTTTTTTCATCAAGGTGCTCCTGAAAAAGCAGGTCAACAAATGAGAACAAATAATAACAATAATAATAATAATAATAATACAAAAACAACTGGGTTCCAAACTAAGCTGCATAGCTTCATTCCATTTCATGGCTAAAGACTGTTTCTTAATCCCAGACAGCTATCATAGCCTTGATTGTCGTTGCTCAAAACACTTAGAAAACAAAGAAGGAATCACCAGTGGGAATGTACCAATATTACTAAAAAGCGACTCAAGTATGTTTGTGTGAGAAGGATGTTATTATACAATTTTATTTTCAAATGACTTCAAGCCATATTCAGTTACCTCTCTATAGTCACACACTTGGTATTTGGTAAAGGAGTAAAACACTAACACAAAACCTGATCATTGATATTCATTTGAACCAACTGAGTTATTGAACATAGGTTCAAATCATCTTTTAAAATATCTGTAAAAGATTACACTACCAAAGCACACATGTACCAAATGAAAGGTGATATAGTATAAAAGTAGACAACATGAAGTTAGACAGAAGTGATATTATGTCAGACATTATTAGAGATGTTATTTTGTTTGGAGATGTTAAAATACCTGTGATTAAGTCATTTGAATAGATTTTTATTAGTTCATATTTCTGGAAGCTGAGAAATCTAACAAGACAACACCAGCATCTAGTGAAAGCCTTCTTGTTCATCATAACATGGTGGATGACATCACATGGTGAGACAGAGTGAGTATGCTAATTCGGTATCTCTCCCTTTCTTATACATTCCCTAATGCCATCACAGAGACCCACCTTCATGACCTCATCTACTCTTAATTCTCTCTCAAAGGCCCCACCTCAAAATATCATTAAGTAGGGTTTTGAGGATTAAATTTTCAACACATGAATTCTGGGGCACGCCCAAATCAACATGTAAATGCATGAACTCTGAGTAAAGAGATTGTCCTCCATAATATAAGTAGGTCTCATCCAGTCAGTTCTCAGCCTGAAAAGAACCAAAACTTACATTTTCCCTAAGGAAGAAGGAATTCTGCCAGCATATGGACTTCAGACCTGTATTTAAACATTATCTCTTCCCTGAACTTTTGTCCACTGGCCCACCCTGCAGATTTGGGGCTTACTAACCTCCATAATTACATGAGTCAATTCCCTAAAGTAAATCTCTTCCTAAATACTATACACCTTATTAGTTCTGCTTTACTGAAGAGCCCTAATATAAACTATATAAGTTTATTTATATAAGTTTCAATCTTCTTAAGTGAAAACAAGGGACAAATATACCTATGTCATATAGAAGACAATAAATGAAACATTTGATCAATGTCATGTGTGGTGGTATAAATGTAAACTTGTTAATACCAAAACCTCAGGAAAATGGGAAAGTTGCTTAAAGAGAGATTTTAGGCCTATGCTTAAAATTAATAAACTCATTCATTCTTTGCTTTTCCTCTACATCACACCATTTCTTCAGATATCTATGAGTTGTGATCAAACTACAGGTTGAAACTTTAAATTTAAAAAATTTATTACAGCAAAAGATACATTGCCATTAACCCCCCCTCAAAATACACCTCCTTCCTTTGAACACAGTTATTCCATAGTTCTTGTCACTTTCTAAAGTGGATCCAGAAGTTGTTTTTCATGGATGACTTTATAAGGTTTTATCAAAAATAAGGTGAATACTGCTTCTAAATACCATCCAGTGGAAAGGCAGTCCCATAAAAATATTATGGTGTGTTCTTATCTGCCTTATCCAGCAGATTTGTCACCAAGTGACTTCAGGTTTTTCCTCAAAGTCAAAATGACATGAAAAGTAAGTGTTTTGAATCCATTCAGGACATCAAGGCAGTTATGATAGTGTAAATAAAGAAACACAAAAAAGACTTCCAGAACTGCTTCAGTAGTTGGCAAGAATGATGGGTGTGTATGAAGTTGGAGTATTTTGAGGGGGATCAATGGCAATGTGTCTTTCACTGTAATACATTTTTTCTTTAAACATTCACCATTAGACCACACTACACATGTGGCTCACTTTTACATTGTATTTCAAGCATAAGCACAAAATAAATATACCAAAGTAGAGGAGACAGGTGGAGAAGCAATGAGGGCAATTATTGGTCATTTCAATAATCCATGGAGAGGTAATGGTTTACACCAGGGAAGTGGTAGAGAGGGGCTGGAAAGTAGTGCTATTCTGGATGTTTTCTGTAGACAAAGTTGAGAGGATTTACTCATGGATTTGTTGTGAGGTGTGAGAGAGACTATTGTTCTCCTAACTCTTCTCTCTGCTTCTGCCCTTGCCTGATTCCAAACAGCCAGATCTAGCACATTAAAATTTAGTTCATTGCATGTTATTCCTGTTATCAGAAACTCCAAAGGCTTCTTGTCATCCATCATAAAATCCAAATCATATGGTTCCTGATATCTTATCTCCTTCTCCCCCCCTCACACACACACTATGCTCTGCCATTACCACTTGCTTTATATTCTTTGAACATATTGGTAACAGTAGGACTCTGAACTCTATTTAGAACGATCTATCTCTAGAAAGGGGTCACTTTTCTTCATTTGTATTATTTATTTGTAGAGACTTCCTTGACAACCCTGTCTAAACTCGCACATCCTGAGGCCCCTTTGGGTCACCTTATTAGATTATAGATAATAACATGAATCCTTAAAAATAGTTACTTTTATCACCTTTGGAAGATGTTGTTGAAATGGTTTCCTTGTATACATAAAACTTACTTTAAGAATCCTAAGGACCAATGAGAGAAAAAATCCAAGTGAATGAAAAGTTTATACAGCTAAAGATCTAGCATGACATATATATATATATATAGATAGATAGATATATATAGATATAATATAACAAGTATAAGAGAAAAGCAGTATTTTGAAATACAAACACTAAATTGAAAATTATATGGACAAATAATTTAAATTGTGTTTGATTTATAGTCTACATAAGCAGTCTTACACTTTGTTCTAGAGTAGATGGACCCAGGAATTTAGTCAATTATATTTATTAATTCTTCAAAGATCTATTTCTTAGTGTTCTACAGTGATTTCAATTAAGTAAGATAATGTTGAGGACAGGGGATTTACCTCAGTGGTGCCGCTGCCTGCCTAGCAAGCACAAGGTCCCAAGTTTGATCCCCAATACACACAAAAAAGATAATGTTGGCATTATAAAATTAACTGAAATTTCAACATGCTCTATATTTAGGAATAATTAAGGTATAGGATCTAACTGTCTTGAAGCATTATGTCTCCAAGTGCTTTGGGGAAGGTTTTTTTTTGTATATGTTTAAAATTTTTTTCATGGTTATTTTTCAGTTCAAGTTTTCTAGGGGTTTTTTGGGGGGGGGATTAATTTTGTTTTGTTTGTTTGTTTGTTTTTTCCATTAAGTTTATTGGTACATTTTAGGTATACAATACAGTTACATTCATCATTGGGTATTTGTACCTTTTCATGATGTATCTTGGTTCTTGTTTTTTCCTCATTCCCCTTTCCTCCCTTCACCCCATCCACCCTTCCCTATTTACAAAGAATTTGTTTCCATGTTTTTCCTTTTCTAATATTTTTTCTTTTTTGTTTTGTTTGCTTTTTTAAGCTGACCATGAACTCACTCTGTAGCCCAGGCTAGCCTCACACTTGTAGCAATCCTCCTGCCTCAGCCCTTCAAGTGCTAGAATTACAGGCACGTGCTATCACAGCCAGCTCTGCTTTTCTAATCAATTACAATAATTCTTCGTTTTCCCTAAACCTATTTTCTTTCGAGTAAATGTATTTAGTATAGATTCACATGTTATCATTTATCTCATCTACATCTGTTACATTATTTTTCTCATTCTTTAAATTGTTACATATTTGTGTACTTATCTTGAATGCAATCTCTTTAGCTTAATTAATGTTGTGGCTTTATATCTCCACTGGTACTATCTCTGTGTATTTGCCTGCTATCTTTATTCTTCCCTTTATCACTAACTTTCATTTTAGTTATGTATTTGATAATGAATAGATATGTGATAACTTATTTTATTTTTAAACTATTTGAAGAATGTTTGTCTTTTACTGTCCCTCTTAAAACAATTTACATATATTCACATAATAAAAATTATATTCCTATATCATAACTTCCATCACTTTTCTTCCTAACATTCATTTCTTGTGTTTCCTTGCTGATTTCTTATCATATTCTCTAAGTACACGTTAATTTCCCAGAGCAATTAAGACCTTAGTAGATATTTTCAGGTACTCTCTCCCTCGGTGGGGAAAGTTTGCTGCATTTTAGTCATAATGGTCTCATTAGTCTGCTTTACACAGGTACCACTTGTTGAAGAGTTGTCCTGTCTGTGCATCCACTTCTGCTAGCATGTTGGCACAGCACAATGCTAAAAAGAGCTTTAACAGTCAACTGTCATCTTGTGCTAAAGACTGTATGCCATCTACCACCAAGGCCCTTTAGCAGGCGGTCAGAAAATGATACAATCTCTAAACCTCTCCTTAATATTTATCTTCTTGGAGCTATCCGCACCAGGTTTCAGAAGTTGGATTTTACAGCATGCATAGCAGACAACTAGACAAAGAAAGAGTAAGAAATTTGAGGACTAACATCTGTTAGAGAAAGCAGTACCAATATTGGGCAATGGGGATATCAGATTCCAGTGCCAGTCTGATAAAATCTCTGCCAAACCAACAGGGAGTATAAAAATAGATACTACCTGTAGGGAAAGATGGGCCCCTTAGGTAGAGTCAGTAAGGACTCGGGGTTTAAGAAGCAGGACAGCAGCCTCTGTGATGCTCTTGAGGCTATGAGCTGCAAAAACTGGTAGGTTGTGGTTTTGCTTCTGCCTCTGTGCAGATAGCACTATCTAGTTCCTCCTTTTGCAGGTTTCCATGCCTACCCAAGTTCCCCAATTAGCCCACAAAACCCAAATCCTAGCAACAAGCCCAACATCCAATCAATCATTTACCCTCTGGGTTGGGGACTGGAGTGGAAACAGGGCCCCTACCTCATAAAACTAGGAACACTGCCTTATATTCAGCAGCCTCTGGGGCCCCCACTCTTTGGAGTATATTGTATTTGGTTTTGTAATGCTTTTTCTTGCAATAAAACTTACTTTCACTCTGTACCATGTCTTCCAACTCCTCTTCCTCTTTCTACATCAGAGAGACAAGGCTGGGTAAATGTGAGGGTGGGCTAGTGAGCCCAGACCAACTGAACCAACACTACCCATTAGAGAAATCTACAGGAGGTGAAAACGGTTTGTATCACCACCTTACTCAATCGTTGGCTGAGGGCTACCCAGGAAGAGCATTGAAAATTGAAGCAGACCCTGACAAAGCTAACTGCTAGAGCTCACCCAGGTCTATTAAGCATATTTTAAAATCTGATTCTTCATGTCTTCCGCGACTCAGGACCTCGAGTGTAGACTGGAGCAAGCACTGTGGAAATCGGTATGGAGATACCTCAAAGAACTAGGACTGGAAGTCCCATTTGACCCTGCTATTCCACTGCTGGGGATCTTCCCCAAAGAATTAAAAGAATCATACCACAGTGATATATGTGCACCCATGTTCATAGCAGCTCAGTTTGTAATAGCTAAACCTTGGAAACAGCCCAAATGCCCATCAACTGGAGACTGGATAAAGAAAATGTGGTTTTTAAATAAAATGGAGTACTACTCAGCCATAAAAAGAGAGAAATTAGAGACATTTATAGCTAAGTGGATGCACATTGAGGCAATACTCTTAAGTGAAATAAATAGGACACTCATGTGTAAATACCAAATAGTTTCTCTGGTGTGAGAAACTGATAGTGTAAATAAGGACTAAATGTATAATAGGTCATGTGAAATAGGAAGAAAAGGGGCAAAGGGGAAGGAAGTGGGAGGGCTAGGGGAAAGGATAGAAGGGAATGGGATTAATATGAGAAAATGGAAAAATAGGAACAAAATCTTTGTAAATAGGGAGGACTGGAGGGGTTGAATGGAGGGCTGGGCAAGGGTGAAAAATAAGAACCAAGAGAGATTATGTAAAGGTGCAAATTTCCAATGATGAATGTCATTATATTGTATACCTAAAATGTACCAATGATTAGAATGAATAATCGATAATGCAAAATAGGAAGAAAAGGTCCAAAGGGGTAAGGGTAGTGGGAAGGGCAGGGGAAAGGAAAGAAGGGAAAGGAAAAATGATGAGAAATGGAAAAAATGGAAATAAAGTCTTTGTAAATAGGGAAGGGTGGAGGGCATGAAGGGAGAGCTAGGAATGGGGAAAACATAAGAACCAAGATGCATTATGTAAAGGTACAATTCCCAATGAGAAATGTAATTGTGTTGTATACCTACAATGTACCAATAAAAGAATTTAATACAAAAAAAAAATCTGATTTTTTCACATCTGAGGCCTTGCTGACCCTGGGGGGAATGCTGTCCTGGTACTAATTCCTAAAGATTATGAATGACTCCACTGTAAGTATACCTCTCATATACAAACAACTAATCCAGAGCTCAGACCCAAGCCCCTCTTTTGGGGAACTCTTTCACCTCACACCACTATTCCTCTGCCCCAGTCACTCTAGGGCCAGGGAATCCCTGAAATTAATCAAAGCAGCCAATCTAAACCAGCTTGCTCTGTCTTACGTGTTTTTACCCCTCAGACACAAAGGTAAAGTCACTTGCCAGTAGTTCCTGCTCCCTTACCTCTTGCTGGACACTGATGCTCTCCTTGTGGACAGTATGGCCATTGAGGCATGAAGAGCCTTGCTCCTAGAAATGGTGAGTAACATGCTATCTTTCTAATGGCAAAATGGTCCCCTAACCTGAAGGCCTCACCATACTCAAATAAAAGTAAAGTCTATTTTTAAAATGCAAGAACAATTGTCCACAGCTTAGCAACAGGATTTGTCTTGAAAGAGGATCTGAAAGATATCTCCAGGTCTTCTGCAAGAGTATTTTTTTATCAGTTGAAATGTGGTTATAATACTGGAGAAAGCAGTGGGTTTTTTATTTCCTCACTTATTAAATATTTCAAAAAATTTTAATATATTATTTGAGTAAATGCTGTAAATTATTCAAATCACTGAATGAGTACTTAACCACATGCCAGGTATGGATGAAAGGCTCTGAGAACATAGGTAGCATTCCCTTCCTCATGGACTCTGTAGTTTACTGTGTAATAATTTCAAGAATACATGCATAGCATTGTGATGGATTTATACTGTAGAAGACCAAGCTATCCTAAGAGTTAAGAAGCCCTCAAAAGTGAAGGCTATTAGAACTTTTTTTTAATTTATATATTAATTGGTACATTTTAGGTATACAATAAATTTACATTTATCATTGGGTGTTTGTACCTGAACATGATGTATCTTAGTTCTTATTTTTTTCCCCATTGCCTATGCAGGCTTCACCCCCACCACCCTTCCCTATTTACATAGACTTTGTTTCCATTTTTTTTCTTTCTCATAATTTTTCCTATCCTTTCTTCCCTTTCTCCTTCCCCTCCTGCCACTGGTTGAAATTCCAACAATACACTTCACAGAACTAGAGAAAACAATACAAAAATTCATTTGGAAGCAGAAGAAACCTAGAATAGCAAAAGCAATTCTGGGCAACAGAGACATGGCTGGGGGTATCACAATCCCCAACTTGAAACTATACTACAAAGCTACTGTGATAAAAACAGCATGGTACTAGCAAAGAAACAGATCCGAAGATCAGTGGAATAGATTAGAAGATGCAGAAACAACTCCAGACATACTCAGGCACCTCATCTTTGACAAAGGAGCCTACCACCCTCATTGGAGAAAAGATAGCCTGTTCAATAAATGGTGTTGGAAAAACTGGATTTCAACCTGCCGAAGATTAAAACTAGACCCATACGTATCACTGCACACTAAACTAAGGTCAAAGTGGATTAAAGAGCTAAATATCAACACAGAAACAGTAAACTTGCTGGAAGATAAGTTAGGTAGAATCAATGACATTCGCATAGGAAAAGACTTTATGAACAAAACTTCAGTAGCATGGGAGCTAACACAAAGAATCAACAACTGGGATCTCATCTTAATAAAAAGCGTCTGCAATGCAAGAGAAACTACCAACAGAGCTAAGAGACAACCTACAATATGAGAAGAAATTTTTAGCAGCTGTACCTCAGACAAAGGTCTACTATCTAGAATATATAAAGAATTGAAAAAAATCAGACCCCCCCAAATTCAAAGACCCCATTCAAAAATGGGCATCCGAAATGAACAGACATTTCTCAGAAGGCTATTAGAACTTTTAAATAAATGATTCCTGTCTGGAAACTAAGTAAAGATTTATTGAAACATATATTAAAATATCATTCAAGCTGAGAGAACAGGCCTGGAAGAGATTAAGAGGCAGCATATTCTAGTTACACAAATTAATTCAATGAGGAGAGCATTGCTTTTAAGAAGGGGTTGGGAGGCACAAAACATAAGCAAGGAACAGATACTATACTATAGGGTTAGGTCTTTCTGAGTTGAGAACAAATTGTATCTTAAAAGTAAGGGAGTTGCTTATACGTCTTAAAAACTTACCAAAGAGTTTTTAAAAAGAAAAGTGACATAATTCAAATTATAATACTTTTCTAAGGTGAAGAATGAACCAAAATGGAAATGAGGAACTAATTGAAAGGCTGTGGCAACAATGCCACTGAGTGGTTTCAGTGGCCTGAAGTCAAGTGGCGAGAGTGGGACGAAAGGAGATAAATTCTAGGCTAATAAATATTCATATAGAGCAAGTATTCCCAATACCCCAGTACAAGTCTGTGGCTTATTAGGAACCAGGCTGCACAGCAAGAGGTGAGCAGCAGGCAAGCCAGCATCTGCTCCCCATCATAGGACTCACCACCAGAGCTCTGCCTTTTATCAGGTTCTTACAGAGCTCAGCCCTACTGTGACTCGCAAGGGATCTAGATTGCATGCTCCCTATGAGAATCTAATCCCAAAGCCACCTGCCTACCTCCCTGCACCCATGGAAAATTTGTATTCCCCAAAATTGGTCCCTGGTGCCAAAACGATTGGAGTCTGAGATGACACTCAGGTTTCTGGTGTAAAAATCTGGATGAAGGAAAGATCATGTGAGGTTAGACTAGAGGAATAAGTTCAGAAAGAGCAAGAAGTGGATGCAGAACATAGGTGGAAAGGTTAGCCTCCTCCTGAAGGAGAAAAGTCTTCTTCACTGTAACAGGAAGCATCTGAGCAGATGTGTATAGATTGGAATATATGATAACAGGAAGTTGAAGGAGTGTCCATCTGAAGATGGGTCTCTTTCTATTTCTAGTAGTAGAAAGGTAAGTCGTCTATTGAAAACAAGTATTGGGAATAAGAGATGGAAAAAAATGTTTGAGGAGTAAATAAGACTTGAAATGATTTTATAACCAATAAGCTAGTCATAGACCAAGTAATCCTAGCTATATTGCTGGGCAGTGTTGACAAGCCAGCTAAGACTATCAACCATACATTTATATGACCAATTATAAAATATCACCAGCCACAGCCAGATGGCTCTGCTGCCCTGGGCTTAATAAGAATCCAAACTCCAAAATCAAAAATACTACCAGTCCACATGTTCTTAGATCACCTGCTTTTCAGTTGTTTTTTCTACCTAAATTGTTATGATGGGCTTAATGAATTATTTATAATTCCTTAGAAAACATTACATTTAATAGATATTTGCAGAAAAATATTCCAGGGCTGAAGGTTCAATGATTTGGAAATATTTTCTTAATCACAATCTCTCCCCTTCATCTTCAGCAAGCCAAAAAACCAGTATCCATAGTTTTTACACTGCATGATTTCTCTTCTTTCAAAATAAATTCTCTCTACTATCTCCTAGAATGCTATTTTTGTCAGTCCTCTTAGGTCAGGTTGCCTTGGTTTTCTTACTTTAGAACTACAGAAAGAAAATCAAGCCTATACCAAGGAGGAAGAGGATTCTCTTATTTTTTTATTTTTTTTATACATTGTGATTCTACCTTTATTTGCAATGGCTGCCCCTTAAAAATAGCATAGGTCAAAACCTATTCTGCCACTCCCAGAGGACCTGAAGTCTAAGAGTCAATGCCTTTGTTACTATATCCTATTATGAACAATCCCTTTGCTTCATAAACCATAATTTCAGCCCCACCTCCCTTTGTGTGGAACACATCACAAGCATACAGGAAGTCACTTTCGGACTGAATTCAATTTTCCCCATGTCACTGCCCTGACTCATTCTTGATTCTGTGTAAATAGTAATAGTAACAATATCCTAATGTATTAAGTTTTTGGATATTCAGACAATATTTATTGACTAAACACCTCCTTGGTAAAAAGTAGCTGACTGAGTATTCCAGGAAATGCAAAGATCTAGGAGAAAGAGCAGGACGACTTGGGGGAAAGTCCTGTAAACAAAACAAAACAGAAACAAAAACAAGAGACACTGCAAGTTCTAGAAAAATCATTACAAAAGAAGTAAAAAAAATTTTAAACCCATTTAAATATTTAAATTATTCAGCCCAACCAACTGGATGCTTCAGTGTGCTCTGAACAAAATTCCAGCAGTAAGGTAGTAAAGAAAACTATCTCCATGAATGAGGCACTGAATCATCTACAACAGAAAAAAAAAACAGAAAATGACCAAATATTGTACTTTCCATTAGAAAATAGTTTCAATATTTAATGATGAATCCATTCAGTATAAAATGATTTGCCCTTTAAAATATAGCAATTAAAATTATTAATTATAGGTGAGACATGGTACATATTTTCACATTTTCCATGAGTCTGAAATTACATCAAAACAAAAAGTTATAAATATAAGGCTATGAGAAATAAGTATTAGCAATAGAGATATGTATATGAGACAACATTAAGTATTAAAATCATGCTATAAAGTTTTACACTACGATACAACAAACCTGTGTGAAGAAAATTCATATGTATGAAAATTACTTTAAGGTAATATAAATTAAAATGGTTTAGGTTACATTGTTCACATTTTTTAAAATATTACTATAAAAATTTGATTTCACTGTAAGGACCAATGACAGACTATCAGGCAAAAGATACATGATCTAAAAATGCATTTAAGAAGGATGAGGAGGAGACACTTATCTCTGTCCCTACTGTCTGAATTGAATGTTATATTTGAAAATGTAGAAGTCCTGGAGTGAATTCATAAGTCATTAGATATCAGTAGCATGATAAAGTCATAAAATTTTACAGTTGAAAGTCCTCTAAGAGCCCCTGATTCAGCTTTGCACTTTCTCACATGCACATGAGACTCAAGGAAGAATAAATAGTATTTTCCCTTAGGATGAAAAACTAGTTGGTGAAAAAATACAGGCTAGAATCCAAATTTTAACATCCAGCTTATCACAACTTCTGATTCTTTAGCATTCAGTATTTCTTACAAAGTAATCTCACTATAACCTTCCAAATTTATGCCCATCCAACACAGTAGACAGGAAAGCCCTTTCTCACCTCTGTATTTTTGCCTCTGTGTTTTCCTGGCCTCTGCCACTGCCTACGAACACTGGCTCCCACCCTGCATCCTTACTCTAACCCAACACACTAATACAGAACCACCTTCTTCTGTCCACTCATCTTCAAGTAGCAGTGTGTTGAAATGCTTTTTCCTAAAGATAATACTTGGGAAAAGATTGAGTGGATTTTAATTTTAGTGGTTTCGCCAGCTTGTCGCACAACTCTGTGCACCTACTCAAGCTCATCTCTGTATCTCTATTTCATGCATAGTGACAAAACAGTATTATATTACTGAGACGATGAGGGGCTGCAGATGCAGTGCCCATCAATGTGCAGAAAGTATCTTCCGATGCTACTTGGTATTCTGTAGTGAGAAATAGGCTGTATGATAACATGGGCAGAAGTGTCACATTTTTTCGAACTAAAAATGGTTCTACAAATGTTAAATAGTCACAGGATTTTTGCAGATCCTGTCACCTGCAATTGTGAGTAATCACAGTTTGTCAAAACAAAAGAAATTCTCACTGTTTTGTCAAATTCCCCTATTTCTAGCCTGTCCCACAAGTCATGCTATTGGTTCACGTTGTTCAAGTTAATTCCTTCAGACTTGTTCAACAAGTTAGATTTTAATTATGTGGGATTTCCTCCTTTGACTTCAGCTCATTCACAGATACACATAACACATCAGAGTCATTTCAGTGGGAATCTCAAAGGGGTTGGACAAGCAGAAAAAAAGACCTCTTCATTATTTAGGATAAAAATGTATAGGTAAGTCCTAATCTTGTCTCTACAGCTTTAAAAGTTTTACTATTGCATTTTAAAGCATATAAAAGTATAGAGAAGTTTATAAATTTTTGGCTATGGTTGAAAATCTTCTAAGGGCTTTCCCAAAAACTTCACTGAACCGCTTATATAGTTTTAGATAATATGCTTAATACTGTTTAAAGTATTGCTTATCGGAATTCTTTAAGGAAATGAATAAATCTAAAGTGATGACTTGGCATTTTAACATATCTTTAAATAAGAAAATGGTTTTGTGTTTCATGTTTCACTTTTCAAAAGGTTAATATGTGGATTTAAATGTAATCAGTAAAAACCTCTCTTGTTTTAGAAGTTTTTGTGCATTCTGTACTTTTACTTCAATCCTACCATCATTAGTGCCTATAAAATATGATATGAATCCTGAAGTTTTCTTTAAGAAAGACAAGATTTGTCTACTCCCACACAATTATGGATTTGTTATTTTAAAGAAAAAGGTTGCTAACTTTTAACAAAAATGTAACATTTGTCTGGATTTGTTTTTAGTTAATGAGTAGTCATTGTCATACATTTTCTCACAAAAAGCAGTAAGTTGTGGCCTAATGTACCATCAGAGAATAGTCTCAATGCAATGAAAATTATTACATACCCTAATGTGGTTCTGTGTGTATGTGAATGTGTATGTTGTATATATTGTTATTCTACAAGCTCAGAGAAACACAACATGATAAGTCATGCTGAAAGAGGATCAGTAAAATCAAGGAGATATAGATAGATATAGATATAGATATAGATACATATCCACTCCTTGTAACTCCTACTAATTAGTTTCCCTGTTGCATTAAATAGAAAATTCTGTAATTCTAAATTCATATTTTTCATTGGTTGGTCAGTTAATTTTTCTGAAAACAAGATAGGCAGAGTCACCATACTGAACTGACAGAATATTGGAAATAGTTTATGACCCTTCATTCATAAATTTGAGGACCAATGACTGAAAAGCAATGCATTCTGTCAACCCCTGTGAAAAATCAGAACTTTCAGTGGGAAGAGGGAAGCACTGCGAAGCTCCAGCTTTTCCCAAATCTTCCAAATGCTTTGAGGGGTCAGGGTATCCAAATCAGATAGAGGAAGAGAAATGGAATTATATACTATAATTTGTAGGTAGTTCTAAGAAAAATTTACCTGATTGTAGATAGATCTTTGGATAATCCTGAAATACCTTTGTTTATGAGTGAGCTGTCTTGAATGGTTTGATTGTTTTTATATATAAATTAAACTCCCTATTTCTTCCAAGTTATCCTCTCTTGAAGTTTACAGAGGTGACTTGCTCCTTTCTCCTGCCGCCTTCTTCTCTGAAGAAGAAAATCTTATCACAGGCCCCAAAATATGGACAGCTCTGTGTGATAAAATCATTATCATCTGAAGGTTCTTGAGCATTCCAGAAGTTCTCAGATCCATGCAGATTATATCTATATCCATTAGATTACACAAAAAATATGAAGTCTGGGAGATAGGAAGAAGGTTTATAATCCAGAATTCAGGGTGTGTCTTAAAGAAAGATTCAAGGCAAATAAGCATATCTCAGTTTAGGAACAGACAAGTCGTAGCAGGACTGCTCCCATCATAACAAATCTTATTTGTATTTCTTCTCTTTTGTCTGTGCTTGTGATATGATTAACTGACTACTGAGACATGCCAAAGCCAATCAGATGCCCTGCCTTCCAAGACCACAAAAGAACTTGAGACCAAAATGAAAAGCAATAACATTACTGTCAAAAAATGTATTCCAAACTTTGCCCATTGTTTCAATCCTGATTTTTTAATCTTTCTTTTATCTTTCAGGAATTATGCTTATATTTTCAAGCCATTAGGCAAAGACAGGTGGGCACCTGTATGTTGTTATAAATAAAAAGCCCAAAATAATGCATTTAAAGTACGAAGGTTGTGTCTGTCCTGAACACACACAAATTTTATTTTTCTCTTCGTTATTCTCCAAACAATGTAGTATAATAGCTATTTACATAGCATTTATATTATGTTAGGTATTAAAAGTAATCTAGATGATTTAAAGTATACAAGAAGATTGAATGGGTTGTACACAAATATGCCATTTTACATAAAGGACTCATGCATTTGAAGATTTTGTTATCTGCATGGGGTCCTCACCAGTCCTCTCAGACACTAACCAATGACTGTATAAGTTCTTTCCTACAAACAGCTTGAGCTACCTGTTAAAAGAGTTGCTGCAGATGTGATTAAAATACACAGGAAAATCACCTCCAATTAGTCGTCTGGGATTATGTATTTTCCAGCACATTCTTTCATGTCCTCTGCCAATTTCTCCATCAGACTACTTCCTCAGAAATTCATTATTATCCTGATATTTATGCTGCTCCAGCTTCCATGAAGTCTGTGATTGGCAACCTGAAAATAGCTCATGGGGAAGAAAATAACTATCTACTATTGTTGGGAAACCTAAAGTTGTTCAGTCTAATTACTTAAAAGGTATTTCTCTGACTTGAAAGACCTTTGAGTGAAGATTTTCATGATTTCAGTTTTTATGAGTTTGCTTTAAGTTTGACCCTAGTATGTGTTCTTGACATATAAAATAAAAGTACCACCTGACAGTCTAAGGTTACTGGAAATCAAAAGAACTTCAGCAAAATTCAAGCATATGAATAATTCAGCACAAAGGAAATTGTACATTCTATTGAATATTTACTGCATCTATTTGTCAAAGGCAAAGACAAGTGTATCAGAAATTAGTTGGTAAAGAAAGAGCTGAAATTTCCAGCCTATGGATCAAAAAATTGGATGTATTTTTTCTAACCTACACCAAGTTTTATTCTGATCCTCCTACTTCTTAGGCAAAATTCTGCCTAGTTGTAATATTGCAAAGAATGAAAGCATGCCATTTCCTTCTCTGCTAGAATATTCTCGTTCCCAGTGGTATATTCCCACTCTCAAGATTTACTGTACTATCTTCATTAAAAAAGCAAAAGAAAACAAAATAAAACCTTCCTTTAACTCACTTTTCCTTTTGAGCTATTATCTCATTTCTCAGCTCCCCTAAATAGAAAAATTCTTCTGAAGATTTGTTTAGACCCACTGCCCCCATTTCTGCTGTCTTCTTCCTTCTAACCTTTTGTTTTTAATTTATTATAAAATATGTCACACAAATTTCAATTTAAAAATAAGTTTATTTCCAATGTGCCATTGCACAGTAATATAAATACAAGTGGTAATATATTTCAAAAAATATAGAAGAAAGAAGCTTAAATATTTTCACCATAAAGAAATTACAAATTTCTGAAGAGGTATGTTTAACTGGATTTCAACATCACACAAGGTCTACCTGTATCAAAATATATGATATCCCATAGATAGATTTGTATAATTGTTATATTTATGTATCAGTTAAAATAAATATCAATCATATACTAAAAGGGACTATTCCTTTTCAAAAGCCCTTAACATATGTTCAAAGGGATATACAAAATATTCATTCATCAATAAGTATGTACATAAATATAGCATAATATTAATAAACCAGAATTACTATGTTAGCAGTCAAAACAAATAACTTAGATTTTTATCAAAGTGTACCTCAGAAAA
Source organism: Heterocephalus glaber (assembly GCF_053883595.1). Taxonomy (NCBI): domain Eukaryota; kingdom Metazoa; phylum Chordata; class Mammalia; order Rodentia; family Bathyergidae; genus Heterocephalus; species Heterocephalus glaber. Next base: position 57,803,962 of record NW_028258325.1, on the reverse strand, counting down.
CCATGTTATACAATGATAGCTCTAACATTGCTTCACTTAGGTAGGTTTTAAAAACTAATAAAATAATACTGCATTTAATTCATTACTACAATGCCCAAAATACAAATGTACCAGAGATAGACTTGAAAGAGAGGCACTAAATATATTAGAAGTTGATTATAGAATGGGAGAAGGAAATCAAACTGGGTATAAAGGACCAAGTGAATTTTATCTGTAATGATGTATTTCCTTTGATGAAAAAAAAGACTAAATGCAAAGTGTTACCAATTTTCTACTCTGGATGCTAGGCACAGGATTCTTGTGATATAGCTATGTTGATAAAGAGGGGCTTACTCATAATAACAACCTACTGAATCATTTCCAGGTCAAACATTTTACACAAATAATGGCATACACTTGAAGATAGTCCTGACTACATAGTTAGAAAGTATATGTCAACATGATCTAGCACAAAGTTCATATTATGTAAAATCCAATTCTTTCAGTGTCTGATGTAAGATCTTTAACTGAATGCACTTGTATTAAATGCTTTAAAAATGTGCAAAACAATTTAATGTTTACTAGCTGTCATAAGCAGAATAAAGGCTTCCCCAAAACAGGAACATTCTTTAACAAATGAACTGCTACGTATTTGGTATCTATTTAAAAGAAATAACATAACTAACATCTTAGAAGACCCTCTGGGAACTCCCACAGTGGCATCCTGTCCACTGGTTTCCTTCTTCTCCCCCTTCCCAGTGTAACTGCTACAGGGCATGGTATCTCACTTCCCTCCATTTTCTTTATGGTTTTAACATTTATGGCTATATCACTTAAAGCATATGATTCAGTTTACCTGCATTTAAAATAAATTTTATCAAAATTATACTTTATAAGATGTGTAATAGTTCACTCACATTCACAATTACATGATATTCCATTGTAAGAGTATCTTATAATTTAATTACTTTTTTGATAATTTGCCATTATAAATAAAGTACCTCTGATCATCTTAAAAAGGTCCAATGATAGAAATAATCAAGAATGACTTCTTGGTCTGTTTCTACAAATGAGTTTTCTTGATCACATAGTGTGTGCATGTGTAGTTTTACATATTTTCTCTTAACCCATTAGAAATTGTTTCTCATGCCCACAGCTCTGAAGGAGCTGGTGTCTTCATTGATCATCCATGTTGCAAAATGCAATAGGCAGGGCTATATATTCATTTTTCTTAACCACTGGAGCAGAACATTCCCTCTTTGAAACATTTCTTTTCAAAGCTTCCAAAACATCATTCTCTGATCAAAATTTCCTAGTTTTCATTATTGAATTCTTCTCATTTTCCTCTCCCCCAATTTTTAGCCCTCTGAAGGATGACCTCTTCTCTCTCATTGCTGCACTTATTTCTGTGAGTCCATCCAGCCCTATGGTTTTCAGTACTGATGGTCCCTGAGAGCAGATAATAGTCCCTCAAGTCCAAAATAATTCCCTGGGAACCTTGAAATAGTTTTGCTTGACAGTAACTTCTAATATTGTATGGCAAAATAAGCCATTTTGAATCTTACACACTTAAATGGCATATTTAATACCTCATTTATAGTTCTTATCATTCATTTATTGAGCCAATATCAGTTTTTTGAGTGCTTAATTTGTGTGAGGAAGGGCTAGACACACAGAACTGGAATAAAAAGGTCCAAATCCTGCTGTCATGTTGCTTACTGAGAAAACAGATACTTAAAAAATTAAATAAGCAAATAGCTGTCTAATTATAGTGATGATAAGTGCTATAAAAAAAAAGTTTAAGGGCTTTGTTTAATTAAAATGAATGGAACCAACCTCCATTGAAAATATTTATTCTGTAGAAATCTCAACAAAGCAAAGGGAGTGTTTTTAATGAGAACTCACAGACTTTCAAGCCAAAGACAAACATTAGTGATTAACATGAGAATATATAATTTCATTTTGGTTTATTTAATAAGATGACAATGAAATAAGTATTGTAATAGAGGGAACTGAACCAAGCCCAAGTTCATGGAAGGTTTCTCTGAGGATGTATTTTTGAAACAGAAACTAAAATGCAGGCAAAAAACAAATCATATTGACCTTTGAAGGACATATTAATGATCTGAAATTATATCCTAGGAGAATTGCAAAAGTACTAAAGACTTGAGGAGAACAGAGACGTTATTATGTTAGAATGCTTCAAAAATAATTCTGGCTTCCTGTAGAGAATTATCCTTGTGAAGAAGGTAGAGATTCATTAATGAAGCAGACCAGTTAGAGACCAGTTGAGTTTTTCAATAAGGGAGAGAGATGCATTGGATGAAAGTGATGAGAGTGGAAACAAATCTTAAGAAATGTCTAAGAAGTATAAAGACCAAAAAACATTCAATTGGACACCAGGGGTGAGAAAGATGTCAAGAATGATTTTCAGGTTTTCCATGTGAGTAACTTTGTTGTAGTTAGGGTTTTGCAAGGGAATAGGTTTAATACAGGGCACAAATTTATAGGATTATCTTATAACATTCACTCAAAAAGTCAAATGCTATCCACATGCTAGAGACCCAAAGAATCCAGTCAAGGCTTTGGATCCCATGGCAATGTCCTTCACGAGTCCAGTCAGAGGCCGAGAGCCCACAGCAGTGTCTCATGTAAGCCCATATCGAGGATCTGCACTAGGAAGGGCCAAAGGCCAGTGGTGGATGCTAGAAAGCCTGTGCCAGCAAGATGAAGGATCTGTGCCCAAAGACTGAGGTATCTGTACTGGAGCTAGGAAGTGACACTCACAGTGAAGACCAGAACTCCCCTGAAGAGAACAACTATCCCTGGCAATAGCAGAGACCAGAGCTCCTCTGATGATGAGGAGAACAGCTGAGTTCATATCGGAAAATCAAGCAAGCTTTTCCTAAGAAATCAATAGCATGCAATCTTCCCTACTATTCTTTCATGTCATTTTGGCACCAATCTTCAGGTGGATCTTCCACACCCAGAACCACGCTGACTTAGTTCAGCTAGGTGTTCTAAGTTGACCATTAGTTAATCCACCACAAGCTTGGTGGATTCTGATGTCATTTACTGAGAAAGAAAAATTCCAGAAAAGTGTCTGTTTGATGAGGCAAGGAAAGGTCATAAGTGTTAAAAAGGAGAAGAAGTCAGCCTTGGAAATGTTGGGCTCTAAGCCTCAGTGGTTATATGAAAGATGCAGTTGGATATCACAGTCTGGAAATCATATGCAGATAAATGTTTTTCTGAGTGTAAACTTTGAGGAATCCTTCCCTATCTTAATCTTACAGGGTACTTGACAAATTAATGAAGAATTTATTTCTGAGCAAGTAGACCTACTAAAATGATCTGTCTGGGTCAGTGTTAGATATAGGAATTTGCACTTTTCTAAGCCTGATGTAATTCTTATGCACACAAAGATTTGAGAATCCTTGGCTTAAATGATAATTAAAAATGATTGAATGATATGAGAGAGAAAGGAGAACACTTCAATGGAGCACAGAGCAGCACTAGACACTTAAAGATGAGTAGAGGACCATTATGCAGAGGAGAAGCAACTAGCAAAAGATGTTTACAGTAGAGATAGGTAAAGAAAGATAAAAAAGAGAGCATGACATTTGAAAAGGGTAAGGGAAGGGTGTTCCAATGAAGAGGGATTATTCCATGAAAATGAAATGTTTCTAGGAAGCTGTCTCTTCTCTCAGGAAGCTATGAGAGCCTTCAGGCAAAAAAAGTTATTTGGTCATTTTTAAAAATATCCTCAGCACATAGCAAAATATTAAAAGTACTCAATAGCTATTCATTTGTTCAACATTATATCCACCATATCTTGGATTGCAAAAAAAAAAAAAAAAGCCAAGATAGCAAGTCCTCTGTAGGCCATTTAATCCCTGAGCAGATCTGTTTATGCACCTGTGTGATAGGAACGTTGAAGTGACTGCTTCTGAAGCACAACTCCCTTGCTGTCAATCCAAGACTTACATTCCAGGATCTTACAAAATGCTACCAACCTTATAAAATGTCATTATAAAAATTATGTTGTATGATCTGAACATTTATAATTTTATTTGCCAAATATTTTAAAATAAAATAATAAAAGGAATACCAATTCTATCACAAGTTAACAATTATATTATTTCTCAGCTAAAGCAAAATTTTGTATAGAAAAAAATACATAGAATTTACAGTCATTTAGTCCTTACAGCATTCTGAGGTACTTGATTACCTCTACTTTGTGACTGAGGAAACTAAGCCTCAAAGGGGTTTTTGACACTTTCCAGGGGTCACATGACACTATTTGATTACAAAATCCATGGTTATTACTATTGCACTATAGTGATACTGTATCACTATTATACTTTCTGTATTACCTGTGTAGTGATTAAAAATACAGGTCTCATAGGGGCTAGTATTTGATAGGCATTTTTATATAAAAACAAAATGCAGAAAAAACTCCCTTACACATGCAGCTCTTCGTGATCATGTTAAATGCATGGCCATGTTCAGAGTAGACAGAGCCTCCCATCCAGAATGTACTCCATCCCCTTACTGTTTGGATTTACTTCATGAAAAGTTTAGGAAACACAGTGAAAACCAAATCACAATCAATCATGATCAGTCTCCTCTTTTCATGTATTTGATTTGCTAGCACTGACATAGAGTCAACCAAGTGCCATACATTTCTACCTGTGTTAACAAACTTTTAACTCATTTATGTTTACAGCAATCTGGAGGTAATTACTATTGTTATCTCCATTTTGCAGATAAGGAAAATGAGAAATAAGATGATTTCCCAGGTTCCTGTAAATGGCAGAAGCGAGATTAGAGTCCAATTAGCCTAGATTCAGTCTGTCCTTTTTACTGCTATACTGTGCTATCTCTCCTGGAGCTTATAGTCCACTGGAGAGTGACAGAGGTGAAGACACAGACAATAAACATGTGAGCAGACAGACCCTTTCAAGAGAATAAAGTGTTTGGAAGGAGAGTATGTAGTTAAGGTGGGAAAATCTGTCTCAAAGAAGATTCACAGAAGTGAGAGGGAACCACCAATCTGAAGGAGAGAAGAGAGACAAGAACGAGGAGGTGAGGAGAAAATCCACTGGCTCTTTGTTCAATGAAAAGATTAAAAATGAAGTTCAAAGAAGCTTACCTGATTCTTGAGTCCCCTACCCTTCTCTGCCTATTGCCTCCCAGGATAAAGAACACGTCTTCTGCATTTTCCTTGAGCTCTGATGAATATGTTCTATTGCACAGGCCAAAAAATTACTCATTTCATAGATCGAGAAATTCTGCTCATTTTATTATGGCACAAAATCATCCTGGGACAATGATACTAAGAAGCTCAGTTTTTTCTTCTGCTTCTGAAAGCAATCTGGGCAACAAGACACTAGGGTTAAATTCAGAAGGGGTTGATGTGGTATCCGGCGAGTCTTGAAGAAGCTCTTCGGTAACGTATGGCTGCTACTTCAGATTAACGAGTAGAAAATCAGAGCGTCCCCTGCTCTCCTCTCCCCCCTCCCCGCCGGGCCGGCACGATGGCGGAAGTCGTGGCGGGCGCCAGCGGAGAGGCGATGGCGGCCATGGTGGCGGCGGAAGGCTCCTCCAGCCCGCCCGCCGGGCTTGAGTCCGGGCGGGAGCTTCGCGACCTACCGGCCCTTCAAGCCCCAGGCGCTGGGCCTCAGCCCGAGCTGGCGGCTGACGGGCTTCTCCTGCGTGGAAGGCTGAGGCTGCAAAGTCACCCAGGAGACGCTGCTCAAACTCCTGGCGGGACTAACGCGGCCAGACGCGCAGCCCTCCCTGGGCTCCGGCCTGGTGAGGGGCCAAGAAGAGGCGGCCCGGGAAGCTGGCCTGCCCCCCCCCCGGGGGGCGGGCCCCAGCCCGGCCTCACCATCCCTGAGCATCGGGATGGACTCCTGCATCATCCCCCTGAGACACGGAGGCCTTTCGCTGGTGCAGACCACAGATTTCTTCTACCCCTTGGTGGAAGATCCGTACATGATGGGGCGGATAGCTTGTGCCAACGTGCTGAGTGACCTCTATGCCATGGGCATCACGGAATGTGACAACATCTTAATGTTACTCAGTGTCAGCCAGAATATGAATGAGGAGGAGCGAGAAAAGGTAATACCACTCATGATCAAAGGTTTCCGGGACGCTGCTGAGGAGGGAGGAACTGCAGTCACAGGTGGGCAAACCGTGGTCAACCCTTGGATTATCATCAGTGGAGTTGCCACTGTGGTATGTCAGCCAAATGAATTCATAATGCCTGACAGTGCAGTTGTAGGGGATGTACTTGTGTTAACCAAACCCTTAGGAACTCAGGTTGCAGTCAATGCCCACCAGTGGCTGAATAATCCTGAGAGGTGGGATAAGATAAACATGGTGGTCTCCAGAGAAGAAGTAGAACTGGCTTATCAGGAGGCTATGTTCAACATGGCTAACCTAAACAGAACTGCTGCTGGATTGATGCACACATTCAATGCCCATGCGGCTACAGATATCACAGGCTTTGGCATTTTAGGACACTCTCAGAACCTCGCAAAACAACAGAGAAACGAGGTGTCATTTGTCATTCATAGTCTGCCAATCATTGCCAAGATGGCTGCTATCAGCAAGGCCAGTGGGCAGTTTGGACTCCTTCAGGGAACCTCAGCTGAAACCTCTGGGGGGTTACTGATTTGTCTGCCGAGAGAACAGGCAGCCCGCTTTCGTTCCGAAATCAAACCTCCAAGTACGGTGAGGGTCACCAAGCATGGAAAAAGGAAACCAGACAGCTCGTATCATTGACAAGTCTTGAGTTATAGAGGTTCTACCTCGTGGGGCTGCTGCTCCTGCTCTTGCTGCGGATAATTCCAGTGCCTCTTCTGAGCATACCTCGTGAACCAGAATAGCAGAAGTCGTTGGGAATTTAGCACCTTTGTATATGACCATGGACGGTTCCCAAGAGTTCATTTTAAACAATTTCCAAAAAAGGCTGCCTGCTTAGTAGTTCCAGCTACCCTTTTTTAGAGAATTTAAATGAGCCCATCCAAATTTGCCTGTGTGTACAGTCCAAGGCCAGAAGTAACATTTTGAGCTTGGGGGGACATGTGTTCATCTCTTGGGTGAATGAGGAGCAAGAAAATCTTGTTTCCTCTTTCCAGAGCAAGTTGAAGCTATTCCAGTTTGAGGGATTTTCCTTTGCACTGGGTTGATTCATTTCTGCACAGGGAGTGATATCATTAAAATTTCACCGGAGGTTTGAAAGATGAAAACTTAGAAGCAAGTAAATTTGGACCAATACTGTTGATAAATTTGAACTGTTAAGAGAGATCTTATGATGTAATGCCAAATTCTTTGTCAGATTTTTCTAAGGAATTGGCTCTTTCCTGCTCCGGACAAGAATTGAGCAGCTTGTCCAATGACTGGGAAAAGAGGGCCTGCAGCCATCTGACTTGGTCTCTGTTAATGATGTCTTTCCCTCTAAACCCCTTTAAGGATTGGGAGAGGCAGAACAAGCCCCAGAGCCCAGGCCTTGGTGGTCATTAAGATGTTAAATCTTGTGCTGAAAAACTCCTGCTGATTTAATTAAATTAAAGAGTGATTTCTAGTTAAATAAAAAAAGACTGTTGGAAAAAAAAAAGAAGGGGTTGAGTATATGATTTTTAAAAAAACATAGTGATGCAATTAAGTATTACTCAAGAGCATTTCAAACAACTAAGGTTTAGCCCATGATTCACTAGAAGCCACCTTTTTTGTTAATTTTTTTTCTATGCAAACATTTAGCATTTACTAGATATAATAATTAAATAGAACTAACCATGGTGAATATCAGTGGAGCTCTAATCTAGTCTCCGGTCCACCCCTCCTCACCAAGTTACTAGTAATAACCCTCAATCTGTGACCCTGAGAGAACAGTTTTTGTAGATTTTTGGATTCAGTACTCCATTATCTCCTCTGATTTATTTCACTCATTTGTGCTGAAAAGTTTTTCATGCTTTAAGCTCTTTACTGGTAGACTTTTTTTTTTTTTACTTCTTTAACCTGTGAATTTACTGTTATTTCTTCTACTCTGTCATTCACAGTACCTCATTTCCTACCTTCCCACTCTGTCCTCAAAATATTAAGTGTTATAACTAATGTTTAAAACCTGGTATATATTCCTCCATTAAAATTAAATGGGAAGCCTATTTGGCAATTGTTAAAATCTTTTTAAATTTGGGTCCCTATTTAGCAGTCAAACATGCTAAAGGATGCATGAGCAAAAACACACAAGCCACTGCCACATTCTCCTCCAGTGTATCAGAATCCCCACCTCTTTGGGACATGCTTTATAGAGACCATGAAGAGTGGAGAATATCTTGATGGTTTCTATTTAGCATTACAGATCATTGAGCTGGTTATAGGGACCCCCACAACCTTTTATTCTTTTATTTTGCTATGGAAAGCAAACATATATTTAGTTATATATTAATGTCAGTATATTTTGATGAAGGCCTAAATTAAGGTTTTGAATATGTCATGATGGTTCTATAGCAGATGAACCTGTGTGCTTTACTTATGAAAGGAAGAAGAAACTAGTGTGCTTCCATAAAACCACTCCATTTTGTCACTGAACCACTCTCATTGTATCTAAAACTTGTATTACACAGAATATAGTCTGGGATGTCCTCTGAGAACTTGTTGGAAATGAAGACTCTTGGGCCCAACCACAAACTCACTAATTAAAAATTTTCATTTTAACAGGCAACTCATACCTACTTAGAACTTAAGAAGCACTACCCCAAACAACTGCTATATACAGCTATAAGATAGCCTCCCAAGTATCCAAAATGAAGAGAGAAGAGTATAACAAGCAGCTTCCTTCTACACTTAAATACAAATAAGCGTGCCCTCTAAGCTGGGTTTGCACTAGATTCCCATTCCTCACCTGCAAAAACATTCGATGCCTCAAGCAAGTCAGAACTCACAAAGCAGAATTTTCCTGAGTAGTAAGAACATAGTGGTCCTCAAAATGCTAGGTGCTTCCAAAATAAATGTTTCTGTGCTCAGATAAGTTCAGGAAACAATGCTATCTCATCATTTCAGTCTTTAAAATGGAATGAAGAAATGGGAGAATTGAGCAATGTATAAAGAATGATTGGCTTTTGTCACTTGGTAGCTTGGGTGACACCATGAATTTTTCTCTTAGACGTCTCAGGCCTTTTTTTTTACCACTGTGACACACAATAGGTGATGGAAATGTGTGACACATTTTGTGGGTATAATTGAGTTTATAAGCAATTCCCAATGTACTTTTGTAACTCCACCTAGAAAGTAAAAAAATGCAAGTGAGCAGGAGGAACATTATCCTGGTATTAAGTGCTTTAAATGATCGAAGAAGTAAATCATGTCAAATCTCTGTTGCTTTAACTAGTGACAAATTTCTTGCCATCAATAGTAACACTAAGAACTGCTGCCTGGGAAATTGCATTGAATATTTAATTTTACACTAAAACTGCTACCTGGGAAATCACACTAAAACCTGAACTAAATGAGTTGTTGAGTCTTTTTCTGTTTCTAGAAGGTCAAGTCCATTGCTTGCAGAAATGTTGATAACTTATTATTGCAGTAAGTCAACAATCATAAAAAAGACAAATTTAGTTTTTGAAAGATTAAAATATATTTGCATCTCATAAAGTTCCCCTGTTTCAGATGTGTAATTCAATGGTTTTGCGTATATTTACAGAGATATGCAACCATCCCCAAAATCCAATTTCAGGATACTTTCATCCCAAAAGCTACTCAAATGCTCAAATTATTCAAGTACTCATTTCCCAAAGATTATTTTGGCAGCAGAGCATTTAAACAATACTATTTATACTGTCATGAATATTTATTTGTAATTTACAGAGAGCTGACAAAATACAGTGGACCCTCAAGTTACAACCTGCCTGACATATGAACAACTTGGGTTACAACCAGAATTTTAATTTTAACTTATGACCAAAGTCTTAATCTATGACCCAAATGTCAGCCACTTGTGCTTCCAAAAGGTCTCAGGCACAGATTTAACCCTTAAATAGTTCTTGAAGGAACATTACAACATCCTTTCCTCTATGGGGTTATTTGAGAAATCTTGGGCCAATGTCTCTGTAAGAACACTGTGATTTGCCTATATACAGGAGACAAATTTTGAAGGATGTGTAGAGGAGCCTGAGCCTTCAATTGACCAACTTGAGTTACAACCAGCCCTCGTGAATTAATTGAGTTCATAAGTCAAAGGTCCACTTAATATTGTTCCCATTAAAGGTCAAGGAGCATTTAAAGTTATATAAGATAAAGGGGAAAGAAGGAAAATATAAAAAATGAAAAAGAAAAAGGAAACTTACTTTTTTGAAACCTAAATTTAAATAGGAAAAAATGCTAGTCTGTCTTGTGGGAAACACTCAAGCAAACAAGGCTTCAGCTAAATGGTGGTTTTTTACTTTGAAACTACTCTGGACTCCACATCCTTGTCAATGACTACACTTTCTAAACTCAGAAGGAATACAATACTAAAAGTGAACAACTGTCCTCTACAGTATATTCTAGGCTCCCTCTAACATTATTAATCAGTAAGGAGAGACAGGTGACCTGTGTCAGGGCTTTCTCTGTTACAATTGCTGGTATGAAAATACTGGGTACATTTCTTTGACAACAGTAGGGTAAATAAAAGTATGATTCCCATAACATTAAGAATCTGATGACTTCTAGAGAAATATACTTAAAATATTAGCATCATAAACTTCCAGAAAGTATATTTCCATTTTGTTCTGTTGTTTCAAATCACCCAGGCAAGTTCAACTTCATAAATGGTGCCCCTTCACGATAATACCACTGTGACCATTGTCAGACAAAAATGTCATAATCTTAGTTGTGGAAACAAGAACACACCCACTGTGTAACCATACAGTACCAGCAAAGATGTCCTTCCCACAAAGGAAAGTGTACATTAAGTGTGGTGGAACAGTAGTTATAATATACCTTGAAGACATTAATTGACTCTTCACAGAACTGTCATGCAGCCTCCCGACTCCTCCAATTCAATATTATGCAAGGTTGAATCTACTACTGAATGGAGGTGTGTGTTGAGTGAGGGAAAACCTGCAAGGTTTACCATCCTGAGTCCAGCAGCATTCTTCAAACCCCACCATTCTTGTAGTCAGACCATTTGGTTGAGGAAGGTGAGGTACAAGTGACACCACAGATATACCATCATCTTCCTTAGTCTAGAATAGTAAATGGGTAACAAAGACCATCAGTAAGCATCTGGAAAGACTCCCATTCCCAATGATGGGTGGAGAACTGTCAGGACACTGATTTTTATTTTGAAGATGTTATTTTTATTTCCTGTTAGTACACTTTTGAAAAGATAATAAATACATTTATTGTGGGAGATTGGTACATACACATATCACATCATAATTCTTCCTATTTCTGCTTCCCCTACTCCCTACCAACTTCTGCCATTCATAGACTCCCCTTCCCATCTCCATAAAGTCTATCTCCTGTTTTCTATCACCTATCTTTTATTTTCTCTTTAAATTTTTGATGTACTGAATTTCTCATTTGTTTTCATGGATCAAGAATGTCATCTAAAAGCCTCACATGCTCATAGGAAGGGCTTTTGGAAGATGACTGAACAATAGAGGCATATAGCTGGCTTGCTGTTAGGAGGTCAGGTCTGGTTGAAAGAGGGAGGACACTGAGAACATGTCCTGAAAGGGTACATGTCACTCCCAGCTCCTCCTTTTTCTCTCTGTCTCCTGCCACCATGAGATAAGCAGCTTTCCTCTGCCAAGGACCTTCTACCATTCCATTTCTGTGTTTAATCCTGACAAACGTGGACTGAAACTTCTTAAACTGTAAGTCAATCACTTCTCGACCTTTTGGCTAAGATTAAGTGTAAACTGTAAGCCAAAACAAATGTATTCTCCTTTAGGTTGTGGGAGTCAAGTATTTTGTCCCAGCAATGAGGAAAGTGAAACCTCATATAAGAGAAACCATGTAATATTTAACTTTCTGTGTTTGATTTATTTCATTGAGCATTATGGTCTCAAGTGGCATCCATTTTCCTACAAATAACTCAAATTTATCCTACTTTATGGCTCAGTAACACCCCACTGTGTGTATATACAGGACTTTTATCCATTCATCTCTGGTGGACATATAGAACATTTCTAAGATTTAGCTATTATGAGTTATGATGCTATAAACATGCAAATCTCCTGGCCGCCATAGCACTGCTCACAGCGCAGAGGAAGGGGCTTCCAGGCTGCAGTACCACCACTCCCAGTGCAGAGGAGGTGAACCATGCAGGCACCAACAGCACACACCCCCTGCCTCCACCATCCCCCATCAAAAAGTGAAGACACATAAACAAGTCTCAAAACCAGACTTCCAGATCACCTACAGCAACCCCAAAGAGAAATGAGAGGGAACACTCTGATACTCAACCACGTGGACCCTCTGAGCTGGCAAAAACAGAGGATCTGGAAAAAATGAAATCAGAAATAATTTCTCAGATAACAGCAGAGATTGGGCTCCTAGTGCAAGACATGATTAATAAATCTAGAGAGGAGCTCAGGAACATGATGGAATCCCAACATAGGAAACAAATGGAATCCATAAAACAGATACTAACAGATTTCCAGGAGATTAAAAACTCCATTGAAAGTCTATGAAGCAGAATGAGCCAATGTGAGGACAGAATTTCAGATATAGAAGATAAGATTGCAACTAGTGTTCAGGAAAAGAAAAATTGCTTCAAAGTTGTAAGGGACCATGAGAAATCAATCCAGCACCTGCTAGATGATGCAAAGAAGACTGATAACATAAGACTGATGGGAGTCAATGAAGAAACAGGAGAGAGTGCACATAACATTAAAAAACTGTCCACAGAAGTAATGGCAAAAAACTTCCCAAGCAGGGAAAAAGAACTTGGCATACAGATAAGCGAGGCATATAGGACTCCAAATAGCCTTGATCAAAAAAAAAATCTACACATAGGTATATAATTGTTAAGTTTCCAAAAACCCAACAGAAGAAAAAATTTCTACAAGCAGTGAGAGAAAAGAAACAAATCACATACAAAGGAAAGCCCATCAGAATCACAGCAGACTTCTCGATGCAAAGCCTCAAGGCAAGAAGAGCTTGGAGTAATGTATTTCAAGCCCTAAAGGAAAACAGCCTTCAACCCAAATTGACGTACCCTACAAAACTGTCTTTCAAAATTGATGGAGAAATAAGATACTTTCATTACAAAGAGAATCTAAGGAACTTGATGAATACCAAACCAGCACTTCAAAAAATTTTAGACAATATCCTAGGAAAAGACAATGAGGATGACAACCTCAGGAAGCTAAGCAGAATGAATCCACTGGGCATGACAAGAAATTAAAGGCAAAGGGCGAGAATCCAACAAAAAGAAAAAGTCATGACAATGAAAAGTCAATACATATCAGTTATAACCATCAATGTTAATGGTCTCAATTCACAAATCAAAAGAAATAAACTGACAGAATGGGTCAAGAAACAAAATTCAAAAATATGCCGCATAAAAGAAACACACTTAATTGAAAAAGAAACTCATAAACTGAAAGTTAAAGGATGGAAAACAATACTCTATGCAACAGGAACCTGAAAAAAGCAGGAGTAGCTAACCTCTTTGCAGATCAAGTGGATTTCAAACCAACACTGATTAACAGAGACAAAGAAGGACACTACATCCTTGTAAAGGGAACAATCCAACAGGAAGAGTTGACAATAAGAAATATCTATGCACCAAATGCTAGTGCACCCAACTATACAAAACATACTAATGGACATGAAAAGTCATATACGCTCTAATACAATTGTAATGTGGGACCTCAATACCCCACTGTCACAAATAGATAGATCAACTAGACTAAAAATAAGTAAAGAAATACTAGAACTCAATTGAACTCTTGAACAAATGAACTTAATAGATGTTTACAGAATGTTCCACCCCACAAAATCAGAATACACATTCTTTTCAGCTGCACATGGGTCATTCTCCAAAATAGATCTCATACTCGCTCATAGAACATGTTTAAGTAAGTGCAAAGGAACTGAAGTTATCCCCTGCATATCATCAGACCATAGTGTGATGAAATTGGAGATCAGTAGCAAAAGAAACTGCAAAAAATTCATAAACACTTGGAAATTGAACAACACACTTCTGAATAACCAGTGGGTCACAGAGTAAATTAAAGAAGAAATGACACAGTTCCTTCAATTAAATGACAATGACATTACATCATATCAGACCCTATGGGATGCAATGAAAGCAGTCTTATGAGGAAAATTCATAGCAGTGAATACTAATATTAGGAAAACAGAGAAAGCCCAATTAAACAACCTGATGCTGAACCAGAAGCTTCTAGAAAAAGAAGACCAAGACAAACCCAAAGCTCATACAAGGGAGGAAATTATAAATATCAGAGCAGAAATCAATTCAATGGAGACTAAGAGAATGATACAAAAAAATCAATGAAGCCAAGAGTTGGTTCTTCAAAGAATAAACAAAATTGACAAACTCTTAGCCAACCTTATCAGCAAAAGAAAAGAAAAGGCCCAAATCCATGAAATGAGGAATGAAAAGGATAAAATTACAATGGACCCAGAAGAAATCCAGAGGATCATCAATACCTACTTTGAAAAGCTATATGCCAATAAGATGGTAAACACAGAGGAAATGGACAGACTCCTAGATTCATATGAATTACCAAAGTTGAACGAAGAAGACCTAAAAATTCTAAACAACCCAATATCAATCAATGAAATTGAAAACATAATTAAAAACTTACCAACTAAGAAGAGCCCCGGTCATGATGGTTTTACTGCTGAATTCTACAAGACTTTTAGAGAGGAACTACTGCCACTACTGTTTAAACTCTTCAACGAAATTGAAAGGGAAGCAATATTCCTGAATACATTCCTGGAAGCAAGCATCGCCTTGATCCCCAAAGCAGAAAAAGACCCAACCGAAGAAGAGAACTATAGGCCAATCTCCCTAATGAACATAGATGCAAAAATCCTTAATAAGATACTGACAAACAGAATGCAGAAGGTCTAGAATATCAAACACTCTGACCAAGTGGGATTCATCACAGTGATACAGGGATGGTTCAACATACGCAAATCAATCAACATAATATACTATATCAGTAGAGCCAAGGACAAAAACCATATGATCATCTCATCTCAAAAGATACAGAAAAACCATTTGACAAAATGCAACATGCATTATAATAAAAAAAAAATCCCTTCAAAAATTGGAATAGACGGTATCTACCTCAATCTGATAAAAGCCATCTATGAAAACCCAACAGCCAATATCAACAAGTAATGGGGAAAAAAAATAAGAACCAAGATACATCATGTACAGGTAATAAGCACCCAATGATAAATGTAAATGTACGGTATACCTAAAATGTACCAATAAAAGAATTTTTTTAAAAAAGCAATAAACATCAATAAGGAATGAAGCCCAATAAAAAATAAAATAAAATAAATGGTCAAAATCTGAAATCCTTCACACGAAAATCAGGTACAAGACAAGGATGTCCATTAACACCACTCCTGTTCAATATAGTTTTGGAAACATTAGCCATGGCAATTAGACAAGAGAAAGATATAAAAGGAATAAAGATAGGAAATGAAGAAGTCAAATTGTCATTATTTGCAGATGACATGATACTCTATATAGAAGACCCTAAGAACACCACCAAAAGTCTTCTAGACTTAATAACCAAACTCAGTAGTGTAGCTGGATACAAGATCAACACACAAAAATCAATAACTTTCCTCTATATGAACAACAGACTCACTGAGACAGAAATAGGTCAAACAATTCCTTTCACAATAGCATCCAAAACACTGAAATACCTAGGAATCAACCTAACAAAAGAAATCAAATTCCTCTTCTCTGAGAACTATAGCACTCTGAAAAGAGAGATTGAAGATGATATCAGAAAACGGAAAGACATCCCCTGCTCCTGGATAGGAAGGATCAATGTACTGAAAATGGCCATACTTCCAAAACTGCTATATACCGTCAATGCAATACCAAGTGAAATTCCAGCAGCATACTTCCCAGACCTTGAGAAAATAATCCAAAAATTCATTTGGAACAAGAAGAGACCTAGAATAGTAAAAGCAATTCTAGGCAACAGAGACATGGTGGGGCATATCACAATCCCCCACTTGAAACTATACTACAAAGCTACTGTGATAAAAACAGCATGGCACTGGCCAAGAAACAGACCTGAGGACCAGTGGAATAGATTACAAGATGAAGAAACAACACCAGACACACTCAGCCACCTCATCTTTGACAAAGGAGCCAAACACCCTCACTGGAGGAAAGATAGTCTCTTTAATAAATGGTGCTGGAAAAATTGGATTAAAACTTGCCACAGATTAAAACTAGACCTATATCTCTCACCATGCACTAAACTAAAATCAAAATGGTTTAAAGATCTAAATATTAAAATAGAAACACTGAACTGGCTGGAACAGAGGTGAGGTAGAACTCTTGAAGACACTGTTGTAAGAAAGGATTTTATGAACAAAACCTCAGTTGCCCATGAATTAGCACAAACAATCAACAAGTGAGATCTCTTGTCATTAAAAAGCTTCTGCACAGCAAGAGAAACCACAAGCAGTGTGAAGAGACAGCCCACAATGTGGGAAAAACTTTTCACCTGCTATTCCTCAGACACAGGTCTATTATCTAGAATCTATAAAGAACTTAAAAAAATCAGACCTCCCAAACTTAAGCCCCAATCCAAAAATGGGCATCTGAAATGAACAGACGTTTCTCACACAAAGAAGTAGAAAGAGCAAATAAACATATGAAAAAATGTTCAACATTACTGGTCATTTGAGAGATGCAAATGAAAACAATGGTGAAATTCCACCTCACTCCAGAAAGAATTACTGCTATCATGAAATCAACCAATAACAAATGCTGGGGGGTCTGTGGGGGAAAAGGAACCCTGCTCCACTGCTGGTGGGAGTGCAGACTGGTGCAACCATTGTGGAAGTCAGTATGGAGATATCCCAAAGAACTAGGACTGGAAGTCCCATTTGACCCAGCTATTCCACTGCTGGGGATCTTCCCCAAAGAATTAAGAGAATCATACCACAATGATATATGTGCACCCATGTTCTTAGTAGCACAGTTTGTAATAGCTAAAACTTGGAAACAGCCCAAATGCCCATCAACTGGACCCTGGATAAAGAAAATGTGGTTGTTTTATAAAATGGAATAGTACTCAGCCATAAAAAATGATAAATTAGAGACATTCATAGCTAAATGGATGCACATTGAGGCAATACTCTTAAGTGAAATAAATGGGACACACGTGTAAATACCGAATAGTTTCTCTAGTGCGAGAAACTGAAAGTGTAAATAAGGACTAATAAGTATAATAGATAATGTGAAATAGGAAGAAAAGGGGCAAAGGGGAATTCAAGGGGTAGAGGAAAGGAAAGAAAGCAATGGAATTAATATGAGAAAATTAAAAAATGTAAACAAAGTCTTTGTAAATAGGGAGGGATGGAGGGGTTGAAGGGAGGGCAGGGGAATAGGGGGGAAAAAAGAACCAAGAGAGATTATGTAAATGTGCAAATTTCCAGTGATGAATGTCATTATACTGTATACCTAAAATGTACCAATAAAATAAAATTTGAAAAAATACATCCATATGTATGTATCATTGTAGAATGATGTTTTTAACATTTTTTGGAAGAATCCCAGAAGAAGTATAGCTGGATCAAATGGAATTTCTAGTTTTAATTTTTTGAGGAATTGCCATGTTGATTTCCCCAACAGATAACTAGTTTGCATTTGCACCAATAGCATAGAAGGGTTTCTTTTCCCCACAGCCTCAGCAGCATTTGTTATTTGTTGAGTTCTTGATGATAACCATTGTTTCTGGAGATGGAAGCTGAATGTTGTTTTTCTCGTTGCTTTTCTCTAATGCGCAAAGATGCTGAACATTTTTTTATGTATTTATTGGCCATTTGTGTTCTTCTTTTGAGATGTGCATATGTATTCCAGTTGCCCATTTTTTACTGGGTCTTTTATCTGGAGGTTCAAACTTTTGAGTTCTTTATATATTCTCTATATTAGTCGTCTATGTGAAGGTAGCTGGCAAAATTTTTTTTCATTCTGTCAGTTGTGTCTTCAGTATGTTGGTTATTTCATTTGCTAGGCAGATTTTTAATGTGATATTGTCCATTTGGTATTATTTCTTGTCCAATTAAGGTTCCAAAGATCCATGTATCTGTTTTTGTCCCAGTACTATGCTGCTTTTACCATTGTTGCTTTATAGTATAATTAAAAATCTGAGATTGCGATGTTTCCTGCTTAGGTTTTATTGTTTGAGATTGCTTTTGGCTATTCTGGGTCTCTTCTGGTTTCACATAAATTTTAAGACTGTGTTTTCCAGTTAAGTGAAAAGTGAGGTTAGTAGTTTGATTGGAATTGCATTAAATATATATTTCATTTTTGGTCATATGGCCATTTTGACAATATCGATTCTGCCTATTCAGGTACAGGGGATGTCTTTTAATTTCCTATATCCTCTTCAATGTCTTTTTCCACAGTACTATAGTTTTCATTATAGAGGTCATTCACCTCCTTGGTCAGTTTGATTCTTAGGTATTAAACTTTTTTGAAACTATGGTGAATGGTATTGTTTTGTCTATTTCTTTTGCAGTTGGTTCATTGTTGGTGTACACGAACACTATTAATTTTTGTGTGTTGATTTTTGTATCCTGCTATATTGCTGAATTTATTAGTCCTGAAAGTCTTCTGGTGGATATTTTGGGGTCTTATATGTTAAGGATCATATCATTTGCAATAAGAATAGCTTGACTTCTTTCTTTCCTATACATATCCTTTACATTTCTTTCTCTTGCCTGATTACTCTGGATAAAGATTTGAATACTAGAGTGGTTCTTGTGCCTTATCTTTTGAGTATATATTGAAGAGTCATGAGAGTGAGCACTCTTCTACTGGTCCTGATTTCAGAAGGAATGCTTTCAGGCTTTCCCATTTAGTGTGATAGTGGCAGTGAGTTTGTCATAAATGGCTTTTATTTATTTGAGATAAAGTTCTTCTATATCTACTTTCATCAGGGTTTTTTTTTTTTACCACGAATGGGCATTGGATTTGTCAAAGGCTTTTTTCTGCATTTATTGGGATGATCATGTGAATTTTTTGTCCTCGCTTCTGTGATGTATTATATTTATTAATTTACATATGTTGAATCATCCTTGCATTCTTGCGATGAAGCTGACTTGGTCACAATATATGATCTTTTTAATGATTTGCTGCATTCTATTTGCCGGTATTTTGTTGAGAATTTTTGCATCTATGTTCCTTAAGGATATTGACCTGTATTTTTCTTTTGTGTTGAGTCCTTGTCTGGTTAGCTATCAGGGAAATGCTAGCTTCCAGAATTTAGTTTGGCAATCCTCCTTCCTTTTCAGTCTCATAGAAAAGTTTGAGTATGGAACTTCTCTGAAGTTCTGGTAGAATTCTGAAGTAAACCTCTAAGGTCCTGAGTTTTTCTTAATTGATAGTTTTTATTACTGCCTCTATTTCATTGCCTGCTTGTTCTATTTAGGGTTTTATATTTTGCTGGTTCAATTTTGGTAAATCACTTGTAATTTTTCTATTTCTTCTAGGTTCTCTAATTGAGAAGTATGTTTTCAAAGTAGTTTTTTATAATCCTCTGGATTTTAGTGCTGTCCTACGTAGTTTTTTCCTTTTTACATTTGATTGCATTCATATGAGTTTTTTTCCTTTTTCTTTTTTTCAAGCAAAACATTTATTGATACATTTTGAAAATATGTAATAATAATAATATTCATCATAGGGAATTTGCACCTGTATTTTCTTTCTTTTTTCTGTTTTTTTCTTTTGTTTTGTTTTTGTTTTTGAGGAAATGTCTTAATATGTAGTTCATGTTTGCCTTGAACTCATTGTGTAGCCCAGGCTGGTCTTGAAATTGCAGTGATTACCCCCTACCTCAGTCTCTAAAGTAGCACTAGAATTGCATATATGTGCCACCACACCTGGCTTTGGTATGAATTTTTTTACCTTTTTAAATTTTTGGTAGGTTTGGCTATTATCCATGTTGTTTATGCTTTCAAAGAACCAACTCTATGGTTAGGGTTAGGCTTAGGATTTTTCTTCTTAATTTCATTAATTTCCACTCTGATCTATATAATACCTTTCCTTCTACTAGTTGCATATTTGGATGCTTCTTGAGATGCATCACTAGGTTATTTATTTGGGATACTTCTTTTTTATATTGTATTTACAGATATAAACTTCCCTCGGAACTCCTGTCATTGTATCTAATAGATTTTTGTATGTTGTGGTTCCATTGTCACTTGATTCTGGGAACTTTTTATTTCTTCACTGAGTTGTGTGGTCTGTTGGTTATTCAATAACGTATTATCTAATCTCCATATGTTTGGGTAGTTTTTAGTGTTTCTTTTGCTGTTGATTTCTACCTTTATTTTGCTATGATCCAATAGAATATACACAAATATTTCAGTTATTTTGTATTTATTTAAACATGCTTCACTGCCTAAGATATGATCTACTTTTAAGATGTTCTATATACTGCTGAGAAAAGTGTGTATTCTGTTATTGCTGAACAGAACACTCTGTAAATATTTGTAAAGAGTATTTGTGCAATGGTATGGTTTAAATGATATTTCCTTGTTGAGTTCTTTTGTGTAGTTTACTTAGATCTACTTGTAAGTGTGGGATACTGAAGTCACTCGCTATGATTGTATTGGCATCTGTCCTTTTATGTCCAGTAGTTTTTGTTTTATGAAGTTGGAGTGCCAACATTCAGTGCCTAAATATTTACAATTGATATCTCTTCCTGTTGAATTGTTCCCTTTACCAGTATGCGGTGGCCAACATTGTCTCTTCCTATCACTTTTGGTTTGAAGTGTTACATGTCTGAAAATAAGAGAGCTATTCCTGCTTGCTTTGAATTTGAGTATCATCTTCAGGGTTTTTTATTTTCCAATACATGTGCTTCCTTTTGCATGAGTTGTGCATCTGGTGAGCAATATAATGGTGCATTTTTTCTTTTGGGTCAGTCTGATATTGTGTTATTATTATAAGGCATTTATTATATTATTTTTCCAAGTACTGATTCTTTTCTTTTTTGTTTTGTTTCTTTAATTACTCTCCCAATTTGGTGTATAATTTTCTTTGGGCTCTTTGATGCTGTTGGCCTCCCCGTCTCTGTCTAGAATTTTTTAAAGTATTTTCTCCATTGCTGGTTTAATGCGCATATATTTCTTTAGGGTTTTTTTGTCACAGAAAGTCTTCATTTCTCCATCAATTTCAAAAGCTAATTATATGGGATATCCAAGTTAGGATTACTGATTATTTTATTTACAGCTTGAAACACTTCACTTCATCTCTCAAGGTTTTTGCTGAGAAATACACATTACTCTTATGGGCTTGCTTTTATAGGTTGTTTGCTGTATAGCAAACCTAATACCTTTTAGTATTTTCTCCTTTTGTTGAATTTTGGAATTTTGATTATGATGTGTCATGGAGAAGTCCTTTCTGATTATGGCGATTTTGAGTTTTATATACCTCTTTTGTTTGGCTATTGAATTTCTTCTCTAGATTTGCATAGTTTTCTGCTATAATGGTGAGTAAATTTTTTTACTTTTTCAGTTGTCTTCTGGTTTTTTTCTTTATTTCAATAATTCTGAAGTTGTTGGGTTGAGTCATCTAGAAGCTGTTGGATCTAGTCTGTATGATGTCTCACCATCTTTATGGCATGATTGAGTTTATTACCTATTACATCCATCTTGTCTTCAATTTCTCACTCTCTACCCTACCCTTGTTCATGTTCCAATGAATTTTTCTTATCTTACATTTCTGCTTGGTTTCTTTTCATAAATTTTAATTCTTTACAAAAATGGTCATTCATACTTATGGTAAATAATTTCATAAAATTAATTTTGAGGGTTCAAAGGCAGTCAGTGCAGGTGTGCAGATAATACTGGACTCTTTAGTTCCAGGGAAGTTGTATACTCCATCCTAAATTTTCTTTATGGGCATCTGTCCTATTTACTGAGAGTAGCCTGTTGTTTGCAGGGAACAGCATGTTTGCTGTGGAGGCCAGGCATAACAAGTAACTTACTCTCTAAGCCTACATTTCCTCATCTGTAAAGTAGCGTTTTTACAAAGATTAAATGAGATAATATGTAAAAGCTCAGCACATTGTCAGGTGCATAGAAAGCACTTAATAGATGGTAGAGATTATTCTCCGATCTACATTTTCACTTACCAGCATTTACAATAAGGCATAGTGTACAACTTGATAAGAATTACAGAGTATTCTAAAATTATGTTTAAATCCATCTTTACAGAATCTTTCATCAGTTTTTTTCATACACTATGCCTCATGTGGTCTCATGATTGGTATTGCGCTAGTAATGTGCCAGAGCATATACTGGCAGAGTACAGCTCTTCCTTTCTGGAGTTAACAGTCTGGACTAGTAGGCACAAATATCATTGCTTAATACACATAGGAAAGAGGACTGTGATAAAGAAATTGACTGAGCATTAAGAGATCAGATCAGGAGGCACAGGGTCAGGGGGTTGTAAAACAGAACTACCTGGAGGGAGAAGAGTGATGTGTGAATTATGAATGAAATGAGAAATAGCCAAACTACAAAATACAAAGACATTTTCCAGGCAAGAGGACATCACTGATAACATTTATTCTGTCTGAAGTGCAGTGGGCAGGTGAGGATATGGCAGAAGTTGAAATAGCAGAGGTGATCAACATGTGCCTCAAATGCCCTAACTAAGATTTAGATGCTAAGAGAAACCACCAACAGTGCAAAGAGACAACCCAAAGTGTGGGAAAAATTTTAATCTGCCATTCCTCAGACAAACGTCTACTGTCTAGAATCTATAAAGAACTTTAAAAAAGTGGGCCTCCCAAATTTAAAGACCCAATCCAAAAATGGGCATCTGAAATGAACAGACATTTCTCAGACAAAGAAGTAGAAATAGCAAATAAACATATGAAAAAATGTTCAACATCACTGGTCATTCAAGAGATGCAAATTAAAACAACACTGATATCCCACTTTACTCCAGAAAGAAAGGCTGCTATCATGAAATCAACCAGTAACAAATGCTGTCAGGGCTGTGGGGAAAGAGAAACACTGCTCCACTCCTGGTGGGAATGTAGACTGGTGCAACTTCTGTGGAAATCAGTATGGAGATACCTCAAAGAAGTAGAACTGGAAGTCCCATTTGACCCAGCTATTCCCTTGCTGGGGATCTTCCCCAAAGTATTAAAAGAATCATACCACAATGATATATGTGCACCCATGTTCATATCAGCACAATTTGTAATAGCTAAAACTTGGAAGCAGTCCAAATGCCCATCAATTGGAGACTGGATAAAGAAGATGTAGTTGTTTATTAAATGGAGTACTATTCAGCCATAAAAAATGAGAAATTAGAGACATTTATAGCTAAATGGATGCACATTGAGGTGGTACTCTTAAATGAAATAAATAGGACACACGTGTGTAAATACCGAATAGTTTCTCTAGTGTGAGAAACTGCAAGTGTAAATAAGGACTAAAAGGTATAACAGATAATGTGAAATAGGAAGGAAAGGGGCAAAGGGGAAGGGGAAGTGGGAGGACTAGGGGAAAGGAAAGAAGGGAATGGAATTAATATGAGAAAATGGAAAAATAGGAAACAAAGTCTTTGTAAATAGGGAGGGATGGAGGAGTTAAAGGGAAGCCAGGGGAATGGGGGAAAAAAGAATCAAGAGAGATTATGTAAAGGTGCAAATTTCCAATGATAAATGTCATTATATTGTATACCTAAAATGTATCAATAAAATTAATTTTAAAAAAGATTTAGATGCTAGCCTAAAATCTTTGACAAGTTGTACAGAATTTTCAAATAAAAGAGGAAAGGGAAGATGTAAGACCTTCAGATTTTCTTTCAAAAACTTTCCTGAAAGTATTTTAAAAAATTGATTTGAAAGAAGGAAAAAGTCCTAGATTCACTCTATGCTAGTTTCCTCACCTCTCACAGCAGAATCAATACAAATCCTTTAGGTCAAAATTACACTCTGACCACTTCTCACCAACTCTCCTGCTGCTACCCTTGTCCAAGCCACCTCCTCTCCATCCTGACTATTGAACACTCTCCCTCTCCAATGGTTTCCCACTCCATTGCAAGACTGCTATGCCCCTCGCAGCACCCTGAAGATCTGAAAAGAAACAAACCTGTTCTCCTTTGCTCAAAATCTCAAACTCTTGCTATCTCACTGAAAATAGAGACCAAAACACTTACAGGTAGCCTCCCAGTCATGATCCCCAGATGACTCCCCACTTCCTTTCTGACCTTATTTTCCCTCCATCCAGGGACTGCTCATTCTACTGCAGTAAACCTGCCCTCTGGGGTTCTTCAAATTTGTGATGTGAAACTCTGACTCCAGGCCTCCAAATAGCAGTTCTTCTGCATAGATCATTCATCTCGCGCCTTCATGGCTAACTCACGCACACCTTTCTGGTCTTCACCCAAATTTCCCCTTCTTAGCAAGCTCTTCCTTGGCCACTCTATTCATCGCCTTTCACACACTCTTTTTCCCACATCCTTGATTTATCCTTTATTTTTCCTCTTTGTTTCACTATTTTTTATCTCCGTCTACCCCCACTGATGACCCTTTGAAATAGCAGGTATTTATTTCTCAATTCTGGAAGCTGGGAAGTCCGTGTTCATAGCTGTGATGGGTTCAGTTTCTGTGGAGGGCCTGCTCTCTGGTCACAGATGGACATCTCCTTGTAACCTCATGTGGCAAATGGGGTGAGAGATCTCTCTGGGGTCTCTTATCAGGACTTTAATTCCTTTTATGAGACCTCTGACCTGATAACTAATTACCGCCCCAAGCCCAGACCTCCCAATACTATTATCTTATTCACTGAAGTTCTCTTCAGCTAAGTAATCAGTTAGTTATGGAAGAAAGGAGACTAGTTAAGAAGCAGTTCAACTATTAAAAGTAAGGTAACTGTTGTCACATTTCAGAATTAAGACATGAATAAAGAGAAGTATTTAGGCATAGGATAAGAATTTTTTTGGTGACTGTTGAATGTGGAAAGTGATCAAGAAGGAACAGGTCCAGCTAAGTTTTGGGGTTTCTAAAGTCAGGTAGCAGGAAAATGATACTGACTTTTACCAATATCAGAAATAGTAGGGAGTGAGTGTATCTGTTTTGGGGAAAAAAGATACCAAGTTCAATTTTGAACCATTCATAAAAGATGATTGTAAATCATCCATAAGATAATCAGTGAATAACTGGAAATGATGGTGTGGGGCTTACAGAAAAAGATGAGGGCTGAAGATGAATCTCAGGAAATAGCCTATTGAGTGCTTACTAAAAGCAAAATGTAGGATGGGATTATTGAGGAAGACACACGTAACAGAAAAGGACTGTGGGTAAACCATTTTTAATATCATACCACAAATCTAAAATAAATGAATTAAAAAATTGTCTAAATTGTTGTGCACATAGACGATATGTATCTGAATTTTAGACATAGACTATGTGTATCTGAATTTTATGCCATTACTGATTTTCTCCATTCTTCCAGATAATGGTAATGTGTTGTTAAATTGCTCTATTCATCACAGTTGAATAGTGAGGGCAACTGTGTTTCAATGGTAGACATTAATTAATATTCCTACATAAATATATTAAGGCATACTTTAAAGTTAAAATTATTTAAAGTCAACAATTACCTTATTTCATAATTTGTGTAAGACAAAGTCCTAGACATTTAAAAAGCACTCAAAAGATATTGATACTCTTTGCTTCCTCCAAGTGAGATTAGGAGAGACAAAAGATTCAAAGCCTTCCTGTCACCTGTAGTGTGTAGCAACATAGGGAGGAAGTATATGTGAGGACATTCACGTCCTTTTATTCAAACCCACCTGGTTTCCACTTCCTTATCTGTCACTCCTATATTATCATGAGTTATTTACTCTCAGCCTCATTTTTCTTATATTCAAAATGAGATCATGATAGAAATTTTACAAGGCTATTGTGAAGATTGCCAACATTCATTCATACTGCCTAACACAAAGTCTTTCACAATAAAAGTTTAGAAAGATAAGTTCCAATATCCACTGTTTTTCCATGTCAGTAAGGGGAAGGAGGGCTGGTGAAACATTACTACTTAGTATTTGTTTTGTTGTTTTAGTGCAAGCACTAAAAATCTCACTGGATGGGGTTGTCATCCCAGTTGTAGGCAATCACAAATGCAGTGTCTGGGATTTATGAGTTCAGTAAATATTTGTGGCAGCTGAGTAGTGTGAGGCAGAGCTAAAGGCAAGGGTATACCCAAAATGCTAAGTCTTCTGTGGATCAGTTCTCCCTGGAAAAAAATCATGGATTCTGAATTGAAAGTATAGTATTTTCTTGCACATATTTCCACTTCATTATAAGTCAAAATTCAAACAATATTTCCAAACATATATCTGTAATAAAGTAAATACAGTATAATGCACAATGTAGTTTGTGTTAGCATAATCAGTAACATGCAGAGGTTCAACTACAAGTTGCATTGTCACCAAGACAGCAGCTACTTCTTCAGCTGTTTCCACAAGGTGGAACAATTGATTCTCCTGTATTATGATTTGTGAGATTAAGGTAATTTGGGCTCCACATCTTTTATTGAGTTATATGTCTCATGGTGTTTTCTTGTAATTGACTTTAAAATGCTTCCAGCGAATTGAAAGAAAAGTTGGCTCTAAAGTCATTCCATGGGAGGCTCACACGAGGCAAAGCATATGCTGACTCCTTGGCTTTTGTTTTTTGAGAAGTTTTAGCCTCCAACCTTATCCTTGTTTTTCAGTATTTCAGTGCCTCTCATTCCACATCAAAGTTCATCTCTGGAAATACAATTGAACTTTAATTATTCCAGGAGAACTAATCTGCTGGAGACTTGAGTATCCAAATCTGTCTCCCACTACTCAACAGCTACTATGATTTACTGAGCTCAGAAATCCCAAACACTATGCATTTATGGTTGCCTGTAACTGGCACAACAACCCCATCCCATTAGGTAACAAATCAGTCAACAGAGGCTCCAAAAGTTAGCAAGTGTCCAATGCCAATTTTCTCACAATGCTAGACTCTGGAAAGTCAGATTTTACCAGTATACCAAAACGAACCAAAACAGAATCATAAAGTTAAAACTACATTATTCAT
The DNA here is from genome assembly GCF_053883595.1 of Heterocephalus glaber. Classification (NCBI taxonomy): domain Eukaryota; kingdom Metazoa; phylum Chordata; class Mammalia; order Rodentia; family Bathyergidae; genus Heterocephalus; species Heterocephalus glaber. The sequence goes on along the minus strand of NW_028258325.1, from coordinate 57,776,651 downwards.
CTTTTAAAAATTACTATTCTTAGATTAATTCCTTTCTGATTTACATATTTAAATATACCTTTATTAAATGATCATGGTTAAACAGGGTCAATATTTGTATTTTATAATGTTTTTTTCCTTAAAATCTTTTATTGGTACATTTTAGGTATACAGTACATTTACATTTATCGTTGGGTACTTATACCTTTACATGATATATCTTGGTTCTTATTTTTTCTCCATTTCCCGTCCTCCATTCACCCCCTCCATCCTTCCCTATTTACAAAGACTTTGATTCTGTTTTCTCATTTTCTCATAATTTTTCTTTTCCCTTCTTCTCTTTCCCCTACCCCTCCCACTTCCCCTTCCCCGTTGCCCCTTTTCTTCCTATTTCACATTATCTATTATACCTTTTAGTCCTTATTTACACTTTCAGTTTCTCACACCAGAGAAACTATTTGGTATTTACAAGTGTGTCCTATTTATTTCACTTAAGAGTATGGTCTCAATATGCATTCATTTAGCTATAAATGTCTCTAGTTTCTCATTCTTTATGGCTGCGTAGTACTCCATTTTATTAAAAAATGACATCTTCTTTATCCAGTTTCCAGTTGATGGGCAATTGGGCTCTTTCTAAGCTTTTGCTATTTCAAACTGTGCTGCTATAAACATAGGTGCACATATATCACTGTGGTATGATTCTTTTAATTCTTTGGGGAAGATAGCCAGCAGGAGAATAGCTGGGTCAAATGGGACATCTAGTCCTAGTTCTTTGAGGTATCTCCATACTGATTTTCACAGGGGTTGCACAAGTCTGCACCACCACCAACAATGGAGAAGGGTTCCTTTCTCCCCACAACACCGCCAACATTTGTTATTGGTTGATTTCTTGATAACAGCCATTCTTTCTGGGGTGAGGTGGAATCTCAGGGTTGTTTTCATCTGCATCTCTTGAATGACCAGTGATGTTGAACATTTTTTCATATTTTTATTTCTGCTTTTACTTCTTCATCTGAGAAATGCCTGCTCGTTTCAGATGCCCATTTTTGAATTGGGCCTTTAAATTTGGCCGGGGTATGATTTTTTTAAGTTCTTAATATATTCTGGATAGTAGGCCTTTGTCTGAGGAACAGCTGATAAAAAATTTTTCCCACATTGTAGGTTGCCTCTTAGCTCTGTTGGTGGTTTCTCTTGCAGTGCACAAGCTTTTTAATAAGATGAGATTCCAGTTGTTGATTCTTTGTGCTAGCTCCCGTGCTACTGAGGTTTTATTCATAAAGTCTTTTCCTATGCCAATGTCTTCAAGAGTCTACCTAACTTATCTTCCAGCAAGTTTAGTTTTTCTATTTTAATATTTGGATCTTTAATCCATTTCAATCTTAGTTTAGTGCATGGTGATAGACATGGATCTAGTTTTAATCTTTGGCAGATTGAAATCCAGTTTTTTCAACACCAATTATTAAATAGACTATCTTTCCTCCAGTGAGGATGGTTGACTCCTTTCTCAAGGAGGCCAAAGGAGGCCCCATTTTCAATGAGGTGCCTGAGTATGTCTGGAGTTGTTTATGGATTTTCTAATCTATTCTACTGAGCCTCAGGTGTGTTTCTTTGCAAGTACCATGCTGTTTTTATCACAGTAGCTTTGTAGTATAGGTTCAAGTTGGGGATTGTGATACCTCCAGCCATGTCTCTGTTGCCTAGAATTGCTTTTGCTATTCTAGGTCTCTTCTGGTTCCAAATGAATTTTTGGATTGTTTTCTCTACTTCTGTGAAATATATTGTTGGAATTTTAATCAGCATTGCATTAAATCTATACAGCAGTTTTGGAAGTATGGCCATTTTCACTATATTGGTTCTTTGTAGCCAGGAGCAAGGGATGTCTTTCCATTTTCTTATATCCTCTTCGATCTCTTTTTTCAGAGTGCTGTAGTTTTCAGTGTAGAAGTCTTTTGCTTCCTGTGTTAGATTGATTCCTAGATATTTCCTTTTTTTTTTTGGATGCTATTGTGAAAGGAATTGTTGCTCTAATTTCTCTCTCAGTGAGTCTGTTATTTGTGTACAAGAAGGCTATTTTTTTTGAGTGTTGACCTCATATCCAGCTACTCTACTGAATCTGTCAATTAAATCTAGAAGTCTTTTGGTGGAGATTTTTGGGTCTTGTATGTAGAATATCATATGGTCAGCAAATAATAACAGTTTAACTTCTTCCTTTCCTATCTTTATTCCTTTCATTTCTTTCTCTTGTCTAATTGCTGTGGCTAATGTTTCCAGAACTATATTGAACAGGAGTGGTGATAGTGGACATCCTTGTCTCATTCCTGATTTTAGTGTGAAGGTTTTCAGTTTTTGACAATTTAGTATGATGTTGGCTGTTGGTTTTTCATAGATAGCCTTAATCAGGATGAGATAAAGATCATCTATTCCAATTTTCCATAGGGGTTTTATCATGAATGGGTGTTGGATTTTGTCAAATGCTTTTTTCTGCATCTATTGAGATGATTGTGAGGGGCCGGGGATTTAGCTCAGTGGTTCCGATGCCTGCCTCGAAAGCTCAAGGGCCCGAGTTCAATCCCCAGTGCCAAAAAAAAAAAAAAAGAGAGAGATGATTGTGTGGTTTTTGTCCTTGGCTCTATTGATATAGTTGATTACATTTATTGATTTACATATGTTGAACCATCCTTGCATCCCTGGGATAAATCCAACTTGGTCAGGGTGTATGATCTCCTTGATGACCCTCTGTATTCTGTTTGCCAGTATTTTGTTGAGGATTTTTGCATCTATGTTCATTAGGGAGAATGCTTTATAGTTCTCTTTTTTTGTTTGGGTCTTTCTCTGGTTTTGGAATCAAAGTAACACTTGCTTCCAGGAAGGAATTTGAAAGTATTGCTTTCCTTTCAATTTCATCGAAGAGTTTATAGAGTAATGGTGATAGTTCTTCTCTAAATGTCTTGTAGAATTAAGAATTAAAGCCATCAGGACCTGGGATTTTCTTTGTTGCTAAATTTTTAATTACATTTTCAATTTCGCTGATTGTAATTGGAGTGTTTAGAATTTTTATCTTCTTCCTTTAACTTTGGCAATTCATATGTGTCTAGGAGTTTGTCCATTTCTTCTGCATTTTCCATTTTATTAGAGTACAGGTTCTTGAAGTAGGTATTGATGATCTAGATTTCTGCTGGATCTGTTGTGACTTCACCTTTTTCATTCTTAATTAAATCTTTTCTTTCCTTTATTTGATAAGTTTGGCTAAGGGTTTATTGATTTTATTTATTCTTTTGAACAACCAACTCTTCGATTCATTGATTTTTTTGTATCATTCTCTTAGTCTCCATTGCATTGATTTCTGCTCTGATCTTTGTAATTTCCTCTCTTGTATGAGCTTTGTGTTTGTCATGCTCTTCTTTTTCTAGGAGTTTGGGGTTCAGCATTATGTTGCTTATTTGAGCTCTCTCTGTTTTCCTAATATGGGCATTCACTGCTATGAATTTCTCACATAGAACTGCTTTCATTGTGTCCCATAGATTCCTATATGTTGTACTGGCATTATCATTTACTTGTAGAAACTGTCTAATTTCTTCTTTAATTTCCTCTGTGACCCATTGCTTGTTCAGGAGAGTGTTATTCAATTTTCATGTGTTTGTGGAGGTTTTGTGGCATCTTATACTATTGATCTCCAATTTTATTGCACTATGGTCTGATAATATACAGGGAGTAACTTCAATTCTTTTGCATTTACTTAAAGATACCCTATGAGCTAGCATGTGGTCTATTTTGGAGAATAACCCATGTGCAGCCAAAAAGAAAGTATATTTTGATTATGTGGGGTGGAACACTCTGTAGACATCTATTAAGTCCATTTGTTCAAAAGCTTGGTTCTGTTCTAGAATTTTGTTGTTGACTTTTTGTCTAGAAGATCTGTCTATTTGTGACAGTGGGATATTGAGGTTCCCCACTACAATTATAGTAGTGCTTATTTGGTTTTTCATGTGCATTAATATTTGCTTTGTATAGTTGAGGGCATTTGTATTTGGTACATATATATTCATGATTGTCATCTCTTCCTCTTGGATTGTTCCCTTCACAAGGATGTAGTGACCATCTTTGTCTCTCTTAATTAGTTTTGGTTCGAAATCTATTTTGTCTCTGAATAAGATTGCTACCCTTGCTTTTTTCCAGGTTCCTGTCACGTGGAAAACTGTTTTCCACCCTTTTACTTTCAGTCTATGAATGTCGTTTTGAATTAGGTGTGTTTCTTGTATAGAGCATATTGTTGGATTTTGCTTCTTGATCCATTCTGCCAGTCTATTTCTTTTCATCTGTGACTTGAAGCCATTAACATTGATAAATATTGACTCATTCTTGTCATGATGTTTCACTGTTGTTGGCTCTTTTATTTTTTAATTCCTCCCCCTTTCCCTTTAGTTTCTTGCCTTGCTTGGTGGCTTTGCTCCATTGGGACTCATGGAGTTGTGACCTACATTGTCTTTTTCTAGGATATTGTTTAGAATTGTTTGGAGTGCTGGTTTGGTGTCCATGAAATTTCTCAGGTATTCTTTGTCATGGAAGTATCTAATTTCCCCATTGATTTTGAGAGATAATTTTGCAGGATACACCAGTCTAGGTTGGAAACTATTTTCTTTTAGGGCTTGAAATACTTCATTACAGGCTCTCCTTAACTTGAGGGTTTGTATTGAGAAGTCTTCTGTGATTCTGTTGGGCTTTCCTTTGCATGTGATTTGTTTCTTTTCCTCTAACTGCTTGTTGGATTTTGTTCTTCTGTTGCTTTTCTGGGATCTTAACTATTATATGTCTAGGTGTAGCTTTTTTTTCTACCAATAGATATAATTCTCAAAAAACTATAGCAGCAGTGTAGCATGCCATGTGGCATGGTCTGGCAGGGTTCAGGCAGGCTGCTGGCATCAGCGGGACCAGGTTCCTATAATTTTTTTTTAACAAAGTTGAAAATTGGCAGATCCATGTCTACCTCCAGAACTTTGACAAAAATAAAATGAAAGTCAGACTAGAATCTGGCTAACTGTACCTGCTTCCCATCTCTGTTAAGGCTTTTAATTAAATCTGAAACATGCCTGTGAGTTAATGTATGCCTAATAGAAGACAATCCTGGAGGAAAAAATTATAACTCACACAAATCCTCTAGTGTGGAGGCAGTTCTAATACCTTTCAAGTCTTGCTGCTGTCCTGTGTCCCAGCCTTTAGCCTCTCCCCTTACTGTCATTGTTAACAGATGAGAGCATTGCTGTGAGGAACACTCCTGTCTGGCCCCCCAACCCTCAACCCTGCTTCTTTCCCCTCCACTTTTCTCCTCACCCCTCACCCAATGATCTCTCTCCAGTATAATCCTGGGGATGATGTCAGGAAAGATAGGTTTTTGCAGTAGTAATCAGTTCAGGATCTTAGAAGGTGTTGCAGTAAACAGAATAGTTGTGATTTTTTTCTGTTCTGTTTTATTTTGTTTGATTTGTTTGATTGTTATAATTTTTTTGAGAATTTTATCTATTGGTAGGAGAAAAAGCAATTCCAAGCCACAGGTCAGATTTCTTTATTCTCTCATTGAACTAATAAATAGTCAATAGTTTTATGCAGGAAAAAAACAACAATTAACAACAGCAACAACAAGAACAAGAACAACAACAAAACCCAAAGAAACCTCAACAACAAAAACCTTGGGGAAAAAAATCATTAAGGAGGACCTTGTACTGTTTAGGTTCATCTCCAGGTTATATTTCTATAATTAGAAACATGTGAAAGTTAAGAGACTGAGGAATACAGATAATCATCACATGAGTGATGGACTATATGAGTGAAGTGAGTCATCATTTCTTCTCCTACTCTTTTAAGGCCGCCAAGAGTGACATCAAATTCGAGATTCCTGAACCCATGGGTAGTGTTTGTCACCGTCTTTGCAGTGGTGGGGATTGTGGCCATGATCGTAGGTCTACTCATTCATTTTTTAGCTTTTGGTAAGTATCAAAGATCATTACTAATTACTTTTCAGACAAAATAATGAAATATTTTTCAGACTAAAATTATGATCGTCTCTCATTTGTTGCTACTATTCTTCCTTTGCTCCTTTCTTCTATCCTTCCTTCTTTTCTCTGTTCTCTTCCTGTTTTCTTTTTTTTTCTTTCTTTTGAGATAGAATTTTACAAACACACAATCCTCATGCCCAAACTTCTGGGTTACTGAGATTATAGACATGTGCCACCACACCTGTGGCTACATTTGTTTCTTAGTATAAGGTCATCTTACCTAGAATTTTCTCTAAATATATATTCATATCTATATTTCCTTTCAATAAGTGTTTTATCTTTTCTCTTTTTTGGTTTTTATATTTTTTCCATTAAGTTTATTGGTATATTTTAGGTATAAAATACAGTTACATTCATCATTGGGATCTTGTACCTTTACATGATGTATCTTGGTTCTTATTTTTCCCCTTCCCCTGCACTCTCTTCACCCCTTCCACCCTAGCAAAGACTTTGTTTCCATGTTTTTTCCTTTTCTCATATTTTTTCTTTCCCTTTCTTTCCTTTCCCCTACCCCTCCCACTTCCTCTACTCCTTTAGACCTTTTCTTTCTCCTACACAATATCAATTATACATTGTTTTAATTACAATATCAAAATTTAGGGGACATTACCACAGATTTTACAGAATTTAAAAGGATACAGAAAGCATATTACAAAAATCTGTTTTGAAATAAATTTGACAACTTCTAAGAAGTAACTTAGAAGACAAATTAATGAAACTGACTCTGGAGGAAATATAAAATTTGAATAGCACCTATTAAAGAAAATATATTCCTAGCTTGGAAATCTACCTATATGACAACAACAAGCTCATACACATTTTAACTGATAAAAATGTCAAACATTTAAAGAAGAAAAAAGAAGGAACACTTCTCTCATTTTAGGAAATCAACATTGTGCTAATACTAAAATTGGATAAAGATAATGGAAGAAAAAAGTATGAACATAGATAAAATTTGTTTAACAAAACAAACTATTAGAAGTCAGATCTGGTAGTATGTAGAAAGTGGTTTTATTATAGGGATGGTAATTTTGGTTCAGCATTGGAAGATCCACTCCCATAAGTCATCACTTTAACAGAGGAAAGGAAAAATCCATATGATCCTGTCATTAGTTGCAGAAAAAGTATTAGGACTAAATTCTACAGCTGTTCATGGTAAAAGCTATCAGGAGACTAGAAGTAGAACAGAACCTTCTCAACAGATAAGACATGTATTCCATGCTTCCAGCAAAAACACCTTATATGAATGGGAAAGATACAATGCTTTCTCCCTAAGGTGGGGAAAAAGGACAGATATACCTACTCTTCATCAGTCCATTAAACTTTGAAACATAGGCCTAAACCAAAATAGTCTGGTAATAAAAAGAAACAATTAGGATAGGATTGGCAAGGTATAAGTAAAATCTTTATATGTAGATGAAGTGATCATCTACAAAGAAAATACTAAGAAATCACTAGGATCCCCTAGAACTTGAATCTGAATTTAGCAGGATTAGAAAACACAAGGTATATATAAAAATTGAGGAATGTATACTTGCTATAAATGAAGAATAGAATATTGAAATTTAAAAGTTATGTAGGAGTACAAAGGACCTAGAAAAGTAAAAAGAGAAAAAAAAAAGTGTTGGAAGACATTTACTACCTAATTTTAAGACTTCCTCTAAAGCTACAGTAATCAAGGCAGTGTTGGCATAAGGAAAGACATATAGATCAGTGGAATAAAACAGAGTATCTAGAAATAGAACCACACATATATGGTCCACTGAGTTTTGCAAGGTTATTTAACATTAACATTTTATAGAACAAAAACTCAACTCAAGAGTGAGGAAAAGGTAGTGTTTTCAGCAAATGGTGCTAGAAAACCTGCTATCCGTATGTAAAATATTAACCTCAACCTTTTATTTATAAATAAAAATAACTTGAAAGGATCTATGAACCTAAATATGAAAAACTAAAGCTATAAAACTTTAAGAAGAAATTATAAGGGAAAATGTTCATGAATTTAGGGTAGGCAAGAATTTCCTAGGATACAAAAAACATGATGAATAAAAGAAAAAATTGATAAATGAGATTCCATCAAAATTTAGAACTTTAAATGACATCATTAAAATGAAAAGTAGTCCTTAAACAGACCATATTTACAATGCATATAACCTATGACCAGAATATATAAAGAACACTTACAGCTCATTAATAGACAACCCAATTAAAAAGTAGAAACAAGAAGATGATAAATAGCCAGTACAGCACAAGGAAAGGTGTGCAACACTAGAATCAAAAAAATACTAATCAGTACAATAACAAAATCAGGTTATACACTCATTAGGAAGATGAAGTTAAAAGTTTTAAAAGAAAAATTGTCAGCTTAGGTGTGAACCAGTTCAAACTTTCTAATACTGATAATGTGAATGTAAAATTATAAAACCATTTTAGAAAACAATATAGAAATTTCTTGTATTACTATTAAGAACTAACAGTTCTGTTCTTAAGGTTTTACTTAAGAGGAATGAAAACACATGTTCACAATAGATTTATACATACAAGTTGACTATCCCTTATCTGAAATTCTTGGGACCAGAAGTGTTTCAGATTTTGGTTTGAAATCCACTTGATCTGCAAAGAGGATAGCTACTCCTGCTTTGTTTCAGGTTCCTGTCACATGGAGTATTGTTTTCCACCCTTTAACTTTCAGTCTATGAGTTTCTTTTTGAATTAAGTGTGTTTCTTGTATGCAGCATATTTTTGGATCTTGCTTCTTGACCCATTCTTCCAGTCTATTTCTTTACATTGGTGAATAGAGACCATTAACATTGATGGCTATAACTGACATGTATTGACTTATCATTGTCATGACATTTTCTTTTTGTTGAATTCTCCCCATTTGTATTTAACTTCTTGTCGTGCCCAACAGATTCATTCTACTGGGCTTCCTGGGGTTGTGATCCTCATTGACCTTTCCTAGAATATTGTATAAAAATTTTTGGAGTGCTGGTTTTGTACATATGAAATTTCTAGGGTGATCTTTGTCATGAAAGTATCTTATTTCTCCATCAATTTTGAAAGATAGTTTTGCAGGGTACATCAATCTGGGTTGGAGGTTGTTTTCCTTTAGGGCTTGAAATATGTTACTCCAAGCTCTTCTTGTCTTGAGGGTTTGTGTTGAGAAGTCTGCTGTGATTCTGATGGGCTTTCTTTGTATGTGATTTGTTTCTTTTTTCTAACTGATTGTAGAATTTTGTTCTTCTGTTGGGTTTCTGGAATCTTAATAATTATATGCCTATGTGTAGATTTTTTTGATCAAGTCTAATTGGAGTCCTATATGCCTCACCTATCTGTATATCAATTTCTTTTCCCCTGCTTGGGAAGTTTTCTGCCATCACTTCTGTGAACAGTTTTTTTATGTCATCTGCACTCTTTCTCATTTCTTCTTTGACTCCAAGTCAGTCTTATGTTATTCTTCTTTGCATCATCTAGCAGCTGCTGGATTGATTTCTCATGGTTCCTTACTATTTTAAAGCAATTTTTCTTTTCCTGGTCACTAATTGTAACCTTATTCTCTACATCTGAAATTCTGTCCTCACATTGGTTCATTCTGCTGTGTAAGCTTTCAATGGAGTTTTTAATCTCCTGGAAATCTGTTTGCATCTGTTTTATGGATTCCATTTGTTTCCTATGTTGAGATTCCATCATGTTCCTCTGTTCCTCTATTTTTTAATCTGTGTTTTCTCTAGATTTATTAATCATGTCATGCACTATGGGCACAATCTCTGCTGTTATCTGAGAAATTATTTCTGATTTCATTTTTTCCAGATCCTCTTTTTTTGCCAGTTCAGGAAGTCCAGGTTGTTGAGTATCAGATTGTTTCATCTTGTTTTCCTTTGGGGTTGCTGTAGGTGATCTGGAAGTCTGGTTTTGAAACTTGTTTATGTGTCTTCCCATTTTGATGAGGGAGGGGGTTGCTGGCTCCTGCGGGGCTCATCTCCTCTGTGCTGAGGGGGGTCATATGGCAGCCTGGAAGCCTCTACCTGAGTTCTGGGAGTGGCTCACCTCTGTGCTGAGGGGGGTTGTATGGCAGACCAGAAACCTCCTCCTAAGTGCTGGGAGCAGCTGACCTCCTCTATGCTGAGGGGGGTGGTATGGCAGACCAGAAGCCTCCTCCTAAGTGCTGGAAACAGCTGACCTCCACTGTGCTGAGGGGGGTGGTATGGCAGCCTGGAAGCCTCCTCCTGGGTGCTGGTAGTGGCTCGCCTCCTCTGTGATGGGGGAGGTGGTGGTACGGCAGCCCAGAAACCTTCTCCTGGGCACTGGGAATGGTTCCTTTTTTGGCCTTTTTAAATGTACAAAGCATACATTTTGAGTATACCAAAGATTGTTACTCAAGCAAAAACCATTGTAAAATTTTTTAAAATCTCTTCATATTTTTGATGCCAAAATTTGGTAATTTTTTCATTAATGGTATATTTGCCTTTTCTCTAAAATAACCTGATAAACTCATAAGCATGCAATATTGTAAAGAAACTCATTTCACCACCTAAAATTTGAATATACCTAAACATTTGTTAATTCATTCTCTGTCTCCTGAAAACAGTCTTAACATAAAGTAAAAATTTATGATTATCAGTAGAAAAACTTGCAGTTGAGAACTGGTAATGTCAAACTTATTAAAAATGTGCTTTTATTATTTCTCTTTTTAAATTTTAAAAAAATTTTATTACGTGTTTTCAGTATGCAATAATTTCATCACGAGATGTTCTATGTCTCAATTCTTTCTCACCCCTTTCCCACTCTTCCCTCCCCTCTTTCTCTATCTCTTGGTCCCCTTCCCTTTTCCAAAATGTCTATGACCCTACTTCCTATTATCTATTTTTTATTTTGCTCTTTACTTCTATTTTTGAGTTTCTCCTACAAGAGAAACCATGCAATATTTAAGTTTATATGTCTGATTTATTTCACTTGATATTAGGGCCTTGAAATAAATGCATTTTCCTACAAATGACTCAAGTTTATCTTTCATTATGGCACAGTAGCACTCTATTGTCTATAAATACCACTCTTCCTTTATTCATTCATCTGATGATGCACATATAGGCTGCTTCCAAGATTTAGCTATTATGAGTTGTGCTGCTATAAAAACAGGTATGCATACATCACTACGGTATGATGTCTTTAACTTTTGGGGGGAAATATTTAAAGGGGAATAGCTGGGTTAAGTAAAATTTCTATTTTTAGTCTTTGAAGACTCTCCATACTGGTTTCCATAAAGGTGTACAAGTGTCCCTTTTTCTCCACAGCCTCTCCAGCATTTGTTATTATTGGATTTCTTGATAATAGCCACTCTTTTTTTTGAAAAGTAAAAACTATACTTTTATTGTTCTCTCAAAACACTGACAAATTTAAAGTCATTTTTATCTTTGTGCTCTCTGATCCCAAGACAAACCCATTTTATTTTTTGTATTTCCAATAGATAGGTAGATCCACAAAATGTGAATATGGAGACTTTGAAGTACTTAGGGCCATCCTGACCTGATTAGTTCAAACTACGCTTTACCTGCATATGTCAAAGATGCCCCATCACCAAGCCTACTGTGCTCCATAGCAAAGCTCTGAGGATTGGAGCTAGAAACCTGCTGTCAATATGGAGAAAAGTCCACTCTTTCAGTTTCACAACAAAAATGGGGAAAAAACACAGAAAACTAAATGCTTTCCAATCCCACACACTGTATTAGTTAGCTTACTTCTTATACAATACAACATAAACACAGTTTGCTATTTATTTGTAGGTAATACCTATAAGCATATAGCATCATCTATACTTTGAGTATATTTACAAATTCAACAAAATATCTACATATAAAAGCTTTACTTAAAATTAAACATGTGCAAGTTATGAGAAACCAATTTATTGGCAAAGGAAACAGCATTCCTTCACCCATAGGCTGTTATAGACTTTCATATTTGGAGCTTAACCTTTTGGTAGATATTGTTTATAAATATGATAGGATCTATATATTTAAACTTCAGATGTAATCCCTTTTGACTGTTGGTCTTTTAAGCATTTGTCAGATTCTGTAATGTGTCCATTGCAATTTTTTTACACATTGCTTAATGCTGAAAAGAATTGCAAAAGCTCATGTAGGTCAAACCTTAGAGAATAAAATACTATGGTTGGCATGCTCTAGTATGCTTTTAGTTTAAAATAATTTGTTTGGTTTTCTATTAATTCTATCATGTTGCCATTCTTCTTACTGAATGTGACTTGTTTGAATAGAAAACATGAAAGGTCACAAAAATCATCATGTGCCCCAGTTTATGATAAATCTCTTCTTTTTATATTTATGGAGAAATGCTCCTTAAAATGATGTCTTGCCATTTTTATTTTCACATTTCTTTTTTTTTTCAGTATTGCAGTTTTCATTATCTCTGCTTTCTGAAAGTTACTCTTTGACAATGATAGTAATCTAGGATGGAGCTGACTATACCAGCTGCTAGAGAATGTGTTGTTATGGAATGCTTATTTTCTGAAAGCACTGCATGTGTCTTGCCCTGTGTTTTGTGGAATAATTTTTGAAATTTAATTTGGGTGATTTGCTTTCAATTCTTTCAGTATGGCACAAATGCCAAAATGCATTATTGCAATACACATTGTTTTTGCCTAACAAGAACTGAATATAGAGATAAAGTAAAAAGTAGAATACTGTGTTGCTGTAATACCTGGAAGATTAAGAAGCCTATGAAATAACAGGAGCAAAGAGCAGGTAACAAGGTCTCAGTAAGCATCAGCAATGCAAGTGTCATAATTAACTCATTTAGCAAGAATATACTGTACATACTGTTCCTAACAGTCTCACAAAAAGACTAACAACAGCTAGACATAGAGTCACCGATTTCACAACAATGTCCACAGATGTTGAAGTTCTAGAAAATACTACAGTAACACTCTTGACAATAAAAATGGAATTCATATTTAGGGGTTCAGCTGAGGATAGTATAAACAAAGTGTCAAACCATGTTTTGATAACATAAACAGATATGTCCTTTAAATGTGTAGCATTTTCCATGCATCCTATTGTATAATATTGATGATATTGCACTATTTTGATCAAGTTCAGAAAAAATGGAAAAAAATCCACATTAAATGAAAAAGTATATGCACTTTGCACTTGAGTTCACATCAACATATCATTCGATTGAGTTGTGTTCTTTTTGTTTTTTGGGGTTTTTTTTGTTTTTATGTTTTTTGTTTTTGGGGGGGGACCGAGTATCGAACTCGGGTCCTTGAGCTTGCGCAGTGAGTTGTATTCTTGATTGAACTGTGCTCATAATATTAGAATACAGCAGAAAGTATATTTCCAACCCATATGTTCATAGTATGAGAGGGCTGACAAACAAGTGCTTAAAATAAATATTCTAGAGAAATGGGACATTGGCAAAGACCTTAAAGGTTAAACAAAGGAATTCATGGTGTTGAAAGGAGACGATGCCTCTGAACTTTCATTTCCCTCAGCTGGTTCTTTCTCTTTCTTACCACTGTATTGTCAAATGAAAGAGCCATCCTCGTTGAACTGGCCATCCACCCCCTCACCATGGTCAACAGGATAACATCACTATCTCCTTTTTTCACAGTCCTGTCTGAAGGTGTTTGACTTCCTTTTTTCAAAGGCTTGTGGTCTTCTGTACTCTCCAAAAGTTCCATTGTCCTCCTTCATGGGCTGGATTTCAGGATCTGCATGGGCATCTTCCTTTTCTTTAACTGGATATTTGACACCCTTATTCCTTCTAATGATGCAAATGATCAGCAAGATTAAGATAAGGAGAATGACAACACACATGAGACCTATGAACCAGCCCTGAGTCAAAATGTCCACCTGCTGGTTTGCCATTGCTTCATCCACAATTGTTATTTCTTCCTCTGTAATCTGACTTCCAGATCCTGAGGATGTTTGGGCATAGAAATAAAATTTATACTGAGTGCTGAAATTTAAATTTTTTAAAGTCCAGTGTGTCTTGTTGGCAGGAATTTTTAAATCTATCAGACAGCCTAATTCATGTGTGCTGTTAATTGGCTGATATTTTAGGGTGTACTCAGTAAAAATGCCATTTGGGTGGCTCGGTGAATCCCATTCCAAAGTAAGAGAGTCTAGTGTGGGATTCACAATCTTCAAAGGTGAGGGAGCACTAGAGACTCCTTCGGGAGTGCAGAAGGCTCTGTCTGGGCTGGCTGGGCCCTTCCCTTTCCCACTGACCACATGCACATTCAGGGAGTAGTGGCTGAAGGGCTCCAGGCTGGGCAGCATGCCATGGGTCTTGCTACCCTAGAAGTTGAGGATCTTCTTCTCAGTGTGCCATCTGTTTCATTGGGATGGACTCTGTGCCTTCCAGTAGTAAATCCAGTAGCCTTGCAGGTGCCCTCAGATACTTTTCAGGGGCACTGGGTCCCATTGTACCTCAGCCAAGGTACTGTTCACCACATTCACACACACGTTCCCGGGAGCCACCTCTAGGAGGTCTTATTCAGAATGTTCCATGACTACCGCTGGCTCTGGAGCAAACCCCACATTGTTCAAGGCCTGAAATTTTATCAGGTATGGGACAAAGGTTGGTGTGCCAGAGACAATATATTTGGATACATTTGCCACAACCACAGATGTCCATTCATCATCACCATCTTTCTGGTGCCAGCTCACTTTGTACTGGAGGCATGGCCCACTTGATTCAAAGCCATTCAAGGGCTTCCACATAGTCACCAAATTATCAGGCTCAGATCCCAATCCTTCCACAGCCATGGGATTTTTATCTGGTTCTGGGGCCTTGGTCAGGTACTGTTCGGAGGCCACGCTGGGCAGGCTCTTCCCAATGCTGTTCTCCGCCATCACCCAGAAGGAGTAGTTCACAGATGGAGACAGCTTCACCTGGGCTGTGGTCTGCGTTCCAGAAACTTCAGCCTGGTGGCACCACAGCCCTGACTCATCCATTGCATTTTCACACTCAATGATGAATTTTGTAATAGGGCTGTTGTTGTCATCACCTGGGGTCCATGAGAGCTGAACACTCTTATCCAGTTGATTAGTCAATTCTAAATCAAAGGGAGGATTGGGAACATCATAAATGGGAGCTGGAGTTGGAGTAGGAGCAACAACACTGAGCTTGGCACTGGCAGAAACATCATCCAGAGTGGTGTTGGCCACATACATATAGGTTCCCCCATCATCATCTCTTACTTCAATTACCACCAAGTAGTCCTTGTCCACAGTGAACCTTTCATCACTGGGCAGCTCGCCATTGTCCTTCAGCCATGTGACAGTGGCGATTAAGGTGTGATCATGTTTCACTTTGCATTCAAAGGTTACTGCCCTCTCTCTCTGCACAACTGTGTGTTCCGGCTGTTTAAGGATCCTTGTTGGATCTTTGATTTCCAAGTGAACTTCATTCTTTGCTATCCCTAATTTATACCTGGCAACACATGTGTAGGTTCTTGTACTGTCCTTTTGGGCCACAGGGATTTCTAAAGTTCCATTTTCATGTAAAACATAAATGTATTCATGAAGAGCACTTCCTTTAGCTCCTTTAAACCACTCAATGGTAGGCAGAGGAGACCCAAAGAAAGCACAATCTAGGAAAGCAGGCCTGTTTGCAATAACCTGATACAGTGTGTTTTCAGATGTGAGGATTAGTGGGGGTGCAGCAAGCACATTGACAAATGCATTTGCCAGTAAATATCCATACTCATTAGAGTCATTGCATTGATAAACTGCACTGGATCTTTCCTGAACATTTGAAAAAATTATGGTATCACCATTTATTCTTCTGCTGGAGTCATCAGAAGCAATTTCTATTGGAACTCCATTTGTTAACCAGCTAATTCTGGGTTTGGGGGTTGCCATTAGCTCTGCAGTTCAGGGTTCCATATTCTCCTGGAGACAGCACAAGATTTCGAGGTGCCATGATCCAATATGGAGCCACTTTAACTGTGACAGAAATAGTATGATGAATGGCTCCTAATGCATTTTTGGCTATACACTGGTAATCTCCAGAGTCTGCTTCTGAAACTTGAATGATCTGCAAGGTTTTCTTGAAGTTCTGATAAAATGCCTGGTTGGTAGGTAGTGTTCCATCTTCTTTTATCCAGTAAATAATTGGGATAGGTAGGCCTTCTGCAATGCACTCTAATGAAAGCACATTTCCTCTTAATTCCTCTTTGTGACTTGCATTGCCCTCTGGAGTTAAAAATGTTGGTGTCCTCTCTCTATTTGATTTAGCACCATAAAACTCAGTGTCACTCAAATTAGCAGCTATAGTGTCATTCAATTCATCCACTGAAATCACCTTCAGAGAAGTAGCTTGCTTCTGCTGTATGGTTTGAGTGTGATTTAATCTGGCATAACATATATAGTCTTCACGGATATCTTCTGGGAGGGCATTGGAAAAATAAAGGTCTCCATTCAGACCTTGGGAAACCCTCTCACTTTGTGGCAGTCTTTGAAAAGAATTATCCATCCAAAATATTATAGCTGGTGCTAATCCAACTGGAGGTCTACAGGGAAGTATTAATAGCTGACCATTTTGAAGTGTTATTGGTTCAAGTTTTTCTTTGGTCCACAATGGCCATCTGGATGGGCAGATAACAATGTTATTAGAAATTGTGGCTCCACATTCCTTCCTTGCTGTACACTGATAGATGCCTTCATAGGTCTCTGCTTTCCCTTCACTCATAATGTTGATTATCAGTGTTCCTGAGCCTGGCTTCATGGTGACAAAGGGTCTTTATCTATATCAAAATGAGCCCCATTGTATGTCCAGGAAAAGCTGGGAGGAGGTTTCCCTTTGGCCTCACACTGGATTACAATGTTCTCCAGAGGGTCAATGATGTAATCTTTGGAGACTGTTGAGTGATGGTTGGAGGTTGTACCAAGTCTTCAATAAGTTTTGAATCAAGAGGTACTTCTAGTGCACTAATCATCTGGAACAGGAAAAGAATCAGGGGCACTCTGCCTACAGATAAGCGCTTCTTTTTTGGGATTATTTTAAGCTGCATTAGCTTCGCTCCTGTTGAGACCCACAAGTTGAATTTTCTTTTCTTCTTCCACAACGATTTGTGTGCAATATTTAAATAATTTTTCATGCAAGGAACTTTGAAGGTCTTATCTGAAGAAGTTGTCCTTCCTTTTAATTCTTTGAATGAAAGGTCGTCTTAGCATTGCTCTCTGCCTGGTGCTTCAGGACAATCCTCCTGCTATCTAAGGCAGAGAAGAAGGAGCCAGGATCCGCTGTCGGCAGCTGCCATGCTTGAGGGTCCACTGGGCCCAGGGTCTCCCAAATGTTTCCCTGGTTTCTGAGGCAGTCCTTGGGCTGACAGCAGCTTTGGTCAAAGTCTTCAGTAGACAAGGGTAAACTATTAAAAGATTCGTTCTCGCCCAGGCCCGCTGCTTCCCCAGACAGCGACCCTCTGGACCCAGAAGCACAGCCATCCTTTGCGTGTGTGAGGACACTGTCACCTCCAGAGGCCTCAGTCAGGCCATTGCTGTGCTGCACCCCGCTCCCGTACATCTGAGGCTTGGAGCGCAGCACGTGCCGCCTGCAACACCGTTCGCAGTGCTGTTTTAATTTGCATTTCTCTAATGGCCAGCAATGTTGACCATTTTTTCATGTATGTATTGAACTTTTGTACTCTACTTCCGAAAAGTTTCTATTTCAGTTGCCCATTTTTTTGATGGGGTCTTTTATTTTGGAAGTTCTATATTTTTGTGTGTTTTTTATATATTCTAGATATTAGTTTTTTGAGGAATTCCTGGCAACAACAAATTTTTCCACTGCATGATTGTCTCTTGCCTCAGTTGTTGCCTTTGGTGTGCAGAAGATTTTTAATTTGACATAACCCCGTTTCTTGATTCTTTATGTTATTTCTTATGCAACTGGGGTTCTGTTCAGAAAGTCCTTGCCTACCTATGTCTTCGAGTATTTTACTTTTTTTAATCTTCCAGTAGGTAAAGTGTTTCTGCTTTAATATTCAGATCTTTGATGCATTTTTATTTTACTTTACTACCTAGTGAGAGATATGGGTCGATTCATCTTCATGTATACAACCTATTTTACCAGCACCATTTGCTAAAGAGGCTATCTTTTCTCCAGAATATGTTTCTGCCTGGGAATTTTCCTGCATGTGCTATTCTATTTCATTGGTGCACATGTCTGTTTTTGTGCCAGTATAAGGCTTATTTATGAACACTGTACCTTTGTAATGTAACCTAAAGTCTAGGATTGTGTTGCCTTCTCTTCTCTTGTTTACCATGCTTACTTTTTCTATGTCTCTTTTGGTCCCATATGCATTTTATTATTTTTGAATTAATTTCATTGGCACATTTTAGGTATAAAATATAATGACAATCATCACTGGGCATTTGCACCTTTACATAAGCTCTCCTGGTTCTTATTTTTTCCCCTTTCCTTGCCCTACCTTCCACCCCTCTGTCCCTCCCCATTTACAAAGACTTTGCTTCCATTTTTCCATTTTCTCATATTAATTCCATTCCCTTCTTTCCTTTCCCCTACCCCTCCCACTTCCAGTTCCCCTTTGCCCCTTTTCTTCCTATTTCACATTATCTATTATACCTTCTAGTCCTTATTTACACTTTTAATTTCTCACACTACAGAAACTATTCAATATTTACACATGTGTGTCCTATTTATTTCACTTGAGTATCACCTCAGTGTGCATCCATACAGCTATAAATTCTACTTTCTCATTTTTTTTCTGGCTAAAAACACATTTTCTTCATCCAGTCTCCAGTTGATGAGCAATTAGGCTGCTTCCAAGTTTTAGCTATTGCAAATTATGCTGCTATGAACATGGGTGCACATATACCAGTATGATATGATTCTTTTACTTCTTTGGGGAAGATACCCAGCAGGAAATTAGCTGGGTCAAATAGGACTTCCACTCCTAGTTCTTTGAGGTATCTCCATGCTGATTTCCACAGCAGTTGCACCAGTCAATATTCCCACCAGCAGTGGAGCAGTGCTCCTCTTTCCACACAACCCCACCAGCATTTCTTATTGGTTGATTTCATATTAGCAGCCATTCTTTCTGGGGGGAGGTGGAATTTCAGTGTTGTTTGCATTTGCATCTCACAAATGACCAGTGATGTTGAACATTTTTTCATGTTTATTTGCTATTTCTACTTCTTTGAGAAATGTCTGTTTGTTTCAGATGTCTATTTTTGGATTGGGTCTTTAAATTTGGGACATCTGATTTTTTTAAGTTCTTTATAGATTCTAGATAGTAGACCTTTGTCTGAGGAACACCAAGTGAAAAGTATTTCCCACATTGTGGGTTGTCTCTTCACACTGTTGGTGGTTTCTCTTGCTGTGCAGAATCTTTTTTTTTTCTTAAATTCTTTTATTGGTACATTTTAGGTGTACAAGACATTTATATTTCTCATTGGGAACTTGTACCATTAGATGATGCATCTTGGTTCTTATTTTGCCCCATTCCTAGCCCTCCCTTCCCTATTTACAAAGACTTTATTTCCATTTTTTCCATTTCTCATTATTTTTTCTTTCCCTTCTTTCCTTTTCCCTGCCCCTGTCACTACCCCTACCCCTTTGGGCCTTTTCTTCCTATTTTGCATTATCGATTATTCATTCTAATCATTGGTACATTTTAAGTATACAATATAATGACCTTTATCATTGGAAATTTGCACCTTTACATAGTCTCTCTTGGTTCTTATTTTTCACCCTTTCCCAGCCCTCCCTTCAACCCCTCCATTCCTCCCTATTTATAAAGATTTTGTTCCTACTATTCCATTTTCTCATATTAATTCCATTCCCTTCTTTCCTTTCCCCTACCCCTCCCACTTCCTTCCCCTTTACCCCTTTTTTTTCCTATTTCACATTACCTATTAATCCCCAACCTGCAACTATACTACAAAGCTACTGTGATAAAAACAGCATGGTACTGGCAAAGAAACAGACTTGAGGACCAGTGGAACAGATTAGAAGATGCAGAAACAACTCCAGACACACTCAGCCATCTCATCTTTGACAAAGGAGCCAAACACCCTCACTGGAGGAAAGATAGCCTCTTTAATAAATGGTGCTGGAAAAATTGGGTTTCAACTTGCCAAAGATTAAAACTAGACCTATATCTCTCACCATGCACTAAACTAAAATCAAAATGGATTAAAGATCTAAATATTAAAATAGAAACACTGAACCAGTTGGAACAGAGGTTAAGTAGAACTCTTGAAGACATCAGTGTAGGAAAAGATTTTATGAACAAAATTTCGGTTACTCATGAATTCACACAAACAATCAACAAGTGGGATCTCCTCTTATTAAAAAGCTTCTGCACAGCAAGAGAAAACACCAGCAGTGTGAAGAGCCAACCCACAATGTTAGAAAAAATCTTCACCTGCTTTTCCTCAGACAAATGTCTGCTATCTCAAATCTATAAAGAACTTAAAAAGATCAGACCTCCCAAATTTAAAGACCCAATCCAAAAATGGGTATCTGAAATGAACAGATATTTCTCAGACAAAGAAGTAGAAATAGCAAATAAATACATGAAAAAATGTTCAACATCACTGGTCATTTGAGAGATCCAAATGAAAACAATGTTGAGATTCCACCTCACCCCAGAAAGAATGGCTGCTAATATGAAATCAACCAATAAGAAATGCTGGTGGTGCTGTGTGGAAAGAGGAACACTGCCCCACTGCTGGTGGGAATATTGACTGGTGCAACCGCTGTGGAAATCTGTATGGAGATACCTCAAAGAAGCAGGACTGGAAGCCCCATTTGACCACACTATTCCACTGCTAGGGATCTTCCCCAAAGAATTAAAAGAATCATACCACAGTGATACATGTGCACCCATGTTCAGAGCAGCACAGTTTGTGATAGCTAAAACTTGGAAACAGCCCAAATGCCCATCAACTGGAGACTGGATACTGAAAATGTGTTTTTTTTATAAAATGGAGTACTACTCAGCCATAAAAAATGAGAAATTAGAGACATTTATAGCTCAGTGGATGCACATTGAGGCAATAGTCTTAAGTGAAATAAATAGGACACACATGTGTAAATACTGAATAGTTTCTCTGGTGTGAGAAACTGACAGTGTAAATAAGGCAGAAGCTTTTTTAATAACAAGAGATCCCATTTGTTGATTGTGCTAGTTCATGGGAAACTGAGGTTTTGTTCATAGAATCTTTTCCTACACCAATGTCTTCAATAGTTCCACCTCACCTCTTTTCCAACTGGCTCAGCAATTCCTGTTTTAATATTTAGATCTTTAATCCATTTCAATTTTAGTTTATTCCATGGTGAGAGATATAGGTCTACTTTTATATCTTTGTCAAGTTGAAACCCAGTTTTTCCAGCACCATTTGTCAAAGAGGATATCTTTCCTCCAGCGAGGGTGTTTGGCACCTTTGTCAAAACTGAGATGCCTGAGGGTGTCTGGTGCTGTTTCTGCGTCTTGTAATCTGTTCCACTGGTCCTCAGTCTGTTTCTTTACCAGTACCTTGCAATTTTTATCACAGTAGCTTTGTAGTATAGTTTCAAGTTGGGGGTTGTGATATCCCATCCCACGTCTCTGTTACCTACAATTGCTTTTGCTATTCTAGGGCCCTTCTTGTTAGCCAAAGAATTTTGGATTGATTTCTCAAGGTCTGTGAAATATGCTCCTAGAATTTCTATTGGGATTGGATTGAATCTATATAGCAGTTTTTGAAGTATGACCATTTTCACTATGTTGATCCTTCCTGCCGAGGAACAAGAAGGGATGTCTCCATTTTCTGACATTGTCTTCAATCTCTCTTTTCAGAGTGCCATAGTTCTCAGAGAAGAGGTCTTTGATTTCTTTTGTTAGGTTGATTCCTAGGAATTTCAATTTTTTGGATGCTATTGTGAAAGGAATTGTTTGCCCTATTTCTGTCTCAGTGAGTCTGTTGTTCATGTAGAGGAAAGCTATTGATTTTTGTGTGTTGACCTTGTATCCAACTATTTTGCTGAATTTGGTTATTAAGGCTAGAAGACTTTGGGTGGAGTTCGTGGGGTCTTCTATATAGAGTATTATGTCATCTGCAAATAATGACAGTTTGACTTCATTTCCTATCTTGATTCCTTTTATTTCTTTCTCTTGTCTAATTACCATGGCTAATGTTTCCAAAACTATACTGAACAGAATTGGCGATAGTGGACATCCTTGTCTTGTTTCTGATTTTAGTGTGAAGGATTTCAGTGTTTGACCATTTAGCATGGTATTGGCTGTTGGTTTTTCATAGATGGCTTTTATCAGACTGAGGTAGAGACCGTCTATTCCAATTTTTTGTAGGGTTTTTATCATAAATGCATGTTGGATTTTGTCAAATGCTTTCTCTACATCTATTGAGATGATCATATGGGTTTTGTCCTTGACTCTATTGATGTAGTGTATTACATTGATTGATTTGCGTATATTGAACCATCCCTGCATCCCTGGGATGAATCCCACTTGATCAGGTTGGATGATCTTCTTGATGGTCTTCTGCATTCTATTTGCCAGTATCTTATTAAGGACTTTTGCATCTATATTCATTAGTGAGATTGGCCTGTAGTTTTCCTTTTTCAGTTGGGTCTTTCTCTGCTTTTCTGATCAAGGTGATGCTTGCTTCCAGGAATAAATTTGAGAGTATTGCTTCCCTTTCCATTTCATTAAAGAGTTTAAACAGTAGTGGCAGTAGTTCTTCTGCAAATGTCTTGTAGAATTCAGCAGTAAAGCCATCCAGACCCGGGCTTTTCTTAGTTGGCAAGTTTTTAATTACATTTTCAATTTCATTAATTGATATTGTGTTGTTTAGAATTTTTCGATCTTCTTTCTTCAACTTTGGTTATTCATACTTATCTAGGAATTTGTCCATTTCTTCTGTATTTTCCATCTTATTGGCATATAGGTTCCCAAAGTAGGTATTGATGATCCTCTGGATTCCTGCTGAGTCCATTGTAATTTCATCCTTTTCATTCCTAATTCCATGGATTTGGGTGTTTTCTTTCCTTTTTCTGATAAGGCTGGCTAAGAGTTTGTCAATTTTGTGTATTCTTTGGAAGAACCAACTCTTGGCTTCATTGATTTTTTGTATCATTCTCTTAGTCTCCATTGAATTGATTTCTGCTCTGATCTTTACAATTTCCTCCCTTGTATGAGCTTTGGGTTTATCCTAGTCTTCTTTTTCTAGAAGCTTGAAGTTCAGCATCAGGTTGTTTAACTGGACTCATTCTATTTTCCTAATATAAGTATTCATTGCTTTGAATTTCCCTCATAAAACTGCTTTCATTATGTACCATTGATTTGGACATGTTGTGTTGTCATTTTCATTTAATTGAAGGAAATGTCAGATTTCTTCTATAATTTCCTCTGTGACTCATTGGTTATTCAAAAGTGCGTTGTTCAATTTCCATGTGTTTATGAAATTCTTGTGGTTTCTTTTGCTCTTGATCTCCAATTTCATCACCCTATGGTCAGATAATATACAGGACATAACTTTAATTCCTTTACACATACTTAAACATGTTCTCTGAGCAAGTATATGGTCTATTTTGTAGAATGACCCTTGTATAGCTGAAAAGAATGTGTATTCTGATTTTGTGGAGTGGAACACACTGTAAACATTTGTTAAGTTCATTTGTTCAAGAGTTTGTTTGAGTTCTAGTATTTTGTTGCTTATTTATTGTCTAGTTGATCTATCTATTTGTGAAAGTGGGGTAATGAGTTCCCCAACTAACATTGTATTAGTGCTTATTTGATTTTTCATGTCCATTTGTATTTGTTTAATAAAGTTGGGTGCATCATTGTTTGGTGCATATATATTTATGATTGTCAACTCTTCCTCTTGGATTGTTCCCTTTACAAGGATATAGTGTCCTTCTTTGTCTCTCTTTTGGTACTGAGGATTCAAAGTTGGGATCTTGCACTTGTGAGGCAGGCAGCAGAACCATTGAGCTACATCCCCAGCCCCTTCTTTGTCTCTCTTAATCAGTGTTGGTTGAAATCCAGTTGAACTGCAAAGAGGATAGCTACTCCTGCATTTTTTCGAGTTCCTGTCACATGGAGTATTGTTTTCCACCCTTTAACTTTCGGTCTATGAGTTTTTGAATTAAATGTGTTTCTTTTTTGCAGCATATTGTTGGATCTTG
The DNA here is from genome assembly GCF_053883595.1 of Heterocephalus glaber. Taxonomy (NCBI): domain Eukaryota; kingdom Metazoa; phylum Chordata; class Mammalia; order Rodentia; family Bathyergidae; genus Heterocephalus; species Heterocephalus glaber. The sequence goes on along the minus strand of NW_028258325.1, from coordinate 57,752,448 downwards.
CTTCTTGACCCATTCTGCCAGTCTATTTCTTTTGATTGGTGAATTGAAACCATTAATGTTGATGGTTATGATTGACACATGTTGACTTGTCATTGTCATGACTTTTTCTTTTTGTTGTATTCTCCCCCTTTGCCTTTAATTTCTTGTCGTGCCTGATGGATTCATTCTGCTTGGCTTCCTAAGGTTGTCATCCTCATTGTCTCTTCCTAGGATGTTGTCTCAAATTTTTTGAAGTGCTGGTTTGGTATTCATGAAGTTCCTAAGGTGATCTTTGTCATGTTATCTTATTTCTCTATTGATTTTGAAAGAGAGTTTTGCAGGGTACATCAGTCTGGGTTGAAAGCTGTTTTCCTTTAGGCCTTGAAACACATCACTCCAAGCTCTTCTTGCCTTGAGGGTTTTTGTTGAGAAGTCTGCTGTGATTCTGATGGGCTTTCCTGTAGGGAACAGGGAAAGGGAACATTACTAGAATGTCTGCAGTAAGTCCTACTCTCCTGCAAGCCACAGCAGCACAAGGCAAATTAACTTATATAGGAAAGGTAGAAAAATGAGACTTTCAGAAGAACCTGAGCTTTGAGTCTGATCAGTGCTGCTCTGGGTGGCAAAGATGAAAGCGCCCAGTTTACCACACCTTTTATTCAGCACATCAGGAGAAACATGTAACAAATGACTTGCAGAGAGTTCAGCACATCCAGATAAACAAGGTGTAACAAATGACTTGCAGAGAGTTCAGTACATTGGAATAAACAAAGTTTAACAATCCAAGAACAATGAGGAACTGAGTAGATGAAGATTTTGTTCCTCCCAGGATGTCTTCAGCTGGTGTAATCTTGTCCTGGAGCATCACAGCACCACCGGATCATTGAGGTCTCAGTTGTGACCAGGGTCCAAAATGGAATTCTGTCTCAAAATCCCATAGCTGGCCTGTAGGCAGAAGAATTAGGCCTAATCAAATGATGTGTCCCTATAATTATATAGCATTTCTCCCGACACTTTCCTTTGTATGTGATTTGTTTCTTTTCTCTAACTGCTTGTAGAATTTTGTTCTTCTGTTGGGTTTCTAGAATCCTAAAAATTTTATGCCTATGTGTAGATTTTTTTTTTAATCAAGGCTAGTTGGGGTCCTATATGCCTCACCTATCTGTATATCAATTTCTTTTCCCCTGCTTGGGAAGTTTTCTGCCATCACTTCTGTGAACAGTTTTTTATGTCATCTGCACTCTTTCCTGTTTCTTCATTGACTCCAATCAGTCTTATGTTATTCTCCTTTGCATTGTCTAGCGTCTAGCTGCTGCAGGATTGATTTCTCATGGTCCCTTACAATGTTGAAGCAATTTTTCTTTTCCTGGTCACTAATTGCAATCTTATCTTCTATATCTGAAATTCTGAACTCACATTGGCTCATTTTGCTGTGTAAACTTTCAATGGAGTTTTTGATCTCCTTGAAATCTGTTTGCATCTGTTTTATGGATTACATTTGTTTCCCATGTCAGGATTCTGTCATGTTCCTCAGCTTCTCTATTTTTTTATCTGTGTCCTCTCTAGATTCATTAATCTTGTCTTGCACTATGGGCAAAATCTCTGGTGTTATCTGAGAAATTATTTCTTATTTCATTTTTTCCAGATCCTCTTTTGTTGCCAATTCAGGGAGTCCAGGTGGTTGAGTATCAGATTGTTCCATCTCATTTCCCTTTGGGGTTGGTTTAGTTGATCTGGAAGTCTGGTTTTGAGACTTGTTTATGTGTCTTCTCATTTCATGGTGGGGGCAGGAATGTGTGCTGCTGGTGCCTGTGGGGCTCACTTCCTCAGCACTGGGGCTGCTCTCCTCCTAGGTGCTGGGGGCAGAGGTATGGCAGCCCTGGAGGCTCCTCCTCAGTGCTGGGTGCAGCTCTGGTCCTCAGCACTTGGGGTGGTGATAAGGTGGCCCAGAAATCACACCTCTTTTGTATTATTTTCTCTGGCTTTGTGTGGAATACTGTTGGTATTTTGAGTGTGATTGCATTTAATCTGTATATCAATTTTGTAAGTATGATCATTTTGACAAGATTTGTTCTGCCATCCAGGAACAGGTATAATTTTTTTCTTTCTGGGTGTTTTCTTAAGTATCCTTTTTCAGAATACTATAGTTTTTGTTAATGTGAGTCTTTGACTTCCTTGATTAGATTAATTTCTCAGTATTATATTTTCTTCACGCTATTTTGGATAGTATTTCTTTCCTAGTTTCTTTCTTGATGAGTTTGTTATTGGTGTACAGAAACACTGTGTGTGTGTGTGTGTGTGTGTGTGTGTGTGTGTGTGTTTAGTTTGTATCCTGCTACAAAATGAATTTGGTCATTAATTCTAGGAGTCTCTTGTGTGGAATTTTTTGAGGTCTTCTACCAAAAGGTTTCATCTGCAAATAATAGTTTGAATTCTTTCTGTTCTACACATATAACTTTTATTTATTTTGCTTTCCTGATTGCTCTGGCTAGTACTTCACGTACTGCGTTGAACAGGACTGCTAATAATGGACATCCTTGTCTTATTTTTGGTTTTAGAGGGAAAACTTTTAGTTTTTCCCCCATTTAATATTGTGTTGTCTTTGGTTTGTCATAAAATGCTTTTATCAGATTGAGACAAGATCCTTTTATACCTATTTTCTTCAGGGGGTTTTTAAAATCTTGAATAGATACTGGATATTGTTAAAGGCTTTTCTGCATCTATTGAGACTATTATACAATTTTTGTCCTTCTGTTAGTGTACTGTATTTTATTTATTTATTTATTCATTTATTTGTGTTTGTTGAACAATTCTTACATCCCTGGGGTTAAACCTACTTGGCCATAATCTTGTGGATGATTTGTTATACTCTGTTTTCCAGTGTCATGTTGAGGATTTCTGCACCTATGTGAACTACAGGACTGGCCTGTATATCTGAATTTTAGTTGTGTCCTTGTCTTATTTTGGAATATGGGTAATGCTAGCTTCAAGAATGACTTTGGGAGTACCACCTCACTTTCAATTTCATTAAAGTCTTTGAGGAGTATTGTAATTGGAACTTTCCTGAAGTTTTATAGAACTTAACAGTGAATTCATCAGGTTCTGCATTTTTCTTTGTTGGCAAATTTTTTTAAATTATTGCTTCAATTTTATTGCCTGTTATTGAATATTTAGGATTTTTATATCTTCTCAGTTCAGTTTTTGTAATTCATATCTATCTAGGAATCAATCCACTGCTTCTGGATTCCCCAACTCTCAGAGGACAGGTTTTCAAAGTAGTTACTAATAATCTTCTTCATTTCAGTGGTGTCCACAGTGATTTTTTTCCTCTCTCATTTCTAATTGCACTGATTTGAGTTTTTTCATTTTTTATTGATAAGATTGGGTAAGGGTTTGTGTGTTCCATTGATTCTTTTGAAGAACCAACTCTTTGATTCATTGATTCTGTATATTGTTCTTAGTCTAAATTTCATTAATTTGTGTTCTAATCTTATAATGTCTTTCTATGCATTAGCTTTTATTGATCTTGCTTTTCTAGGACCTGAGGTGCATTATTAGAGTATTATTTTAGGCTTGCTCTGTCCTTTTAATTTTGGCATTCAAAACTATTAACTTCCCTATTAAGACTGCTCTCACACCATCCCATAGGTTCTGATATGTTGTATAGGATATATCATTTGAATCTTGGAGTAGTCTAATTTCTACCTTGATTTCTTCTGTGACCCATTGATTATTCATGAGTATATTATTTTATTTCCATGGGTTTGCATAAATTTGGTAGCTTCTTTTGTGATTGATTTCTAGTTTCATTGCACTATGATCTGATATTATGCTTGGGAAAATTTTAATTCTTTTGTATTTACATAAGCACACTTTGTAGGTTAATATGTGGTCTTTTTTGCAGAAAGTCACATGTGCTACTGAGAAGAAGGTGCATGCTGTTGTCATTTGTGGAACACTCTATAGATTTCCATTAAATCCATTTGTATTAAAGGTGTAGTTCAACTCTGATATTTCTTTGTTAGTATTTTATGAAGCTTGTCTGTCTACTTGTCCCAGTGGGTTACTAGAGACCCCCGCACTATATTGTGTTGAAGTTTACCTAAGCTTTAATGTTTAGTAGTGGTTGTTTTATAAAGTTGGGTACATTGGGGTTTGGTGCATATATATTTATAACCATTGAATTGTTCCTTTAACCCACATGTAGTGATCATTTTTTTTATCTTCTCATCAGTTTTGGGTTGAAACTCACTTTGTGTGAAAATAGGATAGCTACTCTTGCTTGTTTGGGGGCTCTTCTTGCTTAGACTATTTTTTTTTTCTCCTTTGCATTTTAGTCTTTGAGTTTCTTTTTGAATTAGGTGTGTCTCTTATATACAACATACTGTTGAGTTATGTTTTTTGATCTGTCATTCTGTGTCTTTTTACTGAAGCACTGAGACCATTCACATTTAGAGTTATCACTGAAAGATATTGATTTATTCCTGTCATTTCATTATTTTTCCATTGATGTTTCTTTTTTCTCCCTTCTCCTTAACTGCTCACCCTGTGCAGTATATTCATTCCAGTATATATTTTAGCATTGTTTACTTCATTGTCTCTTTCTAATATATCTTTGAGAAATTTTTTTTTTTTTTTGGTACCAGGATTGAACTTGGGACCTTGTGCTTGCAAAGCAGGTGGTAGAACCACTGAGCTAAATCCCTAGCCCTCTTTCAGAAATTTTTGAAGTGCTGGTTTGCTGGTCATGAATTTTGTAAGATGCTCATTGGACCTAATTTGTCTATTGATTTTCAAATATCAGAATGGTTGGAAATTGTGTTCTTTTAGGTCTTGAAACATCACTCCAAGCTCTTCTGGTCTTCAAGATTTGTGTTGAGAAGTCTGCTGTGCTTCTTTTACTATTGACCTGTTGCCGTTTTCTAAAAGCTTTTAAGATTCTGTGTCTTTGTTGGACTTACCGGATTTTGACTACAATGTATTGTGTAGAGTTTCTTTTTGGATCATGGCTATTTGGGTTTCTATATGCCTCATTTATCTATATGTTAAATGCTTTCCCCATATTTGGAAACTTTCCTACTGTTACTTCTGTGAACAGGTTTTTGTGCCAATCATTCTGTCCTCTGATTTTTCACTAATTTCTGTCGATCTTAGGTTAGACTTCTTTTTTCATCTAGCAGCTGTTGGATTCATTTTTCATACTATCTAGTTGTTTTTAAGGTATCTCTGAGAACATAGTCACCTACATCAGCCCAATCTTCTAGTTGTGATACTGTCCTCAAATTGGTCACTTCTGTTAACCATACTTTCAGTAGAATTTTTTATCTCCTGGATATCTAATTGATACCTTTAAATGAGCTTTAATTCTTTGCTAAACAGATAATTCATGTTTTCTGTCATTTCGTTTAGCTCATAGAGCTCTTTATTAATGTCTTCTATAAACTCACTGATTGTTTTATTAAGTCCATTATCTGTTCAGTTGTTTTTTATTTGAGTGATCCAAGCACCTTATTGATCTGTTTTTCATTCTTTGTCTCCTCTTTTTATAATTTCATATGAGTCAGCTTTCTAGCTTTTGATTTCCTTCCCATCTGATTTCTGCCCCAGGAATCAGCTTTGTGGGAGTTGGAAGTATTTGCAAGCATTTTGTTGCCTAGCCTTCTTGTGTTTTTTTCTTTTCTTTTCTTTTCTTTCTTCTTTCTTTTTTTTGTGCTAATGTTTTGTGCTGATGTTTTCAGGTACATTATAGTGGAAAGTCTTTGCTGCTAGTATGGAGATCTCTTTAATTAGTGACTGCTTTTGGGGATGCACTCTGGGCATGTCTATCTATCAGCCTTTATCTCTGTGCTAAGATAGACTCACCTTCATTAATTTTGGAGGGAAGAGCGAATTATAATTTTCACAGAACACAGTTCCCCAGAATGGTCCACAGTATTTTTTTTTTTTTTTTTTTTTTTTTGGTGCTAGAGATCAAACTTGGTACCTTGTTTTTGCACAGCAGGTGCCAGAAGCACTGAGCTAAATCCCTGGCCCAGGGCCACTGTATTCTTGATGACAAAAAGAAACACCAGATATTGGCATACAGAAAAAGCCAATTAATAGCAACAATGATGCCATCCTGACAAAAGCAACAATAATAGAATCAAAAACAAACTGGGTATTAAAATACCATAAGAACTAATAAATGCTACCACTGTACCACCACCAAAAAAGAAATCTACAATAATAGTGAGTTAGGATATAGTAACATAAAAAGAATAAACAAGAAAAAAGAAAATCAGAGAGCATAATAGAGAACAAAACAAAATATTTTTTAAAATTCACCCCCAAAGACAATGAGGAAAAAAATAAGTCAAGCCGAGGGCCTGGATCCCATGGCAATGTCCCATACAAGTCCAGCCAAAGGCCTAGAGCCCACATGTTCCATGCAAGTCTGCACCAGGAGGCTGAGAAATCTGAGATGGAAGACTGAAAAATCTGTGCCAGAAAGTCCAAAGGCCAGTGCTAGAGGCTAGAGAATCTGAGTTGGTAGGCTGAAAGGGTGATCCTGGAATTGGCACCAAGAACCAGGAGATGATGCCCAAAGTAAAGCAGAGCTCCCAGCCAAGGTGTCTGTGCCAAAGGCCAGAAGACAATGCTCAAGGTGAAGGAGAGAACCAGAGCTCCTCCCAAGAGAACAGCCTTCTTCAGCAGAGGCAAAGCTTAACCAAAGAGATTGAGTTGATAAACATATTCAGCCAAAGCTTCTCCAAAGGAAATCAGCCTAAAATCCTCTTCCCTGTTCTTTTATACTGTTCCCCAGAATCCCACTAACTCAATTCAGCTTGGTGTTCCCACTCAAGTTGACTATGAATTAACCAACGACCACACCAACGACCAAGCCCAGACATATCCTTCCTCATATTTGTAGATAGAGAAATAATCAGGCTACTGAGTTTTGTGTTTGATGTTGGCAGCTTGCTGCATGTTCAAGCAGACAGTTGGACTTAATATCAGAATTTTTAGTCCCAGCCCCTTCTGAAAGCCACACATGACTCAGCTGGCTTCTCTCCAGAGGCTGGGGTCCCCATGTTCCTGCCCTGAGCTTAAACTTTGCAGGAGGGGTCTATGTCTGGTCTGTGCCCTCTCTGCAACTGTCTCTTGTGGCCATCTCCCACCTCTTCACTGTGCTAATGTGACTCCAGAAATACTAAATTATCAGTCTTAAACTATTAAGCCCTTCCTAAAATAGCTCCTGATTAAACCCTCTCACACATGGCTGCCATGTGGAAAGAACAATTTTGAAAGTAAAACCCCACATTATTTTTTTCAGTTTACAACAGCTGCAGGCTTTTCTTGGAGATAGCATTGCTGGACCAGTTCGTTGTTTCTCCTTGGAGCTGCCATCCCTCTCCAGGCTCATTTTCTGTCAGTATAGATAAGTACCTTTCTCTGGAAGCTGGGGTCAGCTTCGCAGGCTATTCATTCTTTTATTGACATTGCACTCAGTTTCTCCAGATTCTCTGTAATTTCTAGTTTTCCTGTCAGTTCTCTCCCAATCCCAGCAATCTACTTCTTTTATTCTCTTCACTGAGTTATTTTCCAAGTGTCTCAATTCCAGATCACAGAAAGGCTATATGTTGGTGCCATATTTACTCCACCACTTTTAATCTTAAAAGGTTTTTATATCACTAATAGAATTAGAAAATATAAACAAGAAAAAAATAACATAAAGAATTGATAAACATACACAAGATTCCTTAAAATCTCGATGAATTTTCTCTCAGATGCCTTAATATGTAAAACATGTCAAATTTACTAGCAAATATCATACATTCTATTCCTTTTCACTGAAAAACACACTTTCAGGTTATTTTTGTTTTAGATGCAATTATTTTAAATCATTCAAATCCTATGGCAGCTATGTATAAAGTATAAAAAATCCACATAATTTATAGTATGTCATTAAGGAAAATGGTACAATTCTTTAACTATGCAAAGGTTGAAACACTTCCTATAATGCAATGAATTTACCAGTTTTGAATAAAAAAATAATGAGGAATCATCATTCATGATCAAATGTAAAGATTTTAGCTAAATTTTCCTTTTGACTACATTTTGCTATCAGGCCACCTGAAGTAAACTGTCCTTAAAATGAATTACAGAGGTAGGAGAGAAAGACATCAAGTTTCAAATTGAATTAATGAATTTTACCACTGTGTTGTCACACTCAAACACAAAGGGGAGATTCACTGAAGATTTCTGGGAGCAACAGCAATTCAGCTTCTATAAAATTTGGAATCCAAACACTGGGAAATAAAAACTTGGGGAATAAAAACAAAAGAGAAATAGAACATTGGGAACTAGGAAGGATCCAACAGGAAAATTAAAACCTACAGAGAAATTGAAGAGGCAAAACACATACAGAAAAATAAAAGGAAAATCTGTACTTTCTCTCCTACCTTATGGATCAAGGGAAAGGGAGACCAAATCTACAGAGACAAAGTGAAAGCTAGGAACTCCAGAGAGCTTCAGGGAGAAATGTGGCAGTGGAAGACACAGGCAGGTGCTGTGAGTTGCAGGAAGGGCACAGATGGCAAACCCACATGAGGCAATAGCTGGTGAATGGCTCCAGTTCAAGTGCCTGTCATATCCCTGGAGAGAGTTCATGGTTGGACACCATTCTAGAGAAGGTTTGATTGAACTCAGGTTTCACAGCAGCCATGGGACAACTTCACTTCAGAGTTTCCAAGTTTCCAGGGTTACATTCCCACAATAACTGGGTGACAGACAGCTATGGGAGACAGTCAGGGAGCCATGGTCATGGTGGAAAGAGACCTCCTGAGGGGTTTGAGCTAAAAGACACAGGCCCCATCCCCATGGCCAGAGGGCAGGTTCAACCGGATTTGCTCTAGATTTGAAAGTCATAGCATTGGCATTCTCACTCTAATCCTACTGCCTGCTGGTGCCTGCATCCAGTATGAATCTGGTGCCTGACTGCCTTCTTTATCTAGCAGCATGAGCAGGGACATGTCTTGATCTGGACACTGTCTCAATATTGTTGATCTCAGAAAAAACCCATAAATTTCAAATTATAGGTAAGTTTCTTTGTTTGGTTTGGGTGTTAGATGCTGTTGTTGTTGTTGTTGTCGCTGTTGTTGTTTGTGAGTGTGCACAGTTTTTTTTTTGGTTATGTTTATTTTTTTTCTTCTTTCTTTTCCTGATTCCTTCTTTACTAGATTATTGGCGTTTCGAGAATTTTTCTTTGACATTCTTCCTTGGTTCTTATCTCTTTTTCTTCTTTTTTTTTAATTTTTCTCTTTTCCCTTTAATTATTTCTCTCTTATTTTTACTCCCCATGTATTTTATTTTTTATCCCTCTTTTCTTTTATCTTCTATTTCTTGTCAATTTTTTCTCTTACCTTTAGCAAATTCTATAAACATCCTTCTACTTCCCAGTAGGATCCTTTGTACCATTTCTGTCTCCTTCTTCTCATTTAATATAGTGTAGTGTTTGAAATTTTTTCTTGCATTCTCCTGTTCCCTAATCATATATATTTAATAGCGCTTTATTAAACTTTTGATAGTTCATGAATTCTATAAAATTACTGTTGAGTTCTTTTCTATCATTAGCAAGATATAGCTGTTGCATTTAGTACTCATTAGCTGTATGTCAATACCTGGGTTGTCTTAATGTTTATACACTGTCTATAATATTGTCTATAAAGTTAATACATAATTGTGGATTTCTTATCTAGGATTATGTGTGTGGTACATAATTTGTCCTTATGATATATTTACATCCAATTTGTTTTAAATAATAATACTGTAACTGATTTGTTTGAAACTACTAGGATCACATAACTGTTGCTATTTCTTTGTTAACCAATATTCAGATTACCTTTGTGACATTACCAATACTTGAATACATTCCCAGAAAATTCAGTGTTGGGTTACCTATATTTCATCTTTCCCTCCCAAATTAACCAAGGTGGTCAGATCATGGAGCTGAGGAAAAGAACTATAGCTAGCCATGCTCAAATTACATCACTTAAAAACAACTAAAGGGATCTCTATACAGCAACAAAACCTTTACAACGTAAGTATCCAAACCCTCAATGTGTGCCCACACACACACGCACACACAAACACAAATAGAAACATAAGACAAGGCAAAAAATAATACTTCCCAGAACTGCAAAAGCCCCAGAAGCTAATTCAGTGGGCACCAAGAGGGAGAACAGCGTAAGCCACACACATGAATTACTTGAAATAATAACAGAGCCGGTTAGAAAATAAATGAAAAACGTACTCAGCAGAATCAAAGAAGATGTAACTAAACAAATAATGGAAGTAATAGCCAAAAAGATGCAGGAGATTTCAGAAGACATAAAAAGCTATGTAAGCTAAACAAAATGATACAAAAGATCTATGGCTGGTTTAGCAAATGATTAGAGTTCATGAAAAGGTTTCAATCAGAAATCCAGAGATTAAAAATTATATCAAAAGTATGAACACTAGAAGTGACCAACGTGAGGAAAGGATTTAAGAACTAACATACAATGATGCCTCCAAAGATCAACTAGTTAAACACCTTAAAAATACCAGAGAACATAAAAACTGACTCAAACAGCTTCTAGATGATGCAAAGAAGATTAATCTAAGAGTAATTGGAACAAATGAAAAATCAGAAGAAAACACAAATGACATAAAAAACCTGTTCACAGAAATAATGGAAGAACCTTTCCAAACATAAAGAAAGAAATAAACGTACAGATAAGTTATGCAAATAAAACCAAAACTGGCCCCAAAACCAAAAGAGAACCTCTCCACAGCAAATTATACTCAAACGATGAGAAGCCTATCACAAGAACAAAAATTTTTAGAAACTGTTACTGAAAGTCAACAAATCACATATAAAGCAAACCCATTGGAATTATAGCAGACTTCTCTGCACAAATCTTAAAGGCTAGGAGGGCTTGGAGTGAAGAGTTTCAAGCCCTAAAAGACAAGAACCTCCAAACCCAACTTATATGTCCTGCAAAATATACTCTCAAGAGCTGCCACCAGCACACAGGAGGTGAACATTATCCCAGTTCTGAGGAGCAAAGACATCCCTGAGCTCAGAGGAGGTGAACTTTCTGGGCCACCTTACCACCCTGCTCAGCACCCAGGAGGTGAGCCTCATGGGCACCAGCAGCATACATCTCTACACTCATTGAAATGAAAAGACACATAAACAAGTATCAAAACAAGACTTCCAGATCACCTAAACTACCCCCAAAGGGAAATGAGATGGAACAATCTGATACTTGGCCACATGGACTCCCTGAACTGGCAACAAAAAGAGGATCTGGAAAAAATGAAACCAGAAATAATTTCTCAGATAACACCAGAGATTGTGCCCATAGTGCAAGCATGATTAACGAATCTAGAGAGGACACAGATAAAAAAAAAAATAGAGAAGCTGAGGAACATGACAGAATCCTGACATGGGAAACAAATGGAATCCATAAAACCGATGCAAACAGATTTCGAGGAGATCAAAAACTCCATTGAAAGTTTACACATCAGAATGACCCAATGTGAGTTCAGAATTTCAGATATAGAAGATAAGATTGCAATTAGTGACCAGGAAAACAAAAATTGCTGCAAAATTGTATGGGACCTGAGAAATGAATCCTGCAGCTGCTATATGATTCAAAGAAGAATAATATAAGACTGACCTGAGTCAATGAAGAAACAGGAAAGAGTGCAAATGACATAAAAAAAAATGGTTCACAGAAGTGATGGCAGAAAATTTCCCAAGCAGGGGAAAAGAACTTGACATACAGATAAGTGAGGGACATAGGACTCCAACTAGACTTGATCAAAAAAAACCCTACACATAGGCATGTAATAGATTCTAGAAACCCAACAGAAGAACAAAGTTCTACAAGCAGTTAGAGAAAAGAAATAAAGCACATACAAAGGAAATCCCATTAGAATCTCAGCAGACTTCTCAACACAAACCCTCAAGGCAAGAAGAGCTCGGAGTGACATACTTCAAGCCCTAAAGGAAAACAGCCTTCAACCCAGATTGATGTACCCTGCAAAACTCTCTTCCAAAATTGATGGAGAAATAAGATACTTTCATGACAAATATAACCTTAGAAACTTCATGAATACCAAACCAGCACTTCAAAAAATTTGAGACAATATCCTAGGAAGAGACAATGAGGAAGACAACTTCAGGAAGCTGAGCAGAATGAATCCATCAGGCAAGACAAGAAATTAAAGGCAAAGGGGGAGAATACAACAAAAAGAAAAAGTCATGATAATAATAAGTCAATACATATCAGTTATAACCATCAATGTTAATGGTCTCAATTCACCAATGGAATGAAGTCGACTGGCAGAATGGGTCAAGAAGCAAAATCCAACAGTATGCTGCATACAAGAAACACACTTAATTCAAAAAGAAACTCAGACTGAAAGTTAAAGGGTAGAAAACACTCCATGTGACAGGAACTCAAAAAAAATCTGGAGTAGCTATCCTCTTTTCAGATCAACTGGATTTCAAACCAACACTGATTAAGAGAGACAAAGAAGGGGCTAGGGGTGTAGCTCAGTGGTTCTGCCACCTGCCTCACAAGCGCAAGTTCCCAACTTCAATGCCCACTGCCAAGAAAGACAAAGAAGGACACTACATTCTTGTAAAAGGAATGATCCAAGAGGAAGAGATGACAATCATAAATATTTATGCACCAAATACTAGTGCACCCAACTATATGAAACAAATACTAATGGACATAAAAAGTCATATATGCACTAATACAAGAGTAGTGGGGGACCTCAATACCTCACTGTCACAAATAGATCAACTAGACAATAAATAAGCAACAAAATACTAGAACTCAAACAAATGAACTTCACTGATGTTTAGGAGTATTCCACCCCACAAAATCAGAATGCACATTATTTTCAGCTGCACACAGGTCGTTCTCCAAAATAGACCACAGACTTGCTCATAGAACATGTTTAAGTAAGTGCAAAGAAATTGAAGTTATCCCCTGTATATTATCAGACCATAGTGCCATGAAATTGGAGATCAATAACAAAAGAAACTGCAAGAAATTCATAAACATGTAGAAATTGAACAACACACTTCTGAATAACTAGTGGGCCACAGAGGAAATTAAAGAAGAAATCAGACAGTTCCTTCAATTAAATGACAATGACAGTGCAACATATCGGAATCTATGGGACACAATGAAAGCAGTCTTACAAGGGAAATTCATAGCAGTGAATATGCATATTAGGAAAACAGAATGAGCCCAATTAAACAACCTAATGCTGAACCTCAAGCTTCTAGAAAAAGAAAAGCAGGAAAACTCAAAGCTCATACAAGGGAGGAAATTAAAAGGATCAGAGCAGAAATCAATGCAATGGAGACAAAGAGAATGATACAAAAAATCAATGAAGCCAAGAGTTGGTTCTTCCAAAGAATAAACAAAATTGACAAACTCTTAGCCAACCTTGTCAGAAAAAGGAAAGAAAAAGCCCAAATCCATGGAATTAGGAATGAAAAGGATGAAATTACAATGGACTCAGCAGAAATCCAGAGGATCATCAATACCTATTTTGGGAACCTATATGCCAATAAGATGGAAAATACAGAAGAAATGGACAAATTCCTAGATAAGTATGAATAACCAAAGTTGAACAAAGAAGACCGAAAAATTCTAAACAACACAATATCAATTAATGAAATTGAAAATGTAATTAAAAACTTGCCAACTAAGAAAAGCCCGGGTCTGGATGGCTTTACTGCTGAATTTTACAAGACATTTGCAGAAGAACTACTGCCACTACTGTTTAAACTCTTTAATGAAATGGAAAGGGAAGCAATACTCCCAAATTTATTCCTGGAAGCAAGCATCACCTTGATCCCAAAAGCAGAGAAAGACCCAACAAGAAAGGAGAACTACAGGCAAATTTCACTAATGAATATAGATGCAAAAGTCCTTAATAAGATACTGGCAGATAGAATGCAGAAGGTCATCAAGAAGATCATCCAACCTGATCAAGTGGGATTCATCCCAGGGATGCAGGGATGGTTCAAAATACACAAATCAGTCAATGTAATACACTACATCAATAGAGTCAAGGACAAAACCCATATGATCATCTCAATAGATGGAGAAAAAGCATTTGACAAAATCCAACATGCATTTAGGATAAAAACCCCACAAAAAATTGGAATAGATGGTCTCTACCTCAGTCTGATAAAAGCCATCTATGAAAACCCAACAGCCAATACCATACTAAATGGTCAAAAACTGAAATCCTTCACACTAAAATCAGAAACAAGACAAGGATGTCCACTATTGCCACTTCTGTTCAGTATAGTTTTGGAAACATTAGCCATGGCAATTAGACAAGAGAAAGAAATAAAAGGAATCAAGATAGGAAATGAAGTCAAACTGTCATTATTTGCAGATGACATGATACTCTATATAGACGACCCCACGAACTCCACCCAAAGTCTTCTAGCCTTAATAACCAAATTCAGCAAAGTATCTGGATTCAAGGTCAACACACAAAAATCAATAGCTTTCCTCTACATGAACAACAGACTCACTGAGACAGAAATAGGGCAAATAATTCCTTTTACAATAGCATCCAAAAAACTGAAACTCCTAGGAATCAACCTAACAAAAGAAATCAAAGACCTCTTCTCAGAGAACTATAACACTCTGAAAAGAGAGATTGAAGATGATATCAGAAAATGGAAAGACATCCCTTCTTGCTCCTGGGTAGGAAGGATTAATATAGTGAAAATTGCCATTCATCCAAAACTTCTATATAGATTCGATCCCATCCCAATAGAAATTCCAGCAGCATACTTCACAGACCTCGATAAAACAATCCAAAAATTCATTTAGGACAAGAAGAGACCTGGAATAGCAAAAGCAATTCTAGGCAACAGAGACATGGCAGGGGGTATCACAACCCCCAACTTGAAACTATACTACAAAGCTACTGTGATAAAAACAGCATGGCACTGGTAAAGAAACAGACCTGAGGACCAGTGGAACAGATTACAAGATGCAGAAACAACTCCAGACACCCTCAGCCATCACATCTTTGATAAAGGAGCCAAACACCCTCACTGGAGGAAAGATAGACTCTTTAATAAATGGTGCTGGAAAAATTGCCTTTCACCTTTACAAAGATTTAAGAGTAGACCTATATCTCTCACCATGGAATAAACTAAAATCAAAATGGATTAAAGATATAAATATTAAAACAGGAATTGCTGAGCCAGTTGGAAAAGAGGTGAGGTGGAACTCTTGAAGACATTGGTGTAGGAAAAGATTTTATGAACAAAATCTCAGTTGCCCATGAACTAGCACAAACAATCAACCAGTGGGATCTCTTGTTATTAAAAAGCTTTGGCACAGCAAGAGAAACCACCAACAGTGTGAAGAGACAACCCACAGTGTGTGAAAAACTTTTCACCTGGTGTTCTTCAGACAAAGGTCTACTATGTAGAATCTATAAAGAACTTAAAAAAATCAGACCTCCCAAATTTAAAGACCCAGTCCAAAAATGGGTATCTGAAATGAACAGATATTTCTCAGAAAAAGAAGTAGAAATAGCAAAGAAACATGAAACAATGTTCAACATCACTGGTCATTTGAGAGATGCAAATGCAAACAACACTGAAATTCCACCTCACCCCAGAAAGAATGGCTGCTATCATGAAATCAACCCATAACAAATGCTGGCGGTGCTGTGTGGAAAGAGGAACCCTGCTCCACTGCTGGTGGGAGTGTAGACTGGTGCAACTGCTGTGGAAATCAATATGGAGATACCTTAAAGAACTAGGAGTGGAAGTCCCATTTGTCCCAGCTAGTCCCCTGTTGGGTATCTTCTCCAAAGAATTAAGAGAATCATACCACAGTGATATATGTGCACCCATGTTCATAGCAGCACAATTTGTAATAGCTATAACTTGGAAGCAGCCCAATTGCCTATCATCTGCAGACTGGATAAAGAAGATGTGTTTTTGTATTAAATGGAGTACTACTCAGCCATAAAAATGAGAAATTAGAGAATTTTATAGCTAAATGGATGCACATTGACATGATAGTCTTAAGTGAAATAAATACGACACATATGTGTAAATATGGAATGGCTTCTCTAGTGTGAGAAACTTAAAGTGTAAATAAGGACAAAAAGGTATAATAGATAACATAAAATAGGAAGAATAGGAGCAAAAGGGAAGGGGAAGTGGGAGGGGTAGGGGAAAGGGAAGAAGGGAATGGAATTAATATGAGAAAATGGAAAAATGGAAACAAATTCTTTGTAAATAGGGAGTGATAGGGGGTTGATGGGTGGGCAGGGGAAGGGGAAAAAAATAAGAACCAAGAGAGGTTATGTAAAGGTGTGAATTTCCAATGATAATTGTCATTATATTGTACATCTAAAACGCACCAATAAAATTAATTTTTTTTAAAATTCTCTCAAAATTGATGGAGAAAACGATATTTCTATGACAAGGAGCATCTCAAAAGATTCTTTACCACCAAACTAGCATTATAAAAAATTCTCAAGGATATCCTAGAAAGAGACAAAGAAGCCAACAGTGCCAATAAATAATGAAAAACAGCAATAAGAAAATAACACAATGACAAGAATAAGCCAATACTTCTCAGTCATAACCCTCAATGGGAATGGTCTTGAGATCCCAATCAAAAGACACAGATTGGCAGAGTGGATCAAGAAACAAACCCCAACATTATGCAGTATACCAGAAACACATTTAATTCAAAAAAATCACAAATTAAAAATCCAAAGATGGAAAATAATATTCCATGCTAGGTTAATGTGAAAAAAAGCAGGAATAGCTATCCTAAACTTCAGATAATGTGCACATCAAGTCCAAACTGATAAGAAGAGGCAAAATGTCACTACATATTGGTTAAGGGAACAATTCAACAGAAAGTTACAATAATTATAAACATATATTTACCAAATACTTGCATGCTCAACTTCATAAAACAAAAATTAATAAAAATGGAAACAAGGTCTTTGTAAATAGGGAAGGGTGGAGGGGGTGAAGGGAGGGCTGGGAATGTGGGAAAAATAAGAACCAAGATACATCATGTAAAGGTACAAGTTCCCAAGGAGAAATGTAAATGTATTGTATATCTAAAATGTACCAATAAAAGAATTTAAGGAAAAAAACCAAACAAACATTAATCCATATGTAAAATCAGATAAACACCAATATAATTGTAAAGGGCCTCAATACCCCACTGTTACAAATGGACAGATCAAATAGACAAAAAAAAGAGACAAAGAAATACCACAATCAAACCAAACCATCAAACAAATGGACTTAATAGATACCTACAGAGTGTTCCATTCAACATCAACAGAATACCCATTTTTTTCAGCACCACATGAAGTTTTCTCCAAAATAGACCACATACTAGCCCATAAAGCATGCTTATGCAAATGAAAAAATTGAAATCATCTCATGCATAATATTGGGTCATAGTGCAATGAAACTAGAAATCAAGGGCAAAAGACACCACAGAAATAAGTGCAAACACATGGAAATCAAACAATACACTCTTGAATAATCAATGGGTATAAGAGAAATGAAGGAAGACATAGACATTTTCTGTAATCAGTAATGCCAATGTGAAATACATTAACCTATGGAACACACAATAAAAGCTCTCATAAGAGGGAAGTTTGTACCAATGAAGTCCCACATCAGGAAAATAGGACAAGCTCAAATAACCTACTGATGCACCTCAAGGTCCCAGAAAAGCAAGAACAGTCCAACTCCAAAGCCAGTACAAGGAAAGAAGTTACAAAGATAGGAGCAGAAAGAAATGTAATTGAGACTAAAAAACTAATACAAAGAATCAATGAATCAAAGAATTGATTCTTTGAAAAAATAAACAAAATAAATAGTCAATCTTACCAAAATAATGAAAGAAAAAGCCCAAGTACATTCAATGATAAATTAAAAAGATGAAATCCAAATGGATTCTGCCAAAATCCAGAATTTCATCAGTAAACTTTGAGAACCTATAGTCTAACAAAATTAGAAAAATTGAGAATAAATGGATACGTTCCCTAGAGCATGTGAACTGCAAAAGCTGAACCAAGAAGATATAAAAATCCCAAATAAGCCAATATCAGTCAGTGAAGTTGAAGAAGTAATAATAATTTTTTTAAATGTCAACTAAGAAAAGGCCCCTACAGGTTCACAGCAAAATTCTACAAGAACTTTAAAGAATAATGCCAATACTCATCAGACATTTTAGTTAAATAAAAGAGGAAGGAGTCATTCCTGGAAGCAAGCATTACCCTGATTCCAAAACCAGAAAAGGACCCAACCAAAAAGACTATATAGGCCAATCTCTTTAATAAATATAGATACAAAAATTCTCAATAAGACACTGACAAACAAAATGTAGAAAATCCTCAAAAAGATTGTAAATCATGACCAACTAGAATTTATTCCAGGGATGCAAGAATGATTCAATATGCAAAAATCAATAAATGCAATACACCACATAAACAGAAGCAAAGACAAAAATGACAACACCATCTCAATAGATACAGAAAAGCATTTGACAAAATCCAACATCCATTCATGAGAAAATCCCTTTGAAAATAGGTAGAGAATACCTTTATCTCAATTTGATAAAAGATAACTATGACAACCCAGTGGTCAACATCATACTAAACAGAGAGAAATCAAAAGTTTTCCCACGAAAATCAGGAAAAGACAAGGATGTCTGCTATCACCACCTAATGCAGCTCTCTAATATAGTAACAAGAGCAATTATATAAGAAAAAGAAATAAAAGGGATATGGATAGGAAAAGTAGAAGTTAAATTATTATTATATGCAGATGATATGATCATCTACACAGAAGATCTCAAAAACTCCATGAAAAGACTGTTAGAATTAATACCCAAATTCAGTAGCATAGCAGGAAGCAAAGTCAGCACTCAAAAGTCAATAGCATTTCTGTATACCAATAATAAAGTCATCAAGAGAGAAATTAGAGAAACAATGCCTTTCACAATGACATCAAGAAATATGAAATTCTCAGGAATTAACCTAACCAAGGAAGTGAAAGATCACTACAATGAAAACTATAGTACTCTGAGAAAAAGAGATAGAAATGGATATCAGAAAATGAAAGACATCCCCTTGTTCCTGCATAGGTAGAGCAAATGCAGTCAAAATGTCCATACTTCTAAAACTGTTATACAAATTCAATGCAATCCAAATCCTAATATCAACAGCATATGTCACAGAACTAGAGACAGAAATCCTGAAATTCATATAGAACCAAAAGAGACCTAGAATAGACCTACCTTATCTGTGCCAAAGGAGCCAAACATTTTTGCTGCAGGAAAGATAGCCTCAACAAATGGTGCTGAGAAAACTATCTGCATACCAAAGCCTGAACCTAGAACCATGCACTAAACTAAAATAAAAATGGATCAAAGAACTAAATATTAAAACACATCTGCTGGAAGACAAAATAGTTAAATCTTGAAGACATAGGCTTAGCCAAAGACTTTCTGAACAGAGCCCCAGTTGCACCAGAAATAATACCAAGAATCAACAAATGGGATTATATCAAATTTAAAATCTTCTTTACAAAAAAGGAAACCACTAGCAGAATGAAGAGAGAACCTGCAGAATGGAAAAATTTTGCCAGCTACTCCTCAGACAGAGGACTAATATCTTGAAAATATAAAGAACTAAAAAATTAGACCCCCACATTCAAAGACCTAATGAAAAAATTAACATCTGAAATGAATAGACACTTCTCAGATGAAAACAAACAAGTGGCCACTAAATACATGAAAAAAATATTCAACATCATTGACCATTCAAGAAATGCAAAATAACATTGAGCTTCCATTTCATTCTAGAAAGAATGGCCATCATCAATAAATTAAACATTAACAAATGCTGGAAAGACTGCAAGGAAAAAGGAACACTTCTTCACTATTGGTGGGAATGTAAACTGGTACAAACACTATGGAAAATAGTATTAATATTCCTAAAAAACTAAAAATAGAAATTCCACTTGACCCTGCTATTCTCTTTCTAGTTATCTTCCCAAAAGAATGAAAGGCATTATATTACAGTGATATATGCATACCCATGATGTTAGTAGCATAGTTAATAATAGCTAAATCTTGGATGGAGCCTATATGTCCATCAACAGATGAATGAATAAAGAGAATGTGGTGTTTATACACAATGGAGAACAACTCTGCCATAAAGAAAGATAAACTTGAGTCATTTTTAGAAAAATGCATTTGCCTCAAGACCATAATGTTAAGTGAAATAAATCAGACACACATCTCCTGGTTTTCTAATATGAGAAGCCAAATATATAAATGAGGTGAAAAATAAAAGACAGACAATAGGGTAAAAAAGAGAAAATAAGTTGTGTAATCCAGCATGACCAATATATCTAAAGATGCACCTAGAGAGGGAAGGGGGCTTGAGGGGGGGTGGGGGGTGGGATGAAATAAAATAAACTTTATTGAATAAAAATAAATAAATAAAGGTGTATACTGATTTAGTATAATTGACATGGGGGCTTTATATGATTTTGGCTTGTTAGTCTGGTTGTTAATCTATGTTTATGATAATTAGCTTGAAAAAGACTTATAAAATAAATAAATAAATCTGATACTGGCAAATACTGGAGACTCCTGCAGTTAGGTTCTAGTCTCCTGACCAGCCTCCTGTCTCAGGCCTGAGAAATCAAACTAAAAGACAGAACTAGGAGACAAAGCAGGATGCCACGATGACCAATGCTGGTGCAGCCGACAAAGGCCAGGCCAGTCCAAGCCACTGATGTTTATTGACAATCAATTGGGTAAAGGCAAGCTACATGCAAGGGCAGAACTTCATGCAAGGAGGTGCAGTTGTGTCATTTCTATAGAAATTAATGTAAACAAGACTCATTGAGGACAAGACAAAGCATTCTTGAATTAGGAACAGAATAGACAAAATATATGCTTGTAATTAAAACTTTGTCCTTCTAGTTAGAAGGTTTCAGTTGTGGGGACAGAATTTGGGTGTCAGTTACTCTGACCTCAGCACATAGGCTTCAGCTGGACTTCTATAAACAAGTCAATTGTGGAGTTAACTCTTCACAGCCTGCTTTGGGTCATAATCAATATTATAGTCTCCTACAAGTAAAAAAATACTTTTTTAGAAAAAGTGGTAGAGGAGAAGGGGAAAAAAGATTTGAGATATGTTATGTACATAACCAGTTCCCCACAATCAATGTAGTCATTAGGTACTGCAAACATGTACTAATAAAAATTAAAAATAAAAATTTTAAAAACACAGAAAGAGGTTGTTCCTGGGTAAATCCTATTTAAGTCATATCCCCTGATCACTTATGGCCCAATATAATTTGTCTCTCCACTGAAAAGACCAAAGATGACCCTCCTCACAGGATCTCCAATCCTTTCCTGTCTGCAAGATATTTCTCTTCATAAATTGTGTATGTAAGTGACTAAAAGAAAGAAGGTTTTTTTCTTCCTGAAGTAAGTTCTATTAGGATCATGTCTCTTTTCATGATAGGTAGGAATATTTTACAGATTTTTATCATATCACACAGCTGAATATGTATTCCAGAAGACCCCTTTTTATGAAAATAACAATGGACAAAGTGGATTAGATATTCCGGCAAAAGATTTATTTTCTTACTTATTACGGAAAAGCTAACGTCAAAACACTAATTCTTCTATAAAGAATGCTATTTAAGATAGTTTTTATTAGTAGTGTTTGCAGTACATAATGATTGCAGTCATCATGGGGAGTTGGTCCATGTGTTTAACACATCTTAATCCTTTTCCTGTCCCACCCTCCAACCCTCACTGCTCCTTCCCACTCAGTCCCCTTCCAGTAAAATAATTTTTAAAACTATTCAGAGTTAGTTGGATTATTTCTTAATGATAAATGAATAATAGCAATATTATAGATATTCGTATTTCTTGAATGATCAACAAATCTCTGTAAGATATAATAATGAAAGTGGTAGCACATTGAAACAGTTTTAAGGTCTCAAATAATAACACTACTTTAAATTTCATACAGGCTTAACAGTTCTAGTCTGCCAATTTTTTTAAACACTGAAACAAAAATAATTTTATAATAGTTACATTTATATTAAGTGTAGATTTTTCTCTTCTTTTCAGGAAATCAATTTTAATTGTGTAATATAACTTACTATAATCCTGAAAAAAATTAACTACTTCATAATGTGAGACTGATCCTGCTTTTTTCTTTGTTTTCCAGACCAAAAGTCTTGCTTTTACCATAGTAATGTTCAAATAATGAATGTTGAATACAATGATCAGTTAAGTTCTCCAGGTACACAAGAATACAGAATTTTGAGTGAAAGAATTGAATCTATGGTATGTAAACACTTATCTTTCTTCTTTGTTCCATTAAAAATTAATATAAAAATAAACCTAAAGTTTTGATACATTTTCAATTGCTAGGTGCTCAATATTTTCCTCCTTTGAATGGTAAAAGTTGTGTTTCTCTGTGATTTCTGTAAGTAGTTTATTAATGTACTGGTTCTTATTTCACATTTTCTTGTCACAAGTAGAAAGTGTTAGGAAGGCCATAAATAAATATATATTTGATTTGATCATGACTTCAAAGACAGGACGCTTATTATTAGTGTGCATGGTAAGTACTGAGATTACCTTTTACATCCCTTTTACTTTGCCTCTTTATTCTCTCCTTATCCAACTAACCACAGCAAGCAGTAAGTGTTAAAGGGTATGTTCACCAGGTAAAATAGTTTGAACAATCACATTTTGGCTAAGTGATAAACCTAGAAGTTCAAGTGGAAAAATGCAAATCAAGCTGCGGCTCTCACTCAGAGAGGCACAGGTTGCCCACCAGCTCCTCCCAGACAAACCCTGCAGATTCATGTATCACTAGGGTCTGGCCTTCAAACCTCCAGATCAGAGATGACTGGACTTGGACATTCTCCCTTACCTCACCTTTTTAAGAGCCCTAAAAATATAAATTAGTCTAATGTTGAGGATTAAATAAGTCTAAGGGATTTTCAGTGCAAAATATGTAGTGAAATAAGAACCCATGGTAAGGGAATGTGTAAGGTGGGTTATGTCAATATAGAGATGAGAGTTTCTTATAAAAGATAGCTTTTCAAGTTGGCTACAAGAACAAATCAAGCAAACAATGGCTAAAACTGGAGCCAAAGCATAGAAATAAGAAAGTACTTAGCTAGCGAGTTTGGATCTTACTTTTCAGGTAGTAAGTCTTGAGCTGGAAGTAACATGATGGAAGCAAGATATGACATATTCGTGTTCAGAAGTGTATAAATTAAATTTTAAAAAGAATATGAACAAAGAAAGACTAGTTCAAAGTTCATTACAGTAGTGTAGAGAAGAGGCAAAAGGATAACTGCCTAATATAAGAAAATGTAGAAAATATGAAAATGCAGATAAAACTTCATCTTAGCCTGACCTAGTCAACCCTCCACCCTTACATGCTGCTTTCTCCACCCCATCTGTTCTTATAAATACACAGGAACATTGAGTTATATCATTTGTACCATGAAATCCCATAATTTGGAGTTCAACCCAATGGACATACCTAAATTTCTTCAAGCTACATACTAGAGACACAGACTTGTGAGAGAGCCATCTAAGGTCAGTTATCCATAATGAAGTCCTCACACCCACACCCATGCAAAGATGTCTTGTGATGTTTCACATGCCCTCTCTGCATAATACAGGAAGTAAACCAGAAGGGTGTATAGTGACAGGTATTTGCATCATGGTGGGGAATGAGGACCCAGTTATTTGTCGAGAAAGCTAGATGTTCTATAGGGGTTATTCAGCTCCTGCTAGAAAAGGCCAGGCATGGTAGGTCAGCTCAGCTTTGATGGAGCATATGTAAACTTGCAAAAAACTAATTTAGAAATGAATAGAATGAAGCATAAAATATTCATCAATATGAATGGACATGAATTAAATGAAAAAGTATTATATGTTGTGCATAGTGACTTCTTTCCAAAGAATATTGTATGGAAAAGTAGAGGAGTAACTATAGTGTAGAAACCTGACAAACACTACCCCAGTAGTCAGTGGCTAAGGTTAACAGTGAAGAGTCATGTTGCTGAAAATGTAAGCTTTCAATAGGAGTGATAAAAGTGATGCTTTTTGTTATAGTCTCCCCCCTGAAAATTCATAATCCCAGTATAACTATGAGAAAAACAGGAGAAAACCCAATTCATGGGCCTTTATACCAAATACCTAACCACTTCTCAAAACTGTCAAACTTATCAAAAACAAGGAAAGTCTGAGGAAGTGTCATAGTCCACGGTATTAGCCTAAGGAAACATGACAAACAAATGTAATGTATTCTGGATGAAAGTCTGGAACAGGAAAAGACATTAGATAAAAACCAAGAAAATCTAAATAATGTATAGAGGTTAGTTAGTAACATTATAGTAACATCAGTTTATTCATTGTACCAAATGTACTACCATTATCTAAGAACTTTTCTGTAAATTTAAGACACTTCTAAAATATATTTTTTAAAACAAAGAAAAATCTCTAGAGAGAAATTAAAAATCAATAGAGCCTATGATATGGTGATTTTACTTCTAGGACTATATCCCAAGAATATAATTATTAAATATTCAGGGATGTAGAAAAAGCATGGTCATCAGAATGTTAAATATAATTATAATTTACAAAACTAAAAAGAAGGTCAGGGGTCTCTCCTACTGGGAAAGCTCTGGCCTAGCATACAGGAGGCCCTGGGTTCCATTCCCAGCACTGTAACAAAACCAAAGCACAACTGAAAAAATGTAAACACTTGTCAATAGAGGACTGGTTAAATAAAATACTGTATATTTATATACTACTATAGTATTTAGTTATTTTACATGGTATTTCTAAATCCATTGATATTGAAATATGTCTCTAACATTTCTGAGAAAAAGAGGTAATGAAGTAGCTTATTTAGTCTAATATATATACACTAGTTGGAATAGTGCTCTAAAGATTTACAGAATATTTTCCAAAGCAGCATATAATACTTTTTCATTTAATTCATGACCATTCATATTGATGGATATTTTATGCTTCATTTTATGTGAAATAGAAAGTTTACTTTTATTTTGTTTTGTTTTGCTTTTTTTTGATTTTTGATTTTTTGTTTTGACACAGGATCTCACTATGTATGTAGTTCAAGGCAGTTCTCCTGCCTCAGACTTCCAAGTGCTGGCATTACAGACATGTGCCACCACACCCTACTTGAGTTACTTTTTATATGGCCAAAGTTATTAATTCTTTTTAGAATTGCTCATTTCCATACCAAGTTAAGAATGTCTTTCTCACAGGGCGTGGTGGCACGCACCTATGATCCCTGCCTCTTGCTGAGGCAGAAGGATCACTGTGAGTTTGAGGCCAACCTAAACTACATAGTGAGTTTAAAGCCAGCCTGAACTACATAGTGAGATCCTGTCTTGAAAAAATAAAACAAAACAAAAAAATTGAAGAATGTCTTTCTCTACCCTAAATATTCTTTAAATGTTCACTCACATTTTCTTTTATACTTTCATTATTTTCAATCATTATACTTTTTTCTATCATCTAGAATTTTTTATTAATGTATTGAAACTTCCCCTAAAATTGCTAAATGTTGTCTCAAAATATTGTGTTACTTAGTGTAATTGAGTTGTTCATCATGTTGCCATTGTCACCTGTTAAATTCCTCCTTTTCTTTTTCCATACTCTGATCTGTACTTTACAGACTAATTTTTGCCTGCAGTAGCGCCATTTTTTTAGAGCACTGTGGTTTGATAATGTGGTTAATATTTCAAGATTTCCCTTGAAATTCATCTGGTATATGATTTCCTTAATATTATACATTAATCCTTCCATAAAAGGATAAACATTTAAAACATTCGAACATTTAAAACATTACATGAAAATATTCCAGTATAGTGCTTTCTAGACTACAAAACACTTTCATATATATTACCCATCTATTTCACAATAGCCATAGGATTTATTATATCATCAGTACAGACAGATAAATAAAAACTGTGAGATGAAAAAACCTGTTAAAGGCACTTGTGTAAAACAGGCATTTAAAGCGCAGCTTCCTGGTTCCAAGCGTCATACGCTCTCTAGAGGTAACAGATGGTACTACTGCCCTTGGCCCACAGATAACGTCATGACCTGAATCAGCAGTAAAGTAGCCTCAGGACTTTCTGTGGAGCAATTCACTTCTCTTTTCAGAGTCTCATTTTATTTATCAGGAAAATAAAATAGTTTAAGTAGATGAATTTTTATTGTACCTTCTCACTGAAAAAGTCTACAATTCTGTGATTTTCATGAGATTCCCATGCCACTCATTCACCTACTTTTTTCACCCCACCTCTCTGGTCATTCCTTGTCTGTGGCCTGATGTTTCCCTCCCATACACTGCCAACAAATGTTTAAATTCCTCTAGGCTTTGACCTATACCTTCCTCTCTTCTCACACTATATTCTCTTTCTCAATGATATTCATGCCCTTACTTCAACATTACTTATGTACCAGTGACACACTATACATCTAGCATGGACTGAACCTCTACACTTCAGAGACTTTCACCTAATTGTAAGCTTGATATCTCTATTTGGCTATTTTAAAACACTTAAAATGCATTATGACTCAAAATCAAACTCATGATCACACCACACTAACTTCCTTCCAATGATACCTTTCCATATTAGTGACAATACTATTTATTCAGTTATCCAAGATGGAAAGCAAGAATTCATCCTTGCTATGTCAAATACCCCACCCATTATCAACTCTTGTAGATTTTATCCCTTAGATTCCCTCAAGTCCATGCACTTCTCCCCTTATCTACTGCCACAATGCCTATCCAAGTCACACTTCTACTGTGAAAGACCAAAATAGCATAACTAATCATTTGATTATTTCTTTGAAACTGGTATGCATGTGCAGCAAGAGAAATTGCAAATCTGATTATATTTTCCTCTTGTCAAAAATACTTACAGGGTTCCCTGTTACTTAGAATAAAACTCAAGTGCTTCATGTGGCACTGACCTACACAATGTGGTCTTTCCCACCACCCTAGCCTACTTGCTTTTAGGGTACAGTTGCACTGGTCTTCTTTCATCCCTACACACCACCTGGCTCTTCTCCCCTCAGGAGCCTACATGTACCATTCACTCCACAAAGAATTTTCTTTCCTCTTCACCCAGCTAACTCTGATTCTCCCTGAAGATTTCACCTCAGTAAACATTTCCTCTCATCTCATTGACCAGATCAAATCTTTCTACTATATTGAGGCACTTAAAGCATTTATGGTTTTACTTAATTGTGGATGATTGTTTTAATTTCTGTCTCCCACCATTAAATGTAACCCCCACAACTGCAGGAACCCTCTTTTTTGTCTCACCATTGTATTCTGATGCCTGACACTAAGAGAGTAATATTTGCATAAGTAAAAAAGGACACTGAGTGAGAAAAAAAAATCAGTAAATAGAAATTACTCTTATCACATCATTTACCCCATCAGGGCTTTGAGGTAATCCATTTAAATGATTATATATCATTTCAGGTACATCCATTATTAGAGATTCTAATGCCTCAAAGACAATTTAGCATACTACAAATTTAAAATATCTTTTGAATGAATGAATGAATGAATGAGTCATGTATTCTGTAGGTTCCTATGATTAAGTCCTAGGGACACAAAATAAAGTCATGGTTCCAATCACTGTGGAGCTCTAGAGTGGGCTGTGTGTCCTAGTATCCCAGAAAGAACAAAAAATACATTGGAGTAATAGAAAAAAGTACTCCACGGTCCCCTATATGCATTTTTTTCAAAAAAAAAAAAAGCCTCTTTCTTAAGAAATAGAAAAGTAAAGGATAAAGAGCTTTGTTAGCTCTTAACATATGGATTGACCTTCATTTGGTTTGATGTCGGAAGGCCAACACAATATGTCCAGCAATAAACAGGCAAGTAAGTGAAGATGACACAGTGGCACTGGTTGGTCAACAAGAATGGGCCATTTATCTCATTCTGAAAGTAAACTAATCTTCCAGAACTGGCTAGGAACTGAGAGGAATCCTGCAAAACCAAATTTACAGTCCTACAATTTGAAAATAGCCCTATCATGCAAACATAATAATGAGCAAGCAAGTCAATGCACAGAAAGACAATGTGAAAACTGACACCTCCACTTTTCTCAATTATAACCCTATCACTAGGGCAAGCAATGCCAGCCAGTGATAGTGCTTCTTAGAAGATAACAAATTCTGCACACATGTGCACACACGCACACACACACACAAAACCTGTCCCTTCAGGTTAAAAGTGTCAGAAATTAATAGCTTTTGAAATAAAACACTATAGACAGAAAACTTGAAAATATGTTTAGCAATGTACCTGTCATTAGTTGATCAGGTGTTCTTTTATTCTACTGAAAATGATGCAAAGTATGTTATTTATAAAAGTCTCAAACCTACATACATAACAATTTGGAAGGAAGAATTTACTATCACTTTCAGTAGGTTTTGAACACATTTCTTTTACATATATATGTGTGTGTGTGCGTGTATGTGTGTGTGTGTGTGTGTGTGCAGCAACACTTTTCATTTGGTTTGCAAATTTTCATTTGATTTGGATAACCAATTGACATGAGAGAAATGAAAAGCCTCTTGTTGAGTTACAATAAAATCTTTGTGCAGTAAATATAATTGACAACTTAGTATTATGATTTACTAAGTTCTACCAATGATAAACTTCATATATTTGAAGTCACATAGTTATATGAAAACTTTTTTAGCACTTGAAATTAAGTATTGAAACTAAACCTAGACTCAGACTTTTGAATCATTTTCTGACAGTGTTTTAAAAATTATAAATCCTATACAGTAAGATTATAACCCTGAAGCATTATTATTAAAATATATAATAAAGTTAATAAGTATTTGTTTTATAACTTGGCCTTTATTAATTCTAATTTTGGAAAAGTTTTATAATTTATATTGTTAGTACAGTAGTGTTGTATGTCTATAACTTATTAATATATACTGTATTTTTGGTTGTTCATGTATAAAATATTTTACCCATAGGACTGCAAAATCAAAGATATTTGGAGACTATTGCAGTAATAGATTATACTGCCACATATCTTATTTCATATTTTCCTTGAAAACTGAGCAAAAGAAGGTGATTTATCTGATATATTCATAGGCAACTAACAGAATCTTTTCCCTGTAAAGATGAAAAATATGTAACAATTACAGACATTCTAGATAATAAATATTTATATGTTTTACCATTTATGTGACTTGATCCACTAACAGATTTAATGATGTTCAATTTGTTAGAACTTAGTTAAACAGCCTGTAACTCATTTCAGTATTTATTGATTATGGATTTTACTGAGGTGGAGAATTCTATATTGCCATAGAATACAAAAAACAGTCTTACCACCCTCAATTAGGAAAAAATATTAAATAGTTTTCTTTTTTCACTGTTTACTTGGTGTTTATGTACTGTAATAAATGGTCAACAATACAGGTTACAAAGTCAAATAGATGTGAAAATCAACTCATTTTAACAGATTAATAATTTTGGAAGATGAGAAAATGCCCAAAGACTGAATATGAAGCTCACTAAAAATAAATACATAGACTATATAAATTGCAGGAACTGTTGCAGATCAACCATTTCAGTACACTTTGGCTGCACTCCTTTTACAGATAAAGAAACTGAGAGGGAAAAGGGTGACACCATTCATTAAACTTCTCTTGGCAAGATAAATACCCTGTGTCTACTGCCTTTTCCACTATCCTGCTAGTGCAGTCTTCAAGCATCTGCTCACTGATTTTCTACCAATCATTGGATACATTCTGAAGAAAATCAATAGCAATATTTTTACCCACTCTGTGAAATAAGGAATTTCTCCCATAGGCATTGTCTTTTTTGTTTGTATATGTACATCAGCCAATTGTTTTTTTATGTTACTCTTGATCATGGTCTTCATCAAATTGCTCATAACATTTTCCACATAGTGCACATGTAGAAATTAAAGAGGACCTTTAACACTTTGGTCCAGGGTAGTCTTGTCAGTGCAATGTTCAACTAAGAATTAAAATATAATAACAAGAAATAATTACTCAAAATTTAGCAATTTCTTCAGCTTTATTTCAGTTTCTGTTAGGTCCATTAAAGTCAAGTAAAATTAAAGCTAAATCCCTTTATTAATGTATTTCTTGTAATATTCCATATTAGTAAACATATACTTCTCTACATAGATAACTTGAATTTGGTTCACCAAATGACAGTAGTGGTTAACACTAGATTGTGGAATTAAGAGTGATTTTTGCTTTTTTCATAATACTTCCTAATATTTCTTCAATTTTAAAAAATCAGCATGAAATTGTTTTAACAAAGTCAAGAGTTTCATTATTCCTAAAAATATTTAAAGCCTCTGGGAAATAAGACATTATTTTTCCAACAACTCATTGGTGATACCAATCAAAA
Source organism: Heterocephalus glaber (assembly GCF_053883595.1). NCBI lineage: Eukaryota > Metazoa > Chordata > Mammalia > Rodentia > Bathyergidae > Heterocephalus > Heterocephalus glaber. Next base: position 57,721,863 of record NW_028258325.1, on the reverse strand, counting down.
AGAATGGATATCAAAAAAGTAAGATATATTGTGGGATAACATATAATAGACTGCATAAACCTTCCCGTCTCAAATGAGTTGACTTCATATCCTGGATAAATGTAATATTCAGCATGCCACTTAATTCCCTGTCTTAACCTTTCATGCCAACATCCATGTGAGTGCCATCCGATGGTACAAGCCACCGTAATCTACTCTCTATTATAGAACCACAGCTCATCTGTGCCTGCACCACAGAACTGTACCACTCACAGAACCCCTCTCTGCTGACAGGAAGTTGAACTTTGTGTGCCTAGGCACCCACCCTTGCTGGCACTGAGCACTGATTCAGAGAAGTTGTTCTGGCTGGGTCAAGAAATCACCAACTAATGCTGAAAGTAACCTCTAGTGTTAAGGCATGGATCCGAAATGACAAGGAAAAGACTGCTGCTTCTTTCATTTTCCTATTGCCTTTAAGCTTTCATTGCTACTCATTTTACAATGCTTTACTACGGGTTTATCTATTTAAAAAGCAATTGTTGGGCATCACACATTATGAGTTGTATGAATGGAATTTCCTTGTGTTGATTTGGCTCTCTCTCCAACACCCTTAGCACAGCCACCAAGTCATGTGACATAGGCTCTCACAGGGTTAAAAAGGTAATGTAATTACAGTGACTTTTACTAAAGATGCCTCTGGTCAGTGTTGTCTCTGTTTGATAGATGAAGAAATAGACTCCACATCAAAAGGTAACATTACCTGCTTAAGCCAATCCCACACTTCTGTGATAGAATTGAGCTGAACTCAATGGAAAACTTAGTTCTACTCATTAATATAAGTCCTGTGTTGGAAGGGTGGGAGAAAGGAAAGGAAGAACTGTAATTACAAAAACATTTTCCCCTTTCTTTCTACAGATTACTAATGCATTCCGACAATCAAATTTAAGAAATAGGTTTATCAGAGCCCATGTTGTCAGATTGAGGTGAGTGAAATGGTCTCAAAAAATTATGGGAGGTTAGATGCAACTTGGCACATTTGACTTTGGTCCACAGCATGGATTATAAATGACATGCTCGTGCACTTTGTGATATGAGAGCAGAATCCTGAGCAGCTTGAAAAAACATTGCCCAAAATGTCATATATGATTTATTTAGCTACTTATTAAATGTTCATCTTGCTTCAATTCTTAACGGAAAAAAGAAGAAAGGATGAAAGGAAAACTGGAGACAAGGTGCAGTAACACCCATCCTACCATGTAAACCTTGTGGATGTCATTCACAATGCAGTCTCTGTAAGCCATGACTCCTGGAGTTGTGCAATGCTTTGAGCCTGGGTGTATTCATCCAAGAACAGGACACCATAACCAACATCAGAAGTGGCTTTTTGGTTTCATCTCCATGAAATGCTATAATAAAAGGATGTTTTGGCCAAATCTATGTCATGTTTGTCATAGACTAATAACAGGAGGAGTGGCAGTGTGCATGCTACTTATGATCATCCCTGCCTTACTTAAATATGCACCTTTCTATGGGATGTGATGAAACAGGCCCTTCTAATCAAAATAGTCACAATGACTGACTCTCCCATAAAGTCTTAAGTGCCCACATTGCTTAATCCTTCAAATAATACATGAAAGGTTTTTGGTTGGGAGAGCAATTACACTAATTCTTCTCAAGGACTGACATCACAAAAATTAAGCATAGATTTCTGGTCAAACAAGTTTTGATGTGAATTTAAAGGAGTTGGAAGAGTCTGTGTGAAGGATATTTTCCAAAACACATTTCAGTGAGTACAGTTCTATCACCTGCAGGACTTTTTTGTCAAATCTGCAGTGGCTACAAATGCTTGAAACTTGTGTTGACATGCATTTTCTCTTTTTTTGTTCACTTCCCATTTCCCACTTCAGTCTGTTCTGAAGATGATGCATTCAGTCTGATCTATGACCACATCTCAAACTACAAACTGCTCTTGCCAAGTTCAACAATGACATCCAAATCATATGGCGATATATATATCACCATATATGCACAAACATCTACTTATTATCACACATTAATGTCTTGTAGACAGCTCAACTTTAATATCCAGACATGAACCTACCCTCTCTCCCCTTCCAAATATGTCACTGTACTGGTGTTGCCAATCTCAGCCAGAGGCATCACAGTCAAACTAGTTGCCCAAGAAAGAAACCCTCACAATTCTATTCAATAATTATCGCCCAGCTTCATGCCTTTTTTTTGGTACCGGGGATTGAACTCAAGTCCTTGGGCTTGCGCAGCAGGTGGCAAAAGCACTGAGATAAATCCCCGGCCCCATCATGCTTTCTCTTTAAGCGCAATGCCATCATCCATCTCTCTCCTGGACTATGAACAACACTCTCACAAGTCTGCCTGGCTCAGTGTCATTCTATTCTACACTCTAGAAAAATATTTAAACAAAAATCCAAATATACTATTCCTTTGGTTAAAATCATTTCAATGGCAACTCTTTACCCTTACATGTGAGATATCATAATATAAATGTACATATTGTAGATGTATTAAAAATACATGTATTCTTGATATAGGTATAATGTGTATATATATATATATATATATAGGCATATGTGTATATTTGTATCCTAACACATATATAAATAAGATATATAGGTATAGATATAGAATATATATACAGATGTATATTATATTTTATATATATATCAAGAATCTATATATCAAAGTGTATTCAATTTTTTTTCATCTGACTTCTTCCTTCCATCTCCATTTCCAGGGTTATTTTTCACTAATCTCTATCTCACTCTTTACTCACCAGCCCCAGTACAAATATGGAAAGTAAGTGACACCATTCACATGTCTTCACCTAGTCATTTCTTACGTTCCAGGTCTGATGAAATGACCCTTCACCATCACTCCAACCCCAGACTCATTATGAAACATTTTGAGCATGTAGAAAGGGACAGGACAGCAGAAACAAACAGGAGCATGTGGCCTTGTATTAACCACCCAGACTTGTCAAATCAATATTTTGCCATATTTTAAACTGTTTTGAGAAATAAAAAAACTTAAAGAAGTGGTTGAAGTCTCCACTGATGAAACGATATTTGAGCAGAGACATGAAGAAGACAAAAGTAAGCACTGCAAATACATGAAGGAAGTCAGAGAAACCAGCAAATTCTCTATGTGGAAATGCAACATGGGTTCTTAACGGACTGAAAGGGTGCCTGTGTGATTAGAGTGGACTAAACAGGTGAAATGTGTTGGAGGTGGTCATAGTCAGAGATCTCCCCAAAGACAAGATCATGTAGGTCTTCCAGGCCAAGGCAAAGGACTCTGGGTTTTACTCTGGATAAGATGGAAGCCACTAAACAGAGGCATCACAGTCCAACTTGAGATTTTAAGGAATCACAACACTGCTGTGTGTAGCATAAATTGGAGGGGCATGATGCTTCAGAGCATGAGATCCCTTAGGAGGAATTACAATAAAGTAGAATAGAGACTTTGGAGGCCCTTGCTAGAATAATATTGATACTGGCAAAATAAATGAGATTCCAAATAAACCTTTAAGGGAGCTTCGATGAGACTGATGTTGAATGTGAAAGAAGAGGATTCCTTAATGATTTTCTCATGTATGCGCCTATAGATTCCTATTTATAAATATATCCAAAATTTACATATAAAATTGTCTGGAATGTTTCCCAACTCTACATGAATAGGATTACACAGTGTCTTCCCACAGGCTTATTCAAATAAATTTTTATGTGATCCCATGTTATTACAGCTAAGCCTAGTTGATTTAACTGTCATATATTCCTTTATTTTATCATTTTATTGGATGAATACACCACAGTTTATTTATCCATTCAACATTTGATGAGTATTAACATTTTTTCATTTTTTGACTTTCTAAAAATTTTACAGTAACCATTCTTTATATATGCCCACATGAAAATATTTATCTAAAAGTTCACTTTCTAGATGCTGATGTTTGAGGGTCTTCAATTTTACTAGGTATTGATAAAGGACCCACCAACATGGTTGGGGAAATTTACACCTTAACTAATAGTGTATGAGAGACACTTTCACTATATTATGATATAGTCAGGCTTTCACTTAATTCTTACTAACCCAATGGGTGAAAAATTACATTCTTCAGTTTTAATTTTACTTTTACAGTGATAAAGCATATGGGTTTTGGATTCAAACTGCTTAAGTGTAAATTCTAGTGCTGATTCTGTTAGCTGTGTGACCACTGGCAAGTTATTTAACTTCTGTGTTCTTGGGTTTTTTCTGCTAATAACAGTTCTTTGCTCAGGTTGTGATGAAGATCAAATAAGTTAACTGGTGCAAGCGCTTTGTCCTGTTTAAGCATTTATTCATAATTTTTATCATTCATTAAGAATCCCTCATCTTTGACTAGCATATTCATATTTTTTCTATTTTTCTGTGGTTTGCTGTTTCTTTCTTATTTATTTGTAGGAGTTCTGTACTTGCTATAAGTATCAATCATTTGTCCACTTTCTGAGTTGCACATGTTTAAAGTATTAATTCTCAGGTATTTTCTTGTTAAATTTTAAAGTTTTTTATTTCAAAAAAGATTTTTGTAATATGCTTTCTATATCCTTTTAAATTCTGTAAAATCTGTGGAAATGTCTCCTAGATCTTAATATTGTAATTTAAAAAATATATAACTGATATTGTGTAACAGGAAGAAAAGGTCTAAAAGAGCAGGGGAATTGGGAGGGGTAGGGGAAGGGAAAAAAGGGAAAGGAAAAAATATGAGAAGAGGAAAAAATGGATACAAGGTCTTTGCAAATAGGAAATGGTGGAGGGGGTGAAAGGAGGGCAAGGGAGGGGGAAAAAAATAAGAACCAAGAGACTCATGTAATGGTACAAGATCCCAATGATGAATGTAGCTGTATTGTATACCTAAAATGTACCAATAAAGTTAATGGGGAAAAAAAATTTTTTTAATTTTGACATTCATATTCAGGTTTTAAGTTTATATAGTATGTGGTAAAGATTTGATTTAATTTTTCCACACAAGCTGTTTTCCTTACTATTTATGATAACACTTCTGTGTAATACTATTTACATAGGTCTGGGGTTCTATTTCTTGATGATAAATTTTGTTCCTTCCTATTAAACTTAATAATTATATTGTTCACACAAAATCTACCACTATGGATTTGTCTGTTTCTCTTCTCAGTATACTTTCAGGAAATATTATTAGGTACCTAAATTTTTAGAATTGTTATAATTTCTTCATGAATTACTTCTTATCCAGACTTTTTTACTTCTTATTCCTAATTAATATTTTTTCATCTTAAAATCTCATATGACATTAAGGTGTATTGGTTTTCTTATGAGTATTGTTTGTTTAATGTATCTGTACCCATTTATTTTCAAAATGTGTATGTCTTTATAGGATAGATATCTCTCCTACTGTGAGCAGATTAATACTTTTTAGTGCATTCTTACAATCTTTGCCTGTAACCAGAAAGTTAAGTTGATTTATATTTACTCCCACAAAGTTATATTTGGATGAAATTCTTCCATATTCTTTTGTGTTCTTTATCCAGACTTTTCTGTGCTTCTTTTTCTACTGTCTTGCGTTCATCTGTATGACTGAGTTTTTTCCATTTTCTTTTTTTTACTAGTTTAGAAGTTATCTATTCTATTTTATTTTAGTGATTACCATTAGAATTTGAACAAGGAGAGTCACTTAATCCCCACACTTGTTCCAAACAATATGGAGCATTTGCAACAATTTTTCTTGCAAATTCTTGTTAATGCTTTAGGTCCACATGCAAATAAGTCATTATAACTATTCATAACTGCTTATGCCTTTTTAGAGTACCTATCCTTTGCTATATTGTGTTTCCTATTGTTATACCTCGAATTATTCTTCTGTGTTCAGTTTCCTTCTTACTGAAGTATTTCCTTCATAAATTCTTTCACAACAGTCAGTGAATGATAAACTCTATTTTGGATATTTTTAATAAAACAGATGGCCTTATTCTAGCCTCATTCTCAATAGTTTAGTGCATGTATAAAATTCTTTTTTATTTATTAAGTTCATTGGTACATTTTAGGTATACAGTGTGATGACCATCATCATTGGGAATTTGTACCTTTACATGATATATCTTGGCTCTTATTTTTCCCCATTCCCCTGTTCTCCCTTCAACACCTCCACCCCTCCCTATTTACAAAGACTTTGTTTCCATTTTTTCCTTTTCTCATATTTATTCCTTTCCTTTCTTGCCTTTCTCCTACCCCTTCCACTGTCTATTTCTCTGTGAGCACACTGAAGATATAATTACATACTACCTCCCATTCCTACTGTTAAGAAATCTGTCAGTCAACATGTTCTTTGGTAGTGAGTCTTTTCTCTATTGTTGTTTGAGAAATCTTGTCATTGGAATTCAGAGTTTTGTTATAGCTAAGGTATGATCGAAAAATACAGTTAATATTTAAATTTTTTTAGTGTATTACAGTAAAAGATATATTACAATTAATTCTCCTCAAAATGCTCCCCCCTGCTTCAAACACATGTATTCTATTGTTCTCATTACTTTCTAAGGCAGCTATGAAAAGTCATCTTTTGTGAGTGTCTTTGATTGAGTTGGCATGGCTCCCTCAATGTCCTGAATCAATTAAAAAATGTACCTGTACAGTCACTTTGATTTTGGGAAACACTCAAAAGCTGCAGAGTGCCAGATGCAGTGAATAAGGCTCATGAGGAAACACCACAGTGTTTCTATAAGGCTGCCTTTCCATTACCACTCAGCAGCAGAATTCACTGTATTTTTTATTATATTTTGTAAAGACACTTAGGAAAGTGGCGAGAATGATGGAATAAGTGTGTTCAAAGCAAGGGGAAGTATTTTGAGGGGGATTAATGCAATGTATCTTTTACTATAATCTTTTTTAACTTGAATGTTCACTGTATAGTTTATCACACCTCATTTTTGTATGTGAATTTTCTTTTATTTGATGTGCTTTGATTGACTCATTGCAATCTGAGGCTTCATACCTTTATCAATTCCAGGTAGTTCTAATCTCTTCTAGTATCACTGCTCTTTTGTTTTTTCTGTGCTTCTCTTTATCATTAGTTGAGCTATACATTGATCTTTCATGTTATCTCTTAACCTCTCTGATCTTTTTAATTTCTTTACCTGTGTTAGATTCTGTGTAATTTATTCATTTCCATCTTTCAGTTAATTTATCTTTAGCTTCAATTAATATTCTGTAATCATTTGTTGACTTTCCTGTTTAGATGGGTGTTGTCCTATCTGTAAGCTCTATTTATTTCTTTTGAGAATCTACTTGAGTTTTTTTATAACAACTTCTACTTTTCACATTCTTATGATTCCTTCTTTTATGCCATTAATCATTTAAAATATGCTTATCAGTGAATTCTGTTGTGTGAAGTTTGTGAAGATGCTCTTATTGTTCTTTTGACTCTAGCTGCTGATGCATTATTTCTCATTGGAACTATATACTTAATCTTGTTTATTAGTACTGTAAATGCTTGCAATACATAATAAGTGCATTTATTTTGGGGAATTATATGTATCTATATCACATTTTAATCCTCTTTGTACCTCCACTTTTCCCCTCGCTCCCCTCAACCTCATTCTTGACCTCCTTCCCAGTTTCACAAGGTTTACTTTCATTTCCTATCATCTGTCTTTTCTTTTGTTTTTTAAATTATTTATATTTTGTTTCTCATATAAGAGAAATCATGAGATATTTATCCTTCTATGTCTGATTTATAGTCTCAGGGTACACCCATTTTCCTAAAAATGACTCACATTTATCCTTCTTTATGAGAGCACAGTACTCTAGTGTGTATATATATATCCATTCCTTTGTTGATGGGCATCTTCCTAAGAGTTAAAGACATAACATTACAGTGATATGTGCATATCCATGTTTATACCGGCTCAACTCATAATAGTTAAACCTTAGTCCCATTTTAAAATGGGACCCTCTGCAGTGTGGATTTATCACACACTCCTCCAGAATATTTGCTTTTGTGAAACTCTCTAAGGGAATCAGCAGAAGATGTACTTTGTTTTTTAATTTCCTAGCTTAAAAATTATGGGAAATCCAGATAGTATTGATGAGAATCCAATCATACACATCATATAGCCAAGTTTATGATCATGAATTCTTGGGAAAGACATATTTTTCTATCTAAAGTTGAAATTTAGAGACAGAGAATCCTTTCTTTTATCAGTTGGTAAGCAGATGCTTCTTTCTAATTCATATTTTTACTAGAGGTTAATGTTGTAAGAGCTCTGGTCCTATTCTGAAATCTCTGGCCCAACTCCATATTTTGCAATAGTCCAAGGCCTTGTCTCCAGCCTTTGTGAAATTACCAGCTGAAAGCCCCTTGAGTATTTCAGTGGTTACCACAAAATATTCAAATTCTTTATTTTTGGTTGTTAGGAGTTTTCCTCATTCTATGTGAGTTTAGCTTTGCATTTGAATGGAATTTATAATATTTTATCTAGCATTTCCAGCTTTTTATATGGAAAGCTTTTTTCTCAAATGTTACAGTATCCACATTTCTAAACCTGGAAGTTGTAATGAAGTTGTAATGATTTGTTCAGTGTCTGCTTCTCCATCTAACCAGCAGAATTCACAAGAATGGAAACTGTGAACTTTGATCTGAGCTAATTGCTGAAACAGAATAGTGCATAGCACATGAAGGTGCTTATTTAATATTTGCTAAATAACTATTAAATTAGTATTTAGAATTAATATGTCAGACCAGGCAACTGAGATAATAAAAGGAGGCCAAGAAGCACATGAGAGCATTAAACCAAATGTGTCTAATGCAATTGTTCAAAAAAGAGGATAGCCAACATCAAGTTGAAAAAATGGCTTATGTGATAATTAACATGGAAGAAAAGTGACTTTATCTATGTTTCAGTACTAAGAATATTGAAGGACATTATCAAAGTTTATTGTTAGGAATATAGTCCCCATGGCTAATTGAAATGGTATATAAAACCTTAACACATGACTATAGAAGTTAAAATTTTCTGTTGTAGCCAAATGAGAGAGTGTAGGTACCAGAAAACTAACCTGAGCATCTAACACATAGGTTTGTTAAGTTTGTTTATAAATTTAAGGGGAGTTTTTTTTCCAGATTGATGAAGTCTATTGATAGCTAATAATTACAGTTTATTTATTGTACCCTATGCACTTTTCCCAAAAGTTTTATATACATTAATTCATATAACCTTTTAAATAACCCATTTTACATATGAAGAGATGTAGATACAGAAAGACTAAGAAACTTAAATAACTTTCAAAATATCACACAGTGAAAGTCTGTGGCACTTTTACTTCAAAGCCAGCTATAATGTATGGTGAATACAGTGCATTAAAACCAGATTTAGGAGCCAGCATTGTGCTGTCCCATTACACATGCAAAGGCGGCTTGGCAAACCTGTTCTAAAGATAAATTCATCAAAAGAATTCTTAAATGTAAAGGTTTAATCAAGAAGAGCATATAGTAAAAAATTATCACAATTACCACAATTTAAAATATTTTTTTGATTTACAGGCAAGAAGGTAACAGTGTGGTAGCAGATGTCGTCATGAAGTTTCGATTCAGTAGACGTAACAATGGAGAGTCAATGAAAGGCATGGTTCAGGCTATCTTACAACAGATGCTGAATAACTCTGGAAATCTGGAAATAAACCCTTCAACTGGGATAACAAGCAAGTACCATTTTTTGCTTACCATTTTATTTCAATATATCCCTCAAGTTTACTAATTAAATGAGAGACTGGCTTTCTTTCTTTGGATTTAAACTTTTTCAAAACAATATATTAAAAAGGTAAAATATATATATAGCCCTCTAATGTAAAACATATTAAGATGTTTTTGCTTTTCAATAGTTATATATATTTTTAAATATACTACTTTTTCTTTCTTTCTGTTTTCTTTTTTTTTCTTTTTTTGGTGTTTTTTGAGACAGGGTCTCATTATGTAGTTCAGGCTGCCCTTCAACTTGCTGTGTAGCCCAGGCTGGCCTCGATCTCATGGCGATCTTCCTGCCTCGGCCTCCGGAGAGCTGGGAAACAGGCGTGCACCACCACACCCTGCCTACTTTCTTCTTAAATGGAATAATTTCAACATGGAAAGAGGTCTATTTCCTAGTGTCCATATATAAACAATACATTTTAACTTGCTCCCACATCCTTTTTTCGACTTCAACACTTCCAGCAAAGTGAAAAGGCAAACTCAGGGTATATGCAAATACATTTCCTTGCTGAAACTGCTTTAAGGAGTGCTTATGAGAAAAGAAAAAAAAATGGAAACGAAATCTATGTAAATAGGGAAGGATGGAGGGGGTGAAGGGCACACAGGTAATGGGGAAAAAAATAACCAAGATACATCATGTACAAGTACAAGCACCCAATGATAAATGTAAATGTATTGTATACTTACAACATACCAATAAAAGAATTTTTTTTTAAAAAAAAAAAGCAACAAATTTTAGAGTGTAGGATCTAAGAATATTTTTGGTTTCAGTTTTCTACTTTGTAAAATGTAAATAATTCCTACCCTAATGTCTGAGGGCTGCATGGGGAAGACGTGAAAACACTGTAATTATGTTTTCTATCTTTAATTGACACATAGTAATTGTACATATGTATAGGGTAGGGTAATATTTCAATATATGTATACAATATGCAATGATTAGATCAAGGAAACTGGTATTCTGTCACCTCATATGTAATTTTTCTTAGTGTTGGGAACATGTAAATTCCTCTCTACTTATTATTTTGAAATAGTTATGATTGCCAATCATAGTCTAGTTGTACAGAAAGAAATGATTCACCCCCAGACCCATTGCCCATCCTCTCTCCATCCCTCCATCCCCCACATCTTTCCCAGACTCTGGTAACCACTGTTGCATTTTCTGCTTTTTTCGAGGTCAGCTCTTTTAGCTACTGCCTATAAATGAGAACATACAGCATCTGCTTCCTCTGTGCTCAGCTTACTTTCACTTAACACAAAGTCCTTCATTTCAAGACTTCATTCTCTGTAGGGCTGGATAATATTCCATTAGGTTCATATAACATTGTTGTTTCACATTTCTCCACTGATGGTCACCTAAGCCAATTGCATGCCTTGGCTCTTGTGAACAGTGCTGCAATAAACATCAGATGCAGATGTGTTTTTAACAGCTGATTCAATTCCTTTGAATACATATCCACAGTGAAACAGCTGAATCTATGATAATTCTATTTATAGTTTCTGAGCCACCTCCATACATTTTTCCATAGTGACTATATGAGTAACATTCCCACCAATGGTTTGGGGTATTTTGGTTTTTGGTTTTTGGTGTCAGGGATTGAACTCTGGACCTTGCACTTGTGAGGCAGGCAGTGGCACCACTGAGCTAAATCCTCGGCCCCTGCCCCACCAGTGTTTTATGAAAGCTCCCCTTTTTCCATATCCTCACCAACATTCATCACATTTTGTCTTTTTGATGAGAGCCATCCTAACTGGGATGACATAAAAATTCTAAGATTTAAAGGCTAATTTAGTATTCATATATTAAACTTTATTTGCTAAAAGTTCATTTTTGTTTACCCCTCCAACACTCTTTATGCAGAATATTATTGTCAGATATTCAATTTGTGGACGTGCTATTGGAAAAGTAAATAGATGTTCAGGGTCAAAGAATAATTTAATTAATGACTGATCTCACAGATGCCTTCATTTTTATAGCATTTATCAAAACTAAAAGTAACAAATGACTTGTGTATTTTGTGTTTTGTTTGGCTTCATCCTGTTCTGCAAGCTTTCTAAAGGCAAGAACCCCTTTGTCTTGTTCACTGTACTGTCTTTCTGCCACCCAGGATCTAGTACATAAAAGATGTTCAATATATAATTGTTGTGTGACTGAAAGAAAAAAATTACATAATGAAGGACACTCTTACAACTTGGCCATTTAATACTAGTTGGGGTTTTTTAAATTTTATTGGTACATTTTAGGTATAATGGCATTCATCATTGGAAATTTGTACCTTGACATAATATATCTTGGTTCTTATTTTTTCCTCATTCCCCTCCCCTCTCTTCAACCCCTCCACCCCTCTCTATTTACAAAGACTAGTTTAAGAAGCCATAATTTCCTCCAAATGAGTTTAAGATTTAAAGGCTTTCTGCGGCTCCCGCATTGGACCAGTATGCACCTGCTATGGCAGTACTCATTGTTAAAACATTGAAATGCTCTCCTATTTTGTTCACAGTCACTGCATTATCCCCATGAAGTTGTCCCTCATGTCCCCATTCCTCACCCCGGATGCACCTCTCTCCTTGCAACTAAGGAGTTAATGCTTGTCACTGGGAAGATCTCCAAGAATTGTTCTAAAGTCCATGGCCTGGTTGTGTCCTTACTCACTGATGCCCAAATGACTATTACCTCTGCTCCTATACATAAGGGAATTCTTCCAAGACCACTTGCCAAGTGCTCATATTTTGTTCAACATTGTGCCAGACATTGTGGTTTCCACCTCCCAAGACCTCATAATCTAACTGAAGGAAAAGATAGCCCAACACAAGATAGCAATCAAGATCACAGACTTGACAATCCAGGGAATGTATGATCAAGCACCTAGTGTAAAACACTACTAAGGAAATCCAGGAAAGGAAAATACCAGACTGTTTGGTATCTCTCAGCAAAAGGCAGATGGATGGACTTTGAAATAGGAGTAGGATCCCATATTTTGAGACTAGAGAAAGAAAATTGCCAGATAGAAGGACATGAAAAGAAGAAAATAATCTGTAATTAACATGATGTTTTGGCAGAACAATGAAGAGAGGCTTACTGGGACAATTCATTTGTATCACTTTTGTCATTATCTTCTTCACTGTCATCAAAACACTTATTTAAAGAGCTCTTACTATTTTTTAGGCATAACTTTAAGTGTCCTGTACTCATCTTGGCCTTTGTTTAATCCCCACAATCTCCATATCCCATAGACACTTTTACTCTCCCCATTTACAACAGACAGATGGTTGCCCAAGCTCAGACAGCACATGGGCATTCAGAATTCAAACTCAAGCCTCTCTGGTTCAAAGAGTGAGGAAGACTGGCCACCTCTTCTTTGTTTACTGTTTCCAAAGGCATGAGTTGGCTCCACTGATGCTTTCAAAGAAAATGTCACCCAAACATTATGTATTTTCTTGCTGGTTTTAGACCACATGAAAATCTATCTTGAGAAGTTTAGACTTACGGAAACAAAGAGACTGATTTCTCACTATATATTTCAAGTGTAGAAAGATAGATCTGACCTACACTTTTGGAAAAGATCAATCTGACATTGAGGGTTGTCTCTTCACTCTGTTAGTGGTTTCTCTTGCTGTGCAGAAGTTTTTAATGAGATCCCAGTTGTTGATTGTTTGTGCTAGTTCATGAGCAACTGAGGTTTTGTTCGTGAAATTTTTTCCTACACCAGTGTCTTCAAGAGTTCTACCTAACCACTCTTCCAGCAGGTTTAGTGTTTCTGTTTTAATATTTAGATCTTTGATCCATTTCGATTTTAGTTTACTGCATGGTGAGACACATAGGTCTAGTTTTAATTGTCAGCAAGTTGAATCCCAATTTTTCCAGCACCATTTATTAAAGAGGCTATTTTTCCTCCAGTGAGGGTGTTTGGCTCCTTTGTCAAAGATGAGGTGGCTGAGTATGTCTGGATTTGTTGCTACATCTTCTAATCTATTCCACTGATCCTTGAGTCTGTTTCTTTACCAGTACTATGCTGTATGGAGGCCATACTCTGAAGTGAAATCAATAGGACATACATGTATAAATACTGAATAGCTTTTCTAGTGTGAGAAACTGAAAGTGTAAATGAAGATCAAAATGTATAATAGATAATGTGAAATAGGAAGAAAAGGTCTAAAGGGGAAGAAAAAGGGGAATTGGGAGGGATAGAGGAAAGGAAAGAAAGGAAAGGAATAGATATGAGAAAAGGAAAAAAATGGAAACAAAGTCTTTGTAAATAGGGAGGGATGGAGGGGTTGAAGGGAGGGCAAGGGAATGGGGAAAAAATAAGAACCAAATTCCCAATGATGAATGTCATCATATTGCATACCTAAAATGTACCAATAAATTGAATAAATTTTTTAAAAAGAAAAAGAAAAGATCAATCTGGTATGGTTTAGGTAGAAGAATTGAAAAAGCACAAAATTTTTTTTTGTTTTAAAGTCAGTAGTGCTAGTGTCCAATGAAGAAAGCATGAATTGAAATAGTAACAGAAGGGGCAGTGAGGAGGGGGCTAATTTAGAGGATAGTTAGGGTTAGAAGTTAACCTGGAGACCCAGATTTAAAAATGATGATTAAGGGGGAATTGGGGATGTGATATATTGACTGAGGAGGAAATATAACATAAGGAGTGAATTATTTGTAAATTAGGTTACATGGAGTTTGAGATGACTGCCACACATGCAGGGGAAACTGTCTTGCAAGCAGACCTGGAACTAGAAGCATCAGACCTTCACTGTACAATACTGACATGGCTCTCTTTGCAGGCTGGCCCACCAGCCCCCTACAGCAATGTGTGTCCTAGCTCTACTGCGCAGCAGCCTTACAACTCCGGGTATAGGCCCATTGTGCCTGCCATTTGGAATGTCCTTTCCCCTCTTGTCTGCCTGAAATTTTCCTTTTAGGTTTTCAAAATACAGAGTAAACATTATTTCCACTAACTCAAATGTCATTTCTCCACTGATAACTTCTGTGGTTCTCTCTTGTAAAATCAATTACTCTCTTTTTTTCTCCCTTCCACTCTTGTGTTACTTACTTTTCTCTCATTGATGAGACAAAATAAACGAAACCAAAAGTATCCAAGAAGGGGTTTATTTGGCTTACAGTTCATAGAGGTCTCAGTCCATAATCAGCTGGCTCCAAGGCAGGGATGGCAAACAGGCATCACAAAGGAGAAACAACACAGAGTGCACAAGGTAGCAAAGGCAACAAGGGACCTTAAGTGTCTTTCTGCTCCTTTTATCTTATTCAGATTACCAGTATTAGGGCGGTGCCAAACCAATCACTCACATGTAGTGGTTTAGTAATCACATGCCCTTAATCCTAGCATCACACACACTAGACTCACCAACCCATGACCTCATGAGGATTTGGGGGGACATCTAGACCCAAACCATAACAACTCTGCATTTATATTTATTTGAATGATTCCATGATTAATTCTACATGTAAATAATGTAAGGGCAGAGCCCTTATATTTTGCTCACTGTTGTACCTTTGGCACCTACAATAATATCAGTAGAGTAATATATGTCCATACCAATATACACTTAAAGGTATATTTTAATAAGTGAACAATTAACTTGTCTTTTAATATTTATGACACTGTATCTCAGTGACTTATTTATGTCTCTGTTTTCCCAACTAAACTGAGTGACTTGAGAGCAAAGAAATCTTTTAAGTATTTGATAAGAAATTTAACCACAAACTTTAGTGTGCATAACAATAAATTGGTCCAACGTTATAAACAGATTTTTAAAGCATGTGATTTAGAGTTTCAGCAGATTTAAATTCGAGTCTAGGAATCTGCATTTCAGCAAATCCAGAGATTCTTAGTCTGGTTATCTGAGTACTGCTCTTTAAGGTATCAAAGTGAAATTATTTTAACTTGTATTTTGTTGATTATTCTGCCCCCCAGCAATTACTGACCAAGATACAGAAAATATTTTGACTCAAGGTAAGTTTTGAATTTATTTTGTAAATATGCTTTGCCAAAATATAAGGAGTCAAAGTGAAAATGTGGTAGACTCTTTGCCAGAGCAGTGTCTGTGAAGTTGGTGTCCTTAGCCTGAGGTAACTGTGGTGGATGGCTGTTGGAACAAAACAAGACACTGTGGATCCGACTGACCATGGAGTAATGCTTAAGCTATTTCAGCTCCTTTTAGGGAAAAAAATGAAGTAGCAAAAAGAGTATCACCCACTAGATACTCAAGATTGGACTACGGACATTTTCTTGGCATTTGGGGGAATCTTTTACTTCCTTGGTTCTATGATGGCATTTATGTAGAGTTGTAAGATATATTTCGTGACACCATTTATGTAACTTTTCCTGACTATCAGAATAGCATGCTCTTTTGTAGATTCAGGTTAATCATAAGATATAATAAAAAACACGTTTTTAAAGTCTTACATGGAGGGAAAGTCACTATGTTCAACACCACCTATATACTCTCAGGCTCGGATAGCAGAAATATAATTCCTAGAAACACACAATTTACTTCTCTGGCTAACAGATTAGAGCTGGAAAGTAGTGCAGTGTACCTGTATTTCTGGCCTATCTCAGAAACTTAAGTGATTTTACAGAGTTGTACCACCCCATGGGTGTTTTTCAACTTCATTAATATTTAACTCGGTATTATTTTGAATAAAATGTGCTTAAATAATTCACTAGAGAATTTATTTGGAAGAAGCAGCAAAGCAACCAAGGTCCCATGTATATTCTTAATGGACTACTCGTTCTCCATTGGGGAATTTAAAAAAAAAAAAAAAAAAAAGAGTGGTTATTGAGTGGTTATTCTATTGAAGCAGGGAAGTGATTCAAAGCTAGCCCAGGAATAGAAATTCTTGGTAGTTTACATCTAATTTCTTAGTAGTAGACTACAGAATAAAAATTCATAGAAATTGGAATCAAGAGGAATTGAGTGATTGGCTCACCCCATTCTCTTTCAACTTTAATTACTGGGTTGCTCATAGGCTTCTTACAACATAAATAAACCTACATACTAAAACCCCTCAACCACCCTAGAGAATATTCTCCTGCCCAAGAGCAATTCCTTTGCAAGCACATGTTTGGTCACATTCAGTCAGTTCTAGAGAGCGACTGGAACCTCCACAATGAACTGCAACACCCCTAAGGAGGATTCCTGGTTTCCACCCAACATCAGTGGGCACACACATCTCTTAACAAAAGGCAGCTTCTGATTCTTTCCTTGGTGTGAGTCTGAAACTCAGCATTTTTAGCAAGCTCCCAGGGAATGCCCATGCTACAGAGCCACAGACCATATTTTGAGGAAAAAGTCTAGTGAGAAGAAAGAAATTTTTCAGGAGTCTGTGGCTGATCTGGGATCTCTAACACTGGCATATCTCACCCCTCACTCACCAGCCATGCCAAACAATTCCGGAGCTGTTCCAGAAGTTGAACCCCACATGCCAATTAAGCTCATAAATCTTCTCTAGAACGCACTCAATAGACAACAGAACTCATACTTGTTATTCTAAAAGTATAGCATAAGAAGCTTGCTTTGGGAAATTTAGCATGTCCTGGGGAAAAAGACAGAAAGTCATAACTACTGGAGAAGGCCTGCAGCAATCACTAAAATGTAAGTTAATCAAGTGAATCGGTACCTCCTATCACATTAATATCCTTTTCTCCTCAGCATGCGGGGCCCGTCCAGACCTCATTACACTGTCTGCAGAGAGAGTCATTGGAGGTACTCAAGCTGAGGAGGGCGACTGGCCTTGGCAAGTCAGCCTGCAGGTCAATGGTGCCCACCACTGTGGAGGGATCCTGATCAGTAACCTATGGGTCCTGACAGCGGCTCACTGCTTCAGAAGGTGAGGCTGCAGCTCCCACCCATCGAGAAATAATCAGGACAGACAGGTACCTGCAGATCCACCACTGTCCTTAGGATTGAAAGTGACTGGATAGGCCTCAGAAATAAATCAGTGCAAAAACTTAGTGAATCTTTTCTTTCTATACATGAAAACAAAAGTGTGTCTCTCCTTTAGCTTGCTAATTTACTGATAATTCTCTGTTTGAGGTAATATGACATCAAGGGAAATAACAAGTTGATATGTCAGAATGTTTAACTTTAATCCTAGATATGAAAGCTTAGAGATTTTGCTGAATTTCCCTCTGTCTTTTTTTTTCAAATTAGAGACTATTGTAATTTATGTCTGAGTGTTATTAGTGAAATTGAGTATGCTAATGTAAGCATATGTTAATTTTTTGTTGTGGAAGATTTGCATATTATATCATGGAAGCTGATCAGCAGGCTGATGGCTGGCTGACCTAGAGACTTCCTAATGCCATAAATTTATTTATTCAAAAATGATTGAATATTTTTGATGACCACAGAATTATGTATTGTAGAAGCTACTAATATAAATAAAGCACTACCCCTGCCTTCAGGGAGCTTACACTCTAATGTTGGAGTTAGAATGCACAAAAACAATGACCATTGATAATGAGTAGCTTCAGTAAAATGAATTTAGACAATTTACAAGAATTCTTAATAGAGATGACTAAAAAATATCATTTATACTTGATTATTAGCTGCTAGGGGGAAGTAGGTGGCATAAATTTAGCCGGTTGGTATAAGCAAGAGAACACGCTAATAGGGTTTTAGACTTATGATGAAAATCTGCTAATTTCAGACCTACCTAATTACTGAGCATTCTAGACCCCAACAATTATTGGAAGTTAAACAAAATGATCGCTCCGAAAAGTGGTGGCGAGATCAGATGTACCATAGCTCTTCTCTTCTCAGATTTTTTCAATAGCTTGCTGCTATCCTATTTACCTCACACCTAGAGTTTTCCATGGTCTAACTAATCCAATTTTATTTCTCAAAACTTAGACTTTGAGCTTCAGGCTAACAGTATTTTTCTCTTTTTGTGAACTGTCTACATTTTCCCACCTATGAACACTGCCCTATGAGAATCAACCTCTTGATTCTCCTGAAGTGCTAATATCCTTTCCAAACCTCATTTCTTCCTATTGAATTCAGTGGAACTGTCACAATTTCTTTTTTCCAGCACTTTACAATTTCTTTCTCTGTTTTTTTCAGTAACACATTAAGCAAGTGCTTTATTACTGGGCTACATCTCCAGCTCCCTTTTTCAGACAAGATCTCACTAAATTGCCCAGGCTGGCCCTGAAATTGTAATCCTCCTGCCTTGGCCTCCCTAGTAGCTTCAATTACAGGCATGTGCCACCTTGCTTAGAAATGTTCACAATTTCTAAGAAGAGATGTTTAGATTTGAGATTATTATATATATATATATTTTTTTTTTTTCTGGCACAGGGGATTGAACTCGGGTCTTTGAGCTTGCACAGCAGGTGGTGAAACCACTGAACTAAATCCCCGGCCCCAAGATTATTATATTTTAATACAGTGCTTTATACATTAAATTAAGAGGGAATAAAATTTAATAAAACTAGTAGTTTATGAATAAAAATGTTAAGAAACCTGAAGTCATTCTAAACTTTTCTTACAGTATTTTATAATTCAAAGTTTATAGAATGAATAAATCAGAAATTTATTCAAAACATACTTATACAATTACACAATTTTTATATAGATTTGCAGATTTATTGCTGTATCCACGATAGCACAATAAACAAAATTCACACATTAAAAAAAACATTTTAATCATTGACATTCAAAAGGCCAAAGAGCAAGAAAGGTAGATAATTGATTTCAAAGCACACCCAAGTACAGGAACTAAAAATCTCAATGGCTAGATTTAACAGGCTCTTAGCATAACTAAGGATGCAAGAGAAATAGGATTGTATTCTAATTGCTATAGGGACCCAACTGTCAAATCTAAATTAAACACCATCCTAGTGGCACCTGTAATCCTTGCTCATGGGAAGGCTGAGGTGAGAAATTATCAACTTTGAGGTCAGAGAATAACAACTTTGAGGTCAGCCTGAAC